>NC_058080.1:187481159-188876570 GCF_014858855.1 Bufo gargarizans
TATAGTGAAAGAGTGTGTTGCCTATCACCAATCTGGACTCCCGAGATACTCCCATTTTGTCTGATAGCTTGTGCTAACGGCTCTAAGGATAAAATAAATATGAGGGGGGATAGGGGACATCCCTGCCTAGTTCCATTTGAAAGGATAAAGGGGTCTGACAGTTCCCCATTGGTCAAAACTCGAGCAGCAGGGCCCCTATACAATGCTCCTATAGCTTTGATGACATCAGCAGGGAATCCCATCTTTTGGAGCACCGAGAAGGCAAACGACCAATTAACTCGGTCGAATGCCTTCTCGGCATCCAGCGTAAGGAACACCGCGGGTACTCGCAGACTGTTGACTCTATCAAGAAGGTTTAATACTCTCCTAGAGTTGTCAGTGATTTGCCTACCTGCAACGAAACCCACTTGATCAGGGGCAATCAGGGACGGGACGATCTCCGCCAACCTGTTCGCCAGTAATTTAGCGTAGATTTTCAGGTCAGTGTTGAGGAGGGAAATAGGCCGGAAATTTTGGGGGGCGGTTGGCTCCTTGCCAGGTTTTGGCAAAGTGACAATAGTGGCCTCTAGCATCTCTTTGGGCATATGACCATCTGACATAGTTCTCAGGAAGGATGAGTGCAAATGCGGCCCTAGGATCTCTGAGAAAAGTCTATAGTAGGAGTTAGACAGGCCATCCGGGCCGGGACTCTTTTGGTGGGGTAATTGCCTAATAATACGCAGTATTTCCTCCAGTGTGGTGGGCATGCATATTTTAGTTTTTTGCTCTTCAGACATGAAAGGCAATGAAAGGGAGTCGAGAAATGTATCTATGTCCTGTACAGAAGGCTGAACCACCTCCTTATGATCAGCTAAGTTATAGAGTTGCGAATAAAAGGACATGAAACTGTTTGCAATTCCTTTTGGGTCATACATTTTGTGGGTTTTTGAAGGGTTCCAGAGAAAGGCGATACGGGAATTTTGGGCCTTACATTTGATTCTGTTGGCTAGTAATTTCCCAGCCTTATTTGCTTGGGAATAATACAGAGCTTTCACTTTTTTCAGGGACCTTTCATAGTTATGCAGCATGTGCTCCCTCAGCTGAGCCCTAAGAGAGCAAAGCTCCTCCGAGTGGCTAAGAGTAGGAGACGCTTTATTCAGAATCTCTAATGCACGGATTTTGTTCAGTAGATAATTAGTGAGATGTTCCCTTTTCTTTTTAGCTCTGTGCCCAAGCTTAATAAAAATGCCCCTAATATAGGCCTTGTGCGCTATCCAGGTGATAGAAGGATTATCTACTGAGTTGACATTATTCTGAAAATATTCAGACAGTGCGGCTTTCACCTCTAGCTGGCAATCCATATCTGCCAGTAAATATTCATTTAGTCTCCAAGTCGGGTTCGGAGGGCGGTTATACTGTTCTGAGACTGTCACTGAAACGGGTGCATGGTCTGACCATGATATGGTACCTATATCGGAATTTGTGATAGACAGGAGTGAAGCTCTGTCCACCAGCACAAGATCTATGCGGGAATACGACAGATGTGAGGGAGAGAAATACGTGTAGTCACGTTCCGAGGCATGGTGTAGGCGCCAAATGTCGTATAGGGCCATCTTAGAGAGTATGCCCGTTAGTGTAGTAGAGTTCCTTCTTGTAAGGGAGGATGAGTCTACAGATATATCTGGGACTATATTAAAATCACCACAAATAAGGACCCTCCCTTGTTGGACGGATTGGACCTTATTCAGGAGCTTCTGAAGGAAGCGTTGAGGATGTGTGTTGGGTGCATAGAGACTTACCAAGGTGTATAGGACGTTGTTCAGATAACATACGTGAATAATATACCGCCCACCGGAGTCGACATTGGAGGATACCGCAGTATACGCCACAGTGTTTCTGATTGCTAGCAGCACTCCTCTTTTCTTTTTAGTGCAGTGAGCCTGGAGGATAACTGGGAAACATCTGTGTTTAAGACGGTTAGCATCAGCAGCTAGTATATGTGTCTCTTGGGCACAGAAGATATCGCACTGCAGGGAGAGGGCCTCCCTCCACATCAGGTTGCGCTTATAAGGGCTATTTAGCCCCCTAACGTTTAACGTGCTAAGCTTTAGTACCATTCTTAATCGTCAGAGCTTGTGGCGCAAAAAGTATATCCCGATGCGGAGGGAGGCACAACCCCGGCAGCCAAGGATGCACACCACTAATTATAACATAGCAAAAAATTCTGCCTAAAACATAAAGAAAGAAAAAAGGTGGAAAGGTAAAAAACGAAAGGTGAGACAAAAACAATGACTGGGAGAACATAACACATAGTAAGGCACTGATCTGTGCCATAGCACATTTTGGGGAAAAAGTCCTGCCAAAAGCCAGAACAAAGGCTACTAGGACTGCTGCTCCATAACATTAGAAGCAGAAGAGATGTCCCCTTTAACGCGTTTTCTTGCGTCGTCTATTCTCCACCAATTGCCAATCTCCATAACTCTGGTGAGGCCTAGGAACATCAGGCTCATGAATAGGTTCCACTGTGATGTTCCATGAAGCTAGAGTTGCTTTCCCCTCAGCTACTGATCGGATTACTATCATTGAGCCCTCCTTGTGAATTAAAAGCTTTACCGGAAAACCCCATCTATAAGCAATAGAGTGTGCTCTCAAAGCAGTAGTGATAGGGGCCAGGGACCTCCTAAGCTGTAGTGTCGCTGCTGAAAGGTCCACAAATAATTTCACCCCCTCATATGGGGCCGGGAGAGTTCCCATTTTTCTTGCGGTCATAAGGAGTTGCTCCTTAATGTGGAAAAAATGCACCCTCGCCAGCACATCTCTTGGTACATCATCCGGCAGGTGCTTAGGCTTGACAATCCTGTGTGCCCTGTCGATTATCAGATCACTTTCAGAGCTATTAGGCAGGAGCAAGCGTATCAGCTTCTGTATATATCCTGTTAATTCAGACGCGGGTATATCTTCTGGAACTCCCCGCATTTTGAGGTTGTTCCGGCGGGAACGGTCCTCTAAGTCCGCAATTTTGGCTTTAAGTTGGGCGACCTCATCAGAAAGGAGCTCATGAGAGTCGATTAACGTGTTATGGGAAGAGGCGAATTCGCCCATTTTCGTCTCCACATGTTCCATCTTATCCCCCAGCTCTGTTACTGTAGCCTGGATCGGGACTAGTGATTTGGCTATTTGTGCCGTGATGGAGTGGTGAAACGCTAGAAGCATGTCCTTTAATAAAGTTCCAGAGGCTGGTTGGTCTGATGTCTGCAGACACTGTAGCGCCTCATGTATGGATGGGGAACCCGGCTGACTCCCAGATGGAGATGTGCACTCACCGGAGTTGCTGGGGCCTCGGTACCGTGGCCTCTGTTTGTCAGGGCTGGCGGTCGGTGAGGTCCGGGTAACGGCGTGCTCAGGAGACGCGGGAAAGTCCTCCACCATCATTCTTTGCTCTCTGTGTGAGGCTGCCGCTGGAGGGGATTCCACAGGAGGGGTGCCGAATGGAACTTGCTTTTGCTGGTGACCGGACGGGGAGTGCGCTCCCGATGAAGAAGGGCTAGAGCCCGTTGTGCTGTGCGTCTCTTCTCCGTCGGCGCCATCTTTGATCTTCTCCTGGGTGAAGTAAAAGTTGAGTTTTCCCTGTTGTTTCAGGCTCCTCTTGCCTCTGGTCATCATGGAGGCACACAGGAACTAGGAGAGAGGAACGGGCGGCACTTTGGTGGGTGCAAATGGGGTTTAGCAGGACTGTAACGCTGTAATGGAGCAGGAGCTCAGGTTCATGCGTCCATCTCCCTCGGCTGCTTGGCCACGCCCGGGTGCGTATAACTTTTTGATCACTTGCTATTACACTTTTTGTGATGTTGCTATTACACTTTTTGTGATGTAAGGTGACAAAAAATGGCTTTTTTTCAGTTTTTTTTTCACAGATTCCCTTTAATGTTCATTTCACACTGTTTTTACACTCAGCTGCTGCGATCATGTATGAACATGGCATCTGAGGCGTACAATGACAGGGGGCGGCGCTATCGCAGCTCCCTGTCATTGCACCCGCTACGTACAAAAAAAATAGCTTTGTGACGTAGTAATTCATCACAAAGCGAATTTTTTCGTAAAATTCTGCGAATCAGCCAAATCGAACTTTTCATAAATTCACTCATCTCTAACGACTATGTCTGGAATGGTTGAAGGGATTTTACTAGGAGTCAAACACTAAAGGCCTATCCATAGTTCCCTTCATTCTGCTAACTGGAAGGAGTTGGACCCCCACAAATCAAACACCATGGGAAGGGGGATTTTATAAGACTGATGTTGGGTATGGCTTTGTTCACACTTCAGTAATTCGATCACTTATTTCCATCAGTTTTTGTGAGCCAAAACCAGGAGTGGAGGCTGCACAGAGATATGGTATAATGGAAAGATCTGCACCTGTTCTGTGTTTTGGGCTGACAATAACTGATGGAAATAACCGATCAAATAACTAACGTGTGAACAAGATCTATTCCTGTCTTAATTTGTCCTGCATTGATGTGAGGTGCATGTCCCTTAATAATTGTGGGGCATTTTAAACCACTTTTGCCCATATTTTACAAACGTAAAAGGAAAAAAGTCACAAATCTGGTGCAAACCAGTACTTGAACAAAAATGTGTGACTTTTCTATTAAAGAAAACTGGTGTAGAAGCTTAAAGAACCTCTGTTAGCATGATCACCCCTATTAAACCAGGCATACTGGTGAGGGAAGGGGTGTATGCAGAGTACAGGGGTGTTACAAAATAAGTACTCTAAGGATTTAGCCCCGCCCCTGGTGCTCGAAGGTGCTGAATTGCATATGAATAAAAATGAGAATATCTCTGCAGCTGTTTAACATAGAGACAAACTAAAAGCATTGTTTTAATCATCATCATCATCAACAACCATACCAGTCAGTATGCCTAGTATAATAGGGTTGACCATGCCGACAGAGGCTCTTAACCACCTCCCGTCCGCCCATAGACTATAAACATCCGGGAGGTGGTTCTCATTTTCTGAATGGACGTTCCTGAACGTCCGTTCAGAAACTGCAGCTGCACGCTAATCGTGCAGCTGCTGATCGGGTTGCCCGCTGTCAGTGACAGCAGGGCAACCCAGAGAGCAGGCAGGGAGAGTGCCCAGGTGTCCCTGCCTTCTGGATCGCTGCATACACAGCGCTCACCGCTATGCGATTCCTGTTCCAGCCCGCATGTGACCGCCGGGACCGGAGAGTGCAGGAGCTGTGTGAGGTCTTTCAGAGACCTCGATCAAACCTGCACTGAGGCTGTACAGCGCTCTATTGCGCTGTACAGCCTCTCTGGGGGGTGCATTTCTCTTGTAACTGGGGCTACTATGTCAGCCCCAGTTACAGAAGAAATCAACAGTGAAATAAGAAAAGTGAAGTAAATGTCCCCCAGAGGTCTTGTATGACCTTATGGGGGACGAAAAGTGTAAAATAAAAATATATAAAAATAAAGTGTTAAAAAATTTTATTAAAAAAAAGTTTCAAAAAAAAAAGTAAGGAATAAACAAATTTAAAATAGAAAAAATAACATAAAATAGACATATTTGGTATTGCCGCGTCCGTGACGGTTGGCTCTATAAATATATCACAAAATCGACCCAGTCCAATAAATACCATAAAAAATAATAACTGTCAAAAAAAGCAATTTTGTCACCTTACATCACAAAAAGTGCAACACCAAGTGATCAAAAAGGCGTATGTCCCACAAAATGGTACCAATAAAACCGTCACCTCATCCCGCAAAAAATGAGCCCCTACATAAGAAAATCTCTCAAAAAATAAAAAAACTATAGCTCTCAGAACATGGACAATTTTTTTGTTTCAAAAATGCTATTATTGTGTAAAACTTTAATAAATAAGAAAAAGTATACATATTAGGTATCACCACGTCCGTAACAATCTGCTGTATAAAAATGTCACTTGACCAAACCCCTTAGGTGAACGCTGTAAAAATAAATAAATAAAAACTGTGCTAAAACAACCAATTTTTGGGTCACTTTGCCGCATAAAGTGTTATAATGAATTATCAAAAAATCATATGTACCCAAAAATAGTACCAATAAAACCTTATCCCCTAGTTTCCAAAATGGCATCACTTCTTGGGAGTTTCTACTGTAAGGGTGCATCAGGGGGGCTTCAAATGGGACATGGCATCTAAAAACCACTTGGAGTACCTTTTCTTCTGCGTCCTGCCGTGTGCCCATACAGCAGTTTATGACCACATGTGGGGTGTTTCTAAAAACCGCAGAATCTGGGTAATAAATATTGAGTTTTGTTTGGCTGTTAACCATCGATGTGTTAAAGAAAAAAATTGGATTAAAATGGAAAATCTGCCCAAAAAGTGAAATTTCAAAATGTTATCTCCATATTCCTTTAATTCTTGTGGAACGCCTAAAGGGTTAACAAAGTTTGTAAAATCGGTTTTAAGTAACTTGAGGGGTGTAGTTTCTACAATGGGGTGATTTATGGGGGTAGCCACTATGTAGGCCCCACAAAGTAACTTCAGACCTGAACTGATCCTTAAAAAGTGGGTTTCGGCAATTTTCGTAAAAATTTTAAGAATTGCTTCTAAACTTCTAAGCCTTCTAACGTCTTAAAAAAATTAAATGACATTTCCAAAATGATGACAACATAAATTAGACATATGGGGAATGTTAAGTAATAAATATTTTATGAGGTATCACTTTCTGTTTTAAAAGCAGAGAAATTTTAATTTCGAAAATTGTGTGAATTTTTCAAAATTTTTGGTAAATTTGTGATTTTTTCATAAATAAAGCTGAAATATATTGACTCAAATTTATGACTATCATGAAGTACAATGTGTCACGAGAAAACAAACAATCTCTGAATGACTTGGATAAGTAAAGGCGTTCCAAAGTTATTGCCACATAAAGTGAAATATGTCAGTTTTGCTAAATTAGGCCTGGTCAGGAAGGGGGCAAATGGCCCAGATGGGAAGTGGTTAAATAAGTCTGTCCCAAAGTATTTTAATAATTTTTTTTACTTTATCCAAATAACTAGCTCCGTTCCCTTAAAATGTGACCTCCACAACACCCTGCCCGATTAACAGTGACCTCTACAGCACCCTGCTTCTTAACACTGACCTCCATAGCAGACCGTCCCCTTAACTGTGACCTCCACTGTTCCCAGCCCCCTTAACAGAGACCTTCACAACATCCTGCCCCCTTAACAGTGACCTCCACAGCTGCCCGCCCCTTTAACAGTGACCTCCACAGTGGAGCATCCCCTTAACTGTGACCTCCACAGTGGAGCCTCCCCTTAACTGTCACCTCAACAGCAGCCTGTCCCTAGGGTGGCCAGAGGTCCGGTTTTAGGCTGGACAGTCCAGCCTTTAGACTCCCTGTCCTCCATCCGGCACAGGACCTGGACGGACACAGGTATGTCCTTTTGAACAGCTCACTCTCACACAGCAGCACTGTGCTGTCTGAGCGTGACCTGCAGGCAGAAAGTCACCCTCCCTCCCACCCCTGCAGCTGACAGAAGTTGATTTTTACTTTAATTTTTTCAATCCCTGTCGGCTGCGGAGTGGGAGGGGGCATGGCCTAACTGGGTTGGGGGAGTGGCTTAGTGTGACCTGGGGTCTGGGTTTTTAAGTCCGTCTTTTAAGTCCTGAATGGCCACCCTACCTGCCCCCTGAACTGTGACCTCCACAACACTCTGCTCCCTTAACAGTGTCATCCACAGCGCCCTGCCCCTTTAAAGCAGTGAAGAAAAATGACTGGGTTGTTATGGAAACCTGGTGTAAAACTGTGTGTATGCGGTGACTAAAGGCCTGCGAGCTTCTATTGGCTGATAAGGGTCATGTGACCTAAGCTTCTATTGACTAATGCATTTTTTGGGAATATCTCAGGAACGGTACGTGCTAGAGAGCTGAGACCCGGTCTAAAACCTTCCCGGGCACCTGATGTACCTGTGTGCCAAATTTCAGGATTTCAAATGTGACGGTGTGGATTCCTTTAGTGGACATACATACACACATACAGGCATGCATACGCTCAGCTTTATATATTAGATTGAGTATAGTAAAATAAATCTACAATGTAAAAATTATTAGAAAAGTTTGCAGTTTTGTAAACTTTCTAGCTGGGGAATACTCATTAATCATTGGATCCCATAGCAAAATTTAGAATGCAAACCCATCCCCAATTAATGTCTCTTAATGGGGTGCAGTTGGATCTGGTGTGGTCACTTTTCTAAGGCTGGACCTTATATATGTGAGCTTCAGGACTCATCGGCATGTGCGGTGTATTGAACAGCTCCAACACTAGAGCTGTTCAATATAAATTTTAACAAAACTGCTAGATCAATTAAAGTAATGACCCAGCGTTTTGCTAAAGTTATCTGTCACCGGTTAATGCTGTTCAGTTAGGACACCATAAAACTATTGGCAGATACCCTTTAAGTCTATTTCTGTGTAAGAGATTTGGAGCTCTGCATCAGAGAAACATGACCTACTAGGAATATGTTAATCATCACAACATTTTGGACCTAAAAGCAATGTTCATAATTAAGCTAAAAGCATGAGCGTAACTGTAGCCATAGCAGCTACAGTGCAGAGTTTAAGGGGGCCCAATCTTGTAGGGAATAACATAATAAGCCGCCAATAATGTGGCGGCTTTTTGCCATAATGTGGGCTTTCTGATATATAGTGTGCTATTATACATACCTTTAAATATTATTACTTATGCTGCTGTTTTCTTACACTATGTGGTAGGGGCCCCATCTTATTTTGCTATGGGACCCTATGTATTATAGTATAAAGGGGTTTTCAAGGACCCACTTATTGAAGACCTATCCTTAGGTATATATCTGATACACATTTATTGCAGATCGGATGCGGGCCCCTAAATTTCAATATGACCACAAAAAATGTAGACAGCATATCATATGTCCACATGTCCGTCATGCAAAAAAATTGTCCATTTTGTGAACAAGAATAGGCATTTTTACAATCGGGCCCAAGAAAAGTGTGAGATGCATATGGACCACATCTGAATTTTTTGGGGTGGATGCTGTATGGGAAGATATAGACGCTGCATGGCATCATGGGTACTGTATGGAAATATATAGGAACTGCATGGCATCATTTATACTGGATGGTAATATATAGGAACTGCATGGTATCATGCATTGTGTATAGGAATATATATATAAGAACTACTTGGCATCATAGATACTGTATAGGAATATATAGACACTGCATGGCATCATGTACACTGCATGGAAATTTATAGTAACTGTATCATGTCATGGATACTGGATGGTAAGATATAGGAACTACATGGCATCATGGATACTGTATGGGAATATATAGGAACGACATGGCATCATGGATACTGTCTGGGATTATATAGGGACTCTACGTGGCATTTATAGATACTGTAGAAGAATATGTGTGTATATATATATATATATATAGTGAGGAACACAAGTATTTGAACATCCTATGATTTTGCAAGTTCTCCCACTTAGAAATCATGGAGGGGTCTGAAATTCACATTGTAGGTGCATTCCCACTCTGAGAGACAGAATAAAAAAAAAAGAAAAATCAGGAAATCACATTGTATGATTTTTAAAGAATGTATTTGTCTTGCACTGCTGAACATAAGTATTTGAACACCTGAGAAAATCTGTGTTAATATTTGGTACAGAAGCCTTTGTTTGCAATTACAGAGGTCAAACGTTTCCTGTAGTTCTTGACCAGATTTACACACACACTGCAACAAGGATTTTGGCCCACTCCTCCACACAGATCTCCTCTAGATCTGTCAGGTTTCGGGGCTGTCGCTGAACAACACAGAGTTTCAGCTCCCTCCAAAGATGTTCTATTGGATTTAGGTCTGCAGACTGGCTAGGCCACTCCAGAACCTTGATATGCTTCTTACAGAGCCACTCCTTGGTTATCCTGGCTGTTTGTTTTGAGTCGTTGTCATGTTGGAAGACCCAGCCACGACGCATCTTCAATGTTCTGACAGAGGAAAGGAGGTTGTTGCTCAAAATCTCACAATAAATGGCCCTATTCATCCTCTCCTTAATACAGTGCAGTCGCCCTGTCCCCTTCGCAGAAAAGCACCCCCAAAGCATGATGTTACCACCCCCATGCTTCACAGAAGGGATGGTGTTCTTGGGATGCAACTCATCCTTCTTTTTCCTCCAAACATGACGAGTGGCGTTTAGACCAAAAAGTTCTACTTTGGTCTCATCTGACCACATGACTTTCTCCCAGTCTTTGAGAGCCAGAATTCTTGCTGTTTCTCAGGTTTTCAAATACTTATTTTGAGCAGTGCAAGACAAATACATTCTTTAAAAATCATACAATGCGATTTTGAGGGTTTTTTTTTCAATTCTGTCTCTCAGAGTGGGAATGCACCTACAATGTGAATTTCAGACCCCTCCATGATTTCTAAGTTGGAGAACTTGCAAAATCGCAGGGTGTTCAAATACTTCTGTTCCTCACTGTGTGTATATATATATATATATATGTAAAGAGAGAGAGAGAGGCCAAAATAAACTTTCAAACAGGGAGCCAATGAAACTACGGCTGGCCCTTGAGTACTTATGAACTTTTGTGAACTTTTGGGTGATTCATTTCCTACCAGTAATGAGCGGCAGGGTCAATATTCGAATTCGCAAAATTTCACGAATATTTGGGCGAATATTTGTAATATATTTGCGAATTTGTGATCTTCAGTCATTATTTTCTTGATTGTGAAAATCGGCAATTGGAAAATTCGCAATACAAAAATTCGCGATCAACACTACTCCTATAGGCAACTTTCCTATTGGTTGCTAGGGATGTTGCTGAGTGCTGATATTCGTGATAAATTTGCAATAAATTTGCAATTAGAATATTTGTGAATATGAATATATAGTACTATAGTCTAAATATTTGCGAATTCTCGAAGGGCGATATTTGCGATAAAAATTTGCGATTCGAATATACGCACTCAACACTATTTCCTACACATACAATAAGAGGGGAAAAAAACATTAAACAAGATAGCAACGTAAAAATCGAAAGAAAAGTAGAGGGAAAAATGTGATAATGTATTGTTCTGAGCAAGAGTGTTTCCATGTTAATAACATACTCCTAGTTCTGCCGCTGATTGCATTTGAAGTCAAATGTGCTGTAAAACAAACACAAATTGTACACTATAAAACTCAAACAGTAATGAACACACAAATTTACAAATACTGAAATACTGCCAAACAGTATGCCAATATGTAACTGCGCCATATTCCTCAAGACTACGTAGTTAGATTGGGGAATACAGAGTACTGACGGGTTGTACAGACAGAAATCTTGCAAAATTTTTGGCAAATCAATCACATAGAAGACAACTTTAAAACTCTTTTAAGATACCTTGTAAAAATGATGTGATTGTACATTGTGGAATTGATAAATGTGCTGCAGTGAATTACGTGCTATGACACGCTATGAATGGCATGACCATACCGCAGACAGTACAGTTTTGGACATCAGTAACATAAACAACAACACATCTAAAAACAAATGTAAAATGAACAATTAGCAAGATACCATTTCAGGCGTTGCTTTTGGGAAAGAAATTTTGATCTATGCATTATAGCGTGATATATTTCCAGTGAATACATTGAGCAGTCAGGTTTTGGAAGCAGTTCGGAAAGTGAAATATAGAGAAGAACATCGGACCATGAAGACTACAGTGCATTCTAAATATCTCTATCAAGAGGGAATAACTCTTCATTACTTTAAGTCCACATTCAGACATCATACTTTTATTTTCTTTGTAAGGCCAGCCAAGTTAAATTATTGGCGAACCTGCCAAAACTTGTGCACTTTTAACCCACAAAATGTCTTACAATATCTTCTTCTTGCTTTGCCTAATTGGTTTATATCCCAAATAGATGTCAGGCATATACGTTTTCTTGCGCTGGACTACACTGTATTTACCTAGAAACCTGGCTTCATCTAATACATTTTAACACATAATCTAATATGCTGTGGAACTATTTTCCTGACCTAATTAGAGCAAGGCTCTAACTAAGACTGCGCCAATGTTGTAAATCATTCATGGATATTCTGCACAGGAATAAAAAGCTATTTTTAATCACAGTTTTGCCTATGCATGCAGAAGGCTATAACTAATTCTTATATTTGCTAGCACAAAATCATCTGTATAATAGGTGCACATTTTGTAATTTAATATAAATGGGTCACACTTTCTTAAAATGTCTTTTTTTTGTTTTGTTGTTTTATTTGTAAAACTAATATTCATCTTCTTGCTAAATCAATAACAGAAAGAAGAAAGCTGCATCTCCCAGAGTGTTCTAAGCACCACAGTGAAGGCATGTGACAGTCTTGACTATCCTCAAGTAACCCTTCATTGCAGGTCAGCTATAGTATCAGCATTTGGCTTGCTGAATAATTAAATGTATTTTCTAAGCTGCATCAGAATGTACAGTTAACAAGAGTATTCATTGAGAGAAATGTAAATGAACCAACATTCACCATTCTGACAAGTTAACTATTTTGCCTAAAGTCCACAGACAATGGGGGAGATTTATTAAGCAAAAATGCACCAGACTTGCACCAGAAGGTAATGTTCTGCCCATGCATAAAATGCATTATCTTTAACACATCACTGAACAGTTTTAAAAAGTCTACAGAAGTGGGCATGGCTAGGAGGAGTCCTAAAATGCATACATATTTATTAATGACGTGCCCCATTATTTTCAGATAAAGTATGCCAGCCAAGAGGAGGTGTAAGAAGAAAAAAGTGCCTAAGTAGATGCTCAAAATTAATAGTACAGTATATACCACTATAAAAAGTTTGGTGCAGATACTGCCTACCTATTCTCAACAATCAACACTACCGGAATATAAAAAAGAACATCTTTATACCTGACAATGTATAAACTGCTAGTGGTGCTTGGTCTATGATCATGCGACCAGGGTGGTGCACCTTTTATTTTGGGTTCTGCAGTAACGTATGTGTTGAGGCAGAGTCAAATTAATACTGGGTAGTATCTCTCCTTGCTGTTATACAGGCTGCCACTCTGGCATGGTAATGGTCATACAGATGCTGGATATCCTCCTGTGGTATATCATTTCAAGCTCTTTCAACTTGGACCCATAGATCAGCTGAGGTGGTTTTTAGCTGCTGTGCATAGGAGATAAAGAAAAACTATGGGGGGCAGTATACTAGATAAAATATCACTTTTAATAATTGTAAGGAGATAAAAAACGGCCCCTACAGACAAACAACAAGTAAGACATGTACATACGTGTACACACAAAAAACCGGTTCAGATGAGAGACCAGTTGGGTACAGGTGTACTGTAAGTAGTGGGCTGGACCAATATTGGCAGGCCGGGCGCAACTGTGTCAATAAAGATCAGCTAGCCCTATTGCCTCCCTGCTTGTCCTGGTCCGCCCTATACAATGTGTCCACGGGACGGGGTCCAAAAAGCCCCGCAAGGGGTGGCCCCGACTGGAACTCTCTTCCTGTATACGTGACCCTATTGAGGCCCTGACACAGGAAAAACACAAGCCTTCCGAAAGGACAGACAGCATACAATATATGAAAAAATAACCGGCTGTGCATGCTCCGTTTTTTGTCCCTGGTTGATGTCGTCCCTTCTGGATGTCTAGCCTGACCAGGCTTACTCTAGTCACCGGGGATAGCTTGTTTTAGCTGTGCTCCGATCACGTGACCCCCGCGATGGTACAATAGCCTGTGATATGGGCGCATCGCGGCGGTCACGTGATGCGGAAGTACGGCTGTGCGTTCCACCTGGGCCCATGAAGCGCATGGAAGCGTGCTTGCGCATGCGCGAGTGCGATCCCTCCGGTCACATGACCGGATGACTCCCTTCCCTTGTGATGTCATCAAGGGGCGCCGGAGGCGCCTGGAACACTACAGATGGCCCTACAGCCTTTATAAGGGGGCGTTATTCGCCCCATTAGTTGCCGGTCACCCCACCACAGCGGACACCACCACCCTGGGTCATAGCTTGATGGTGGTTTTTGAGCCATACGCCGACCGCTGCCATTTAAAAACGTAAGTGATTTGCCTCCAAGGCCCATTGAGGGCTGACGTTATGGGGGCTCATCTGTGTTATGTTATGATACTTATTGTATGTTCTGCATTTTTAATGTGATCCTCAGACTCAGCCATACTCTGCCTGCAGTATTTGCCCCGTGTCCCCTGATGAATCCTGGGGCATCCTGTGAAGAAACGCGTCGGGACACATAAGTATAACCATCACCCTATCCCCCTGCCAGGGGATTCATCTGTTTGTGGGGTTATTTTTTTCATATATTGTATGCTGTCTGTCCTTTCGGACGACTTGTGTTTTTCCTGTGTCAGGGCCTCAATAGGGTCACGTATACAGGAAGAGAGTTCCAGTCGGGGCCACCCCTTGCGGGGCTTTTTGGACCCCGTCCCGTGGACACATTGTATAGGGCGGACCAAGACAAGCAGGGAGGCAATAGGGCTAGCTGATCTTTATTGACACAGTTGCGCCCGGCCTGCCAATATTGGTCCAGCCCACTACTTACAGTACACCTGTACCCAACTGGTCTCTCATCTGAACCGGTTTTTTGTGTGTACACGTATGTACATGTCTTACTTGTTGTTTGTCTGTAGGGGCCGTTTTTTATCTCCTTACAATTATTAAAAGTGATATTTTATCTAGTATACTGCCCCCCATAGTTTTTCTTTATTGTCTTTTTGAGCAGTACTCAGGGAGGCACCTCTGTCTCTTCCTGACTGACCATCTTCAATTTCATTGTGCATAGGAGATCCATTGCCCCATCCAGTCATGAACATTCTTAATAAGGGCAAGATCTGACGATTGAGCTGGCCATAGGAGCTGCTGGATTCCCATGAGAGTACGTTGTGTGCAGGGCCAATTCTAGCCTTTCAGCTGCCTGAGGCAAAAATTTTAATGGGGCCCCTCCCATACTAAATTCTCAATCCAACCCCTACCCCCCAGCTCTACTGTTAAAGACATATTTGGATGAGCATATAACATACAGCGCTACGAAGCATACAGGGCAATACAGCACTACATACCTCTTACATCCAGTGATGTCTCCTCTGATAACTTCATCAGCCGCATCTTGTCTCTGTGGTGTGTGACACAGACAACTTAGAGTCCTCACTTGACCGTCTTCCCCCACCTGGTGCCCCTTACATCGTCATCCTGCTGCTACCCCTAATACCTGGGGCACACTGGGAACTTAAAGTGGCCCTGGAAAAAAATAAATAAAAGTGGCCCCATTTTGTAGGCAGGTCCAAATTAACAGAAGGTGGGGCAACAATACCATGGTGCAATACCATCCCAGCAGAACCAAATAACACAGTGTAGCACAATAAATTGCCCCAAAAGCTGGCCCTCTGTGGTGGTCATCAATAGCTACCATCTTCTGTCCTCACCCTCCAGTTGTCTATGGAGCAGGGGGTTTAAGAGGTGAGGTACGGACCACAGCAGTTGAATTCAGGAGGGCATGTGCAGTCACTGGCTGGGTACATGAATACCTGATTCTCACAGCGTTAATTACTGCTGAGAGCTCATTTTGTACCCCATCAGCAGCAGAGAGGAGGAATTGGGTGGCCCTCTGGGGCATCGGCCCACCGGGAAATTTCTGTGTAGGGTCTATGGCCAATCCACCCCTGCCTAATACTGTGCCCGCTGTTCTGCTCAGTGCCCCCAAATAATTTACTACAGAAATAACAGTGCCACACAGATGTCTCCACCATAGTAATAGTTCTCCTAGACTGCTCTCAATAGTAATAGGGCCTCATACATTATCTCAAATAGCAACCCCATTAGTAGTAATGCCCTCCATAATGTGCCCAAAAATAATAATGCAGCCACACTACCCCCAATACAGTGCAGCTGTGCTCCCCAATGCCCCCCCCCCCCGATACTATACTGCAGAAATAACAGTGCCACACAGATAGCCTTCCCTGTAGTAATAGTGCTCCGAGACTGCCCTCAGTAGTAATAGTACCCCTTACAGTAACCCCAAAAGCAACCCCATTAGTAATAATGCCCTCCACATTGTGCCCAAAAATAATAATGCCCCCACATTACCCCCAATATTAATAATTCCCCCATAGGGCTCCTATTAGAAATAAGGCACCCCTAGCGTGCCCTTACCAGTAACAAGGCCACTTTATAGTCATAAAACCAATCTATAGGGACTTTAGTGCTACTGGGGCTCCTTATAGTGTCCCCAGTAGTTATAATGCCCTCTATAAAAGCCCCAATATTTATAAAGCTCCACAGCAGTGCCCCCTGTAGTTATAATGACCCCTTGTAGTGACCCCTGTATTATAATGTCCCTTGTAGTGCCACTACATCCTGTATAAGGCAACCTCCCTGTGGTGCCCATATGTATAATGCTTCCTCTATTATAATGCCCCCTGTAATGCCCCTTTGTAGGGCCCCCCTGTAGAATAATGTCCCCTGTGGTTCTAGTAGGTATAATGCTCTCACCTCCCCACTGTAGTATAATGCCCCCTTGTAGTATTAGTATATATAATGCTCTCCCCCCTCCCTTTCTTGTAGTGCCACCAATATTATAATGCTCCCTCTGTATTGGTAGTATATATAATGGCCCCTCGTTAGTGGTAGTAGATATAATTGCCCACCTGTATTGATATTATATATAATGGCCTCCCTGTATTGATAGTATATATAATGACCCCCTGTGATATATAATGACCCCTCTGTATTGGTAGCGCATATAATTCCCCCCTCTGTGGTATATATAATGACTTCCTGTGTACTATATATAATGCCCCCTCTGTGGAAAAAATAAATAAAAAATAAATAAATATATATATATAATGGTCCCTTCTGTAGTATATATAATAACCCCTCTGTAGTATATATAACAGCCCCTCCTGTAGTATATATAATTCTCATACTGTACTGCACGCATACATACAATAAAAAAAAACACTGTATGTGTTACGCTCTCCCCCTGCCATCTGTGATGCATGCCACAGGTATTTCCTGCCTGTGGCCTGCGTTTCTGAGTGTTAGCACAAGTGGTTACGATGACATCACCGTGTCCTCGTGACATCATCTCGTCATCCCATGAGACCCGGCACTAGAGGTCATGTTTATGTCATCATGATCTCCTTTGCCATTCTACTGCCTCAAATGCTGTCCCCCTCAGAGGCAAGTCAAATTTTGCCTAATGGCAGAAGTAGCCCTGGTTGTGTATCGTGGGCAGTGTGTAGCCAGGCATTATATTGTTGTAACACCACATCTCCTAACAGAGTCAAAAAAGGCAGTTGGATTGGTTCTATGATGTCCTGGATGTACCGGAGGTCGGTCAATGTTCCCTCCACGAATAGCAGATGGGAATGGCCATAGTACGTGTAGCAGGACCAACACAAGGTGTCATAGTGTGGGGAGCCATTAGCTACCATGGCCATTCCCATCTGCTACTCATGGAGGCAACAATGACCAGCTTTTAGTATGTCCAAGACATTATGGAACCAGTCCTACTGTCTTCTTTGACTCAGTTAGGAGATGTTTGACAGGCTTTCTTCTCTAAATACTTGTAGCTGCAGAGGGGTTTATAGCCCTTGAACCACCACCAATGAGAACTTCAGACATGTTTCTATAACATGTTTTCTAAAACTGGAGGGTAACTATAGACATAGCGGCAATGAACTGCAGGTACACTTTTAGCTTAAACTGCATGAGTTGGTTCTCACTAACTTTATATTGTTTGAACACATAAAAAATTAAAGGAATATATTATGCAATACATTGCATCTTTGCATTTTGCAACACAACAAACAGGACCCCAGAAAATATGATTCAAGAAGTCATACAAACTCTCATTTTATGCATCACTTCTTGGGTATGGATGAGCTATAAAGAAAGAAATAAACTTCCTTCAGAAATTCTCGGATAAACTCAATCTCATATGATTTAGTTACAGATATTAATATTTTGCCCCTTCGGCAGAACATGTCCTGGGATTATATGATGGGCCCATTAGGAAGAGCATTTCAACTCAAATGCTAACAATTATACACAGGCAATGTTTGTTAATCTTTGCAGAAATATTAGATTTTTTGCTGTCAGGGAAAGCTTTCTTTTAGTAAAAAATAAATAAATTTAAAACCACCAGATCTCTTTCCAGTTTGGTTATTGCTTTAGGCCTCTTTTGGCTTTAGGATGTGTAATTTTTATTTTATTTTTTTATCCCCACGTTCCGACATCCGTAACCATTTTATTTTTCCATTTGGCATAGTCATATTAGGAGCTTTTCTTTTTCTGAGTTGGGTTGTATTCACTGTGTGGTATAAATAATGTATTACCCGTATTCTACAGTTAAATGTAATTACAGCAATAAGAAATGTATGTTGTATATGTCTCACTGCTTTTGCACAATAAGAGAACTCAATTTGTGTAGCCATAGTCTGAGAATCATAACTTTTTTTAAAAGTTTTCTTTTTTAAATGTTGATAGAGTTGAGATAGGGTTTGTTTTTTGTGGGGCAAGCTATAGTTTTCATTTCTGCCATTTTGAGGTCCATAGGACTTTTTGTTTGGTCACTTTTTATTCCATTTGTGGGAATCGTGCCAAACAATTAAACAGCGATACCAGAATTGCATTCTAATCGACATATATTTATTCTGTGGATCCCAAAAATCATGGCAATACCAAATTTATATATATATTTTTTGTTTAGTAATATGTTTCTTGTGTGGTGAATGCCGTAATCAGAAAAAAATTGCAATATACACCAAAAAGGAATGGAAATATTAAAGGGTTTTAGTCACCAGATTTAACCCTATTAAGCTAGCTGACAATAGCGATGTGCTAATGTCAGCTAAACCTAACTAGCCTATTCCTACTTTTATCTATGCCCCCGTTACTCCAGAAATCTAACTTTTATAATATGATAACTAGCCTCTAGGAGCGGGGGGGGGGGGGGGGGGGGGGCCGTTGTTCCTGCTCCTAGAGGCTCCGTTCTCCCCCCTTTGTTGCCTCCCTCCAAGTCCTGATTGACAGGGCCAGGCAGCGCTCGCATCTGTCTGCCAGCCCTGTGCTCTGGTGAAATCTCGTGCCGTTCAGCATTCAGCGCAGGCGTGGAGAGGGAAAGCCGCTCGCAGGCTGCCAGTTTCCTCACTGAGCCTGCGCCGAATACTCTGATTTCACCAGAGCACAGGGCTGGCAGACAGATGCGAGCACTGCCTGGCCCTGTCAATCAGGACTTGGAGCGAGGCGACAAAGGGGGGAGAACGGAGCCTCTAGGAGCAGGAACAACGCCCCCCCCCCCTCCTGCTCCTAGAGGCCAATTAGCATATTATAAAAGTTAGATTTCTGGAGTAACGGGGGCATAGATAAAAGTAGGAATAAGCTAGTTAGGTTTAGCTGACATTAGCACATCGCTAGCTTAATAGGGTTAAATCTGGTGACAGAAACCCTTTAAAAAAGGTATCAGAATATGGCAATGCAAATAAGAATTTTCTTTTTTCAAAGGTTCTTATTGTTTTAAGCAGCAAAACATAATAAAAGCTATATAAATTTGGTATCACTGTAATCGTACTAACCTGCAGAACAAGGGCTTAAGGTGATTTTTAGTGCATAGTAATAAAAACCCAAGAAACTTTGATGAAATTGTCTTTTTTTCTATTTCACCTGACAGAGAATTTTTTCCCGTTTTCCAATACCAGACGTGGTAAATTAAATATTTCCATAAAAAATAAAAAATACAACTTGCCCCACAAAAAATAAGCCCTCATATGGCTATGTGAATGGAAAGTTTAAAAGATGTTGTTTTAGGCCTCATGCACACAACCATTTTTCGTGTCCGCATCCGAGCCGCAGTTTTTGTGGCTCGGGTACGGACCCATTCAGTTCATTGGGGCCGCAAAAGATGCGGACAGCACTCCGATGGCTGTCCGCATCCGTTGCCCTGTTCCGAGGCCCCGCAAAAAAAAAAAATAATAGCATGTCCTATTCTTGTCCATTTTGCGGACAAGAATAGGCATTTCAACAATGGGCCGCCCGTTCTTTTCCGCTAATTGCGGAAGGCACACGGACTGGTTCAGTTTTTTGCGGATCCGCGGTTTGCAGACTGCAAAAAACGACACGGTTGTGTGCATGAGGCCTTAGTCTATAACAAATTATTAAAAAATCTATAGGCTTTTCTATGGGACTTCAAAAATGTCAGAAATAAAAGCATATTATAAATGTCAGAAATGAAAAAACACCATAAAGTGGTTGGAATGCTTGAAAAGTTTTAGTGTTGCTCTTCTATTTGAGACTGTAACTATATTATGTATACTGCATTCTCTACAGCAGAGGTCCCCAACCCTTTGTACTTTGTGAGCCACATCCAAATTGTCACTATTCAGTGGTTAGGATTGAGCGCCTATAATGTTAATTTTCCGAGCATATGATCATAACTTAGGACTCCTATGGTGATATAGATAAGAAAAAAAAACTAAACTGAACTAAAACTAAAGAGACAGGCTTGCAGCTTTTCTGCTGAAAAATAAATGGAACTAGTTTTAATGTGACTACCAGAAAATAAATTGCTGCTTGTACTTTTGAGTGTGGCGAGTGAGATTATTGCTGCATGAAGATTACCTATTGATAATTAAAATATTTACGGACTGATGTATAATGCCTTAAAGGAAATGTGTGACTAAACATTGTACCTGCCAGTTAAAACCAGATAGTAACACAACTCCTTTTTTCTAATCTGTTTTCCTTTTTTCTGATTGTAGATTTTTTTTTATTTTATCTTACCTGAGTTTTGTAACAACATATCCAAAGCATTAAAAAAAATTGCTTATATGGCAGCCCCATAGTTCATAGACACAATGGTCAGGAGGGGACCCTATTGAGTTACACAGGAAGGTTTTCTAGGCATCCTCTGAACAAGGAAACAAGTGACATGGAAAATTAAAAATAACATAATCAAAAATTATTTAACCACTTCACATCTGGGCTATTTGCCCCCTTCCTGACCAGGCCTAATTTTGCAAATCTGACATATCTCACTTTATGTAGTAATAACTTTAGAACGCTTTTACTTATCCAAGCCATTCAGAGAATGTTTTCTCTTGACACATTGTACTTCATGCTAGTCATAAATTTTAGTCAATATATTTCACCTTTTTTATGAAAAAATCCCAAATTTACCCAAAATTTTGAAAAATCAGCAATTTTAAAAATTTTAATTTCTCTGCTTTTAAAACAGAAAGTGATACCTCATAAAATATTTATTACTTAACATTCCCCATATGTCTACTTTATGTTGGCATCATTTTGGAAATGTAATTAAAAAATTTTAGGACGTTAGAAGGCTTAGAAGTTTAGAAGCAATTCTTCAAATTTTTAAGAAAATTGCTCAAAAAACCTTTTTAAGGACCAGTTTAGGTCTGAAGTCACTTTGTGGGGCCTACATAGTGGATACCCCCATAAATGACCCCATTGTAGAAACTACACCCCTCAAATTACTTAAAACTGATTTTACAAACTTTGTTAACCCTTTAGGCGTTCCACAAGAATTAAGGAAAATGGAGATAAAAATTTAAAATTTCACTTTTTGGGGCAGATTTTCCATTTTAATCCAATTTTTTCTTTAACACATCGAGGGTTAACAGCCAAACAAAACTCAATATTTATTACTCAAATTCAGCGGTTTACATAAACACCCCACATGTGGTCATAAACTGCTGTATGGGCACACGGCAGGGCGCAGAAGAAAAGGAGCACCACATGGTTTTTAGCTGCCATGTCCCATATGAAGCCCCCCCCTGATGCACCCTTACAGTAGAAACTCCCAAGAAGTGACCCCATTTTGGAAACTAGGGGATAAGGTGCCAGTTTTATTGGTACTATTTTTGGATACATATGATTTTTTGATCATTCATTATAACACTTTATGGGGCAAGGTGACCCAAAAATTTGTTGTTTTAGCACAGTTTTTATTTATTAATTTTTGCGGCGTTCATATGAGGGGTTCGGTCAAGTGACATTTTTATAGAGCAGATCGTTACGAACGTGGCGATACCTAATATGTATGCTTTTTCTTATTTAAGTTTTACACAATAAAAGCATTTTTGAAAAAAAAAAATTATTTATTTTTTGAGTGATTTTCTTATGTAGGGGCTAATTTTTTGTGGGATGAGGTGACAGTTTTATTGGTACCATTTTGTGGGACATACGCCTTTTTGATCACTTGGTGTTGCACTTTTTGTGATGTAAGGTGACAAAAATGGCTTTTTTTGACACCTTTTTTTTGTTTGTTTTTTACAGTGTTCACCCGAGGGGTTAGGTCATGTGATATTTTTATAGAGCTGGTTGTTACAGACGTGGCAATACCTAATATGTATACTTTTTAAAATGTATTTCACTCTAACACAATAATAGCGTTTTTTAAACCAAAAATAAATGTCAATTTTTTTTTTTTAATTCCTTACTTTTTTTTTACATGTGAAACCTTTTTTTTTTTCCTTCTTACACTTTATTTATTTTTTATTTTACACTTTTCGTCCCCCCATAAGGTCATACAAGACCTCTGGGGTACATTTCACTTCATATTATATTTTTTTTTCACAGTTGATTTCTCCTGTAACAGTTACAGTTATAGGAGAAATACACCACCCAGAGAGGCTGTACAGCGCAATACAGCGCTGGACACCCTTAGTGCAGGCCTGATCGAGGTCTCTGAAAGACCTCACAGCTCCTGCACTCATCCGGCTCCGACGGTCACAAGACCGCCAGGCCGTAACAGGATGCGCATAGCGCTTGGTGAGCACTGTGTATACAGCAATTTAGAAGGCAGGGACACCTGGGCACTGTCCCTGCCTTCACTAAGGGTTGTCGGGCAACCCGATCTGCAGCTGCACAATTAGCGTGCAGCTGCGATCTCTGAATGGACATTCAGGAACGTCCATTCAGAGATATAGAACCACCTCCCAGATGTTTTTAGTCTATGGGCGGACGGTAGGTGGTTAAAATTATCTTGATTATGTAGACAAAATCTGTTTAACTGTAAAATTATAAATTAAATTGACAATATAATTATTTTAGTATCTAGTAGTGGTACAGTAAGTAGAAATCAACCTCACTTGTTTAGAAATTTGATTAACTGGCATTCTGAGTTCAAATTACCATAAAAAACAGGTATGATTAAAAAAAAAAGTCTTTTAAATATAGCCTTTTGGTAAATAGCTGATGGTCACCTACCCAGCCAAATAAATTATCTTACTAGATTGCGGCTTTCTATGCTACCTGGGTCAATATTTGCTAATGCAGTACATTTTTCAAATCCTCAGAATTACACAATAGCTGTTCTTCAGAGGGAATAAAACTGTCCCCATAGGTGGCTGTCCTGTAAGTCAATGTCTAACTTTTTAAAGAGGACCTGTCACCATTCTTGATGTTTGTTTTAGTAAATACACTGAACAAATATAAACGCAACACTTTCAGTTTTGCTCCCATTTTGCATGAGCTGAACTCAAAGATCTGAAACATTTTCTACATACACAAAAGACCCGTTACTCTCAAATATTGTTCACAAATCTGTCTAAATCTGTGTTAGTGAGCACTTCTCCTTTGCCGAGATAATTCATCCCACCTCACAGGTGTGGCCTATCAAGATGCTTAGACAGCATGAATATTGCACAGGTGTGCCTTAGACTGCCCACAATAAAAGTCCACTCTGAAATGTGCACAGTTTTGCCTTACTGGGGGGGGGGGTCAGAAAACCAGTCAGTATCTGGTGTAGCCACCATTTGCCTCACGCAGTGCAACACATCTCCGTCGCATAGAGTTGATCAGGTTGTTGAAATGTGCAGTTTGATCACAGAGCACAATGCCACAGATCTCACAATGTTTGAGGGAGCGGGCAATTGGCATGCTGACTGCAGGAATGTCTACCAGAGCTGTTGCCCATGCAATGAATGGGCTACCATAAGCCGTCTCCAAAGGCATTTCAGAGAATTTGGCAGTACATCCAACCGGCCTCACAACCACAGACCACATGTAATCACACCAGTACAGGACCTCCACATCCAGCATGTTCACCTCCATGATCGTCTGAGACCAGCCATCCGGACAGCTGCAGCAACAATCGGCTTGCATTACCAAAGAATTTCTGCACAAACTGTCAGAAACCATCTCAGGGAAACTCATCTGCATGCTTGTCGTCCTCATCGGGGTCTGGACCTGACTGCAGTTCGTCGTCGTAACCGACTTAAGTGGGCAAATGCTCACATTCAATGGCATCTGGCACGTTGGAGAGGCGTTCTGTTCACGGATGAGACACGGTTTTCACTGTTCAGGGCAGATGGCAGACCGCGGGTGTGCCGGTGTGTGGCTGAGCGGTTTGATGACGTCAACATTGTGGATCGAGTGGCCCATGGTGGCGGTGGGCTTATGGTATGGGCAGGCGTATGTAATGGATAAGAAAAAAAGTGCATTTTATTGATGGCATTTTGAATGCACAGAGATACCGTGATGAGATCCTGAGGCCCATTGTTGTGCCATTCATCCACGACCATCACCTCCTGTTGCAGCATGATAATGCACGGCCCCATATTGCAAGGATCTGTACACAATTCCTGGAAGCTGAAAACATCCCAGTTCTTGCATGGCCAGCATACTCACTGGACATGTCACCCATTGAGCATGTTTGGGATGCTCTGGATCAGCGTATACAACAGCGTGTTCCAGTTCCTGCCAATATTCTGCAACTTCACACAGCTATTGAAGAGGAGTGGACCAATATTCCACAGGCCACAATCAACAACCTGATCAACTCTATGCGACGGAGATGTGTTGCACTGCGTGAGGCAAATAGTGGCTACACCAGATACTGACTGGTTTTATGACTCCCCCAGTAAGGCAAAACTGTGCACATTTCAGAGTGGTCTTTTATTGTGGGCAGCCTAAGGCACACCTGTGCAATATTCATGCTGTCTAAGCATCTTGATATGCCACACCTGTGAGGTGGGATGGATTATCTCAGCAAAGGAGAAGTGCTCACTAACACAGATTTAGACAGATTTGTGAACAATATTTGAGAGTAATGGGTCTTTTGTGTATGTAGAAAATGGTTCAGATCTTGGAGTTCAGCTCATGCAAAATGGGAGCAAAATCGAAAGTGTTGCGTTTATATTTTTGTTCAGTGTAATTGTATTTCACGTGAAATTACTATTCTGGTGTATGTATTCTTATGACTCTGTGTTGTACCTATTACTACTATTATTTCTGCTAGACGTTTATGAATAAAGATACAACTGGGTGTTACCAATGAAGGGGGGGGGGGGGGTTCCAATAAGTGCTTCCAGTGGCAGACTGTGCAAAAACACAACCCCAACTGGTAACACCTAGTTGTACTATTATTTGTAAACGTCTTTCAAAAGTAGTAAAGGAATAGCAGCATGGAGTCATAAAAAAAAAGTGCTCCATAATTGTTATTGCATGGGAAATGCAAGTAGTTACTAAAACAGACATGTCAGGAAAGGTAGCAATAAAGAGATGAACAGCACTCCTTGGCATCAATGTAGTGGGTGCACGTCCCAAGGGGGTGGTAAAAAGCCCCTACTAATCAAAGTGAATGGATTAATCTTGCTATATATTTGAATACTGTTTTCAGTCATTAAAAGTTATATACCCAGTGCAAAGCCAGGGGAGGAATAAGCACTGTGTGAACACAGTATTAGATGACTATTGTTACAGCCGTCCCATCATCCTGCATTAAAATATTCTAGATCTCATTGGATTTCAGACTTCAAGGCTTTTTTTTTAATTGACCGTAATGCAATATAAATACGTATATAACATGATAAGCACATTTCTATAGAGCAAAATAAAGGTTTACCAGCATACACTACTCCAGTGGATGCCATAAAGAATACTATGGGCCATAAGAGTCTATGACATGTTTGGTGAAATATGAAAAGACCTGGGCAGCATAGTTCAAGTCTGTGTGAGAATCTGTCACCACGAAATACAGTGCACTCTGCATGCACCATTTTACAGAGCAGGAGGAGTTGAACAGACTGATATGTAGATTGTGCTCTGAGCTCAGTTGTACATAGGAGCCATCTTATTCATAGCATTCTCTGTGTAATTGTGTATGCATACGTAGTGCTCAGTCACTGTCAGGACTACCCACTTAGATACTGATCTTAATGAGCAGAGATTTAAATGTGTAATTTTTGTTTTAGTTTGCTGAATCTTTTCTCATAGGACTATATCAGTCCATTTAGCCCCATCCTGCTGTCACGTTTCAGTGTGGGAGGGAAACCCACACCAAACGTAGGAGGGAAAGGGGTGAGGGGGAAAGGCCTGGAAACTAGGGAAAGACAAAAAAAAGCTGATTCCGATACTAAATGAATAACAGTCCTATCAAATTAAAGCAAACACATAGAAGAAAAACCTTAGAACCCTAAAATCTTTACTTTTATTGATATCCTTAAAATTCAACCTCTCTCCGGCCCCCTTCTAGTTGAATTTCCACTAGCCCATTTTCTTAGCACCCATCTTGAGTACCCCCTGATGAACCCAATTGACTGGGGGAAACACGTTGAGGTGACAGGTTTGTTGGTTACTGATTAGGGTTATCTGGGGTAATCCAGGGCAGGCACGGAGACGGAGAGTCACCACCTTTAGGTGATGCCTCCGGCTAAGGGCCAATCAGGATCTCAATAGGGAAAGTGGTGTTCCCAAACGATTGTTTTCCTCACATAACCTATCCCCGGGCCCCTCTTTTTATTGTGAATAGGGTGTTTTGTGCATTGATTGACCAGTAATTTAAGGATATCAATAAAATTAAAGATTTTAGGGTTCTAAGGGTTTTCTTCCATGTGTTTCACTTCCTAGAGAAACCCTACTCAAAGTCCTGACTGACTGCAACTATGAACTGACCCCAGAGGTAGGTGAGTTCATACACATGAACCTAAAGTCCTAACTCACCCTGTAGGAACCTGGTACTAATGTCAGGACAAGAGACAACCTGTTCCTCCAAATGGTAGGACGAACAGGAGTCTCCCTCAGGCCTAAACACAAATGACAGGGAAAAGAGCAACACAAGAAAACCCAAACAATAAACAAAAGGGAAAGAAGACACTTAACTTCAATGGAAGCACAGGAACTGCGCCGAGATTCAAACACCAGCAATACACAACAAGACTGAAGCTATAAACCGCACAGCATGGTGGGAGAAGCCACAATAAATAGGAAAGGTTAAATGACCACATAAGCAACACCTGAAGCAAGGGGTGTGTCCATTACCAGAAACAACACAGACACAAGTTGATTCACAAGGAACCTGTAAGATCAAACCATGTGTTGCCAGTCTCACTGGTCTCCTGGCACTTCTCACACGAACGTCCATGACACCTGCTCTACAACATGCTGCCTGCAGTTTCAACTGCATTTTGTGGTGACAAGTTCTCTTTAAGCTCTCCGCTTGGCAGAAATGGTTGTGTAACAGTTGTTTCTTCAGGCCCCTATGTTAAACATAATAAACATATTGCAAAGCATGCATAGATCATGCAAGTGGCTGTAGAGATGAGAACATTTCCTGAAATTTGCTTCAGTTGTGATTCTATTGATTCAGCCAGCAGATTTAATTTAACCTAAATAAATTTGACCAAAATTGAAAGTGCCCCAACAGTCCTAAATTACACTCTGGGGTCTCCCAGGGCTATGTGCAACCCCTTTCAAGATAGAATATTAACCCTATTTTGAGAACATTTTCAGCAGCAGCAGTAGAGAACGTAATGGACGAAACAGCACATAGGAATAGAACAACTGAGCAAATAGCCCACTGCTAATCTCCTCCAGAACACGCCCACTGTGGGGAGAAACAGAGAATTGCATCTTGTTGCTAAGGATGTTGTCGCATCACCAGGGGGTGTGGCTTTGCAGCGCATCTTTTCCCTTGCGGTCTTGCTGCTGGGGCTCAGACAGGTAAATTCACTTAAAGGCTGCCATAGACTTGTATTATGCCTCAATACAAGTCAATAGGAATGACTAAGCAGTTTTCAAACGGTAAAAACGACCATCTGACGGTGCTAAACCAGACAGTCAAAACATCACTGTGTCTGTTTTTTTCTCTTCAAAACTTAGCTCTGCATGGTTCCTTTTGGTAACTATGGAAAAACACCAGTTTCCCAGTGTACAGGCTGGAAAGTCCAAAAGTCTGTCAGTATTAGCTGGCTGTGCATTAACCCTTTCCACAGTGCAGTGCAAATACGATGCAATACCAGTGCAAATGAACAGGAGATATTACAAACAAAAATATTTAAAATCCAGTTAAAGAATATAAAACAGCACATGCCAGCATAAATCATAGTGCAGGTTAACTGTTCAAAGTGCAATAAAGTAGGAAGCTGATGGCTTTGCATAGCAACAATGGGGGAAAATGTCCACAAACGTCCATACTCCAAAGTACCCTTTCTCCAGGGCGCTACTACAGAGCTGACCACAGCAGTAGCAGATCTACCCCTGGCAGTTTTTTGTTTATGATTTGGTTGTACATCGGCTCTGCTCTTTATCTCTGCCTGCACCCTCTTTCTTTGATGTCATCACCTCCTTGTCACATTGACCCGGATCAAAGGTCTTGTCCAGCACAGAGGTGAATACCATATGAAAAGTTATAATATTAAAATGTAACATCAGACCTCTAAAATAAAGTGAATAGAAATATACAAATTAGATAATATATAGATGTTCCCTAGAAAATAAATAATTGATACATGCCAGTATCCAGGTGCAATGCGGCACCAAAGCAGAAACAGTATTTAAAGAACACAATTCTCCTACCACATCCTGGTATAGTCTCTTGGAATACAGGGAGTGCAGAATTATTAGGCAAGTTGTATTTTTGAGGATTAATTTTATTATTGAACAACAACCATGTTCTCAATGAACCCAAAAAACTCATTAATATCAAAGCTGAATATTTTTGGAAGTAGTTTTTAGTTTGTTTTTAGTTTTAGGGGGATATCTGTGTGTGCAGGTGACTATTACTGTGCATAATTATTAGGCAACTTAACAAAAAACAAATATATACCCATTTCAATTATTTATTTTTAGCAGTGAAACCAATATAACATCTCAACATTCACAAATATACATTTCTGACATTCAAAAACAAAACAAAAACAAATCAGTGACCAATATAGCCACCTTTCTTTGCAAGGACACTCAAAAGCCTGCCATCCATGGATTCTGTCAGTGTTTTGATCTGTTCACCATCAACATTGCGTGCAGCAGCAACCACAGCCTCCCAGACACTGTTCAGAGAGGTGTACTGTTTTCCCTCCTTGTAAATCTCACATTTGATGATGGACCACAGGTTCTCAATGGGGTTCAGATCAGGTGAACAAGGAGGCCATGTCATTAGATTTTCTTCTTTTATACCCTTTCTTGCCAGCCACGCTGTGGAGTACTTGGACGCGTGTGATGGAGCATTGTCCTGCATGAAAATCATGTTTTTCTTGAAGGATGCAGACTTCTTCCTGTACCACTGCTTGAAGAAGGTGTCTTCCAGAAACTGGCAGTAGGACTGGGAGTTGAGCTTGACTCCATCCTCAACCCGAAAAGGCCCCACAAGCTCATCTTTGATGATACCAGCCCAAACCAGTACTCCACCTCCACCTTGCTGGAGTCTGAGTCGGACTGGAGCTCTCTGCCCTTTACCAATCCAGCCACGGGCCCATCCATCTGGCCCATCAAGACTCACTCTCATTTCATCAGTCCATAAAACCTTTGAAAAATCAGTCTTGAGATATTTCTTGGCCCAGTCTTGACGTTTCAGCTTGTGTGTCTTGTTCAGTGGTGGTCGTCTTTCAGCCTTTCTTACCTTGGCCATGTCTCTGAGTATTGCACACCTTGTGCTTTTGGGCACTCCAGTGATGTTGCAGCTCTGAAATATGGCCAAACTGGTGGCAAGTGGCATCTTGGCAGCTGCACGCTTGACTTTTCTCAGTTCATGGGCAGTTATTTTGCGCCTTGGTTTTTCCACACGCTTCTTGCGACCCTGTTGACTATTTTGAATGAAACGCTTGATTGTTCGATGATCACGCTTCAGAAGCTTTGCAATTTTAAGAGTGCTGCATCCCTCTGCAAGATATCTCACTATTTTTGACTTTTCTGAGCCTGTCAAGTCCTTCTTTTGACCCATTTTGCCAAAGGAAAGGAAGTTGCCTAATAATTATGCACACCTGATATAGGGTGTTGATGTCATTAGACCACACCCCTTCTCATTACAGAGATGCACATCACCTAATATGCTTAATTGGTAGTAGGCTTTCGAGCCTATACAGCTTGGAGTAAGACAACATGCATAAAGAGGATGATGTGGTCAAAATACTCATTTGCCTAATAATTCTGCACTCCCTGTAGTTGTACTGGAGGTTTGTTCAGATGACCATTTCTGTTGCACTGTGGGGGTATCTGGTATGGGTTCCTTTAACCCCTTAGTGACTAATGACATACTGTGTACATCATGATGTGGTGTTAGTTACTGCCTCATGACGTGCACAGTACGTCTGGAGATCAAAGTGTCATGACACCGGCATGTAAACGGGTGCTATGGACAGCTGAGCTGTCCGGGCACCCAGCAGGGGACTGAAAGGGATTTTCATAATCTTACTTTTGATACATTACAGATTAGACACATATATTATACAAGCCTCATCTCTTGTGGAAATGCAGTACCTCGCATTAACATATTTCACACCCTCTGCCAGTCCTGGACACAATAGAAGCCTTCCTGACCAAAAGGCTATTTAACATCTCACCTCACATACGTTGACAGGAACCTGTGATTTCCTATTTAACTTGCTAGCATGGAGAGAAAAACCTGCTCAATGTAAAATAACCCTTTCATGTATTGTATATAGCAGATGTCAGCATTGTTTAGCAAAGTTTCAACTGTATATTGACAAACACATGATTCCCAATGCCTGCTGAATTCTAGGAGGATTGGTGCAATTGGATCTGGAAGGACACTATGTTCCCACCCCCAACAAGCCCTATAAACTATGTGCTGGGAGAATAAAGATTTCAGATATTGACAACCTATGTTGAGTCAGGGCTGTCTTATCTCTCTGATCAGAAGCAAAGGGGATATTCGTTGCACAGGGAAATATTCACGGGTGTGGAGGTCTGAAGCCTCATAATATAACCATCATAAACCTGACTAGAAAAATAGCTAACAGGGACCAATCACAGCAGTCCCTGCCTTTGGATCGCTGCGATTGGTCAGTCATATTTGACTGACCAATCGCAGCGTTCAGCAGCGCAGCTCCAATCTCCTCAGTGTTGAGGAGATCGGGGCTGCGCTGCTGTGTTCACTGTGCAACAATCTATCCCCATTTCAGGATGGCTGAGTGGGACCAGGTAATAATGAGGGGGCATACCCCCCACCCCTACAATGTTTCAGGATGGCCGAGCGGTAGTAGATTGTAAGCTGTAACATACAGCTGCCTATCTACTGTAACAGCCGACATCGATGCTGGCACTGATGGCAGCCGTTTAAACCCTTCCATGCCGCGGTCCATAGGGACTGCTGTATGGAAGGGGTTAACAGGGAGAAAGCTTCCTCGATCCCCCATCGGGCGCTGCGCTGCTGTGGCAGCGTCCCGATTGAACATAACAGAGGGAGGGAGCTCCTCCCTTCCCCCCTCCCATCGGGCCGCTGCGCTCCTGTGGCAGCTTCCTGATGGTTACCATGGTAACTGGACGCCTTACACAGGCATCCAGGCTTGCCATGGTATGTAATCCTGCCAGGGTCCTGCCAGAGGCAAGAGCCTGATCAGGCTTACTGTGAATGAAAACACACTATACGCAGACTATACAGTGTACTGCGGTGTATTGTTGAGCCATCTGACCCACTGGATCTTCAAGAAAAGGTGCAAAAAAAAAAATCTAACATTTTTCCATATACGTACATTTATAATTGGGTAAAAATAAAGAAAAGAAAATATCCTAAACATGTTTGGTGTTGCTGGTAACAACCAGCCCGGCGGGTCTCGCCGGATAATGCACCGCAGGACGGGATTGCGCACCGAAGTGACTGAACTCATGCCCACACAGCCCGCAAGTAGCGGATCAGCGGAAAAAGTACAAGGGGGGTGGGGGGATGATTTGTGGGGTTGCCCAAGGTCCACTACCATCAATATTAAAGAGCCCAAGCAAAGATTTCTGCAGTGGTGAGGAAATGAAACATAACAGATATTGGAAAATTGCCGAATGTTGTATTTTATAATGTATAAGGACAATAGGCAGGCACTCACCATCTGAGTCAACTCAGGCAATCAAATAAAATACATCTTTTTTTCTAATATAAATTATTTAAAAAGGCCAAAAACATATAATATGAATGAGAGTAAGGATATAAAAGTCCAATTATTTTCAGTTGATTATATAAAGCAGCTTTGTTAATCTGTATTAACCATCCACATATTCAGTGTTCAAGTTCATATATATCCCGTAATTAGGTGGGTGGTTAAAAGGTTAATAATTCATCCTCAAAGGTAAGTAAGTAGTGAGTGGTTAAATGGTTAAAAATTCATATCATTAGTATTACATATTGTCCATCATGTAATATGCATATATTGGTCTGGCTAATTGCTCTCTATAGGGATGATATTGTTGCAGCCAGATTTAATGTGAGGTAATTTATTAGTTTGTTACTCACTATTTGCTGGTGTCTTCGTTGATACCGGTGGCGTCCCACTCGGTATTCAGCAACACTCACCCTACTTGTCGACTTTCTTTGGTGTCGGGAGCTGTGGCTGTGTTTGGAGTTGGTATCCAGTATAATGTGCTCCTTGAGTCTGGCTGTGCAGTTCATGCGCTCGAATCGGCGTCCCACGTGTTGCACTTCACGTTATGTGGTCTCTTGCTCTAAGATCAGCTGTTATCTGTTTGCTGTGCTTCTATCTGATTCCTCCGATCTTTCTTTTGTTAAATCACAGTTGGAGCACTATTATAGAAAAATTATATTCCTTGAAGTGAGACAATGTGGGTTTTAGTGGGTAGTCTCAATGATGCCAAGTAATGCCAGACGCGTTTCGAGGTGCTCCAACCTCTTCCTCAGTGGCCATATTTTAAATTGCAAGACTTCCCTCTTATATACCCACTTGAAATAAGCCCAACAAAAAACCCGACATGGAGTCTATTCACAAGGATTTTAATATTTCAAAATATAGACAATCTGCTTCTGAATATAATATCTCTATTTTTATCTATCTTAATTTTGTAAAGAGGCATACTGCTACATGTTAAAAAGGCATATGCGTTTTCTATGCATTTTTCATGCGTTTTTCTGTGTAGATGCGTTTTCATCAGTATCTGCTATTTTATGTCTTTTATCTATTATCAGTTCAAAAATTACATTAAAAAATACAGAATAATAATTAAAATATAATGTTTCCTTAATCTGCCTGAAAGATAGTATTTCTTCTATTTTCCTCTTATATTTACAGTCAGGTCCATAAATGTTGGGACATCGACACAATTCTAACCTTTTTGGCTCTATACACCACCACAATAGATTTGGAATGAAACAAACAAGATGTGCTTTAACTGCAGACTGTCAGCTTTAATTTGAGGGTATTTACACCCAAATCAGGTGAACGGTGTAGGAATTACAACAGTTTGCATATGTGCCTCCCACCTGTTAAGGGACCAAAGGTAATGGGACAGAATAATAATCATAAATCAAACTTTCACTTTTTAATACTTGGTTGCAAATCCTTTGCAGTCAATTACAGTCTGAAGTCTGGAACGCATAGGCATCACCAGACGCTGGATTTCATACCTGGTGATGCTCTGCCAGGCCTCTACTGCAACTGTCTTCAGTTCCTGCTTGTTCTTGGGGCATTTTCCCTTCAGATTTGTCTTCAGCAAGTGAAATGCATGTTCAATCGGATTCAGGTCAGGTGATTGACTTGGCCATCGCATAACATTCCACTTCTTTCCCTTAAAAAACTCTTTGGTTGCTTTTGCAGTATGCTTTGGGTCATTGTCCATCTGCACTGTGAAGCGCCGTCCAATGAGTTCTGAAGCGTTTGGCTGAATATGAGCAGATAATATTGTCCGAAACACTTCAGAATTCATCCTGCTGCTTTTGTCAGCAGTCACATGATCAATAAATACAAGAGAACCAGTTCCATTGGCAGCCATACATGCCCATGCCATGACACTACCACCACCATGCTTCACTGATCAGGTGGTATGCTTAGGTTCATGAGCAGTTCCTTTCCTTCTCCATACTCTTCCCATCACTCTGGTACAAGTTGATCTTGGTCTCATCTGTCCATAGGATGTTGTTCCAGAACTGTGAAGACTTTTTTGGTGTTGCTGAGCTCACCGTTGCATTCCTTCTTTTTAAGAATGTTCCAAACAGTTGTTTTGGCCACACCTAATGTTTTTGCTATCTCTCTGATGGGTTTGTTTTGTTTTTTCAGCCTAATGATGGTGGTGGTGTATAGAGCCAAAAATGTTAGAATTGTGTTAATGTCCCAATATTTATGGACCTCACCGTATTGCTCACTATATGTGTTATGTGTCAGCTTAGCCTCCATTTTCAAAAGACACTGCTATAATAGTTTTTGTATTTATTATGTTTTTTTCTTCTTTTTTCTTTTCTCATATTCTTCCACTATTATCTTCAATTAGGATGTATACACAACTAGAAATGATGCTATTCATACGTGTAATAGGAATGGGGACCTCCCACCAAGGGGCAAACGTGGTGCTGGTAAACAGCTCGGTTGCCCGTCCCCATATCTACAGGAAACCAAAAAGTTCAAATTCGGCATTAAGACTATCAGGTAGCAATGTCTCAAAATCGGTAAATCATTAATACATCTAGATTCCTGTCTTGACATACTTGAGATGTGATCTCCCCTTCTCCAATTTATTTCCACTTTTTCAAAAGCTATATATATATTAGCTGACTTGCATCCTTATTGTGGTAGTGTTTGAAGTGTTTTGGCTCCCACACGGTATAATGACCCCCAGTGGCCCCTATACAGTATAATGACTACTAGTGGCCCTTCACACAGTATAATGACTACTAGTGGCCCTTCACACAGTATAATGAACCCCCAATTCCCCCCCCCCCACTGTATTATGACCACCTGTGGCCCTGCATTCAGAATAATAACCCCCAGTCGCCCCCATTCAGAATAATGACCCCCAGTAGCCCCCACACTGGGGGAATACTGTATGGAGGGGGCTCTGGGGGTCATTATACTAAATGGGGGACACTGGGGGTCATTATACTATGTAAAGGGCCCTCACAGTATAATGACCCCACAGTGACCCTCCATTCAGAATAATGACCCCCAATCGCCCCCACACTGGGGGTTATACTGTATGGAGGGGGCACGAGGGGTTATTATATTTAATGGGGGCTCTGGTGGTCATTATGCTAAATGGAGGGTCAATGGGGATCATTATACTAAATGGGGGGCACTGGGAGTCATTATACTGTGTAAGGGGCCCTCACAGTGTGATGAATGACCCCCCAGTGGCTCCCTCACATACCTATCATTGCATGGAGAGCAGGGGAGCTGGCAGGTCCTGTCATTCACTAACCGCAGCTCCCTGCGCTCCTTCTCCCTGGCAGCCCGCTGCAGCAGTGAGCCAGGCCTGGAGGAGAGAAGGAGATGTGCAGTGATGTAGCTAGAACTGACTGGGCCCCACAGCAAATTTTAGTACGCCCCCCTCCCCCCCAATGTGTGTTCATATCACGTTTTTCCTATCGGTTTGATGTATACAAATGTGCAGCACTCCACGTTTTTGTATCCTGCAGAGTCAAGTAAAAAATGCATACGTTAACGTATATGTTTTTTCTACCATGGAACTGTATGGTGAACGGATTTCAATTATTTCAATTATTTGAGTGGTATACTTGATGTATGTAAGGACCTCAACGTCACAGGGTATAAGTGGGCACAGTACGGGGTGGGGGGCACAGTCACATGACCCTGTGACGTTAGAAGGTCCTTACATACATCAAGTATACCACTCAAATAATTGAAATAATTGAAAATCTACAGTATGAATGCTATTGGATTCTTGGCACCCTTGATGTAAATTATCTATACACAATAATAGACCATGAACAAGGAACATATGCATTAAGAAAACAATTAGAAATTAATGGTCATTTGCAAGAAAACCAAATACAATATATAGTTGAGGGAGTCCAGTATATTTTAACAAATAATTATTTTGCATATAAAGGCTACATTCACACGTCAGTATTTTTCTATATACCGAATTTCGGTCCGTTTTTTGCGGATCCGTTGTTCCTGAAAATGTTTCTGTATGTCATCCGTATGTCATCCGTTTTTTGCGGATCCGCAAAAAACAGAAACATGTATAAATTTCACAAAGCAAATACAGTTATAAATTATACAAAGCAAATAAAGTTGTTTGGATTTCTTTGAAAAAAAAAAAAAAAAAAGTGAATAAGTGATTTCTGTGGGCATGATTTAATTTCCAGGAACGGATTTCGCATAAAACGGATGACATACGAATGTCATCCGTTTTTTGCGGAACCATTGACTTTATATTGTACCAGGATCCGATTTTTGCGGAAAAGAATAGGACAAGTTTTATATTTAATCGGACAAGCGGAACGGAACAACGGAAACGGACAGCACACATTGTGTTGTCAGATTTTTTCCAGGACCCATTGAAAATGAATGGGTCCAGAACTGGTCCTGATCTGTTCCGCAAAAAACGGAACAGATCAGGAAAGAAAAAACGGACGTGTGAATGGACCCTGTCCGTTTTTTCTTTCCTGATCTGTTTCCTGCAGATATTGGGGCAGGTGCCCCCTGCTGACGGCCAACCGTGGTCCGGCTGTTTACCAGCACCACGTTTGCCCCTCAGTGGGAGGTCCCCATTCCTATTACACGTATGAATAGCATAATTTCTAGTTGTGTACACATCCTAATTGAAGATAATAGTGGAAGAATATGAGAAAAGAAAATAGAAGAAAATAACAATTATAGCAGTGTCTTTTGAAAATGGAGGCTAAGCTGACACATAACACATATAGTGATAGAAAAAAGATGAAGAGGAAGATAAAAAAAATACTATCTTTTAGGCAGATTAAGTAAACATTCTATTTTAATTATAAATCTTTATTTTTTAATGTAATTTTTGAACTGATAATAGATAAAGGACATAAAATAGCAGATACTGACAAAAAACGCATCTACACAGAAAAACGCATGAAAAATGCATAGAAAACGCATATGCGTTTTTTTATATGTAACAGTATGCGACTTTACAAAATTAAGATAGATAACAAAAATAATAGAGATATATTCAGAAGCAGATTGTCTATATTTTGAAATATTAAAATCCTTGTGAATAGACTCCATGTCGGGTTTTTGGTTGGGCTTATTATAAGTGGGTATATAAGAGGGAAGTCTTGCAATTTAAAATATGAGGAAGAGGTTGGAGCACCTTGAAACGCGTCTGACATTACTTGGCATCATTGAGACTACCCACCAAAACCCACATTGTTTCACTTCAAAGGATATAATTTTTCTATAATAGTGCCCAACTCCTCCAACTGCGATTTAACAAAAGAAAGATCGGAGGAATCAGATAGAAGCACAGAAAACAGCTGATCTGAGAGCAAGAGATCACATGACGTGAAGCGCAACACGTGGGACGCCGATTTGGGCACATAAACTGCACAGCCAGAGTCAAGGAACACATTATGCCGGATACCAACTCCAAACACAGCCACAGTTCCCGACACCAAAGAGAGTCGACAAGTGGGGTGAGTGTTGTTGATTGCCGAGTGGGACGCCACCGGTATCAACGAAGACACCATACCAGCAAATAGTGAGTAACAAACTAATAAATTACCTCACATTAAATCTGGCTGCAACAATATCATCCCTATAGAGAGCAATTAGCCAGATCAATATATGCATATTACATTATGGACAATATGTAATACTAATGATATGAACTTTTAACCATTTAACCACTCACTAGTCACTACTTACTTACCTTCGTGAACTTTTAACCATCTAACCACCCATCACTTACTTACCTTTGAGGATGAATTATTAACCTTTTAACCACCCACCTAATTACGGGATATATATGAACTTGAACACTGAATATGTGGATGGTTAATACAGATTAACAAAACTGCTTTATATAATAAACTGAAAATAATCTCAGCAAAAGACACTAATGTCTGCTTCTTTATGGACTTTTTCATAAGTTAAGATTTTTTTAAGGTTCTGAATTGGGTTGAGCGAACCCGAACTGTAAAGTTAGGGTTCGTACCGAACTTTAGGATTTTTGGAACCCGAACCCGAACTTTTCAGTAAAAGTTCGAGTTAGGTGTCTGGCGATTTAATGGCGCTTTTTGAAAGGCTGCAGGGCAGCCAATCAACAAGCGTTTAACTAGTGTGCCCTTAGAAGCCATCACAGCCATGCCTACTAATGGCATGGCTGTGACTGGCCAGTGCAACATGTGACCCAGCCTGTATATAAGCTGGAGTCACGTAGCAACGCACGTCACTCTGCTCTAACTAGTGTAGGGATAGGATGCTGCTGCTGTGAAGGAGAGATTAGGAAAGAAATAATCTATCTGATATCATATCACAACTAGTTATTAACTCTGCGATCTACTGCGATTTTGTTTTGTGGGTGCAGTGCAACATTTTTGTACCCTGCCCTGAGCCCAGTGACACAGAAAAATACGTTTTATTCGTTTGTTAGTTAGGTGGGCGTCGGCAGACATTTTGTGCAAGTTCAGTGCACTAGCATTGTATATGTGCCAGGGACAATAATTTAACCTTGTTTTTTTAGTTCAGTGGGCAACATATGCCCATTTTTTAAGTGCACCTGCACTGCATATGTGCCAAGGGAAGGGAAAATAATATAGGGAATCCGTCTGTGAGTTCAGGGACCCAGGGGGTGACATATTCCCTTTTTTTTCCAAGAAAATCCATCTGTTAGATTCTGTGGGGACAAATATATATCTTTTTTTTGCTAAAAGGTACATTTGCGCCCTGCACTGCATTTGTGAGTGAAAGAAAATCAGTTACGGCAAATCCATCTGTTTAATTGTGGTTAAAAAAAAATCATATTTTTTTTCCCCCATAAAGTACCTTTGCAGCCTTTGCTGCATTTGTGACAGTCCAATACATGCGTTAAATAGTGATGAGCGGCAGGTGCCATATTCGATTTCGACGAAATTCGCGAATATTCGATAGAATATTCATTTTATATTCGTCGAAATCGAATATTCATCATTATTCTTGTTATCGCGATTAATATGCGATTTAAATAATCGAATTTCGATTTTAACTTAAAGGCTACTCTCCTATTGAAATAGCAATGCGATTAATTCAAGTTATAAAAATCGAATTTCGATTTTAACAGCACTGCTATATTCCATATTCGTTAATTCTAGCCTAATATGGCATATAGCAGTGCTAAGTTAAAATCGAAATTCGATTATTATAACTTGAAAAATCGAATTGCGATTTCAACGTAATTCTCAAATCCGACAGTACATTCTAGTATATGGAGTCGTTCCCATGGTGATGGGGACGCTCCATAAGCATGGAATATGGCTTCAATGGCTTGGTAGAATTAGCGAATTGACGAATATATTCGTTATATTCCACAAAACGAATATAACGAATGTATTCGTCATATTCCACAAAACGAAGATAACGAAGTATTCTGCATCTTCGTTTTAGCTACCTATTCATCAATTTCGCTAATTCTAGCAATGATATAGGAAAGTTGACTATAGACGACAGCTAAGTATAATTCGCTATGCGATTATATGACTGCTTTTTTTTATAAATAGTATAATTATAATAATTATCAGGTATTATAATTATTCTATTTATTTAAAAAAAAAGCAGTAATATAATCGCATAGCGAATTATACTTAGCTGTCGTCTATAGTCAACTTTCCTATATCATTGCTAGAATTAGCGAAGTTGATGAATAGGTAGCTATGCAGAATACTTCGTTATCTTCGTTTTGTGGAATATGACGAATATATTCGTTATATTCGTTTTGTGGAATATAACGAATATATTCGTCAATTCGCTAATTCTACCAAACCATTGAAGCCATATTCCATGCTTATGGAGCGTCCCCATCACCATGGGAACGACTCCATATACTAGAATGTACTGTCGGAATTGAGAATTACGTTGAAATCGCAATTCGATTTTTTCAAGTTATAATAATCGAATTTCGATTTTAACTTAGCACTGCTATAGACCATATTAGGCTAGAATTAACCAATATGGAATATAGCAGTGCTAAGTTAAAATCGAAATTCGATTATTATAACTTGAAAAAATCGAATTGCGATTTCAACGTAATTCTCAATTCCGACAGTACATTCTAGTATATGGAGTCGTTCCCATGGTGATGGGGACGCTCCATAAGCATGGAATATGGCTTCAATGGTTTGGTAGAATTAGCGAATTGACGAATATATTCGTTATATTCCACAAAACGAATATAACGAATATATTCGTCATATTCCACAAAACGAAGATAACGAAGTATTCTGCATAGCTACCTATTCATCAACTTCGCTAATTCTAGCAATGATATAGGAAAGTTGACTATAGACGACAGCTAAGTATAATTCGCTATGCGATTATATTACTGCTTTTTTTTAAATAAATAGAATAATTATAATACCTGATAATTATTATAATTATACTATTTATAAAAAAAAGCAGTCATATAATCGCATAGCGAATTATACTTAGCTGTCGTCTATAGTCAACTTTCCTATATCATTGCTAGAATTAGCGAAATTGACGAATAGGTAGCTAAAACGAAGATGCAGAATACTTCGTTATCTTCGTTTTGTGGAATATGACGAATACATTCGTTATATTCGTTTTGTGGAATATAACGAATATATTCGTCAATTCGCTAATTCTACCAAGCCATTGAAGCCATATTCCATGCTTATGGAGCGTCCCCATCACCATGGGAACGACTCCATATACTAGAATGTACTGTCGGATTTGAGAATTACGTTGAAATCGCAATTCGATTTTTTCAAGTTATAATAATCGAATTTCGATTTTTAACTTAGCACTGCTATATTCCATATTGGTTAATTCTAGCCTAATATGGTCTATAGCAGTGCTAAGTTAAAATCGAAATTCGATTATTATAACTTGAAATAATCGAATTGCGATTTCAACGTAATTCTCAAATCAGACAGTACATTCTAGTATATGGAGATGTTCCCATGGCGATGGGGACGCTCCATGAGCATGGAAGTCGGCAGAAGCGGCAACGGGCACTGACTGGAGCAGCCAGGAAGCCAGGAATCCAAAGGACAGGTAAGAACAACTTTAGGGAAGTGGGAAAGAAAAAAATATAACAATAAAAAAAAAAAAAAAAAGAATATTCGAAATATCGAATTTATATCACTATATTCGAAATATTCGCGAATTAGCGAAGTGCCGATATTCGCGAAAAAAATTCGATATTCGAATATTCGCGCTCAACACTAGCGTTAAATACTGCTGTTATATTCTGGTATTAAAAAAAAACACCCATTTTGTGCAAGACACTAGATTTGCGGCCTTTGCTGCATTTGTGACAGTCCAATACAAGCGTTAAATCCTGCTGTTATATTCTGGTTTTATAAAAACACCCATTTTGTACAAGATACTAGATTTGCGGCCTTTTGCTGCATTTGGGCAGTCCAATACAAGCTTTAAATACTGCAGTTATAATCTGGTTTAAAAAAAAACACCCATTTTGTACAAGATACTAGATTTGCGGCCTTTTGCTGCATTTGGGCAGTCCAATACAAGCGTTAAATACTGCAGTTATAATCTGGTTTAAAAAAAACACCCATTTTGTGCAAGACACTAGATTTGCGGCCTTTGCTGCATTTGTGACAGTCCAATACAAGCTTTAAATACCGCTGTTATATTCTGTGTAGGGATTTGCTCTGGTAGGCAGGGTAAGCGGTCGCAGTACAGGGGCAAGAACACAGAAGTAAAGCAGAAAGTTCAGTGTTTATTCACACCAAAGGAATAAAGTAACACAAACGCTTTGCAGAGTCCTTGTGTTAATTCATACCACACAAAGATGTCACCTGGCAGGCTGATTTGTCCATGGCAGTCCACAGCCGTCCACAGCAAGCTTTAAGGCTCCTGATTCACAGCAGTGTCACTCCAGCATAGTACCAAATGTTTAGGTCCCAAAACAGAGCCTGACCAAGCTCCACTGTCAAATGGAGGATACATTCCACACCCAGCTGAGCTGCTGGCTGGGTTTTTAAACCCAGCCCAAAACCTGGCCTGGACATGAGGAACAGCCACCCACCCTGCTCTTTGGCTGCTCCCAATAAGAACTGGCCTGCATTGGCTTTACAGCCACACTAAGTAAAACAGTGTCAGCGAGCACTAGCTGCTGCTGACACACAAAATTACTGGTTCTTATCTCACTGAGGCCAGGAACCTTGGTGATACGTACCTTCCGTCAATGATGGACCCTTGCGCCTTCCTACATACCTTCCCCCTTTGTTCAACCCTGAGGGGGGGAACACACGCCAGACAGTGTATTTGGGACAGGGCATCCGCGTTTCCCTGTAATCGGCCTGCCCTGAGTTCTATTGCGAACTTAAAGTTTTGAAGAGACAAGAACCACCTGGTGACCTGAGGATTCCTCTCTTTGACCTGGCTCATCCACTTGAGAGGGGAGTGGTCGGTCACCAGACGGAACTTCCTCCCCAACAGATAGTAGTGGATACACTCGAGTGCCCACTTGATGGCCAGGCACTCTCTCTCCACTGTACTGTACCGGGTCTCCGCTGAAGTGAGCTTACGGCTGAGGAAGACAATGGGATGCTCCTCCTCATTGACTTCCTGAGACAGTACCGCACTGAGGCTTACTTCGGACAAACCTCATGTAATAGCACACCATTCCCAGGAACGACTTTACTTGTCTAGAGGTGGCAGGTCGGGGCCAATTCCGTATCGCCTCTATTTTGCTTACTTGGGGTTTGATGACTCCACGCCCAATGACATACCCAAGGTATTTAGTCTCCTCTAACCCTATTGCACATTTCTTTGGGTTAGCTGTTAGTCCCGCCTTTCGAAGGGAGTCCACTATGGCCTGTACTTTGGGCAGGTGACTTTCCCAGTCGGTACTGTGAATGATAATATCGTCCAGGTAAGCCGAGTCGTACCGCCGATGTGGACGAAGTACAATATCCATTAGACATTGGAAAGTGGCGGGGGCGCCATGCAGGCCAAAGGGTAACACTTTTTATTAGTACAGCCCCTCTGGTGTAATGAAGGCAGTTTTCTATTTGGCAGCCTCCATCAAGGGTACCTGCCAGTACCCTTTAGTGAGGTCCAAAACAGAAAAATACCTGGCTTGGCCTAACCTCTCAATAAGTTCATCTACCCGAGGCATGGGATATGCATCGAACTTAGATATTTTGTTTAATTTCCGAAAATAGTTACAAAATTGTAACGCCCCGTCTGGCTTGGGAATCAAGACTATAGGACTGGCCCACTCACTTTTAGACTCCTCAATGACATCAAGCCGCAACATGAGCTGTACTTCCTCCGAGATAGCTTTTAGCCGAGCCTCGCGTACCCGGTATGGCTTTAACTGGACTTTTGCCTGAGGCTCAGTGACAATGTCATGTTGGATTACGGAAGTGCGTCTAGGGAGGTCTGAGAACACGTCCGTGTTCCGAATAATGAACTCCCTGGTTTCCTGAGCCTGTTTAGAGGAGAGGCTGTCAGCAATTTTTATTGTGTCAACCGCTTCCTTTGCATCAGACAGAGGAGCCGGAACCTCTTGTCCTAGAAAACCCGGTCGCGGGCTGTCTTCCGTACAGGTCTCCCTATCTTTCCAGGGTTTTAGTAAATTAACATGGTAAACCTGCTCCGGATTTCGCCTCCCTGGCTGGTGTACCTTGTAATTTACCTCTCCAATTTTTTCCCGTACCTTGTAGGGCCCCTGCTACCTGGCTAGGAACTTACTGTCCACAGTCGGCACCAGAACCAAAACTCGATCGCCTGGGTTAAAGATCCGGACCCGAGCCTGCCGATTATAGATCCGACTCTGGGCTCACTGAGTGGCCTCCATATACTCCCGGACAAGAGGCAAAACGGTCTCTATTCACTGTTGCATCTTGGTAACATATTCCGGGACGCTTTTATGAAGAGTGGGTTGTTGTTCCCACGCCTCTTTGGCTATGTCCAACAAGCCACAAGGATGTCTGCCATATAGCAATTTGAAGGGCGAGAACCCAGTAGAGGCCCAGGGCACCTCTCGCACTGCGAACATGAGATAGGGCAGAAGAAGGTCTCAATCCTTCCCATCTTTGGACACCACCCTTTTAAACATGTTTTTTTGAGTTTTATTAAACCTTTACACCAGACCGTCCGTTTGTGTATGGTACACGGACATCCGTAACTGTTAAATATGCAGCAACTTACAGAGTTCCCTCATGACCTTGGTCATAAAAGATGTCCCCTGGTCAGTCAGAAACTCTTTTGGAAGCCCCACTCGGGAGAACATATCCATTAGCTCCTTAGCTATAAGTCTCGCCGACGAATGCCGCAGTGGCACTGCCTCCGGGTACCGAGTGGCGTAATTAAGGACAACCAAGATGTGTTGGTGTCCCCTAGCGGACTTCGGTACTGGGCCTCCTAGGTCCATAGCGATTCACTCAAACAGTACCTCGATGATCGGGAGAGGTACTAAGGGACTGCGAAAAGGGTTCTGGGGGCTAGTTGCCTGGCAGGTCGGGCAAGACTTACAGAACTCATCCACCTCTTTAAACACACTGGGCCAGTAAAACCATTGTAGTATCCGGTCCTGTGTTTTCTGCATTCCCTGATGACCCCCGAGAACATGCTGGTGGGCTAACTCTAACACGAGTTTGCGATAAGCCTGGGGCACCACCAACTGTTCAAAGGATCCACCTCGCAGCTAATTTACCCGATACAACATATCCTGATGAACCACAAAACGGGGGAACACTGACTCTGTCCCTGGTTGTTGTGGTTCACCATCTATTATTAGTACATTTTCCCAGGCTCGGGATAAGGTTGGATCCCGGTGTTGTGCAGTACCAAAATTATCCTCGGAGACATTGAGGTCTGCCAGCTCAGGCCCCGGCGGCAAGTCCTCCATGTCTCCCACCATTACACTTAGCGGGGTTGCTTCCCCCTCTTCCACCAAAGTGGCGGTCACCCCTACCGCTGGCCCTTCGGACTTAGGTTCCCAGGGTTCTGGTCTTCCCCCTGAGCCGGGCCACTCTGCTTGGGTTACCCCTGTCTCATGGGTATCAGTCACTCTCATAACTGGCCACAGTGCCAGGAAGCCCGGGAAGTCTCTACCTATTATAAGTTCACAGTGTAGGTTGGTTGCGACAGCCACCTCGTGGGTCCACCTGACGGAAACCGTGGACAGAGACACCATAGCAGTAGGGTAGTCTTTTAAGTCCCCATGTATACACATGACTCCGACCTTACAGCCGGTGTACTCAGCGGAGCGTTCCAGAGAAGCCCTTACCAGGGTCACCAGACTCCCTGATTCCAACAGAGCTTCCGCTGGAGTGTCTCCCACCTCCACCTGGCACAGGTGGTTCAGAGACTCCGGAGCACCCACTGCACTGCTTCCTGGCATATGATTGATGGAAGCCATGCAGTAGTTTGTGTCCATGGGTTCCCCCTGATGTGGACAGTCAGCTCGAACATGGCCAGGCTCCCGACACCGCCAGCAGATTATTGGAGCGGGGTCCACAGTGGTTACATCCCGGGTGGGTTTAGTGGGCACCAGTTGCTGGGTCCAGGGTGGAGAGTTACGGGATTTGACTGCCCCCTCCCAAAGGAACCCCCCTATAAGTTCCGGGTAGCCTCATAGCACTCCACCAGGTCGACCATCTCCAGCGCATTACCTGGAGAGACCTGGCTAATCCATTGCTGGAGAGGGAGTGGCAGAGCCCTCCAGAACCTGTCTGCTAACAACCAGTCCAGCATAGCAGTGGGGCTCAGCACGTCAGGTTGTAGCCACTTTTGCAACAGGTTGAGCAAGTTATAATACTGGGGTCTCACGGGCTCAGCTGGGTCGAACCCCCACTGATGCACCCGCTGGGCCCAGACCAGCACATTCAACCCCCAGTCTTGCCAAAATCACACCCTTTACCTTTGGGTAGTCAGCCGCTTGATCGTCCGGCAAGTCAAAATACACCCGCTGTGACTCTGATGTCAGAAAAGGAGCGACGACCTCAGCCCACTGGTCTTGGGGCAGCTTTTCCCTGGTGGCCACTTTCTCATACATCGCCGTTTTAGGGATCGCTGCACGGACTGTTTTCCGGGCATCGTGGACGCTTGGGGTTGCTCCTGCTGTTTGCAAAGCCATCACGTGTTGTGGCAGCAACTGGTTTCTTGCTGCTGCAGATTAGCCTCCATGAGGGCCTTCAAAACAGCCACCATTTTGTCATGTGACACAGGTTTAAATCTAGCAGGTTTGATAAACGACATACACCCGTGTGCAAACCAAAAATATTTCGGCGATCACACCAGCCTCACTGCGCTTGACCGCATCCTCTACCAATTGTACGGATTTGCTCTGGTAGGCAGGGTAAGCGGTCACAGTACAGAGGCAAGAACACGGTAGTAAATAGGGATGAGCGAACTCGAACTGTATAGTTCGGGTTCGTACCGAATTTTGGGGTGTCCGTGACACGGACCCGAACCCGGACATTTTCGTAAAAGTCCGGGTTCGGGTTCGGTGTTCGTCGCTTTCTTGGCGCTTTTGTGACGCTTTCTTGGCGCTTTTTGAAAGGCTGCAAAGCAGCCAATCAACAAGCGTCATACTACTTGCCCCAAGAGGCCGTCACAGCCATGCCTACTATTGGCATGGCTGTGATTGGCCAGAGCACCATGTGACCCAGCCTCTATTTAAGCTGGAGTCACATAGCGCCGCCCGTCACTCTGCTCTGATTAGCGTAGGGAGAGGTTGCGGATGCGACAGTAGGGCGAGATTAGGCAGATTAACTCCTCCAAAGGACTTCACTTGATTAATCGATCGATCTGCAGCTGTGCATCATTGAGCTGCTGAAATTCAAATGCTCACTCACTGTTTTTAGGCTGCCCAGACCGTTTGTCAGTCACTTTTTTCTGGGGTGATCGGCGGCCATTTTGTGTCTTGTGCGGTGCTGCGACCAAGTGCATCCAAGCTGCGACCAAGTGCATTTAACCCTCAATGGTGTGGTTGTTTTTTGGCTAAAGCCTACATCAGGGTGAAGCTGTCACACCAAGTGCATTTAACCAGCAATAGTCTGTTCATTTTTTGGCCATATACTAAATCAGGGGCAAGCTGCGCCTGTCACCAAGTGCATTTAACCCTCAATGGTGTGGTTGTTTTTTGGCTAAAGCCTACATCAGGGTGAAGCTGTCACACCAAGTGCATTTAACCAGCAATAGTCTGTTTATTTTTTGGCCATATACTACATCAGGGGCAAGCTGCGCCCGTCACCAAGTGCATTTAACCAGCAATAGTCTGTTCATTTTTTGGCCATATACTACATCAGGGGCAAGCTGCGCCCGTCACCAAGTGCATTTAACCCTCAGTAGTGTGGTTGGTCAAGCTATCACACCAAGTGCATTTAACCAGCAATAGTCTGTTCATTTTTTGGCCATATACTAAATCAGGGGCAAGCTGCGCCCGTCACCAAGTGCATTTAACCAGCAATAGTCTGTTCATTTTTTGGCCATATACTACATCAGGGGCAAGCTGCGCCCGTCACCAAGTGCATTTAACCCTCAGTAGTGTGGTTGGTCAAGCTATCACACCAAGTGCATTTAACCAGCAATAGTCTGTTCATTTTTTGGCCATATACTAAATCAGGGGCAAGCTGCGTCCGTCACCAAGTGCATTTAACCAGCAATAGTCTGTTCATTTTTTGGCCATATACTACATCAGGGGCAAGCTGCGCCCGTCACCAAGTGCATTTAACCCTCAGTAGTGTGGTTGGTCAAGCTATCACACCAAGTGCATTTAACCAGCAATAGTCTGTTCATTTTTTGGCCATATACTAAATCAGGGGCAAGCTGCGCCCGTCACCAAGTGCATTTAACCAGCAATAGTCTGTTCATTTTTTGGCCATATACTACATCAGGGGCAAGCTGCGCCCGTCACCAAGTGCATTTAACCCTCAGTAGTGTGGTTCGTCAAGCTGTGACACCAAGTGCATTTAACCAGCAATAGTCTGTTCATTTTTTGGCCATATACTACATCAGGGGCAAGCTGCGCCCGTCACCAAGTGCATTTAACCAGCAATAGTGTGGTTATTTTTTGGCCATATCCCAGTCTAATTCTGTCACTAAATCCATACCGGTCACCCAGCGCCTAAATACTAGGCCTCAAATTTATATCCCGCTAAATCTCTCGTTACCGCTGTCCTGTTGTGGCTGAGAAAGTTATTTAGTGTCCGTCAAAGCACATTTTTTGTTCTGGGTTGAAGTACAATTCCCAATTTAGCAATTTCATAATTTAGTGGTTCCTGCTATATCAGAGCTATTTGAAATCTATCCCTAAAAGGGTATATAATATTCAAGGTGCACATAGGGTCATTCAGAATAACTTCACACACACGCTACTGTGCATTTCCAAGTCTAATTCTGTCACTAAATCCATACCGGTCACCCAGCGCCTAAATACTAGGCCTCAAATTTATATCCCGCTAAATCTCTCGTTACCGCTGTCCTGTTGTGGCTGGGAAAGTTATTTAGTGTCCGTCAAAGCACATTTTTTGTTCTGGGTTGAAGTACAATTCCCAATTTAGCAATTTCATAATTTAGTGGTTCCTGCTATATCAGAGCTATTTGAAATCTATCCCTAAAAGGGTATATAATATTCAAGGTGCACATAGGGTCATTCAGAATAACTTCACACACACGCTACTGTGCATTTCCAAGTCTAATTCTGTCGCTAAATCCATACCGGTCACCCAGCGCCTAAATACTAGGCCTCAAATTTATATCCCGCTAAATCTCTCGTTACCGCTGTCCTGTTGTGGCTGGGAAAGTTATTTAGTGTCCGTCAAAGCACATTTTTTGTTCTGGGTTGAAGTACAATTCCCAATTTAGCAATTTCATAATTTAGTGGTTCCTGCTATATCAGAGCTATTTGAAATCTATCCCTAAAAGGGTATATAATATTCAAGGTGCACATAGGGTCATTCAGAATAACTTCACACACACGCTACTGTGCATTTCCAAGTCTAATTCTGTCACTAAATCCATACCGGTCACCCAGCGCCTAAATACTAGGCCTCAAATTTATATCCCGCTAAATCTCTCGTTACCGCTGTCCTGTTGTGGCTGGGAAAGTTATTTAGTGTCCGTCAAAGCACATTTTTTGTTCTGGGTTGAAGTACAATTCCCAATTTAGCAATTTCATAATTTAGTGGTTCCTGCTATATCAGAGCTATTTGAAATCTATCCCTAAAAGGGTATATAATATTCAAGGTGCACATAGGGTCATTCAGAATAACTTCACACACACGCTACTGTGCATTTCCAAGTCTAATTCTGTCGCTAAATCCATACCGGTCACCCAGCGCCTAAATACTAGGCCTCAAATTTATATCCCGCTAAATCTCTCGTTACCGCTGTCCTGTTGTGGCTGGGAAAGTTATTTAGTGTCCGTCAAAGCACATTTTTTTGTTCTGGGTTGAAGTACAATTCCCAATTTAGCAATTTCATAATTTAGTGGTTCCTGCTATATCAGAGCTATTTGAAATCTATCCCTAAAAGGGTATATAATATTCAAGGTGCACATAGGGTCATTCAGAATAACTTCACACACACGCTACTGTGCATTTCCAAGTCTAATTCTGTCACTAAATCCATACCGGTCACCCAGCGCCTAAATACTAGGCCTCAAATTTATATCCCGCTAAATCTCTCGTTACCGCTGTCCTGTTGTGGCTGGGAAAGTTATTTAGTGTCCGTCAAAGCACATTTTTTGTTCTGGGTTGAAGTACAATTCCCAATTTAGCAATTTCATAATTTAGTGGTTCCTGCTATATCAGAGCTATTTGAAATCTATCCCTAAAAGGGTATATAATATTCAAGGTGCACATAGGGTCATTCAGAATAACTTCACACACACGCTACTGTGCATTTCCAAGTCTAATTCTGTCGCTAAATCCATACCGGTCACCCAGCGCCTAAATACTAGGCCTCAAATTTATATCCCGCTAAATCTCTCGTTACCGCTGTCCTGTTGTGGCTGGGAAAGTTATTTAGTGTCCGTCAAAGCACATTTTTTGTTCTGGGTTGAAGTACAATTCCCAATTTAGCAATTTCATAATTTAGTGGTTCCTGCTATATCAGAGCTATTTGAAATCTATCCCTAAAAGGGTATATAATATTCAAGGTGCACATAGGGTCATTCAGAATAACTTCACACACACGCTACTGTGCATTTCCAAGTCTAATTCTGTTAGTAAATCCATACCGGTCACCCAGCGCCTAAATACTAGGCCTCAAATTTATATCCCGCTGAATTTGAATACAATACATTGGGCCAAATAATATTTTTGTTGTTGTGGTGAACCATAACAATGAGAAAAACATCTAGTAAGGGACGCGGACGTGGACATGGTCGTGGTGGTGTTAGTGGACCCTCTGGTGCTGGGAGAGGACGTGGCCGTTCTGCCACATCCACACGTCCTAGTGTACCAACTACCTTAGGTCCCAGTAGCCGCCAGAATTTACAGCGATATATGGTGGGGCCCAATGCCGTTCTAAGGATGGTAAGGCCTGAGCAGGTACAGGCATTAGTCAATTGGGTGGCCGACAGTGGATCCAGCACGTTCACATTATCTCCCACCCAGTCTTCTGCAGAAAGCGCACAGATGGCGCCTGAAAACCAACCCCATCAGTCTGTCACATCACCCCCATGCATACCAGGGAAACTGTCTCAGCCTCAAGTTATGCAGCAGTCTCTTATGCTGTTTGAAGACTCCGCTGGCAGGGTTTCCCAAGGGCATCCACCTAGCCCTTCCCCAGCGGTGAAAGATATAGAATGCACTGACGCACAACCACTTATGTTTCCTGATGATGAGGACATGGGAATACCACCTCAGCATGTCTCTGATGATGACGAAACACAGGTGCCAACTGCTGCGTCTTTCTGCAGTGTGCAGACTGAACAGGAGGTCAGGGATCAAGACTGGGTGGAAGACTATGCAGGGGATGATGAGGTCCTAGACCCCACATGGAATGAAGGTCGTGCCACTGACTTTCACAGTTCGGAGGAAGAGGCAGTGGTGAGACCGAGCCAACAGCGTAGCAAAAGAGGGAGCAGTGGGCAAAAGCAGAACACCCGCCGCCAAGAGACTCCGCCTGCTACTGCCCGCCGCCATCTGGGACCGAGCACCCCAAAGGCAGCTTCAAGGAGTTCCCTGGCATGGCACTTCTTCAAACAATGTGCTGACGACAAGACCCGAGTGGTTTGCACGCTGTGCCATCAGAGCCTTAAGCGAGGCATTAACGTTCTGAACCTGAGCACAACCTGCATGACCAGGCACCTGCATGCAAAGCATGAACTGCAGTGGAGTAAACACCTTAAAACCAAGGAAGTCACTCAGGCTCCCCCTGCTACCTCTTCTGCTGCTGCCGCCTCGGCCTCTTCTGCTGCTGCCGCCTCGGCCTCTTCCTCCGCCTCTGGAGGAACGTTGGCACCTGCCACCCAGCAAACAGGGGATGTACCACCAACACCACCACCACCACCTCCGTCACCAAGCGTCTCAACCATGTCATACGGCAGCGTTCAGCTCTCCATCTCACAAACATTTGAGAGAAAGCGTAAATTCCCACCTAGCCACCCTCGATCCCTGGCCCTGAATGCCAGCATTTCTAAACTACTGGCCTATGAAATGCTGTCATTTAGGCTGGTGGACACAGACAGCTTCAAACAGCTCATGTCGCTTGCTGTCCCACAGTATGTTGTTCCCAGCCGCCACTACTTCTCCAAGAGAGCCATGCCTTCCCTGCACAACCAAGTATCCGATAAAATCAAGTGTGCACTGCGCAACGCCATCTGTGGCAAGGTCCACCTAACCACAGATACGTGGACCAGTAAGCACGGCCAGGGACGCTATATCTCCCTAACTGCACACTGGGTAAATGTAGTGGCAGCTGGGCCCCAGGCGGAGAGCTGTTTGGCGCACACGTCCTTCCGCCGCCAAGGATCGCAGGGCAACATTCTTTGCCTCCTGTTGCCACCTCCTCCTTCTCGGCTTCCTCCTCCTCTTCTTCCACCTGCTCATCCAGTCAGCCACACACCTTCACCACCAACTTCAGCACAGCCCGGGGTAAACGTCAGCAGGCCATTCTGAAACTCATATGTTTGGGGGACAGGCCCCACACCGCACAGGAGTTGTGGCGGGGTATTGAACAACAGACCGACGAGTGGTTGCTGCCGGTGAGCCTCAAGCCCGGCCTGGTGGTGTGTGATAATGGGCGAAATCTCGTTGCAGCTCTGGGACTAGCCAATTTGACGCACATCCCTTGCTTGGCGCATGTGCTGAATTTGGTGGTGCAGAAGTTCATTCACAACTACCCCGACATGTCAGAGCTGCTGCATAAAGTGCGGGCCGTCTGTTCGCGCTTCCGGCGTTCACATCCTGCTGCTGCTCGCCTGTCTGCGCTACAGCGTAACTTCGGCCTTCCCGCTCACCGCCTCATATGCGACGTGCCCACCAGGTGGAACTCCACCTTGCACATGCTGGACAGACTGTGCGAGCAGCAGCAGGCCATAGTGGAGTATCAGGTGCAGCACGCACGGGTCAGTCGCACTACAGAACAGCACCACTTCACCACCAATGACTGGGCCTCCATGCGAGACCTGTGTGCCCTGTTGCGCTGTTTCGAGTACTCCACCAACATGGCCAGTGGCGATGACACCGTTATCAGCGTTACAATACCACTTCTATGTCTCCTTGAGAAAACACTTAGGGCGATGATGGAAGAGGAGGTGGCCCAGGAGGAGGAGGAGGAGGAGGAGGAAGAGGGGTCATTTTTAGCACTTTCAGGCCAGTCTCTTCGAAGTGACTCAGAGGGAGGTTTTTGGCAACAGCAGAGGCCAGGTACAAATGTGGCCAGCCAGGGCCCACTACTGGAGGACGAGGAGGACGAGGATGAGGAGGAGGTGGAGGAGGATGAGGATGAAGCATGGTCACAGCGGGGTGGCACCCAACGCAGCTCGGGTCCATCACTGGTGCGTGGCTGGGGGGAAAGGCAGGACGATGACGATACGCCTCCCACAGAGGACAGCTTGTCCTTACCCCTGGGCAGCCTGGCACACATGAGCGACTACATGCTGCAGTGCCTGCGCAACGACAGCAGAGTTGCCCACATTTTAACCTGTGCGGACTACTGGGTTGCCACCCTGCTGGATCCACGCTACAAAGACAATGTGCCCACCTTACTTCCTGCACTGGAGCGTGATAGGAAGATGCGCGAGTACAAGCGCACGTTGGTAGACACGCTACTGAGAGCATTCCCAAATGTCACAGGGGAACAAGTGGAAGCCCAAGGCCAAGGCAGAGGAGGAGCAAGAGGTCGCCAAGGCAGCTGTGTCACGGCCAGCTCCTCTGAGGGCAGGGTTAGCATGGCAGAGATGTGGAAAACTTTTGTCAACACGCCACAGCTAACTGCACCACCACCTGATACGCAAAGTGTTAGCAGGAGGCAACATTTCACTAACATGGTGGAACAGTACGTGTGCACACCCCTCCACGTACTGACTGATGGTTCGGCCCCATTCAACTTCTGGGTCTCTAAATTGTCCACGTGGCCAGAGCTAGCCTTTTATGCCTTGGAGGTGCTGGCCTGCCCGGCAGCCAGCGTTTTGTCTGAACGTGTATTCAGCACGGCAGGGGGCGTCATTACAGACAAACGCAGCCGCCTGTCTACAGCCAATGTGGACAAGCTGACGTTCATAAAAATGAACCAGGCATGGATCCCACAGGACCTGTCCGTCCCTTGTCCAGATTAGACATTAACTACCTCCCCTTAACCATATATTATTGGACTCCAGGGCACTTCCTCATTCAATCCTATTTTTATTTTCATTTTACCATTATATTGCGAGGCTACCCAAAGTTGAATAAACCTCTCCTCTGTCTGGGTGCCAGGGCCTAAATATATGCCAATGGACTGTTGCAGTGGTGGCTGACGTGAAGCCTGATTCTCTGCTATGACATGCAGACTGATTCTCTGCTGACATGAAGCCAGATCCTCTGTTACGGGACCTCTCTCCTCTGCCTGGGTGCTGGGCCTAAATTTATGAAAATGGACTGTTGCAGGGGTGGGTGACGTGAAGCCTGATTCTCTGCTATGATATGAAGACTGATTCTCTGCTGACATGAAGCCAGATTCTCTGTTACGGGACCTCTCTCCTCTGCCTGGGTGCCGGGGCCTAAATATCTGAGAATGGACTGTTCCAGTGGTGGGTGACGGGAAGCCAGATTCTCTGCTATGGGACCTCTCTCCAATTGATTTTGGTTAATTTTTATTTATTTAATTTTTATTTTAATTCATTTCCCTATCCACATTTGTTTGCAGGGGATTTACCTACATGTTGCTGCCTTTTGCAGCCCTCTAGCCCTTTCCTGGGCTGTTTTACAGCCGTTTTAGTGCCGAAAAGTTCGGATCGGGTTTGGATCCCGAACCCGAACATTTCCGGGAAGTTCGGCCGAACTTCTCGAACCCGAACATCCAGGTGTTCGCTCAACTCTAGTAGTAAATCAAAAAGTCCTGGTGTTAATTCACACCGCACAAAGTCCACAGAACAAAGATGTCACCTGGCAGGCTGATTTGTCCACGGTAGTCCACAGCCGTCCACAGCAGGCTTTAGGGCGCCTGATTCCCAGCAGTGTCACTCCAGCACAGTACCAAATGTTTAGGTCCCAAAACAGAACCTAACCGAGCTCCACTGTCAAATAGAGGATACATTCCACACCCAGCTGAGCTGCTGGCTGGTTTTTAACCCAGCCCAAAACCTTGCCTGAACGTGGGAAACAGCCACCCACCCTGCTCTTTGGCTGCTCCCAATGAGAACCCGGCTCGGATTGGCTTTACAGCCGCACTAAGTAAAACAGTGTCAGCAAGCACTAGCTGCCGCTGACACACAAAATTACCGGTTCTTATCTCACCGAGGCCAGGAACCTCGGTGACACGTACCTTCCGTCAATGACGGAACCTTGCGCCTTCCTACTGATAAAGTAGCCCTAAATTAGAGCATTCGAGATACACTCTGGTGCTCCGAATCAATGTACCCCCAAGGGGTTAATATCCATGCGTGGTTGAGAGACTGGACACTGACACATAAGTTGGTCAAAGCAATCTCTAACTTTTACATTACATGGGTAACAGGTATATACATCTTCAGAAGAGGGCAGTCCTCTCTGAGGCTTAAGCATTGTTTCATTGGTCAAAAAGGAAAAAGAGATAAGAGAAACAGAGATAACACTTCAACATCTGCGCACTGAGTACCACCTTGGAATGTGAACTAATGAAAACTTCTAAGTGTTCGTCATCTTGTAATGGCTTCTATTCTAACATTAATACTGCATACGTCATATGTGACACTTCAAAGAGGTGCTTCTCTATAGGCAGTGAATAATATAATAATATGTATATATCATCAAATCATATGATTGGACTATGCATTCCTCCACACTATATACCTCCCTTGGGACATCTGTACAAAGATGAGAAAACAGACCCTTCCCACAGCACAGCTCCTTGCCCCCCCCCCCCTCACTTCTCCAGCTTAAAGGAAACCTGTCACCATGATTTTGCGCATAGAGCTGGGGACATGGGCTGCTAGATGGCCACTAGCACATCTGCAGTACCCAGGTCCCATAGCTCTCTGCGCTTTTATTGTGTTAAAAAAACGTTTTGAGTGATATGCAAATTACCTGATATGAGTCCTGTAGCCGGAGATGAGTCAAGCGGAAAGGAGCCCAGCACCGCCCCGCGTCCTCCGAATCTCCTCCTTGCTGGCTGACGTCACAGAGCTGAAGCGCCGAAATCTCGCGATGCGCGAGCTAGCGCATGCGTAGTTCATTCCCTGTGCTGATGCCAGCACAGGGAATGAACATGATGCCGACACTGCGCATGCGCTAGCTCGCGCATCGCGAGATTTTGGCGCTCCAGCTCTGTGACGTCAGCCAGCAAGGAGGAAATTCGGAGGACGCGGGGTGGTGCTGGGCTCCTTTCTGCTTGACTCATCTCCGGCTACAGGACTCATATCAGGTAATTTGCATATCACTCAAAACTGTTTTTTAACACAATAAAAGCGCAGAGAGCTATGGGACCTGGGTACTGCAGATGTGCTAGCGGCCATCTAGCAGCCCATGTCCCCAACTCTATGCGCAAAATCATGGTGACAGGTTTCCTTTAAGACAAAGAGAGGGGTGGGCGGAACTTGAAAGTAGAAAAAGTTAACTCATTACAATCCTAGAGATACAAAAATATAGAATAAAATTCACACATCTTTAACACTACATAATAAATAAACTTAATAAACTATATTGCCTCCAGTAATTAAATGTGGCTACTTTGTTACATTAGCCCAGCACCACCCCGCGTCCTCCGAATTTCCTCCTTGCTGGCTGACGTCACAGAGCTGGAGCGCCAAAATCTCGCGATGCGCGAGCTAGCGCATGCGCAGTGTCGGCATCATGTTCATTCCCTGTGCTGGCATCAGCACAGGGAATGAACTACGCATGCGCTAGCTCGCGCATCGCGAGATTTCGGCGCTTCAGCTCTGTGACGCCAGCCAGCAAGGAGGAGATTCGGAGGACGCGGGGCGGTGCTGGGCTCCTTTCCGCTTGACTCATCTCCGGCTACAGGACTCATATCAGGTAATTTGCATATCACTCAAAACTGTTTTTTAACACAATAAAAGCGCAGAGAGCTATGGGACCTGGGTACTGCAGATGTGCTAGCGGCCATCTAGCAGCCCATGTCCCCAACTCTATGCGCAAAATCATGGTGACAGGTTTCCTTTAAGACAAAGAGAGGGGTGGGCGGAACTTGAAAGTAGAAAAAGTTAACTCATTACAATCCTAGAGATACAAAAATATAGAATAAAATTCACACATCTTTAACACTACATAATAAATAAACTTAATAAACTATATTGCTTCCAGTAATTAAATGTGGCTACTTTGTTACATTAGCTCTTGTTGGAACCTTCCTGGTTCAGATAGTTATAATGTTATAATGGCGCCCAATCCTCCTCCCTTGTGGGTGCTCGATCCTCCTCTTTAGTGGCCTCAATGCCAAACCTCGCTAAGCCAGATATGGATATGGCACGATGTTACAAGCAAGCACAGCAAATGGATGTAGCAGAGTCCGCACTGGTATTAGGAGTAAATCTCACAAAGCCAGGAGTGGACACCACAGAGTGTTAAGGACAAACCCAACAAATACAGGTCACGTTTGTACCAATAGTTGTAGCAGGGTCCGTACTGATAAAAGTAAATCTCACAACACCAAGAGTAGACACAGCAGGGCGTTGAGAACAGTGCCCGCAGATACAGATATTTATCTCACTTACTACAAACCCTTAAACTGCAGCATGCTGCGGCATTATCTCCGTCCTGAAAAGTCAAAAAGACGGAACTGTATCCGCAGATACAGATATTTATCTCACTTACTACAAACCCATGAAAGGTCCTCTTTAAGCTACCTAGTATAACAGAGTCCACAGAAAATCTACTACTAAATGAAATAGATGAGGCGGCAAATCATAATGAGGTGGTTATTATGGGGGACTTCAACTACCCAGATATAGACTGGGAAACTGAAATTTGTATATCTCATAAAGGAAAAAGGTTCTTGGCAATAACCAAAGACAATTAGTGTTACTGTGAAAAGTTAAGCAAGTTGAAGATAAAATTATCTCCAAAAGATATAAAGTTAAAGATGGCACATTCCCTTTGTAGTTTAAGCAAAACATTTTGATTTATTTTTTTATATCTTTTACATTTTCAAAATAACAAAAAAGGCAAAAGGACCTTTTTGGAAGCTTTGTATTTTTGTGTCTCCCTAAAGAAACACTCTTTTCAATGACAGTTGAAAGGTTATTACTTTATGGTTACTATTTCCCAGGTGTCCCAGACCTGCACATCTGTTGTTCTGTCAGGTCTATTGGTTAATACTAAGTCCAGTGTAGCCATTCCTCTATTCGGGTCCTGAACCAGTTGGGAAAGGTAATTTTGACCAGGAGCGCCCATACTTTTGCATGCCACTGTAGATAGATAGATAGATACAGATGTATCTATCCTTATTTGGTCTCTTGATGCACTTTCTGCATAACAATGGTGCATTAACCTCTTGAGGACCACCGCCATACAGGACCTCCGCCGATCGCACATGCAGTAGGCGCCATAGCTGCCGGGTTTCTGCTATTTTAAATAGCAGACACCCGCGGCACATGTATGCGATCAGCCATAAGGCTGATCACATACATTTTCCCTTTCAGATGCCGTAGTCAAATATGACCACGGCATCAGAGCAGTCCGTAAGCTGAAGCTGCCGCTTCCTCTTCGGTAACAGTGTTCCCTGGCTGAGATCGGGAACCTGTTACAGTATTCTAATAGACTGTAGCCTCAAGCAGGCTTCAGAGTCTATTAGATGAATATACCAATACAGGCCACTAGATGGCAGCACTGCATTGTTATATTGAAAATTAAGTGTTCAATGATGGCTATATAGGCATCAATGAACACAATGGGCAATCTAATGATTGCCAGTTATATTCACCCAGGGTGACTTAAAAAAAAGTAAAAAATAAATAAAAAAGATTAGAAAAAGTTTTTACAAATATAAAAAAAAATATAAAAGTTCAAATCACCCGCTTTCCTTAAAAAAAAAATACTTAACCAATAAAAAAAATAAACATCATGGGCATCTCCGTGTGCAAAAATGCCCATACAAATATAACAATATTAATAGCATACAGTAAATGGTGTAACAGAGAAAAAAATAAAAACAGGCAAGTTGCTATTTTTTGTCACTTCAACTATCCCAATATTTTTTTTTTATAAAAACCAATTTAAAAAATTCGCACACACTTCAAATTAGTATCACTGAAAATTACAGATAGCACTGCACAGCCCTGTACACAAAACTACAAAAAAGTTATAGGTGTCAGAATATGGTGATACATAATTTTTTTCTCAAAGATTTTAATTTTTTATTTTTCAGTATTAAAACGCAAGAAAAATTATACAAGTGTGGTATAGTTGGAGAATGAAGATAACAAGTCAAATTTACTGCATAGTGTACGGTGTAAAATTTTTTAAATAAAAACCTTTGTCAGAATTTTTTTCCCGCTTCTCACTACATGGTATGCAACTGTAAATGGCGCCATTAGAAAGTACAACTTGTCCCACAAAAAATAAGCCCTAAGGCTATGTAAACGGAAAAATAAAAAAGTTAGGACTGTGGGAAGGCGGGGAGTGAAAAAACGAAAACGCAAAAATGGAAAATCTCAGGGTCCTCTAAGGGTTAAATATAGTCTTTCAAAGGCTTTTCCATGGCTTTTGTTGTCTTTCATAAAGAGATAATGCTATTATATACTATATAATATAGTGATCGATCGATCGATCTACAGATGCATCCATTCTTAATTGGTCTCTGTTACTGTTGAGCGAAGCGAGCTTTGGAAGCTTCATCTGAAGTTGCTTCATTCAAAACTTCGGAATAATACTGTACGGAGATTCGTCTTTGTACAGTATTAGAATGTATGGGCTCCGATGAGCCGAAGTTAGTTTTTCACGAAGTCGCACGTGACTTCTTTGAATAACTTCAGTAGTTGATTTTTAATGTGGAAAACCACTTTAAAACTTGGAACTCGGCTTCGGTTCTGAGGTACTAGTAAAATCAACTACTAAAGTTATTCAACAAAGTCACGCGCGACTTCGTAAAAACTAATGTTGGCTCATCGGAGCCCATACATTCTCATACTGTACGGAGACGGATCTCCGTACAGTATTATTCTGAAGTTTTGAACAAAGCAACTTCAGATGAAGCTTCCAAAGCTCGCTTCGCTCAACAGTAACAGAGACCAATTAAGAATGGATGCATCTGTAGATCGATCGATCGATCACTATATTATATAGTCGGCAACTGTCTGTGGCGCAGACCAATACATCAGGCGGCAGACTATCAGCACCAAGAATTATATAAAGTAAAATATCTGTTGTACTTATGAATCATATGATAAAGATCAGGGTGATTAACATTATTAATTAATTGAGTTGTACAGATTTCAATGTTGCAACATTACTTATGTGGTTACAAGACTCCCTGAGGCAGCCTGACCATCTGTGATTGTGAATTATGTGATGAAGATTGGGCGGATTCACACATTAATAATAAATTGAGCAATATAGCTTTAAGTTCTGTACACTAGCACAAGCAGTCTAAAATGGCTGCCCATGGAAGCAAAGCAGCCCAACCATCCTCCTGTGCATTAGTGAAACGGTGTAAGCAATTGGTGAGGATGTGGTTAATGCACATCACTTGTCCATTGGTTTATGGATGTTATGTAGATGAGAAGTCTAATTTGACATCCAGAAGATTGTAAACAGCTGTCCAGAATTTGCATGTGAATTGTACAATCCCCCCCCCCCCCCTCCCCTCCGATCAGATACAATGTGCTACGGGAACCCATGGAGAAAAAAAAAAAATTTGGAATGAACAATTTAGCTATACATGTTGCCCGTATTGACAGGAACAACTGCTATATTTATCTTGTATCTTCTATTCGATATATATATATGTTGCCTGTAGGAGTATTGGTAACCTATTTCTGTAGTGCATCCCACATGGGATTCCCCTATGGTCCTGAAGGGCAGATGCACACAGTTTATAGGGCATGATCACTGCATTAAGTTAAATATATGCAGGACACACTCCTTCCGCCCTTCCTGGTACAGGAGATGCATCTTTAGATTGGTCCAGAGGGCTGTGATCGCTATTGTAGGGGTACTTTCACACTTGCGGCAGAGGATTCCGGACGGAACTGCCTGCCGGATCCGTCAAAACGTATGCAAACTGATGGCATTTGTCAGATGGATCAGGATCCTGATCCGTATGACAAATGCATTGAAATTCTTCTCTTCGGTGTGTTATCCGAAAAACGGATACATCCTTTAATTTTTTCAAATGTTTTGCAGTCTGACCATGCCAGGCCGTAATGCTGGATCCATTTTGCCGGAACAAGTGTTCCGGAATTTTGGACGGAAATAAGGCTACTTTCACACTAGCGGCAGGACAGATCCGACAGACTGTTCACCCTGTCGGATCCATCCTGCCACTATTTTGCCCTGCCGCTGGACCGCTGCTCCGTCTCCATTGGCTATAATGGGAAGAGGGTGGAGCTGCAAAAGGCAGCCTGACTAAAAGTCCTGCATGTCCGACTTTTTAGTCCGGCGGCCTCTCACCGCAAACTGCCGTGCTGCGCCGAAGCTCCGCCCCCTGTCCCCATTATAGTCAATGAGGACAGAGCGGCAGTCCGGCGGCACAGCAAAATAGCGGCAGGACGGATCCGACAGGGTGAACAGCCTGTCGGATCCGTCCTGCCGCTAGTGTGAAAGTAGCCTTAGGCCCCTTTCACACGGGCGAGTATTCCGCGCGGATGCGATGCGTGAGTTGAACGCATTGCACCCGCACTAAATACCGACCCATTCATTTCTATGGGGCTGTTCACATTAGCGGTGATTTTCACGCATCACTAATGCGTTGCGTGAAAATCGCAGCATGCTCTATATTGTCCACGTAACGCAGGCCCCATAGAAGTGAATGGGGTTGCGTGAAAATCACAATCATCCACAAGCAAGTGCGGATGCGGTGCGATTTTCACGCACGGTTGCTAGGAGACGATCGGGATGGAGACCCGATCATTATTATTTTCCCTTATAACATGGTTATAAGGGAAAATAATAGCATTCTGAATACAGAATGCATAGTCAAATAGCGCTGGAGGGGTTAAAAAAATAAAAAAAATTATTTAACTCACCTTAGTTCACTTGTTCGCGTAGTCGGCATCTCCTTCTGTCTCCTTTGCTGAACAGGACCTGGGGTGAGCATTAATTACATGAACAGGACCTGTGGTGACGTCACTCCGGTCATCACATGATCCATCACATGATCTTTTACCATGGTGATGGATCATGTGATGACTGTGACATCACCAAAGGTCCTTGTTGCTACAAAAAGCTAAGATGGAGACAGAAGGAGATGCCGGGCTGCGCGAACAAGTGGACTAAGGTGAGTTAAATTTTATTTTTATTTTTTTAACCCCTCCAGCGCTATTGTACTATGCATTTTGTATTCAGAATGCTATTATTTTCCCTTATAACCATGTTATAAGGGAAAATAATACAATCTACAAAATAACGATCCCAATCCTGAACTTCTGTGAAGAAGTTCAGGTTTGGGTACCAAACATGCGCGATTTTTCTCACGTGAGTGCAAAACGCATGACAAATCGTGGGTGTTCCCGCAACGCACCCGCACATTTTCCCGCAACGCCCGTGGGAAAGGGGCCTTAAACTGCAGCATGCTGCAGTATTATCTCCGTCCTGAAAAGTCAAAAAGACTGAACTGAAGACTGAACTGAGTCTCAGGCAAGGATAATGAGTAGACTTGGCCTCGAGGAGGAGTTGTCCCTGGCAACAGATCTATGGAGCAATCATAAAGTTGATGTGGAGGTAACTTTCAGCCTCCTTCTTATCAAAGACATTAGAGTGAAAGACACAAGCAGGAGGCAAACCTTGTAGATTATGGACAGGTGTTAGAAACAGGTTAAACACAAACAGACTGTACAGGTGTCAGGCATCGAGAATGACATGCAGAGCCCCAAAAAGGAATCTGCCCAAAGTTCCAGTCCAGGGCAGGGTTGAGCAGACAGAGCCAAGGCAATCCCAGTAGCAGAGAGCTGGTAGACAAGGAATTGTTTTCTGTGTGGAGTGCCTCCACATGTAAGTCCAAGGGCACAGTGACAAACTGAATAGACTCCCCATCAACAAAGCCGCCCATCAACAAAAGTCACCAGCAACGGCTTTTTAAGACGTTGAACAGGTATTCGGTATTGATTGGTCACAGCCTGGTGCAGGAAGCATCCCGCTGAACCAGAATCTTGGAAGGCTGACACGTTAAACCGAGTACCACCAAAGGTCAGTATCACAAGTAAATTTAATCTCGGAGAGGATTAATCTTTGCACAGGGTCATCTCTCCTACCACCCCTAGGTTCTGCTGTTTCCCACGTTGAGGGGGCATGTGTGGACATAGTGTTTCTTATCTTGCCCCGCCTTCTATCAATTTGGACCCTCCTACAACATGAGGCCACTTTTTCAAGGGTGAGGACTTTGTCCATATATAATGCTTGCATCTACTTTACTAGCTGCATTATTATCTTATTTCTGTGATGTTTTTATCTTAGTTTTTCTGTGTTTTTATTTTGTCTATGTAGTATATGCTTGAGAGAGTGGCACCTTCAAGTGTGAATGCGCACCTATTTTATCTTGGGAGTAGCATTCCTTTGCACTTTTGCCCTTCCTTTCCAATAGAGTGCCTTGATTAGGTGGTACATATAGGTGTGCTTGCTCCTCCTCCCATCGGTTGCTTGACTCGCATGGAGGTGACTAGGCGCAGCACACCATATGTGCAGCTTCTGCGCTCCTGAACATAGAGGCCCAACGGCTTAGGTAGGTTTAGCGTAGGAGCCGCCTGACATGAGACCATCTTGGCGCTTGGTAGGCGGGCACAGATGTATTTTGATCAAAATATATTGGCTAAGTGTCTCAGATTTTATCATATCAGAGTGAGGACTTTGTCCATATATAATGCTTGCATCTACTTTACTAAGTGCATTATTATCTTATTTCTGTGATTTCCACTTTTTCCAGGGCCTTCTAACTTCGCAGTCCACCCCAGGCTTTGAGTCACCATAATAGCTTGGAGGAGGTCATAGACAGGGACAGGAACCTCCTGTTGGTGTAGCTTGAGGATGTGGCACAGGTGCTGGGACTGATGCTGATGGTTGCAGTACTGCAGCGATAGGTGTCAGAGAATTAAGGCGGGCAGACACATTGGGCAGATATTACAGTATTAGCTCCTGGCATTCATGTAGCAGAGCCTGCTCTTGAAATACTTCAGACAGACCCATTCGAGGTGGGCCAGTGGGATCCATGGCCTAAACTTACTGTAATTGGCAGTGGTTGTGGAACCACTGTACCAACTAACTGGTCTGGCTTTGGGCTATCCTAAGGGAATTATCCTGACAGTCCCCTGGTTTCACCCTTGAACCTCTATACACCAATCTGGTCTTCACTGCAGGGGAGCCATCAGGCCGCTAGTGGGCTTGGGAATAGTCCCAGTGTAGTTCAGAGTCTCCATCTCTTCAGTGATGAAGGCTGGCAGGGCTCCACTCCTTTCCACAGATCCACCTTAGTTCTCTGATGTGTTCAGTCCCGTATGCGGCACCTTTGGAACTGACAGGCTCTCTCTCTTTACACACTGTACAAACATGTGGCTCCCTACCTAAGTCTAGAAGACCATGAGCCAAACATTTTATTTTGTTGGAGCTATATTGAACCCATCACTAACTAAATGACCTGCAGAACTAGTCATGCAACCACAGGTCCTGTATACATACAGCATAACTGCATAAATACGGTGCTGTAAAGACACAGTACCTGCAAAATAAAGGCATGTTAAGAGCACATTGCAATCAGGGGCGGACTGGGAACTTAAAAAGTGGCCCTGGAAAAAATACTAAAAGTGGCCCTGTTTTGTAGTTGGGTCCAAATTGATGTAACAAAGGGCCAGCAATACCATATTGTGGCACATTATAAAATCCTAACAGAGCCAAATACCACAGTCCATCACAAAATACTGCCGTCAGCAGCACATACTACATCCCCAAAAACTTCCACTGGCCGGCCATGAGAAAGTCTTAGACGGCCCCTTAGGCATCGTCTATGGCCAATCCGCCCCTGATTGCAATATGACATAATAATTCATTTGCACATCACAGGGGTCAGTTCAGATGCACTACTTTGTAAGGGGTGCTAAGCAGAGTTGTCCCCTTGCAGGTTCAAGAGTGCTAGTATAATCTGTAATCCACTGTACTAGCTGCAGTTCTCTATCTCTTCAGCATGGTCAAATACCTTTGTGAAGTTTCAAAATAAATTAAGTACAAACATTGTTCACGTCCAGAGAACCTGGCTGTGAAAGGAACAACAGCCTGACATTCGTCTACCTGATAGAATAGTCAATATACCGTGAATTTGCATGGAAATTATTACAGCATGGTAACTTAATTGGCACTAGACTTGATGCATATTGTTAGACTGGCTGAATATGAATTTAGAGAAATTCCGTAGGCTAAAGGGCAAAAGTGTCATTACCAGCACTTAAAATAGCACGCCCATAATATTCTAAAAATCTATGCCCTTGAGACCCTTTGGACATACCATACATCAGACGCACATACAAGTTAGTCTGCCAAACGAATGACATACAACGCTGCTGAAAGCAGATGGTCTCTGCACTGCCAGTGTTGAATACTTTGGTTGCAAGGTCTTTGTGTAGTGACACAGGACATTACTAAGTGCTAATGGAAGTTACTGCCTCCGTCTTTAAAACAGAGTAGCCAAAATGACTCTTTTATCCTGCTTTTTGGCAACTATAAAATTATTTATTACTTTTGTGAAGACTAACTTCCATTTTATGAGCATAATCTGTTAATGTGATGCTTAGCATAATTACCATTTATATATCAATCACGTATAATGTTACTGATTTAACTGATATTTTTACAGTTACTGCGCATCTGTTTTCAAATCTTCCGAAAATTATAATTTAGGTACCAGTTCCTTAAAGGTTACAAAAACATTATATGGCCACCTTCGTAAAGGAAGTCACAGTGCCCCCTCTATTTTTTTTAAACCTTTTGGCGGCAAGGCCTATTTTCATTTTTGCATTTTGGATTTTTCCTCACCACATTCCAGTAACCATAACTTTTTTATTTTTCCATTCACATAGCTATATGAATTCCTACCTCCCCTAAGGGCATTGTCTGAGTGAACCCCTCGAAACTCCACAGTACCCCTGGGGATAGACTTTCCTGAGGGGAACACCAGATCACTATATCTTGAAGAGGGTAGGCACAAGAAGCAGCTGGTCCAGGCGGACCAGGAGGTACCTGAGAAAAGCACCAGAAGTACCAGACAGTGCAGAATGAAGGATGAGGCAGAGGATTAGTCAGACAGGCAAAAGGTCAGGGCAGGTGGCACAGGTACAGGTCAGGCAATCTGGGGTCGGCAACAGTGGAGTCAAGGCAAACAGGCAGGGATCAGACGGTTAGCAGAATCCAGGAACGAAGTACAATAAGGAACACATGTGAGTATCAGAATCTTTAGCAAAACACAAGGACCTTGACACTGAGGCATCTGGGAAGTGGGCTGAGCCACTAATATATGCGCATGAGGGCTAGGATTAGTCAATGAGGTCACATGACCTAACCCATAAAACCCAGGAAGTGATGAGCGGGCCCTTAAGGAAGTGCTGCAAAAAACCATCAGCAAGCATGCTGTGGCCAGGGCTGAGATTAAACTGTGGAGCGGATCCTCAGAACCACAGCACCTACACAATCAGAGCCCAGAGCTGCAGCTGTAAATGGGAAGCTCTGGCCACGGATCACCGCTGAGCACGTCGCTCGGTACCATGGTGGTAAGCAGGGGAACAGTGGCACACAGCACCCGTTGTTAAAGTACATGCCTTCCTTACGCCCCCTCTTTTTGAGTCCACAACGAGACAGAAACTTTTTTATCAGGTCCGGAGCATGAATGTTCTCCTCCGGCTCCCAAGACCTCTCCTCAGGACCAAAGCTGTTCCAGTCCAACAGATAGCAGGTCTTCTTGCCACGCTTCTTGATGTCCAGGATGTTTTTTACCTTAAATGTCTTGTTGTCACGGATGAAGTTAGCAGAAAGCTGGAACTTATAAATAAATGAGCGACTGGCTTGATCCCAAACTAAGGAGCATATAGGTGAGCCCTATAAAACCCTAAGAGCTCTCCCTGACTGCTATGCCCATGCAAAGGTCTTTATGGTAGACGATTGCATGCCCACGCACCTAAGTCTGTGTGATACCTGAAAAACCTATAATAGTGAGGTTCTAGGTGACGGACGGAGTCAGGGTCACCTAGAATCAAGCCAGCAAGGAAACACAATAAAGTAAAGGACTTATCTGAACAAACAGCAGACACAGCCTCCAGCAATGACCACTTCATCCAGGAAGTAATATAAACCGCAAAGTCTGTGTGACACCTGAAAACCCTATAATAGTGAGGTTCTAGGTGACAGACGGAGTCAGGGTCACCTAGAATCAAGCCAGCAAGGAAACACAATAAAGTAAAGGACTTATCTGAACAAACAGCAGACACAGCCTCCAGCAATGACCACTTCATCCAGGAAGTAATATAAACCGCAAAGTGAGGCAGTATGGGAGGGAATATAAAGGAAAAGGATTAGTCTGAATAAGTGGCACCTGGCAGAAGGAAAGGAGATGAGAAAGTGAAACCAAAACAAAGAACATCATACAAGAGATAGAGAAGAACATCTGCAAGACCTTCTCACAGGACTGGCGGTGACACTTGTCAGAATCTTCAGATACCGGAGTTGGAGTAGAAGGAGTCATCGAGAAACGATTAAGGACTACTGGTTTCAGTAAGGACACGTGGAAGGCATTGGGAATACGCAGAGAGGCAGACGTAACTTATATGTCACTTTGTTGATCCTCCTCAATACTTCAAGGAACCTAGGAGCAAACTTAAAACTGGGAACCCTTAAGCAGATGTTTTTGGAGGAGAGCCATACCTTATCTCCAGACGAGAACTGAGGTTGTTTTCTTCTTCTCTTGGCTGCATTAGTTTTCATGCGGGTCACCGCTTTGTTGATGCAGACCTTGGTGTCAATCTCTAAAAGAGTAATCCGCAGCTGTTACCCTAGAAGATGTAGGAACAGGGAGAGGAGTAAGAGGGTGTTGACCAAAAACGACAAAGAATGGAGAGGATCCAGTAGACTCACTAGTGTGTTTGTTATAGGAGAACTCAGCCCAAGCTAGCAATTGTACCAAGTTGTCGTGTTGGGCTGAAACCAAATGCCGGAGATAGTTCTACAATATTTGATTGACCCGCTCTACTTGCCCGTTGATCTGGTGATGATAGCCAGAAAAAAAGTCCAGCTCAATTTCGAGCAGCCGGCAAAGAGCTCTCCAGAGCTTAGAGGTAAACTGGACTCTGCGATCAGAAACAATATGCCAAGGTAAACCATGCAAGCGAAATATGTGTTTCACTAACAGTTTAGAAAGTTCAGCAGCCAAGGGCAGTCCAACCAAAGCAACGAAGTACGCCATCTTGGAGAAGTGGTCCATGACCACCCAAATAGCTGTACATCCGGCAGATCTGTAACAAAGTCCATAGCAATGTGTTGCCATTGGGCATCAGGAACAGGAAGAGGTAACAACAGCCCGGGTGGTTTGGTCCTGGAGACTTTATTCTGAGCACAGACGGTGCAGGCAGACACATAATCATGCACATCCTTAAACATTGCGGGCCACCAGTATTGGCAAGACAAAAGTTCAGTGATTTTGCGGATCCCAGTTTGGAGTTGTGCTCCCAAGCTAGAATACGTTTTCTCTTGCCAGGTGGCTTGATTGTCTTCCCGGGAGGTATGTCTTTTACAAAGACAGGAGCTACTGCGATCAAGCGAACAGAATCTGCAATGTACTGGGGCTCCTCCTGCTGGTCGGAGAAGTCAAGTGACTGAGACAAAGCATCCGCCTTGATGTTTTTCTCGGCCGGGCGAGAGCCCACCTTGCTTGGCGAGGGTTCAGACGCTGGGCAAGTGAAAGTGGATCAGGCACTGATTCAGGAATCTACGAAAGGTTTTCGGATCTCCACCACAGTGTGATGGCAGCAGAGTTGCACAACGGCGGCACACAAATCCGGATTCACCAATGTGGAAGTAGCAGCGACTGGGGAACCCTGCAGTAGCTGGAGAAAAGATGGCATCTAGACGAGCAACAACATTTTGCATGAACTACATCATGACATCCTGACTTTCGCTCTGGCGCCTTACTTCATGTAGTAATTCCTGAACGACAGGCTTGGAGTGACCAGCCGGGTCCATGGCCTCAATGTACTGTTACAAACCAGTGGGTGTGAACCCACTGTGCCACGTGTCCTACCTCCACTAAGGGCGTTGTCTAAGTGATCCCCTCGATTCTCCACAGTACCCCTGATGGTGGGGATAGACTTTCTGGAGGGGAACACCAGGTCGCTACCTCTTGATGAGTTTAGGCACACGAGGCAGCTGATCCAGGCGGACCAGGAGGTACCTGAGACAGTTACCAGAAGTACAAGCGTAGTCAGGCAGGCGGAGTCGTTACCAGGAGCAACAGTGCAGGACCGAAGAATGAGGCATAGGCGTAGTCTGACAGGCAAAAGGTCAGGGCAGGTGGCACAAGTACAGGTCAGGCAATCTGGATCGGCAACAGGAGAGTCAAGGCAAGCAGGCAGGGATCAGACGGTTAGCAGAATCCAGGAACGAAGTATAAGTCAGGAACACACATGAGTATCAGGATGAAAACACAAGGACCTTGACACTGAGGCATCTGGGAAGTGGACTGAGCCACTTATATATGCTAGGATTGGTCAGCGAGGTCACATGACCTAACCCATAAAACCCAGGAAGTGACACGCCCCGGCCCTTAAGGAAGTGCTGCAAAAACAGCAGCAAGCATGCTGTGGCCAGGGCTGAGATGAAACTGTGGAGCAGATCCTCAGAACCACAGCGCCTATACAAACAGAGCCCAGAGCTGCAGCGGTGAATGGAAAGCTCTGGCCACAGATCACCGCTGAGCACGGCGCCTGGGACCACGGTGGTAAGCAGGGGAACAGCGGCGCACAGCAGCCGCTGTTACAGCATTTTTTTAATGCCACCATTTAGTTTACCATATCTCGTATTTGAAAACAGGGCAAAAAGACCTAACATCCTATTCTGCAGCTCAATATGAATGCGGTGTTACCAAACTTGTTTAGTTTTTTTTATAACTATTAGCCCTCTTAGGTGCCTAGTACATGGGATCTTTTGATATCTCTTAGGGTGAATAGGATTTTTACAGTCTCCATTCTGAGGCTTGCTCCATATGTAACATCCCAGAGTTATGTTACAAAACTATTTTACCCCGCTACAACCACAACCTGTTAAGTGTATTTGTACGGTCATCTAGTGTGATTTTATCTAATATTCTCACAAATGTGCATATTCTAAGCCTTGTAAATGTATATTGTTGTCATTTTCCATGTTCACCAGCAGGTGACAGCAATGTGTTTAGCAGAGACTTAGCTACAGTTTAGTGTTTCTAGACTGGAATAGTTTATTCCAGTTTAGCTCCCCCTCTTTGAGCAGAGTGGATTACTCCCACATCCTGCCTCATGGGTGGGGAAGGAAGTTAGAGTTAGTGTGCCAGCCACCCCTGCTTGGGGAAGGCTGTGTGTGTAGGAGCTCCCAGATATAGGGATCCAAGCCAGAATCTTGTCTCAGCTGAGACAAAAGATCATCATTCCCAGTATGGGCCCTTCAGCCTCAGCTGGTGAGAAACAAACAGCCACCTCCAGTATTCCAGGAAGAACTATACCCTGTGAGCACAACTGTGAGTACCGTCCAGAGACCAGGAGAAGCCAAATTCCTCCTCAGCTAGTCAGTCCCTAATACAGCAGAAGATAGTGAGAGCAGACAATATAAATTCCTGCCACGTTACAGAGCCACAAGCAGACTACTTATCCTGCAAAGAGCTCCAGGGACATGATGGAAGCAGAAGACAGATCCCTGCCACATATTGCCAATACCTGCTGGGACCCAAGACTATTGCTGTATCTCACTTGGATAAAAGCTGCATATAGTAAAGACAGGTTTGAACTTTATTCCAAGTCTGGATCTCAATTATTGCTGCAAATCCCTCAATTACTCCTACTAGCAACACACTTATTTTATTGCAAGTGAGCCAGAATCCAGGAGTCCAGCCGTACCAAGGTAGGAGACACCGTTGACACTATTGCTGCAGAGACATTATCACACAGAGACATTACACCACTCTGGCATTCCTAGCCTGGTACGTGAGTTACAACACCTTAAAGGGCCCTGTGTTATTACCCTGCACACGCTGCAATTTGCGTCACAAACTAAAACCATAGACTATTATACCCATATCCTGACCCACTGCATAATTGGTGTCCGTGTAACTGCAACCACGGTCCGGCTCATTGCACATACATACCCTGAGGCATTATGACGTAACTGTACGTCATAATGCGTGAAGGGGTTAAGTGCCTATGAGTGCAAAATATAACATATATGTTCCTTTTTTGTGTCTTAAAGGTGTTGTCTCATTTCAGCTAGTGGCATTTATCATGTAAAGAAAGTTAATACAAGCCACTTACTAATGTATTTTTATTTTCCATATTGCTTCCTTTAATGGCTAGACTAATTTTTCCATCACATTATACACTGCTCGTTTCCATGGTTACAACCACCTTGTAATCCAGCATTGGTGGCCGGGTCGTGCTTGCACACTATAGAAAAAAGCACTGGCCTCTGCAGTAGCCAGGACCATAGGAACAAATATAGGCTGGCACTTTTCCTACATTGTGTAAGCACGGCCACCAATCCTGGATTGAAGAGTGGTTTTAACCATGGAAACAAGAAGTGTATAATGTGATGGAAAAATGAGCCCAGCCAGCAAAGGAAGCAATATGGATAATAACAATACATAGTAAGTGGATTGTATTAACTTTCTTTACATAATAAATGCCATTTGCTGAAGTGAGACAACCCTTTTAACTCCTTAGTGACCCATGACATACTGGTAAGGCATGGTTCCGGAGTCCTTAAGGACCCATGACGTACCGGTACGTCATGCATAGTTACGATCACCGGAACAATACATGAAGCAATATGGATAATCTTAACGTGGCTGTGAGATCCAGCCCCCTGGATCTCACAGGCCGGAAGCTGTATGAATAATACACACAGTATTACTCAACTCATACAGCCAATGCATTCCAATACAGAAGTATTGGAATGCATTGTAAAGGATTAGACCCCCAAAAGTTCAAGTCCCAAAGTGGGACAAAAAATAAAGTGAAAGAAAAGTTGAAAAAATTCAATTTTCCCCCCAAAAAATTAAAATTTTCAAGTAAAAATAAACAAAAATGTAATTTTCCCCAAATAAAGTAAAAAAAAAAAAATGAGTAAAAAATAGGGGGGAAAAAAAGTATACATATTAGGTATCACCGCGTCCGTATCGACCGGCTCTATAAACATATCACATGGTTTAACCCCTAAGATGAACACCGTAAAAAATAAAAACTGTGCTAAATAAACCATTTTTTTGTCAACTTACATCACAAAAAGTACAACAGCAAGCGATCAAAAAGGCGTTTACCCACAAACATAGTACCAATCTAACCGTCACCTCATTCCGCAAAAAAATGAGCCCCTACTTGAGACAATCGCCCAAAAAATAAAAAAACTATGGCTCAGAATATGGAGATACTAAAACATAATTTTTTTGTGTTAAAAAAGCTGTTATTGTGTAAAACTTACATAAATAAAAAAAATCACAAAAAAATCACAAAAACTTACATCAATAAAAAGCATCACAAAAAGTGTAATAGCAAGCGATCAAAAAGTCATATGCACTCCAAAATAGTGCCAATCAAAACGTCATCTCATCCCGCAAAAATCATACCCTACCCAATTGCTTTGTTACTGGGAAAAATGGATTAAAATAAAAAAAATGGCAAAAAATTTTAATTCTGAAATGTCATCTCCATTTGCCAATAACTCTTGTGGAACACCTAAAGGGTTAACGACTTTTGTAAAATCAGTTTTGAATACCTTGAGGGTTGTAGTTTCTTAGATGGGGTCACTTTTATGGAGTTTCTACTCTAGGGGTGCATCAGGGGGGCTTCAAATGGGACATGGTGTATAAAAACCAGTCCAGCAAAATCTGCCTTCCAAAAACCGTATGGCATTCCTTTCCTTCTGCGCCCTGCCGTGTGCCCGTACAGTAGTTTATGACCACATATGGGGTGTTTCTGTAAACTACAGAATCAGGGCCATAAATATTGAGTTTGGTTTGGCTGTTAACCCTTGTTTTGTAACTGGCAAAAATCTCACACATACCTGTGGTTTTGGTGCGTTTTCTGCATCCTGAGCTCCTATTGCCTGCACCAGAGTCTCTGACCCCAGTGGGTCAGCTGCAAACTATACTGGGACTATCCCAAGAGGTGGAGGTCTGATTGCTCCCCTGTGGCAAAGTCCATATCCCTGTACAGGGGTTAAAAGGGGAACACCTGGGTAGTATCAGAATAAGGCCCTTAGGGCGTAGCCCAAAACCAAAGCAGTTGGTTGGCACAGTGGGTCCATAACAGGCATATTTTGTTACAAAAAAATGTCTGCCACTGAAAATCTGTTCCATTCACCTGAATGCGGCTTGCAGAAATCAATATGCGTCCCACAACTGCAAATGAATGGAATTGATTTTCAGAAAATTTTCTGAAACAAAATCTGTCATATGTGAAGGAACTCTTACAAGAGAAATCACCAATAAAAAATGTAATGTTAAATGCCCTCCAAACATTTTGTATGATCTTAAGGGGGGCACAAAGTATAACAAACAAAAAAAAGCCACCGCACGCCATACCACAGCACCTAGCCTGGCCTCCAGCAACTATAAACTGTACATCCCCTATATCAAAACAACTGTTATGGATAGAAAGCTTTAAATAATTCATATCCAAAGGTGCCTGTATTATATTTATTGCCAAAAGTCCATAAGAATAGAGATTGTCTCCTAGGATGCCCAATTGTGTCATGTTCTGGCCCTTTATTGCAGCCATTAGCAATCCATGTAGATCATATCCTCCAATGGGTGGTAATAGGATTCAGTAAGTGCTTCAGAGATACCATAAACATAGTAACATAGTAACATAGTACATAAGGCCGAAAAAAGACATTTGTCCATCCAGTTCGGCCTGTTATCCTGCAAGTTGATCCAGAGGAAGGCAAAAAAAACCTGTGAGGTAGAAGCCAATTTTCCTCACTTTAGGGGAATAAAAATTCCTTCCCGACTCCAATCAGGCAATCAGAATAACTCCCTGGATCAACGACCCCTCTCTAGAAGCTATAGCCTGTAATATTATTACACTCCAGAAATACATCCAGGCCCCTCTTGAATTCCTTTATTGTACTCACCATCACCACCTCCTCAGGCAGAGAGTTCCATAGTCTCACTGCTCTTACCGTAAAGAATCCTCTTCTATGTTTGTGTACAAACCTCCTTTCCTCCAGACGCAGAGGATGTCCCCTCGTCACAGTCACAGTCCTGGGAATGAATAGCTGATGGGATAGATCTCTGTACTGTCCCCTGATATATTTATACATATTAATTAGATCTCCTCTCAGTCGTCTTTTTTCTAAAGTGAATAACCCTAATTTTGATAATCTTTCAGGGTACTGTAGTTGCCCCATTCCAGTTATTACTTTAGTATGCTTTCTTTTTGTCATTTATTGCTTTTTTTACAGTTCCGTTTATCCACATTGGTTTCTTTTTGTTCCTTAATCTTTTATTCCCATACGGTATATACCTCTCACAATGAGATTTTAGGATGCTTTTAAAGATATCCCATTTTGTGGCTGTATTTTTATTTGTGAGGACTTTATCCCATTTAGTTAAGCCTATGGCCTCTCTTAGTTGGCTAAATTTAGCTTTTTTGAAGTTTGGTATTTTTGTTCCTCCCTGTAGAAACGCTCTTTTGAATGATAATTGGAAGGTTATTACTTTGTGGTCACTATTTCCCAGGTGTCCCCCAACCTGCACGTCTGTTGTTCTGTCAGGCCTATTGGTTAATACTAAGTCCAGTATGGCCGTCCCTCTAGTCGGGTCCTGAACCAGTTGGGAGAGGTAATTGTCTTTGGTTATTGCCAAGAACCTGTTTCCTTTATGAGATATACAGGTTTCAGTTTCCCAGTCTATATCTGGGTAGTTGAAGTCCCCCATAATAACCACCTCATTATGATTTGCCGCCTCGTCTATCTCGTTTAGTAGTAGATTTTCTGTGGACTCTGGTATATTAGGTGGTTTATAGTAAACTCCTATTAGTAATTTATTATTGTTTTTAGTGCCATGTATCTCTACCCACAGTGACTCCACATGTTCATGTCCCTCACTTATATCTTCACGGAGTGTGGGCTTTAGACCGGACTTTACATAAAGGCAGACCCCTCCCCCTCTCCGTTTTTGACAATCCTTTCTAAACAGACTGTAACCCTGTACATTAACTGCCCAGTCATAGCTATCATCCAGCCATGTCTCAGTTATTCCCACTATGTCATAGTCCTCCTCACACATCACTAATTCCAGTTCACCAGTTTTATTAGTCAGGCTTCTGGCATTAGTATACATACATTTGAGAGGTTTATGTATATTTTTTACTCTACACCTTTCCTTCTGAACTGTTCTAGTCCCTCCTTCCATTCCTCCCCCAGTCGCACTACCTTGCCCCCGGTCTCTATCTGCACTATCTTCCCATTCTATAACATAATTACCCTCCCCCCAGTCCCTAGTTTAAACACTCCTCATAGACAAAGAAAAAGTCTGCACTGTCATATGCCATCCTGGCGTGGTGAGGCTATTAGGGTATATTCATTCACAAGGTGCTCTGCAGGAAGTGAACATACGGTTGAAACCAGAAGTTTACATGCATTATATTAAAAGACACATATGCATTATTTTTAGTGTTGGTCGAGCACCAAAGTGCTCGTTTGCTCGAGTAGAACACTTCCCGATGCCCGGGTGCTCTACACAGTGGCGTCGCCAGGGGGGAACCAGAGGGGGCCATGGCCCCCCCTACATAACGCTGTGCCCCCCCAACTAAAATGCCCCCCAAGTGAGCTGCCCCAGTCGGGCACAGGGAGATGAGCGCTTCCATTGTGCTCATCTCCATAGTAACCTGCCTGTGCTGCGGCGGTGCAGGGAAGGGAGAGGCTGTCACGGAAGGTGTACAGGAAACAAGACAATACAAAATGAATATATGACTCACTGGATCCAAAACTAAGGAACAAAAAGGGAGACCCCTGCATAAGACCTGGCACTCTCCCTGACTGCTTAGCCTATGCGAACATCCCAATGGTAGATGATCGCATATCCTCGTACCTCGACTGTATAACACCTGAACACCCTATAATAGTGAGGGGACACGACCACCGGCTCCCTACACTAGACACGGAGGGAGTCAGGGTCACCTGGGATCCAGCAAACATAAAATCACAAATGAATGTACAACACTTATCTTGTAGAAGACTGGGAAATAGGATCAGCATGCACACACACTCCAGAAAGTTGTATAAACCGCACACTAATGCATTATGGGGAGGAATTTAAAGGGATGCAATCAGTCCAACTACAAGACAGCTGAGAGAGGCTAATGAGATGAGGAACTGAAAACCAAAACAAAGAAAGCTCAAGGAGGAGGTTCTGAAAGGCATCTGTCAGAGCTTCTCAGATGTCTGGTTGTGACAGAGGCGTGTCCCTTCCCCTTCCTCTGATAGGCTGCAGGCACTAGGCCGGCAGCAGCCTATCAGAGGCCGGCGCAGGCGGCGCAATGACGTTATCGCGGCGCCTGAGCCATACAGCGCGGGAAACAGGCCGGAAGAGGCCTGCATCGCATCGCTGACATGGAGGTAAGTATAAGTGTTTTTTTGTTTTTTTACAATAGGTTTACAGGCACATTAGGGGGGCTCTTGTTACTGGCACATTGGGGGGCTTATTACTGGCACATTGGGGGGGCTTATTACTGGCACATGATGAGGGGCTTATTACTGGCACGTAATGGGGGGCTTATTACTGGCACGTAATGGGGGGCTTATTACTGGCACGTGATGGGGGGCTTATTACTGGCACGTGATGGGGGGCTTATTACTGGCACGTGATGGGGGCTTATTACTGGCACGTGATGGGGGGCTTATTACAATACTGGCACATGATGGGGGGCATATTACTGGCACATGATGGGGGCATATTACTGGCACATGATGGGGGGCTTATTACTGGCACGTGAAGGGGGGCTTATTACAATACTGGCACATGATGGGGGGGTTATTACTGGCACATGATTGGGGGCTTATTACTGGCACATGATGGGGGCACCTATTACTGGCACGTTATTGAGGGCACTTATTACTGGCACATTATTGGTGGGCACTATAGGGGCATCTAATGAGGCCACAAAGAAGGGGTATTTTATATGGGGGGCTCTGTAGAGTAGCATTTTATACTGGGGCACATGGTGGGTACTATGGGGAAGGGGGAGAGGAGTACTATGGAGTCATCTACGGGGACACTAAGAAGGGGTATTTTATACTTTCAAATTATGGGGGACACTGAGGGCATCTACTGGGGCACGATATATGGGGCATTTTTTTACTGGTACATTATGGGGGGCACTAGGAGGAAGGGGGGGAGAGGTGCACTATGGGGGCATTTACTGGGGGCACTATATAGGGGTATTTTATACTGGCACATTATGGGGGACATTAGCTCAACTGGAGGCATTACAAGGGGGTATTTTTTGCATTGTCACATTATAAGGAGAATTATTTCTACTTAGGGGGCCTTATGGTTGGGCTTTATTACTCCCCCATGGTATGACCCCCTAGTAGCAGCACCAGCCTCTCCCTGCTCTGCTATCCCTCTGCCCTTTCTCCAAATCCTTATTATGAAATCTTTCTCATTAGGATAAAACACATCAGCTCCACCGAGCCCCCGACCAAAGTGTTGAAGTGGCGTCCGAGATCCCCAATGGCCAAGCCAAGTAACTGTAAGTTTTCATGTGAAATATGTTTATGTTATACACATATAGCATACACTGTGCCACACAATATAAAGTATACCTCTATACTGTGCCACACAATATACAGTATACCTCTACATTCTGCCACAAAATATACAGTATACCTCTACACTGTGCCACACAATGTACAGTATACCTCTACACTGTGCCCCACAATATACAGTATACCTCTACACTGTGCCCCACAATATACAGTTTACCTCTACACTGTGTAGTCTCTTCTATAAGCACCCTTGTTCTGTGGCGGCAGACAGAAAATAATCTGGAAGTACCCCTCCCGAGACCAGGCTATGGATCCGCGACTGGTCTGAACCGCTCACAGGAGTGTACATTTCTTCTAAACTGTACTCCGTATCCTCTGACCTGCAGAAATCAGCGTTCGCTCGGTAACAACTAACAGGCAGTACCTGTAGGCTGTAGCCTGGCCCTGTTACCGAAGCTAGCCGATTGTTGTAAGATTAAGGTACTAGTAGAGATGAGCGGCCGCTTAATCCTGATTTAAAGTTAAAGTTACTGCAGGATATGGATTACAGTTTAGAAATGTCAAATGTACACTCCTGTGAGAGGCGGGGAGGGAGATCTGTGGATGACACTGTCATGGAGGGGGAAATGGGGATGACACTGTCATGGGGTGGATCTGTGGATGACACATATAGCATAAGATGCTATATACGGTATGTGGCATCCACAGATCCCCCCAATAGCAGTGTCATCCACAGATCCCCCTCCCTATAAAAGTGTCATCCACAGGCAGCTAGGACATGTTCAAATCTGAGTGATTTTTTTATTTTATTTTTAAACCACAGATAGCAGGACTTTTCTTCCCTGTTGCAGTTTTAGGTATTGGGTAAAGTATCGCAGCATTTCTAAGTGTACTTGTGTAAATGTATTGTTGTTATAACTGCCCCCCTTGCTTTTGTCCTGGACCCCAGTGTGCCCCCCCAAAATTTGAAAGCTAGAGACGCCACTGGCTCTACATAGCACCCAAGCACAAGGAAGTCAAAGGGAGAACCCGAGCATTAAACCAGGCACCCCCTGCTCTGAAGCGGGGAGGGTGTCGGGACTCTAGTACGGCTTAGGAGTCCCTGCTCTGACTCTATATATGGAGTCAGTGCTTGGGGACACCCAAGTGTATTTAAATCTAATTTAGCCTCTATTTCTGAAAAGTTTCTGGCAGGATTCAAACTCACAACCTTGTACACTACATCCAAGAATGTTAACCACTACACTATACAGCTGCATGGCCAGTTACTTTAAAAAATTTAAAAATTAAATAAAAAAAATAAAAAAAAAATATGAGACTTCTGCTGTATAGGAATACTTAGTACTAGTAACAGCAGAAGTCTCTTTTATTCTTGGCTGTAATGTAGAAGGTTGTGAGTTTGAATCCTGACAGAAACTTGTTGTAACTGGCTCTGCCTCTATGGGCTTCCTGATATCTTGCCTGATTTCTTTAGACTTTCCCATGATGCTACACAAGGAAGCAGTGTGTTTCTGGTGTGCATTTAAATACATCCACAGGTGTGTCTCTAATTAACTCAGATGTTGCCAACAAACCTAACCAAAGCTTCCAAACACATGACATCATCATATAGGCAGTCCAGAATTTTTTAAAGGCATAGTAATCTTAGTGTATGTATACTTTTGACATTGCAGAAAGTAACAAAAATGCCTTAAAACATTCTCTCTCTCATTATTCTGGCATTTGGCAAATAATAATAATTATGGTAATCCTAATTAACCAAAAACAGGAAAGGTTTATTCTGATTTCATGTCTGTACATAATGAATCCACAAAAAAGAAAAATCAGACACATATTTCAAATGTCTTCCATGCTTTGGAAACCTTTGGGAAGTACTCCGGTTATAAGGTGAATATAACTAAATGTGAATGCTTACCCCTACTGCCCATGCGAGAGGCCTCAGAGAAAAAACTAATTAGTTCATGGGGAATAACGATGACTAAATCATATATAACCTACTTGGGGATAAAAATTGGGAAGGATCCTCACTCCTTATACCAACTTAACTTTCCACCATTAATTTCCCGAATCAAGGCAGATTTAGATAGATGGCAGGGATTACCTCTTTCCCTAATGGGGCGGTGTTGCTTGGTGAAAATGATGGGAGTTGCGAAACTGTTATACCCCATGCAAACGATCCCACTCTTGTTACGCCATGCAGATGTGACATCTTTGGAGAGTAGGTTTATTCAATTCATATGGCAGGGCAAAAGATCAAGGATTGCTCTAAGCAAACTAAAGGTAAGGAAAGATTTAGGGGGTATTAACTTCCCGGACATTAGGGGTTATAATATAGCCTGCAATAGCAGATACATATTGGATTGGGTGAACAAGACATCTTTTTATTCCAATCTCAAACTGGAAATGCAATTGGCGAAGCCTTGGAATCTGGTGGCGTTGTTGCACGCTAATATCTCTAAATTGCCAGGGCCAGTAAGAAACTCCCTGGTGCTGAGGGATACAATTATCGTATGGAAATTATTACGGAAGATGTATGGCTTACCCTACCAAATGTCTAAACACTTACCAATAGCGGCCAACCCAAATTTCGAACCAGGTGGGAAGGGCAAATTCATGAGGGCTTGGTTTCAGGCGGGGATTAGGAAAATGGGAGATCTATTTCATGAGACAGAATCTAGATGGATGACGCAGACGGAATTGAGAAAGAAGTGGAACCTGAAGGAGCCAACCTTTTTCCCGTATATGCAGATCATGTCATACGGAAAAAGTTTGTGCAAAGACCTGACTAAGGAGTGGAGAGCGAATGAATTTGACTCACTTTTAGGAACCAGAATTAGACCGTCGATTTCACTTCTTTATCAATCTCTTAGGGACAAATGGGAAAAAATTGATCCCAAAAAAATGTTTCAAAAATGGGAGACACTTTTAGAGGTGAAAGATATACATCAACCTATATGCTCAGGGCTAGGAGCATTGTATAAAGCCGTTCCGAACGAGCAATGGAGGGAGACGCACTTAAAGATACTGCATCATGCAATTTTTGGTTTTAACATCCCTGTTTCTGGTTCAAGACAGGATAGGTTGACTGCATGTCCAAAATGCAATCTTTCAAAATCTGACCTATTTCATGGTTTATGGAATTGTCCGAAGTTGAAGGAATATTGGGATGGGGTGAACGACTTGATGAAAAGATGCGATGTGAGTGAAGCGAACATTACTCCTGCAATGGTAATAACACATGTACAAATTGCAAGGTCAGGGCACTTAGATGATTATGCGATGGAACCGATCGCACCGTTGGGACACAAGATATTGATGGGAGCAAAAAAAAGTATACTAAAATTATGGCTTCAACCACAGGTCCCTGCCGTCTCCATGGTTGTTGCGCAACTCAAGCACATCTTTCATTTAGAGTGGATTGAGGCTGTGCAACAAAAGGAAGTTCTTGGGAAAAAATTGTATCGTACCTGGCGCAAATTTATATTGAATTGCGTAGAGCCTTGTGAGTACCCAAGAATCATGTCTCCTTTTAAGCTGACGGCATGGTATTTGTTAGAAGATATGAAGGATGCGCTGGGAATTTTGAAAGTAATATAACCTGGTATTCTGCTTCGGAAGACTAACATGCTGGATACGGAGTTTTGGCTGATGCAGGGGATTGTTGGGGGGGAGGTGGGGTAGGGGGGAGGTGGGGGACATTATTATCTTGTTATTTTGTTATTTTATTGTCATGACAGGCACTATAATGGGATAACGCTGTATGTTCATGATCGTATTGTGCCAGGACACTTGCCGTTTATGATCGATGTCATATGTCTGACAATGCTATGACTGTTATTATTGAATGGGAGAAAACTAATAAAAACTATATTGAAAAAAAAAAAAAAAAAAAAAAAAAATCCACAGCACTCACCACTTAGTAAAACTTTCATGTATTTCATTCCATTAGAATTGTGCAAAGGAATAGTCGAGCAGAATAATCAAGTCCACAGCCTACAGCCGTTTTGCATCCTTTGACGCTTTCTGCCTTACGAATACTGCAGATTTTTTACATTGAATAGTGGGTCTGCAAAGTGAGGATATGTTTCTGTGCACATTAGATGTACAGAATCTATACACGAATATACCACAGGAGGTGGGACTACAGCGTGTCTGTGATAAGTTAAAGGGAGTCTGTCACCTAATCGGAGCCTTTCAGACCGCTCAGATCAGGTTATAGACTCCTTTGCCCACATTACAATGTTACCTTTATTTGTGCTGTCCCTCGCCGAGATCTTCCAAAAAAGAAAAAAACTTATGCTAATAAGGTTTCGCAAGTGCCTAGGGGCGGCGTTACTGCAGGATGTGCCCAGGCCCCTAGGTGATGTGCCTAGAAAACCACACCTCTTTCACCCCTCTGGCCCGCCCTCATTTCCTATTATTACCTCCTCCTCTCCCTCCCAGATCTCGCTCCTGCTAAAGGAAAAACTATGCTGCCCCAACCCGGCCCTTCTTTGGCTTCACTGCAATCCTCTGCTGCGGCTCGTTACTTCCGCCCGCTGGATTTCAAGCTACGAACCAGCGCATGCACAGTCCAACTCCCTGTTCCTCTGCCCATAATCGGCACAGCACTGCGCAGGTGCGGGACAAGTGTGGAGCGGAGCAGGCACAAGATTTGTGAGGGAGAGGAGGAGGTTATAATAGGAAAGGAGGACGGGCCAGTGGGGTGAAAGAGGTGTGGTTTTCTGGGCACATCGCCGAGGGGCCTGGGCACTTGCTGCAGTAACGCCGCCCCTGGGCACTGGGAACCTTATTAGCATACGTTTTAAAAGTCTTTTATGGAAGATCTCGGCGAGGGACAGCACAAATAAAGGTAACATTGTAATGTGGGCAAAGGAGTCTAGAACCTGGTCTGAGAGGTCTAAAAGGTTCAGATTAGGTGACAGACTCCCTTTAAAGAGTATTTCCAATTTGGATAATGATTTTGTTCCTTATTACTTTCGCTTCAACGAGGATTTTGAGGTGCTCCGCAGCTCCAAGTTTTGCAAATATTTTTATGGAATCATTTCAGTCCAGATTTATATTTCTTGAAGGGGGCCTGGAAACATCAGCCACATGGTTACGATATGTGGACAATGTTTTTATGCTATGAAAAAAGTATGAGGTATCATTGTCACAGTTTAAACAGCTGGCATGAGACAATTAATTAATGGAGTATGACCCGAATAGGATACATCTTTTGGATGCTGAGCTGAAACCTTTCTACAGAGGTTGTATGTTAAAAGGGGTTAATGGCCTGCTTGAACACTAACCTCCTGCACCCAGCGACAGGAAAACCCAGCCATAGGCTTCATCAACACAGCGACGGCGGCAGAACCACTACTATTCCCGCATGATGACCAGAGGGAAGAGAACCCGGCAACAGCAGGGCAAATTGGACTTCTATTTTGACCGGGAGAGGCAAAGAGAGGAGTCGGCCCCATTATCTCCCGCGTCCCTGTCTGGCTCTCAGGGATCTGTCTCCCTGCCGCAACCTGCATCGGGGACTTCTCCCCTTCCCCCAGCCACCAGGAAGAAAGATAAAACTATGGATCTACAAAACATTGCACCAACTGAGGGGAAGCAGCGCAGACCTCTCAAGCAGCCTAATCCTTACCCTGCAGGCCGGGAAGGCGGTGTCTCGTCTGGCTCTCCCACGTGGCGGGAGCCATCTTTGTCTAACACCAACAGCCCTGAGAAGCAGCGGCCGCGTCTCCAGGAGTCCTCCGGCACCCCTAAGGTGGTGAGTGTAACCCCCGACTCTCCAAACCTATTGTTTGTGGCCCCTAATCTGGCCCAATTCCAGACATCTAGTCATCCTGCATCGGAAACTTTGCTCAAAGAAATGCTAATAGAGGTCAGCAAATCCCTTCACGCTGATTTACAATCTCCCCTATTCAGATCACCATCCAAGGGCTCCTCCCCAGGGTGTCCCATATTGAAAACAAAATGGGAGAGTTCACGTCCTCTCATAATAACTTAGTGGACGCCCATTCTGAATTATCAGAGGAGCTAGAGAAAATAAAAGGTAAGCTCAATGATTTGGCGGACAGATCCCGAAGAAACAACATCAAGTTTAAGGGTATCTCTGAGGATATTCCCAATGGAGAACTCAAAAAATATCTCTGCTTATTATATCAAGCCCTCATCCCAACCCTTACTGTTCAAGATCTGGTCGTTGACAGGGCCCACAGGGTGCCAAAACCTAATCATCTTCCAGCCTCTATCCCTAGAGACGTTCTGGCAAGGATTCATTATTTCCACGTAAAGGATCAGCTACTAGAGGCTTCCAGGAAAAAGGGTACCCTGCCGGCCCCATACCACACCATCAAACTGTTTGCTGATCTCTTGGTGGTCACTTTGAAACAACGGTGCCAATTGGCGCCTGTCACGATGGCGTTAAGAGATCATAACATAGCCTACCGGTGGGGATTCCCAGTCAAACTGCTAGTGAATCGGGATGGCTGCTGGCATATTATCAGCTCGGTGGAAGCTGGAAAATCTCTCCTATCCTCTTGGAATATTGAAGTTGCTGAATACCAGAAAGAGAAACCTCCAGATCCTCAACATCTCTTCCCCAAGAATGGCGCATGGTGGAATCTTCCGCCCACCGCTCTTACTCTCGTATAGATTTGTTTCTGCTCTCCGGGTCTCTACTCCCGAGAGTCTTAGAAACCTCCATAGGCGTGATAAAATGGTCCGACCATGCAGCAATTACCCTGTCAATACAAGAGACCTATTCCCCAACACATCCCACTCTCTGGCATAATAATACCTTTCTAATGGCACACGCATTGTACAAAATGGATTTAGAAACTGCACTGCAGGAGTATTTCCGACATAATGTGGGTTCTGTGTTATCCCCCTTTTCTATATGGTCTGCCCATAAGGATTTTATTAGAGGTTTTTTATTAAATTGGGACACACAGCTAAAAAAAGCCAGAGAGAAAAAGATCTCCAATATTGAAGACCCGGAGAGGAGAAATAAAATTACTCCCTTATACTCTGACAATCTGAAAAATCTCAGACTCCAACTTAAGGATTGCTTTCTATATATATATATGAGCGGCTAGATATTACTTTCAAAATAACAAGGCTGGCAGATTGCTGGCCCAACGAGTTAAATCCCAAAGAACTAAATCCAGAATTCCATATATAAAGAGACCCTCAGAGGGCTCTAAAATCATGGACCCCCCAAGGCATAGCAGATAGCTTCATGGAATAGTACTCCTCCCTCTACAATCTGAACCCACCCTCAGAACCAAGGCAATGCCCCTTGATAGATGTTAACTCTTTCTAAACAGTCACCATCTCCCGACAATATCTACGGAACAAGCCGAACTATTGGGGACTACACTCACTGAGACTGAACTTCAAAAGGTTATAGACTCCCTTCCCATGCAGAAAGCCCCTGGACCTGATGGTCTATCAAATTGTTACTACAAATCTTTCCATGGAACTATAACTGCAGAGAGCATCTCTGCTGGGAAGCTGCCTATTTCAAATCCCTTCCGAAGGGCTTCTCATAGGTAGGGAAGGAGGTTCCCTACCTACAAGAAGCCCTTCAGAAGGGATTAGAAATAGGCAGCTTCCCAGCAGAGATGCTCTCTGCAGTTATAGTGACTATCCTGAAACAAGGGAAGCCTCCTGACTCCCCAAAAAAACTTCAAGCCTATCTCTTTATTAAATACAGACCTAAAAATATATGCTAAAGCTTTGGCTAACCGTCTAGCACCCATCCTACCATCCTTGATTAATTGTGACCAATCAGGATTCATTAGGGGTAGACAAATTATAGGCAACACTAAAATAGTCATGAATATTGCAGACTACATTGAACGGTCGGGCCTCGAGGCGGTTCTGGTGACCCTGGATGCCAAAAAGGCGTTTGACCGCATTAACTGGTCTTTCTCATTCTCTGTGCTCAAGATGATGGGAATTTGTGGTCATTTCCTAGGGATGGTGAAAGACTTATATAGCAACCCCTTGGCAAATGTGTACGTTAATAATACTCTATCCTCCGCATTTACAATAACCAATGGTACTCGGCACAAGCCATTCGCCTCTCTGACCAAATAAAAGGGATAGATATAGGTGGAAGAACACATAAACCTCACTGTACACGGATGATGTCATATTGACCCTTAGCTCCCCGGCACAATCACTACCAACAGTAATGGAGATTATCCGTCAATTCGGAGAATACTCCTACTACAAAGTCAATTAATATAAATCTCAAGCTCTCCTCATCAATGTAAAGGCCTCTTCCTTGTTAAAACTACAATCCAGGTTCAACCTAGATTGACAAACTGACAATGTCCAATGTCTGGGCACAAAGGTCACCAAGACGACTAAACAACTGTACCGCACTATTTACCTTTCATTACTTGACGAGGTGGAAAAAGATCTAGTCCAATATAGCAAACATGAAATATCTTGGGTGAGACGCATAGCGACCTTCCAGATCTTAATACTTCCCAAGATATTATATAAATTCAGAACGGTTCCCATTTTGATACCTTTTTTAATCATAAGGTAATAGGTGAAATGAGGGGGCACACACACCAGGGAAACAATTGATGGATGAATAATTATTATTTATTACTCTAAAAACACTCCCCTAAAAAGATATATATAAAACATACATAAAAGGTATTGATAACAACCTATATCTAAATCCACTGGTATAGATGATAATGTCCACTGTTCAGCTGCAGTGCTCTGGATACTGCTGTGGGTGCAATAAAATAAAGTTCATCCAAATAATATCCCAGTTCGTACGGTGCTATAAAGATGTATAGTAGCACAAAATGGTACGGAGTATCCAGAAGATGGCACCAACGGGTGTATTCAATTCAAATGCAATGGAACAATACTGCTGACTGAATGGCAATGTCCAGTATTAAGAATAACATGTGTGAATATATGCACAGATCCACAGATTACTCACAGTCTCCAGCTGCTTGCAGTCTCCCGGTCTCACCCGGTCTCACCCCTCCTTGTTGCACGGCTGTAGCGCTGATTTTCCAGGTAGCCGAACACGGCCGTCTGTGGCGTCCCACGTGACCTAATGCTCTGGGGTTCCGGGCGGACGCTTAGATGACGTCACTGCTATGCGGCGGTAATTTCAAATCTGATAGCGGATCTCATGTGCTGGCGACTTGATATTCTGTTTCTTTATTCTTTATTCTTTTGCTTTCCTTGAATCCACGCTCACTCCACACTTCACATCCTCTGGTTATGCTCCAAACTCCAAAGTATTTGGAAAGAAAGGTTTTCTCTTCTCTTCTCTGTCACTGGGATCCGGATTAGTCCATCCCCAGAAGTGGCCTTACTATTTGATGACATTGCAAACCTCCCGGTTAAAACATGAATCATCACAGCACACATTCTGCTGTCCACCAAACTAGTCATAACTAGTGATGGACGAACATCTGCCGGGACGGTTCGCGAACGGGATCGCGTGAACGCGATCAAATGTTCGCGAACCGCAAGTTCCCGGTGGGTTCCCTATCTTTTTTATGGTAGGCGAACCTGAAAAACCTTCAGCTTATATTTGCAGCCAAGAAATAATTAATAGAAGGGCACAAATAGTCCCACAACATGGACAGTGTCATACCAGATGTATTATTCGAATTTACGATCTCCATTCATTATTTTTTTTAATGCGAAATATCGGCAACATAATTTTTGGCAACATAATTTTCGCTGCAGTACCCAAATGCACGATATAGAAAGTATATTATTGGTATACACCCCGCTTCTATCAGTTTTTTGGGGGGGCGACTGGTATATCACACTAGTTATTTTTTCCCAATACCGTTTGTCACTGTGTGTAGCAGAGGGAATGAGGCAAAACCGCAAACAAATGCTGTTGTACCCAAATGCACTATAAAGAAAGTATATTATTGGTATATAACACCCCCGCTTCTATCAGTTTTTTTGGGGGGGTGACTGGTATATCACACCAGTAATTTTTTTTTCTAATTGCGTTTGTCACTCTGTGTAGTTGCAGTATCACAGCATTACCGCACACAACTGCTGCACAATATAAATCCACTATAATATGCTTCCTATGTTAGAAAGTATATTATAAGTGTATTACACCCCTCTGTACTGCACACCTATCAATAGCACATATACAGGGAGTGCAGAATTATTAGGCAAATGAGTATTTTGACCACATCATCCTCTTTATGCATGTTGTCTTACTCCAAGCTGTATAGGCTCGAAAGCCTACTACCAATTAAGCATATTAGGTGATGTGCATCTCTGTAATGAGAAGGGGTGTGGTCTAATGACATCAACACCCTATATCAGGTGTGCATAATTATTAGGCAACTTCCTTTCCTTTGGCAAAATGGGTCAAAAGAAGGACTTGACAGGCTCAGAAAAGTCAAAAATAGTGAGATATCTTGCAGAGGGATGCAGCACTCTTAAAATTGCAAAGCTTCTGAAGCGTGATCATCGAACAATCAAGCGTTTCATTCAAAATAGTCAACAGGGTCGCAAGAAGCGTGTGGAAAAACCAAGGCGCAAAATAACTGCCCATGAACTGAGAAAAGTCAAGCATGCAGCTGCCAAGATGCCACTTGCCACCAGTTTGGCCATATTTCAGAGCTGCAACATCACTGGAGTGCCCAAAAGCACAAGGTGTGCAATACTCAGAGACATGGCCAAGGTAAGAAAGGCTGAAAGACGACCACCACTGAACAAGACACACAAGCTGAAACGTCAAGACTGGGCCAAGAAATATCTCAAGACTGATTTTTCTAAGGTTTTATGGACTGATGAAATGAGAGTGAGTCTTGATGGGCCAGATGGATGGGCCCGTGGCTGGATTGGTAAAGGGCAGAGAGCTCCAGTCCGACTCAGACGCCAGCAAGGTGGAGGTGGAGTACTGGTTTGGGCTGGTATCATCAAAGATGAGCTTGTGGGGCCTTTTCGGGTTGAGGATGGAGTCAAGCTCAACTCCCAGTCCTACTGCCAGTTTCTGGAAGACACCTTCTTCAAGCAGTGGTACAGGAAGAAGTCTGCATCCTTCAAGAAAAACATGATTTTCATGCAGGACAATGCTCCATCACACGCGTCCAAGTACTCCACAGCGTGGCTGGCAAGAAAGGGTATAAAAGAAGAAAATCTAATGACATGGCCTCCTTGTTCACCTGATCTGAACCCCATTGAGAACCTGTGGTCCATCATCAAATGTGAGATTTACAAGGAGGGAAAACAGTACACCTCTCTGAACAGTGTCTGGGAGGCTGTGGTTGCTGCTGCACGCAATGTTGATGGTGAACAGATCAAAACACTGACAGAATCCATGGATGGCAGGCTTTTGAGTGTCCTTGCAAAGAAAGGTGGCTATATTGGTCACTGATTTGTTTTTGTTTTGTTTTTGAATGTCAGAAATGTATATTTGTGAATGTTGAGATGTTATATTGGTTTCACTGGTAAAAATAAATAATTGAAATGGGTATATATTTGTTTTTTGTTAAGTTGCCTAATAATTATGCACAGTAATAGTCACCTGCACACACAGAATCCCCCTAAAATAGCTAAAACTAAAAACTAACTAAAAACTACTTCCAAAAATATTCAGCTTTGATATTAATGCGTTTTTTGGGTTCATTGAGAACATGGTTGTTGTTCAATAATAAAATTAATCCTCAAAAATACAACTTGCCTAATAATTCTGCACTCCCTGTATACCAATCCTTAAAAGGACTTTTGTGGCCCTATTAGCTAGCGTTTGGTGTCACTAACAGTCTATCCATGCTCCACACAGCAACTTCTCCCTACACTGACAAAAGACTGAATGTAAAATGGCTGCCAGATCGGGTCTATTTATAAGGTAGGGGGTATGTCCATGTGCTGAAACTTTTCAATTGGCTGTCCTGTACCACCTGATGGATGTGTCATGGGTCAAAGTTCTTCACAATGTAAAAGAATATGGTGGGCACAAATATCGTCATATACAGACGTGGACAAAATTGTTGGTACCCTTTGGTCAATGAAAGAAAAAGTCACAATGGTCACAGAAATAACTTTAATCTGACAAAAGTAATAATAAATTAAAATTCTATAAATGTTAACCAATGAAAGTCAGACATTGTTTTTCAACCATGCTTCAACAGAATTATGTAAAAAAATAAACTCATGAAACAGGCATGGACAAAAATGATGGTACCCCTAACTTAATATTTTGTTGCGCAACCTTTTGAGGCAATCACTGCAATCAAACGCTTCCTGTAACTGTCAATGAGACATCTGCACCTCTCAGCAGGTATTTTGGCCCACTCCTCATGAGCAAACTGCTCCAGTTGTGTCCGGTTTGAAGGGTGCCTTTTCCAGACTGCATGTTTCAGCTCCTTCCAAAGATGCTCAATAGGATTGAGGTCAGGGCTCATAGAAGGCCACTTTAGAATAGTCCAATTTTTTCCTCTTAGCCATTCTTGGGTGTTTTTAGCGGTGTGTTTTGGGTCATTGTCCTGTTGCAAGACCCATGACCTGCGACTGAGACCAAGCTTTCTGACACTGGCTAGTACATTTCTCTCTAGAATTCCTTGATAGTCTTGAGATTTCATTGTACCCTGCACAGATTCAAGACACCCTGTGCCAGACGCAGCAAAGCAGCCCCAGAACATAACAGAGCCTCCTCCATGTTTCACAGTAGGGACAGTGTTCTTTTCTTGATATGCTTCATTTTTTCGTCTGTGAACATACAGCTGATGTGCCTTGGCAAAAACTTCGATTTTTGTCTCATCTGTCCACAGGACATTCTCCCAGAAGCTTTGTGGCTTGTCAACATGTAGTTTGGCATATTCCAGTCTTGCTTTTTTATGATTCGTTTTCAACAATGGTGTCCTCCTTGGTCGTCTCCCATGTAGTCCACTTTGGCTCAAACAACGACGGATGGTGCGATCTGACACTGATGTTCCTTGAGCATGAAGTTCACCTTGAATCTCTTTAGAAGTCTTTCTAGGCTCTTTTGTTACCATTCGGATTATCCGTCTCTTAGATTTGTCATCAATTTTCCTCCTGCGGCCACGTCCAGGGAGGTTGGCTACAGTCCCATGGATCTTAAACTTATGAATAATATGTGCAACTGTACTCACAGGAACATCTAGTTGCTTGGAGATGGTCTTATAGCCTTTACCTTTAACATGCTTGTCTATAATTTTCTTTCTGATCTCTTGAGACAGCTCTTTCCTTTGCTTCCTCTGGTCCATGTCGAGTGTGGTACACACCATATCACCAAACAACACAGTGATTACCTGGAGCCATATATATAGGCCCAATGGCTGATTACAAGGTTGTAGACACCTGTGATGCTAATTAGTGGACACACCTTGAATTAACATGTCCCTTTGGTCACATTATGTTCTGTGTTTTCTAGGGGTACCATCATTTTTGTCCATGCCTGTTTCATGAGTTTATTTTTTTACATAATTCTGTTGAAGCATGGTTGAAAAACAATGTCTGACTTTCATTGGTTAACATTTATAGAATTTTAATTTATTATTACTTTTGTCAGATTAAAGTTATTTCTGTGACCATTGTGACTTTTTCTTTCATTGACCAAAGGGTACCAACAATTTTGTCCACGTCTGTATATGCATGATCGGCGAATCGCAAACAAGCAAAGTCGCCGGGCGAACCGCAAGGCCATCACTAGTTATAACGAGGTATTGGAAATCCTCTACCATCCCCCAATTAAAAGAAGTAATAGACCTAGTAAACACTTCCTGTGCATACAAAAAAATGATAGCCTACATGTCTCACACTTACCCACACTTTCAGTCCTCTTGGAGATCCTGGTTAACGTCCACTTTTGTGGTTATACCTAGTCAATAAAGCTCTTGGTGTCTATTATTAATAACTGAGAAAGCTCAGAATACCCTGTTTCAATGTTGTATTTCAATATTGTTTTTCTTTATATTCCTTTCCATAAAATGGGATCGATATAGTATATGATTCTCAAAAGGACTTGCTAATGCTTGCACATCACCACTGTCTGTGTACTCTTGTATACGTACTGGTTGCCTGACATGCAATGTTCTACTCAGCTGTTTTATGGATTTTGTGTTGTACTGTGAATACTCCAAAAACCCAATAAATATCTATTGTCGTAAAAGGGATCGTCTCACTTCAGCAAGCGGCATTTATCATGTAGAGAAAGTTAATACAAGCCACTCACTAATGTATTGTTATTATTCATATAACTTCCTTTACTGTCTGGAGTAATTTTTCTATCACATTCTACCCTGCTCGTTTCCATGGTTACGACCACCCTGCAATCATCAGTGGTGGTCGTGTTTGCACATTATAGGAAAAAGCACCGGCCTCTCTGGTGTTTGTGTCTGTGGGAGTGGACGTAGACCAGTACCTTTTCCTATAGCGTGCAGGCACAGTCACCGCTGCTGGATTACAGAGTGGTCATAACCATGGAAACGAGAAGTGCATACAGTCGCTGAAAAAATGAATCCTGCCAGCAAAGGAGGCAATATGGACAATCACAATACATTAGTAAGTGTATTGTATCAACTTCCTCTACATGATAAATGCTATTTGCTGTAGTGAGACAACCCCTTTAAGCCAACTGATTATTGTTGTATTTTAGTCATCATGTACCACATGTGTTTCATAATATTCCTAGAAGCCAGTTTACAGGGGTTAGGAGAATTGCTAGCTCATATGTGGAATATAAAATGAACAAGTTGATGATTACTAATAACTTGGTTGGTTATAGGAGATCTGAATTTATTAAAATTAGTGCGGAGGATGGCGATATGAGGAATACAGAATAAGAACAGGAAAAATGAAAATCAGTTTATCTTTGCATCAAAATATGATTGACTTGCTAGGCTGATTGAGAGGACAGTGTTGAAATAATGGAATGTGCTTTAATGTGATCAAAAATATGGACGAATGTTTGGTGATAATCCCTTGCTTGCATATAAAAAAGGGAAATCGCTAAATGATATGTTAATAAGAAGTTATAATCATATGAAAAAAGCGAGTAGACAGAGATATTTTGCTACACAAAGAAAGGGAACATATCCATATTAAATTGCAGTAATTTTCTCACGAGTGTACGTAGCAGATCAATGAGTGTGGATCAACGGTGCCAACCAACTGGTTAACCCTAAGGGCGTTATACTGCCGCTTCTCCGGTATTCACCCTGTAACCCCTGTACAGGGACCTGGACTTTGCTTTGGGGAAACAACCAGGCTGCTACCTCCTGGAATAGTCCCGGTGTTGTTGGGAGCTGATCAACTGGGGTCAGGAAATCCAGTGCAAGCACTGGGAGCTCAGGGTGCAGGAAAAAGCACCAAAACTGCAAGTATGTATGAACAGGCACAGATTTTTGGTCATTTGAAGTCCTGGCTGTAGAGAAACACAAAGACACAGGCCGGGCCGCCATCAGGGGGGTACAGCCGATACCCCAGTAAGGGGCCCGGACCCACTAGGTGGCGCAGGCGCGTGACGTCAGTGAGTGAACACTGCCCCCTGCACTGCCTGTTACTGGAGCTGAGTGTAAGGTAGGTAGTAAAGAGATGAGCGCTGATTTAATGTTAAAGTCACTGCAGGATACGGATTACAGTTTTTAAATGTATACTCCTGTGAGCAGCGGGGAGGGAGATCCACAGATCCCCCTCCATAACAGTGTCATCCACAGAACCCCCTCCATAACAGTGTCATCCACAGAGCCCCCTCCATAACAGTGTCATCCACAGAGCCCCCTCCATAACAGTGTCATCCACAGATCCCCCTCCATAACAGTGTCATCCACAGATCCCCCTCCATAACAGTGTCATCCACAGATCCCCCTCCATAACAGTCTCATCCACAGATCCCCCATAATAGTGTCATCCACAGATCCCCCATAATAGTGCCATCCACAGATCCCCCATAAAAGTGACTGAAGCAGACCTGTTGATAAACACACCTAGGCCACCACCAGTCAAGGTAAAAACTTACAGTTGTCAATAATGTAATGTAGTGTAGGGAGTCAGGTAATGTTTTGAGACCAAAATGGCACAGATGACCACCAAGAATATCTAGAATATCTAAAATTAGCTGGTCAAGTAAAATGTTGTATGCAACAATCTGTCACGACCATGGTCATGGTCGTGACTCTTATAGCCGCATGCAGTTGCCAGTGGTTAGGTTTGTTGTCAACCTCAAGTGAGGGCTGTTAGTATCTTGCCTCACGTGTGGTTGCCGCTGGCAACATGATCTTATTTGGCAGTATAGCAGCCGGAGCAGTCGCTAGGCAGCTTGCTGTCAAGTGCATGCAGTTGCACCTGGCAACCTGTCTATGTATGTGTGCACTTTGTCTGTTTGGTGTGCACGGGGTTTATATGTGTGTGTGCTCTTCCCCTTTAAGTGGCTTCACTACCCTGTCTGGTGTTGGAAGGATTAATTCCCTTTCCAGTGTGTGTCTGTGTGGATGTGGTTACTTGGGCTATTTAGCCTCAGTTGAGACCTGAAGCTGAGGGGTACTCCAGCCTTGTGGTAAGCTGGAGTCATCCTCCTGGTCTTATACCATCCGCCAGTGAGGGCCACCCTTGTGGTCATAAAACTATATGTCTGATGTTAGAAGATGTTTTATGGTCTTTGTGTTTATTGCTGCTATGGTTTCCTGGGTTCCTGTGTGATGTATGGTGTGTGCTGTGTCCGTTTGTGTTGTTGTGGACAGCAGCACTTGTACATGGGTTCCAGGCTGTGTGTCTGTGGCAAGTAGGTGTGGTACTTGTTTCACTTACCTGCCATTGCCATATGCTGTATATGTTCCCCTTTCCTTGCAGCTTGGCCAGTGAGACTCCTGTTTGTCTGTGGGTAGGAGGAACAGGTCGTCTTACCCTGCCCCTAGTCCAGGGCTACCCTGAGGGCTAGTAAGGACCCTAGGTTCCGGAGTATGAGCCCTCCTACCATCAGGGTTGGCTCATGCAGCTAGGAGTCAGGGTCAGAATAAGGGACGTATTAGGAGGTGACCTGCTCCCTGATTTCTGTCCTGGCCTAACAGCGACCAGTATCTTCTGTCATCGCACGGCTGAGGGTTTCCCCCATCCTCAGCCGTGACACAATCATTAAATAGGTGGCCGACAAAAAAGGGGCGGGTCAAAGGGAGTGGTTAAGGGGGCGGCAAAATTAGCTTTCACCTAGGGTGGCAAAAATCCTTGCACCACTCCTGTTTGCGTGCCGCCAGTCAATTCTGGTTTGAAGGCCCGGCAGGGGGAAGTGGAAGCCTTAGCCAGGACTAGGAGGAACCAGACCGAGGCGAGACCAAAGAGTCCACAGCAGACTGGAGCGCAGACTGGGGTGGGTCCTTGGGGGTGGAGGCGTGCTGGGAGGTGGAGTCAGGATAGATTATAAAGGGGCGGAGTAGGAGCGGGCCATGGAGGGGGGGCCAGGCCTTGAGCTGTGTAAGGGGCCCCAACAGTTCTGATGGCAGCCCTGGACACAAGTAGTAGCTTGCAGACAGGGTAGTGAGCAATCGCAAACAGGTAAACACTGGAGCACACACAGGAACACAGGTGGGGGATAAAGCAGAGAGAATGCAGGCAAGAGAATAGCTGAAGCACCAAGGGATCAAGCAAGGCATAGTCTGAACACAGTTCAAGGTCAGGGCAGGCAGAGTATGTGTGTATTCCAAATAGTAAATTCAGAGTCGGGGCAGGCGACAAGGGCAGAACCGGACAACAGTTACTCATCACTTGGTTGAAATACCACATCAAGTCTATAATTTTAAGTGGCAAGTGTTAGAGACTGTCAAGTTAGAGCAGGATGAGGCTCATAACAGGTACTATTGCAGAAAGAAACCTACTGGATAGTGAGATTGTAATTGCTTGTATCAAAGGAACTAAGCAAAATTAGTAGTTTTAATGCATTCTTGTGCATGAGTATATTTCATCTATTTCATTGAATGTTTGTGTGTGTCGTTAAAAGATATCAATAGTATCCACTATAAGTGACATCTACAGTACCCCGCCCCTTTAACAGTGACCTCCACAGCGGCCGCCCCTTTATTAGTGACCTTTACAATACCCCATCTCATTAACAGTTATTTCCACAATAACTGGCACCCTTAACACTGCCCTCCACAGATGTCACGGCCATGGTCATGACCGTGACTCCTGAACCGCATGCGGTTGTCAGCGGTTTAGTTTGCTTGTCAATCACAGGTGAGGCCTGTGGTATCTGCCTCACCTGTGGTTGCCGCTGGCAACAGTATGTATGTGGTAGCTTGCTATGCTGTGCATGCGGTTGTGTGTGGTATCTGTGTATGTGTGCACTTGTGTTTATGTATTGTGTGCACTTCCCCTTTAAGTGGTATTTTCCCTTCTCTGGTGCTGGAAGGGTTAACCCCCTTCCCAGTGTGTGTGTTGTGTCACTGGGTGTGTCTGACTGTGGGGTGTGGCTTCTTGGCCTATAAAGCCTCACTGTTAGCATGGCTCAGTGGGTTGCTTCAGCCATGCTTGCTGGAGCAGCCTCCTGTGACCTCCATCTTCCTTGCCAGTGAGAGCCACCCCTGTGATCATAAAGTATTGTTGCTATGTTTTAGTCTTGCTGTGTGTTTATGTAGTATGTTACATTCTGTTGGGACCTTTCTATGTTTTGGTGCAGCTTACGGTTCTGGATTCCTGTTAGCTCAGGGATCCAGTCAGCAAGGCTGTGGCAGGTTGGTGGAACTTCTTGTTCGCCTGCCATTCCCGTAAGGCTGTTTGTGTTCCCCTTTTTCCCAACAGCTTGGCCATTGAGACTCCTGCTCCTCCGTGTCAAGGAGGAGTAGGTCGTCTTACCCAGCTCCTAGCTCAGGGATCTGCGGAGGGTAAGACAGGGCTCCGAGGTTCCTGCGCATGGGTCCTCCTACCTTAAAGGTCGGCCAATGCAGGTTAGGAGTTAGGGTCAGGGTAGGGACGCTGTAGGAGGTGACCTGCTCCCTATCCTATTCTCATGGCCGAGTAGCCACTACATCACCTGGCATCACACGGCTGAGGGTTTCCCCCATCCTCAGCCGTGACAACAGAGCTTTGTTCCCTTAAAATGTGACCTCCACAACACTCTGCCCCCTTAACAGTGACCTCTACAACACCCCGCTCCATAGCGGACTGTCCCCTTAACTGTGACCTTCACCGTTCCCTGCCCCCTCAACAGAGACCTCCACAGCATCTCACCCCCTTAACAGTGACCTCCACAGCATCTCACCCCCTTAACAGTGACCTCCACAGCATCTCACCCCCTTAACAGTGACATCCACAGCAGCCCGACCCTTTAACAGTGACCTCCACAGCGGCCGCAACTTTATTAATGACCTCCACAGTACCTCATCTCCTTAACAGTGATTTTCACAACATCCCGTCCCCTTAACAGTGGCCTCTACATCAATCTGCCCCTTAACACTGACCTCCATATCGGACAGTCCCCATTACTGTGACCTCCACAGCAGCTGTATGAGCGTGATCTGCAGGGAGAAAGTCACCCTCCCTCCCACCCCTGCAGCTGACAGAAGTTGATTTTTACCTTCATTTTTTCAATCCCTGTCGGCTGTGGAGTGGGAGAGGACGTGGCCTAACCATGCTAAGGGCTTGGCTTAGCGGACCTGGGGGCAGGGGTTTTAAGTCCGTCTTTTGCCCCCTTAACTGTGACGTCCACAGCACTCTTCTCCCTAGATGTTTTCTATCTTCAAAAAATCTAGTTTATTTGGTATGCAAATGAGCCAGTAAGGTGCCTGCAGGAAGGAGCCCAGGCACGCCTCCTGCTAGTGCCCAAGTCCACCCTCATGCTGGGAGCAGGGAAAAGGGGGCAGAGTTATGGCTTTAAAGTCATGTAGGAGGGGTGGGTGGACACATTGTGGCAGGAGACATGCCTGGGCTCCTTCTTGCAAGAATGATGCCCCACTGGGCACCTTACTGGCTCATTTGCATACCAAATAAACTGGATTTTCAGAGGATAAAAAACATCTATTGCTGGAACAAAGGCAGATCTGGAAATAAAGTACTAAGTGCTATTAGGCCATGGCTTTACTTCAATAGCAATTATCCTGGTGACAGATTTCCTTTAAAGCTGACCTACAGCAGTGAAGAAAAATGACTGGGTTGTTATGGAAACCTGGTGTAAAACTGTGTATATGTGGAGACTAAGGGCCTGCAAGCTTCTATTGGCTGATAGGGGGCATGTGACCAGGCTTCTATTGACTAATGCATTTTTTGGGAATATCTCTGGAACGGTATGTGCTAGAGAGCTGAGATCCAGTCTAAAACTTTCCCGGACACCTGATGTACCTGTGTGCAAAATTTTGTGATTGTAAATGCGACGGTGCGGATTCCTTTAGCGGACATACATGCACACATACATACACTCAGCTTTTTATATTAGATATCACAAAAATAAATGGTTTTAGGTAAACTGCTTGTTTTTTGTACAAACTATTGTATGCATTCACTATTTAAACCCAGTAACCTCTTCCTCCCTCATAAATAAGTAAGGGGGCGGAGTCTCCCAAAAGGTTGTGTGGCAGGGAGGGAGGCCAGGATAATGTTGGGCTCAGCATCTTTCATGTTCTTGGGCTCGGCATCTTTCATGTTTTGAAATTTAAAAAGTTATGTGTTTCAAAGATACATGGCCTAGAAAAAAAATAATAATGCATCAGGTCAGGAAGGGGGTTAAATGACCTGGTTTTGGACTGGATAAAAATGGATCAACCATGCATGTGATTTAGTAATGATGTTATGTGTTTCACCTGTAAAAACTGCATAGGCAATCGCCACATTGATTTAACATATCTCACCTGTAAAAAAAAAATAAAATACACAATTGCAGTAAAAATGTTTTTTATGTTTTTTTTGCTATGGGTTTCTGATGCAATTTTAAAAAGCAACACAAAAACAATGTGTAAACCCAGCCCAAATGTTATTGGTACTGCAGTTTCCTCTATTGACATAGAAAAACTGCTTATACATTACAACCCTGATTTGAACTTTAAATAGCCAGTAGCTTTACAATGCAGACAGATTAGATCTCTCTTTTGTATAATCCATATTGATATGTAAGGTGAATAACTACAGAGACATTAAAACCGATTGTGAATAAAGTATATTAACAGGTTTCTTCTCTATAGTCCTTGACACCCTGACATTTCATATAAGGTTTTAGAAAATATTGGTCCATATTATCAGTTTCTGTAACAGGTACAGAACGCCTTTAGACATATTTTGTGCCTTTTCTGTATAAAATTCTGAGGCATTTTCTGCCTAGCCTGGAGCTTAGTCAGAGATATTTAATTGTACAATAGATACTGGAACGCCTCCAGACTGTGTGATGCATCTCTCCATACTAGTGACAAAGAGTCTCCTGCTAAAACGGTCGCAAAGTCAATAAATGATTAAGACACCAGCCAAATGGTTCATTTCCAGGAGCGAGCCAGATTTAGAAATAAGACATCTTGCACTGGATGAAAAATAGTTTAGGTAAGAGAGATTATCACTAAACATCCTCACCTACTGGGAGATATCCCTCTCTCTGCATTATTTTACATGTATATCAGAGGTAACAGATAAAGTACAAATAATATATAGCACATATGCATTTGGTCAGATTGCAAGTGCTGTGTAGAAACTTTAAAAAGGAAAAATTAATGCAGAGTAGCATCTTGGCTAACATATCAGAGGTTAAATTTAGGGCAACTAAAAAAAAAACTAATAAAGTTGCTAAATTAGGAAATCAGAAAAGCAATGAATTTCATTGTGCGTGCAGATCTGTGCGCTATAAAATATATCTAGATCAGATGTATGCCTGCTGCACTGAACTTGTAATGCAGGGGTCTACTTTGATTCTGGAGAAAATCCTTATTTAATAACATTTTGTTCCTTTTTTCTATATAGAGTATTGTCAAAAACCAGTCATGACCATTGTCGACAATAAGACGACTACTAGAGCTGCAGTTTCAGCATAATGAGTGTAACTTAACTGGCCTGTAATGAGGGCAAAATAAGACCCTTCAGTATATAAAAAAAAACTTGAAAACTGTTTAAAGGATAACTGTAATATTTTCACTCAAAATTCAATTTTCATATATGTTGTTGATACTGTGGTGACTGTGGTGATAATCATAGAAACAGAGAAAAATCACTAATTATTGTGTTCACATACCACTTGTTTAATAAGATTCTGTCCATAGCAACCACTCCTTACAAGACTTCTCTCTGACTATCTTCTCAAGATGGCCGCCGATGCCCTTACCCTGAGGCTAAGACCTCCCTCCCTAACTACCGAGAATTCATTCGGCTCATCTCGGGAATGCGCAGCCTCACCCCAACCAATAGGCTTTCTCCAGACTTAAACACACGCTCTTACTCCTGAGTAGTGTTGATCGCAAATTTTTATAGCGAATATTCTAATCGCAAATTTTTATCGCAAATATCGGCACTATCCCAGTCCGACGCGAGCGCGCACGCAGCGTTCGGGACTGCCCACTACTATGTCCTCCGTCTTCTGTATATAGAAGATAGGAGACGGAGGACACCTAGCAACGCTGTTTTAGCCGCACCACTGAAATGCCTGGGGGAGGAAAGAACATGCTGCAATTACTAGGTAATTCAATACCTATACAAAAGTATTAACTACAGAACTAAGGTAAAATTGGACCAATCTAATTACATAAAAATATATATATGATAGTTACCCTTCAAATTTGTTGAGGTGAATTTATCTTGAGGGGAATATTTAAAGTCAGTTTTCCTTGAGTCTTTGTTGGAGTGCTTTGCGCCAAATTTATCATAAGTAACATTAAAGATGAGTGAAGTTGGGGGGAGGGCTTGCCCTGATTGGCTCCCACACTGAAAGACAGCCAGAATGGGCCAATCAGTGCTGCAGCAAGCTAGGAGGTGCCCTAGCAGACAGTGAAACATCAATCCAGGACCATCAGAAATCAATCAATCAAGCTTATTGAAAGTGAAGCGAATGTCTAGGATTGCAAAGAAGAATTGTGTGTGTTGTGTACATATACGTATATGCGACTACTGCAGCAATACCCACAGTGTGGCAGCAATTTACCTGTGTGTGTTAAGTTGAAATTGAGTGTCACGCCTCATTCATCCATTTACATATTTTCAGTTTCCACGCGGTTGCAATTTTTTTTTTCATGGTGCTTTCAATTTAATTAAGCAGCATATATACGATATGTGCTTAATACAGCAATACCCATGGTGTGGCAGCAATCTGTGTGTGTTAAGTTGAATTTGAGCATCGCTCATTAATCATTTTTCAGTTTCCACACGGATGCAATTTTTTATTTTTTTTTGCATTGTTAAATGTAGTTAAACCAGCATACATATAATTACTACAAGACACAAGGTATAGCAGCAATCAACCTGCATGTATTAAGGAGAAATTGAGCTTCAAGCCTAAATTGTCTATTTCCATGAATTTTATTTCCACACAAGCCAGCACACAAAAGTATCTGTGAGGGATAACAAATTTAGGCTTAAATCAGTTTCCCTTTATTTCTGTGTTCACAAACACATATTTTTTTTTTTATTGGGGACTGATTATATTTAAACTAGCAGCATATATATGTGATTACCGTACTAAACCAATAGACAGGGTAGCACATAAAGGTACAGTGGGATGCGAAAGTTTGGGCAACCTTGTTAATCGTCATGATTTTCCTGTATAAATCGTTGGTTGTTACGATAAAAAATGTCAGTTAAATATATTATATAGGAGACACACACAGTGCTATTTGAGAAGTGAAATGAAGTTTATTGGATTTACAGAAAGTGTGCTATAATTGTTTAAGCAAAATTAAGCAGGTGCATACATTTGGGCACCACAAAAAAGAAATTAAATCAATATTTAGTAGATCCTCCTTTTGCAGAAATTACAGCCTCTAAACGCTTCCTGTAGGTTCCAATGAGAGTCTGGATTCTGGTTGAAGGTATTTTGGACCATTCCTCTTTACAAAACATCTTTAGTTCATTCAGGTTTGATGGCTTCCGAGCATGAACAGCTCTCTTTAAGTCACACCACAGATTTTCAATTATATTCAGGTCTAGGGACTGAGATGTCCATTCCAGAACGTTGCACTTGTTCCTCTGCATAAATGCCTTACTGGATTTTGAGCAGTGTTTAGGGTCGTTGTCTTGTTGAAAGATCCAGCCCCCGCGCAGCTTCAGCTTTGTCACTGATTACTGGACATTGGTCTCCAGAATCTGCTGATACTGAGTGGAATCCATGCGTCCCTCAACTTTGACAAGATTCCCAGTCCCTGCACTGGCCACACAGCCCCACAGCATGATGGAACCACTACCATATTTTACTGTAGGTAGCAGGTGTTTTTCTTGGAATGCTGTGTTCTTTTTCCTCCATAACGCTTCTTGTTATAATAACTCAATTTTAGTTTTATCAGTCCACAGCACCTTATTCCAAAATGAAGCTGGCCTGTCCAAATGTGCTTTAGCCCACCTCAAGCGGCACTTTTTGTGTTGTGGGCGGAGAAAAGGCTTCCTCTGCATCACTCTCGCATATAGCATCTCCTTGTGTAAAGTGCGCCGAATGGTTGAACGATGCACAGTGACTCCATCTGCAGCAAGATGATGTTGTAGGTCTTTGGTGCTGGTCTGTGGGTTCACTCTCACTGTTCTCACCATTCGTCTCTTCTGTCTATCCGAGATTTTTCTTGGTCTGCCACTTCGAGCCTTAACTTGAACTGAGCCTGTGGTCTTCCATTTCCTCAATATGTTCCTAACTGTGGAAACAGACAGCTGAAATCTCTGAGACAGTTTTCTGTATCCTTCCCCTAAACCATGATGGTGAACAATCTTTGTCTTTAGGTCATTTGAGAGTTGTTTTGAGACCCCCATGTTGCTACTCTTCAGAGAAAATTAAGAGGAGGGAAACTTACAATTGACCCCCGTAAATACTCTCTCTCATAATTGGATTCACCTGTGTATGTAGGTCAGGGGTTATTGAGCTTACCAAGCCAATTTGAGTTCCAATAATTACTTCTAAAGGTTTTGGAATCAATAAAATAACAACAGTGCTCAAATTTATGCACCTGCCTAATTTTGTTTAAACAATTATAGCACACTTTCTGTAACTCCAATAAACTTCATTTCACTTCTCAAATATCACTGTGTGTGTCTCCTATATGATATATTTAACTTATATTTTTTATTGTAACAACCAACGATTTATACTGGAAAATCATGACGATTAACAAGGTTGCCCTCTGTTGCCTAACTTTAGCATCCCACTGTATCTGGAAGTGATAACAAATTTAGACCCAAACCCGTTTCTCTGTTTCACATATTTCTAAACAATATGCAGTTGTCCCTTCTGGCTTCAGAAAGGCGCAACATTGGTTGAGGAGAAAGAGGATGAGACGGTGGATTGGATGGCTCACTCCTCCTCTCAGTTGCAGCAGGATGATGTGGAGGTCACTTCAAAGTCTGACACAGTGCCATGGAGCCAGTAGTGATGAGCGGCAGGGGTCATATTCGAATTCGCAGTATTTTGCAAATATTTTGTAGAATATTCGTCGAATATTTGCAAATTCGAAAATTCACGATTTTTTTTTACTCGAAAAATCGGAAAGGTAATGATTGTGTAATATGCAAAATTTCGTAATTCACATTTTCGGATTCGAATTTTTATTGCAAATTTTTCAACTTACAACTATTAGACAAAGAATATTATAGCACTATATTAGCAAAATTGCTCTGTATTCGATTTTTTTCGAATATTCGCTATATTGCTATAACTTAGTTTTTTCGAATATTCGTAATATTCTAAAACAAGAGTATATAGTAATATAGTGAATATTCGAAAAAAAACAAGAATATAGAGCAATTTAGCTAATATAGTGCTATAATCTTTTTTTTATAGTTGTAATTTTTTCCAATCTGAACTTCAGATGAGAAAAAAATTGCAACTATTAGACAAAGAAGATTATAGCACTATATTAGCTAAATTGCTCTATATTTGTATTTTTTCGAATATTCACTATATTGCTATAACTTTGTTTTTTCGAATATTCGTAATATTGTAAAACAAGAATATATAGCAATATAGCGAATATTCGAAAAAAACTAATATAGAGCAAAATTCGCAAACACTACTACTCCTAAAGTCAAGTATATTGCAGCCTTCTTATTGGCCCACAAGCTAGAAACAGGGAGGTATCTTATGTACTGATTAAAAAAAAATTGAGTAAAAAAATAAATACAATTTTTGGGAATATTCGAAATTACCAATATATATAATTATATTTGAAATATTCGTGAATTTTCGAAGTGCCTATATTCGCGATAAAAATTCAAAATTCGAATATTTGTGATCAACACTAGGAGCCAGGTGTTACAGCATTCCTCCTGCTCTTTCTTCTTGCAGCCCCAAAAAAGGATTACAGTAGATTCCTCCCAGTCTTCACTGCCCCTTCCTAGAGGGGCACCTGCCTTTTTCCTAAGAAGTGGCAAGAAAACCCCACTGTGGCAAGTCTCCCTGTTGACGACTTGAGTGAGAGCAGCAGGTGTTTGTACTGCCCTGAGGAGGAGGTGGACGAGGAGGCTGCAGACCATAGGCATAGCCGTGCCATTGGCATTGAGGGCAGTGACTGTGGCAGTCAGGGAAGAGCAAGGGAGGGGGAGGCCAAAGAACTAACCATGATATCCCACAGTCTGATAAAAGAAAAAGGGAGGGTGAGGACGCCAATGATGATTGTGCGCTGGACAGGACCTAGGATCTGGATCAGGGTGCTGAGAAGGAACCAGCATCTGAGAAGGAGGAGGATGGCGACAGCAAAAAAAAGAGCAGGGGTCCTAAAGAACAGCCAGCGCCATATCTACTTCAGGATCTGCAGATAACATTAATGCTGTGCGTGTGTTAGGCCCAAAACGTGCCAGAGGTAGTCTCTACTCAATTGCCTCTACCCCTGCGCGAGTATCTTCTAGTTTTTCAAAAACATTGTCTTGTGCAAGCTGTGCAAGAGTGAAATAAAACGTGGACAGGTAAACACAAATGTAGGCACCACGGTTCTATAAAGCCACATAAAGCGGCATCACACCATCCCGTGGGCAAACAGAGTTGGCAGCCAGCCACTGTGGCAGGAGTTCCCAGGAGTTAAGACTTCTCCTCCTCCCAGTGGCGTCTCTAGCTTTCAAATTTTGGGGGCCTGTCACGGAAGGTGTACAGAAAACTAGAAGACACAAAATGAAGACCTGACTGACTGGATCCAAAACTAAGGAACCAGAGGGTAAGCCCTGTAACAGACCTGGCTCTCTCCCTTACTGCTCAGCCTATGCAAAAATCTCTATGGTAGATGATTGCATACCCTCGTTCCTCGACTGTATGACACCTGAACACCCTATAATAGTGAGGGGACACGACCACCGGCTCCCTACACTTAATACGGAGGGAGTCAGGGTCACCTAGGATCCAGCAAACAGGAAAACACAAATGAATGAACAAACTTATCTGTAGAAGACTCAGTAGTAGCATCCAGCATGCACACACTCCAGGAAGTTGTATAAACCGCAAAGTGATGCAGTATGGGAAGGGATTTAAAGGGATGCAATCAGTGCAACTACATGACAGCTGAGAGAGGCTAACGAGATGAGAAAACTAAAGCAAAACAAAACGAACCTTAAGCAGGAGGTTCTGAAGAACGTCTGTCAGAGCTTCTCAGATGTCTGGTGGTGACAGTACCCCTCCTTCTACGAGTGGACTCCGGACACTCAGAGCCCACCTTCTCAGGATGGGACCTATGGAAATCCCTGATGAGACGAGTGGCCTTAATGTCCGTCACTGGGACCCACATCCACTTCTCAGGACCATAACCCTCCCAATGAATGAGGTACTGGAGAGAACCGTGGACAACACGAGAATCCACAATCCTAGAGACCTGAAATTCAAGATTACCATCAACCACAATCGGAGGAGGAGGCAAAGATGAGGGTACAATGGGTTGGATATAAGGTTTTAATAAGGACTTATGAAAAACATTATGGATCTTCCAAGTCTGAGGAAGATCAAGACGGTAGGCAACAGGATTGATGACGAACAAGATTTTGTAAGGCCCAATAAACTTAGGACCCAACTTCCAGGAGGGAACCTTCAATTTGATATTCTTAGTAGACAACCACACCAGATCACCAACATTCAGGTCCGGACCAGGCACACGTCTCTTATCCGCCATACGCTTATATCTCTCACTCATGCTCTTTAGATTATCCTGAATCTTTTGCCAAATAGATGACAAAGACTAGGAGAATCTGTCTTCATCAGGTAAACCAGAAGACCCCACTCCAGAGAATGTCCCAAACTGCGGATGAAACCCATATGCACCAAAAAATGGTGACTTATCAGAGGACTCCTGACGACGGTTATTTAAAGCAAACTCAGCAAGGGACAAAAAAGAACACCAATCCTCCTGATTCTTCGCCACAAAACAGCGCAGATATGTCTCCAGATTCTGATTGACGCGCTCTGTCTGGCCATTCGACTGCGGGTAGAAAGCAGAAGAGAATGACAACCGAACCCCCAAGCGAGAACAGAAAGCCTTCCAGAATCTGGAAACAAACTGCGTGCCCCTATCAGAGACTATGTCTGAAGGAATACCATGCAATTTGACAATGTGATCAATAAATGCCTGCGCCAGCGTCTTAGCATTGGGCAAGCCAGGAAAAGGATTGAAATGCACCATTTTGCTAAAACGGTCCACCACCACCAGAATCACAGTCTTCCCCGAGGAACGAGGCAGGTCCGTAATGAAGTCCATGGACAGATGTGTCCAAGGACGGGAAGGAATGGGTAACGGAAGGAGAGGACCTGATGGCCGTGAATGAGGGACTTTGGCACAAGCGCAGGTCTCGCAGGCTGCCACAAAACCCTCAACCGACTTACGAAGCGCCGGCCACCAGAATCTCCGAGCGATGAGATCCACTGTGGCTCTTGCCCCCGGGTGCCCAGCAAGGACAGTATTGTGGTGCTCCTTAAAAACTTGTGTCTTAAAGCGAGAGGCACAAACAACCTCCCAGGAGGACAAAGATCAGGAGCCTCTGACTGGGCTACCGGAACCTCTGCCTCCAATTCAGGATAAAGAGCAGAGACCACCACACCTTCAGCCAAAATGGGACCCGGGTCTTCAAAATTCCCACCTCCCGGAAAACAACGTGACAGGGCATCCGCCTTCACAGTCTTAACCCCAGGGCGGAACGTGACAACAAAATTAAACCTTGAAAAGAACAAAGACCATCTGGCCTGTCTCGGGTTCAGACGCTTGGCTGACCCCAAGTAGGCCAGATTCTTATGGTCAGTAAACACGGTAATAGGGTGTTTGGCTCCCTCTAGCCAATGGCGCCATTCCTCAAAAGCTAACTTGATGGCCAACAACTCCCTATCTCCCACATCGTAATCTCTCTGCGGAGGAGAGTTTCTTCGAGAAAAAGGCAAAAAGCTGACGCATCTTGCTGTTCACCTTATAGCTGTTGGGGACACACAAAGGGAATATGCAATGGAGGAGAAAGATGACAAAGATGAGGACGATGAGGATGAGGAGTTACCACTGCAAGAGGAGGAGGTGGAAGAGAGAGAGGATGATGATGAAGATGGCACCAGCCAAGACACCCAATCGTCTCAGTGGGGGGCGGAGTCAGGAAGAAGTGGCTCCTCATGCACGCTGGCCAGAATGACCACCTGTATGCTGGCTTGCTTATGCAGTGACAGGTGTATCGTTGACATTAAGGAGTCTTGCTACCAAGGCCAAATGGGGTAATGTTTTCCTCTGGCAGAAAGGGAGGACAAATTACATTACTACCAGAAAACACTGTGTATGCAGCTTGCTGCAGCTAACAAAGAGCCAACACCTGCTGCCAGCGTGTTTGAAAGGGAGGCCCCCTCCACCACCTGCAGAGACACCTTACTCCCGCCGCCACGAGCAGCAGAAGCCGCAGTAGCAGCAGCCTTTTCAGTCTCCTCAACATGATGGAGCAGTTTTTTCCATGTGCCGTGCCCAGCTGAGGCCAGTCAGCAAGCCGACAGCTCCCGCCTAAATGCCTAGGTTCAGGCCTACCTACACTATGGCCAGTCTCTGTTGCATACCCAGTTCCCTGACTCCATGGATTTCTGGGCAGGCAGACTTGAACAGTGGTCAAAACTGGCAGAGCATGCTCGCTATCTTCTTTCTTGCCCTGCCTCCAGTGTCAATGAAAAGAGATAAGCAACCAATCACAGTGCAGCTTTAATTTTTCTGGAGCAGCATAAGAAATGAAAGCTGTGCTGAGACTGCTTGCTATGGGGAGCAAAGACAGATTTTGTTTAAGCTTCATAAATCGTATGTAAATTATTAGGGTAATGGAGGGATTTTATCACGCCCTGTAGTTGAGAATTATGTTTTCAAAAAGTCACTTTATAGAACATTAGAGAACATTGATTTTTGGGGTCACTTGTACAAAAATATTAAATTTTGAATTTTAATCAATCTTTTTCTGAAAAGTAGGTGAAAAACTAGATGTTGGTAGAAAAGTAACTACCGTATTTTTCGCCGTATAAGACGCACTTTTTCTTCCCCCAAAATGGGGGGAAAATGCCCCTGCGTCTTATACGGCGAATGCAGCCAGTTTTACATCGCTGGCAGCGATGTAAAGCGAGCGGGGACTCTGGGAGGGACTGGGAGGAGGAGCTGGGGCCAGCAATAGCGGCGGGGCGGTGCAGTCACTGTACTAAAGGCCCGCCCCGCCGCTCCGGTGTACTAATAAAATATGTCATATTCAATTAATGGTTATTAAATATGCCCCTTTATGCCTAATAGTACCTTAAATCCTAAGCGCATCCGTACAATGCAAGCCGGGCGGGCGGCAGCGTAACTCCCTGATGTCACGTGCCTGCGCCGCCTACTTTATGAATGAAGCAGGCGGCGCAGGCAAGTGACGTCAGTGAGTGACGCGCCGCGCCGGCTGCCCGGCCTGCCGGCATTGTACTGAAGCGCTTAGGATTTAAGGTACTATTAGGAATAAAGATGCATATTTAATAACCATTAATTAAATCAGACATATTATTTTAGTATACTGGAGCGCCGGGGGATCTGTGGATGGCACAGTTATGGGCTGGGAGGGTCTGTGGATAACACATGTATAACAGTGCCATCCACAGATCCCCCCCCCTGTAACAGTGCCAGCCACAGATCCCCCCATAACAGTGTGTGTCATCCACAGTTCCCCCATAACAGTGTCCGTCATCCACAGTTGCCCCCATAACAGTGTCCGTCATCCACAGATCCCCCCATAACAGTGTCCGTCATCCACAGTTGCCCCCATAACAGTGTCCGTCATCCACAGATCCCCCCATAACAGTGTCCGTCATCCACAGATCCCCCCATAACAGTGTCCGTCATCCACAGATCCCCCCCATAACAGTGTCCGTCATCCACAGATCCCCAGTAATAGTGCCATCCACAGACCACCTAGTTAAAAACCCACAGCACACCTTTTGGTTAAAAATATTTTTTTTCTTATTTTCCTCCCCAAAAACCTAGGTGCGTCTTATACGCCGGTGCGTCTTATACGGCGAAAAATACGGTATGTTAATGAGTTTCATTCCAGATTTATCACTACAACTTTTTTAAACACTTGCCAAAAAATAGTTGCAGCCTCACTCGAGTAGGGGGTAAAATTATCAGAGTAGCATTTCAAGACAAAAGTGTTAGGTTTAAAGATTTGCCTAATTTAACAAACATGTGGCATTTGATACATTTGGCACAAAGTAGGTCAAAGCAGACTCAACCAAAATTAACTTCAACTATTAACCTCCTAATAAATCACCCCCAATATTTTTGATAATTGGAATTATCTAATATTGCACATTGTTCGATAAATTAAGTGCTTTTTAATGGTATGTACATGGGTGCAGATTTCTCTTCATTTCTACATTAAATTTGCACCAAAATCAGCTTGTGTTACTAAAAGATTTTATTGCCGATTTTGATGCTGTTTTGTCCAGATCTCAGGGTGAAATCCACACAAAATATCTGCACAAACAGGTCAAAATCTACACAACATTTTAATTTCCACACTGACAGAACAAAAAAAAAAGCTGTGTACATGAGATCTGTCAAATCTCACTCACTTTGCTGATATTATATTATCCTGCAGAAAAACCTCACCAAATCTGCAAAATGTGCAGGTAGCCTTAAACCTTATATTTTTGTCTAGAATTGATACTCAAGTTTTTTCTACTTTGTGGACTCTTTGTGACTTTTTTCAACTTTCAAAAGGTGACAGTAATAAATCTGAAGATAAACCAATTAGTATAATTAACCACACCCATTTTTCCACCCACAATTTCTTAAAGCCAGAATTATGGAGTGCTCAGCACTGCATCCTCTTCAAACATCTGATCCGCGAGGGTGCCAGGAGTTGGACCCCTGCCGATCTGATACTGAGGACCTATCCTGAAGATAGGTAATCAATATTGGAAACTGGCCAACCACTTTAAGATATTTAAATACAGTTTTACATTTGTATTGTACACTATTGTATTGTATTGTAAGTTTCTTATAAAAAGAAGACCATTAGACTATCACAGACAAGTTTACAACATATCTAATTCAGGAGATGCTATGCGTTACTCTATAAGCATTAAATGATTCTTCATATATGGTTACTAGAAGCCAATATGATGCTATTCTATGCAAACAGATATTTTAAAAATTGTATTTTGCACAAATATAAAAATGACCTCACCGGCAATTAAAGAGAATCTGTCACCACAAAATGCAATGTAATCTACAGACAGTATGTTATATAGCAGGAGGAGCTGAGAAGATTTATATATAGTTTTATTCCACACTGGGAATAGTAGCAGCCTGGTGGCTCCCCTGAAGTAAAGTCCGGATCCCTGAGGAGGGATTAAAAGGTGAATACCATGGGACTGCCAGAGTAGTGCAGTTAGGTCTAGACCAAAGTCAAACCGGTTGGTTGGCACAATGGTTCCACTACTATTGCCGTAAGCTTCGCTATTTCTGACCTCAGTTGTACTGGTGGGAGGTATTATCAGTGATTGATCGCATTCTCTGCATAAGTGTGTACACAGAGATAGCTGTCAGTCACTGACGGTTGTACAAGGGGGTGATCTTAAGATATATATAAATGTAATAAATACAAGTTTTACTGAATCGTTTATTTTTGCTTAGCTTCTCCTGCTCTATAACATTCTGCCTGATTCCATTGCATTTCGTTGTGACAGGTCCTCTTTTAAGCTACATCCACACAGAGACATTTGTGTGTGGCAAATCTGCAACTTTTTACAGTACCAACAAAATGGATTCGACTTCAAGAAACGCAAAACTAAAAAAAAAAATCTGCAGCATAAACTGAACTGCAGAGTGGCCTTTAAATCTGCATCATGTTAATTCATGTTGTGGATTCAAAAGGGTGAAATCCATGGAAAATCAACAGCAAAACCTGCAGCAGAGTTTTCAACCCTGTGTCACCATACCCTTATACTTAAACCTAGAAAGGCTGACAAGTGTCCTTAGAAGGACACCATTTAACTTAGCCACTAATAGATTACTTGTACTATAGAGATGGGAGTATGAGACATTATATACTGATCGATTTTGGAGCCAAAATAAAAAGCTACAAAATGTCCTCACCTCAATAGTAAACCAACCTCTTAAAAGTGCCCAGGGACACAAGTTGGACATTAACGGGCAGTAAATCCTTTGGTCAGTAGTTATTTTTGCAGTTCGAAACATCTTAAGGGAACATTAAATAAATCCATGGGCTACAGTACTTATCCTTGGTATCATGGGAAGAATAAAATATGTAGGTTTATATTTCAGAGATAATACGACTGTTATTTTATGCAGTGTCTGTCAACTTTGGAAGGACATTATAGTCAGATCTTCTATTTAAGTGGATTGCTACTAACACTTATGCAAACCTAGTGATATATAATCTATTATAAAATAAGGAAATTATAAAGCATGCATAAAGCAGGTAAAGCAGGTTCATAAATATGTCATAGAGACAAATCAAATGTTTTGATAGGTGGAAGTCTGAGTGCTAAGATCGCTAGAACGAGGAGAGAGAAGCACTCACATATTGTGCTCTCTCCTCATTGCACTAGAGGAAGCTTGAAGGACTAGTAGAAAGTCTATGATTTTAGGCCTCTTTCACATGTCTGTGTTCATGCTGACATCTGTGACGAGATGGTCCATGACAACATCCGTGACAAGATAATCAGTGGTCCATCTGTGAAGATGTCCATGAAGGATCTGTGTTTGGTCTATGTGTCCTTTTTTTGCCCTTCATATGTTATCTGTATCTCATGTGCACTGCTAGGCTAAAAATGGGTTTGTTTGGTCCACATCACAGACCAAAGTGGTGCTTTCACTGACCCATTGATGTGTGAACAAACAAACAAGAAACTAATGGGTACTTATGCTGTCTGTGGAGAACAGGATAGCACAGGTCCACGGTCCACTGATGATGAAAGAGGCCTTACAAGGCCTTTTTTCCATTTCCTAGAACGATTTTGTGCATATTTTCTCATGATTATAGGCAAAAAAGAATTATATTTTCCAAAAACATCGCAGTCAGACTCAATGATATTTAAAGCTTCAACAACTGCATAATTTCGACTTCATTTATGGCACAGAAACATTGCAAAGATTAGCCAGCTTTCTTACTCATAGGTCTAATTTTAGGATTGAGAGCAAAGTCCTCCCACACAATTTGTGCGCACTGGATGGATCTGACTGTTTTCCATTGACAGCTTCTTTCATTACACTTCCTCCAATTCACCCCCTGAATTCACTGAGCTGTGACATCAACATTTCTCTTATTCAAGCTTAATAAACCATTTTGTATTTGTCTGTTTCTTTAACTTTTTTTTTCCCAGTCACCGACAACCCTGATGCACTGAAATGGTATACATGAGGTTAAAACAAATGAGAGTTGGAATTTGATTGGTTGCAATAGGAACATCATCCCCTTTTCCTTGAGACCTATAAATAGTGTTCACGGTCATTAAACAGAAGGCCAAACCAAAGGTAAGACAAAACACTGCAGGTGAAAAATTTCAGTGCCTTTTTTGCCCAACGCCGTATGTGTGCAATCATTTTCTACTTTTGAAGCTTCTCAACACTTTTCTAAAGTAGCATAAAAAAGGGCATGGCTTAGTGGGAGGGACAGGGCTTGACACAGCCCTCCAGATTTACTATAATTTACACCAAAAACTGGCGTAAGTTATGCTTAAGATCTAAGCCAGCACCTAGCTAGCATAGACTTCAGTTTCCACCACACAGGCTGCCAGAGATGCAACTAAGTTATTAAGAGGCATCTTCTTCTTAATAAATTAGGTGCATCTCACGCAGGTGCAGAGGGCGGCGTATGGAAAAGCTAGTCTTGATTGATGTCCCTCATACTGTTTTTTCTAAATTATGTCAATAACAATACAAGTTATCTATTGCACTAATTTCATCAGTGGCAACTAATGAAAATTCCTTGAATTCCCGAGGTGGACATACACCTTAGACCAGGCATGCTCAACCTGCATCCCTCCAGCTGTTGCAAAACTGCAACTCCCAACATGACTGAACAGCCTACAGCTATCAGCCTACAGCAGGGAATTGTGGGAGTTGTAGTTTTACAACAGCTGGAGGGCCACAGGTTGAGCATGCCTGCCTTAGACAAATGTTAGCTGAACACTCATTTGGCTGGCAGCTATTCCTTCCGACCCCTCCACACACACGCCCGCTTGGCTGTAGAAGCAAAATTAAACATGCCTGACCTGTATTTATCCTGACATCTGCTGTCAGACGGAAGTTGGGGCACCTCCATAAACATTAGATGGTTAACCATTCCAGCTGAAATCCACTAATTCGGCTGGCATTTGTGTAGCATGACTTACACAAGAATGCACTGGATTGCCCTACAAAAAGTTTTCATGTAGCCCCTTCTTACACAATGGTTGTGAATTTGGGGCTAACATTAATTCACGGTGAGGCACTTTAAACCTACCATATCTTTCGCCCTATAAGACGCACCGGCCCATAAGACACACTTAGGTTTTTGGGGAGGAAAATAAGAAGAAAAAAATGTTTAACCAAAAGGTGTGCTTTTGGTGGGTTTGGAACTAATGGCGGTCTGTGGATGGCACTATTACTGGGGATCTGGGGATGGCACTGTTATGGGGGATCTGTGGATGATGCACTGTTATGGGGGGATCTGTGGATGACTCAGTGTTATGGGGGATCTGTGGATGACGCACTGTTATGGGGGGATCTGTGGATGACTCACTGTTATGGGGGGATCTGTGGATGACTCACTGTTATGGGGGGATCTGTGGATGACTCACTGTTATGGGGGGATCTGTGGATGACTCACTGTTATGGGGGGATCTGTGGATGACTCACTGTTATGGGGGATCTGTGGATGACGCACTGTCATGGGGGGATCTGTGGATGACTCACTGTTATGGGGGGATCTGTGGATGACACAGTGTTATGGGGGGATCTGTGAATGACACACTGTTACAGGGGGATCTGTGGCTGACACTGTTACAGGGGGGATCTGTGGCTGACACTGTTACAGGGGGGATCTGTGGCTGACACTGTTACAGGGGGGATCTGTGGCTGACACTGTTACAGGGGGGGATCTGTGGCTGACATTGTTACAGGGGGGATCTGTAGCTGACACTGTTATGGGGATCTGTGGATGGTACTGTTATGGGGGATCTGTGGGTGGCACTGTTATGGGGGATCTGTGGGTGGCACTGTTATGGGGGATCTGTGGGTGGCACTGTTATATATGTGCCATCCACAGACCCCCCACCCCATAACAGTGCCATCCACTGACCCACCAGCCCATAACAGTGCCATCCACTGCCGCCCGGCCTTCCTGCCTGCATTCTATAGAAGCAGTTAGGGTGTACGGTAATATTAAAAGTGGGGGGGGGGGCATGTTTAATCACTTTTAATTGAATGAGACATTTTATATTTGTATAGTGCAGCACTGGAGCGGCGGGGCCGGTTTACAGTGACTGCACCGCCCCGCCGCAATTGCAGGACCCCAGCTCCTCCTCCCAGTCCCTCCTCGCTCACTCATACATCGCAGCCTGCGATGTAAAAATGTCAGCATTCGCCCCATAAGACGCAGGGGCATTTTCCCCCATTTGGGGGGGGTGCGTCTTATGGGGCGAAAAATACGGTAATTGGTACTGATTCATATTGTTACAAATAATCATTACACTGATAGGGAGACTAGAAGTTAGTAACTGTCAACAAGATTAGATCAATTATTAGTTTTAATGAAGAGCTAATTATGCCAATATATTTTTTTTTTCAATTTAAAGGGAATCTATCACCACATTTCTGGACTACTATCTGCAGTAATACATGAGTAATCCAGGACTCCAGATCTTTATTTTTTATTTTCCTACTGCCCCCCTATTCCTCCACTGTTAGTATTCAAAACGGCACTGAAATGCACAGTCTGGACTGCTGAGCTTTGCCACATAATGTACAGGAGTCCTGTGCGCATGCACAGAAGTCCTGACAATGTATTTCAGCGGAAAGATGAGAAAGCAGTAGGAAAATAAAGAATACTGATAGAAAATAGTGTGGTGATGTGTACAGTATAAGTGCTGGGAGGCGTGTATATCCCACCCAGATACCTCAGCTGAGTGAGATAACTGAAATCCAGAAAGCTGCAGTGGTTTCAGCAAAGTGTAATTTGCTGTGACAGTTTTGTCTAGATGTTGTTCTGGGCTGGCTTTCATGTGGATTGGGGGATAGGTTTGGTAGTGGGATCTGCCAGTCCACACCCTTCTGCTACATGTATTGTCTTTTGCCAGAGGTGATTGCAAGTGAGGCCTGCTGCTGTAATCAAGGAGGGATAAAACAACCCTCTGTGTATGACTTGGGAGGGAGAAAGGCTGAGGAAGCCTGAGAGAGAGGGGAGCCTGAGAGGCCCTGTGTGGTCTCAGCCAGGAGGTCTGAGGGGCCACAAAGCTTTGTAAAGCCTGAAGTTTCGGGGCCCAGTGACACCTACGGAGAGAGGGTCGCACGGGAGGACTTCTGGACCATCTCCCCCCAAGCATGCTGGTGTGGACACAGCCTGGAGGCTGCTGGACTGTGTATGGCTGAGGAAGCGGGATCTAATCCTGTGTGTGAACGGTGAGGTAGAGACAACAGGTGTATTAGGTAGAACCCAGACGGGCAGGTGTTTATTTTTAATGTGTATGTGTGTGATGGCTTTGAAGTGCCAAAATAAAGCACATTTTGGACTTGAAAAATGTGCTTCTCAGAGGAGAAGTCTGTGATTATGACCCCCTGAGAGAGAGCGATCCCTTACAATAGTAATAGTGAACTCCATATTTTCAGTACTACACATGTATTACTGCAGATAATTGTCCAAGTTCATGGTGACAGAATCCCTTTAAAGACTATAATCGATTTTAATCCAAATTATTTTTTCTTTTGAACATACCTTTTTACATTTTTTGTTGATGTAGCCTTATGAGGGCTTGTTTTTTGATGGACAAATTGATTTTTTATTTTATAAACTTTTTTGACTTTTTGAAGGTGGTAATAAAAAAAAGTAATTTTGCAAATGTTTTTGCACTTTAAATTAATGACATGTACTGTTCAGTATAACTGATATGTTATGTGTATAGTTTAATAGTATGTGTATAGTTACATTTATTTTGTAATACTATTACTCACGTATCGCAATCAAATACTCTTTCTGATTTTCATTTGCATTAAAATTTGCTCAATAAAAAAAGATTTATATAGAAAAATACTAAATTCAAAGTATGACACTATCCAATCTATGCTGTCTCTGGATTTATAATTTATTTATATACAACCCCAATTCCATAAGAGTTGGGATGCTGTGTAAAATGTTAATAAAAACAGAATGCAATGATATTTTATTCACAATAGATGATAGAACACACATCAGATGTTGAAAGTAAGAGACATTTTGCATGTCATGTATGCAAAGAGGTATCTGTCAGCCTAAGCTGCATCCACGATATCGCACCCTGCCACTCAGAATTCTATTCCATACTGAGGAGGGCCAAGAACCCCAAAACTCCAAAAGTTGGTAATTGACTCATAGGGACCCACAAGGTAGAAATAGTGAGATGGTTCTCCTTTCTTGGGAGATACCTCTTTGCATATTTTTTTCCCATGGAGCATTGCCAGTAAGTCTCCCATATCATGAAGCACTTCCAGTAAGTCTTCAGGCTTAACTGTTCTCTTTAAGGAGAACCAGCACCCCACCTAAGAACTATTTCATGAAAAGAATTAACTAATTTTGAACTTGATTGCAGCATTGCATAAAAAAAAAAAAAGTTTGGATTTTTTTGTGTTCAGATGAATCAAAATTTGAAATTCTTTTTTGAAACCAAGGACACATGGGAGGGACGTAGAGGGACCATCCAGCATTTTATCAGTGCACAGTTCAAAAGCCCACGACTCTGATGGTATGGAATTACATTAATGCCTATGGCATGGGCAGCTTACACATCTGGAAAGGCACTATCAATGCTGTACAGTATACAGAGGTTTTTGAATAAAATAACACTGCCTGCAGTTCAGACCTCTCACCAATAGGAAACATTTGGCTCTATAAAAATACCACATGGCATAACCCGTCAGGTGAACACCGTAAAAAAAAAAAAAAAAGTGTAAAAAAAGCTATTTCTTATCACCTTACATCACAAAAAGTGTAATAGCAAGCGATCAAAAAGTCATATGCACCCCAAAATAGTGCCAATCAAACTGTCATCTCATCCCGCAAAAATCATGCCCTACCTAAGATAATCTGAAAGAACTATGGCTCTCAGACTATGGAGACACTAAAACATGATTTTTTTTTTGTTTAAAAAAAGAAATCACTGTGTAAAACTTACATAAATAAAAAAAAAGTTGCGATATTAGGTATGGCCGTGTCCGTAATAACATGCTCTATAACAATATCACATGACCTAACCCCTCAGGTGAATACCATAAAAAACGGTGTGAAAAAAGTCATTTTTAGTCACCTTACATCACAAAAAGTGTAATAGCAAGTGATCAAAAAGTCATACGCACCCCAAAATAGTGCTAATCAAACTGTCATCCCATCCCGCAAAAATCATACCCTACCTAAGAAAATTCCCCAAAAACAGAAAAAAACTATGGCTCTCAGACTATGGAGACACTAATCAAACATGATTTTTTTGGTGTCAAAAATGAAATAATTGTGTAAAACTTACATAAATAAAAAAAAGTTTAAATATTAGGTATCGCTGCATCTGTAATAACCTGCTCTATAAAAATATCACATGACCTAACCCTTCAGGTGAATACCGTAAAAAATAAAATAAAATAAACGGTGTAAAAAAGCATTTTTTGTCACCTTACATCACAAAAAATGTAATAGCAAGCGATCAAAAAGTCATATGCACCCTAAAATAGTACCAATCAAACCGTCATCTAATCCCTAAAACAATGAGCCCCTACACAAGACAGTTGCCCCAAAAATAAATAAAACTACAGCTTTCAGAATGTGGAGACACTAAAAAAAAAACTTTTTTTTTTTTGTATTCTTTGTTATGTAAAACTGAAACAAACAGAAGTCATATTTGGTATTGTCCAGTCCGTAACAACCTGCTCTATAAAAATACCACATGATCTAACCTGTCAGATGAATGTTGTAAATAACAAAAAATAAAAACGGTGCCAAAACAGCTATTTCTTTTTACCTTGCCTCACAAAAAGTGTAATATAGAGCAACCAAAAATCATATGTACCCTAAAATAGGACAAACAAAACTGCCACCCTATCCCGTAGTTTCTGGGGTCACTTTTTTGGAGTTTCTACTCTAGGGGTGCATCAGGGGGGCTTCAAATGGGACATGGTGTCAAAAAACCAGTCCAGCAAAATCTGCCTTCAAAAAACCATATGGCATTCCTTTCCTTCTGCGCAATGCCGTGTGTCCGTACAGCAGTTGGGGTATGGGGTGTTTCTGTAAACTACAGAATCAGGGCCATAAATATTGAGTTTTGTTTGGCTGTTAACCCTTGCGTTGTTACTGGAAAAAAATTGATTAAAATGGAAAATCAGCCAAAAAAGTTTCCATTTTCCATTAATTCTTGTGGAACACCTAAAGGGTTAACAAAGTTTGTAAAATCAGTTTTGAATACCTTGAGGGATGTAGTTTTTAAAATGGGGTAATTTATGGGTGGTTTCTATTTTGTCTCCGCTCCAAAATCATTTTCTGAGCGTAAACCTAACAGACCCCATTATAGTCTATGGGGTCCGTAGGCTCCGCTCGCCTCAGTTATGTGCCCAATCCGTCCTTTCCGTTCTCCTGCTCCTATAACGGAGCAGGAGAACGGAAAGGCTGAACGCTGATGTGAACGAGGCCTTAAATGCTGCAGATTTGCTGTTGATTTTTAGGCAACGAATCTGCAGAATTGTACAGTACCAAATGAGGGGATAAGATTGTAACAAATCTCATCCACATGCTGCATGCAAAATGTAGCACTAATTGACCTGTGGTGCAAATTTCAGATATGCAGCATATAAGTTTAGGCTGCAGATCTCCCTCACAGATTTCATCCTTTATAATGGAGAGGGTGACGTCCACAGCCATTTCTACAATAAAAACCACATGCAATACATGAGGTTATTGTTGCATTTTTTTTTTACAGCAGAATTAAGGAAAAAGCCACAGCAGACTTTTAACATAGTAACAGTTTATAGGGCCGAAAAAAGACATCTGTCCATCCAGTTCAGCCTGTTATTGTCACGGCTGAGGATGGGGAAAATCCTCAGCCGTGCGATGCCAGAAGATGTTTCGCTGCTCAGCCAGGACGACAGGATTAGGGAGCAGGTCACCTCCTAACACATCCCTAACCTGACCCTAACTCCTAGCTGCATGGGCCGACCTTTAAGGTAGGAGGGCCCATGCTCAGGAACCTCGGATCCCTAACTCACCCTCCGACCGGTCCCTGAACTAGGAGTCAGGGTAAGACAGCCTGTTCCTTCTGGACACGAAGGAACAGGGGTCTCACTGGCCAAGCTGCAAGGAAAGGAACATAAACAGCCTATGGATATGGCAGGAGGCTGAAAAGCCCTTCCACACCTACCTGCCACAGACACTCAGACTGGATCCCGTGCAAGACAGCAAGTGTCCACACCCAAACACAAATGGACACAGCACACACACAAACACACAGGAACCCAGATCCATAGGTGTATAACATAACCAAGGAAAACATCAAATGGACATAAACATAAACTTAAGAGTCACAGTTAGTTTGTTTTACATTTATGACCACAAGGGTGGCCCTCACTGGCAGATGGTATTCACAGGAGGCTGCTCCAGCTAAGCATGGCTGAAGCAACCCAATGAGCCATGCCAAACACAGAGGCTATATAGGCCTAAGTGGCCACACCCACACAGACACACCCAGTGTCTCACACACACACAGAAAGGGAGTTAACCCTTCCATCACCAGGGAAGGGAAAACACCACTAAAAGGGGAAGTGCACACAATAACATGAAACACAGTGCACACCATACACACACACCTAACATAGAGGTAGTCAGGTGTAACCGCATGCCACTGCAGCAAGCTGTCTAGCACCGCTCAGGCTGCTCTGCTGACACATACACAACACAACTAGTTGCCCGCAGCAACCACAAGTGAGGCCACACACCAGCGGCCCTCACCTGTGGTTGAACACCCAAACTAAACCGCAGGCAACCGCATGCGGTTAAGGAGTCACGGTCATAGCCATGGCTGTGACAGTTATCCTGCAAAATGATCCAGAGGTTTTCCACTGTATTTTCAGGCATGTGTAGACACATTTGATGCAAGTGAAAACTGCAATGACGTGCTGTTTTTGAATTCACCCATATGAATAGACTGTTAATGTATGCATAATTTTGAAGGTAAACAGCGTTACCTGTGAAACCACATCCCCTAATCTGAACCACCCAGAAGCTGCAATGTTGGGCCTACCGTGAATGGGAAAACCACAAAGGTGTTAAAGGGTGATGAAGGGAGGCTTGCTTATCGGAAATTGGGGATTTATGTCTATCTCAGTATTCCGTCCCTTCTATTCTATTCCTAGACTGTTGTCTTTGTTTCCTATATAACCTGCTTGTTCTGTGTATTATTACACCTCTTCCAGTCTCTCATATCCCCAGGAGTAACATACAACCCTTGCAGATACTTATATATAAAAAATAGTTTACTGATAACATAGATATGACAAAGCAATGGACATTATACATAAAGATACAGACAAATAAGTACATAGAGGACACCACCACACACAGCTGCTTCCGTTCCTGCCCTCCCTGGATGCTAAGCAATGTGTCTATTGGATCTACTCTTCTAACCAAGTCACATCCAGTACCTGACCATTAGTACATGTACATATAGAGACTCATGCATAAATAGCATATAAATAGCATATATATAATCGACACATCTATAAACAGGAATAATGGAATACAATCGCAGACTACAAATATCTATATGTACACATATAAAGTCTACTGGGATATTAAACTTATATACTGTACATACCCACATAATCGCACATATGCTTGCTCCTGAAGTACTGTTGGTCCAAGAGACTGGCAGGAAGAGAGAGAGAGACTCCCAAGTTCAATGTCAACTATATGTTCCTGTGTCCCAGCCCCCACCATGGACTCCACCCTGTGACCACCCAAATCTTCCCAATCTGTTGGCCAAGAGAATGTTGTCTAACTGCTTTTACAATGTACCCTTCCTGTCTTTGATATGTTAACAAGGGATACAATGACCAAATGGCTACTGGCCATACTGATATCACACAATAGGTGAATACCACTGGATATCAATATACACTATATCCAAATATTAGGTATATTTGTGGTCATCAGGCTGAGGTTCTGGCTAAGAGCCATATTTTCCTGTAACATATTCCTCTGTTGTTGTTAAACCGACACACTATGTTGGAAGCCTGGTCTATGTGTGGGAGTGCTTACAATGAGGAAAAAACATGATAAAAATTAACAAACACAATACATTGTAAGCTCATTTATGTTGTATTTTTGACCAATCTGTTGATTCATTTTCTTGTGCATGGATGGTTCTAAAGTTCATCTGGGATTTCACAAGGAGGGGATCATCTGGCGCCTTCATGATGGGTCTTGGGCATTTCCCACCTAAAATCATATTAAAAAACAACAGTCTGCTCCAAGAGAAGCACACCTCAACAGCTGCAGTTCTAAAAATTCTTTAGGAGATATCATGGCCTCCCCCTGTTGGCAGTATCTGTAGATAATACTTGGCACTCTTAATAGGTACATTACAAACCGAGACTATATATCACAACCCAGTGGGAGTTCCCACTTGCAACGGCTGCGCCCAAGTTCCGCATCCGACTGGATAGTTGCAATTCCTGCAAGGCGCCTCTGCGGATCACTGTGGGGTCAACCCACTCCCTCGCAGAATCCCCAATAGGGAGAGCTATGGCCCACAACCTATTGGCTGCGCCGTGGACTTTGTGGGCTAGCACCCAAATTACATGCTATGCCTCCATGATAGTTAGTTACTACAGTTAATGGGACCAGTTAGTTTTGGCCTGACTAAACGCCTTCTTATAAGTGCCCGTGACAGACAGGGAGATAGACTACAATTTCTCCATACTACTTAGGAACCCAATTCAGAAGCTGACAGTACAAGGTATACCTGAGTTAGACACACTGGAGATATGCAATGACATGCCCTTATGATGACACTCTGAGCCAAGTTTAAACACCTCAGCTCCCCTAGCTTAAACCCCCTTAATGACCAGACCACTTTTTACAATTCTGCACTACACTACTTTCACTACCTTTTAGGAGGGCATTTTTAGACATTTGGATTCCAGACTTCTTCTCACGCTTTAGGGCCCCTAAAATGCCAGGGCAGTATAAATACCCCACATGTGACCCCATTTTGGAAAGAAGACACCCCAAGGTATTCCGTGAGGGGCATGGCGAGTTCATAGAAGATTTTTTATTTTTTTTGCACAAGTTAGCGGAAATGGATTTTTTTTTGTTTTTTTCTCACAAAGTCTCCCTTTCTGCTAACTTGGGACAAAAAGTTCAATCTTTCAGGGACTCAATATGCCCCTCAGCAAATACTTTGGGGTGTCTTATTTCCAAAATGGGGTCATTTGTGGAGCGTTTGTACTGCCCTGGCATTTGAGGGTCTCCGCAATCATTACATGTATGGCCAGCATTAGGCGTTTCTGCTATTCTCCTTATATTGAGCCTCCGGGCTGAAAGAAAAAATGAACGGCACAGATTTCTTCATTCACATCGATCAATGTGGATGAAAAAATCTCTGCCAAAAATTTGCAAAAAAAAAGGGGGAAAGGCGTCTGCCAGGACATAGGAGCTCTGCCCAACATCCAAACCCACTCAGCTCGTATACCCTGGCAAACCCGATTTCTCCATTCACATCAATCGATGTGGATGAATAAATCATTGCTGGAATTTTATTTCTTTTTTTATATACAAAGTGTTTGCCAAAGCATATGAACACCGCCCCTCAGCTCATAAGCCTCGGCAAACGTATCTTTTTTACTGCAGAGGAGAAATCTCATCTTGCAGCGCCGCATACACCGACTTTTGTGTAATCTGACAGCAGCGCAATGCTTCTGTCAGAATGCACATCAGTGCTGCAGCTGGTCAATCGGTTGGTCCACCTAGAAGGTAAAAAAAAAAAAGGCCGCTACGCAATAAATTTATTAACATTAACTTTAGATAACATTTGAAACAGAACATTAACTTTTAAAAACTTTATTGAACTTTTTAAACATTAACTTTTTTGCTTACCTGTGATTTTTTATTTTTTACCTTTTTAGGACAAACCTCTCCTTCCCCATGGGACAATGTGCAAAGAGCAAAGCGCCCAAAGATGTGGCGAAGTATATTATGCACTTTATCCCGGGTGAAAGGAGAGGTTTGCAGCAGCTGTGAGTGAATGGGCCCTAAGAGCCCTGTGTGCCTGTCCTGTGTGACGCAATCCCTATACTAATAGTGTACCTGTGTGTGGTACTTCCGGAAACACTCCCTTAAGCATAGGGCAGGGCAGTCAGGGCAGTCAGGACAGAAATAGCGGGTGTCACGCCTCATTCCACTCCTGCTACAGACACAACATTTTTTTCGGGGTGGCGCTTGGTTTGAGGTACCAGCAACAACATTGGGGAAATGTTGCTCGTGTAGACAGCTCACTACACTGGTGGTTGGGGCCACGGAACCTCCTGGATACAGGAGGTTCTCGATGATCTCTTCCTGAAATTTGAGGAAGGATCTTGTTCTCCCAGCCTTACTGTAGAAAACAAAACTATTGTACAGTGCCAATTGAATTAAATATACAGACACCTTCTTATACCAGCGTCTGGTGCTGCAGGAAAGTAAATAAGGAGCCAACATCTGGTCATTGAAGTCCACCCCTCCCATGAGCGAATTATAGTTGTGGACACAGAGGGGCTTTTCAATGACTCCAGTTGCTCGTTCAATTTCGATTTTCGTGTCTGCGTGAATTGAGGAGAGCATGTAAACGTCACGCTTGTCTCTCCATTTCACAGCGAGCAGTTCTTTGTTACACAAGGCAGCCCTCTCCCCCTTGCAAGACGGGTGGTAACGAGCCGTTGGGGGAAGCCCAGGTGACTAGGTAGTCAGGGCAACCGACCGGCTCCAGAGTCTGATCTTTACCCTCATAGACTACAAATTTGTGCGTATAGCCTGTGGCCCTTTCACAGAGCTTATACAATTTGACCCCATACCGGACGCGCTTGCTTGGGATGTATTGTTTGAAGCCAAGGCGCCCGGTAAAATGTATAAGGGACTCGTCTATGCAGATGTTTTGCTCAGGGGTATACAAATCTGCACATTTGGTGTTAAAGTGGTCTATGAGGGGCCGAATTTTGTGGAGCAGGTCAAAAGCTGGGTGGCCTCTGGGACGAGAGGTGCTGTTGTCACTAAAGTGCAGGAAACGCAGGATGGTCTCAAATCGTGTCCTGGACATGGCAGCAGAGAACATGGGCATGTGATGAATTGGGTTCGTGGACCAATATGACCGCAATTCATGCTTTTTTGTCAGGCCCATGTTGAGGAGAAGGCCCAGAAAAGTTTTAAATTCGGAAAGTTGGACGGGTTTCCACCGGAAAGACTGGGCATAAAATCTTCCCGGGTTGGCGGCTATAAATTGAGTGGCATACCGGTTTGTTTCTGCCACGACTAAGTCCAAGAGCTCCGCAGTCAAGAACAGCTCAAAAAACCCCAGTGCCGATCAGATCTGAGCTGTCTCAACCCAAACTCCTGACTGGGCGGTGAAAGGGGGAACTACAGGTGCGGCTGAAGTTGGGGGATGCCAATCAGGGTTTGCCAGCACCTCAGGGACTCTAGGGACTCTACAGGCCTGTCTGTGCGGTGGCTGTGACGGGGGAACTAATGCATGTGCCACAGTACCAGCTTCAACTGCCCTTCTGGTGCTCGCCACTTCACCATGTTCTACGGCAGTGCTGGTACTAGGTCCAGGATGGGCTGCGCTGCTGGTGTATGCCTCACCACGTAATCCGACAGTGCCAGCCCCACTCTGCTGCCCTTGAAGCGGATCCTGCGCAACCTGTGGTCTAGCAACACGGGGCCGGGTACGCCTGGTGGTATCGGGGACCTCAACCTCATCGTCCGAACTTTGGGTCAGACTGCCACTGCTTTCTACAGGTTCGTATTCTGACCCGCTGGATTCGTCAGATGAGGGTTCCCATTCCTCATCCGACTGGGTCAGAAGCCTGTAGGCCTCTTTAGAAGAATACCCCTTACTTGCCATTTGGTCAACTAAATTTAGGGGGTATTCCCTGAGACTACCCAAGAAAAAAAGCAAGCCTGTCTTACAAATGGGAGGCTAGCGAAGTACAGGAAGCCGCTGCGATTGATAAAAAATATCAAAACTGATTTTTTTTATCGCCGCAGCACTTGTGAAGTGATTGTGCAGTGAACGCACGTGTGGGCGACCGATCAGGCCTGATCGGGCAAACACTGCATTTTGGGTGGCGGGCGAGCTAAGGTGACACTAATACTATTATAGATCTGACTGTGATCAGTTCTGATCACTTACAGATACTATAAAAGTACCAATGCTGATTAGCGATATGCTAATCAGCGAATCAGTGACTGCGGTGCGGTGGGCTGGGTGCTAACCGACGCTAACTACCTACCAAAGGGGCCTAAACTAACCTAAAACCTAACCGTCAATACTGGTGAAAAAAAAAAGGGACAGTTTACACTGATCACTTTTTTCCCTTTCACTAGTGATTGACAGGGTTGATCAAGAGGTTAATTGGGGTGATGGGGGGGTGTTCTGGGGCTAAGTGTGTTGTGTTTGGTGTTCTCACAGTTATCTGTGCTCCTCTGCTGGGACCAACCGACGAAAAGGAACCAGCAGAGGAGCACAGAAGCCATTTAACACATTAAATGGCTTCTCCTTATTCTGTCCCTACTATTCTATTCCTAGACTGTTGTCTTTGTTTCCTATATAACCCGCTTGTTCTGTGTATTATTACACCTTTTCCAGTCTCTCATATCCCCAGGAGTAACATACAACCCTTGCAGATACTTATATATAAAAATAGTTTACTGATAACATAGAGATGACAAAGCAATGGACATTATGCATAAAGATACAGACACTACAAATAAGACAGTAAATATAGGACACCACCACACCCAGCTGCCTCCTTTCCTGCCCTCCCTGGATGCTAAGCAAATGTGGCTAATAATGTGTATGTATTGTGACACAGTGAGGGGTTGTGTCTGGTAAGGCAAGTATTTTCCTCCCAGCATGTGCGGCTGGGCTGGTTTCAAGCCAGGTGAGGTCAAATACCGGATGAGAGTTTAAGTGCCGGTCCGAGTTTTGGCAGCACCTGGCTGTCCTTAAATATGCAGCTGGGCTCAGCAGAGATGTCTCAGTTTTTTAGATCTGAGGCTGTGCCATGCTAGTTGGCTGAGAGCCGCACGCTTGGGAAACAGGCCCCCTAAAGCCTGCTGTGGACTAATGGAGGCAGAACTGACAGCAAGCTGACTAATATTATATGAACTTTCCATTGTGTGTGAATTAACACCAAGACTGCAAAGTTACGTGCTGTTTAGTGCAATTGCCTCACGTGTGAATAAACACTGATGTTTTGAGTTAAGAACTTGTATTTTGCCTCTGTACTGCACACGCATACCCTATCTACCAGAGCGAAACCCCACAGTATATCCAGAGTCCACCAATATACCGTCTACTGGATCTACTCTTCTAACCAACTCAGATCCAGTACCTGACCATTAGTACATGTAAATATAGGGGCTCATGCATAAATAGCATATACAGTCAGGTCCAGAAATATTAGGACATCGACCCAATTCAAAATTTTTGGGCTCTATACACCATCACAATGGATTTGAAATTAAATGAACAAGATGTGCTTTAACTGCAGACTGTCAGCTTTAATTTGAGGGTATTTACATCCAAATCAGGTGAACGGTGTAGGAATTACAACAGCTTGCATATGTGCCTTCCACTTGTTAACCACCTGAGCTCCCCTAGTTTAAACCCCCTTAATGACCAGACCATGTTTTACAATTCTGCACTACACTACTTTCACGGTTTATTGCTCGGTCATACAACTTACCACCCAAATGAATTTTACCTCCTTTTCTTCTCACTAATAGAGCTTTCATTTGGTGGTATTTCATTGCTGCTGACATTTTTACTTTTTTTTTATATTAATCGAAATTGATCGAAATTTTTGCAAAAAAAGTCATTTTTCACATTCGGTCGTAAAATTTTTCAATTAAAACTACATTTCTATATAAATTTTTCTCTAAATTTATTGTTCTACATGTCTTTGATAAAAAAAATGCAATAAGTGTATATTTATTGGTTTGGGTAAAAGTTATAGCGTTTTTAGGCATTTGAATTCTCACACTTTAGGGCCCCTAAAATGCCAGGGCAGTATAAATACCCCACAAGTGACCCCATTTTTGAAAAAAGACACCCCAAGGTATTTCGTGAGGGGCATGGCGAGTTCCTAGAATATATATTTTTTGGCACAAGTTAGCGGAATTTTTTATTTTATTTTTTTCTTACAAAGTCTCATATACCACTAACTTGTGACAAAAAATAAAATTTTACATGAACTCACCATACCCCTCACGGAACACCTTGGGGTGTCTTCTTTCCAAAATGGGGTTACATGTGGGGTATTTATACTGCTCTTGCATTTTAGGGGCCCTAAAGCGTGAGAAGTAGTTGGGAATCCAAATGCGTAAAAAATGCCCTGTGAAATCGTAAGGTTACTCTTTAGAATTTGTGCCCCTTTATGCACATAGGCTGTAAAAAAGTGTCACACATGTGGTATCGCCGTACTCAGAAGAAGTAGGGCAATGTGTTTTGGGGTGTATTTTTACATATACCCATGCTGGGTGAGAGAAATATCTCTCTAAAAGACAACTTTTCCCATTTTTTTATATAAAGTTGTCATTTGACAGAGATATTTCTCTCACCCAGCATGGGTATATGTAAAAATACACCCCAAAACACATTGCCCTACTTCTCCCGAGTACGGCAATACCGCATGTATGACACTTTTTTGCAGCCAAGATGTGCAAAGGGGCCCAAATTCCAATGAGTACCTTTTAGGAGGGCATTTTTAGGCATTTGGATTCCAGACTTCTTCTCACGCTTTAGGGCCCCTAAAATGCCAGGGCCCATTTTGGAAAGAAGACACCCCAAGGTATTCCGTGAGGGGCATGGTGAGTTCCTAGAATATTCTAGGAACTCGCCATGCCCCTCACGGAATACCTTGGGGTGTCTTCTTTCCAAAATGGGGTCACTTGTGGGGTATTTATACTGCCCTGGCATTTTAGGGGCCCTAAAGCGTGAGAAGAAGTCTGGAATGTACAGGGAGTGCAGAATTATTAGGCAAATGAGTATTTTGACCACATCATCCTCTTTATGCATGTTGTCTTACTCCAAGCTGTATAGGCTCGAAAGTCTACTACCAATTAAGCATATTAGGTCATGTGCATCTCTGTAATGAGAAGGGGTGTGGTCTAATGACATCAACACCCTATATCAGGTGTGCATAATTATTAGGCAACTTCCTTTCCTTTGGCAAAATGGGTCAAAAGAAGGACTTGACAGGCTCAGAAAAGTCAAAAATAGTGAGATATCTTGCAGAGGGATGCAGCACTCTTAAAATTGCAAAGCTTCTGAAGCGTGATCATCGAACAATCAAGCGTTTCATTCAAAATAGTCAACAGGGTCACAAGAAGCGTGTGGAAAGACAAAAGGCGCAAAATAAATGCCCATGAACTGAGAAATGTCAAGCGTGCAGCTGCCAAGATGCCACTTGCCACCAGTTTGGCCATATTTCAGAGCTGCAACATCACTGGAGTGCCCAAAAGCACAAGGTGTGCAATACTCAGAGACATGGCCAAGGTAAGAAAGGCTGAAAGACGACCACCACTGAACAAGACACACAAGCTGAAATGTCAAGACTGGGCCAAGAAATATTTCAAGACTGATTTTTCTAAGGTTTTATGGACTGATGAAATGAGAGTGAGTCTTGATGGGCCAGATGGATGGGCCCGTGGCTGGATTGGTAAAGGGCAGAGAGCTCCAGTCCGACTCAGACGCCAGCAAGGTGGAGGTAGAGTACTGGTTTGGGCTGGTATCATCAAAGATGAGCTTGTGGGGCCTTTTCGGGTTGAGGATGGAGTCAAGCTCAACTCCCAGTCCTACTGCCAGTTTCTGGAAGACACCTTCTTCAAGCAGTGGTACAGGAAGAAGTCTGCATCCTTCAAGAAAAACATGATTTTCATGCAGGACAATGCTCCATCACACGCGTCCAAGTACTCCACAGCGTGGCTGGCAAGAAAGGGTATAAAAGAAGATAAACTAATGACATGGCCTCCTTGTTCACCTGATCTGAACCCCACTGAGAACCTGTGGTCCATCATCAAATGTGAGATTTACAAGGAGGGAAAACAGTACACCTCTCTGAACAGTGTCTGGGAGGGTGTGGTTGCTGCTGCACGCAATGTTGATGGTGAACAGATCAAAACACTGACAGAATCCCTGGATGGCAGGCTTTTGAGTGTCCTTGCAAAGAAAGGTGGCTATATTGGTCACTGATTTGTTTTTGTTTTGTTTTTGAATGTCAGAAATGTATATTTGTGAATGTTGAGATGTTATATTGGTTTCACTGGTAAAAATAAATAATTGAAATGGGTATATATTTGTTTTTTGTTAAGTTGCCTAATAATTATGCACAGTAATAGTCACCTGCACACACAGATATCCCCCTAAAATAGCTAAAACTAAAAACAAACTAAAAACTACTTCCAAAAATATTCAGCTTTGATATTAATAAGTTTTTTGGGTTCATTGAGAACATGGTTGTTGTTCAATAATAAAGTTAATCCTCAAAAATACAACTTGCCTAATAATTCTGCACTCCCTGTAAATGTCAAAAAAAAATTATGCATTTGGATTCCGTGAGGGTTATGGTGAGTTCATGTGAGATTTTTTTTTTTTCACAAGTTAGTGGAATATGAGACTTTGTAAGAAAAAAAAAATATCAATTTCCGCTAACTTGTGCCAAAATAAAAAAATTCTTCTATGAACTCGCCATGCCCCTCAAAAGTGATCTTTTTATAGCGCCGGTGCGATTTTACGGTGTTTTTGCAGTGATCAGAAAAAAAAATTGTCACTGCGGTGGGGCGGACTGAACGCAAGTGTGCGCACAAGATCAGGCCTGATCGGGCGAACACTGCGTTTTTTGTAGAGCCTATAGAACACGTCCTATTCTTGTTCGCAATTGCGGACAAGAAAAGGCATTTTCTATATAGTTCTGGCAATGTGCGGATCCGCAAAATGCGGAAAGCACATTGCCGGTGTCCGTGTTTTGCAGATCCGCAGATCTGCAAAACACACGGACGTCTGAATGGAGCCTTACAAGGGGGTGATCAATGACAGGGGGGTGATCAGGGAGTCTATATGGGGTGATCAGGGGTTAATAAGGGGTTAATAAGTGACAGGGGGGGTGTAGCGTAGTGGTGCTTGGTGCTACTTATTACAGAGCTACCTGTGTCCTCTGGTGGTCGATCCAAGCAAAAGGGACCATCAGAGGACCAGGTAGCAGGTATATCAGACGCTGTTAACAAAACAGCGTCTGATCTACCTTTCAAGTGTTCAAAAAATCGCATCTACAGCCTGCCAGCGAATGATCGCCCCTGGCAGGCTGTAGATGCACTTGTTTACCTGCCGTTCCTGTCTCACGAGATGACGCGCCGGTGCGTCAAGGAGGAATGAATCGACCGCCTCCGGACCGCAATCCTGCGTTAGGCGGTCCGGAGGCGGTTAAGGGACCAAAGGTAATGGGACAGAATAATAATCATAAATCAAACTTTCACTTTTTAATACTTGGCTCTAAATCCTTTGCAGTCAATTACAGTCTGAAGTCTAGAATGCATAGACATTACCAGATGCTGGATTTCATCCCTGTTGATGCTCTGCCAGGCCTCTACTGCAACTGTCTTTAGTTCCTGCTTGTTCTTGAGGCATTTTCCCTTCAGATTTGTCTTCAGCAAGTGAAATGCATGCTCAATTGAATTCAGGTCAGGTGATTGACTTGGCCATTGCAGAACATTCCACTTCTTTCCCTTTAAAAACTGTTTGGTTGCTTTTGCAGTATGCTTTGGGTCATTGTCCATCTGCACTGTGAAGTGCCGCCCAATGAGTTCTGAAGCATTTGGCTGAATATGAGCAGATAATATTGCCCGAAAACACTTCAGAATTCATCCTGCTGCTTTTGCCAGCAGTCACATCATCAATAAATACAAGAGAACCAGTTCCATTGGTAGCCATACGTGCCCATGCCATGACACTACCACCACCATGCTTCACTGATGAGGCAGTATGCTTAGGATCATTAACAGTTCCTTTCCTTCTCCATACTCTTCTCTTCCCGTCATTCTGGTACAAGTTAATCTTGGTGTCATCTGTCCATAGGATGTTGTTCCAGAACTGTGAAGGCTTTTTTAGATGTCATTTGGCAAACTCTAATCTGGCCTTCCTGTTTTTTTTGGGGGGTTTTTTGAACAATAATTTTTCATAGAAAATTTTTCTTGAAAAAATTAGGTTACAGAATGAGTGAAGGCCTTCCTGTTTTTGAGGCCCACCAATGGTTTAGATCTTGTGGTGAACCCTCTGTATTCACTCTGGTGAAGTCTTCTCTTGATTGTTGACTTTGACACACATACACCTACCTCCTGAAGAGTGTTCTTGATCTGGCCAACTGTTGTGAAGGGTGTTTTCTTCACCAGGGAAAGAATTCTTCGGTCATTCACCACAGTTGTTTTCCGTGGTCTTCCGGGTCTTTTGGTGTTGCTGAGCTCACCGGTGCATTCCTTCTTTTTAAGAATGTTCCAAACAGTTGTTTTGGCCACACCTAATGTTTTTGCTATCTCTCTGATGGGTTTGTTTTGTTTTTTCAGCCTAATGATTGCTTGCTTCACTAATAGTGACAGCTCTTTGGATCTCATCTTGAGAGTTGACAGCAACAAATTCCAAATGAAAATGGAACACTTGAAATTAACTCTGGACCTTTTATCTGCTCATTGTAATTGGGATAATGAGGGAATAAGCACACACCTGGCTATGGAACAGCTGAGAAGCCAATTGTCCCATTACTTTTGGTCCCTTAACAAGTGGGAGGCATATATGCAAACTGTTGTAATTCCTACACCGTTCACCTGATTTGGATGTAAATACCCTCAAATTAAAGCTGACAGTCTGCAGTTAAAGCACATCTTGTTCGTTTCATTTCAAATCCATTGTGGTGGTGTATAGAGCCAAAAAATTTAGAATTGTGTCGATGTTCCAATGTTTTATGGACCTCACTGTATATAATCTACACTTCTATAAACAGGTATAATGGAATACAATCGCAGACTACAAATATCTATATGTACACATATAAAGTCTACTGGAATAATATACTTATATACATACCCACATAAACCTTAGCTTGCTCCTGAAGTGCTGTTGGGTTGGTCCAAGGAGCTGGCAGGAAGAGAAAGAGAAACTCCCAAGTTTCATGTCAACTATATGTTCTTGTGTCCCAGCCCCCACCTAGGACTCCACCCTGTGACCACCCAAATATCTTCCCAATTTGTTGGCCAAGAGAATGTTGTCAATCTGCTTTTGCAATGTACCCTTCCTGCCTTTGTTATGCTAGCAAAGGGACACAATGACCAAATGGCTACTGGCCATACTAATATCACACAATGGGTGAATACCACTGGATATCAATATACACTATATAGGTCATCAGGCTGAGGTTCTGGCTAAGAGCCATATTTTCATGTAACAAAAGGGTTGTCCAGCTTCAATAGAGAATTAATGCCATATTGTGGGGGGTCTGACCCCTGACACCCCTAATGATCAGCTATTTAAAAGGGCCACAGTGTCACAGATGGTGTAACAGAAAACAAGAAGTTACAAATAAGGATCCGACTGGCTTAATCCGAAACTAAGGAACAAAAGGGTGACCCCTATTTAAGCCCTGAAACTCTCCCTGTCTTCTCAGCCCATGCAAAGATCTCTATGATAGACAATTGCATGCCCTCGTGCCTCGACTGTATGACACCTGAACACCCTATAATAGTGAGGGGACATGACCACCGGCTCCCTACACTTAATACGGAGGGAGTCAGGGTCACCTAGGATCAAGCAAACAGGAAAACACAAATCAATGAACAGACTTATCTGTAGAAGGATCAGTTGTAGCATCCAGCATGTACACACTCCAGGAAGTTGTATAAACCGCAAAGTGATGCAGTATGGGAAGGGATTAAAGGGATGCAATCAGTGCAACAACATGACAGCTGAGAGAGGCTAACGAGATGACAAAATGAAAGCAAAACCAAAGAACCTCAAGCAGGAGGTTCTGAAGAACGTCTGTCAGAGCTTCTCAGATGTCTGGCGGTGACACACAGTGCTCGTGGGAGCGCTGCATTGTCTTCAATGTTTACCTGTATGCCGTCCTATCTTGTAATGGCGGTGGAGTGTAATTACAGCTTCTTCTCCTATTCAAGCGAATGGTACTATATATACAGTACTATAATGTATCACAAAATACTGCCCCAGCAGAAACAATAGACTGCAGCAATACATACTTATTACATCCAGCAGTAGATTTTCTCTTTTATCATTTTCTCCATTCTGCCCACACCACCATGATTACTTTTTTTCAGCCACATTTCATCTCTGCAAAGAAGGCGGCAGTTCCGCCCTCAGGCAGGGCAAGAGTAGGGACATTGTATTTTTTTTTTTACTGGGGTTAATTAATTTTTTTTAAAATACTATTAAAGGTTAAGTTTTATTGGGTAATTTTTGTTTCTGCTGTGATGGTTCTTTTCTGTGCAGCAGAGTCGACCACTCACAGGAAGGAGTAAGATGGCACTTGCTGCAGTTGGGTTGACAGGACCCCATAGACGGTGGTTGGTTAAGGCCAGTTTAAAAGTAATGTTGCAGGTATGAGGCACAAGGCATTTTTTTATTTTTCTTTACTATAGGCAATCCGTTCAAAATGCAAAAAAAGTGAATCAAAAGCTGCTACAAAACCCCTAGAGCCCATTAACAGACTAATGTACCCCATATATTGGGCGTCATTTATAAAAAGAAATGTTTAGATAAACTGCTTCCCGTATTATCCAGTTAGATTCCAGCTGCCATTTTGTGATTACAGTCTATATAATGAATGCAATCATCTCTTTTTTATGGGATATGACTCCACTGTTGGCCTGCACTAGTTTTTATTGCAAATGAGGCACAAACTGTATTTTTGTGTAGTAAGATTCCTGAATAACGGGATCTATATAGTGAAGTGCCATGGCTATTCTTGTACAAGAATGTCCTCAGGACACATACAGATTGGTTAATATGAATAAAGATTTCTTCCTTCACACCGGTCTATTCCTCCTTATTGAGGTCACGCTGTACACGATAGCATCTTGCTTCAACTATAAGTAACATGCTCTGCTGCTCCAAGGATAAATATTTGAACACTACAAAGCGCGCTCCTTTGATTCATGGTTATTTCTTCAATTCTCATCTGTGAGATGCAGAGTTTATTACAGTTGATGCTGATTACAATGCTGATTATAATCCAATTTGTATAGCTATGTATACAGCATGAGCTACTAAATGGCACAGAGAAATCCATCAGGCCCCAAACTGCATCTCCTGTAACATAACAGTAATGTGGAGCAGAATGTCTCTCAGGTTGTACAGTTTACGGGTTTTTATCATTATAACCCTGCTGATTCACTTTACATTAATAATATTCGTTTATGCTTTGTGCAGTCTTAGCAGTTTACATGTACTTTGTGCTTGGAAAAGTATTAATGTAAGTTCATTTAGTCTCTGAGACTTAGGCTACTTTCACACTTGCGGCAGGTCGGATCCGACAGGCTGCTCACCCTGACGGATCCGTCCTTCCGCTAATTCGCCGTGCCGCCGGACTGCCGCTCTGTCACTGTTGACTATAATGGGGGCGGGGGCGGAGCTCCGGCGCAGCATGGCAGTGCACGGCGAAAGGCCATCGGACTAAAAGTTCCGCATGTCCGACTTTTTAGTCCGGCGGCCTCTCACCGCGAACTGCCTTACTGTGCCGGAGCTCCTCCCCATCCCCATTATAGTCAATTGGGACGGAGCAGCGCCACGGTGAAATAGCGGAAGGATGGATCCAACAGGGTGAAAAGCCTGTCGGATCCGTCCTGCCGCAAGTGTGAAAGTACCTTAAAGGGGTTCTGCAGTTTTTTTAAACTGATGATCTATCCTCTGGATAGATCATCAGCATCGGACTGGAGGGGGTCCGACACCCGGGACTCCTGCTGATCAGCTGTTTAAGAAGACAGCGGCGCTGACAGTAGCTCTGCAGCCTTCTCACTCTTTACCACAGGCCCAGTGACGTCACGACTATTATCAATGGCCTGGGCAGGGCTAAGCTCTGTTCACTTTAATGGAGCTTAGCCCCGCCCAGGCCATTGATACTAGTCGTGACGTCACTGGGCCTGCGGTAAACAGCGAGAAGTCCGCGGAGCTACTGCCTTCTCAAACAGCTGATCAGCAGGGGTCCCAGACCCCTGCCGATCAGATGCTGATGATCTATCCAAAAGATAGATCTTCAGTTTAAAAACACTGTAGAACCCTTTTAAAGAGGACCTTTCACCGCTCCTGACATGCCTGTTTTAATAGCTTCATGCATTGCATTCCCTGTGTAATAAGCATGCTGGAGCATCTATTCTTATAGCTCTATGTTGTGCCATTCCAGTATTATTTCTAATAGAAGTTATGAATGAATTCTTGCAGGAAGGAGCCCAGGAACAATGTGTCCACCCACCCCTCCTACATCACATTCAAGCCATAACTCTGCCCCCTTTTCCCTGCCCCCAACATGAGGGTGGACTTGGGCATTAGCAGGGGGCATGCCTGGGCTCCTTCCTGCAGGAGTGACGCCCCTCTGGGCACCTTACTGGCTCACTTGCATACCAAATAAATTGGATTTTCAGAAGATAAAAAACATCTATTGCTGAAACAAAGGCACATATAGAAATAAGGTACAAAGTGCTATTAGGCCATGGCTTTACTTCAATAGCGATTATCCTGGTGACAGATTTCCTTTAAAGGGGCAGAGCGCTGTGGATGATACTGTTAAAAGAGCGGAGTGCTGTGGAGGTCACAGTTCAGGGGGCAGGTAGGGTGGTCATTCAGGCCACCCTCAAAATACGGACTTAAAAACTCCGCCCCTAGGTACCACTAAGACACGCCCCCGACCCGGTTAGGCCACACACCGTCCCACTCCGCAAAATCAACTTCTGTCAGCTGCAGGGGTGGGAGGGTGACTCTGAGGGTGAGCTGTTCAAAAGGACATCCCTGTGTCCATCCAGGCCCTGAGCCAGATAGAGGACAGGGAGTCTGAAAGCCGAAAGCCGGACTGTCCGGCCTAAAACCGAACCTCTGGCCACCCTAGGGGCAGGCTGCTGTGGAGGTCGCAATTAAGGGGACGTCCTCTATGGAGGTCAGTGTTAAAGGGAAGATTGCTGTAGAGGCCACTGTTAAGGAGACGGGGTGTTGTGGAAATCACTGTTAAGGAGACAGTGTACCGTGGAGGTCACTAATAAAGGGTCGGCCGCTGTGGAGGTCACTGTTAAAGGGGCAGGTTGCTGTGGAGGTCACTGTTAAGGGGACAGGATGCTGTGGATGTCACTGTTAAAGGGGCGTGCGCTGTGGAGGTCTCTGTTAAGGGAGCAGGGAACGGTGGAGTCACAGTTAAGGGGACGGTCCGCTATGGAGGTCAGTGTTAAGGTGCGGGGTGCTGTAGAGGTCACTGTTAAGGGGGCGGGGTGTTGTGAAGGTCACATTTTAAGGAGACAGGGTACTGTGGAGGTCACTAATAAAGGGTCGGCCGCTGTGGCGGTCACTGTTAAAGGGGAGGGCGCTGTGGATGTTACTGTTAAGGGGCAGACTGCTGTGGATGTCAATGTTAAAGGGGTAGGCACTGTGGATGTCACTGTTAAGGGAGGAGCGGACTGTGGAGGGCCACTATTAAAGGGGCAGCGGAGTACTGTGAGATCAGTGTTAAGGCAGCGGGGTACTGTGAGATCACTGTTAAGGGAGCGGGGTACTATGGCAGTCACTGTTAAAGAGGCAGTCACTGTGGAGGTCTCTGCTAAGGGGGCCAGGAATGGTGGAGGTCACAGTTAAGGGGACTGTAACCTATGGTCAGTGTTAAGGGGTGGGTGCTGTAGAGGTCACTGTTAAGGTGGCAGGCCCCTGTGGATGTCACTGTCAAGGGGGTCGGGTGCTGTGGAACTCACTGTTAAAGGGGCAGGCTGCTGTGAAGACCAAAGTTAAGGGGGTTCCATTTTGTGGAGATGGGCACTGTGGGGAGGTCATTGTCAAGGGCTGTGGAGGTCACTGTTATAATGGATAATGTCAATATCTTTTAACAACACACACAAACATTAGTACTAAATATTCTCTGGTTTCCTTGGGACTTACAGTCTGGAATACAAAAATTATACAGATGTAAACGTGCAATTTTTAATATGAAGCTCTATCTAAGGTGAAGCAAACAACCATCATTTTTATTTCCAACCAATTTGTCTGAAATCATGTAAACAGATGCAGCAAAGCTTAATTCGCTTTTACAGTATCGGTATTGTTTCTGCCCTGCAATAACTCTTGGGGACAACTCTTGGGTTGTTTCAGGTATCGAATTTTCGATACCCATTCGATACTTTTGTCCGGTATCGGCCTCGATACCGGGATTTGACATTTATCGATACTAAGATGCGCTACTGCGCATCCTAGTAGGCTGCGTGCAGAATCACATAGTCGTCACCCAGCCTTTATGAAAGGAAGCTGCGATCAGCGGCAGTTAACCCCGGGTGTCAACTGCCACTGATCGCAGCATCATGTCATAGAGGCTGGGTGACGACTGATTCTGCTGCCCACACCCAGCCTCCTGTATTAAACGTTAATCGTTATTGGTGGTTCAGTGCGCCCTCCCCAGTATTAAATCATTGGTGGCGCAGTGCGCTCTCCCCCTTCCCAGTATTAAAATCATTGGTGGCGCAGTGCGCCCCTTCAACCCCCCAGTATTAAAATTATTGGTGGCAGTGGCCACAGGGTCCCCTCTCCCCTCCTCTTTATTTGGTGGTGCAGTGGCAGCGTCTTATCGTTGCCCCAGCTGTGTAATCCTGGGGCTCCAGGATGCTACTGAAGCCCTGGCTGCCATGGTAAGCTCCCTGCTGTTGTGTGCACTATGCACAGGGCAGCAGGGAAAGTGTAAAGTCCTATTCACCCTAATAGAGCTCTATCAGGGTGAATAGGACAAGGGATCAAAAGATCCCAGATTCTAGCCCCTAAGGGGGAAATAGTTATTAAATAAACAGTAAAAAAAAATATTAAGTATAAATCACCCCCTTTCCCAATTTTACATATAAAATATATAAACAATAAATAAACATATTACGTATTGCCAAATCTGAAAAGTCCATACTATTAAGATATAAAAAAAAACTCCTATGCGATGAATGCAACAGAAAAAAATTAAATAAAAACTGCATGATTCGCCATTTTTTTTAGTCGCCTTGTCCACGCAAAAAATAGGATAGGACTGTTTGATTATGGGCTGGACGTTCCATAAAATGCGTTTTTTTGGTGTTTTTATTTTTTTGAATTGTATCGAATGGTATCGAGTATCACAATACATTTTTATGGTATCGAAACCGAATCAAAATTTTGGTATCCAAACAACCCTAATGTATACAATTACATATTCAATGTTTCATTCAGTGGAAAGGAATTACTTATTATTATTTTTTGTAAAAGTGAAAATGAAACAAAAATGAGGGTGCAAATGTTGACCTAGCCCAGGAGTCACAAACATGAGTCCCGCTGTCATGCAGCTTCTGTAGTGCTCTGTTTACTAATGAGCACTTCCATTGTGGAAGTGTCACCACCAGACATCTGAGAAGCTCTGACAGACGTTCTTCAGAACCTCCTCCTTGAGGTTCCTTTTGTTTTGCTTTCGTCTTCTCATCTCGTTAGCCTCTCTCAGCTGTCATGTAGTTGCACTGATTGCATCCCTTTAAATCCCTTCCTATACTGCATCACTTTGCGGTTTATACAACTTCCTGGAGTGTGTGCATGCTGGATGCTACTACTGAGTCTTCTACAGATAAGTTTTGTTCATTCATTTGTGTTTTCCTGTTTGCTGGATCCAAGTGTAGGGAGCCGGTGGTCGTGTCCCCTCACTATTATAGGGTGTTCAGGTGTTATACAGTTGAGGAACGAGGATATGCAATCATCTACCATTGAGATTTTTGCATAGGCTGAGCAGTTAGGGAGAGAGCCAGGTCTGTTGCCGGGCTTACCCTTTGGTTCCTTAGTTTTGGATCCAGTCAGTCGGATCTTCATTTTGTGTCTTCTAGTTTTCTGTACACCTTCCGTGACAGGAAGCGCTCATTAGTACAGGACAGGAGGTGCAAGGAGTCGAGCGTACGGCACTGCTAGGGATGTGCTGGCATTACTCACCACTCCCTAGTCCTCTTCACCCTGCACTGCATACACGCGTAGGCGCGCACTATGACTTGATGCTCTGCAAAGTCATGATGCAGTGCAGAACTGGAGCCAGGACACTGTTATACTGAAGAGCCAGAGTACTGGTGACACCTGGAGGAGGCAATTTTTTTTTTTGCCTGCCTCAAGGTCTGAATTTAGGGGACAGAGGGTTGAATGGGGGTTATTGTGGGAGGCTGCGAACTGAGTTGGGGGGGTCTGTATAACATTAAAGTCTAATCTTGGGTTTGCATAAGTTTGCCATCTGATCTGGGATCTGTGTAAATTTGGGGCCTGATCTGAGGTGTGCATAAATTTGGGTTCTGATCTGGGGTCTGACCTGAGGTCTGTATACATTTGGGGTCTGATCTGAGGTCTTTGTAAATTTGGGGTCTGATTTGGTGTCTTATCTGAGGTCTGTATAAATTTGGGGTCTGAGCTGAGGTCTGCGTAAATTTGGGGTCTTATCTGAGATCTGTATAAATTTGGGTTCTGATCTGAGATCTGTATAAATTTGGGGTGTGATCCAGGGTTTTTGTATAAATCTGGGGTCTCATTTGGAGTCTGTGTAAATTTGGAGTCCGATTTTTGGTCTGTAAAAAAATGTGGACGCTGATTTGGGGTTTAATCTAGGGTCTGTATGAATTAGGTGGCTGATCTGGGGTCTGTATGACTGTGGTTTAATCTGGGGTCTGTATGAATTTGAGGGGCTGATCTGCAGATTTGTATTAATGTTGGGGTCTGTATTAATTTTAGGGTCTAGTATAGGGGTCAGTATTAATTCTTGGGTCTGGTCTGGGAGTCTGTATTAATTTTGAGGTCTTATGTGGGCATTAAGAAGGGGTTGTCTAGCCATGTAAAAGTTATTATTGATAACTCTAATTGTATTTGTATTTAATGCAGCCCGTCTCTGCAATCACTAGTCCATTGCAGACCTAAACAATAACTGCAGGCCCTGAAGCGGTATAGTTATCTCACTGTGATGAATAGCAATTTCATGTTTATCAAGTATGATAAATTATTTTATGATAGAACATACTGTATGTGTTTTGGCTGCTGAGGAAGGGAGCAGGAGCCCCCAAAGCACACACTGTATAACCTTTAACAGCCTAATATATTGATATCCGGTATTAGCTAATTTTATATTAGTAAGACAACTGAGCTTCCTGAATGTATGAACTACATGATATTTCCCCAACAGCATTCTGGGATTATTCATACACTGAAGAGAATTGTCCGAGATCTGGACTCTAGTAGAAACATCCAGAGGGCACCTTATACTAGGTCTGTAAATGGTGCACGTGTGCTGAACTTCCTGTGTGTTCTAGAAAACCAAGTTCTATTTAGTTCTGCTGACTAGAGTGGTGAGTTGCCAAATTATCTGCATATGACAAAAACAATCTTTTGGATCAAATAATCTATAGCTGATAGTTGTTGGAATTTATTATACCAATATCAAGTACTAGTTTTATTTCTATTAATGAACGTGAAATTTCTATTTTTCATAGGTCTGGACTGGACTTCACAGACACTCTGGGACAGATTTATTATAGACCGATGGTGTACGCTGTCCTATGATAACCACACGCACTGCCTGTGCGCCTATACTGATATCTACGCCGACTTCTGGCTGGGAAAAAATTTCAGTGTACACAATTTTTTTTTTGTGCAAGTAGCATTTAACCCCTTAAGGACTGGGTCGTTTTTCACCTTAAAGGGACACTGACAGGCCCAATAAGAATATTTAGCTATATATATATGACTGCACAGGTCTTCTAATGTGTAATAAAAACATATACAGGGAGTGCAGAATTATTAGGCAAGTTGTATTTTTGAGGATTAATTTTATTATTGAACAACAACCATGTTCTCAATGAACCCAAAAAAACTCATTAATATCAAAGCTGAATATTTTTGGAAGTAGTTTTTAGTTTGTTTTTAGTTTTAGCTATTTTAGGGGGATATCTGTGTGTGCAGGTGACTATTACTGTGCATAATTATTAGGCAACTTAACAAAAAACAAATATATACCCATTTCAATTATTTATTTTTACCAGTGAAACCAATATAACATCTCAACATTCACAAATATACATTTCTGACATTCAAAAACAAAACAAAAACAAATCAGTGACCAATATAGCCACCTTTCTTTGCAAGGACACTCAAAAGCCTGCCATCCATGGATTCTGTCAGTGTTTTGATCTGTTCACCATCAACATTGCGTGCAGCAGCAACCACAGCCTCCCAGACACTGTTCAGAGAGGTGTACTGTTTTCCCTCCTTGTAAATCTCACATTTGATGATGGACCACAGGTTCTCAATGGGGTTCAGATCAGGTGAACAAGGAGGCCATGTCATTAGATTTTCTTCTTTTATACCCTTTCTTGCCAGCCACGCTGTGGAGTACTTGGACGTGTGTGATGGAGCATTGTCCTGCATGAAAATCATGTTTTTCTTGAAGGATGCAGACTTCTTCCTGTACCACTGCTTGAAACAAGGTGTCTTCCAGAAACTGGCAGTAGGACTGGGAGTTGAGCTTGACTCCATCCTCAACCCGAAAAGGCCCCACAAGCTCATCTTTGATGATACCAGCCCAAACTAGTACTCCACCTCCACCTTGCTGGCGTCTGAGTCGGACTGGAGCTCTCTGCCCTTTTACCAATCCAGCCACGGGCCCATCCATCTGGCCCATCAAGACTCACTCTCATTTCATCAGTCCATAAAACCTTAGAAAAATCAGTCTTGAGATATTTCTTGGCCCAGTCTTGACGTTTCAGCTTGTGTGTCTTGTTCAGTGGTGGTCGTCTTTCAGCCTTTCTTACCTTGGCCATGTCTCTGAGTATTGCACACCTTGTGCTTTTGGGCACTCCAGTGATGTTGCAGCTCTGAAATATGGCCAAACTGGTGGCAAGTGGCATCTTGGCAGCTGCACGCTTGACTTTTCTCAGTTCATGGGCAGTTATTTTGCGCCTTGGTTTTTCCACACGCTTCTTGCGACCCTGTTGACTATTTTGAATGAAACGCTTGATTGTTCGATGATCACACTTCAGAAGCTTTGCAATTTTAAGAGTGCTGCATCCCTCTGCAAGATATCTCACTATTTTTGACTTTTCTGAGCCTGTCAAGTCCTTCTTTTGACCCATTTTGCCAAAGGAAAGGAAGTGTGAGATTTACAAGGAGGGAAAACAGTACACCTCTCTGAACAGTGTCTGGGAGGCTGTGGTTGCTGCTGCACGCAATGTTGATGGTGAACAGATCAAAACACTGACAGAATCCATGGATGAGTGTCCTTGCAAAGAAAGGTGGCTATATTGGTCACTGATTTGTTTTTGTTTTGTTTTTGAATGTCAGAAATGTATATTTGTGAATGTTGAGATGTTATATTGGTTTCACTGGTAAAAATAAATAATTGAAATGGGTATATATTTGTTTTTTGTTAAGTTGCCTAATAATTATGCACAGTAATAGTCGCCTGCACACACAGATATCCCCCTAAAATAGCTAAAACTAAAAACAAACTAAAAACTACTTCCAAAAATATTCAGCTTTGATATTAATGAGTTTTTTGGGTTCATTGAGAACATGGTTGTTGTTCAATAATAAAATTAATCCTCAAAAATACAACTTGCCTAATAATTCTGCACTCCCTGTACAGCAAATCAACACGTGCAAACAAGCATCAGCGCGGGAGAAGGTGGGTCCGAGCTCGCAGGACACCGGCTCCTCGGCATACCGGAGCGGCATCCAGAGCTATCGAGGGATACGGTAGAGGCACCTAAGAAGTTGTCCAGCAGCAAATCAACCAGAATATCAGCATTGTAAAGCCAACTATTGAAACAGCTCAGCGGGACGCCGCTGACCAGTGAGTACAGCGGGATGCCGCTAAACAATTACTGAGATCTAAATACATATTTATTGTATCACCACTGCATCCGGAGGAGATGTGAATAATGTTGTTGGTCAGAGTACCTGCATAGGATACCATTAGGAACGCAGGTTCATAATTCTAGACTATCGCTGGGTCATTTATTACGGAGGCTCAATCCTGTATCATCCTAGATCCTATGTATTTCAATTAACATGTATTATATGGTTTATAATCTGTATTTAGGTGAATTCATATAAGTTTATAATCTTTTATGTATTGATTTTTAGATTATGGTTATGTATGCGATTTTAGGATATTAATGTCTTAGCTTATCTATCTACTGTTTTATACGACTATTTTAGAATAATAAATTGTATGGTCCCCATATATTGAGAGTGCCCAGTATTTTTATTCAAGCTGATTATCCGTCCAGAGGAAGAGTGATTCCTCTTTACTGTGAGCACCTCTACCTTGATTTTGTGTCATTCCCGTGCGCCACATATTTTCCTATATTTTTACAAACAGACATCTTAGTTTCCTACTTTTGCATCCTCCTCCCCGCCTTCTGAACACTCCATCTATCCATCTGTGCTTCCCAATCCTATACTGCAGAAACAGATAATGCCCCTGAAAATACTATTACCACACAGATAGTATCCCCTTCAAAAATGATTGGCACACAATGCCCTAAAAAATAGCTGTGCCCAGCAAATAGTGTCCCTGAAACTTATAGTGCCCTTCAAAAATAATACTGATACTGTGCCAGGGTGATAATTCTCTGTCAGAATGCACTATATGGTAATAGTGCACCCAATAGTAATAATGTCCCTCATTTTGCCCCCAGAATTACTAATGCCCCCATATTGCCCCCAGTATTACTAATTCCCCCTATAATGTGTGCCAGTACAAATGACCCCTTATAATGTTTACCAGTAAAATAATTCCCCCTTGCAATTTATGCCAGTACAAAAATGCTCCCTTATAATATGTGGCTATACAGAAATACCCCCTTATGTGAGCCAATACTAACAAAAAATTTCCCTTATAACTAGGGATGAGCAAACCCGAACTGTATAGTTCGGGTTCGTACCGAATTTTGGGGTGTCCGTGACACGGACCCGAACCCGGACATTTTCGTTAAAGTCCGGGTTCGGGTTCGGTGTTCGTCGCTTTCTTGGCGCTTTTTGAAAGGCTGCAAAGCAGCCAATCAACAAGCGTCGTACTACTTGCCCCAAGAGGCCGTCACAGCCATGCCTACTATTGGCATGGCTGTGATTGGCCAGAGCACCATGTGACCCAGCCTCTATTTAAGCTGGAGTCACATAGCTCCGCACGTCACTCTGCTCTGATCAGCATAGGGAGAGGTTGCAGCCGCGACGTTAGGGCGAGATTAGGCAGTGATTAACTCCTCCAAAAGACTTCATTCAGAGATCGATCTGCAGCTGTGGATGATTGAACTGCTGCTATTGAATTGCTCACTGTTTTTAGGCTGCCCAGAGCGTTTTTCAGTCACTTTTTTCTGGGGTGATCGGCGGCCATTTTGTGTCTTGTGGTGCGCCAGCACAAGCTGCCACCAAGTGCATTTAACCCTCAATGGTGTGGTTGTTATTTGGCTAAATCCTACATCAGGGTCAAGCTGTCACACCAAGTGCATTTAACCATCAACAGTCTGGTTATTTTTTGGCCATATACTACATCAGGGGCAAGCTGAGCCTGTCACCAAGTGCATTTAACCCTCAATGGTGTGGTTGTTTTTTGGCTAAATCCTACATCAGGGTCAAGCTGTCACACCAAGTGCATCTAACCATCAATAGTCTGGTTATTTTTTGGCCATATACTACATCAGGGGCAAGCTGAGCCTGTCACCAAGTGCATTTAACCCTCAATAGTGTGGTTGGTCAAGCTGTCACACCAAGTGCATTTAACCATCAATAGTGTGGTTATTTTTTGGCCATATCCCAGTCTAATTCTGTCAGTAAACGTATACCTGTCACCCAGCGCCTAAATAATAGGCCTCAAATTTATATCCAGCTAAATCTGTCGTTACTGCTGTGGCTGGTCAAGTTATTTAGTGTCCGTCAAAGCACATTTTTTGTTCTGGGTTGAAATACAATTCCCAATTTAGCAATTTCCTAATTTAGTGGTTTCTGCTGTATCAGAGCTATTTTAAATCTATCCCTAAAAGGGTATATCAGATTCAAGGTGCACATAGGGTCATTCTGAATAACTTCACACACACGCTACTGTGCATTTCCAAGTCTAATTCTGTCAGTAAACCTATACCTGTCACCCAGCGCCTAAATACTAGGCCTCAAATTTATATCCAGCTAAATCTGTCGTTACTGCTGTGGCTGGTCAAGTTATTTAGTGTCCGTCAAAGCACATTTTTTGTTCTGGGTTGAAATACAATTCCCAATTTAGCAATTTCTTAATTTAGTGGTTTCTGCTGTATCACAGCTATTTTAAATCTATCCCTAAAAGGGTATATCAGATTCAAGGTGCACATAGGGTCATTCTTAATAACTTCACACACACGCTACTGTGCATTTCCAAGTCTAATTCTGTCAGTAAACCTATACCTGTCACCCAGCGCCTAAATACTAGGCCTCAAATTTATATCCAGCTAAATCTGTCGTTACTGCTGTGGCTGGTCAAGTTATTTAGTGTCCGTCAAAGCACATTTTTTGTTCTGGGTTGAAATACAATTCCCAATTTAGCAATTTCTTAATTTAGTGGTTTCTGCTGTATCAGAGCTATTTTAAATCTATCCCTAAAAGAGTATATCAGATTCAAGGTGCACATAGGGTCATTCTGAATAACTTCACACACACGCTACTGTGCATTTCCAAGTCTAATTCTGTCAGTAAACCTATACCTGTCACCCAGCGCCTAAATACTAGGCCTCAAATTTATATCCAGCTAAATCTGTCGTTACTGATGTGGCTGGTCAAGTTATTTAGTGTCCGTCAAAGCACATTTTTTGTTCTGGGTTGAAATACAATTCCCAATTTAGCAATTTCTTAATTTAGTGGTTTCTGCTGTATAAGAGCTATTTTAAATCTATCCCTAAAAGGGTATATCAGATTCAAGGTGCACATAGGGTCATTCTGAATAACTTCACACACACGCTACTGTGCATTTCCAAGTCTAATTCTGTCAGTAAACCTATACCTGTCACCCAGCACCTAAATAATAGGCCTCAAATATATAGTCAGCTAAATCTGTGGTTACTGCTGTGCCTGTATTAGTGTAATACGGTACCTAAATAGATAGCCAGATAGTGTTAGTTGTCTTTAAAAAAAGGCCTGAATTTGAATTCAATACATTGGGTCAAATAATATTTTTGTTGTTGTGGTGAACGATAACAATGAGGAAAACATCTAGTAAAGGACGCGGACGCAGACATGGTCGTGGTGGTGTTAGTGGACCCTCTGGTGCTGGGAGAGGATGTGGCCGTTCTGCCACAGCCACACGTCCTAGTGTACCAACTACCTCAGGTCCCAGTAGCCGCCATAATTTACAGCGATATTTGGTGGGGCCCAATGCCGTTCTAAGGATGGTAAGGCCTGAGCAGGTACAGGCATTAGTCAATTGGGTGGCCGACAGTGGATCCAGCACGTTCACATTATCTCCCACCCAGTCTTCTGCAGAAAGCGCACAGATGGCGCCTGAAAACCAAGCCCATCAGTCTGTCACATCACCCCCGTGCATACCAGGGAAACTGTCTGAGCCTCAAGTTATGCAGCAGTCTCTTATGCTGTTTGAAGACTCCGCTGGCAGGGTTTCCCAAGGGCATCCACCCAGCCCTTCCCCAGCGGTGGAAGACATAAAATGCACTGACGCACAACCACTTATGTTTCCTGATGATGAGGACATGGGAATACCACCTCAGCATGTCTCTGATGATGACGAAACACAGGTGCCAACTGCTGCGTCTTTCTGCAGTGTGCAGACTGAACAGGAGGTCAGGGATCAAGACTGGGTGGAAGACGATGCAGGGGACGATGAGGTCCTAGACCCCACATGGAATGAAGGTCGTGCCACTGACTTTCACAGTTCGGAGGAAGAGGCAGTGGTGAGACCGAGCCAACAGCGTAGCAAAAGAGGGAGCAGTGGGCAAAAGCAGAACACCCGCCTCCAAGAGACTCCGCCTGCTACTGACCGCCGCCATCTGGGACCGAGCACCCCAAAGGCAGCTTCAAGGAGTTCCCTGGCATGGCACTTCTTCAAACAATGTGCTGACAACAAGACCCGAGTGGTTTGCACGCTGTGCCATCAGAGCCTGAAGCGAGGCATTAACGTTCTGAACCTTAGCACAACCTGCATGACCAGGCACCTGCATGCAAAGCATGAACTGCAGTGGAGTAAACACCTTAAAAACAAGGAAGTCACTCAGGCTCCCCCTGCTACCTCTTCTGCTGCTGCCGCCTCGGCCTCTTCCTCTGCCTCTGGAGGAACGTTGGCACCTGCCGCCCAGCAAACAGGGGATGTACCACCAACACCACCACCTCCGTCACCAAGCATCTCAAAAATGTCACACGGCAGCGTTCAGCTCTCCATCTCACAAACATTTGAGAGAAAGCGTAAATTCCCACCTAGCCACCCTCGATCCCTGGCCCTGAATGCCAGCATTTCTAAACTACTGGCCTATGAAATGCTGTCATTTAGGCTGGTGGACACAGACAGCTTCAAACAGCTCATGTCGCTTGCTGGCCCACAGTATGTTGTTCCTAGCCGGCATTACTTCTTCAAGAGAGCCGTGCCTTCCCTGCACAACCAAGTATCCGATAAAATCAAGTGTGCACTGCGCAACGCCATCTGTGGCAAGGTCCACCTAACCACAGATACGTGGACCAGTAAGCACGGCCAGGGACGCTATATCTCCCTAACTGCACACTAGGTAAATGTAGTGGCAGCTAGGCCCCAGGCGGAGAGCTGTTTGGCGCACGTCCTTCCGCCGCCAAGGATCGCAGGGCAACATTCTTTGCCTCCTGTTGCCACCTCCTCCTTCTCGGCTTCCTCCTCCTCTTCTTCCACCTGCTCATCCAGTCAGCCACACACCTTCACCACCAACTTCAGCACAGCCCGGGGTAAACTTCAGCAGGCCATTCTGAAACTCATATGTTTGGGGGACAGGCCCCACACCGCACAGGAGTTGTGGCGGGGTATAGAACAACAGACCAACGAGTGGTTGCTGCCAGTGAGCCTCAAGCCCGGCCTGGTGGTGTGCGATAATGGGCGAAATCTCGTTGCAGCTCTGGGACTAGCCGATTCAGCACGGCAGGAGGCGTCATTACAGACAAACGCAGCCGCCTGTCTACAGCCAATGTGGACAAGCTGACGTTCATAAAAATGAACCAGGCATGGATCCGACAGGACCTGTCCATCCCTTGTGCAGATTAGACATTAACTACCTCCCCATAACCATATATTATTGTACTCCAGGGCACTTCCTCATTCAATCCTCTTTTTATTTTCATTTTACCATTATATTGCGGGGCAACCCAAAGTTGAATGAACATCTCCTCTGTCTGGGTGCCGGGGCCTAAATATATGCCAATGGACTGTTCCAATGTTGGCTGACGTGAAGCCTGATTCTCTGCTATGACATGCAGACTGATTCTCTGCTGACATGAAGCCAGATTCTCTGTTACGGGACCTCTCTCCTCTGGCTGGGTGCCTGGGCCTAAATATATGACAATGGACTGTTACAGTGGTGGCTGACGTGAAGCCTGATTCTCTGCTATGACATGCAGACTGATTCTCTGCTGACATGAAGCCAGATTCTCTATTACGGGACCTCTCTCCTCTGCCCTGGGTGCTGGGCCTAAATATATGACAATGGACTGTTGCAGTGGTGGCTGACGTGAAGCCTGATTCTCTGCTATGACATGCAGACTGATTCTCTGCTGACATGAAGCCAGATTCTCTGTTACGGGACCTCTCTCCTCTGGCTGGGTGCTGGGCCTAAATATATGACAATGGACTGTTACAGTGGTGGCTGACGTGAAGCCTGATTCTCTGCTATGACATGCAGACTGATTCTCTGCTGACATGAAGCCAGATTCTCTGTTACGGGACCTCTCTCCTCTGCCTGGGTGCCTGGGCCTAAATATATGCCAATGGACTGTTCCAATGTTGGGTGACGTGAAGCCTGATTCTCTGCTATGACATGCAGACTGATTCTCTGCTGACATGAAGCCAGATTCTCTATTACAGGACCTCTCTCCTCTGCCTGGGTGCTGGGCCTAAATATATGACAATGGACTGTTGCAGTGGTGGCTGACGTGAAGCCTGATTCTCTGCTATGACATGCAGACTGATTCTCTGCTGACATGAAGCCAGATTCTCTGTTATGGGACCTCTCTCCTCTGCCTGGGTGCTGGGCCTAAATATATGACAATGGACTGTTGCAGTGGTGGCTGACGTGAAGCCTGATTCTCTGCTATGACATGCAGACTGATTCTCTGCTGACATGAAGCCAGATTCTCTGTTACTGGACCTCTCTCCTCTGCCTGGGTGCTGGGCCTAAATATATGACAATGGACTGTTGCAGTGGTGGCTGACGTGAAGCCTGATTCTCTGCTATGACATGCAGACTGATTCTCTGCTGACATGAAGCCAGATTCTCTGTTACGGGACCTCTCTCCTCTGCCTGGGTGCCTGGGCCTAAATATATGCCAATGGACTGTTCCAATGTTGGGTGACGTGAAGCCTGATTCTCTGCTATGACATGCAGACTGATTCTCTGCTGACATGAAGCCAGATTCTCTATTACAGGACCTCTCTCCTCTGCCTGGGTGCTGGGCCTAAATATATGACAATGGACTGTTGCAGTGGTGGCTGACGTGAAGCCTGATTCTCTGCTATGACATGCAGACTGATTCTCTGCTGACATGAAGCCAGATTCTCTGTTATGGGACCTCTCTCCTCTGCCTGGGTGCTGGGCCTAAATATATGACAATGGACTGTTGCAGTGGTGGCTGACGTGAAGCCTGATTCTCTGCTATGACATGCAGACTGATTCTCTGCTGACATGAAGCCAGATTCTCTGTTACTGGACCTCTCTCCTCTGCCTGGGTGCTGGGCCTAAATATATGCCAATGGACTGTTCCAGTGGTGGGTGACGTGAAGCCTGATTCTCTGCTATAACATGCAGACTGATTATCTGCTGACATGAAGACAGATTCTCTGTTACGGGACCTCTCTCCTCTGCCTGGGTGCTGGGCCTAAATATATGAGAATGGACTGTTGCAGTGGTGGCTGACGTGAAGCCTGATTCTCTGCTATGACATGCAGACTGATTCTCTGCTGACATGAAGCCAGATTCTCTGTTACGGGACCTCTCTCCTCTGCCTGGGTGCCTGGGCCTAAATATATGCCAATGGACTGTTCCAATGTTGGGTGACGTGAAGCCTGATTCTCTGCTATGACATGCAGACTGATTCTCTGCTGACATGAAGCCAGATTCTCTGTTACGGGACCTCTCTCCTCTGCCTGGGTGCTGGGCCTAAATATATGACAATGGACTGTTGCAGTGGTGGCTGACGTGAAGCCTGATTCTCTGCTATGACATGCAGACTGATTCTCTGCTGACATGAAGCCAGATTCTCTGTTACGGGACCTCTCTCCTCTGCCTGGGTGCTGGGCCTAAATATATGACAATGGACTGTTGCAGTGGTGGCTGACGTGAAGCCTGGTTCTCTGCTATGACATGCAGACTGATTCTCTGCTGACATGAAGCCAGATTCTCTGTTACGGGACCTCTCTCCTCTGCCTGGGTGCCTGGGCCTAAATATATGCCAATGGACTGTTGCAGTGGTGGCTGACATGAAGCCTGATTCTCTGCTATGACATGCAGACTGATTCTCTGCTGACATGAAGCCAGATTCTCTGTTACGGGACCTCTCTCCTCTGCCTGGGTGCCTGGGCCTAAATATATGCCAATGGACTGTTGCAGTGGTGGCTGACGTGAAGCCTGATTCTCTGCTATGACATGCAGACTGATTCTCTGCTGACATGAAGCCAGATTCTCTGTTACGGGACCTCTCTCCTCTGCCTGGGTGCTGGGCCTAAATATATGACAATGGACTGTTGCAGTGGTGGCTGACGTGAAGCCTGATTCTCTGCTATGACATGCAGACTGATTCTCTGCTGACATGTAGCCAGATTCTCTGTTACGGGACCTCTCTCCTCTGCCTGGGTGCCTGGGCCTAAATATATGCCAATGGACTGTTGCAGTGGTGGCTGACGTGAAGCCTGATTCTCTGCTATGGGACCTCTCTCCAATTGATATTGGTTAATTTTTATTTATTTTATTTTTATTTTTATTCATTTCCCTATCCACATTTGTTTGCAGGGGATTTACCTACATGTTGCTGCCTTTTGCAGCCTTCTAGCTCTTTCCTGGGCTGTTTTACAGCCTTTTTAGTGCCGAAAAGTTCGGGTCCCCATTGACTTCAATGGGGTTTGGGTTCGGGACGAAGTTCGGATCGGGTTCGGATCCCGAACATTTCCGGGAAGTTCGGCCGAACTTCTCGAACCCGAACATCCAGGTGTCCGCTCAACTCTACTTATAACACATGCCAGGACAAAAATAAATAAATTTTAGTGCCCCTTGTAGAACAAATATCCCCATAGTGGCCACCTTAGAATATGTGCCAGTACAAAAATGGTCCCTTGCAGGGGAGTTGCTAGGGACTCAAAAGATCCAGGGACCAAGCCCCAAAGAATATGGCCCAGTTCTCTAAGTCCCCCCACCTCCCCTTGCACACCGCATTTTGCTGTACTTGCTATACAGCAGCACATACCACTCACATCCAGGGCCTCCCGCGTGACGTCTCCTCCGATGTAGATCTTCTTTGTCATCATCTTCTCCATTTGGTCCGGACAACTTTTTTCAGTTGCGCCTCATCTCTGCAGAGTGTGACACACAGACATCTTAGCTTCCTCACTTTTCTATCATTATCCCCCAACCTTGAGCCCCCACAGTGTTATCCTGCTGCTCACTGTGCTCCCCATTACCCCCAAAATATTATCCTGAAGAAATATGAATGCCCCCCCATAGCAATAGTGCTCCTCCAAGTCCCACCAATAGTAATTCCTTTCCAGAATGCCCCTATTAGTAATACTGCCCCCTACAGTGCCCCAACAGTAATAATGGCCCCCAAGAGTGCCCCTATTAGTAGAAGAGCCCTCCAGTATTAATAATACCATCACAGAGCCCCCAGTAGAAATAAGCCCTCTATTGTTCCCCAGTGGTAATTAGCTCTCTACAGACCCCTCAGTAGTAATAAGGCCCCCCCATAGTGCTCTTAGTAGAAATAAGGTGGATCTATAATGCCCTCCTATAGAGCCCTCAGTAGTAATAAGAACCCCTATAATGTCCCCTGGATTTGCAGTGCCTCCTGTAGTTATATTTCTGCCCTCTCCAAAATACAGTCCCATGTAAAGAACATCACTACCCTCCCTTCAGCCCCTCCAAGATACAGTCCCATGTAAATAACACTATTTCCCCCCTCCGCGATAGAGTCCTATGTAAATAACATCACACCATCTCCCCAGCTCCCTCCAATTTACAGTCCCATGTAAATAACATCCCTCTCTATCCACAGCCCCTCCAAAATACAGCCCCATGTAAATAACATCACTTCCTCCCTCAGACCCCTGTAACATTCAGTCCCATGTAAATAACGTCACTCCCTCCCCCAGCCCCCGTCATACAGCTCCATGTAAATAACACCCCTCTCTTCCACAGCCGCCATCAACATACAGTCCCATGTAAATAATATCACTTCCCCCCACCAGCCACCTTTAACATACAGTCCCATGTAAATAATATCACTTCCTCCCTCAGACCCCTGTAACATTCAGTCCCATGTAAATAACGTCACTCCCTTCAGCCCTAACATACAGTCCCAGTTAAATAATCACAACTCCCAGCAGTGCTCTGCTTCTCCCTTCACTTACCTCTCCTCAGACAACACAGCTTCTTCCACCAAGACTTCGTCCTCCCCTGCACTGGTCACATGATGGTGACATCATGGCAGGTCATTCTCAACCACTGCCTGTTTTACTGGTGACATGACCTATGATGTCACCACAGGTCCTTCAGATGTTCCATTGCATTAGATTCAATTGTATTGCCGTCCAGAGGACGGCAATACAGTTGCATCTAGCTGGCAGGCAGGACATTCGGGGCCTGGCACAAAACATCAGGGGCCCAGGCCCCGAATGTTTTGACCTAGCAACGGCCCTGGTCCCTTGACTCCCTTAAAATGCCCCCTTATGTGCCAGTACAAAATATGCTCCCTTATAACGTGTGTCAGTACAACCCCCCCACTTTATGGCCGCCCAGTAGAAAGGATGTCCCCATAGTGGCCCCCTCATAATGTGTGCCGGTACTAAAATGCTCCTTTTTACAGCTGCAATAGTGGGGACCATAGTGCTTTCTCCAGTTGCAAACTAATAACCCGAACCCCACTGTCGCTTGACAGCATAAACATTGTAACATAGTTTATAAGGCTGAAAAAAGACATACATACATCCAGTTCAGCCTGTTATCCTGTAATTTTATCCAGAGGAAGGCAAAAAAAAACATGAAATGGAAACCAATTTTCCTCATTTTAGGGGGAAAAAATTCCTTCCCAACTCTGAATCAGCATGCTGCCAAATAAAAAATAAACTCAAATATTTAACTCCATTCTGCTGTCACCAATGCAGTGCAAGACACGGACCTGTTCTAGTCTGTGCCCTGAGCTCTATGTAGCCCGGCTCAGGCAGTGCGATCATGAAGACACCGGCCTCTGATAGACTACAGGAACCAGGACTGAAGCCTATTAGAGGAAATGATCTGAGGCTAGGGGGTCTGATCTGAGGCTTATGTAGGCTGGGGGGGTCTGATGGGAGGCTGATCTGAGGCTAATTGAGATTGGGGGGCTGATCTGAGGCTGAGAAAGGAACAGAAGGCAGGGACAGTTGCAAAGGCAGAGGCAGGGAGAGTGGAAGCTGGGTGAACCCCTCTCTGAACCCCTGTGGGATGAGCTTGGTTGCTATTAATGCAAAATAAAGAAATACACAACTAAATATATAATATTCTCCACTTAGACTGCTATATTTGGTCAAAGTGGCATCTACACAATATATAATATATATAGTGCAGGTGCCATTTTGTGCTGCCAGAATACATTTTAAAAACTGAAGCGCAATTTCTGTAACTTACCCCTAAGGCCAAGTTCACACCTCAGTTATTTGGTCAGTTATTTCCATCAGTGATTGTGAGCCAAAACTAGGTACAGGTCAAAAACACACAGAAGAGGTTCAAATCTTTAAATTACACCTGATCTCTGTGTAGGCTTCACTACTGGTTTTAGATCACAATAACTGATGGAAATCACTGATCAAAAAACTGAAGTGTAAACTCAGCCTAGGGACACGACTGTATGTATTTTGCGGTCCACAAAACACAGATCCGCAAAAAATACGGATGACGTCCGTGTGCATTCCGTATTTTGCGGAATGGAACAGCCGGCCCCTAACAGAACAGTCCTATCCTTGTCCGTTTTGCAGACAATAATAGGACATGTTATATTTTTTTGCGGAATGCACACGGAGTAACTTCCATTTTTTTGCGGACCTGTTGAAATTAATAGTTCCGCACATGGTCCGCAACAAAAACGGAATGGACACAGAAAGAAAATGCGTTTGTGTGCATGAGCCCTAAGTCTTTTATATGTTTGACCAAATATAACAGGCAAATTTTTAAGTTGAGAATTTTGTATGGCCCGTGGACAATGTTACAAATATCCAAATGTCCTTGGTAGCAAAAAAGTTACCCACCCCTGGTGTAGTGGATGGAGCTGGTTACTGCAGTGCTGCTTTTATTCACTTCAATGGGGCAGTGCTGGAGTAACTAGTTTCACTGCACAATGGACTTTAGGCCTCATGCACACGACCAGTTTTTGCGGCTCGGGTGCAGACCCATTCACTTCAATGGGGCTGCAAAAGATGCAGACAGCACTCCGTGTGCTGTCCGCATCCGTTGCTCCGTTCCGTGGCCCCGAAAAAAAATATAGCATGTCCTATTCTTGTCCGTTTTGCGGACAAGAATAGGCATTTCTACAATGGGCCGCCCGTTCCGTTCAGTAAATTGCAGAAGGCACACGGGTGGCTTCCATTTTTTTCCGGTTTGCGGACCGCAAACCAGTTATTTGATCAGTGATTTCCATCAGTTATTGTGAGCTAAAACCAGTAGTGAAGCCTACACAGAGATCATTAGGCCTTACCCTGGGTTCACACCTAAGCGTTCCTCAAACGCGCGTTTTACGCGCGTTTTTGTCGCGCGTTTTTATGCGCGTTTTTTGTAATAGTAAACGCGCGTTTGACGCGCGTTTGTGTCATTGACTGCAGTGTCCTATGGCCACAAACGAGCGTCAAAACGCCCCAAAGAAGCTCAAGTACTTGTTTGAGCGTCGGGCGTTTTACAGCGCGTTCGTACGCGCTGTAAAACGCCCAGGTGTGAACCCTTCCCATAGGGAAGCATTGGTTTTCATGTCTTAAGCGTTTTACAGCGCGTTTGAACGCGCTGTAAAACGCTCAGGTGTGAACCCAGGGTTACTGTGTAGTTCTTGGGACTTACTTCTGGCACAGGAGTTACTCCTGAACAGCTGATCTGCAGGGTGTCAGACCCCTGCTGATCTGATGTTGATGGTCTATCAGGAGGATAGGCCATCAGTCTCAAAATACTGGAGAATCTCTTTAAGGTTTCAATATAGACATTGGACAATTTGGGGATATTTTTACTACAATATATGGCAAATAGTAAAAAAGAGAACTAAATGACAGCATTGTTCAAGTGAATAGCTGTGCTGCAGTTCCCTGCACAGCCAGTGACCATTGGACCGGTTTAGGGCTCGCTCACACGAACGTGTGAGGCCCGTTGCCGTATTGCGGACAGCATTTGCGGATCCGCAATACACGGCGCCGTTCGGTGGACATTCCGCATCACGGATGCGGACCTATTCATTTCAATGGGTCTGCAAATCCATAGGTGTGGAACGGAAGAACGGAACACTACAGAAGCACTACGGAGTGCTGCCTGGGGTTACTTTCCGTGCCTCCGTACCGCAAAAAGATAGAACTTGCTCTATCTTTTTGCAGAACGGAAGGATCGCGGACACGTTCAAGTGAATGGGTCTGCGATCCCCATGTGCCGGCCCCACGGACGGGGCCCGTGCATTGCGCCTGGCCCACGGACGAGCCCTAATTTTTAGCCGTTATTGCTTATAAGTAAGCATATAAAGTCAAAATGTGATAATCCTGGCTACTGGGCAATATTCGCTACTGTGTGATGCAGTTCCCTGCATTTTGGCAGAGGCTAAAATGAAAATAATTCACAAATGGCTTAAAAGGTTATTAAAAGACTTTACAAAAAGAACACCTCAAGGACTTTTATTTCCAGGTGACTTGCTCTTGCATGTTTTATAGGCGATATGCTCTTTAGCTATTATCATCCACACCTAAAAATACAGCGTAACAAGGTCCGTCTATATTGTATTGCACATGACCTGTTTGGAGACATCTGCTGAGCAGCAAAATGTTCCTGGAAATTATTTTAAAATGTTGGCAACTATGAGTTACCCTTGCACGAGTTTCCTAAGTGTCCCACAAGGTAAATAAATCTTCGCTGTGCTGCAGCTGTCTCATCCCGAACACTGCGCCATTATAAAACACGCTTTTATAGTTTAAAGGTGTAAGCGCCCCATTTTGTAAGCAGGTTCTTGGTAATGAAATAATTCATTAAACTGTAATTAAAAATGACAGTTTTCTTATTCCGATCTTCTGCTGTACCAAAGTAGTTTGTTCAGTATATTACATTGAAAAGTGGAAAGAATCTATTTAAAGTTCTGGCAATTTTTGGATCTTCTGGCTTGTGTGTTATGATATTGTGAAGAGTTTCTCTACCACAGGGATGCTCATCCTGCTGCCCTCCAGCTGTTGCAAAACTACAACTCCCAGCATGCCCTAATAGCTGTAGGCTGTCCATGCATGCTGGGAATTTGTCAACAGCTGGAGGGCTGCAGGTTGGGCATCCCTGCTCTACCACATGTAGCTTTATGTGCATGTGCCTGGCTCTTTAACATGGCCCCCATAACAATTCATAGTACTGTTTTCTAAGGAGATGGTGGGTTCCGCTGCCATATACACAGAGTTTCAGAAACCTGTCTTCATGAACAACAGTTATGCCCAGTAAGATGCTGAACCCCACCACTATTTGAACCACATCAATTCCATACCTGCAGTCAGGGGCGTACCTTCACTGGAGGCAGATCAGTAATCTACTACGGGGCCCCCAGGGGAGGGGGGCCAGTGCTGGACTCCTTCTCTTCCTGATATGAAAACACTGGATTTACATGTAGCCACCACTAGGGGGAGAGCAGGGCAAAGAGATTATTACAGCTTGCATTGCAAAAGTGATAACTGTATAAATTCCTTTGCACTGAGCTCCACCTAGTGGTGGCTGCAGACAGCCATCTTTTTAATAGGTTATCTGAAGGGAAGACGTGATTTAGAGCTGTATGGGGGGCGATTTATCAATGTATTTATGCCAGTTGTCTGGTGTAAATACATTGAGAAATATGGTGACTTTTTCTATTACAATTTTCTTTTAATTAAAATTACTTATACAAAATTAAAAAAAATGAAATTTATCACAAATCTGGGGCTTTGCACTTTGCATTCTGATCTGCCTGCAAGTGATTGACTCACACATAGGCCTCTTGCACACAAACGTTTTTTATTTCTGTTTTTTTTTCTAGTTCCGTATACAGACCGTATACAGACCCATTCATTTCAATGGATCCACACAAAAAAGGAAGGTACTACGTATGCCTTCCATTTCCGTATTTCCGTTCTTCCGTTCCGTTCAAAGATAGTCCTATTGTCCTATTATTGTCCGCATAATCGACAAGGACAGTACTGTTCTACCAGGGGCCAGCTGTTTCGTTCTGCAAAAAACGGAATGCACACGGAAGTCATCTGTATTTTTTGCGGATCCGTTTTTTGCGGACCACAAAATACAGAAAAAGCCATACGGTCGTGTGCAAGAGGCCATACTGGGAAACTACATGGGGCTGGGGCATGCTAAGTTTTGCTATAGGGGCCCTATGAGACTTGTGTACGCACCTGCCTGCAGTAATTAAAATATGTCGTTAGACTAATTGTCTACAAATTCAGTACTGTTGCTGCTCTTTCTAGAAGAAAGTAGCAGAAGAGGCGACTCAGAAAGAGGTGAAAAGAACACAAGGGTAACAACAAAATACTGACAGAAGACTCTACGAATTGCAAAAAGCTTATGTTCCTACTATTAGTAAAATGCTGTCCACTGTTAGAAAAACACTGAGCGGTGTTCATAGAAGAACACCACAAGAGAATCCTCTGCTGTCCAAAAACTGCAGCTAGACTCAAGTTTGCCCGAGACCACGTGGATGTTCCACATTCATTCTGGAAAAATGTTTTACGGACATATGAAAGCTATCCTTTGTATAGGTGACAAGTCACCATTTTGGTTGTACCCCTTTAAGTTACAGTCCTGAGATACTGTATGCAGTGTCTTTATTCCTGTGCCCTTTTCCAATACCTTCTTTTCTTTTGCTTCACCTTGTTCATAGGGATCCAACATCCTATCCACTTCAATGTCGGCATTCTGCTTCACTAGTAATATTTATCTGCGACACATTTTCATGGCTGGTCATTTATCACTCTTATTTAAAGACTTCTGTAAATGTGAACAAAGTAGAGAAGAGAGCTGCAGGATGTCTCGTCCTTATTCTTAACGATACATTTAGAGAACCCCTATCATCTGGCAATCTTAAAAATATAGTATGACAGGTGTTTTAATAGCCAACTAAGGGCAAGAACACATGGGATTTATTTCTTATGTTGACATCATCAGTCCTTTGTTACTTTGCTGAAGAAAAATGCTGATTTATCAACCTACCATTTATTTATTTATTGTATGCACTTATATAGCACTGACATATTCTGCGGCACTTTACAGACATTGTCATCATATTGTCCCCAACGGAGCTCACAATCTAAGTTCCCTATCAGTATGTATTTGTGGGAGGAAACTCATACACATACAAACTCCATGCAGATATTGTCCTTGATTTGATTCAAACCTAGGACCCCAGCAAGGCACCAGTGCTAACGACTGAGCCACCATGCTGGCCATGCTGTACCCTTAGGCCCCTTGCAGACGAGCGTGTCCTGTTTAGGTCCGGATGCGTCCCAGGTGCATTGCGGCAAACCCGTGCGAGTAGGTACGAAATTGCAGTCAGTTTTGACTGCGATTGCGTTTCATTGTTCAGTTTTTATCGCGTGGGTGCAATGTGTTTTGCACGTGCGTGATAAAAAACTGAATGTGGTACCCAGACCCGAACTTCTTCACTGAAGTTCAGGTTTGGGTTCGGTGTTGTGTAGATGTAATTATTTTCCCTTATAACATGGTTATAAGGGAAAATAATAGCATTCTTTAACCTCCTGCCGTCACACTAACGCCGATAGGCGTCAGTGCGGCGGCACTCTCAGGTCTCAGCGACGCCTATCGGCGTCATCTCGCGAGACCCGAGATTTTGCGTGAACGCGCGCAGCTGAGAAGTTTAACTACAGCCTGCCAGCGATGATCATTCGCTGGCAGGCTGTAGATGTTAAAACAATCGCATCAGAAAGGTATATTAGACGCTGCTTTGTTAACAGCATCTAATCTACCTGCTACCTGCTCCTCTGGTGGTCCCTTTTGCTTGGATCGACCACCAGAGGACACAGGCAGCTCTGTAAGTAGCACCAAGCACCACACTACACTACACACACACACCCCTGTCACTTATTAACCCCTTATTAACCCCTATTAACCCCGATCACCCCATATAGACTCCCTGATCACCCCCCTGTCATTGATCACCCCCCTGTAAGGCTCCATTCAGACGTCCGTATGTGTTTTGCGGATCCACGGATTTGCGGATCCGCAAAACACGGACACCGGCAATGTGCTTTCGGCATTTTGCGGATCCGCACATTGCCAGAACTATATAGAAAATGCCTTTTCTTGTCCACAATTGCGGACAAGAATAGGACATGTTCTATATTTTTGCTGAACGGAAGTGCGGACCCGGAAGTGCAGATCTGCAATTCCGGATCCGAGCGGGACAAAGTCTGTCCCCATAGAAATGAATGGGTCCGCAATTCCATTCCATAAAATGTGGAACAGAATTGCGGACGTGGGAATGGGGCCTCAGGGTCCCTTATCACCACCAGTTAGTTAGCTACTTGTTAGGTAGTTAGCGCCCAGCCCACCGCACCGCAGTCACTGATTAGTCGCTGATTAGCGTCATCGCTGTCGCTAATCAGCACTAGTACTATACAGGGAGTGCAGAATTATTAGGCAAATGAGTATTTTGACCACATCATCCTCTTTATGCATGTTGTCTTACTCCAAGCTGTATAGGCTCGAAAGCCTACTACCAATTAAGCATATTAGGTGATGTGCATCTCTGTAATGAGAAGGGGTGTGGTCTAATGACATCAACACCCTATATCAGGTGTGCATAATTATTAGGCAACTTCCTTTCCTTTGGCAAAATGGGTCAAAAGAAGGACTTGACAGGCTCAGAAAAGGCAAAAATAGTGAGATATCTTGCAGAGGGATGCAGCACTCTTAAAATTGCAAAGCTTCTGAAGCGTGATCATCGAACAATCAAGCGTTTCATTCAAAATAGTCAACAGGGTCGCAAGAAGCGTGTGGAAAAACCAAGGCGCAAAATAACTGCCCATGAACTGAGAAAAGTCAAGCGTGCAGCTGCCAAGATGCCACTTGCCACCAGTTTGGCCATATTTCAGAGCTGCAACATCACTGGAGTGCCCAAAAGCACAAGGTGTGCAATACTCAGAGACATGGCCAAGGTAAGAAAGGCTGAAAGACGACCACCACTGAACAAGACACACAAGCTGAAACGTCAAGACTGGGCCAAGAAATATCTCAAGACTGATTTTTCTAAGGTTTTATGGACTGTTGAAATGAGAGTGAGTCTTGATGGGCCAGATGGATGGGCCCGTGGCTGGATTGGTAAAGGGCAGAGAGCTCCAGTCCAACTCAGACGCCAGCAAGGTGGAGGTGGAGTACTGGTTTGGGCTGGTATCATCAAAGATGAGCTTGTGGGGCCTTTTCGGGTTGAGGATGGAGTCAAGCTCAACTCCCAGTCCTACTGCCAGTTTCTGGAAGACACCTTCTTCAAGCAGTGGTACAGGAAGAAGTATGCATCCTTCAAGAAAAACATGATTTTCATGCAGGACAATGCTCCATCACACGCGTCCAAGTACTCCACAGCGTGGCTGGCAAGAAAGGGTATAAAAGAAGAAAATCTAATGACATGGCCTCCTTGTTCACCTGATCTGAACCCCATTGAGAACCTGTGGTCCATCATCAAATGTGAGATTTACAAGGAGGGAAAACAGTACACCTCTCTGAACAGTGTCTGGGAGGCTGTGGTTGCTGCTGCACGCAATGTTGATGGTGAACAGATCAAAACACTGACAGAATCCATGGATGGCAGGCTTTTGAGTGTCCCTGCAAAGAAAGGTGGCTATATTGGTCACTGATTTGTTTTTGTTTTGTTTTTGAATGTCAGAAATGTATATTTGTGAATGTTGAGATGTTATATTGGTTTCACTGGTAAAAATAAATAATTGAAATGGGTATATAATTGTTTTTTGTTAAGTTGCCTAATAATTATGCACAGTAATAGTCACGTGCACACACAGATATCCCCCTAAAATAGCTAAAACTAAAAACAAACTAAAAACTACTTCCAAAAATATTCAGCTTTGATATTAATGAGTTTTTTGGGTTCATTGAGAACATGGTTGTTGTTCAATAATAAAATTAATCCTCAAAAATACAACTTGCCTAATAATTCTGCACTCCCTGTATAGTATCTGTAAGTGATCAAGACTGATCGCAATCAGATCTATATCAGTACATTAGGGTCACCTTAGGCTCTACAGAAAAACGCAGTTTTCGCCCGATCAGGCCTGATCTTGTGCGCACACTTGCGTTTAGTCCGCCCCACCTAAGTGACAGAATTTTTTTTTTTCTGATCACTGCAAAAACACCATAAAATCGCTGCAGCGCTATAAAGATGACTTTTGAGGGGCATGGCGAGTTCATAGAAGATTTTTTTTGTCACAAGTTAGCGGAAATTGATATTTTTTTTGTTTTTTCTTACAAAGTCTCATATTCCACTAACTTGCACCCAAAAAAAAAATATTACATGAACTCGCCATACTTCTCACAAAATCCAAATGCGTAAAAATGCCCTGTGAAATCCTAAAGGTACTCATTGGAATTTGGGCCCCTTTGCACATCTTAGCTGCAAAAAAGTGTCACACATGTGGTATCGCCGTACTCAGGAGAAGTAGGGCAATGTGTTTTGGGGTGTATTTTTACATATACCCATGCTAGATGAGAGAAATATCTGGGTATAGGATGGGTATGTGTGAAAAGACACCCCAAAACACATTGCCCTACTTCTTATGAGTACGGCGATACCACATGTGTGACACTTTTTTGCAGCCTAGGTGCACAAAGGGGCCCAAATTCCAATGAGTAGCTTTTAGGAGGGCATTTTTAGACATTTGGATTCCAGACTTCTTCTCACACTTTAGGGCCCCTAAAATTCCATGGCAGTAAATACCCCACAAGTGACCCCATTTTGGAAAGAAGACACCCCAAGCTATTCGTGAGGGGCATGGCGAGTTCATGTAAAATTTTATTTTTTGTCACAAGTTAGTGGAATATGAGACTTTGTAAGAAAAAAATAAATAAATAAAAAAATCATTTTCCGCTAACTTGTGCCAAAAAAAATACTTCTATGAACTCGCCATGCCCCTCACGGAATACCTTGGCGTGTCTTCTTTCTAAAATGGGATCACTTGTGGGGTATTTATACTTCCCTGGCATTTTAGGGGCCCTAAAGCATGAGAGGTAGTTTGGAATCCAAATACGTAAAAATGCCCTGTGAATGTCACAACCAGACAGCTGAGAAGCTCTGACAGAAGCCTTTCAGGGCCTCCTCCTTGAGTTTTCTTTGTTGCGATGTTCAGTTCCTCATCTCGTTAGCCTCTCTCAGCTGTCATGGAGTTGGACTGATTGCTTCCCTTTAAATTCCTCCCCATAATGCATTACTGGGCGGCTTATACTTCTTCCTGGAGTGTGTGTGCATGCTGATCCTATTTCCCAGTCTTCTACTAAGTTAAGTGCTGTACATTTATCTGTTATTTTCTGTTTGCTGGATCCCAGGTGACCCTGACTCCCTCCGTGTCTGGTGTAGGGAGCCTGTGGTCGTGTCCCCTCACTATTGTAGGGTGTTCAGGTGGTATATAGTCGAGGTACGTGGATATGCGATCATCCACCATTGGGATTTTTGCATAGGCTGAGCAGTCAGGGAGAGTGCCAGGTTTTGTGCAGGGGTCTCCCTTTTGGTTCCTTAGCTTTGGATCCAGTGAGTCATATATGCATGTTGCATTGTCTTGTTTCCTGTACACCGTCCGTGACATTATAAGCCGCCAAAACCGTCTCAAGCATGGATCCGGTTTCACTTTTGACTGAACGATTCCAGGGTCTTTCATTGGAGGTAGCTGATCTCCGTAAGACTCTTTCTCAGTTTCTAGTGACCGGTTCGGCTTGCAGTTATGGAGTTTGTTCTGAGCCTAAGATCTCGCTCCCGGATACGTTCTCCGGGGGTAGTATGAATTTTGTGTGTTTCAGAGAGGCTTGCAAACTCCATTTTTGCCTTCTTTCCCATTCCTCTGGTGATGAGGAGCGGAGGGTGGGGATCATTATATCGCTGCTCAGGGGTAACGCTCAGTCGTGGGCCTTTTCGCTGCCGGTGGGGGCACGGCCCCTCCGTTCAGTGGATGATTTCTTTTTAGCCCTGGGTCAGATATATGATGATCCGGATCGTGTTGCTTTGGCTGAGTCTAGACTACGTCTGTTATGCCAGGGTACACAATCCGCAGAGATATACTGCTCAGAATTTCGGAGATGGGCAGCTGATACTGGTTGGAATGATGCTGCACTCCGAAGTCAATTTTGCCATGGTCTTTCAGAGGGATTGAAAGATGCATTTGCCTTTCATGAGAGGCCTATCTCCTTGGACTGTGCTATGTCTCAGGCCGTTCGTATTGACAGGCGTCTTAGAGAGAGAAGAGAGATCTCTCCTTCCTGTCATACTCAGTCCCAGGACAGTGCAGCGGTCTCATTCTATGCGCAGGGGTCTCAGTCGCTGTCAGTCCCTTCTGAGCAGGAGCCCATGCAGCTGGGGTTGATTGCCTCTGACAATAGAAGAATGTCCCGCATGGGAAGGTTTGTTTTTGTTGTGGAGGTATAAATCATTTGGCAAATGTTTGTCCCTCTAGGAGATTCAGGCAGTTTTCTGGGAGTAATAAAGAAACAAAAAGGAAAAAATCTTTTAAAAATGTTCCATCTGTTACTATTGGCAGGGTTGAGGCGGAAATTGAAGGTTTTCCGTTTGCTTGTAGTTCCCGTTTTGTCCTGCCTGCCAGGGTGGCGCTAGAGAGCAAGAACATTTTTTTGTGAGATTTTTGTAGATAGTGGAGCAGCTGTCAATCTTATTGATAATCATTTTGCGATAACTCGTGGTTTCCAGGTGTGCACTTTGGGAAAGGATATTCCTGTTTTTGCTATTGATTCCGCTCCACTTTCTCAGAAATCATTAAAGGGCATAGTTCACAATATTCGTTTAATTGTGAGTGATGCTCATGTTGTGGATGTGTCATGTTTCGTCCTTAGCGGATTACCTACTCCTCTTGTGTTGGGGCTACCCTGGCTCACTAAACATAACCCCACCATTGATTGGCAAGCGAGGCAAATAAATGGTTGGAGTGACTTTTGCAGAGAGAATTGTCTCACGACATCTGTTTCAGAGGTTTCTACTAAGACTGTACCACCTTTTCTCTCAGAATTTTCGGATGTCTTCTCTGAGAGTGGAGTTTAGGATTTGCCCCCGCACAGGGAGTACGATTGCCCTATTAATCTCATCCCAGGTGCCAAGCTCCCTATATCTCGTTTATACAATCTTTCCCAACCTGAAAGGGTCGCTATGCGTGCTTATATCTCTGAGAGTCTGAGAAAAGGACACATACGACCCTCGAAGTCACCTGTTGCCGCTGGTTTTTTCTTTGTTAAGAAAAAAGATGGTTCTTTAAGACCTTGTCTGGATTTCAGGGAGCTGAACAGTATCACTATTCGTGACCCTTATCCGCTTCCTCTGATCCCGGACCTGTTTAACCAGATTGTTGGGGCTAAAGTCTTTTCCAAATTAGATCTAAGAGGTGCATACAACCTGGTCAGGGTCAGAGAAGGAGACGAATGGAAGGCGGCCTTCAATACCCCTGAGGGCCACTTTGAGAATTTGGTTATGCCTTTTGGTTTGATGAATGCCTCAGCCGTTTTTCAGCATTTCGTGAACAGCATTTTTTATCATTTAAACGTAAAAACACAAAATGCAATCGCACACTGCAACCAGCACTCTGCCCTGCCTTTATGCTGGATGTTGAATAAGACATTGGTGTACATTTTGGCCAAAGCGTAATAAGCCACTCACCACGTCAAGGTCGCCTTCATGAGTGGTCCCTAACACTAGTTCCTACCTTTTATGGGCCATGACAGCCACATAAAGTCCAGGGAGCGCAGGTACAGCATGCACGCCAAGCACACTCTGCTTTTAACCCCGTCCGGTGCCATTACAGCTTTCATCGGATCCAGGGATGCAAGTACCAACATGCATGCTGAGCCCACTATATACTTCTCCTGGAGCCTAATGGCTACTGGTAGGTGCTATATAAGCAGACTCAGTTTTATACTGACTTTAAAACCAGCCTCCAGGGGGCAGATTAACTGGACAGGTGTGCTTGACTGCTTGGAGATCGCCACGCCTCCAATATGTACTACAAAGAAAAAAATATGGAAAATTCAGCCCGCACAACCCCTAGTAGGTGCAGATTGCTATGGCGAAATAGAGATATAAACGTAAAAACACAAAATGCAATCGCACACTGCAACCAGCACTCTGCCCTGCCTTTATGCTGGATGTTGAATAAGGCATTGGTGTTCATTTTGGCCAAAGCGTAATAAGCCACTCACCACGTCAAGGTCGCCTTCATGAGTGGTCCCTAACACTAGTTCCTACCTTTTATGGGCCATGACAGCCACATAAAGTCCAGGGAGCGCAGGTACAGCATGCACGCCAAGCACACTCTGCTTTTAACCCCATCCGGTGCCATTACAGCTTTCATCAGATCCAGGGATGCAAGTACCAACATGCATGCTGAGCCCACTATATACTTCTCCTGGAGCCTAATGGCTACTGGTAGGTGCTATATAAGCCTGGACTTTATGTGGCTGTCATGGCCCATAAAAGGTAGGAACTAGTGTTAGGGACCACTCATGAAGGCGACCTTGACGTGGTGAGTGGCTTATTACGCTTTGGCCAAAATGTACACCAATGCCTTATTCAACATCCAGCATAAAGGCAGGGCAGAGTGCTGGTTGCAGTGTGCGATTGCATTTTGTGTTTTTACGTTTATATCTCTATTTCACCATAGCAATCTGCACCTGCTAGGGGTTGTGCGGGCTGAATTTTCCATATTTTTTATCATTTAATGGGAAAATTTGTATTAGTGTATTTGGATGACATTTTGATTTTTTCTCCTGATTTCAAAACTCATAAGGAACACTTACGTCAGGTCTTGCTCATCCTGCGGGAGAATAAATTATACGCAAAACTGGAAAAATGTGTGTTTGCGGTTCCAGAAATTAAATTTCTGGGGTTTCTTCTCTCCGCTTCTGGTTTTCACATGGACCCCGAGAAGGTCCGCGCTGTGCTTGAGTGGGAGCTTCCTGAGAATCAGAAGGCGCTGATGCGTTTTTGGGGCTTTGCCAATTATTACAGGAAGTTTATTTTGAATTATTCCTCTATTGTTAAACCACTCACTGATATGACCAGAAAGGGGATAGATTTTTCTTCCTGGTCGGTAGAGGCGCGTAAGGCCTTTTCTAATATCAAGGAGAGTTTTGCTTCCGCTCCCATCTTGGTACAACCTGATATTTCTCTACCCTTCATAGTTGAGGTTGATGCTTCTGAGGTGGGTGTGCGTGCGGTCTTGTCTCAGGGTTCCTCTCCTGCCAAATGGCGACCGTGTGCCTTCTTCTCGAAGAAACTCTCCTCCGCAGAGAGAAATTACGATGTGGGAGATAGGGAATTGTTGGCCATCAAGTTGGCATTTGAGGAATGGCGCCATTGGCTAGAGGGAGCCAGACACCCTATTACCGTGTTTACTGACGATAAAAATCTGGCCTACTTGGAGTCAGCCAAGCGTCTGAACCCGAGACAGGCCAGATGGTCTTTGTTCTTTTCAAGGTTTAATTTTGTTGTCACGTTCCGCCCTGGGGTTAAGAATGTGAAGGCAGATGCCCTGTCACGTTGTTTTCCGGGAGGTGGGAATTTTGAAGACCCGGGTCCCATTTTGGCTGAAGGTGTGGTGGTCTCTGCTCTTTTTCCTGAATTGGAGGCAGAGGTGCAGGCAGCCCAGTCACAGGCTCCTGATCTTTGTCCTCCTGGGAGGTTGTTTGTGCCTCTCGCTTTAAGACACAAGATTTTTAAGGAACACCACGATATGGTCCTTGCTGGGCACCCGGGGGCAAGAGCCACAGTGGATCTCATCGCTCGGAGATTGTGGTGGCCTGCGCTTCGTAAGTCGGTTGAGGGTTTTGTGGCAGCCTGCGAGACTTGCGCTCGTGCCAAAGTCCCTCATTCACGGCCATCAGGTCCTCTCCTTCCCTTACCCATTCCTTCCCGTCCTTGGACAAATCTGTTCATGGACTTCATAAAGGACCTCCCTCGTTCCTCAGGGAAGACTGTGATTCTGGTGGTGGTGGACCGTTTTAGCAAAATGGTGCATTTCATCCCTTTTCCTGGTTTGCCCAATGCTAAGATGCTGGCGCAGGCATTTATTGATCACATTGTCAAATTGCACGGTATTCCTTCAGACATAGTCTCTGATAGGGGCACGCAGTTTGTTTCCAGATTCTGGAAGGCTTTCTGTTCTTGCTTGGGGGTTCGGTTGTCATTCTCTTCTGCTTTCCACCCGCAGTCGAATGGCCAGACAGAGCGCGTCAATCAGAATCTGGAGACATATCTGCACTGTTTTGTGGCGGAGAATCAGGAGGATTGGTGGTTTTTGTTGTCCCTTGCTGAGTTTGCTTTAAATAACCGTTGTCAGGAGTCCTCTGATAAGTCACCATTTTTTGGTGCATATGGGTTTCATCCACAGTTTGGGACTTTCTCGGGAGAGGGGTCTTCTGGTTTACCTGATAAAGGACAGATTCTCCTCGTCTTTGTCTTCTATTTGGCAAAAGATTCAGGATAATCTAAAGAGCATGAGTGAGAGATATAAGCGTGTGGCAGATAAGAGACGTGTGCCTGGTCCGGACCTAAATGTTGGTGATCTGGTGTGGTTGTCTACTAAGAATATCAAATTGAAGGTTCCCTCCTGGAAGTTGGGTCCTAGGTTTATTGGGCCTTACAAAATCCTGTCTGTCATCAATCCTGTTGCCTACCGTCTTGATCTTCCTCAGACTTGGAAGATCCATAATGTTTTTCATAAGTCCTTATTGAAACCTTATGTTCAACCCATTGTACCCTCGCCGTTGCCTCCTCCTCCGATTATGGTTGATGGGAATCTTGAATTTCAGGTCTCTAGGATTGTGGATTCTCGTCTTGTCCACGGTTCTCTCCAGTACCTCGTTCATTGGGAGGGTTATGGTCCTGAGGAGAGGATGTGGGTCCCAGTGACGGACATTAAGGCCACTCGTCTCATCAGGGCTTTCCATAGGTCCCATCCTGAGAAGGTGGGCTCTGAGTGTCCGGAGTCCACTCGTAGAGGGAGGGGTACTGTCACAACCAGACAGCTGAGAAGCTCTGACAGAAGCCTTTCAGAACCTCCTCCTTGAGTTTTCTTTGTTTTGAATTTCAGTTCCTCATCTCGTTGGCCTCTCTCAGCTGTCAGGTAGTTGGACTGATTGCATCCCTTTCAATTCCTCCCTATAATGCTTTAGTGTGTGGCTTATACAACTTCCTGGAGTGTGTGTGCATGCTGATCCTATTTTCCAGCCTTCTACAAGATAAGTGCTGTACATTTATTTGTGATTTTCTGTTTGCTGGATCCCAGATGACCCTGACTCCCTCCGTGTCTAGTGTAGAAAGCCGGTGGTCGTGTCCCCTCACTATTGTAGGGTGTTCAGGTGGTATATAGTCGAGGTACGTGGATATGCGATCATCCACCATTGGGATTTTTGCATAGGCTGAGCAGTCAGGAAGAGTGCCAGGTTTTATGCAGGGGTCTCCCTTTTGTTCCTTAGTTTTGGATCCAGTGAGTCATACATTCATTTTGCATTGTCTTGTTTCCTGTACACCTTCCGTGACATTATGCTACCTGCCTCCTGCCTCTGTGGGCGTCTGCCACTGGACTCCATACTTCCTGCTCGGGTGTCCTCTGACTCAGGTGAGCCTCGATTGACACTACCACCCTTAACAGAATAACCAGCCCAAAAAAAAATGGAGTCCGCAGTGGCCACCCTGCGCAAGCAGGTGTCTGAGCTGCAAGATTTCGGCACCACCTACCAGGAGAAATTTTCGCAACTCCAAGGCCTGGTACAGAGTCAATAGGGGGAGATCATTGAGCTCCAACAGCAACTCCTGGACATACGTGGCGCGGCTGCAGACACCCGCATGCCACTACCCTCGAAATTCAATGGAGATCGTCGCCAGTACCAGGGCTTTCTCAATCAGTGCCGTATCTACTTCCGGATGCATCCGGCCCCCTTTTCCACTGATGAGAAGAAAGTATTGTTCATTGTTAACCTCCTAATGGACGAGGCCCTGGCATGGGCGTCTCCATACGTGGAAATCGATAGCCGTCTGCTGCACGATCTGGATGATTTCATCACAGCTATGAGCCAGGTCTTTGATGACCCCAATCGCTGTGCGACAGCTGAGGCAAGACTACACAGTCTTCAACAAGGAAGACGCTCTGTCGCCGAGTACGCCGCCGAGTTCCGTCGCTGGGTCTCAGACACCAACTGGAACCCAGCTGCTCAAAGGAGCCAATTTCGGCGAGGTCTATTGGAGGCGATCAAAGATGAACTTGCCAGACTTGAAGCCCCGGATGATTTGGACGACTTCATTCAGGTGTGTGTCCATATTGATCAGAGGCTCACCGAGAGAAGGAAAGAAAGGCTCTGGTTCCAAGGCGACAGACCCACTTACTCTACTACCCAGCAGGTCGCCCAACCTCCCATCGAGCCGATGCTGGTTGACGCAGTGCGCAAGACTCTGTCCGTAGCAGAAAAAGAACGACGGCTGGCCGAAGGCCTCTGCCTCTACTGTGGGGAGCCAGGGCACATTGCCATCAAATGCCCCAACAAATCCCGCAGAACCATTGCCGTCACTAAACTGCGAGAGCAGCGGCAGGCCGCAACCCCACCGGTGACGGCAGAGACAACTGAGTTAGCAGCCACCGGGTCCCACTTCACCGTTCCAATTGTCATTACCATCGGGGATCGACAACTTCTCTGTTCTGCAATGCTCGACTCCGGGGCTGGCGACAATTTTATGGATCTAACTTTTGCTCACGAGAACAACATTCCGCTTGTAACCAAGACAGCCCCCATCGATCTGGAAACGGTGGATGGGTCCCCACTCTCCTCGGGACCAGTTACACATCAGACCGCAGATTTACAGCTCCACATTAAAACCGACCACCACGAGACGATCCACTTCTCTTTGATTGCCTCCCCCAAGTTTCCGGTGATCTTGGGCATCCCGTGGTTAGCCACTCACAACCCTTCGGTGGACTGGGAAACCCGCTGTCTACAGTTCACATCCGAGTTCTGCTCTTCGAACTGTCTGCATGAACCTGCTTCCCCAACGCCCAAAGAATCTATCATCTCGGAAACAACTGTCAAGGAGCTGTTGCCTCCACAATATACTGTAGCGAGTTTCAGGATGTCTGTGACAAAAAAAACGCAGACAAGCTGCCCCCGCATCGACCATACGACTGCCCAATTGAATTATTACCTGGGGCTGAAATACCCTTCGGCAGCATCTACTCCCTCTCGGAGCCTGAACTCAAGGCCCTGAAGGACTACTTGGACGAGGACCTAACGAAGGGCTTCATTCGACCCTCCGCCTCCCCCGCGGGAGCACCCTTCTTCTTCGTGGAGAAAAAAGACTCCTCTCTACGCCCTTGCATTGACTACCGCAAGCTGAATGATGTTACAGTAAAAAAACGTTACCCTCTCCCCCTGATTTCGGAACTTCTCGAGAGACTCCGGGCAGCGAAGGTCTTTACGAAGCTCGATCTTCGAGGGGCCTATAATCTGGTTCGCATTCGCCCCGGGGATGAATGGAAGACCTCCTTTCGCACACGATACGGACATTTTGAATACTTAGTTATGCCCTTCGGACTTTGCAATGCCCCAGCCACTTTCCAACATTTCATTAATGACGTCCTTAGGGAGATGCTGGATCTGTTCATAGTGGTATACCTGGACGATATTTTAATTTTCTCAGAAAATCTCAAACAACATCGCGAACATGTCCGCAGGGTGTTACAAAGACTCCGCGAGCAGTCCCTTTACATCAAACTCGAGAAATGCGAGTTCGAACAGACCACCACCCAGTTTCTCGGTTACATCATCTCCCCGGAAGGGCTGAGTATGGATCCTCGGAAAATTCAGGCTGTAATAGATTGGCCTCCCCCTAAGAACGAAAAGGAAATACAGAGGTTTGTCGGCTTCGCCAACTTTTACCGAAAATTCATTCGGAACTTCTCAAAAATCATTACTCCAATTACCCAGTTAACCAAAAAGACTGTGCCCTTTTCCTGGACACCCAAAGCACAGGAAGCCTTCACCAAGCTTAAATCCCTCTTCACGTCTGCTCCAATTCTGATCCATCCTAATCCCGAACTGCCATTCACAGTCGAAGTGGACGCTTCCAACACCGCAGTAGGCGCTGTCCTATCACAACGTACGGGAGAAAAGATGCTTTTACACCCTTGCGCCTTCTTCTCTCGCCAAATGTCCCCCGCAGAGAGGAACTATGACATCGGTAATAAGGAATTGCTGGCAATCAAAGATGCCTTCTCGGAGTGGAGACATCTATTGGAGGGGGCCATCAATCCCATAACTGTGTTTACTGACCACCGAAACCTCAAATTCATCCGTTCTGCCAAGAGGCTTTCCGCCAGACAAGCCAGATGGAGCCTTTTTTTTTTCTTGATTCAATTTCATTATCACATATCGCCCGGGACAACAAGGGCCAAGCCAGCATTCTACCCGAGAAAAAGGTCTTAGGAGCTACCTACCCAAAGGAACTCCTGGGGTCAATCAAGAAGGCTTATGAAAAGGACCCCTTCCTCACCCACCCAGCAGGAAACGTCAACCTCACCCTCAAGGGTGGCTTCTGGGTATACCTGGATCGACAACTGTACGTACCAGAAATGGCACGGCTCGATGTACTAAAATATAACCACGATACCAAGTTGGCTGGCCATCCAGGTACAAGAAAGACCCAGGAACTCCTGTCCCGCTCCTTCTGGTGGCCGACGTATAAGGAAGATACTAAAAGGTTTGTCTCCTCACGCACGGTCTGTGCCCGCAACAAGACTCCCCGCTCTTCACCCGTAGGGCTGCTGCGACCACTCCCCATCCCCTCCCGCCCTTGGGGTTCAATTTCTATGGACTTTGTGGTTGACCTACCCCCTTCAAAAGGGATGAACACCATCCTGGTCGTCGTGGACCGCCTTACCAAGATGGCCCATTTCATCCCCTGCAAGGGCCTACCCACCGCCAAACAGACGGCTGACCTGGTATTCCGTGAAATCTTTAGGTTACACGGGGTTCCGGATGATGTGGTCTCTGACCGAGGAGTGCAATTCACCTCTAAATTCTGGAAAGACTTCTGCCTGGCCCTTGGGATTACGGTAAACCTGTCCTCCGCTTTCCATCCCCAGTCTAATGGGCAGACAGAGAGAACGAACCAGACCCTCGAGCAGTACCTACGTTGTTTCATCACCCATTTTCAGGATGACTGGTTGGACCACCTTCCTACGGCCGAGTTTTCCTACAATAATGCGGAACACAGTTCCACCCATTACAGTCCTTTCTACGCCAACACTGGCCTGCATCCAGCTTTCATCCCACGCCTGCCCCGGACTGATCGACCACGCTACCTGCCTCCTGCCTCTGTGGGCCTCTGCCACTGGACTCCATACTTCCTGCTTGGGTGTCCTCTGACTCAGGTGAGCCTCGATTGACACTACCACCCTTAACAAAGAGGTGAGTTATTTAAAAAAAAAAATGTAACTCTCAAGTGACCTTCTACTAAGCATTCTGTATTAAAGAATGCTATTATTTTCCCTTATAACCATGTTATAAGGGGAAATAATACAGTGAATAGACTTTCATCTTAGCAACCATGCGTGAAAATCGCACCGCATCCGCACTTGCTTGCGGATGCTTGCGATATTCACGCTGCCCCATTCATTTCTATGAGGCCTGCGTTGCGTGGAAAACGCACAATATAGAGCATGCTGCGATTTTCACGCAATGCACAAGTGATGCGTGAAAATCACCGCTCATGTACACAGCCCCATAGAAATGAATGGGTCCGGATTCAGTGCGGGTGCAATGTGTTCACCTCACGCATTGCACCCGCGTGGCAAACTTGCCCGTGTGAAAAGGGCCTTAGGCCTCTTTCACATGAACGATACAGATTAGGTCCAGATGCGTTCAGGGTGTGTTCTCGCACCATTTTGCAAGCAAGTTCAGTCGGTTTTGTCTGCGATCGCGTTCAGTTGTTCAGTTTTTACCGCGCGGGTGCAATGCTTTTTGATGCGTTTTTCACGCGCGTGATAAAAAACTGAAGGTTTGCAAACATCTCTTAGCAACCATCAGTGAAAATCGCATCACCTCCACACTTGCTTGCGTATGCAATGCGTTTTTCACTGAAGACCCATTCACGTCTATGGAGCCAGGGCTGTGTGAAAAACTGAGAATATAGAACATGCTGCATTTTTCAAGCAATGCAGAACTTATGCGTGAAAAAAATCTAAGACATTAGGGTTGAGGGCCTGCTGGTGACCCTCAAAAACAGTATGGGCGAGGGTCTGCTAGTAACCCTCTAAAACATTATGGACGAGGGCTAGCTAGTGACCCTCTAAAACATTATGGATGAAGGCCTGCTGCTGAATTGACCCTCTAAAACATTAGGAGCGAGGGCAGCCTAATAAGCATGTTGATATGATGGAGGAGGAGGAGGACGAGAAAAGGGAGATTAAACCATATACCCTTTTTTGTGGTGGAAGGGGTTCATGGGAATACAGTGTATTCAATACACCATAAAAGCCACATTTAAGGTGCCTTTATGTTTAGCCGCTTTCCTCTGGTGGCGTAGAGAAGTCAGGGGCAATCCAGGCCTTGTTCATTTTTATAAGAGTCAACCAGTCAGCAGTTTCAGTTGACAGGCGTATGCGCTTATCAGTTATTATGCCCAGGCCAGCACCTCCAAGGCGTAGTTCATGCCACGTGTCCAGCTTGGACATCCAATAGTTGTAAGGCACACAGGGATCACTGAGGATGCTGACACGGTCTGCTATGTACTCCTTTACCATTTCCTTGTGACACTAGGCCACGCACCAGGTTGAGGGTGCTGGCGGGGTATCATAAAACTGTCCCAGGTCTTGGAGAGTGTTGCCCTGCCTCTGTTGGAACTGCTATGTGTTCCCCTCGTATCCCCTCCTTGGTTGGCCAAGGAACTACATACTCTGCCGCCAGCGTTGTCAGATGGAAATTTTTGGAGCAATTTTTCCTCAAGGACCTTCTGGTATTGCACCATTTTGTTCGTCCTCTCCACCACAGAAACGAGAGATGAAAAGTTCACTTTGTAGCAGCGGTCGAGAGGGGTGAATAACCAGTAATTGGTGTTAGCCAAAATGCGTACAATTCTTTTATCGTCCGCACTTTCCTCAAAAAAGCGAAAAACTGCGGAACATCCACCCCTTGGCAAGGGAGATTGCCGCAAGGGGGTGCTCTGGGGAAAAGTTGTGGGCCTGTTTGGTGTGGCCCGCCTTCTCCCTTTTGCCACCCTAGTGCCTCTTCCAGCCTGTTGCGGTGCTTTGGATCCCTCCCCCTCTGTACTGCTGTCCTGGCTTGGCTTGCCACCTTCCCAGGTTGGGTCAGTGACTTCATCGTCCACCACCTCCTCTTCCATTTTCTCACTCTGGTTATCCTCCTGACTTGTTAACCTAACAACCTCAGTTATTGACAACTGTGTCTCATCCTCATCATGAACCTCATGAGACAATAATTGCTGTTGACTAATAATTGAGTCTCATTATCATTATCCACCTCGTGAAACACTAATTGCCGTTCCCCACCGTCATCTTCTTGTGACTGTGGATGCTCAAGAGTTTGGGAATCAGTGCACAAGATCTCCTCATGTCCCTCTTCAAGCCCAAATCAAGGAATGGTGATGAAAAGAGCTCCTCGGAATATCCAAGTGTGGAACACTTGTTTGCCAAGACTCTCCATGGTGGGAGGAAGGAGGATCATGGTGAAAATTCTGTCAACCAGACTCTTGGCTACTGAGACTGGACTTTGTGGAAGACAGGGTGGTGCTTAACTGACTGGAGGCATTATCTGCTGCAATCCAACCGACCACCTGGTCACACTGGTCTGATTTCGAGAGTGGTGTCTTGCGCCGCTCTGCAAACAGGGACATGATACTAGGTATCATGGATGAGTGTGTTTCTTGTGCTCTGGCAGCAGGCACAGTTTCACCGCGCCCAGGGCAACGGCCTCTGAGTGCACCATCAGCAGCACGGCCCCTTACTGCTCGCCTTGGGCATATTAAATGGTATATATGCTTGCAAGTATGTCACACGTACTGTAGCGCAGGTATTGTAAGTGTATGCGCAAATAAAGTGCACAGAATGTCACAGAAATTTTAAGGATGCGCACACGTTAAACAAGAGATGTAGCACAGATAATGTCGCTGTCCGGTGTCTATGAAAAAAGTAAACAATGTCACAGATAATTTTAGGATGCGCAAACGTTATACAGGACGTATAGCGCAAGTAATGTCGCTGTCACCACCGGCTAATAAAAAATTACACTGAATTAATGTCACTGATATTTAGGACTCGCAAACGTTATACAGGAGGTATAGCGCAAGTAATGTCACTGTCAGCAGTGGCTAATAAAAAATTACACTGAATTAATGTCACTGATATTTAGGATGCCCAAACATTATACAGGTGGTATAGCGCAAGTAATGTCGCTGTCACCAGCGGCTAATAAAAATGACACTGAATTAAAGGGTATTCCCATCATCAGTTTTCATACTTACCTGCATCCAGCGCGATGTTCACTTCCTGGATTCGGCTGGGCTTGATTAACGTCTTCTCCCGGCCAGGCGCGCTTGTGCAGAAGACTGAAGCTTTTCTCCCGGCCGGGCCGTGCAATGTCCTGAACGTGCGACCAAAGCCTTGTACACAGGTGTAGGGCATGATCATGACCTATGGGGAGTGGACACTTGGCGCCTTGGGATTTGTTAGCAGGCACATAAAAGGTGACCTCCTAGGTCGGTCAGTGCCCACTCTTATCCTACCTTATCCAGGTGTAGGTCAGTACTGCTAGCTACTGACTGAAGTCCCAGGACCCGGGACCCGGGACTTTCCGTGACACATCCGTTTACCTGGCAAGTTGCACAGAGACTTTTGCACGGATAGGGACTACTCCTGGCTTTCCTTCGTTTTTTGTTTGCCTGATATTTGCCCAGTGAAGTTTACCTGGACTTTGTTTGTTTTGTTAATAAACCCCTTTGACTTCATTCTCACTGGTCTGTTTCGTTGGTGCCTTGCATTACAGAACAATGGGCCCAACAAACAGTTGCCATGGAAAGATTCCAGCAGCAGCTAACTGAGTTAACAGGAGCAGTTAATCTGTTAGCCCAACGATGCCCGAATGTGCCAGCAGTCACTGCAGCTCAAATCCAGGAGCAACTGTCTAATGTGATGGGGGAGGTCCAGCAGCTGCTCCAAGGAGCTTCCTTGTTACCCATCACGATCGCAAAACACCAAGTGGAGCCGAAGATTCCTCTGCCTAACTCCTTCAAAGGAGATAGACAGGAATTCCTAAACTTCAGGGACTCCTATCTTTTCTATTTCCAGTTGCGGCCAATAGCTTCTGGCAATATCAGACAGAGTATTGGGATCATAATGTCCTTGCTGCGTGGAGATCCCCAACGTTGGGCATTAAATTTGCCTCAGGACCACTCCGCCTATTTGTCAGTCGAAGCTTTCTTTAAGGCCATGGCCGTTATCGACGATGACCTAGATTGTACCTGTACTGCCGAGAACCATCTCGAGCATATTCAGAAAGGTCGCCACCCTGCCGAAGAATACGCTGCGGAATTCAGGCGATGGGCGGCTTTCACCACCTTGGGCCATAGTTTCCGGCTAGGACTTTCTGATGCAGTCCAGGATCTTCTTCTAGCCTTACCCACTCCCGTCTCATTGGAGATGGCCATCTCCCAGGCAATCGATGCTGACAGACGGATCCGGGAGAGGGGGGTAGAACAGTCGACTTGCTTTACACCTTCACGGCCACATCCAGGGGCCACCAAGCCGGCAGAAGAGCCAATGGAGGTTGGGTCCTCCCATCTTACACAAGCGGAACAAGCTCGTCGCCAACAGAAAGGTCTGTGCCTGTTTTGTGGAAAAGCAGGACATCTTGTTAAGACCTGTCCCCTCCTGTTAGCGGGAAATGAATGTACCTAGGGGGCATAGAAGAACCTCCTAGGTGCTATTATCCCTCCTCCAACTCGAGTGATGGTACCCATTTCACTACAGTGGCAAGACAAAGTCCATGTGTTTTATGTCCTGATTGATTCTGGAGCAGCAGGGAATATTATGGACTCAGTCTTGGTGCATCGACTTGGCATCCCGCTTATCCAGCCAAAGACCACCCTGTCGGTGACCGCTATTGATGGATCTCCTCTCCAGGATGGTCGTTCCATGTGGATGACGCCCAGGATGCAGGTAACAGTGGGGGATGATCATCGGGAGACCTTAAAGGGGTTGTCCAAGTTATATTTATTGATGACCTATCCTCAGGATAAGTCATCAATATCAGATCGGCTGGGGTCCGACACCCGACACCCCCTCCGATCAGCTGTTTGAAGAGAAGGCGTGCGCGGTGTCAGCGCTGCCTTCTCTTCACTGTTTACTTTCTAGCCGTTGCATCTGCAGTGGTGAGCAGGTGTAATTACACCCAAGCCGTGCCATTCATTTCAATAGGAAGGCTTGGGTGTAATTACACCTGCTCACCACTGCAGATGCAACGGCTAGAAGGTAAACAGTAAAGAGGAGGCAGCGCTGACACCGCGCACGCCTTCTCTTCAAACAGCTGATCGGAGGGGGTGCCGGGTGTCGGACCCCAGGCGATCTGATATTGATGACCTATCCTGAGGATAGGTCATCAATAAATATAACTTGGACAACCCCTTTAAGCCTTTTTGTCCTGGACATGCCATCCACTCCTTTGATTTTGGGTCTCCCTTGGTTGAGACTACAGATCCGATAGTTGACTGGCGCTCAGGTCAGATTTGTCGGTGGAGCCGGTGGAGTACTGAATGCCTCACTTTGTGCATATGTCCTGAGTTCCCACTAGCCTCCACAGAAGTATTAAGTACATTACCCCAGCATTACCATCACTTCCAGGATGTGTTCAGTTCACAGGGGGCTGATGTGTTACCTCCCCATAGGTCATATGATTGTCCCATAGATCTGTTGCCAGGTACCATGCCACCACAGGGACATCTATATAATCTCACTGGTCCTGAGATTCAGGCCCAGCGTGATTATATTAAAGAGAATCTCGAGAAGGGTTTTATTCGTCCATCCACTTCCCCCGCTGGAGCCGGGTTCTTCTTCATGGAGAAGAAGGATGGAGGCTTGAGACCCTGCATCGATTTTCGCACCCTCAATCGGATCACGGTGAAGAATCGGTACCCTCTGCCTCTGATTGACAATTTGTTTTCTCAGGTAGCAGGGGCCCGGATCTCCACCAAACTCGAATTGAGGGGTGCATATAACTTAGTACGCGTCAGAGAAGGTGATGAATGGAAGACCGCATTCAACACTAGGGACGAGCATTACGAGTATCTCGTTATGCCTTTTTATCTCTGTAATGCTCCTGCGGTCTTCCAGGAGTTCATCAATGATGTCCTCAGGGATTTCTTAGGTAGATTTGTTGTTGTCTATTTAGACAATATACTAATCTACTCGTCAGATCTGGTGTCTCATCGGAGACACGTGTGTCAGGTTTTCCAGAAACTGAGGGAGAACCACCTCTTTGCCAAACTAGAGAAGTGTCTGTTTGAGGTAACAGAATTGCCTTTTCTGGGGTACATTATCTCAGAAAGGGGACTGGCTATGGATCCATCCAAACTTTCTGCTATCTTGGATTGGCCTCGGTCTAAGGATCTGAAGGGACTGCAGTGTTTCTTAGGCTTTGCCAACTTCTACCGCAAGTTTATTAAGAATTTCTCTGCGATAGTGGTACCTCTCAAAAACCTTACTAAGAAGGGAGCTAATCCTTCAAAGTGGATGAGAGAGTCAGACAGAGCCTTTGAGACGCTAAAGCAGGCCTTTTGCACTGCGCCAATCCATACTCATCCAGACACTTCCCAACCTTTTGTCCTCGAGGTCGACGCCTCCGAGGTGGGTGTTTGGGCAGTTCTTTCACAGTATTCTAAGGTCCCTGAGAGGTTACAGCCCTGCTGCCTTCTTCTCTCGGAAGCTCTCTCCAGCCGAGTGGATTTATGACATCGACAATAGAGAGCTTCTGGGAGTACAATTGGCTTTTCAAGAGAGAAGACATTGGCTAGAGGGTGCGGAACATCCCATTACAGTTTACACTGACCACAAAAATTTTGAAAACCTCGAGACTGCCAAGAGACAAGCTCGGTGGGCATTGTTTTTCACCCGCTTTAATTTTCGCCTGACGTATAAGCCAGGTTCTAAAAATGTGAAGGCAGATGCTCTGTCCCATTGCTTCCATGAGGCTGCTTCCATCCTGAGCTCTGAGCCAGAGACTATTCTTCCAACTAAATGTTTTCTGGCCGCCCTAGGGACCGCAGAGTTAATGGGGGACTTGTCCTCTCTTCTCGAGCAGTCACAGGCAGAGAGTCCGCCTAATAAGCCCAAGGGGCGATGGTTTGTACCAGTTAACCTTCGATTAAAGGTTATCCAACAGATTCACGACTCCAAGTCTGCAGGGCATCTGGGTGTTAAGAAAATACTTGCCCTTGTTAAACGTCACATTTGGTGGCCCAGTATGTCCGTGGATGTTAATGCCTACATCCAGGCATGTAGTGTGTGTGCCCAATGTAAACCGTCTCGGTCTGCCCTTCTGGTTCTTTGCTCCCACTATCCATTCTTTAGGTTCCATCGACTTACATCTCCATGGACTTCATCACAGATTTGCCAAGGTCCTCTGGAAGTAAGGTAATCTGGGTAGTGGTGGACCGTTTTAGTCAAATGGCCCATTTTATCCCACTTGCCGGATTGCCCTCGGCCAGAGAATTGGCAGATCTGTTTTTGAATCATGTCTTTTGATTACACTGAGCGCCTGATGATATTGTTTCAGATAGAGATGTTCAATTCATCTCTCAGTTCTGGCGTTCTTTCTGCTCCCGTTTGGGTATGTATTTGTCTTTCTCTTCCGGTTTTCACCCAGAGACCAATGGTCAGACGGAAAGGACTAACCAGACCCTGGAGCAATATCTCTGGTGCTTCGTGTCAGACTGCGAGGAGGAATGGGCCGCGCATATACCCTTCGCGGAGGTTGCTTATAATAACTCTGAGCATGCTTCCACTAAGATGTCTCCGTTCAGGTGCGTGGGGGGCAGGGATCCAACCCGGAAGGAGACCATTTTAGATTTAGTATTCACAAATGGGAATTTGGTATCTGATATTACTGTAGGGGAAAGCTTGGGATCTAGTGATCACCAGTCAGTGTGGTTTACTATAAGTACAGTGACTCACCACACAAAAACAAAAGTTTTATATTTTAGAAAAACAGACTTTTCAGATTAGTGGTATACGAGTCCCTATCAGATTGGAACAGTTTCAATGGAGTCCAGGAGAATTGGGACTACTTACAAGTGGCACTATTGAAGCCAACAGAAAATGTCATTAGGCTTGTCAGTAAAAGCAAAAAAAGGAAGATACCACTGTGGTACTCAGCAGAAGTGGCCAAAATCATTGAAAACACAAAGATAGCATTTAGTAATTATAAAAAAAAAAAACGAGGATGACAGGCAAATTTATAAGATTAGGCAGAGAGAGGCCAAACAAGTTATAAGAGCTTCTAATGCACAGGCAGAAGAGAAATTAGCTCAGTCAGTGAAAAAAGGCGATAAGACATTCTTCAGATACATAACTGAAAAAAGGAAACTAAAACAAGGAATTACCAAATTAAAAACAAAAGAAGGAAGGTATATGGAAGAATATAAAGAACCAGCTGACTGCCTCAATGAATACTTGTACAGTTTTTACAAAGGAAAATGAAGGAAAAGGACCTCAGTTAGGAAAGAAGACTAGTGAATCTTTTGATGCATGTGTCTTTACAGAGGAAGAGGTTCTAAGTCAGCTGTCTAAAATTAATACAAATAAGTCACAGGGACCTGATGGGATACACCCAAAGCTATTAAAAAAGCTCAGCGGCGAACTAGCAAAACCATTAACAGATTTATTTAACCAATCACTGGCAACAGGAGATTGGAAATTGGCAAATGTTGTGCCCATTCACAAGAAAGGTAGTAGCGAGGAATCGGGCAACTATAGGCCAGTAAGCCTGACATCAATAGTGGGGAAATTAATGGAAACCATACTTAAGGAGAGGATTGTGGAACATCTAAAATCCCATGGATTGAAAAATGAAAAACAGCATGGGTTTACTTCAGGGAGATCATGTCAAACTAATCTTTGTTTGAGCGACTAAAATAATAAATGGCGGAGGTGCAGTAGACATCGCTTATCTGGACTTTAGTAAGGCTTTTGATACTGTCCCACATAGAAGGCTTATCAATAAATTGCAGTCTTTGTGAGTGGACTCCCATATTGTTGAATGGATTAGGCAGTGGCTGAGGGACAGACAACAGAGGGTTGTAGTCAATGGAGTATATTCAGACCATGTGGGGTATATTGTTACCAGTGGGGTATCTCATGGATCTGTTCTGGGACCCATATTGTTTAATATCTTTATCAGCGAAATTGCAGAAGGTCTCGATGGTAAGGTGTGTCTTTTTGCTGATGACACAATGATTTGCTACAGGGTTGATGTTCCTGGAGGGATACACCAATTGGAAAAGGATTTAGGAAAACTAGAGGAATGGTAAAAAAATCTGGCAACTAAAATTTAATATTGATAAGTGCAAGATAATGCACCTGGGGCGTAAAAACCTGGGGAAAGTATCTGAGGAAAGGGATTTAGGGGTCATTATTTCAGAAGACTTAAAGGTAGGCAGACAATGTCATAGAGCAGCAGGAAATGCTAGCAGAATGCTTGGGTGTATAGGGAGAGGCATTACCAGTAGAAAGAGGGAGGTGCTCATGCCGCTCTACAGAGCACTAGTGAGACCTCATTTGGAGTATTTTGCGCAGTACTGGAGACCATATCTCCAGAAGGATATTGATACTTTGGAGAGAGTTCAGAGAAGAGCTACTAAACTAGTACATGGATTGCAGGATAAAACTTACCAGGAAAGGTTAAAGGACCTTAACATGTATAGATTGGAAGAAAGACGAGACAGAGGGGATATGATAGAAACTTTTAAATACATAAAGGAAATCAACAAGGTAAAAGAGGAGAGAATATTTAAAAGAAGAAAAACTGCTACAAGAGGACATAGTTTTAAATTAGAGGGACAAAGGTTTAAAAGTAATATCAGGAAGTATTACTTTACTGAGAGAGTAGTGGATGCATGGAATAGCCTTCCTGCAGAAGTGGTAGATGCAAATACAGTGCAGGAGTTTAAGCATGCATGGGATAGGCATGCGGCCATCCTTCATATAAGATAGGGCCAAGGGCTATTCATAGTATTCAGTATATTAGGCAGACAAGATGGGCCAAATGGTTCTTATCTGCCAACACATTCTATGTTTCTTCTCTGGCCAAGCCCTCCACTGATTCACCGGTGGTGGATCAATGGTTCAAGGATAGACGTCCTATTTGGTCATCGGTTCAGCGGAGTCTCCGCAGTGCGGTGGCGCAACAGAAGAAATTTGCTGATCATGTATCACTTCTAAAATCTGCAGGCGACTCCGCCCCTTCATTCAGACTCCACCCCCGTTGGAGGTCCAAGGGGTGCCAGAGTTCGAGGTGAACAGGATTTTGGACTCTCGTTTTGTCCAGAGGTCTTTCCAGTACTTGGTAGACTGGAAGGGCTTTGGTCCAGTGGTCCAGAGGAGAGATGTTGGGTACCTGCTTGTCAGATGCATGCAAATGAGTTGGTGACAGCTTTCCACCGAGATAATCTTCTGAGCCGCCTCCTCGAGGGGGGGGATAATGTAAGATCCTCACCTGTCTCGCACTCCGGTGTGACCAAAAAGGGTCCTCATGGAGCGGCGAGACAGGTTACGCATGTCTCCATTGATACACCAGCTCTGACCCCTTTGCGAACCGACGCGGGGATGCGTTCGCATGTGGACCGGAGGGGAAGACCGCATGGCTTTCGGGAGACAGCATGGCCGGGCTAGTGGCAGTGCGCTGCGGCTGAGCTTGTCTCCGGTACCTATTGCGGATTCCATTCTGGCGTCCATGTCGACGCACTCTCACAGAGCCTGTCGTGCATCCGCGTGTACGTTCAAAGACGGGTTCACAAGGGGATACGTGGTCGCTTGTATGCGCTTCTTATGCGCTTCACCGACCAGCAAAGGGCATAGCACCTGCCCGCAAGTTCAAAGTAGATTAGAGGGCCGGCATTGGTCTAATTGACTAATGACCGACCAAAGCCTTGTACACAGGTGTAGAGCAGGATCATGACCTGTGGGGAGTGGACACTTGGCGTCCTGGGATTTGTTAGCAGGCCCATAAAATGTGGCCTCCCAGGTCGGTCAGTGCCCACTGTAATCCTTCCTTATCCAGATGTAGGTCAGTACTGCTAGTTACTGACTGAGGATTACTGGGACTCCGCCCATTCAAGTGGGACCCAGGACTCGGGACTTTCCGTGACACATCCGTTTATCTGGCAAGTTGCACAGAGACTTATGCACGGACCGGGACTACTCCTGGCTTTCCTCCTGTTTTTTTTTATTTGCCTAATATTTGCCCAGTGAACTTTACCTGGTCTTTTTTTTTATTAATAAACCCCTTTGACTACATCCTCACTGGTCTGTTTCGTTGGTGCCTTGCATTACAGTATAAAAGTAACCAATGAGAGAAAGAGCCCGCACAGCTATATGTACCACCTAATCATGGTCGCCTCTGGGATAGGCAGGGCAAAAGTGCACAAGAATGCTACTCCCAAGGTAAAGTAGAAGCGCATTCACACTTGAAGGTGGCACTCCTTCAACAGTATACTACAAACTAATCAAAAAACACTGAAGAAGATAAAAAAAACACCCTGCATGATGTGATATATAAATATGTGGATGTACATGGCAACATTTATTAAAAAAAAAATCACTGAAAATAATGCACTAACACAATAGATGCAAATAGTATATATGGACAAAGCCCTCATTCTGATATGATAAAAGCTGAGACTCTCAGCCAATATATTTTAATCGAAACACATCTGTGTCCGCCTACCAGTGCCAAGGTGTTCTCAGTCAGGCAGGACCTACTTTACTGAAAAGAGTATGGTGGCTCTCTGTCGCCTGTGACTATGAGTGGGTGCTACTAAGCCTAATGACTCAACCAGTCAAAAGAAGTTAAAATATATATAGAAAGGCTGAGCACTCTCCCAATGGACCACACAAAGACTATTCAAGAATGATTATATTTATTACACCGATATATGATAAAAAATAAAATCTAAAATATACAAAATGCACAATTAAAATATATTCTATTAAAAATAGTAAATAAGACTATTCAGATTGCGGTGGAATACAAAAGATTGCTATATGCAACTTGGAAGAAGAAGTATGAGGAGAAGGAGATCAATAACACCTCAGTACTTTTATCTTCAACATTATGCAGGAAAATTTACGTTCAGTAGAGCAGACCCTGCACATATAGTGTGCTACTACTTGTTACTTCTGTGTGCATCAAGCAACCAATGAGAGGAGAAACCCACACAGCTATATGTACCATCTATTCAGGGTCAACTATGGGATAGGTGAGGCAAAAAGTGCACAATAATGCTACTCCCCTGATAATAGGAGTGCATTTGCACTTAAAGGTGCCACTCCATCAAGAACATAAATTTATCAAAAATCACAGAAAAAGATACAAAACATCCTGCACGATATGATAACTGAATATGCGGATGTACATGGCAAACTTCATAAGGAAAAAATCACCGAAAATAATGCACTAACACAATAGATGCAAACATTATATATGGACTAAGCCCTCTGATATGATAGAATCTGAGACTCTCAGCCAATATATTTTGATCAAAACACATCCGTGTCCGCCTTCCCACGCCAAGGTGGTATCAGTCTGGCAGGTCCTACTCTAAACCTCCCTATGTCATTGGGCAGTGTCAGACTGGGGTGCCTAGGGCCCACCAGTGGAATTAATTTTGGGGGCCCACTCTACCACTAGCATAAACAGAAATATTACTTGTATATTTTTAGGCCTCACGTGCATGAACGTGTGCATTTTAGCACACAATTCAGCATGCAGAACAGAAATGTATTGTGCACTGTACAATATCAAAGTGTTTTTCATTAAGCAACTCAATTAGTTGATAACTTAAGGGGAGATTTATCATCTCCCTTGCACCAGAAAAGTGACTTATTTAAAAAAAAGTCACATGTGCCTATTTTTACTCTGCGCTCACCACTTTTCCAAAAGGGAGCATGACAAGGGTGGAAAAGGGGCGTAGTCATCAGCAGAGACAAATCTATCGTCATTTACACCAGGTGCAAATAAAGACAGAAATCCAGAGACAGACTGGGCAAAAACCCTACAGGGAATTTTTCCAGTGGGCTGATGCCCCTAGTGCTACCCAATCCCTCCTCACTAATGCTGTTCGGGTACATACTACTGGGGGAACTATAGGGGTCATTATCATAGAAAGTCCAGGCAGCATGCTGCAGGTAGGGTTGGCTTGGTGTTGTGGCCCACATCTCACTTCCTAAGCCCCCTGCTACATACTAAAGACAATTGGAGGAGGAGAACAGAACATGGCATATTGATGGCCACCACAGAGAGACAGCTTATGGGGAGGTATTTGGTTCTGTGGGATAGTATTCTGTGCTGCACTATGGTATTACTGACCTTGCCAACTTGTCTTAGCCCCATTTACTTGTGTTGCTCCACCTTCTGTCAATTTGGACCCATCTACAACATTGGAGTCAGGGCCACTTTAAGTTCCCAGTCCGCCCTTGCAGAAATGTACGGCAGCTCTGAGCTGTCGTAGATTTCTGTTTAGTTCGACAGACCACTGGTGGATGCACGTAATTTATGACGAGGCTCTCACCTCGTAATAAAATTAGGCACATCCAACAGCAGTGCAGGAGATATCAAGCGTAGAAAGCACCAATCTTGATACATCTCCCCTTAGCCTGCTATTTACAGTCAGTAGTATGGACAGCAGTCACACATGGAAATTCCTTGTCCTAGACTAACCACCCAGTCCCTCAGCCAGCCTAAAAGAGTGATCTTGTGATGTCACATCGCTGAGAGTGCCAGGTCCTGCTGCCTAAAGTGTTCCTGTTTATGCCTGTGGTGAGGTGAGTATTTATTTTAATTTGTTGGCATTATCATGGGTTTATAGATGCGGGGCAGTAATGGGACATTTCATACACAGGGGGCACAATTTTATTTTATTTTTTAACTCCCTGCCTTCCGTGCCACTCATATACCTGCACACTTCTGTCTAAATGGCAATTGGCCTATTGTCTGTCAAAATGGACAAAAAATAGGACATGTCTTATTTATTGATGACCGCTAAAAAAATGGCCAACTGAATTGCCCCATAGTCTGCAATGGTACTGAAAATGGCAGTTGTAAAAAAAAAAAAAAAATGTTTTCCATTGTTCTGTTTATTGGGAACATTTTGTTCACAAGGTAATGGGAAGAAAAGTAAATCTATAGCTTTTTTTTGTACAGTGTGCAGATCTCAGTAGCACAATGTCACTATAATACATATAAAATACAGTTAGATTTTTTAATAACATTTTTGGGTGGAATGAATTTTTTTTTATCTTTATGTTTTACTTGTGCCTGTGGACATGCATGGACTTTAAATGCTATATTATCTGTATTACCCTGAGATGCCATGGTTGGTATTGACTGTGGCAGCTTAGGGGTTAAACTGTATGGTTGGTAATTATCTCTTATCCGAGCCGTAAGGCCCCTTTCACACGGGCGTTGCGGACTGGGGCTGGATGCGTTCAGGGAAAATGGTGCGATTTTTGACACTAAAACAAGTCAGTTTTCACTGCGATTGCGTTCCATGTTTGCATTTTTTCCACGCGGATGTAAAATATTGTAATGCGTTTTGCACTCGCGTGAGAAAAATCGGCATGGTTAGGTGTTGTGTAGATTTTATTATTTTCCCTTATAACATGGTTAGAAGGGAAAATAATAGCATTCTGAATACAAAATGCATAGTACAATAGGGCTGGAGGGGTTAAAAAAAATAAAAAAGAATTTAACTCTTAATCCACTTGATCGCGCAGCCCGTCTTCTCTTCTGTCTTCTTCTTTGAGGAATAGGACCTTTGATGACATCACTGCGCTCATCACATGGTCCATCACATGGTCTTTTACCATGGTGATGGATCATGTGACGGACCATGTGATGAGCGCAGTGACGTCATCAAAGGTCCTTTTCCTGTGCACAGAAAAGAAGAAGACAGAAGAGAAGCCGGGCTGTGCGATCAAGTAGATTAAGGTGAGTTATATTATTTATTTTATATTTTTTAACCCCTCCAGCCCTATTGTACTATGCATTCTGTATTAAGAATGCTATTATTTTCCCTTATAACCATGTTATAAGGGAAAATAATAATGATCGGGTCCCCATCCCGATAGTCTCCTAGCAACGGTGCGTGAAAATCGCACCGCATCTGCACTTGCTTGCGGATGCTTGCGATTTTCACGCAGCCCCATTCACCTCTATGGGGCCTGTGTTGTGTGAAAAACGCAGAATATAGAGCATTCTGCGATTTTCACGCAACGCACAAGTGATGTGTGAAAATCACCGCTCGTGTGCACAGCCCCATAGAAATGAATGGGTCCGGATTCAGTGCGGGTGCAATGCGTTCACGTCACGCATTGCACCCGCGCAGAAAAGTCGCTCGTGTGGAAGGGGTCTAAGCATGCAGCTGCTGCATGGCCAAAAGCCTGAAGTCCTTGCCCCTTTCACACAAGCGAGTTTTCCGCCAGGGTCCTGACCCTTTCATTTGAACATGAGCATTGTTTTTCATGCATCAGTTCTGCATTGCGTGAGAATTGCAGCATGTTCTATATTCTGCGTTTTTCACACAACCCTGCCCCATAGAAGTGAATGGGGCTTCAGTGAAAGACGCATTGCATCCGGATGAAACACTGAACACATTTGCAGACAAAACTGACTGAACTTGCTTGCGAAATGGTGCAAGTTTCACTGAAGGCATCCGTATTGCTTGTGTGAAAGAGGCCTAAGGCCTCTTTCACACGAGCGAGATTTCTGTGAGGGTGCAATGCGTGAGGTGAACACATTGCACCCGCACTGAATCCGGACCCATTCATTTCTATGGGGCTGTGTACATGAGCAGTGATTTTCATGCATCACTTGTGCGTTGCGTGAAAATCGCAGCATGCTCTATTTTGTGCGTTTTTCACGCAACGCAGGCCCCATAGAAGTGAATGGGGCTGCGTGAAAATCGCAAGCAAGTGTGGCTGCGGTGCAATTTTCATGCATGTTTGCTAGAAGATGAGCGGGATGGGGACCCGATCATTATTATTTTCCCTTATAAAGGTTATAATTATTTTCCCATGGTTATAAGGGAAAATAATAGCATTCTTAATACAGAATGCTTAGTAAAATAGGGCTGAAGAAGTTAAAAAATAAATAAATAATTGAACTCGCCTTAATTCACTTGTTTGCACAGCCCGGCTTCTCTTCTTTCTTCTTCGGGGAACAGGACCTGTGGTGACATCACTGCGCTCATCACATGGTCCATCACATGATCCATCACCACGGTGAGGGCTCCCAGTTACCTCTGTATGCATGAAGCAACCAATGAGAGGAGGGGCACGCACAGCTATATGTACCACCTAATTAATGTGGTCTGTGGAATCTTTTTCAGTGATTTTTGTGCGTGTAAGAACACCCAAAAGCCCTGCCTATTTTTAGCCTGGGACAGTTATGGATAGTCCCTGCAAATTCAGGACTGATGGCAATTGTGAATGTAGTACAAGCCTCTGTCTTTTTTCTTGCAGACCAACAGTCCCCAGGAAAAATATAAATGTTTTAATATATCCAATGAATTCAATTGAACCATGTGCTATCTTTGGAGAACATGAACAGCACATGTCCATGATGAACTAAGGTATTAATAAGACCTAAGTGTTTTATCTCTTTTAGGGCTCATGCACACAACCGTTGTTGTTTTGCCGTCCGTTTTTCATGAATCCGTTGTTCCGTATCTGAGGTTTTTTTTTCTGATTTAAATCTTCTTTCGTTCCGTTATTCCATAAAACATATCCGTATGGTTTCCGTATGCGATCCGTTTTTTGTGGATTGGAAACGGAAACAGTAATTTATTAATCACCAAAGACATGAGCAATATGGGCTGAAAGCGGAAAGAAAATACGTTTGTGTGCATGAGCCCTTACAAGCATTTTGCTCAAAGGCATTGCGTGCTCTGTAGTTCAGCATATTCACTCTGGAAATGTTGCTTAACGTCGTTATATTTCTGTTCCATGTTTTTGTGCATTGTTATCACGGTGCTACGTGTGATTGTCCTTCACAGTGCGCAGTTATGCTCCTTGTCTATTTTCTCCTTGTTTTTCTTATAAAACAATAAAGTCTTTGAAAAAATAATATAAAGAAAGCAAAAAAGGACCCTCAAAACCACAGAACACATACCGAAAGGCTAGCACTTTTGCATGGCAAACACAATTAGCTATAAATTCACAAGTGTGATTAATATGAACATAATAATATCACTATAAATCAACTTTCCAGACAAAAACTGCTATTAAAATATATTACTGGTCTGTAGACCATGAAATTTCATAGCAATAATTTTATCTGTTGGAGTCTCTATACAGATCAACTGCATTCTGTTTAAAACTTAAAGGAGTTTTCCCGTGAAAATATGAAATATTTTTCAAACCAGGGCTGGATGTGAATACTTTTGTAGTTGCATGTACCACCTGCTATCCTTATTTTTTGTCCACCTCGCTGAGGTGGACACAAATGCTCAGTTCTATCCTTCAGTCCTAGCTACTGTTAGAAGCTGCAAGAGTTACAGTACAGAGAGAGTGGCAGTGGCATACCTTCAATGGAGGCAGACCAGGCAACTGCAATGGGTTCTGGGGGCAGTGGGACCCTGTGCTGATCTCCTTTCTCTTCATGATGTAATAACACTGCATTTACACTCAGCTGCCACCAGGGGGAGCTCAATGCAAAGATATTCTTTCAGCTTCCAGTAAATTGTAACTGCGTAAATTCCTTTGCACTGATCTCCCCTTAGTGGTGGCTGCAGATAGACAGTTTTATAATAGAATGGGAACAGGAAATGTATTAATGTAGTTTTGCCAGTTGTCTGGTGTAAATTCATTGAAAAATATAGTAATGAGACCAAGTACCATACCTATTAAGCGCCTGTTGCACTTTCTCCGAGATAGAAGTCGAATAAGGTGGGTGAGGTGGAGGGAGATTTATTTTATTACAATTTTTTTAATTAAAATTTCTTCCGCTTAAAAAAACAACAACAAAAAAACATAAATTTGTGAGAAATGTGGGGTGTTGCACATTCCGTTGCCTGGGAGTGATTGTTCTAGCATATTGGGAAACTGGGCAGGGCGGGGGGACCTCTGGTAAGTTTTGCTAGTCTGTAAAGCCTGTGTGTAGAGAGCTGCAGCAGAAAGGACATGCCCTAAGAAAGAACACACCCCTGAGAAAAGACATGCCATTTCCTCCCCAAACTGCCTGCTTAAAATAAATGTAGCAGATCAATTGGAACCATCTCTGGATCTTTGGATGTTTCATGGTAGGGATGGTGTGTTCAATGTGATGTGCAGTATTAGTTTTCTGCCACACATAGCATTTTGCATTTAGACCCAAAAATTCAACTTTGGTCTCCTCTGACCAGAGCACCTTTTTCCACATGTTTACTGTGTCTGCCAAATGGCAGATGACAAACTACAAATGGTGCTTCTTATGGCTTGCTTTCAAAATGGCTTTCTTCTTCCCACTCTTCCATAAAGGCCAGATTAGCGGAGTACACAACTAATATTATCCTGTGGACAGATTCTCCCAACTGAGCTATGGATCTCTGCAACTGCTCCAGAGTGACTGCGGGCCTCTTGTCTGCTTCTCTAAATAGTGCTGTCCTTGTCTTGGTTGTTGGTTTAGGTGGACGGCCATGTTTTGGCAGGTTTGCAGTTGTGCCATACTCCTTCCTCCTTTCAGATGATGGATTGAACAGTGCTCTGTCAGATGTTCAGAGCTTGAGATATTTTTTATAACCTAACCCTGCTTTACACTTCTCCACAACTTTATTCCTGACCTGTCTGGCGTATTCCTTGGTTTTCATGATGCTGTTTGATCACTAATGTTCTCTAACAAACCTCTGAGGCCTCCACAGAACAGCTGTAGTTATACTAAATAGGTGACCTCTGAAGGCAATTGGTCACACTGGATTTTATTTCAGGGTATCAGAGAACAGGGGGGGGCAGAATACAAATATACACCACACTTTCCAAATTTGTATTTATAAAAAATTTTGGAAACCATGTATCATTTTCTTTTCACTTCATACATATTTGCTACTTTTCTGTTGGTTTATCACATGAAATCCCAATAAAATACATTTAAGTTTGTGGGTGTGGGTGGGTGAAAGAATGTGTTCAAGCAGTATGAATACTTTTTCAAGGCACTGTAATCAGTTCACACAAAGAGTGAATAAGAATGTCTACCAAAATATGTATAGAGTATATTCTGTAAAGTCCTGTATCCAAGATTTTTATATTAATGGCCTATCTTCTGGATAGGTCACCAATATCAGATTGGCAGGGGTCCGACTTCCAGAACCCCTTTTGATCAGCTGTTGGAAGACGCCTCCATACTCTCTTAGTACTTAGGCCTCTTCCTAGGCCAATGACATTACTGTACATTGGTCATGAGGTCTAGGTGCAGCTTAGTCCTATTCAAGTGAATGGGGCTGAGTTGCAATACCAAGAACAGCCACTATACAATGCATGGTGCTGTGCTTGGTAAGCTGTTAGGAGGCTGCAGTGCTCACCAAAGTTCCAGCTGATTGGTGGAGGTGCCAGAAGTCAGACCCCTACCTATCTGATATTGATGACCGATCCCGAGGCTAGGCCATCAATATCGAATTTGTGAAGAAGCCCATTTTTAACCATAAACCATGCTAACCTTTGCATTGTGTGTATGAAATCATATAAATAATTTTAGTACATAGTGTGATAGCGATAGAATTCCACAACAAGTACATTACTATCCTTAGGACAGGCTGTCGATGTATGATGGTCACTGGTCAGCAGAACAAAGGCCATGTGTCTAGCTGTGTTTCTGTTCAAGCAGCTGTGCCCTTTTACTGCAGGTAAGTCACATTCACGAGGTGTAGTTGTAGTTCTATTGTTTTGTCAATTGGTGGTGGTCTTGAGGATAAACCATCAATGTACATTCCTGGAAAACCCATTTAATTTAAAACAAAATTTGTCAGCGTTTGTGCTCTTCTACTAATACAGTTATTTCCTGCAGACAAAATAGCATGCAAGTTTAAATCTGAATGTAAAACTGGAAGACATCCTTTTGTAATAGATTTGACCTGTAGAAATTGTACAATGAACTTTGCAGAAAACGTTACCAAGTGATGTAATGAATCTTTTTGTCGTCTGGTAGTGAAACAAATTAGTTCCTGTCTATTGGGATTATGTGCAATTCCAGAGGCTTTATTAATGCATAACGCTGGATACTTTCTTGTTCCCATATGTTGAAATAAAATTGAGCTTACAAATTCAAAAAGTTTTTCAGTGCAACAATTTTGGCCTGGATGATCTCTCCATCAAGGACACATTTAATACACAGTTAATCATCTGGGAGATGGCAGATATTCACTGTTGATGTGTTGGCGGCAGAATATTTATTCCAAACATGACAAAGATACTGTAAATCCAGGAAATTTGGGTTTGTAGAGTCAAAAGAAAGATAACACAGAAATACATTTGATTACCATTCACAAAAAAAGCAGACCATACACATTAGATACAAGTTTTCCTAATAATGTATATGGGGCTTTCCAGCTCTATGGTAGATGTCAGTGGAAAGAAAGTATGTTGGATTTCATCATGCCCCATGCTTTGTTCCTGCGGGATATAAGCTACTGCTAAACCCTTTATTGGAGAGATCAGATGGTGTGGCTAGCTGCATGCAGCCAAGCCACACACCAATGGCAGCCAATGGATGCACAATTTTGTGGTAGAATCATGCAGCAACGGGCCTCCGCGTGTGGTTGTACCTTGGCCGCACCATCTGATCTTAATCTAAGGCCTCTTTAAGACAGGCGTTGCGGGAAAATGTGCGGGTGCGTTGCGGGAATGCATTTTGCACTCGCGTGAGAAAAATCACGCATGTTTGAGTAAAATAGCGCTGGAGGGGTTAAAAAAATAAATAATTTAAAGGGCTTCTGTCACCCCACTAAACCTTTTTTGCTTACTTATAATCCCCACACTGCGATTTATGCCTACATAATCTAATTAATCATTTTGGTCCAGTAGATTTTGTTTAAAACGTGCTTTTAAAATATGCTAATTACCTTGCTACCAGCAAGTAGGGCGGCTACTTGCTGGTAGCAGCCGCATCCTCCGATCCTAAAGACGCCCCCTCCGCATGTTGATTGACAGGGCCAGGGAACGGGATCTGATTGATTTACTGTTCCTCTGGCTCTGCGCTAAGGGAACACTGAGACATTTTATCTCTTACTAGAAAAAACAAATCTGTGAAATTTGTGTCCATATGAATAAATTGTGAAAACTTGAAAATCTCTTCAAAATTGTGGCTGTCATGAAAAAATGGTACATATTAAGCTGATTGTTTCATAAATATGTCTAAAATTAGATGCACAAAATTTTGCAAAAAATTGGCCAAATTTGGGATACATTTAGAATGCAGTCACATAATAATGTACATGTGAGCCAGAGTTTTTGTACTTAGACTTTCAATTTTAGCTATTAAGCTAAAGCTTCTGTCCAAAAGAAGAAAATGGGGCAATTTCATTAATCCTGTCTAAAATGTAGAAAGTGTAAACTTAAGGTGGATTTACACTGCCCAGACTGAGCAGGCAATTATTGGGAAGGCACCCTTCCTTCCCAATAATTGCCTGCTAATCAGTGGAGGTAGGAGCTTCATTCATATGCAGCAATCTCCTCCATTATATGAGGATGAGCAATGGCTGCTGCCATCACTCGTCCTCAGATTCATTGTCTCTAGGCAGCAGATAATGCAGTTTACACAGCACTATCTGCTGCCCAGAAATGATGACTGAGGTGTCTGCATGAAAGATTATTTCACTTGATGAACTAGCGTTTTGCTCGTAATCTGTGGAACCTTTACGTGGGCAGGTGAATTAGCTCTCATACTAATGTTCCTTCCCGACAAGCATCCTGACAATCATGCGGTGTAAATCCACCTACAGACAGGCAGTGTAAAGATTTACTACATTTATAGTGGTGGTTCATATTGTACAGGTCCTTCTAAAAAAATTTGCATATTGTGATAAAGTTCATTATTTTCTGTAATGTACTGATAAACATTAGACTTTCATATATTTTAGATTCAGTATACACACAACTGAAGTAGTTCAAGCCTTTTATTGTTTTAATATTGATGATTTTGGCATACAGCTCATGAAAACCCCAAATTCCTATCTAAAAAAATTTGCGTATCAGGAAAAGGTTCTCTAACGAGCTATTAACCTAATCATCTGAATCAACTAACTCTAAACACCTGCAAAAGATTCCTGAGGCTTTTAAAAACTCCCAGCCTGGTTCATTACTCAAAACCGCAATCTACTCGAATATTGAGCACGGTATAGGAATAGAATGTGTAAAAACAGTCCTCCAAAGTGATGATACGCTAACATCACCCCAAATAGAATTTCTCCTTGACGGCTTGCGTTTTATACTTCAGAACAACTATTTCATGTACAATAATACAGTCTACCATCAGTGCAAGGGGACCGCTATGGGGACACGAGTAGCGCCGGCGTTCGCAAATTTATTTATGGGGGAATTCGAAAAGAAATTCATCACTAACCACCCTGATTTCCACAAACAGATCATATATTATAAAAGATATATTGATGATCTGTTTATTATTTGGGAGGGGAAGGAAGACACGGCAAAAATATTCTGCAACTCCCTTAATGAAACAGATTGGGGGATCTCTTTTACTCCGAATTTCAATAAAGTAGAGATAGAATTCCTAGATATTATTATCTCATGTCACAACAATCTGCTGAGCACAAAAACATATTTCAAAACAGTGGACACTAACAGCTATATTCACTATTCTAGTTTCCATCATAAAAAATGGCTGAAAAACATACCATATAGCCAATGTAAAAGGATTAGACGGAATTGTACAAAGAACGAGGATTTTAAAATACAAACAAAGATCTTGGAGAACAGGTTCCAAGATAAAGGATACCCAAAACAACTTGTGAAAGACGCTATAAAAAAGAGCAGCGTACAATCACAAGAGGCATGCCTATCAGTTAACAACAAACCTAAGGGCCCTAATGAAATAGTCCGCTTTATCACTCAGTACAATACGTCTAATAGACAGATTCAAAAAATCCTTAAAAACCACTGGCATATTCTTCTACAGGATCCACATGTAGCAAAATACCTACCCCCTACACCAAATATTACCTATAGACGGGCGCCGACCATAAAAAACATATTAGCCCCGAGCCAACCAAAACAACATACCCTAGCGATAGGAGCTAGTGGACCAAGCCAAGAAAAAGTGAAAGAGAAAGGTAGCTATAAGTGTGGATCTAAGAGGTGCCTATGTTGTAAAATCATCACACATAGACAAACCTCTTTCACTTCCAATTATAATGGTACGACATTCCCAATAAAATACCATCTCACATGCCACTCTACCTATGTCATTTATCTTATTGAATGCGGATGCGGCCTACAATACGTTGGCCGAACCACCCAAGCCCTTCATTGCCGGGTGAATCAACATAGGTATAACATCCGCAAACAATATCTAAAACATGGGGTTTCCAGACATTGTGCATCCACCCCAGAAAAAGACAAACATAAGTTAAAAATTACTCCCATTGATTTTATACCAGAAAACCCGCTGAATCGTTTCGAAAAACTACAGAAGAGGGAAGTATTCTGGATGTACCAATTAGATACACTGAGTCCTCGAGGTTTGAATGAAATCATTGAGACTATCCTATGAAAGACATGAATGAGATCTTTGTGATAATAGAAATAATACACATATATAATATTAAATAAGGATTATATAATGATCAACAATATATACATATCCGAGAGACAATGACGCACAACTTTGTGTGTGTATGTGTGTGTGTAGGTATGTTTGCTTACATGTGTATGTATATGTATGTGCGTATACAAGTGCTTGTGTGGGTATATATATATGTGTATTTATATACACATGTATATATGCCTGTATAAACTTTCTATGTTAATGGTCCATATAAAATTAGAACCAGCAGAATTAGGATAGAGAATATTGAGAATATTTATTTTCATTACATACATACATCCTTATGCACATTCACTGTATTTGTATGTGATTTTACTATGTTTAATCCTGTGCAACTGGATGAGTCAATTTTTTATCTTTACTTTTATTCTTTTTATTTTAATTTTATTTTTATTTTTATTTTTATATTTATTTTTATCTTTGTTATATTATATATATATTTTCTTCACATTGATACCTAACTCATGTTCATCTTACTTCTATTTATATTATTATTATTATTGCTATCACTATTTTAATTTTTCACATTTAGAGAAAACATTTTTATATATACCTTTAAATGTATAATTTTATATGTCTTATATATCTATCTATCCATCTATATTACTGCCCCTATTATCTGTGTCCCCTATGAGCCCATCCATCTTTTGCAGAGACCTATTGTTACTGCTACTACTGTTTTTATCATAGCATATAAGAATATAATGAGAATTATTGGTTTAATTCTCATATATATATATATATATATATATACAGTTTTAGTACATTTAGACACAATCCATAAGATTTTCTGAAAGACAATTGGGGACCGATTGTGGTGATAATAATAATAACAACAATGTGCTAATCCCTTTGGCATAGACTGGCCAGCCCCAATTGCAAGTTTACACTCACCTCCGCTTCAGACCGGCAGCCTATACATATGATGGATATCAGGACCAGGCATCCAAATAAAGGCACACACAGGAATCACCCCACTACCTGTGAAACCTTTGAAACGGGAGCCCAGCATCCCGCAGGGCTATTACACTAGCTGAAATGGGATCACACTAGCACCAGCGCTTGCTACCGCTTCCAGTCCAGAGATCGAGCAGCGCTGGTGTTTTTCATATAACAGGCAGTATTGTATGAAGCAGCCGATACTGAGGATCGCTGCAAACAGGGAGAGCAGAGAGCTTGAGATGACTCTGGCTCTGTGTAGAACTCCGTGTGCTGGTGTCTCTCTGAGATACCAGCGCAAGAGAGCGCAGGTTTAATAAATTGTATCAAATGTATCAACCTAGAATAGGGAATAAGCATCTATATGTAGCGCTCAGTCTAGCGCAACTGTAGCCCACTCCTTCACATGTTAGATACAAGTATATACATACTCCAGTATCCTCTTCTAATGGACGTAATTGAAGGCTATCTAGGAGCCTCATTATACTAAACACGCCCCTCCTTATCTCTGTACCTCCCTCTGATTAACCCGCCAAAACAGTGTTTAAAATGTTCTAATCACAAGCAAGTTTGCATTCTGTGAATTGTCCTGACGAAGGGGGCACTCCGCCCTTGAAACGCGTTGACCTAAATAAAAAATCATTATAAAACCTGAAGACTCATCTATATGCCTGCAGCGCCGGATAGTGGTCTCCCACTTTTGTGTTTACGTGTACACCTACAGACAGGCAGTGTAAAGATTTACTACATTTATAGTGGTGGTTCATATTGTACAGGTCCTTCTAAAAAAAATTGCATATTGTGATAAAGTTCATTATTTTCTGTAATGTACTGATAAACATTAGACTTTCATATATTTTAGATTCAGTACACACAACTGAAGTAGTTCAAGCCTTTTATTGTTTTAATATTGATGATTTTGGCATACAGCTCATGAAAACCCCAAATTCCTATCTAAAAAAATTTGCGTATCAGGAAAAGGTTCTCTAAACGAGCTATTAACCTAATCATCTGAATCAACTAACTCTAAACACCTGCAAAAGATTCCTGAGGCTTTTAAAAACTCCCAGCCTGGTTCATTACTCAAAACCGCAATCATGGGTAAGACTGCCGACCTGACTGCTGTCCAGAAGGCCATCATTGACACCCTCAAGCAAGAGGGTAAGACAGAAATAAATTTCTGAACGAATAGGCTGTTCCCAGAGTGCTGTATCAAGGCACCTCAGTGGGAAGTCTGTGGGAAGGAAAAAGTGTGGCAGAAAACGCTGCACAACGAGAAGAGGTGACCGGACCCTGAGGAAGATTGTGGAGAAGGACCGATTCCAGCGGAAGCAGTGGACTGAGTCTGGAGTAGAAACATCCAGAGCCACTGTGTATAGGCATGTGCAGGAAATGGGCTACAGGTGCCGCATTCCCCAGGTCAAGCCACTATTGAACCAGAAACAGCGGCAGAAGCGCCTGACCTGGGCTACAGAGGAGAAGCACTGGACTGTTGCTCAGTGGTCCAAAGTACTTTTTTGGGATAAAAGCAAATTTTCATGTCATTCGGAAATCAAGGTGCCAGAGTCTGGAGGAAGACTGGGGAGAGGGAAATGCCAAAGTGCCTGAAGTCCAGTGTCAAGTACCCACAGTCAGTGATGGTCTGGGGTGCCATGTCAGCTGCTGGTGTTGGTCCACTGTGTTTTATCAAGGGCAGGGTCAATGCAGCTAGCTATCAGGAGATTTTGGAGCACTTCATGCTTCCATCTGCTGAAAAGCTTTATGGAGATGAAGATTTCATTTTTCAGCACGACCTGGCACCTGCTCACAGTGCCAAAACCACTGGTAAATGGTTTACTGACCATGGTATTACTGTGCTCAATTGGCCTGCCAACTCTCCTGACCTGAACCCCATAGAGAATCTGTGGGATATTGGGAAGAGAAAGTTGAGAGATGCAAGACCCAACACTGTGGATGAGCTTAAGGCCGCTATCGAAGCATCCTGGGCCTCCATAACACCTCAGCAGTGCCACAGGCTGATTGCCTCCATGCCACGCCGCATTGAAGCAGTCATTTCTGCAAAAGGATTCCCGACCAAGTATTGAGTGCATAACTGAACATAATTATTTGAAGGTTGACTTTTTTTGTATTAAAAACACTTTTCTTTTATTGGTCGGATGAAATATGCTATTTTTTTTTTATAGGAATTTGGGATTTTCGTGAGCTGTATGCCAAAATCATCAATATTAAAACAATAAAAGGCTTGAACTACTTCAGTTGTGTGTAATGAATCTAAAATATATGAAAGTCTAATGTTTATCAGTACATTACAGAAAATAATGAACTTTATCACAATATGCTCATTTTTTTAGAAGGACCTGTATTTTAACTTTAGTACATTGCTAGACACTTCTGTCTAACTTTACACCACCTTTTGGATAACTTACTATACAGCAAAAGTTTCTGCCAGAATTCTGGCACAATTCTGAAGTACATTGTCGCATCTTAAGCCACATCCTCTTGTCAATCAGGAAAACTGAAACTAGGTGCAGTCGATTATTCTTTTTGGTGCATTGCTACATAAATCAGAACAAAACTTTATTTGACATTATGACAATCTGAAAAGTATTAGATACTTTTTTTCTCTATAAAGTATAGTGAAAATTGCTTGGATATCTCCTGAAAAATCACTTCGTTTTCATCACTTTCTAGAAATAGCCTTAATTGAAAAAATCTAGGTGTAGCCTTAGTCTATGAATTAGATGTGGCGGCTAGCAGGCAGTAAAGATGAGGCCCTGATACATACGAATACCATGCGGTTATTTTCTATTTATTCAATATGAATTGATTATAAATGTATTCCTTATTGTTAATATCCACAGGGTTCTGTAGGTTTCCCCACAAAACCAAGCTGCCATTAACGATACATAAGTAATTCACAATCACACTCATTTCCAAAAGCCCTCCATTCACATACATGCTCAACAAAGCCAAGCATGCATATGTCCTGAACATGGAGAGATGACAAAGTCAAAGTCTGAATCTCGTTAACGCTGGTGGCCCATGACCGTTGCTGTCCCACTCCTTCGAGCAGACACGAGTGCCGTGTTACTCACCTAATTGCTGTCCCGGCAATTTTTTTGCCACACGTGTTTCTTCATGTTACAGGCTATGGCCTGAGCTTCCCAACATGTCTCTCGAGTCTGTCCCTAGGGTGCGCATGCACAGCTCTCTGGCTCTTAAAGGGGCCGGCACACACATCCTAGTCTTACCCAGCCAATGACTGTCCACCTTAGGGTACTTAAGGTACTTTCACCTAGGGTAGTTTGCCTGAGCAATAGGTAGTCTAGTTTCCTAGTTCCCTGTAAAAGTGTGCTAGTCTGTTTGTCTGCCTGTGTACCGACTTCTGCTTTTTTACCTGTGACTGTTTACAGTTCTGACCCTTTGCTGCCTGCCCTGACCTCGGACATGTTTCATGGATTGGAACAAACTCTTCCTGCCCTGTTCCCTGCCTTTTACTGACTATGAACATAGCCTGAGCCCTCGGTGCATCCCACCGAGGTCAGCCGTCAACCACATTGGGACTACTGCAAGAGGTAGTCCAGATCCCTGTATAGGGGTTAAAGGATTAATATCAAGGGACTGTCAGGATAATGCATTTAGGATGAGTCCTAGGTCAAACTGGTTGATTGACGCAGTGGTTCTAAACCTATGACAGTCAAATCATAGAACTCACTGACCCACCCCAGATGGGTCTTCCCAAGGTATTCTTAGAACTGGCTCACCAGCATGACTACCAGGAGCTCTCCTTTATGCATACTGCTGCAGCAGCACTGCAACATCTCACCACAGCCTCTGCACCAACTCCTCCTGAAGTCAGAGCCTCAGGAGAATCTGGGTTACATCTGTCACTTCTTCCATGCTATACAGGACAAATGGAGTGAAACTCCAACGAAAAAGCTGAATACGTGGGCGCTAAATTCTTTATTCTAAATACAAACTGTGTCATGGCTTCATCAACCAATGCACCATTCACTTCAAGCTACAGCCACACCAGATTCCTTCCAATTGGGCTAAGGTAATATTCTTGGTCTTGCTATTGTTGGGCAAGGTTCTTGCCTGGGCTATTCGACTCCGGGACAGATGTGATCCAATGACCGTCAATCTGCAGGAGCTTCTATCCACTTTCCCCATAGTGTTTGAAGAACCTGGAAGCACTACTGCCTCCTCCCCTCTTCTGCAACTTTGCCAGGGCAACCTTACAATTTGCCAATATGCCACACAGTTCCATACCCTGGTCTATGAATTGGCCTAGAATAACAAGGCTCTAGTGGCAGCTTTCTCAGAGGGTCTGAGATGGCAAAGTAAGGATGAACTGGTGGGTCGTGATGTACATTAGATGTCTTGATCTTCCTTGCAACCCACATTGATATTCCACCCCGAGAGTGTGCCAAAAAGCCTGTACATGAGAGGAGACCTCCTCGGTTAGCACCATCTTTACTGAGACTGCTGGTTCTATCTCCCTCTACTTAAGCACTGGAACCCATATAAGTGGATCGAGTCAGGTTGTCTGAAGAGGGGTATCAACACAGGCGCTCTAACAACCTGTGTCTGTATTGCAGAGCCAAGGAACGCTATGTTTGCACTTGTCCCCACAAGGCAGGAAACTGCATCTGATTGCGGGTCAGAGCCAAGGGTTGGTTGGAGAAGATCAGCTCTCTCCAAAGTTGACTCTACCTTTGCAACTGTCCTGAGATGGTACACGGTTTACCGTACAGCCATTCCTTGACTCTGGCTCAGCAGGTAAGTTCTTGTATATCAGGCCTTAGTAAACCAATACCATATTTCTGTCCAGTGCCTAGCGAAGTATTTAGTGGTAACATCTAAGAAGCCAATGTCACAGAGTCACCCCCTTGCCCGGCGTCTGACAGCTAGCTTGACGGAACTCTTAGCCCGCCAGCTTTTACCATACCAGCTGGTGGAGTCTGAGGCCTTCAAAAAATTTGTCGCTATTGGGACACCACAGAGGAAGGTACCCGGGCGAATTTTTTTATCCCAAACCTCTACTCAGTGATTGAAAAGGAAGTCATGGCATATCTGGCATACAGTGTTGGGGCAAGGGTCCATCTGACCACTGATACCTGGTCTGCAAAGCACGGTCAGGGCAGGTATATCACCTACACTATGCATTGGGTCAACCTGCTGACGGCTGCCAAGCATGGAATGCGTGGCTCTGCAGCGGAGTTGGTGACACCGCCACGACTTGCAGGCAGGCCTACTGCTACCTCCTCTACTCCTCCTTCTCCATCCACTTCCATAACTTCCTCGGCTGAGTCCTCTTCTGCTGCGGCGTCTGGCTGCGGCGTCTGGCTGCACATCAACTGAACCCCCCCAGCTCCCCAGGGGCTATTCCACATCCCGGATACGACAGTGTTACGCTGTCTTGGGGTTGACTTGCCTGAAAGCAGAGAGCCACACCGGACCAGCACTTCTGTCCGCCCTGAACTCACAGGTGGATCAGTGGCTGACCCCGCTCCAACTGGAGATCGGCAAAGTGGTGTGTGACAATGGAAGCAATTTGTTGGCGGCATTGAATTTGGGCAAGTTGTCACATGTGCCGTGCATGGCACATGTGTTGAATCTCATCGTACAATGCTTTGTGTCTAAGTACCCAGGCTTACAGGACGTCCTCAAGCAGGCCAGGAAGGTGTGTGGCCATTTCAGGCGTTCCTACACGGCCATGGCGCACTTTGCAGACATTCAGCGCCGAAACAACATGCCAGTCAGGCGCTTGATTTGCGACAGCCCGACACATGGGAATTCAACACTCCTAATGTTCGACCGCCTGCTCCAACAAGAAAAAGCCATCAACGAGTATTTGTATGACCGGGGTGCTAGGACAGCCTCTGCGGAGCTCGGAAGTTTTTTGCCATGTTACTGGACGCTCATGCGCAATGCCTGTAGGCTCATGCGTCCTTTTGAGGTGACAAACCTAGTCAGTCGCACCGAAGGCACCATCAGCGACCTCATCCCATTTGTTTTCTTCCTGGAGCGTGCCCTGCGAAGAGTGCTGGATCAGGCTGTAGATGAGCGGGAAGAGGAAGAGGAAGAGTTGTGGTCACCATCACCACCAGAAACAGCCTTGTCATTATCGCTTGCCGGACCTGCGGCAACGCTGCAAGAGGAGTATGAGGAAGAGGAGTCAGAGGAGGAATGTGGCTTTGAGGAGGAGGAAGACCAACCACAGCAGGCATCCCAGGGTGCTCGTTGTTGTCACCTATCTGGGACTCGTGGTCTTGTATGTGGCTGGGGGGAAGAACAGACCGTCAATAACATCAGTGAGGAGGAGGAACGGGAAATGAGTAGCTCGGCATCTAACGTTGTGCAAATGGGGTCTTTCATGCTGTCATGTCTGTTGAGGGACCCTCGTATAAAAAGGATGAAGGAGAACGACCTGTACTGGGTGGCCACGCTACTAGATCCCCGGTATAAGCAGAAAATGGCGGAAATGTTACCAAATTACAGGAAGTCAGAAAGGATGCAGCAGTTCAAAACCAAACAAAAAAATATGCTTTACACAGCTTATAAGGGGGATGTCACAGCATAATGGGAATCTAACAGGGGAAGAGGTGAAAGTAATCCTCCTCCTACCACGACCACGGCAGCAAGGACAGGATGCTTTACAGATGTGTTGTTGATGGAGGACATGCAGAGATTTTTCAGTCCTACACATCGCCACAGCCCTTCGGGATCCAGCCTTAGAGAACGACTCGACCGACAGGTGGCAGACTACCTCGCCTTAACTGCAGATATCGACACTCTGAGGAGCGATGAACCCCTTGACTACTGGGTGTGGAGGCTTGACCTGTGGCCTGAGCTATCCCAGTTTGCAATAGAACTTCTGACCTGCCCCGCTTCAAGTGTCCTGTCAGAAAGGACCTTCAGTGCAGCAGGAGGCATTGTCACTGACAAAAGAAGTCGCCTCGGTCAAAAAAGTGTTGATTACCTCACCTTCATTAAGATGAATGAGGCATGGATCACGAAGGGACTGACAGTAGGGGATACGTTTAACTAACAAAAGGCCTGATGACATGCCTCAAAATGGTCCCCACGCTGCTGTATTTAATGTCTGCATACTGGATGACTTTCGTGAATTCTCCGCCACCAACTAGGGTTCAAGCCGCAATGTTTTAGTCACCTTTCTGCCTTGAAAACATCAATTTTTCCGGCCGCTGCTACAACAGCGGCTGTAACAATAACATTGTTTTTCAGGCATGTGTACATGCCTAATTTTTCTGGCCTCTGGTGCTGCACTGTGGCTGCAAAAACAAAACAAAAAAAAGGCACATACAAGTGTCAATTCCCCTTTCGTGATCGTTACCTTGTTGTGGTGAAGGGGCTTGCATATCACAATGAAGCGATCATCACCTCTATGAGTGTGTTGGCAATGTTGCCACACCCCAGGTGATAAGGCCGTTGCTTCATTATGATCAGACCAAAAGCGATCGGGACGACTGGATGTTTTTTCATAGAAAAAAACTAAAAAATGTTTATTTATCTTTTTTTAAGTTGTATGGGTTTTTAATATATAAAATAAAAAAATCATAATAAAGTCTCTTAATAGTTTATTAGAAACAATGCAGACAATTTAAAAAATCCCCAACAATTCCAATACAAATCAAGTACAAAACTCAGAACTAAATTATTCCAGGATGTCGTAATGGTTCGTTAATTCGACACACGTCCCCGGATAGGGAACGTAACAGGGATTAAACTGATAGGAATAGGACTAGTTAAGACACCACTCATATAGGGTGTCACAGCACATTACTCCGTGCACGCGCAGTGCCCCAACTTGGGAGTAAGAGGACCAACCAAGCTGCTTTTTCCATCTTCTGGTTCCTAAAATCAATTCAGTTTGGTGTATCAAAGTTTGGTCTGTCACTGTGAAGGCAGTCGAAGATACCCGGCCTAAATTTTTTTTCACAAAAGGCAATCCCACCCTGATATGGGACGTAACAGGGATTAAACTGATGAGAATAGTACTACAGAAAATAGCACTCATATCGGGTGTGACAGTAAATTGCACGGCGCAGACGCAGTGACCGTGGCGTGGATTCAAAGAAAGGGGAGGGAGCCAGCAATTTTTTAACCATCTCCCCGTTCGAAAAATCTATTTAATAAATGGACCCCAGATTGGGGACGTAACAGGGATTAAACTGATGAGAAGAGAGCACTATAGAAAATAGCACTCATATCGGGTGGGACAGTAAATTGCACGGCACAGACGCAGTGACCGTGGATTCAAACAGAGGGGAGGGAGCCAGCGTTTTTTTTTAACCATCTCCCCATTCGAAAAATCAATTCAATTCACCTTTCCGGGACCCTTGGTGTTGTACGTGGCTGGGTGGAGGAAGAAACCTTCAATGACATCAACGGGACATGGCTAGCTTGGTATCCAACCTTGTGCAAATGGGAAGTTTGCGGTTGGACAAATGGACTGTTTGCGGTGGTTTGCGGTGCATTAAAAGGGGAGTTTGGTCTGTCAATGTTTGTGAAGCGGGCGTAACCCTTACACTACCTGATCGATACAACATCATACCTGATCGTATACACACACTGGATGTTTTAAACCACGTTGTTAAAAAAAAAAATTGGATTGTTAGGTGATTTATGCCCTTTATGGATTAAAATCCAACTCTGCGTCAACTATGTAATTTTCCATGGGAGTTTTGCCATGGATCCCCCTCCGGCATGCCACTGTCCAGGTGTTAGTCCCCTTGAAACAACTTTTCCATCACTATTGTGGCCAGAAAGAGTCCCTGTGGGTTTTAAAATTCGCCTGCCCATTGAAGTCAATGGCGGTTCGCCCGTTCGCGAACATTTGCGAAAATTTGCGTTCGCTGTTCTCGAACGGAAAATTTTATGTTCACGACATCTCTATTAGAGAGCAGGAACTAAAGGATTTACATCACAGACTTCATAATCTAGAGTTGTATAAATATGACCTAGCTCTAAGACTATTAAAAGCCCAATTTTACGGGCATGATAATAAAGCGGGATCACTTTTGGTGTCTAGGCTGAAAATTAAGCAAAACAAAGCAAAACTCCCCTACAAATTAGATACTCAAGGACTCAAAGTGTTTGACCCTCAACTGATTGATAACACATTAGCTTTGTTTTACTCCTCCTTATACAATCTAAAGTCGGATGCTAATACAATCCAACCTGTTTCAGCTGATATTGATCAATTTTTGAACTCAGTGACTCTACCCAAAGTACCAACACCCCAATTAGATACCTTGATGTCCGAATTCACCGATTTAGAGATTGAGGCCACCATTAAGTCACTAAAATCCAATAAATCCCCGGGCCCCGATGGGCTTTCTAATGATTATTATGAGCAATTTAGAGAAATCTTAATACCTCCCCTTAAGAAACTTTTTAACCATGTGAGATGTGCTGGGATACTTCCAGCTGAAATGTTGGAGGCGACCATTGTCACCCTCCCCAAGCCGGGGAAATCGCCAGATAAACCGGTGAATTTCCGCCCGATCTCACTGCTAAATACTGACTTGAAACTGTATCCATAAATCTTGGCTCTGAGATTGGCGGAGATTCTTCCGGGCATAGTCCACAAAGATCAGATGTGCTTTGTGAGGGGGAGACAATCAGTGGATGGTAATAGATGTTTTTTGGACTTTGTGGGTGAAGTGGAGGTCTGTCGGATGCCTTCCCTCCTCCTATCTCTGGATGCGGAGAAGGCGTTCAACAGGGTCTATTGGGGTAACCTAGATATGGTCTTGGAAAAATTAATAAAAAATAAAGTGTTATCATCGGGGTTTATGTCTCAGTCTTTCCTGATAACTGCGCATATAGCGTCCCAATATCCGTTTAAATGGATGACAGAGGGGATTTCGTATCTGGGGATTCCGGTGACATTCTCCACTAAAGATCTCTTTAAAAGAAATTACTTACCTCTACTCGACACAGTATCAGAGGACCTTAATGCCTATTCATCCCTGGAAATCTTCTGGACAGGGAGGATAGCAACCATTAACCCCTTAAGGACACGGCCTATTTTTCTCCTTAAAGGGGTTATCCGAGTTATTTTTTTTGTTCTTTCTATGTTCCTAACTAGGCAAACATAACAACTTTACAATGAACTCCCTTTGTCTGCAGTGTCTGGTTTATCAGATATGACTGAGGGTCACACGACCTGTGATGTCAGCTTCTGTCCCTGCTCTGATAAAGTTCGTTGCACAAGCTTATAATCGAGAAGTCACTGTGCTGGCCACGCCCCCCTTCACTGCCGGGCTGTCTGCTCTCTCCTAGGATTCTTAACCCCTTCAGCTGCACAGACTGAGTAGCTGAAAGCAGTGACATTTCTGGGCACAGGAGCCGACAGACTAGAGAGAACATTGCACAAGAAGGTAGGGGGAAGATCCTGTGTGTATTAGCAGTGTCATTATACAGGTGGGACTTGCGATTGATTCTCCCAGCACTCAGGGCAGCTCTTGTATCCACTCCCTTAGCAGAGCGATTGTTTTTATTGGATGTAAACAAAGGGCCAGAAAAGAACCAGGGAAATTAGAAAATATATATTTTTTTTTTGCATCAAACTTGCTTAGCTTAGTTATATATTGCTGCCCATCAGATTTTCAGTGCTATATATTTTTTTTTCATAACTCGGACAACCCCTTTAAGGACCAGGCCATTTTTTGCAAAACTGACCAGCGTCACTTTATGTGTGAATAACTTTAAAACGCTTTTACTTATTCAGGCCATTCTGAGATAGTTTTTTCATCACATATTGTACTTCATGACACTGGTAAAATGGAGTAAAAAAAAAAACATTTTTATTTATAAAACAAATACCAAATTTACCAGAATATTTTGAACAATTAGCAAATTTCAATTTCTCTACTTTTATAATAGATAGCAATATCTCCAAAAATAGTTATTATTTAACATTCCCCATATGTCTACTTCACGTTTGGATCATTTTGGGAATGCCATTTTATTTTTTGGGGACGTTACAAGGCTTAGAAGTTTAAAAGCAAATCTTTTAGATTTTAGAAACTACACCCCTCAAGGTATTCAAAACTGATTTTACAAACTTAACCCTTTAGGTGTTCCACAAGAATTAATGGAAAATAGAGATAACATTTAAAAATTTGAGCTAATCTTACGTGTCACAGACAAATATGACAACAGATTTTGGTTATTTGTTTCAGTTTTACATAGCAAAGCATTTAAAAAAAAAAAGATTCCTTAGTGTCTCCACATTCTGAAAGCCATAGTTTTTTTTTTTTGGGCGACTGTCTTGTGTAGGGGCTATTTTTTTTTGGGATGAGATGACCGTTTGATTGGCACTATTTTGGGGTGCGTATGACTTTTTGATAGCTTGCTATTACACTTTTTGTGATATAAGGTGACAAAACATTGCTTTTTTTACACCGTTTTTATTTTAATTTTTTTATGGTATTCACCTGAGCTGATATTTTTATAGAGCAGGTTATTACGGATGCGGCGATACCTAATATGTCCCTTTTTTTTATTTCTGTAAGTTTTACACAATGATTTCATTTTTGAAACAAAAAAATCATGTTTTAGTGTCTCCATAGTCTGAGAGCCATAGATTTTTCAGTTTTTGGGCTATTATCTTGGGTAGGGTGTGATGTTTGCAAGATGAGATGACAGTTTGATTGGCACTATTTTGGGGTGCATATGACTTTTTGATCGCTTTCTATTACACATTTTGAGAGGTACATACCGTATGGTAATAAAAGGTTAAGGAATAAAAAGAAACCAATGTGGATAAATAGAACTGTAACGAAAGCAATAAATGACAAAAAGAAAGCATATCATTCACTGAAACAGGAGGGGAGCACGGAAGCACTGAAAAACTATAAGGAACAAAATAGAACATGTAAAAAACAAATAAAAGCGGCCAAACTAGAGACCGAGAGATTAATTGCCAAAGAGAGTAAAACTAACCCTAAAATGTTCTTCAATTATATAAATGTTAAAAAGTATAAATCTGAAGGTGTCGGCCCTTTAAAGAGTAATGAGGGGGAAGTCGCAGAGAGCGATGAGGAGAAAGCAAAGCTGTTAAATATTTTTTTCTCCAATGTATTCACTAAGGAAAATAAATTGTCAGATGACATGCAGAATGCAAAAATAAATTCCCCATTAAAAGTGTCCTGTCTGACCCAGGAAGAAGTACATCAGCGACTTAAAAAGATTAAAATAGACAAATCGCCAGGACCGGATGACATACACCCCCGTATCCTAAAGGAATTAAGTAATGTCATAGCCAGACCCTTATTTCTGATATTTGCAGACTCTATACTGACAGGGAATGTCCCACAGGATTGGCGCATGGCATATGTGGTGCCAATATTCAAAAAGGGGCCAAAAACAGACCCTGGAAACTATAGGCCGGTAAGTTTAACATCTGTTGTGGGTAAACTGTTTGAAGGTTTTCTGAGAGATGCTATATTAGAGCATCTCAACAGAAATAAGCAAATAACGCCATATCAGCATGGCTTCGTGAGGGATCGGTCATGTCAGACTAATTTAATCAGTTTCTATGAGGAGGTAAGTTCTAGACTTGACAGCGGCGAATCAATGGATGTCGTATATCTGGACTTCTCCAAAGCATTTGACACTGTACCACATAAAAGGTTAGTATATAAAATGAGAATGCTCGGACTGGGAGAAAACATCTGTATGTGGGTAAGTAACTGGCTCAGTGATAGAAAACAGAGGGTGGTTATTAACGGTACACACTCAGATTGGGTCACTGTCACTAGTGGGGTACCTCAGGGGTCAGTATTGGGCCCTATTCTCTTCAATATATTTATTAATGATCTTGTAGAAGGCTTGCATAGTAAAGTATCAATTTTCGCAGATGACACTAAACTGTGTAAAGTAATTTACACTGATGAGGACAGTATACTACTACAGAGGGATCTGGATAGACTGGAGGCTTGGGCAGATAAGTGGCAGATGGGGTTTAACACTGATAAATGTAAAGTTATGCACATGGGAAGGAAAAATGCAAGTCAACCGTACATACTAAATGGTAAAACACTCGGTAACACTGACATGGAAAAGGATCTAGGAATTTTAATAAACAGCAAACTAAGCTGCAAAAACCAGTGTCAGGCAGCTGCTGCCAAGGCCAACAAGATAATGGGTTGCATCAGAAGGGGCATAGATTCCCGTGATAAGAACATAGTCCTACCACTTTACAAATCGCTAGTCAGACCACACATGGAGTACTGTGTACAGTTCTGGGCTCCTGTAAACAAGGCAGACATAGCAGAGCTGGAGAAGGTCCAGAGGAGGGCAACTAAAGTAATAACTGGAATGGGGCAACTACAGTACCCTGAAAGATTATCAAAATTAGAGTTATTCACTTTAGAAAAAAGACGACTGAGGGGAGATCTAATTAATATGTATAAATATATCAAGGGTCAGTACAGAGATCTATCCCATCAGCTATTTATCCCCAGGACTGTGACTGTGACGAGGGGACATCCTCTGCGCCTGGAGGAAAGAAGGTTTGTACACAAACATAGAAAAGGATTCTTTACGGTAAGAGCAGTGAGGATATGGAACTCTCTGCCTGAGGAGGTGGTGATGGTGAGTACAATAAAGGAATTCAAGAGGGCCATGGACGTATTTCTGGAGCTTAATAATATTACAGGCTATAGCTACTAGAGAGGGGTCTTCCTCTGGATCAACTTGCGGGATAACAGGCCGAACTGGATGGACAAATGTCTTTTTTCGGCCTTATGTACTATGTTACTATGTTACATTTTGTGATGTAAATGTCTTTTTTTTACACCGTTTATATTTTTTATATTTTACGGTATTCACCTGAGGGGTTAGGTCATGTGATATTTTTATAGAGCAGGTTATTATGGACCCGGCTATACATAATATGTCTGCTTTTTTTTATTTATGTAAGTTTTACACAATGATTTAAGTTTTGAAACAAAAAAAAATCATGTTTTAGTGTCTCTGAGAGCCATAGTCTTTTAAGTTTTTGGGCGATTATCTTGGGTAGGGTATGATTTTTGCGGGATGAGATGATTACACTTTTTGTGATGCAAGGTGACAAAAAATGTCTTTTTTACACCTTTTTTTTTACGGTGTTCCCCTGAGGGATTAGGTCATGTGATATTTTAATAGAGCAGGTTCTTACAGACGTGCCGATACCTAATATGTATACTTTTTTTATTTACTTAAGTTTTACACAATACCAGCATTTTTTTTTTTTAAACAAAAAAAATGATGTTTTAGTGTCTCCATATTCTGAGCCATATTTTTTTATTTTTTTGGGGGCGATTGGCTTAGGTAGGGGCTCATTTTTGCGGAATGAGGTGACTGTTAGATTGGTACTATTTTGGGGGGCATACGCCTTTTTGATCACTTGGTGTTGCACTTGTGATGTAAGTGGTTTTTATTTTATTTTTTTATGGTATTTATCAGACAGGGTGGAACATATGATATATTTATAGAGCCGGTCATTACGGACGCGGCGATACCTAATGTGTGTGTGTGTGTGTGTGTGTGTGTGGGGGTGTTTCTGTTTTTTATTATAAAATAAGGGGAAAGGGGCTTTTTTTATCTTTTTTAATTTATTAATTTATTACTTTATTAATTTTATAAAAAACACTTTTTACTTTTCTTTATTTCTGATGTTCACTTTTGGGGGTCTGATCCTCTCTGCAATGCATTACAATACATTTGTATTGTAATGCATCGTCTGTTCGTGTACTACAGTGAGTAGTACACAAACAGGTTGCCTAGGAGACCCAGCCTGAGGCTGTATCTCCTCGACTCCCGTAGAAGGCAGTTCCCGATGCCGTGTAAGGCATTGGTCAGCCTCCGCACGGCATCGTGCTGCCTTCTGACACATCGAGTCCCCGCCACAGCAGTACGGGGACTCGATGGGCTCCCTCAAACACAAACCTTTTCTATGCCGCTACCGCGGGTTAATCCGCAGTGATCGCCGATGCGGGGGGGGGGGGGGTCCCATGGTGCCTACTGATTGATTTGAGCAGGCACCCAGTTCTGATCACCGCCCGCCTTAAGTACTGGGACAACAGGGCGTACCTGTACGCCCTTTGTCCATAACAGGTTAAAATGATGGTGCTGCCTAAAATACTGTACCTTTTTCGAAATGTCCCAATTCATATCTCTAAAAGTTATAAAATTAAGCTTATTTATTACTATGCCACGCTCCTTGATCAGATGCGCAACTGGTTTAACACAGCAGACCCTCCTCATTGGGTATCTATGGAATCTGAAACCATGGGGATTGGGGATCTTAAGAACCTCTTACAATGTCATTTTATTGACCCTGTTAGTCAACAGTTTAGATTTAAACTTGAACCCATTTCAGCCAGTTTTACCTAATGGAAAGAAATTCTTTCCAAAAATGTGGTTAGTTTGAAGATCCCTCAAATCTCTTTGGGAACTATAGAATATATTATCCCTGATATCTCCTTTACAGACTGGATAAGGAAGGGGATTTTGACGATAGGCACTATCTGGGATGGATCGGGTTTAGTACCTTTCTCCACTATAGCAGATAACTACAACATATTCAATAAGGAATTCTTCAAATATCTCAGATTAGGATCCTTGTTGGATTCCTTCCCAAAAAAACCAGAGCTCAACGAGATCTCCCTTTGAATTATATTTCTTTGGTGCTGCAGGACGGAGTAAGGGCCTGTCTAGGTTATACAAATTATTACTGGAAATTTACAATATAGCAAATGTTTCCAGGGTAGAAAAATGGGTATCGGATTTGAACATCTCAAATGATTCTGTATGTTGGCAAATAATATTCTTAGGCCATCAGAGGTATTCTAAGTGCTCTCTTCATTTGGAAGCATCTAGAAAAGTTTTATATAGATGGTATATGACCCCCGAGCGTTTATCTATAATTTTTCCAGAAGTCTCAGCACAATGCTGGAGATGCGAGCAACATCTAGGTACTATCTTACATGTATTTTAGGAATGTCCTAAGATTATGAAGTTTTGGAAAAAGATACATTGTTTCCTGACCTTCATTTTCTGTACAACACCCTTTACACCAGCTATGTACTTACTTCCTACTGAATTAGACTCCTTTCCAAAACTATTCTGTACCATTATATTTCATGTCCTAACTGCCTCTAAAATACTTGTAGCCAAACACTGGAGGTCCACCTCGGTTTCCCAGCTTTCAGATGTTATTCATAGAGTCAGCTATAACTGTGAAATGGAAGGCACTATGGCTTCATGGAAAGGTACCTTTGCGGTGTATTTAACACTGTGGGAGAGATGGAGGGACAAGTTCCCTCTCCTCATTGGTACATAACCATTCTAGAGGGCTACAGTTGTCTATTTAAAGTGTACAAATTTGGGGGGCTACAACATGAGATCAGGGTGCTAATTAGACTTTTGGGGGAACTCTTTCCCTCATTACTTACCTGCTCATGTGTATTATTGCGTCACTTTATAGCTAGCCGTATTATATAGCATTGTGTCAATCGTTAGCTGTTACTTAATATATACTTAATAATTGATAATTATTAACAGTCTTCTGTGTCTACTTTGTTTCTCCGAGTTGAAGGATTGGGGAACAATAACGTACTGATCCCCTCTCAAGTTTTAACTAGTTCTAACTGGTTTGTTGGCGTTGTTGATTCTATCCTATGTCCCTCCCCCCTAATTTTATACCCCTTCCTCCCCACTCACCCCCCACCCCACTTTCCCATCTGTCGGTCCTCAAGTACATAACTGTAGATCTCGTCCAATGTATGGGTAACTATGCATTCATGATTAACATCTTACTCCCTCTATGTAGGGGAATGCACTACTGTGATTTATATATTGACATGTTATGTATGTTTACATGTTATTTTTCAATACAAAATAATGTGAGGTTAATGACATGTGTAATTATAACTTTTTCCCGTAGGGTGTCATTTGGGTCTGTGTATGGTGATAATTATGTATTGTCATTATTTTTTGTAACATTGTATTATGTGTGTAATAAAGGAGGAATTGGATGTAGCGTAAATGTTTATTATGTTGGTTCCCTGTCAGTACTCATGTAAGGCTAGTTTCACACTAGCGGCAAGGAGTCTGGCAGGCTGTTCCGGCGGGTGCATGCGTGCCCTTGGACTACCGCTCTGGCCCCACTGACTATAATGGGGGCGGGCTGGAGTTCCGGAAGCAGCACATGCCGTGCTGCCATCGAACACCGGACCGCCCCCCATTATAGTCAATGGAACGAGCGGTAGTCCAAGGGCACGCGTGCACTAGCGGCAGCACAGACTCGACAGGCTGTTCACCTGCCGGAACAGCCTGCCGGAGTTCCTTGCCGCTAGTGTGAAACTAGCCTTAGGTCGATTGTCGGGTCTCTGTCAGCCGTTGGAAAGTGACTGCACTATTGTACGGACTTCTGGAATGCAGGATGATACTTTCCAGGTTGATACTGTCCACCTCTGAATTGAGGTCGGTTACAATTTTATTTTTAATATGCAAGTTGCAACAATTTTATACTGCTGTAAAAATACAGGGAGTGCAGAATTATTAGGCAAGTTGTATTTTTGAGGATTAATTTTATTATTGAACAACAACCATGTTCTCAATGAACCCAAAAAACTCATTAATATCAAAGCTGAATATTTTTGGAAGTAGTTTTTAGTTTGTTTTCAGTTTTAGCTATTTTAGGGGGATATCTGTGTGTGCAGGTGGCTATTACTGTGCATAATTATTAGGCAACTTAACAAAAAACAAATATATACCCATTTCAATTATTTATTTTTACCAGTGAAACCAATATAACATCTCAACATTCACAAATATACATTTCTGACATTCAAAAACAAAACAAAAACAAATCAGTGACCAATATAGCCACCTTTCTTTGCAAGGACACTCAAAAGCCTGCCATCCATGGATTCTGTCAGTGTTTTGATCTGTTCACCATCAACATTGCGTTTAGCAGCAACCACAGCCTCCCAGACACTGTTCAGAGAGGTGTACTGTTTTCCCTTCTTGTAAATCTCACATTTGATGATGGACCACAGGTTCTCAATGGGGTTCAGATCAGGTGAACAAGGAGGCCATGTCATTAGATTTTCTTATTTTATACCCTTTCTTGCCAGCCACGCTGTGGAGTACTTGGACGCGTGTGATGGAGCATTGTCCTGCATGAAAATCATGTTTTTCTTGAAGGATGCAGACTTCTTCCTGTACCACTGCTTGAAGAAGGTGTCTTCCAGAAACTGGCAGTAGGACTGGGAGTTGAGCTTGACTCCATCCTCAACCCGAAAAGGCCCCACAAGCTCATCTTTGATGATACCAGCCCAAACCAGCACTCCACCTCCACCTTGCTGGCGTCTGAGTCGGACTGGAGCTCTCTGCCCTTTACCAATCCAGCCACGGGCCCATCCATCTGGCCCATCAAGACTCACTCTCATTTCATCAGTCCATAAAACCTTAGAAAAATCAGTCTTGAGATATTTCTTGGCCCAGTCTTGACGTTTCAGCTTGTGTGTCTTGTTCAGTGGTGGTCGTCTTTCAGCCTTTCTTACCTTGGCCATGTCTCTGAGTATTGCACACCTTGTGCTTTTGGGCACTCCAGTGATGTTGCAGCTCTGAAATATGGCCAAACTGGTGGCAAGTGGCATCTTGGCAGCTGCACGCTTGACTTTTCTCAGTTCATGGGCAGTTATTTTGCGCCTTGGTTTTTCCACACGCTTCTTGCGACCCTGTTGACTATTTTGAATGAAACGCTTGATTGTTCGATGATCACGCTTCAGAAGCTTTGCAATTTTAAGAGTGCTGCATCCCTCTGCAAGATATCTCACTATTTTTGCCTTTTCTGAGCCTGTCAAGTCCTTCTTTTGACCCATTTTGCCAAAGGAAAGGAAGTTGCCTAATAATTATGCACACCTGATATAGGGTGTTGATGTCATTAGACCACACCCCTTCTCATTACAGAGATGCACATCACCTAATATGCTTAATTGGTAGTAGGCTTTCGAGCCTATACAGCTTGGAGTAAGACAACATGCATAAAGAGGATGATGTGGTCAAAATACTCATTTGCCTAATAATTCTGCACTCCCTGTAAAGAAGAATGATTATGCATAAGGCACATTTTTGAAATACTGGAATAATATGAACAGCCATTTTGGGTGTAAGGAAGAGATTTTCACAAAAAATATGCTGCATGTGAGTATTCCCTCTTGATGTCTACCTCCAAGATAGGGCTGTGACATATCCCACTGTATAGGCAGTCTGATATGTCAATATAGAATAATTCACGGCACTTGAAATGAGTGAAACAAGAATCTTTTTATTGTATTGAAATGCCACCAATAGACATCAGTTATATGGGCCAACGTTTATGTACTTAATTCTATGCATTACTCTGTGTGTGGTCAGTACTTTTTCCATCTTAAACCACTGTAGATGTAGACTCATCCAGCAAATTAAACTATTGTTGTACTGACACCCACATAGACTTAATGGTCCAATTGACTGCAGCCCTCCTCTTTTTCTCTATATACTAATGTTTAGATTGCGATTGTTCCATGGAGCCTTTTCACCTAATATTATACCAATAATTATGTTATATTTCCATTGTGAATATTTCTGATGTAACTCTTGTGTTCTTATGTACTTGCTCTCGCCACTGATACTCCCCAATGTCCTTGAAATAGACTATTTATTGACAAATCTGTGACCACTATCCCATGATCAGTTTATTTATCGATTTTTTTATGTATACTTGCAGCTTTAATTACCATAGTAATATTATATTATACTATATATATATATATATATATATAGATACACGTAAGACTTGCCCCTAGATTTTTGTAAATTTTCTTTTTTGCCAAAAATTCCTGTTTATTTTTTCATTGTACTGATTGTATGCTATTATAATTAATAGGCCGTGAACAAGGTCCGGGGGGACCGAAACGTTGGCCCATATAACTGATGTCTATTGGTGGCATTTCAATACAATAAAAAGATTCTTGTTTCACTCATTTCAAGATTTCGAGTGCCGTGAATTATTCTATATTATCATTGGAGGAAATCTCCATCACTGAGCACCGAAGATATTATCTAGTGGAGTGCCAGCCATCACTTTTGTTGATATGTCAATATAGGCTTCCATTGTAAAAGTATGCAGAGTAGTGTACTTTTTTGTACTATATATCTTTGCATGGCATAGCATATTTTATTACACATTTCCCTACAAAAAGGTATACCAGTGTAAACCAGCATGATAGAGGCCAAAAGGACATTCTCTGGAGCTCTCTGGATACCTTGAGTATAAAGCTTTACCTTTGAAATCTCCAAACGCAGAGTCTAAATATGATGTGAAAGTAGCCTTAGACTGATTACATATCCACCATCTAGGGTAAAATATAGAGATACCGCAAGAACATGATTAGGAATGAAAGGTCTCTGGTCTTATCATATGATATGCTATCTGTTATAATAGTGTTCATTGAAGCAGATTGCTCTGTCCGAACCCGATTTGTTCCTAAACTTCGTTCATAATATGCGCTCCAGACAGCATTACAATGCTCTGCTGTGGCAATCTTCTTATTGCCATCTGTAATGCGAGACTTGTTTAGTCTCGTGCCCGGGCCGTTACAGTTAGTTTCTGCACATACTTTAATCTTCCAAAATCAGAATCCGAACTTGGGTTTGTGGCTTGCACAGCGGCCATTAACAAACCTGAGTTCGGATTTGGATTGTGAAGCATGAATGTAAGTCTCGCGTTACAGGTGGTGATAAGAAGATTGCCTCAGCAGAGTCCATACATTGTAATACTGTACAGAGCGCATATTATGAATGAAGTTCAGGAACGTATCAGTCCGAACCAGCTTCGCTCAGCACTAGTTATAAACATTTACTACTGTTCCTTAGGGTACATTCACACGACTGTATTTCTAGGTCCGCATTTGTGAACCGAGAGCAAGGCAGGTGGTATGACTCCGCAACCAGAAAAGAGTGCGTACGCAGAAGTCAAGATTAAGAAAATTGCATTTACTATCAATTAATAAAAGCAGGTTAACAATAAAACAATATGAACAATTCAAGTCAAATACTACAACAATTTCCACCTTTGCTGTGTCCGTGTTCGCGGTGCGGACACTAAGGAATAGCAGTCCCAGGAACTATCCCTAACTGACCCTAACTTCAAGCGGGTGCGCACCCCCCTTATCCCAGTGGTCCAAGTGGACCTCTTACAGTTTGTGGAAGTGCACGGTGGGGCCCGATGTCGTCCTTTTCCTTTATAACCAGCGCAGGATCCGCAACAAAGAAGTCCTCCTCAGCAGGCCGGAAAACCAGATGGATATAATCCAGAATTTTACAGTGACTGTCCGGTACCTCGACAGCACTGTGAGTCTCTTTACTGTTTGGGGCAATCCACTCAGCCCAATGTCGGCTCCACAGGTTAGCTGCTGCACACAGTCCTTTTTAACTTGGCTTCACTAAATGCACGGTCTCTTTATACTCCATCCGTCTCTAGACTGAAGTTCACACAGCTTGGCTGCACAGGAACGTCCTTTAGTATCTCTACACACGTCTTACACAGCACAGAACTTGCTTTCTATCTAGTCAAGATGGCAGCCGTTATAGTTTCAGTCCCTCTTCCTCATTCTTCCTGCTCACACTGAGGCAGGCCGACATCATAAGGGGCGTGTCACTTCAACACTTAACTGCTGTTTTAAAGAGCCACTACGACATTAATACACTTTCTCTTTGGCAAACTTCAATGCAAATTGGTCCTATGCTGCCATCTACTGACCAAACGAATACTGCAGGCATTTACATTTATCTGTATTACTAGAATAGCATTATACATTATATACATTAAATTTTAACACAGTTTACCAGGATAATGAAACTTAGACACATTACATGACTGTTTCTTACACATATGTTCTGCAATTTTGTGGAACGGGTGCGGACCCATTCATTTCAATGGGGCTGCAAAAGATGCGACAGCATAAGCTAAGCTGTGCACATCCGTAGTTCTGTTCCGTGGTCCCCTCAAAAAAAGATAGAGCATGTCCTATGCTTTCTGCAATTTGCGGACCGCAAAAAACTTACGGTCCTGTGAATAGACCTTAAGGCCCCTTTCACACGGACAAGTATTCCGCGCGGATGCGATGCGTGAGTTGAACGCATTGCACCCGCACTGAATACCGACCCATTCATTTCTATGGGGCTGTTCACATGAGCGGTGATTTTCACGCATCACTTATGCGTTGCGGGAAAATCGATAATCGATAATCCACGCAACGCAGGCCCCATAGAAGTGAATGGGGTTGCGTGAAAATCGCAAGCATCCGCAAGCAAGTGCGGATGCGGTGCAATTTTCACGCACGGTTGCTAGGAGATGATCGGGATGGACACCCGATCATTATTATTTTCCCTTATAACATGGTTATAAGGGAAAATAGCATTCTGAATACAGAATGCATAGTACAATAGCGCTGGAAGGGTTAAAATAAATAAATAATTTAACTCACCTTAATCCACTTGCTCGCGTAGCCGGCATCTCCTTCTGTCTTGATCTTAGTTTTTTGTAAGAAACATTATCTTATCTCTTTAGGCTCCACTTCTGGCTTTGGCTCACAATCACTGATGGAAATCCCTGACCAAATCACTGAAGTGTGAACTAGGCCGTATAGGGCATGAGATCATTAATAGCCTGCAGCTATCAGGTGTGATTAAAAAATTATTGAAGTGAAGGTTTTCTTAGACATGCTATCCTGGAGTATCTCAATGATAATAACTTTATAACACAGCATCAGCATGGGTTTATGAGTCCTGTTAAACTAATCAGCTTCTATGAGGAGGTAAGTTCCAGACTGAACTAGGGTAGTGCTGTGGACAGTGGTTATCTGGACTTTTCAAAAGCATTTGATACTGTACTATATAAAAGATTGATACATAATTAAAAAAAATGTTTAATTATGTTAACAACTGGCTCCATAATAGGAAACAAGAACTGGCTCCATGATAGGAAACAGAGGGTAGACATTAATAGTGTAGCCTCAGATTTGGGCACAGTCACCAGTGGGGTATCTCAGGGGTCAGTATACAAATTACCTTGTAGAGGGTCTATAAAGTACAATTTTTATATTTGCAGCTGATTCTCATCTCCACAAAGTAATTAACTATATGTACGTGGGCTGCAGAAACAAGTTGTACATTGGAGTAAATACATACCAGTTTGTAAAAAACACCAATGTTTTGCCATGACAAAAAAACTCATGTAAATATACCCTTAGAGTGTATGAAACAACAAAGGAACTTTTGTGCTTTCAGAACATTATTGTCACATTATGGTGGCCCTCTACCATTCCTTAAAGGGGATATCCAGTAATGGATAATAATTACCTATGCTCAGGATAGGTGTCACGGACGGTGTACAGGAAACAAGACAAAGCAACATGCATATATGACTCACTGGATCCAAAGCTAAGGAACCAAAAGGGAGACCCCTGCACAAGACCTGAGACTTTCCCTGGCTGCTCAGCCTATGCAAAGATCCCAGAGGTGGATGGTTGCATATCCACGTACCTCGACTATATAACCCCTGAACACCCTACAATAGTGAGGGGACACGACCATCGGCTCCCTACACCAGACACGGAGGGAGTCAGGGTCACCTGGGATCCAGCAAACAGAAAATAACAGATAAATGTTCAGCACTTAACTTTGTAGCAGACTGGAAAACAGGATCAGCATGCACACACACTCCAGGAAGTAGTATAAGCCGCCCAGTAATGCATTATGGGGAGGAATTTAAAGGGAAGCAATCAGTCCAACTACATGACAGCTGAGAGAGGCTAACGAGATGAGGAACTGAACAGCACAACAAAGAAAACTTAAGGAGAAGGTTCTGAAAGGCTTCTGTCAGAGCTTCTCAGCTGTCTGGTTGTGACAATAGGTCATCATTATCACATTGGCTGGGGTCCGAGCCCCGACACTCCCGCCGATTAGCTGCTACAGGAAGCCACCACGTCTACCAGATCTCTGGTGAACGCAGTGGACTCCCTTCAGCTCTCCAAGCACAATGTCAAACATTGTAGTGGCTGTTCTTGGTATTGTAACTAGGCCATGTTACCGATGTAAAGCTGATCGGCGGAGGTCCCGGGTATCGGACCCTCACTGATCTGATATTGATGACCTATCTAGAGAATAGGTCATCAATATTAATTACTGGATAACCCCTTTAATAACTAATCTGTATTAAGAATGCTATTATTTTCCATTATAACCATGTTATAAGGGAAAATAATAAAGATCGGTTCCCATCCCGATCATCACCTAGCAACCATGCGTGAAAATCGCACCGCATCTGCACTTGCTTGCAGATGCTTGCAATTTTCACACATCCCCATTCATTTCTATGGGGCCTGCGTTGCGTGAATATAGAATATGCTGCGATTTTCACGCAACGCACAAGTGATGCGTGAAAATCACCGCTCATCTGAACAGCCCCATTGAAGTGAATGGGTCCGGATTCAGTTCACCTCACACATTGCACCCGCGCTGAATTGTCGCTGGTGTGAAAGGGGTCTAACTCAGTTGCATCCATACATTTTAAACCTGTTCTTTATGGGAACATGGTTGTGTGAGCTCAAGTCTGACCACAAGCCCAGAGCTTCCTCTAATGTGCAGAGAACAGTGTTCAGTATCTCAACAGTCACCTACAGGATGACATGATCAGTTATCAAATCCCTCCAGGCAGTTTACAGGCCCCTTCCCACCCTCTATGTTCCTCTGTATATCCCTTTATGCATAGAATTCTCTTAATTATATGTCTCATCTATGTAAAGGACCAGGAGTGCAGATATATAGTAGGTGCATTTATACAGTGATTAGCAGCAGTTATATAAACCTCCTGTTTCACACTGCCTGTCTATACCATCTGTGGGTGCTGACTCTCCAGTGTAGTTCTATGAGATGTAAGAACTGACAGGAGAGATTAATGGCAGGGCAAAGAGAGCAGACAGGGTCAAGCTGCATCACGTAGGAAAGCATGGAGACCCTGCAGGGTAAGGGGGCAGCAGCTGTGTCACTAATCTGTCATGGCTACCCTTACACAGGACTCAGATAGTGGTGGGATGAGACCCTGCTTCCTTTATCTCTGCAAAAGCCAGGCATGATGAGAAATGTAGGATTTATTAGGAAAACCATATATGAAGGGAAGAAGGAATCAAGTTGAACTTCAAATAATATACAAGGCATACGCAACAGTCTCTATCTTATTTTTTAAAATAATGGCCTATCCTACACTATATAGGCAAAGAAAAAGAAAAAATTCCTGGAGTGCTTCTTAAACTCTATACTCCAGAAGCAATAGTTTCCATATCAGGAATGGATGACGGCTAAGAAGCTTGACTCAAATGTATGGAGGTTGTAATAGATGGTTCTATGTTTATAGCCTGTATATGTGCTATAAAACATTGATTCTGTATGCAGAGTGGCCTACAGAGGCATAATGGAACAATTTACCTATCTTTGGATGCTGTCATTAAATTATAATTAGCTTCTTTTTTTGGATATGTAATGGAAGTAAGTAGAGATGAGTGAATTTAATGTTATGAAATTTGTTCACACTTTGTTTGGTGATAAAAGCAGAATTGCGCTATAGATTCCGTTACCACAGACCATAACGCAATTCTATGACAGAATGCATAACGGAATGCCTCATAATGAAAGTCTCCCCTGCCTAACGGAAACGGGGTGGATCCGTTTTGCAGCCCATAGACTTCTATTATGACGGAATGAATAACGGAATGCCTCTAAAGGCATTCCGTTATGCATTCCGTCATAGAATTGCGTTATGCTCCTGCTTTTACCACCAAACAAAGCGTGAACGACTTTCAAAATATGAAATTGACACGGGCGAGTTTTCCGCGCGAACGCGATGCGTGAGTTGAACGCATTGCACCCGCACTGAATCCTGACCCATTCATTTCTATGGGGCTGTGCACACGAGCGGTGATTTTCACGCATCACTTGTGCGTTGCGTGAAAATCGCAGCATGCTCGCAGCATGCTCATCTTTGTGTACTGACCGGCGTCACACACAGGGAGGAAAACAGGGAAAGCCCTGCCCAAGGGAGAGGGAAAGGTGGTGACCCCTAACTCACCTTGCGGCTGGCACCTGACTGCCCTGATGTCCCTAGACGGGTTCCTCACCCGTGCGGCGATCACGTGCCTAAACCCTGGCTTTCCCTGAAATGAGCCCTAGATAGTGAACGGGCCGGTGGGATCGCTAGTCCGCACCACTGCACTAAGAGGGAAACACCAGGGAGAGGACAGACAAATACAAACAAACACAAACACCCAGGTGGGCGACCACAGCAGTCCACAAAGGTCCAACAGGGATCCGGAGGGTAGCGTTCTGAAACAACCATCCGAGAACGCAACAACACAGCTCCAGTGGGTCAGAATAGATGTCCAGGCAGGAAGCTCTATCTCTGGCAACCAGAGAAGTGTGAGAGAGGAATATAAGGAGGTTTGGGAGTGCTGGACAAGGAACAGCTGAGGAGAAGGAGCTACGGGTCCCTGAGTGAGCCAAAAGGGTTTGCAAAGCAAACCCAGAAAGCTACCATAAGGAAAACAGCCCTATCTTAAATAGAGCGTGCAGCCAACCGCTGCGACTTCCTGACCCCGGGTATAATGGAGTCAGGCGTGGTTCTCGATACCCTCGTGACAGTACCCCCCTCTCTACGAGGGGCCTCCGGACACTCAGGACCAGGTCTCTCAGGATGAGAGGCATGAAAAACCCGAACTAACCTGTCGGACCTGGCGACCGTCTCTTATCAGCCATGCATTTGTATTTACCTCCCATATTTTTCAAGTTAGCTTGCACCTTCTGCCATACCGATGAAAGAGATGACGAAAAACGTTCCTCTTCGGGAACCCCAGAAGACCCCCCCTCTTTGAAAGTACAGAATTGGGGATGAAAACCATATGCACCAAGAAATGGTGACTTGCCAGTGGATTCCTGACGACGATTATTTATGGCAAACTCAGCTAACGGTAAATATGATGACCACAACTCTTGGTTTTCAGACACAAAACATCTTAGATATGTCTCAAGGTTTTGGTTGGTACGCTCAGTCTGTCCATTCGACTGAGGATGGAAAGCTGAGGAAAAGGATAAGTGTACCCCTAAACGGGAACAAAAAGCTTTCCAAAATTTAGAAATAAACTGGGTACCCCGATCCGAAACAACATCGGAGGGGACCCCGTGAAGCTTCACGATTTCACTGACGAATACCTGAGCAAGAGTCTTAGCATTAGGTAGTGCGGGTAACGCAATGAAGTGTACCATTTTGCTAAACCTGTCCACTACTACCAAAATAACTGTTTTACCCGCAGACAAAGGTAAGTCAGTGATAAAATCCATTGACAGATGTGTCCACGGTCTATTGGGAATGACGAGTGGTAATAGAGACCCTGCAGGACGTGTATGTGAAACTTTTGCGCGCGCACAGGTAGAACAAGAAGACACAAAATCTAATACATCCTGACGCAACCTTGGCCACCAAAAATCTTATTCAGCCAGTGCTACTCGGTCAGGGTCGTCATATATGAGACCCAAGGCCCCTAAAAACTCATCCACTGACCGAAGAGCCTGGGAATCAGTAGGTAAAGAGAACGCCCAGGACTGCGGGTCCCCCTGCAGCAGGGAAATAACAACCCCCACCCGCTGATCTTCATTACCAGAGGAGTAAGGGCGCAGTTTAAAGTATAACTTACAGGCCTCACGGAACGTCAAAAACTTGTCCCTTCCCACAGAAAATCTGTCAGGGAGAGGGACCTTGGGTTCCGCAACAACCTGGTTACCAGTAGCAACCGCTGGGCTTTCGGTCGGTTGTAATTGCTGCTGTTGCTGGAGGACTGACGCCTTCAATCCTACCACCTCCAAAGACAGGCCACGAAATTGTTTGGGCAGAGCAGCTGTCGGGATTCGAACCCGTGACCAGCCACATCCCAGGCAGTAGCCCTGCTTACTAGGCTACCATCCTCTCTGGACATTCCTCCCTGAAACCTATTAGTTAACCTCAGTCTTGCCAAGCCTTGCTCATCACCCTTGATTCCCCACACCTGGTACTTCCCTATATAAGTCCAGCCCCTTGCACTCTAGCTTGCTGATTATTGAGCTCCTGAGCCTTGATCAAGCTTCTCCTCATCTGTTGCTCTTGCTACTGCTGGAAGTCCACTGCTGACCAGGAATTGCCTACCGACTACTCTTCTGCCTTATCCTTACCTACTGAACTGCTACCACCGTTGCCATCCGGATTGTCTGACCACGCTTACTGCCGCCTGCCCTGACCCACCGCCTGCCTACCGACTACTCTTCTGCCTTATCCCTACCTACTGAACTGCTACCACCGTTGCCATCCGGATTGTCTGACCACGCTTACTACCTGCCTGCGGTCCTTGCCACTGGGCTCCACTCCTACCTCCAGCCAGCGGTCCTCTGACACAGGTGAGCCTGTAGGACTGTTACAGAATAATCAGCCGCACTATGGAGTCCGCAATGGCCACTCTGCGTAAGCAGGTCTCTGAACTTCAAGAATTTGGTACTACATATCAGGAGAAATTTGCCCAGCTCCAAGTCGTAGTCCAAAGCCAACAGAGCGAGATTATTGAACTACAGAGGCAACTCCTGGACGTCCGCGGCACGGCTGCAGACACCCGCATGCCACTCCCACCAAGATTCGGCGGTGATAGACGTCAGTATCGGGGGTTTCTAAACCAATGCCGCATCTATTTTCAGATGTACCCGGCCCCCTTCACCACCGAGAAGAAGAAGGTGCTATTCATGGTCAATCTCCTGACGGATGAAGCATTAGCATGGGCATCACCATACGTGGAGACTAACAGTCAGCTCCTGAACAACCTAAACAACTTCATCACCGCAATGAGCCAAGTCTTCGACGACCCCAACCGCTGTGCGACAGCCGAGGCGCGACTACATAGTCTGCGGCAAGGGAGACGCTCCGTCGCCGAATACACCGCTGAGTTTCGCCGTTGGGTCACGGACACCACCTGGAACCCAGCGGCACAGAGGAGCCAATTCCGGCGAGGCCTGTCCGAATTAATAAAGGACGAACTCGCCAGAGTTGAGGCCCCGGACGATCTGGATGACTTCATTCAGTTATGCATCCGGATAGATCAAAGACTCTCCGAGAGGAAGAAAGAAAGACTCTGGTCCTTGGACCACAGACCCACTTATTCCTTCTCTTCCACCGCCCAGCGCGACCCCCGGTCAGCAACTGAACCTATGCAGGTCGACGCTCTACGTAGGTCTCTATCCACAGCTGAGAAGGAGAGACGGCTGGCCGAAAACCTCTGCCTCTACTGTGGGGAGCCGGGTCATTTTGCCATCAAATGTCCTCATAAGATCCGAAAGACTATTGCCGTCACGGAACTAAAGGAGCAACCACAGACTCCAACCCCACCAGCAGCCCCTGAAAATAACAACACGGCGGCTCATGGATCCCACTTCATCATCCCCATCCTCATCGAGATTGAGGGGCGACAACTCCCCTGTTCAGCGATGTTAGACTCCGGGGCGGGAGGCAACTTCATGGACCTAACCTTCGCCCGCGAAAAGAATATTCCACTGACAATCAAGGCAGCCCCCGTTGACCTGGAAACTGTCGACGGATCCCCACTCTCCTCGGGGCTGGCCACTCACGAGACCACCGAACTACAACTCCTCATAGAACCAGATCACCGTGAAAAGATCCACTTCTCTCTGATCGCCTCCCCGAAGTTCCCAGTGATCTTGGGCATCCCATGGTTGGCCACCCACAACCCCTCGGTGGACTGGGAAACCCGCTGCATACGATTCCCGTCCGAGTTCTGCACGCTAAATTGCTCCCACAAACCCGTCCTTCCACCCGAAGACACCACCATCTCAAAACTATCTGTCAAGGATCTGCTACCCCCTCAATACAGCGAGTTCCAGGATGTCTGCGACAAGAAAAACGCAGACAAGCTGCCACCACACCGACCCTACGACTGCCCTATAGAACTGTTGCCCGGGGCCGAAATACCCTTTGGCAGTATCTACTCCCTCTCAGAGCCTGAACTCAAGGCTCTGAAAGATTACCTGGACGAGGACCTGAGGAAGGGGTTCATCCGGCCCTCCACCTCTCCCGCGGGAGCCCCCTTTTTCTTCGTAGAGAAAAAAGACTCCTCCCTGCGTCCCTGCATAGACTACAGAAAGCTTAATGACATAACCGTAAAAAACCAGTACCCGCTCCCACTGATTTCCGAACTCCTTGAGAGACTCCGGGAAGCGAAGATCTTCACCAAACTCGACCTTCGAGGGGCCTACAACCTCGTCCGAATCCGCCCTGGGGACGAATGGAAGACCGCCTTCCGGACACGTTATGGTCATTTCGAGTACCTTGTCATGCCTTTCGGACTCTGCAATGCTCCCGCCACCTTCCAGCACTTCATTAACGACGTCCTCAGGGACATGCTGGATCTGTTTGTAGTCGTTTACCTGGACGACATCTTGATCTTCTCTGAAGACCTCGAGCAGAGGCTCAGACAGAACTCTCTCTATATCAAGCTAGAGAAATGCGAGTTTGAGCGAACCACCACTCAGTTCTTCGGATACATCATCTCCCCAGAGGGCCTAAGTATGGACCCGGGGAAGGTCCAAGCTGTGATGAACTGGCCCGTTCCGAAAAACGAGAAGGAGATACAAAGATTCATTGGCTTTGCCAACTTCTATCGGAAGTTTATCCGGAACTTCTCCAAGGTCATAGCACCAATCACCCAACTCACCAAGAAGGCAGTCCCCTTCTCCTGGACACCCGAGGCCCAGGAGGCCTTCACCAAGTTGAAACTCCTCTTCACTTCTGCCCCAATCCTAATCCACCCGAACCCCGAGCTCCCATTTACAGTCGAAGTGGATGCATCAGACTCTGCGGTGGGGGCAGTTTTGTCACAACGGACAGGGGAGAGGATGCTATTACACCCGTGCCCATATTTCTCCCGCCAGATGTCCCCCTCTGAGAAGAACTATGACATTGGGAACAAAGAACTACTGGCGATCAAGGATGCCTTCTCCGAGTGGAGACACCTGCTGGAGGGAGCCACCAACCCCATAATCGTACTAACTGACCACAAGAACCTCGAGTTCATCCGCAGCGCTAAGAGACTCTCAGCCAGACAGGCCAGATGGAGCCTATTCTTTTCCCGCTTCAACTATCTCATCACCTATCGTCCTGGATCAAAAAACGGCAAGGCTGACGCCCTCTCCAGAATGTTTTCCGAGCCCTCACAGAGTAACAAGGGCCAAAATAACATCTTGCCCGAGAGAAGGGTCGTAGGGGCCACCTACTCTAAAGAACTCCTGGGCACAATCAAAGAAGGATATGAAAATGACCCCTTCCTCTCCCACCCCACAGGCAATGTCAGCCTTACGTTTAAGAACGGTCATTGGTTTCATCAGGACCTACAACTATATGTACCAGAAATCGCACGGCTCGAAGTGCTCAAACTCAACCATGACTCCAAGGTGGCCGGCCATTTTGGCACAAGAAAGACCCAGGAGCTTCTCTCCCGCTCCTTCTGGTGGCCAACATACAGGGAGGACATCAAGAGGTACATCTCCTCGTGCACGGTCTGTGCCCGCAATAAGACTCCTCGTTCCTCTCCCGTGGGTCTGTTACAACCGCTCCCGATTCCCTCCCGCCCCTGGGGCTCGATCTCCATGGACTTTGTGGTAGACCTTCCTCCTTCAAAAGGGATGAACACCATCCTGGTCGTGGTCGACCGTCTCACCAAGATGGCCCATTTCATCCCCTACAAAGGCCTACCCACAGCCAAACAGACGGCCGATCTTATTCTCAGAGAGGTCTTCAGGCTGCATGGGATCCCGGACGACGTGGTCTCCGACCGAGGTGTACAATTTGCCTCAAAGTTCTGGAAGAACTTCTGCCTGGCGCTCGGGGTTAAAGTGAACCTGTCCTCTGCTTTCCACCATCAGTCAAACGGGCAGACGGAGAGAACTAATCAGACCCTAGAGCAATACCTACGCTGTTTCAGCTCCCACCTGCAGGATGACTGGCTTGATCATCTCCCCACGGCCGAGTTCGCCTACAACAATGCTGAGCACAGCTCAACCAAGCACAGCCCCTTCTTTGCTAACACAGGCTCACACCCGGTGTTCATTCCCCACCTACCCGTTGCCTCCACCCTCCCAGCAGTGGCCGAACGCCTAACAACCCTACAGGAGGCACAAGAGAACATTATAGACAACCTCCAGCTTGCCCAGAGGCGCTTTAAAGAGGGAGCAGACAGACGTCGCAAACCCACCCCGGGTTTCCATGTGGGAGACAAGGTATGGCTGTCCACCAGGAACCTCAGATTGAAGGTCCCCTCCAAAAAATTTGCCCAAAGATACATGGGTCCGTTCCGGATCACCGCACAAATCAACGAGGTCACGTTCCGGCTCGACCTTCCGGACTCCATTAGGGTGCACCCTGTCTTCCATTGCTCTCTCCTCAAGCCATACGTGGAGAACACCTTCACTGGGCTCCACTCCTACCTCCAGCCAGCGGTCCTCTGACACAGGTGAGCCTGTAGGACTGTTACAGCAGCAATTTGATCCATACTGGATTCTAAGTAGGTAAAACATTTTTATTTTTTTATTTTTTTATTTTTTTTTTAACCTACACAAAATAAGGGCCAGAGATAATGTAATGACCGGCGTCACACACAGGGACGAAAACCAGGGAAAGCCCTGCCCAAGGGAGAGGGAAAGGTGGTGAACCCTAACTCACCTTGCGGCTGGCACCTGACTGCCCTGACGTCCCTAGACGGGTTCCTCACCCACGCGGCGATCACGTGCCTAAACCCTGGCTTTCCCTGAAATGAGCCCTAGATAGTGAACGGGCCGGTGGGATCGCTAGTCCGCACCACTGCACTAAGAGGGAAACACCAGGGAGAGGGCAGACAAATACAAACAAACACAAACACCCAGGTGGGCGACCACAGCAGTCCACAAAGGTCCAACAGGGATCCGGAGGGTAGCGTTCTGAAACAACCATCCGAGAACGCAACAACACAGCTCCAGTGGGTCAGAATAGATGTCCAGGCAGGAAGCTCTATCTCTGGCAACCAGAGAAGTGTGAGAGAGGAATATAAGGAGGTTTGGGAGTGCTGGACAAGGAACAGCTGAGGAGAAGGAGCTACGGGTCCCTGAGTGAGCCAAAAGGGTTTGCAAAGCAAACCCAGAAAGCTACCATAAGGAAAACAGCCCTATCTTAAATAGAGCGTGCAGCCAACCGCTGCGACTTCCTGACCCCGGGTATAACGGAGTCAGGCGTGGTTCTCGATACCCTCGTGACACTTTGTGCGTTTTTCACGTAAAGCAGGCCTCATAGAAATGAATGGGGTTGCGTGAAAATCGCATGCATCCGCAAGCAAGTGCGGATGCGGTGCGATTTTCACGTACGGTTGCTAGGAGACGATCGGGATGGAGACCCGATCATTATTATTTTCCCTTATAACATGGTTAAACATGGAGGGGTTAAAAAATAATTTAACTCACCTTAATCCACTTGATCGCGAAGCCCGGCATCTCCTTCTGTCTTCATCTTAGCTCTGTGCAGCAACAGGACCTGTGGTGACGTCACTCCGGTCATCATATGATCCATCACCATGGTAAAAGATCATGTGATGACCGGAGTGACGTCACCACAGGTCCTGTTGCTGCACAGAGCTAAGATGAAGACAGAAGGAGATGCCGACTGCGCGATCAAGTGGATTAAGGTGAGCTAAGTAATTTTTTAATTTTTTTTAACCCCTCCAGCGCTATTTTACTATGCATTCTGTATTCAGAGTTCTATTATTTTCCCTTATAACCATGTTATAAGGGAAAATAATACAATCTACAGAACACCGATCTGGGTACCAAACATGCGCGATTTTTCTCACGCGAGTGCAAAACGCATTACAATGTTTTGCACTCACGCAGAAAAATCGTGCGTGTTTCCGCAACGCACCGCACCTTTTTCCGCAACACCCGTGTGAAAGAGGCCTTAAGGTGTCCATACACCCTCAACATCTCAGCCAAACACTTATGTATTAATATTTTTTCTACTGGGAAACTAAAGTATTGCCTGTAGAAATTCATCATAGGTTGGAGGAGAGTCTTGAGTTAGCTATATAAGTTGGTCGACAATAGCTTAATGTGTATTAGAGCACCTTCAAATGGGAAATTAATAGCACAAATATTGGGTAATGTTATGGACAATGACATTTCAGCTGAATAGGATAATGAGAATGGCATAAATCAGAAAATATTGAATCCGACAACACTATTGGCATCAAACTAGTGTAAAGTAAAACTGGCTTTGTTGCCCATAGCAACCATTCAGATTCCTCCTTTCTTTTTTCAAAGGAGCTGTGAAAAATGAAAGGTGGAATCTGGTTACTATGGTCAACTAAGCCATTCACTTGAATGGGTCCACAATCACGTAGATGCGGAACAGAAGCATGGATCGGAACCCCACGGAAGCACTACAGAGTTCTTCCGTAGTTGAACTTTTTCTATATTTTTTTGCGCTGCAGACAGATCACTGACCCATTCAATTTAAATGGGTCTCGATCCTTCCCGGCCGCCACACAGATGCAAATTGCGGTATCCAATGCACGGAACGGACCCACAACGGCCGTGTGCATGAGGCCTAAGGGTGTGGGGATTTAACTCAAAGATTATTGAGTGAAGATCAGGGCATACCAGCACCAAGTCATCCTATTACAGATGGCTAGGGTTGTCGTAGTGGTAAAGGTACGGCTGGGGAGAGCAGGATAAATATACCCTTTGTGAGGTTTTTCTCATCAGGTGTAGTGTGAGTATGAAGTTTTATTCTGTCAGATTAAGTGCCCCACTTTTCTATGAAGTGCTCTCTGCATTAAGGCTGAGCTGTGCCTAGGCTACAGGACCAATGCACATGATGCCACTTGCCTAGGGTAAGCTGTCAGGCTCCTCAAATAGCTTATAAACAGGGGTCCTGGATGTCAGACCCCCACCGATCAGATAATGATGATCTATCATGAGGATAGGTCATCTCATCAGTATAAAAAAGTCAGAACACCCCTTTAATAGTTCTCAGCTTCAATTGCAGACACAAACCATGGAGTGGCACCGTCTCAGAAAGATGTTTTCTAATCTCATACATCACCTAATGGCCCATGTTTTGACTTTACAGAGCAGCTAATAATATGGCGAGTACTGCACACCTCTTTATATAAGTATAGCTGTAATGTATTCGCAATATGGACTTTAGAACAGTAGTTAGATCTTGTAGAACAGAATGTTACATTAAGAAAATTATAGGTAATAATCTAGAGACATAACCTATACTACTCCAATCTTTACTCTGCAGCTGTTTTTTGTGTCATTAAAGAGTGTGTTGACCTAGTTCCAGTGCAGTTTTGTGCATTTATTTTCTTTTACCACATATTAGAAATGGGTTAACGTTATTAACCACCAAAGGCCAAATTTACAGTGTGCATGAATGCATACTTACAAATGGTAAAAATACACATAAATGTGGCAACAATTATCTGAAGCTTTTTAGTTACTTGACCTCCTGCTTGTCAAAATGTATTATTGTCATGTGTGTTTATTAATCTACCTTCGTATGTGAGAGTACACTAGCTCTGTAAATTGGAAACATGGTTAGCAATAATGTAAATCTAGTAGAAAAATGTTATATAGGCCACTTCACCTTCCACAAGTTGAACTTTTATTATATGGTCATTGATATGTAGTGAGGTGATTTTTCAAGAAATATATTTGTCAGAATTACATTTTTATGTCACTATTGGCTATTAGTAGAGGTTCTCTTGCCGCTACTTGCTACATGACTCTCTTGCTATGGCTCTATGGTATCTGTAGCATGCGGAGTGGCTGCCATCTGAATGCTCATTCTTTCCTGGACCAATCTCTTACAGTATAAATGGGTGCAGACAGAAAACAAAATGTTGTAAACCTGAGGATGACCACAACACTCTCCCAGAAGGATTTCTACATGTAAACATCCGGGACTTTTGCCATTATGTACATGAATGCGTTTGAAGAGAGGGTAGTCTACAAACACGACCTCTATAATAAAGGTGTAAATTTACGGTTAAGATAAATTGATGAAATTTTCTGTGGAAGGGCAACATCACCGATCTCAAAAAATTCCACGCTCACATCAACTCAGGAGCCAAATCCATTGCCTTCACCTTAGAAACAAGCCAAACTGAAATCCCCTTTCTGGACGTCTTACTCAACGTAAGGGACAGCACACAAGGATTTGACCTTTATACGAAACCAACAGATAGGAATAGTCTACTCCGCTATGATAGCTGTCATCCCCTTGGCCTGATTGATTCCCTTCCATTATCACAATTGATGAGGGTCAGGAAAATTGTATCCGACCCGACAACCTTTGAAACAAGGCTAACCGAAATGTCCAACACATTTATGTCTAGAGGTTTCCCAACAACACTACTCAAACAACATCTGGACAATACATGTGGAAGCAGCGGTGGATCCGCCGAAGTTATAAAGAGGCCAGCGCTTCTATATAACTTCGGCAGACCCACCGCCAGTTTAGGGGTTTAGACCGGTATCTAAAATGCCAATATGCCAAAAATATAAGCAAACAATTATAAAGGGTAACCATATTAATATATACCTTTTAATAAATAATGCAGATAAAATAATGGCTCATTAAGTCTATCAATTAAATTGAAAGAGACACACGTTGGTGCGGTAAATAGCAGTGCACAAGAAAAAAGGAACGTTCTTACCAGGGGTACGTCCTGAAGTCTAATGGGCTCAGGGATCCAAATGCTGGGCCTCTTCCCCTAGATTGCCCTGCTTGACCTGAACAAAATCCTATAGCCCAGGGAGCAAATTGATCACCCTCAAAAGGGCAACCCCTCTCAGCCAATCCTCACTTCCTAGATGCCCCTGCTTGTCCTTACGCAGCCATAATGACTGCCCAGCTTTGTCAGGGAAAAACAGCAGGGAAATTCTAGTGATGGTTAGATAAACGTTCTAACGCGTTTCATTGGCCTAAGGTCAAATCATCAGGGGACTCACATGAATGAAGACTCAGCATTAGTTTATAAGCTGATGTCTAAAAAACTAAGGCAAGGACTCAGTGTTGGTTAGTCGCTTAAGTCACTAATACTCAGCCCTCTATCTACATGTGCTAGTGTGCATGCGGCGGGGCTTCCAGCATCCTGCGTGTGGCAGCTGCAATGTCGGCATTCCTACTGGCACTTTTTAAACATGCCCGGGCGGCTGGTAAACCGGCCCCCTTAAGGCACATGATGGATCACATGAAAATAATGGATTTGGCACATAAACAAGCTGAACAGAGACAAACAGATAACAGGGACTATAATGGTGCCTGGTGGGTATCTGCTCAGGGGTCCGTTTTTTATTTTTTTTCTCTCTGATGTTTTTGAGTGAATCTGGGATGGAGACACCAAACAAGCCCTCATTTGCATAAATAATAAAAGTAATTTTTCTGAGGAATACTGCAAACTATTTTCATAAGACACACATCATTTTAATCTGCAGGATCAACCCTACCAGGCAAGGTGTCTGGCTTAATATGTTTGATTCAGTTAACAGGTGCTCTTTAACTAAATGTGCACTGCAATGAAATACCATAACAATTTGCTACCTAACACTATCATGCAGCACCTTTATGGGGCTGTGGTGATGTGTACAGTATAAGTGCTGGGTGTATATCCCACCCAGATACCTCAGCTGGGTGAGATAACTTAAATCCAGAAAGCTGCAGTGGTTTCAGCAACGTGTAGTTTGCTGAGACAGTTTTGTCTAGATGTTTTTCTGGGCAGGATTTTATGTGGACTGGTGGATAGGTTTGGTAGTGGGATCTGTCAGCCCACACCCTTCCACTACATGTATTGTCTTTTGCCTGAGGTGATCGCAGGTGAGGCCTGCTGCTGTAATCAAGGAGGGATAAAACAACCCTCTGTGTATGACTTGGAGGGAGAAAGGCTAAGGCAGCCTGAGGCCCTGTGTGGTCTCCGCCAGGAGGGCTGAGGGGCCACGAGGCTTTGTAAAGCCTGAAGTTTGGGGTGCGCAGCGACGCCTGCGGAAAGAGGGTCGCACGGACAGAGTCGGGAGGACTTCTGAACCATCTCCCCCCAAGGGTGCTGGTGTGGTCCCAACCTGGAGGCTGCTGGACCGTGTATGGCTGAGGAAGCCGGATCTAATCCCATGTCTGTACTGTGCTCTATAGGTAAGGTAGAGAAAAACACGTGTATTAGGTAGAGCCCAGGCTGGAAGGTGTTTATTTTTGTGATGTTTATGGTTGTATTGGTGCTGAAGTGCCAAAATAAAGCACCATTTGCACTTGAACTCCGTTGTCAGAGGAGTATTCTGTGATTGCGACCCCCTGAGAGAAAGCGATCCCTTACAGGGCACTATGGCTGTTTTTCTTGTGGTGAGCATCTGGTTGACTTTGTTAAAGTGTGGCTGATATTTCAGTAGGCACATTGGGACCAGCACTGATACTGTCATAGTGACGCCGCCCCAGAAGGAGAGAGGGAGAGCGTGCACCCACTAGTCTGCCACCCACACCCCTGTCCCTACCTACTTGCACTTACCCGTCCTAGGCGACGGAGCGCAACTGGGTGGTGATCCCTAACTTGAGTAAGTGCAGGAGGGACAGAGAAAAGCAGAGACAGGCGACAGGAGCGTACAGCAGTCGAGAAGGGTCAACAAACTAGCAAAGGTCACAACAAGAGGTCACGTCAAACTACTAGGGAGATACAAAGACAATACCAATAACAAACCGGAGGTCAAACCTGGAGGTCGCGTAAGAGTACAAGGGAGAAGCAGGAACGTGGTCAAATAACTAGCGTCGGTCAAATTCAAGAGCAATGGAGCGGTGTATCAGGAGCCTATATAAACAATATCACAGGCAACCTGTGGCCAGCAGGTTGCCTGCTTATATACTGAAGGTCTGAGGTCATGTGACGTAGCCAGCGCCACATGACCTGTCCCAGGACTGATAGCTGAGTGCTGAGTGTCCGGCTCGGCGCTCAGCCCACACAGGTATCCTGGAAACAGAGGACATAGAAGGAACGTGTGTCCGGGCGCGCTCTGCCCTCCGTTGCCATGGTAGCGGAGACGCCGAGCGGCTCCCCGTTCTGCGCGGAGGGCGCCTTCTGCAGCTGCCAGAGAGGAAGAGGACATCGGCGGCGCAAGGGGAAGGACGCGCATCTCCGCCGTCCTGTGACACATAGGACTCATTGTGGGGGCAGTGTCATTTTCCTTGTTAAATGCCTAATGTTCCTGGTACGGTTATCAGATTTGTCTTGAGGATTTACACAATATTTGTATTAAGGGATTATACAATATACTCAAATGTTCTGAAAATTAACATAACTTCATTACATATTATACTTTACTAACAGAAAATACATACACAAACTGCAAAAGTGTGCACTGCTAAAAGTTCCTAGACAGCAGTTTAGTTTGAATGAGGGCTCAGCAAATGCCAAAAGAACACTCTTTTGGCATTTGTCAGATCAGTGGGGCCCTACGGGCCCTAGTGCTCAAATGTGACATTGACATGGTCGTAGCTGTCATCACATACAGTTTCTAAATAAGTACCGTAGGTCACACATGGAATATCCTGTTGCAACAGGACACCAAAAAAATACTCCCAAGTGAATTTATTGAATACTCCAAAAGTTAATTTATTTTAACGTAACATTGGTTGTAAACTAAACATGGCGACCTGCTAAAAAGAGCCAAAACATATTTAATCCTAGTTTACCGTAGTAATTTCACAATTGCGTGTCCTGATTTTAAAAATGAAGCCTGAAAATGCCATGGTGGAACAGTTAGAAGCATAGGTTGGTGCCTAGACATAAATCAATGTCTTGTCTAATTTTGTGGGTAGATCAATCATATATTTATTATAGTAACTGCATTCTCTGGGCACTACACTTCAAGTGACATCAATCACCTCACTTCCCAGAGCAAATATGAAAAAAGAGAAATTAAATTCTAGATTCTTCTCTGGAAAATAGCTTTCTTTTTTTCTTTTTCACTTTATACAGGTTGCAGCTGGCTCTAATTTGCATAAAATATAAATACTCCTTATCGTGGGGGTCCCATCTAGAGAGACCTTTCATTACAGACAGTACTTTTTGGATTATAAATAATAATAATTTTTATATAGCACCAACGTAATAGTCAGCACTTTACAACTCAGAGGATACATGTACAGAGGGTCTTGCTAGCGAGAGCTATAGTGACATAGGGATGACACAAAAGCAAATGGGCAACCAGTGCAGGGACACTCGCAGGCATTGGTGGATGTACAGATAGATAAGCCTGGTTGCTTCATTCAGGATAGATTGGAGAGGAGAAAGTTTAGTAAGAGGAAGACTGATTATTTTCAAGAATGCCACTTAGTTTTAGAGCTATGGACATCTTTGGGTAATTTTATTTATTATTGATTCTACTCATTTTGGGCTAAAATCTTTTTTTTTCAGTTGCTCTTTATTAAAAATGTTCAAGTTTTTATTTTAGAGATTTCAGTTCTAGTACATTTCCTGACTAACAGCCTCTCTGCTTCACACTGTATCTGTCAGAAAACTGCTCTGTTGGCTGGATCTGTAAGCCTTATTTGTGAATTCCTGACAGCTCATAGACACTCATTTAAGCTAAATTCTAATCAAACTGATAAGAGGTTAAGAGTGTTTATGAGTTGGCAGGAGTTGATAGATAAGGGCTACACTTTCAGCCATCAGAGCAGCTCCTTGATGGATTCAGCGTGGAGTCTGCTAGTCTGCAAGTACACTGAAGTGAAAAAAATATATATGTTTAACCAAAAATAAGTAAAATGCATTAATAAGAAAACTGCCCCTAAAGGTCTCCATAATCTTCCATTTTACTTTTTTTTACTTTGCTCGAACTGTTTCACATTTAAACTGAATTATTTCAGTTTTTATGCTTTTATTTAAAGGGAACCTGTCACCGGGATTTTGTGCATAGAGCTGAGGACATGGGTTGCTAGATATCCGCTAGCACATCCGCAATACCCAGTCCCCATAGCTCTGTGTGCTTTTATTGTGTAAAAAAAAACGATTTAATACATATGCAAATTAACCTGAGATGAGTCCTGTCCTTGACTCATCTCTCATACAGGACTCATCTCAGGTTAATTTGCATATGTTTCAAATCGGGTTTTTTACACAAAAGCACACAGAGCTATGGGGACTGGATATTGTGGATGTGCTAGCGGCCATCTAACAACCCATGTCCTCAGCTCTGTACACAAAATCCCGGTGACAGGTTCCCTTTAAGTACTGTGTTGGTTTTGATGGTAGTAGTAATTTCATATGTCTTATCTTACTTTGTCCTTTTCTTACAAAATACTCCTTTTTATTTTTAATGTTTCTTTTATCAAACAAACAAGTTACAAACAAGATGAATCATTCTAACCCCTATTAACCATCCCCAAATCAGCCATCCTTCTGAGGTGGGAAAAACTTTTTATAGATCTAAAGGGCTAGGTATGAAATACAACCCTTTTGCATATATACTGTTTAATGCATCCAATATCATCTAGCAATGCATCCAACATCAGGATGTACACAGTTTACATAGTTTAGGACAGTTCTATATCAGATGTCATATTACATATTTAGGGCAATCTTCTGAGTTTTTAAGCCCCATTCTATATAATCCAGAGGCAGTATAATGTGCCCTATATACAGTCGTGGCCAAAAGTTGAGAATTACACAAATATTAGTTTTCACAAAGTTTGCAGCTAAACTGCTTTTAGATCTTTGTTTCAGTTGTTTCTGTGATGTAGTGAAATATAATTACACGCACTTCATACGTTTCAAAGGCTTTTATCGACAATTAAATTACATTTATGCAATGAGTCAGTATTTGCAGTGTTGGCCCTTCTTTTTCAGGACCTCTGCAATTCGACTGGGCATGCTCTCAATATACTTCTGGGCCAATTCCTGACTGATAGCAACCCATTCTTTCATAATCACTTCTTGGAGTTTGTCAGAATTTGTGGGTTTTTGTTTGTCCACCCGCCTCTTGAGGATTGACCACAAGTTCTCAATGGGATTAAGATCTGGGCAGTTTCCAGGCCATGGACCCAAAATGTCAACGTTTTGGTCCCCGAGCCACTTAGTTATCACTTTTGCCTTATTGCACGGTGCTCCATTGTGCTGGAAAATGCATTGTTCTTCACCAAACTGTTGTTGGATTGTTGGAAGAAGTTGCTGTTGGAGGGTGTTTTGGTACCATTCTTTATTCATGGCTGTGTTTTTGGGCAAAATTGTGAGTGAGCCCACTTCCTTGGATGAGAAGCAACCCCACACATGAATGGTCTCAGGATGCTTTACTGTTGGCATGACACAGGACTGGTGGTAGCGCTCACCTTTTCTTCTCCGGACAAGCCTTTTTCTTGATGCCCCAAACAATCGGAAAGAGGCTTCATCAGAGAATATGACTCCTCAGCAGTCCATTCACCATATTTTCTGCAGAAGATCAATCTGTCCCTGATGTTTTTTTTTTTTAGAGAAGTGGCTTCTTTGCTGCCCTTCTTGACACCAGGCCATCTTCCAAAAGTCTTTGCCTCACTGTGCGCTCACTCCTGCCTGCTGCAATTCCTGAGCAAGCTCTGCACTGGTGGCACTCCGATCCCGCAGCTGAATCCTCTTTAGGAGACAATCCTGGCACTTGCTGGACTTTCTTGGACGCCCTGAAGCCTTCTTAACAAGAATTGAACCTCTTTCCTTGAAGTTCTTGATGATCCTATAAATTGTTGATTGATGTGCAATCTTAGTAGCCACAATATCCTTGCCTGTGAAGCCATTTTTATGCAACGCAATGATGGCTGCACGCATTTCTTTGCAGGTCACCATGGTTAACAATGGAAGAACAATGATTTCAAGCATCACCCTCCTTTTAACAGGTCAAGTCTGCCATTTTAACCCAATCAGCCTGACATAATGATCACCAGTCTTGTGCTCGTCAAAATTATTTTTGGGGGATTAAGTAAATTTTCATGGCAAAGAAGGACTATGCAATTCATCTGATCACTCTTCATAACATTCTGGAGTATATGCAAATTGCTATTATAAAAGCTTAAGCAGCAACTTTTCCAATTTCCAATATTTATGTAAGTCTTAACTTTTGGCCACGACTGTACAATTTTTAAATCCTCTGAGAAGAATAGAAGGAAGCCTCTATAATCACTCCTAATATCTTACCCCATAATTCTTCTCACCATAAATATCTAGTATATTGCCAGGTGTAACGGGATTAGCTCACGGGAGCGCCGTCTCATGGGATAGACGGGCGCTATAGGCACATAAAACACAGTCCAGTCCAAGCAAGTATAGTGCAACTGGCCTCAGCCAGTTTTATTGACTTTTGCAGAAAAATAAATATTAAACAAAACAGTTCAAAACAAATTAAATACCTGGCCGTCTGGCCACTACGTCTAAACAGGCAGTAGTCCCTAACTACATGAAACTTGAGCCTTATGCCCAGCTCCATCAACTAAAACACACTGTTGTTTTTCACTCACCCAGCAGGGTTCTTCCCAGGAGCAGAGAGAGCAGCTAGTGAGCTGTTTGCCCTTTTATAGCACACTCAGGTTCCAAGGTGATTAGCCACAGTTACCCTGAATACCTGGAGTGGCTAATTGGAGCAGGGACCCACCCATCTCTCCCTGCTCCAAGCAGCCAGGCCCTTTTAACCAGGTTTTTTTAAACAAAACCCTTGCAAAGAGAAAACCTAGTTTTCTTTGCTGTCAATTTCCTGGCTGCTTTTTAGAACGTATAGGACAGGAACCTAGGTGAAATGTAGACTCCTTCTACCACTTTTCCCCTGGTCCTGTCACACAGGGTAAAACCTCATAAGATGGTATACACTAGTGGTCTCTTTCCTTATTTGATGGCACTCCAACTGGTCTAAACTGCTAAGTGCAACTACTTTTCCAATTGCCCTGCAATTTAAATTCCTGTACAAAAGTATCACAATATTAAAGGAGTTGGTCACTTTCTGGTTACTGTTTGACCAGTGTGTTTGTAAGATCATTATATGCCACTAATATAGCCTTTGATTGACAGTTTTATTTCCAGCTGAATTAGCAGCAGGTGGGTGGGGAGAGCCATGACCTCATTAATATGGGGACTCGGGGAATATGGGAATCCGCTTGAGCTCTTTAGCACAAGATTTTAGCAAAATGGCTTGATGAATTAAACAAAGTGACCCAGCATTTTGCTAATGGGATCTGTCACTATTTTATGTTTCCCTTAGTTAGGACACCATAAAACTGGTGACGGGTTCCCTTTAAGCTTTCTTGTATAAATGTATCTTTGAGCTTTGTAATCCCCTTATTCCTGTCTAAACCTTTTAACATAAAACATTTATTTCACCTCTTCCTGCCCAGTGTACATGTGCAGTGCTGGGTGGGTGTTAGGCCTGGGCCTTCTGCCATACCTCCCGTTGTCTCACCTGTCATATTCCCAGCATCTTCTGCCTCGCTGCTGTATCTGCCAGATGTGGCTGGTGTGTGCCTGCCAGTGACCTCCTCCTGCCACGCTGCCTCCATGCGCCATACTATGCTGACGCCCATAGGGGCGTGCACCCACTGCTTCCAGTTATTTATGCTTCCAAAGGTGGGTGCTTCCTGCCTCCCAGCATGGCCCCTGAATGGGATTACAAGGCTAAATAGCATCTTCCTCTTCCAGGAAGTTGCCTGAGCGTTACATTACTATCAGTAATAGCAAAGGAGTTCTGTTCTGATCTTCTGTGTTTAACCCAGCCTGTTTGACCATTCTGTTTCCCTGCTGCCTGCATCGACTACTGGACCTGTCTGATCCTCAGTACTGCACTACTATCTGATACCGGCTTCTGACCTTTGGCTTGTCTCTGACCACGCTTTAGCTTGTTTCTCTGACAACCATCATCATACTTAGCTGCTGCCTTTACTCCAGTTCTCCCTGAAATACCACTTCTCACCACCGTGTCTGCAGTTGGACTCAGTTCACATTAACTGCAGTTCTTACTGCAACTTAAGCTATTGGAGTATTACCTGTTGTCTGTCTCTATGAATCAGCTGTCAGCCATATTAGCTAATCCTGTAGGTAGTGGTTCAGTTTCTCTCTTGCTGCGTCTGTCCTGTCTCCTGTGAGAGTGGTGAATATCACCCTAGGGGTTAGTGGCTGCCAACCCTTGGTTGACACAGAGAATCCACCCACTGGTCGTAACAGTGGGTCTTTAAAGATGGTGCCCAGTCACAAACTTAGTGGGTGCCATAGCCACAGTGTGCCTGCTCTTTTAAACAGTATATACCCGTGCCTAATATCTGCAATTGATGATAACGTTGATCGTAGACATTTAACCCCTCAGATACCGTGGTTAAATGAGCGGCACCTGGGGATGCTGGATACTGTGTGCGACAACTTTGGTCCTCTTGAATGATCTCAGGCTGCCACAGATATGTTCCTGTGGAGACCCTGCCATAGGAACACAGTAAAATTCTTCTAAACTCCAATCCATTATGTCTAATGCATCAAAAGCAGCAACCTGCTTGGTTGAAATGAGCCACTTTTCTATTTTTTCTTTGCACTCATTTTACTACATCTTTTCTGATTACTTACAGTATATAAAAACCTTAGTACAAGTCAAAATGGAGGTTTTGCCCATAGCAACCTTTGAATTTTCGGCCCTCATTTTACAGAAGTTCATCTTGGATTATGTGCAAGATTTTGGATAAACCCCCTCCTCCCATTAAAAAACAAAACAAAACAGGACTTCACATGTCCATCTTCCCTGAACAGGCCTTTGTGTTTTGTTCTTCTTTAACTTAATAAGTTATACACTGTATACTAGCATATTGCAGTTATGGAAATAAAGAGGAAATGTTATTTAATATAAATCCTCCCTTTTTTTTCCCAAGAGTCCCTTCAAAATCACTCATTCAAGCAGTGCCTATTATAATTTTCGGCATCTACAACGCATACTGTACAATAAAATTAATGTGCCACATGGCTTACCACAGTTCTAGCAATCTGGTCAAAACATGAAGTACAAAGAATTTATGAAAATCTATTAAATCAGGTAGTATAAAGATCATTATTAGAGATGTGCGAATCAAAGTTGACGAGGTGGAATTAGATCAGAATTTCAGGAAAAAATTTGATTTGCACCGAATCTGAATTTCCTGACGCTTCGTGGTAAAGAATCTAATTTTTTCCTAAAATGGCTGCTGCACGGGTGAGAACATGGAGCAAGGAACTCTGGGAAGGCGGGATCACCCATAATGCCATGCATGCAGACAATCAGCAGCCAGCCCTATAAATAGCCTCAGCCATCTTGGATTCTGCCATTTTTCAGTGTACTTAGTGCAGGGAGAGACATCAGCAGGCACTTAAGAAAGTGCTAAGAAAGACTTAATTGTGCTGAAAAAACTATTTAAAAGTTCAGGGAAAGATTAGTAGAAGTGTAGGGAAAGGATATGCAGGAATTATTACACAGTATTGAAGCAAAACAGGGTTCAGTAGGGGAGTTTACAGCCTGGGTAATAGGTACAATCCTATTACACTTTGCTGCACTGACTGCGGATCCAAATTGCCATTATACAGCTCTGTAATTCCAGCAAACCGTTCTTGTTATTGGGGTGCAAGTGCTGTTTGATACAGCCATTAACAGGGTTTATTATTTACCCTTGTGCGGTGCAGTAATTTATTCTAAAGCATTTTTTGGCATGTATTAGTGGAAAAGGGCTTTTTAGCCATTGTGTGTTGAAGCACGAAAATTACAGTCCTTTTTGGCGTGTATTAGTGGCAAAAAAATATATTTATTGCCGGTCAGTGGTGCAGTTATATGATCTAAAGTCCCTTTTGGCGTGTATTAGTGGCAAAAGAAAAATATATTTGATGTTCAGCGGTGCAGTTATATGTTCTAAAGCCTTTTGTGACGTATATTAGTGGCAAAAAATAATAATATTTGCCGTTCAGTGGTACAGTTATATGTTCTAAAGCCCTTTTTGGTGTGTATTAGTGGCAAAAAAATATATATTTGTCATTCAGCAGTGCAGTTATATGTTTTAAAGCCTTTTCTGGCGTGTATAAGTGGAAAATAATAAGGGCCTGTTTGTCCTTTAGGGGTACAGTTATATGTTCCAAAGCCCTTTTTGTCGTGTAATAGTGGCAAAATAAAAATATGTTTGCCGTTCAGCGGTGTAGTTATATGTTCTAAAGCCCTTTTTGGCGTGTATTAGTGGCAAAAGAAAAATATATTTGCCGTTCAGCGGTGCAGTTATATGTTCTAAAGCCCTTTTTGTCATGTATTAGTGGCAAAAGTAAAATATATTTGCCGTTCAGCGGTGCAGTTATATATTCTAAAGCCCTTTTTGTCATGTATTAGTAGCAAAAGTAAAATATATTTGCAGTTCAGCGGTGCAGTTATATGTTCTAAAGCCTTTTGTGGCGTGTATAAGTGGAAAAAAATAAGGGCCTATTTGCCGTTCAGCACTGCAGTTATAAGTTCTACAGCCTTTTTTGCCATGTTATAGTGGCAAAAGTAAAATATATTTGCCGTTCAGCGGTGCAGTTATATGTTCTAAAGCCCTTTTTGTTGTGTATTAGTGGCAAAAGTAAATTATATTTGCCGTTCAGCGGTGCAGTTATATGTTCTAAAGCCCTTTTTGTTGTGTATTAGTGGCAAAAGTAAAATATATTTGCTGTTTAACGGTGCAGTTACATGTTCTAAAGCCCTTTTTGCCATGTATTAGTGGCAAAAGTAAAATATATTTGCCGTTCAGCGGTGCATTTATACGTTCTAAAGCCTTTTGTGGCGTGTATAAGTGGAAGAAAATAAGTGCCTATTTGCCGCTCAGCGGTGCAGTTATATCTTCTAAAGCCCTTTTTGTCGTGTATTAGTGGCAAAAGTAAAATATATTTGCCATTCAGTGATCCGTTTTTTGGGGATTATTGTTCTTACGGATCACAGGAAGGGCAAAATAATCAGTGACGTCAACACAAATTTACTGATGACACCCTCTCCACTCTGTTGGGGGGGCTCTACTTGTATAAGCGTTTAATAGAACAGGTTCTGTAAACATCTTTGTGGAATCAGCTGACGACGGTATAAAAGGAGTGCGCTACTTCTTGGCGCTAACCTTGACCAGTAAGGCTGAGTTCATACTTGAGTTATTTGGTCAGTTTTGGCCCAGTGACTGCCAAAATAAGTGAAGTGTGCAGTGATTCTAAGGGCTCTTTCACACTTGCGTTGTTCTTTTCCGGCATAAAGTTCCGTCGTCGGGGCTCTATGCCGGAAAAATCCTGATCAGGATTATCCCCATGCATTCTGAATGGAGAGAAATCTGTTCAGGATGCATCAGGATGTCTTCCGTTCAGGACCGGAACGTTTTTTGGCCGGAGAAAATACCGCAGCATGCTGCGCTTTTTTCTCCGGCCAAAAATCCTGAACACTTGCCGCAAGGCTGGATCCGGAATTAATGCCCATTGAAAGGCATTAATCCAGATCTGGCCTTAAGCTAAACGTTGTTTCGGCGCATTACCGGATCCGACGTTTAGCTTTTTCTGAATGGTTACCATGGCTGCCAGGACGCTAAAGTCCTGTTTGCCATGGTAAAGTGTAGTGGGGAGCGGGGGAGCAGTATACTTACCGTCCGTGCGGCTCCCGGGGCGCTTCAGAGTGATGTCAGGGCGCCCCACGCGCATGGATGACATGATCGCATGGATCATGTCATCCATGCGCATGGGGCGCTCTGACGTAATTTTGGAGCGCCCCGGGAGCCGCACGGACGATAAGTATACTGCTCCCCCGCTCCCCACTACTACTATGGCAACCAGGACTTTAATAGCATCCTGGCTGCCATAGTAACACTGAACGCATTTTGAAAACTGATCCGTCTTCAAATGCTTTAATTTCACTTGCGTTTTTCCGAATCCGGCGTGTAATTCCAGCAAATGGAGTACACGACGGATCCGGACAACGCAAGTGTGAAAGAGCCCTAAGAGCGACGCTTGTAATCTGCATGTCATACTGGCTCACAGTATTATTTCACTACCACAGCAGACTCCCTATGCGTGTTACAGCAAGGCACCACTATAAAGGCTCTCTGCAGCCATTAAATAGCCATTTTTTTACACGATTCGTGGCAAATAAATTCGGCTCAAAGGAAAAAAAATAAAAAATCAGTGAACCGGCCGAATCGAATTTTTAAAAAATTTGCTCATCTCTAATTATTATTTTCAAGAACATATACATACAAGTGGAAACAATAAACTATAAACCATTATCTTGGATTAACAAAAACTTTAAACATGAGAGCAGTCTTGCTAAGGTAAAGTGTTATGTGGGACAAATTGCAAACTGTACTTTTTCTGCCTCCAGCAGAGGGAGATTAATTTCAGTTCACGTCTATTTCATTTCTAATTCATTCTGCTGCAATTTCTGTATTCCTGTAGTTATTAGTTAGGCAAAAATGTATTGCATCTCGTTTTCTTGTTAATAAAGATTATTGCTTTGTGAGAGGTGCTAGGCATTGTGGGTAGTGCAAGGTATTCTGGGAAGTAGAAGTCAGGTGCTGCACTACAACATCGCACTTCGCCAGGAACTGTAAGGTCAGTGTGACATGCACAGAATGCGGTAGCACAGAACACAACACGGCTTTACACCCTGGACCACCCTCTCAGGTATCATCCCAAGCAGAGGAACATAACGGGAAGCAGATAGACACCGACATAGACACCACAGTAGTCACTTCTCACTGTACAGAGATCTGTAACAGACTAGCAGGAGGGAAGTTCTGTTCAAAAATCTATCTATCTAATTTGAAGTTGCACAAAATCGCCTCCAACAGCCGTGAGAAATAATGGAGGCCTTCTCACCCCAAGACCATTCAAGTGATATAAAAGACTTGGATCTTAGCACCGATTCCCTTCCTATGCAGCGGAGCCTTGGTTTGTTCTGGGAATTAAAGGCAGATACATTCACCTTCCAAATCAGCAAGGAAGAAAAGCCCTTCACACGGAAAGGAGTTCTGTCCACCATAAACAGCTTATATGATCCTCTGAGATTCAGTAACCATCCAAGGTATAATGATGCTAAGGGACTTCACCACAGAGACGTCTGATTGTGATGATCCGCTTCCCATGGAGAAAAAGAACCTGTGGACAGGTTGGAAGAAGTCTCCCGAAGCTTTGTCCAGCCTTCATGTGGCACGACCATATGTTCTGTGCTATCAACTGAAATCAAGATGTAAAGACTGTATATTTTCTGCAATGCTTCAGTCAAGGCGATTGCAGCCATAGCATACCATTGACATAAAAGAACAATGCCATATAGGATTTGCCACGAGCCGGACAAAACTGGCGCCACTCCGCGAACACACGATGCCTAGACTGGAGCTCTGCGCTGCTGTGATTGCAGTGGAGTTGGCTGAGCTTATAACTTCAGGAATTAACCTAGAAATCGAAAAAGTTGAGTTTTATATGGACAGCAAGGTAGTCCTAGGATATATCTGCAATGAAACCAGAAATTTTTATGTCTACGTCTGCAATCGGGTGCTAAGGACCAGGAGATCCACTTGTCCTAAACAGTGGCACTAGTGCCTACATAGCATAATCCTTCGGACCACGCGACTAGATCTGTTCGCAGCAAGCCACCTTAAGGACACAACATGGTTTACAAGTCCTGCATTCTTGTATGGTTCAACATCTTGCAACATCGGATCTGACACATTCAAATCGGTAGACCCAGATGCCAATAAAGAAATCCTACCTGAAGTATCTGCTCAATGCACAGTGACTTCGAACCACCAACGCAAATCCCATAGTTTCAACAGGTTCTCCACCTGGATGTTGCTCTTTTAGGCTAAAGCCTGTGTAGTTCATACAGCTAAGACATTACCTGTTAGCCAGAAGCCCTGCAAAGGTTGGCATCACTGCAAACACGCCTTTACTGCTCCCAATCTGGAAAGGTCCAAGAACATAATAATTTGCACGATACAACGTGAATGTCATGCTATGGAAATAGACTACCTCAGCAAAAGCCAAATAGTCTTCAAAGACAACACTTTGGAAAAGCTTGGTCCCACCATTGACCTAAATAGGTTGCTAAGAAGAAGGATTCAGTGGTGGCGTCTGTTGACGCCAGACGGGGAGTGTTCTGCCTCCAGCAGAGACAGATTCATTTCAGTTCACGTCTATTTAATTTCTAATTTATTCTGCTGCAATTTCTGTACTCCAGTAGTTATTAGTTTGGCAACAGCACCATCTAGCGGTGGTAAAAATGTTTTGCCTCTGGTTTTCTTGTTAATAAAGATTATTGCTTTGTGAGAGGTGCTAGGCTTTGTGGCTAGTGCAAGGCATTCTAGGAAGGAGAAGCCAGTCTCCAGTCTACATACAGACTACAGGACAACAGCAGAGCTGTTCCATGCAGTTCTCCTTCTTAAACTCCACCATCTTTGTGCCTGTATATCTGGTGAGTGACATCTACCTTTGTTTTAGGGACAGTATGTTATGCAGAGCTGTTTAGCTAGATGTGTTACTTAGAGAAAGAGGTTGTAATTGTTAGATGCTAGACATGCAATCTATGTATAGGCAGCCATTTTGGACTTGTGCTCAGGGTTATGCAAATGTTATAATACATGCTGTTCTATGCTTTCTGCTGATACGTGTTATGCCTTATACACTACGTGCAGAATTATTAGGCAAATAAGTATTTTGACCACATCATCCTCTTTATGCATGTTGTCTTACTCCAAGCTGTATAGGCTCGAAAGCCTACTACCAATTAAGCATATTAGGTGATGTGCATCTCTGTAATGAGAAGGGGTGTGGTCTAATGACATCAACACCCTATATCAGGTGTGCATAATTATTAGGCAACTTCCTTTCCTTTGGCAAAATGGGTCAAAAGAAGGACTTGACAGGCTCAAAAAAGTCAAAAATAGTGAGATATCTTGCAGAGGGATGCAGCACTTAAAATTGCAAAGCTTCTGAAGCGTGATCATCGAACAATCAAGCGTTTCATTCAAAATAGTCAACAGGGTCGCAAGAAGCGTGTGGAAAAACCAAGGCGCAAAATAACTGCCCATGAACTGAGAAAAGTCAAGCGTGCAGCTGCCAAGATGCCACTTGCCACCAGTTTGGCCATATTTCAGAGCTGCAACATCACTGGAGTGCCCAAAAGCACAAGGTGTGCAATACTCAGAGACATGGCCAAGGTAAGAAAGGCTGAAAGACGACCACCACTGAACAAGACACACAAGCTAAAAAGTCAATACTGGGCCAAGAAATATCTCAAGACTGATTTTTCTAAGGTTTTATGGACTGATAAAATGAGAGTGAGTCTTGATGGGCCAGATGGCTGGATTGGTAAAGGGCAGAGAGCTCCAGTCCGACTCAGACGCCAGCAAGGTGGAGGTGGAGTACTGGTTTGGGCTGGTATCATCAAAGATGAGCTTGTGGGGCCTTTTTGGGTTCAGGATGGAGTCAAGCTCAACTCCCAGTCCTACTGCCAGTTTCTGGAAGACACCTTCTTCAAGCAGTGGTACAGGAAGAAGTCTGCAAGGTAAGAAAAATATGATTTTCATGCAGGACAATGCTCCATCACACGCCTCCAAGTACTCCACAACGTGGCTGGCAAGAAAGGGTATAAAAGAAGAAAATCTAATGACATGGCCTCCTTGTTCACCTGATCTGAACCCCATTGAGAACCTGTGGTCCATCATCAAATGTGAGATTTACAAGGAGGGAAAACAGTACACCTCTCTGAACAGTGTCTGGGAGGCTGTGGTTGCTGCTGCACGCAATGTTGACGGTGAACAGATCAAAACACTGACAGAATCCATGGATGGCAGGCTTTTGAGTGTCCTTGCAAAGAAAGGTGGCTATATTGGTCACTGATTTGTTTTTGTTTTGTTTTTGAATGTCAGAAATGTATATTTGTGAATGTTGAGATGTTATATTGGTTTCACTGGTAAAAATAAATAATTGAAATGGGTATATATTTGTTTTTTGTTAAGTTGCCTAATAATTATGTACAGTAATAGTCACCTGCACACACAGATATCCCCCTAAAATAGCTAAAACTAAAAACTACTTCCAAAAATATTCAGCTTAGATATTAATGAGTTTTTTGGGTTCATTGAGAACATGGTTGTTGTTCAATAATAAAATTAATCCTCAAAAATACAACTTGCCTAATAATTCTGCACTCCCTGTACTTATACAAGCCTTTTGTATTCTTGTAGTTTTACCAATTCACAATCCTGTTGACCAATAAACAAGATAGACTACAGAAAACAGTCCTCTTATTTGGAAGACAGGAATGGTTTATGCTGAATGTCAGACTATACACTGTGAACGTGTATGAAGACAAAACAATACTCATAAAAATAATACAAAATTCTCAGATGAACAGTATAAACAGAAAGTTATATTTCAAATATGAGTATAAGTAAACATGTAACATTCAGTAATGGGCAGGGGCGTTGCTAGGTCTGGGCCCCTGATGTTTTGTCCCAGGCCCCAAATGTACAGCCTGCCAGATAGATCCAATTGTATTCAATACAATTAAATCTAATGCCATGCAAGAGCTAAAGGACCTGTGATGACATCAAAGGTCATGTGACCAGAACTAAATGCAGTAGCTGAAAAGGACCTGTGATTATGTCACCATCATGTGACCAGTGCAGTAGAGGAGGGCTCAGCAGTGAAGGGAAGTCCTGGGAAGAAGCTATGGTGATGTCTGTAAATGAGGAGAGGTAAGTGAAGGGGTAGATTACTCAGTGTGAGAGGCAAAGCAATGTTGGGAGTTGTAGTTATTTAACTGGGACTGTATGTTAGGGCTGAAGGGAGGGAAGTTATTTACATGGGACAGTGGGGTGGAGTGATGTTATTTACATGGGACTAAAAGTTGAGGGGGTGATGTTATTTACATGGGAATGCATGTTGGAGGTAGCTGGGGCAGGGTGATGTTATCTACATGGGACTATATGTTAAAGGTGACTGTAGGAGGGAGTGATATTTACATGGGACTGAATGTTGAGGGGTAATGTTATTTACATGGGACTGTATGTTGAAGGCGGTTGGGAAGGGGGTAAAGTTATTTACGTTGGACTATATATTGGAGGGGGCAGAAGAGATGGTGTGATGTTATTTACATGGGACTGTATTTTGGAGGGGCTGTAGATAGAGAGGGATGTTATTTACATGGGACTGTATATTCGAAGGGATGGAGAGATGGTGTGATAGGTATTTACATGGGATTTGGCAGAGAAGGAAAATAATGTTATTTACATGGGACTGTATGTGGAGGGACTGAGGAATTATAATTTCTGAGGACAGTAAACAGAGGAATATAACTACGGGGGACACTGCAGGGGGCATTATAAATACTGGGGGCACTTCAGGGCGAGCATTATAACAGTAGGGGGCGATATAAATACTTGGGCTCTTCAGGGTGAGCATTATAACAGTAGGGGGCATTATAAATACTGGGGGCACTTTAAATCCAGGGGACGTTAGGCGTTCTTATTACTATTGGGGGCTCTATAGGAGGGATTTATAGATCTGCATTATTTCTACTAAGAGCACTATGAGGGGCCTTATTACTACTGAGGGGTCTGTAGAGACCTTTATTACTATTGGGGGAACAATAGGGGGGGGCCTTATTTCTACTGGGGGCTCTGTAAGGACATTATTAATACTGGAGAGCTCTTCTACTAATGGAGGCACTCTTGGGGAGCATTATCACTGTTGGGGGCACTGTAGGGGGCAGTATTACTAATGAGGGAGGGCATTCTAGAAGGGAATTACTATTGGTGGGACTTGGAGGAGCACTATTACTATGGGGGGCACTAATTTTTCTTCAGGATAGTATTTGGGGGTACAGAAAAGTGAGGAAGCTAAGATGTCTGTGTGTCACACTCTGCAGAGACGAGGCGGCTGAGAGAAGTTGTCTGGACCGAATGGAGAAGATGATGAGAAGATCTACATCAGAGGAGACGTCACCTGGGTGGCACTGGATCTGAGAGGTACGTGCTGCTGTACAACTTTATAGCAAGTACAGTAAAATGTCTTCAGTTCTAGTGTTTGCGGGTGGGGGGTAGGGGTCGGTTGGTCAACTTAGAGAACCGGGGAATATGCATTGGGGCTTGGGCCCCGGATCTTTGAGACCCTAGCAGTCTTATCAAGCTAAATAATTTGATAGGTGTTGACTTAAAATATGTCTTGAACAGATGACTAGTGTTGGGCGAGCATGCTCTGCTCGAGCGCGATGCTCGAGTCTCCTGCCCGCATATTTGTTGGCTGCTACGCAGCCAATAAACGTGCGCGGGCGTACTGGCACTCACTGTAAGGCTTTAGCCATGTTAGCTACTGGCATTACAGTGATTGGCTCGCCGGAACGCGTCATCGGGTGCTATATATCACCCGATGACACGTGTTCGGCTCAGTCTTAGTCAGGGAGAGCTGTGCTGAAGAAGGGACAGATAGTGTAGGGAGTGAAATAGTAATATTTTAGTGAAAAACTTGATAGAGACCCAAAAGTCCTTTAAAGGACTATTGTTGTATCTTGCTGCAATATATATTATTAGCACAACCTGCGCTAAATTGCGTGCAATTGTTAGTGCCGCTTCTGATAGTGACACAACCTCTGCTGCATCTTTTATTTTACATTTGCGCAGCCTAAATATCTGTGACATTCAGCACAATTGTTTGGCCACTGGTGACAGCGACATTACCAGAGCTACATCTCCTGTATAACGTACAGTATGTGCATTCTAAATATCAGTGACATTCAGCGTAATTTTTTATTAGCCGCTGGTGACAGCGACATTACTTGCGCTATACCTCCTGTATAAAGTTTGCACATCCTAAATATCAGTGACATTCATTCAGTGTAATTTTTTATTAGCCCCCGGTGATAGCGTTGTTAGGGTCTCAAAAGATCCGGGACCCAATCCCCAATGAATATGGCCCAGTTCTCTAAGTTGTCCCCCCACACACCGCATTTTGCTGTACTTGCTATACAGCAGCACATACCTCTCGCATCCAGGGCCTCCCAGATGACATCTCCTCGGATGTAGATCTTCTCTGTCATCATATTTTCCATTAGGTCCATACAACTTCTTTCAGCCGCCTCGTCTCTGCAGAATGTGACACACAGACATCTTAGCTTCCTCACATTTCTATCATCATCCCCCAACCTGGAGTCCCAACAGTGTTATCCTGCTGCTCGCTGTGACCCCCAATAACCCCAGATACTATCCTTAAGAAAAATGAGTGCCCCCATTGTAATAGTGCCCCCTACAGTGCCCCCAACAGTGATACTGCTCCCCAAGAGTGCCCCCATTAGTAGAAGAGCCCTCCAGTATTAATAATACCCTCACAGTTCCCCCAGTACAAATATGGCCCCCTATTGTTCCCCCAGTGGTTATAAAGATCTCTACAGACCTCTCAGTAGTAATAAGGCCCCTACATAGTACTTCAAGGCGGATCTATAAGTCCCTCCTATAGAGCCCTCAGTAGTAATAAGAACGCCTATAATGTCCCCTGGATTTGCAGTGCCTCCTGTTGTTATATTCCCGCCTCCACCATACAGTCCCATGTAAATAACATCACACCATCTCTCCTGCCCGCTCCAAAATAGAGTCCTATGTAAATAACATCACTCCCCTCCCTTTAGCCCCTCCAACATACAGTCCCATGTAAATAACGCTATTTCCCCCACTCCGCCATACAGCCCCATATAAATAACATCACACCATCTCTCCAGCCCCATCCAATATACAGTCCCATGTAAATAACATCCCTCTCTATCTACAGCCCCCTCCAAAATACAGTCCCATGTAAATAACATCACCTCCTCCCCAGCCGACTTCAACATACAGTCCCAAGTAAATAATATCACCACCTCCCCAGACACCTCCAATATGCATTCCCAGGTAAATAACATCATTCCCCCCACCAGCCACCTTCAACATACAGTCCTACGTAAATAACATTGCCCCCCTGAACATTCAGTCCAATGTAAATCACTGCCTCCCCCAACCCTCTCCAACATGCAATCCCATGTAAATAACATCACTCCCTCCCACAGCCGCCTCCAAGATACAGTCCCATGTAATTAACATCCCCCTGCCCCAGTCCCCTCCAACATACAGTCCTATGTAAATAACAATCCCCTACCACAGCCGCCTTCAACATACAGACCTATGTAAATAACATCACCCTGCTCCAGCCCCTCCACATATAGTCCTATGTCAATAACATCACTCCTTCCTACAGCCACTATCAACATACAGTCCCATGTACATACCATGAGCCCCTCCTCAGCCACCTCCAACACACAGTTCCTTGTAAATAACATCCCCCGTCCTTTCAGGCCTAATATACAGTCCCAGTTAAATAACCACAACTCCCAGCATTGCTCTGCCTCTCCCGTCACTTACCTTTCCTGATGTAGCAGACATCGCCTTAGCTTCTTCCCCTCTTTACTGCCGCCCTCTTCTGCACTGATCAGATGATGGTGACATCATTGCAGGTCCTTCTCAACCACTGACTGTTTTACTGGTCACATGACCTGTGATGTCACCACAGGTCCTTCAGCTCTTCCACTGCATTAGATTCAATTGTATTGCCATCCTGTGGTTTGTAATACAGTTGTATCTAGCAGGCAGGCAGGACATTCGGGGGCTGGGACAAAATATCAGGGGCCCAGGCCCCAAATGTTTTAATCTAGCAACACCCCTGCCTCCTGTATAACGTTTGCGCATCCTCAACATCAGTGACATTCATTCAATGTAATTTTTTATTAGCCGCTGGTGACAGAGACATTACTTGCGCATACAGTAGATTGGTTTAGAGTAGGACCTGCCTGACTGAGACCACCTTGGCGAGGGTAGGCGGGCACAGATGTGTTTTGATCAAAATATATTGGCTAAGAATCTCAGATTTTATCATATCAGAGTGAGGGCTTAGTCCATATATAATATTTGCATCCACTGTGCTAGTGCATTATTTTCAGTTATTTTTCTGTTACTAGCTAGTACCTGAACATGGAGTCATAAGGTCAAAACCTGGTTATGGAATAAGAACTATGAAACTGATTACAATCAAAATGGATTTTTTTCCCCTTTTCCATAGTGTCTCTCTATAGCAATAAATATGTCAAAATTTAATCTAAAGAAATTCTAATTCTAGCGAATCTGTATACTAGGGGAAAAAAATAGTCTCAAATCTTGTTTCTAAAGAATTGATTCACTCATCTCTAGTTGAGCCAGAAAGTTTGTTTACTTTCTATGCCCAGCAAGCTTCAGTAACGATTTTTGCAAATCTGACATGTGTCACTATATATGGTAATAACTTTGGAACGCTCTTACTTACCCAAGCCATAAATCCCAAATTTACCAAAAATTAAAAAAAATAGCAATTTTCAAAATTTCACATTCTCTGCTTTTAAAAAAGAAAATGATACCTCATAAAATATTACTTAACATTCCCCATATGTCTACTTAATGTTGGCATTATTTTGTATGTAACATTTTTTTTTTTTAGGACGTTAGAAGGCTTAGAAGCTTAGAAGCAATTTTTCAAATTTTCAACAAAATTTCCAAAACCATTTTTTGGAGCACCAATTCAGTTATAAAGGGATTTTCAGAAATGACACCCCTCAAATTATTCAAAACGGATGCTACAAACATTCTTAACCCTTGAGGTGTTCCACAATAATTATTTAAAAATTTCTCTTTTTTGGTAGATTTTTTTATGTTAATCAATTTTTTCTTGCAACACAGCAAGGGTTAACAGCAAAATAAACCTTAATATATATTACCCTGGTTCTGCAGTTTACAGAAATACCCCATATGTGGCGGTAAACTGCTCTATGGGCACGTGGAAGTGGTCAGAAGGAAAGGAGCGCCATATTGATTTTGGAGGCAGATTTTGCTAGAATGGTTTTTAGGTACCATTTTGTAATTGAAGAGACCCTGATGTACCCCCTACAGTCGAAACCTTCAAAAAGTGACCCCATTTTGGAACCTACACCCCATAAAGAATATATTAAGGGGGTACTGACCACTTTGACCCCCTAAGCATTTTGCGGAATTTGGAAACACTTGGCTGTGAAAATGATTTCATTTCATTTCTTACCAAAATTTTTTGCTTTAGCCCCAAATTTTTCATTTTCACAAGGGGGTAACAGGAGAAAAAGAACCCCATAATTTGTTACCCATTTTCTCCTGAATACGGCAACACCACATATGTGGTAAACTGCTGTGGAGGCACATGGCAGGAATTCAGAATGGAAGGAGCGCCATATGGTTTTTGCAGCGCTGATTTTGATGGATTGGATTACGTGTGCCATTGGTTTTTATTTTTTAAGTCATTGTCTTATGTGGGGGCTCATTTTTTGCAGGATGAGATGACGGTTTGATTGGTACCATTTTGGGGTACATAAGACTTTTTGATAGCTTGGTGTTACACTTTTTGTGATGCAAGGTGACAAGAAATGGCTGTTTTAGCATAGTTTTTTTATTTTATTTGTTTTACAGCATACACCTGAGAGGCCATCTCATGTGATATTTTTATAGAGCAGGTTGCAATGGACGCGGCAATACCCAGTGTGTCTATTATTTTTATTTTTGTTAAAGGGGTTGTCCCACTTTGCTTTTTTAATCTTATCAGCAGTAGATGTCCTGATAACTTCCTGGTTCTCAGGCAGTTGAGTGAAGGCCACGCCTCCTCATGACTCACCCTGCGTGCTCGTTCATGTGTATGAGGTCATCCACATGGAGCCGTATGTGAGGTCCCGCCCCCCCCCCAGTATAATAAACATTGAGTGCGGCCCCCCCCCCCCAGTATAATATACATTTAGTGCGCCCCCCCCCCCCAGTATAATATACATTCAGTGCGGCCCAAAGGGCCACCCCCCCCCAGTATAATATACATTCAGTGCGGCCACCCCCCCCCCAGTATAATATACATTCAGTGCGGCCACCCCCCCCCCCCCAGTATAATATACATTCAGTGCGGCCACCCCCCCCAGTATAATATACATTCAGTGCGGCCACCCCCCCCCCAGTATAATATACATTCAGTGCGGACCCCCCCAGTATAATATACATTGGTGGCGCAGTGGGAAGTGCCAATGAGGGTTAAAAAAATAAATAAAAAATTAACTCACCTCCTCCAATTGTTCGCGCAGCTGCCGGTCTCCTGTTCTATCTTTAGGACCTGTGAAAGGACCTTTGGTGACATCACTGTGGTCATCACATGGTACATCATATGATCCATCACCATGGTAATGGACCATGTGATTAGCTCAGTGACGTCACCAAAGGTCCTTTCACAGGTCCTAAAGATAGAACAGGAGACCGGCAGCTGCGCGAACAATTGGAGGAGGTGAGTTAATTTTTTATTTATTTTTTTAACCCTCATTGGCACTTCCCACTGCGCCACCAATGTATATTATACTGGGGGGGTCCGCACTGAATGTATATTATACTGGGGGGGGGGTGGCCGCACTGAATGTATATTATACTGGGGGGGGTGGCCGCACTGAATGTATATTATACTGGGGGGGGGGGGTGGCCGCACTGAATGTATATTATACTGGGGGGGGGGGGCGCACTGCGCCACCAATGTTAATACAAATGCAGGAGGTGGGTGCCGGAGTGAAATAGCCGGCACCCGACCTCTATGATAGGGGGCTGCGATCAGCGGCAGTTAACCCCTAAGGTCCCGCTCCCTGTCATAGAGGTCGGGTGCCGGCTATTTGATTCCGGCACCCGCCTGCTGTATTTGCGCATGCGCGGGCGTGCGCGTACTTGTAGGAATGGAGAGGCGGCCCGAGTACTTGTTCAGCCGTTGTGCGCAGGCGCGGCACAGCGATGCGGCCGGACGAAAGAGGCCGTATCCATGGGATACAGAAAACAACAAAGGAATCGCTTTACATGATTTTTTGAATGAAAGGTAGCTTTTGGATAATAACATGGATAGGAAGATATGTTGTGTGGGGGTAAATAGATTAGATAAAACCTATTTTATGAAGTGGGACAACCCCTTTAAGTTTTACACAATAAAAACCTTTGTGAACAGAATAAAATATTGTTTTTTTATTGCCATTTTCTGAGAGAAAACATAACAACAAAAATGGGTGGCATTGTTAAAGCTTAACCTTTAATCAACAATAGATATAAGATAATAGCCCATAGGTTCAATAATATTCAAAAATATGTGCTGCACGAGTGTGCCTTGATTACCAGTGCTCAGTAAAAAAGGAACAGTCTTACCACAGAGTCACAAAGTGGTGCCACCATTAGGGTCTCCAGGATCGAATTGCTGGGTCTCTGACCATATCTCGCCTTACTTGGCCTGGACTTATACCTATCAAAGGAGCACCCTATTGAGGGTGACCGCAGTAGACAAAAAGAACTCACCTACCTGGGTATCCCTACCAATTCCCCTACGCAGCATAGTGACTGTTCAGCTTCGTCAGTAGAGGTGGAGGGAGACCCAAATAGAGGACCTGTTCGTCCCTACGCGTTCCACTGGCCGTCGCCAGATCATCAGGGGGCCATCAATCCAGGTTGAGTCTACTGAAGTTGCAGTGAAAAAGACATCAGACACATAGTGCAAAACTTGGAAGCCAACAACAGACACAGGTTCGCCTGGTGTCACTGGCAGAGGTTAGAAGTGCATATGGAATCCTAATTTTAATGGCGTCCCACGTGGGTTTATGAGGACCCAGACTCCTCCCCCCAGCACGCGTGCGAGACGGTCACATGATGCGTGCACGTGACCGGTTACATGACTCATTCTATGACCTCAGAGGGTGCCGCTCTTTTAGGTACAGCGCACCCAGCCTACTCTGGATCCTGGACGGTAGGAAGAGAGAAGGGAAGCGTCACTGGGGGCATGCAGGCTCAACCCTGCCTCTCTCCCAGCTTAACCCTTGCTGCGCTGATGCCATGCAGTCTCATATCGAACACTGATCTGGAAGGTGTGCAAGGTCAGTGTTCATGGGGTTTAATTATGGCAGACTCAAAATAAAGACGTGGTTCTGTGCCCACGTTACCTAAACACAATATTTCCACAAAAAACTTTCAATAGAATACTTGGTGAGAAAATTGTGTGTGTATGGAAGATAAATACATGAATGGAGAGGAAAGAAAGTATCCTAATACCCATACTACGACATCAGCCTGTTATAGATACAGCAGTAAAGTGTGTGCATCCATAACTATATGCATCCATATCTAATCAGATCAGATGGATGACATATAAAACATATAGCCATACACTTATGGACATGCAGGGAAAGAGAGGGGGATGGGGGGGTATCTAGTAAAATGCAGAATTAAATTGGGCCCTTGTATATTTGACCGATGAGGTGATACCCCAATATAGCAGGCATACAAAAGTTGTCGATATACAGTACAGACCAAAAGTTTGGACACACCTTCTCATTCAAAGAGTTTTCTTTATTTTCATGACTATGAAAATTGTAGATTTACACTGAAGGCATCAAAACTATGAATTAACACATGTGGAATTATATACATAACAAAAAAGTGTGAAACAACAGAAAATATGGTGGATACACAGTTGATAGTCCTACTGAATATACTGTTAGAATTTGTATTATGGCAAGAAAAAAGCAGCTAAGTAAAGAAAAACGAGTGGCCATCATTACTTTAAGAAATTAAGGTCAGTCAGTCCGAAAATATGGGAAAACTTTGAAAGTGTCCCCACGTGCAGTCACAAAAACCATCAAGCGCTACAAAGAAACTGGCTCACATGCGGACCGCCCCAGGAAAGGAAGACCAAGAGTCACCTCTGCTGTGGAGGATAAGTTCATCCGAGTCACCAGCCTCAGAAATCGCAGGTTAACAGCAGCTCAGATTAGAGACCAGGTCAATGCCACACAGAATTCTAGCAGCAGACACATCTTTAGAACAACTGTTAAGAGGAGACTGTGTGAATCAGGGCTTCATGGTAAAATATCTGCTAGGAAACCACTGCTAAGGACTGGCAACAAGCAGAAGAGACTTGTTTGGGCTAAAGAACACAAGGAATGGACATTAGACCAGTGGAAATCTGTGCTTTGGTCTGATGAGTCCAAATTTGAGATCTTTGGTTCCAACCACCGTGTCTGGTGAACGGATGGACTCTACATGCCTGTTTCCCACCGTGAAGCATGGAGGAGGAGGTGTGATGGTGTGGGGTGCTTTGCTGGTGACACTGTTGGGGATTTATTCAAAATTGAAGGCATACTGAACCAGCATGGCTACAACATCTTGCAGCAGCATGCTATTCCATCCGGTTTGCGTTTAGCTGGACCATCATTTATTTTTCAACAGGACTATGATTCCAAACACACCTCCAGGCTGTGTAAGGGCTATTTGACCATGAAGGAGAGTGATGGGGTGCTGCGCCAGATGACCTGGCCTCCACAGTCACCGGACCTGAACCCAATCGAGATGGTTTGGGGGTGAGCTGGACCGCAGAGTGAAGGCAAAAGGGCCAACAAGTGCTAAGCATCTCTGGGAACTCCTTCAAGACTGTTGGAAGACCATTTCAGGTGACTACCTCTTGAAGCTCATCAAGAGAATGCCAAGAGTGTGCAAAGCAGTAATCAAAGCAAAAGGTGGCTACTTTGAAGAACCTAGAATATGACATATTTTCAGTTGTTTCACACTTTTTTGTTATGTATATAATTCCACATGTGTTAATTCATAGTTTTGATGCCTTCAGTGTGAATCTACAATTTTCATAGTCATGAAAATAAAGAAAACTCTTTGAATGAGAAGGTGTGTCCAAACTTTTGGTCTGTACTGTATGTATGACGGGTGCAGTAATTGTAGCTGGCCAGCTAAGACCTATCCTAGGTTGCTAATATAGCTTATATGTTTATACAGCTAAACCTGCCAATAACCTTAATAAAGTTCCTATGTTTGTGTGTTAAAGACAAAATCAGAGTTATTTACAGTGACTGCATGTTTGGATGTCATATAACTGTTGTGTATTGTGTTCTCAGAGGCAGAAAAGATAATATGCCTTTCAATTTTATTATATGGATGTGAGGTAAGCTCAATGACACAGCAGAAAAAAAACAGAAAGCATAGAGTTAAACTGTTGTTGCTGGGCAGGAGTCTTGACCAATCACAGCCAGCCTCACACACAGCAGGAGTTTTGACCAATCACAGCCAGCCTCACACACAGCCGTGTGGGAAATTCCCCTAGCAGGAGCTGTTAGAATCATTACACCAGAGGAGAGAAGCTGAACAGACATTCACTCCACTAAGAGCTGTGTTTTATAGAAGCAGAGAGGCCAAAATAGGTATTTAGAACAGTTATATAATGTTCCTATTAATAATGTCATGATTAGAACTGTATACTGAATCCGTTATATGTGTGTTTACTTACAGTTCCACCAATTGCAAACTACAAAGTTCACATACAAATTCAAATTCCATATTGCAATCCAAATTGCATAAAACCATACCAGATCATACTCAACCAATCTGCAAATAGTTACTGTTAACTGCATATTGCAAATTGCGACCAATTTCAGCAAGTAAACTATTAGTTAGACCTCAGATAAACCTCTTAGAGAGATCATAAAGTGCTTAAATAACTTAAAGTGAGAGTACAGATACTCAAGAGAGAAATATATCCACCATTTTATGTTAAATGACAAGATTGAACAGTTGAACCACCATCTTATATATACCGCCATTTTGCAATATCTTTTCAACACGTGTTTTGTACATGAACTATCTGCTGCAGAGGCGGCAGTGTTATATATGAAGAAAAGTTAAAGTTAATAAAGACGTTATTTCAAGCATTTAGTGTACTCTTTAAACCTACTGTTTCCATAGAACGGCACTGGAGAAATTACAGAGTAATAGACAGTCTGGTTAGACTAAAAGTCAGAGATATCAAAATTCTTCTAATGCCACAGCGCAAAAGGCACTTCATAGTGCTGCGCCTGTCACAGTAATCACCTAGATATAACAACCATACAATAGTTGTTCATTAAAGGGAACCTGTCACCCAAAAATCGCCTATTAAGCTGTTTACAGTACCTTATAGTGCTGTATACTCGTTTCTTGATGCACTTTTTGTTCGTTTTCCCGCATGTCTGCTCATTCAGAAATCGATGTTATATTCAGCTGCTGCCCCGTGCTTCAAGTCAGGCTTGAAGTCACGGGGGCAGCGGCCTCGGCGTCTTACATGGCCCTCTCCCCGCCCCCTGCCTCTGTTACTGACAGCCGAACTCCGAATCCGGGACCGCGCTCAACGGCCGCATGCGCAGTAAAGGGCGGCAGGAGCGCGGTCCCGGCTGCCGCACGTACTACGCGCCGTCTTACTTTCGCCGCACTGCGCATGCGCCCGACATCCTGTATTAAACGCGCCCGCGCCCAGATGCCGGGCGCGGGCGCGTTTGATACAGGATGTCGGGCGCATGCGCAGTGCGGCGAAAGTAAGACGGCGCGTAGTACGCGCGGCAGCCGGGACCGCGCTCCTGCCGCCCTTTACTGCGCATGCGGCCGTTGAGCGCGGTCCCGGATTCGGAGTTCGGCTGTCAGTAACAGAGGCAGGGGGCGGGGAGAGGGCCATGTAAGACGCCGAGGCCGCTGCCCCCGTGACTTCAAGCCTGACTTGAAGCACGGGGCAGCAGCTGAATATAACATCGATTTCTGAATGAGCAGACATGCGGGAAAACGAACAAAAAGTGCATCAAGAAACGAGTATACAGCACTATAAGGTACTGTAAACAGCTTAATAGGCGATTTTTGGGTGACAGGTTCCCTTTAAGTCCCCTCGGGTGTACTAAACTAAAAAATCCACCATGACTCCCTCTGCAATATCTTCCTATCCCAGTCTCCACCCCTAATTGAAGTGAGTATCAGTTCAAGACCTAGAAATCTGATGCCCTTGGGGTCTCCCCTATGCTCCCTTTTAACATGTTTGCCCAATGGCGTATCCCTCCTGTGTCGTATGTCTGACAGGTGTTCTCCGATCTGCCTGCGAAATTCGCGGGTAGTCTTTCCTACATATTCCATTCCGCACCCGCAGGTGGCTTTGTACACAACACCTCTCGAACTACAGTTGATGAAATGTTTAATAGTGTATTCGTTATGCGTGACATTACTGTCGAATTTCCGGCCCTGTGTAATGAAAGGACAAGCTACGCAGCCCTTGCAGCGATAGCAGCCCTGGTTGCAGCCAAGAACCCTGCACTCCAGACTTATCAGAGAAGTGACTATGAACAAGGCGATCCCGCAGGCTCCGTCCCCTGTGGTATGTTATTTGTGGGGTATCCATAATCACATCTCTGATATCTAGGTCTAGCTGCAACGTGCTCCCGTGTTTGGCAATCACTTCTTTTACTTCTTGTGCTGCGGAGTCAAAGGTGCCTATTAGTCGTATGCATCTCTTAATCTCACGTTTTTTCTGGGGGTGTAGTAAATGTGTCCGATCGCTATCCAGGGCCCTTTGATAGGCCGCCCTTAGGATTCAATCGGGGTACCCCCTTTCCTGAAATCTCCGACGGAGATCAGCAGCCTATTGTCTAAAGTCAAAGTCAGAAGGACAGTTTCTCCTGACACGGAGACACTGGCCAACAGAGATGCCACGTCGCAAGGGATAGGAATGATGACTTTCCCATTTTAGCAAAGAATTAGTGGCTGTGGGTTTACGGAAAATACTGGCTATAATCTCGCCCCAATGGCCCCTTGCAATTATGATATCAAGAAAAGGTAACCGAGTGTAATCACTTTCACATGTAAACCCCAGTCCCACATCATTGATGTTCAAATGTGCCACCAATTCTCTGAAACTTTTATCATCATTTCTCCAAATCAAAAACACGTCATCAATGAATCTTGCCCACATGACAACATTCGTGACATGTGGAGGCTGAGGCTCACAAAACACATGTGTCCTCTCCCACCAGCCCAGGAACAAATTTAAATATGACGGGGCACACGACTTAGACAACAGGCCACTGATCTCCATCTGAGATTTCAGGAAAGGGGGTATCCCGATCGAATCCTAAGGGTTTTGGTGCTGACTGGTTCTGACTGTTCTATGCGGCGGGCATCAGTGTACTCGTCGGCTAGGCGAGCAGTCTCAGGTAGAGTTAGGGGCCTCCGGTCACGTACCCACACTCTTAGCTCTGGTTGCAAGGCGTTGAGAAAATGTTCCAGTAAAAACAACTGTAGTATATCCTCAGCGGTCATGGCCTAAATGTCTAAATGTCCAGCGCTGTATATGTACAGTACTCTGATCGGGCGAGTGCAGGAGCTGGCTCGCTCGATCAGCGGCTGGGGTCCGGCTGTTACTGACAGCTGGGCCCCTGCTGTACTCAAAGTGAAAACTCAGATGCCAGCAGATTAACCCTTTAGATACTGAAGTTATCCCCGCTCCCTGTCTTACCCCATAGGGCCCACGTACTGTAGTGGCGGGTTTTCAATGTTTGCTATGGCACCCGGAACAGCAGTTCAGGTTCACATTTATGGCATTTCAGTACCCAGCAGAATGCAACCAATAATTTTAAAGGCGTTATGGTTCAATCATATTTATTGAAGCAAAAATGAAAAGGAGTTACAAAGTCACGCAAGTGAGGAAAAGGGCAATATGGCCTGAGCCCAATTATGAAGGAAACATGACTATCATAAATATGCCAATAAGTGTGACGACTCCGAACATTTAAAGGCGTTATGTGTCTCAGATGGCATGACCTGGGCACAATATATTGGCACTGAAATGTCATATCTGTGAAAAACTTGTAATTTTAATTTCGCACCGTTCCATGCTAATTAATTTCTGCAAAACACCTGTGGGGTCAAAATGCTCACTCCACCCCTTAAAAAATACTCTGAGGGGTGTAGTTTCCAATATAGGGTCACTTTTCGGGGTTCCATTTATTATTTCACCCCAGTCTCTACAGTCTCCACATTGGGCCTCAAACGTGCATGGTATTCTCTTACTCCTGAGCTCTGTTGTATGTCAAGGCAAAAGATTGGCCACAAGTAGGGTATTTATACAACCAGGAAGCACCACATAATTATAAGAGGGTATTGTTGTATTTAGGAGAAAATGGGTAACAGAGTAACTTTCTCCTGTTACCTCTTGTAAAAATGAAAAACATTGACCTTTCATTTTCACAGCCAAGGGTTTCTAAATTCTATGAAATGCCTGTTGGGCCATGGTGCTCACTACACCCCTTTAAAAATTTCTTAGGGGGTTTATCCAAAATGGAGTAAAATTTTGGTAGTTTCCACTGTCGGGGTACCTCAGAGTTTTTAAAAATGCAACATGGCGCCTGAAAATTATTCCAGTGAAATTTGCTTTCCAAATGCCATATGGTGCTCCTTCCCTTCTGAGCCATGCCATGTGTCCATTCAGCAATTTATGACCATATATGGGGTGTTGCTGTACTCATAAGAAAATGGGTAACACATTTCTGGGTGATTTTTCTCCTGTTGCCCCTTCTAGAAATTAAGCCTATATCAACATTTACTTTTAAAATATGCAATTTTTCATTTTCACGGCCAAGTGTTTCTAAATTCTATGAAACGCCTGGTGGGCCAAAGTGCTTACTACAACCCTTTAAAAATTCAATGGGGGTGTTGTTTCCAAAATGGGATCACTTTTATGGGGTTTCTACTGTAGTGGTACCTCAGGGGGTCTTCTAATGTGACATGGTGCCTGAAAATTATTCCAGTGAAATCTGCCCTCCAAGAGCCATATGGTTCTACTTCTCTTCTGAGCCCTGCTGTGTGCCCATACAGCAGTTTAGCTGGTTCCTGCACTGCCCTGAAAATTGTAGGCTTAGCTAGGTCCAAGAAAGGTGGCATATTAGTGTTAGGTACCCATCTGCGGAAGCCACCTTGACGCTTGGTAGATGGGCCCGACACACGTTTGATCAAAAATGTGCGCAAAGAGTTTCTATTTTTCCATTTATAGTAGGTATAATACCACTTTAATTTAGAATGATCCCCATTTCTCAGCTCTATTGTTTGTATGTGAAATTTGTGCAGCCATTTTTTTTATCAATCTTGTAAAACAGACCAGGCATGATATTGGATGTGCAGGTCCGGGAGCACTTGGGTAACAGCAATCGTAATATGGTGGGTTTCAAAATAATATTCAATAATGTCTTACAAAAAGGAGCTAAGAAAAACTGGGACTTTAGAAAAGATAAATTTAGTTTTGATTAAGAAAAAAGTTCAGTCTTATAGACTAGGATCAGTTTCTGGTAAATAGGGCTACTGAAGTTAAATGGGGAGTTTTAATGCAATATTGTAAGACTCCTGTAGTAAGTTTATACCCATGGGTAACAAAATGTTCAGGAATATAAGGAAACCAATGTGACTAAAAAGGGATGTATTGGACATAATAAAACAAAAACAAAGAATATTTTAACCCCTTAAGGCCCGGAGGTTTTTGTTTTTTCGTTTTGCGCTCCCTGCCGTCCCAGAGCCATAACTTTTTTATTTTTCTGTTCACATAGCCATATGAAAGCTTGTTTAGTGCGGGACAAGTTGTACCTTCCAACACCACCATTTAATATTGCATATGATTTAGTGGAAAGCGGGGAAAAAAATCGGCACCTGAGGGGTTAATAGTGGCGGATCACAGCACGCAGTCATAGAGGCTGGGTGCCGGGTATGGGATATGTCCGGCACCCACAGCCTACGTTTATATTAAGCATAAACCCCCAACCCCAGTATTATAAATTACAATCATTGGTGGTGCAGTGCGCCCCCAACCCCCAAGTATTAACATTGGTGGCAGTGGCAGTTCCGATCGGAGCACCAGCAGTGTAATCCTTGGGCTCCAATCGGTTACCATGGCAGCCAGGACGCTGCTGAAGCCCTGGCTGCCATGGTAACATCCCTGATGCTGTGTGCACAAAGCACAGAGCAGCAGGGACAGTGTGATGTCCTATTCACCCTGATAGAGATCTATCAGGGTGAATAGGACAAGGGATGAAAGATTCCAGGTTCTAGCCCCTAGAGGGAAAATCGGTATTAAATAAAAAGTAAAAAAAGGTTAAAAAAAATAAACACCAAAATATTAAGTTTAAATCACTCCCTTGCCTAATTTAACATATAAAATATATAAACAATAAAAAAAAAAAAATATCGCCACGCCCGAAAAAGTGCGAACTATTAAAATATCTTCTATGCGGTGAATGCCGTAACAGAAAAAAATAAAATAAAAGTGCAATTTGCCATTTTTTTGTCACCTTGTCCCGACAAAAAGTAGGACTGTTCTATTATGGTCCAGACGTTCCATAAAATGTGGAATGCACGCAGCTTTTTTGGTGTTTTATTTTTTTTCACATGGTATCGAGTATCGCAATACTTTTTTATGGTATCGAAATCAAGTTAAAATTTTGGTATCGTGACAACCCTAGGTAAGACGTGTGTGTTTTTTTTTTTTATTATACCATAATTATATGTATTTTAAATTTGGCGACTAAAAATTAAAATTTGGCTCCTACATTTTTCAGGTTAGGAGCCAATGGCTCCTTGATATTTTTTTTAGTCTGCAGCCCTGTAAGGCTACTTTCACACTTGTGTTGTTATTTTCCGCTATTGAGATCCGGCAGATACTGGAAAAAGAGCCTCCTTTCAATTGTACAGTTTGCCCCAATAAATCTTTTGCTCAGGGGCCTCAGAGACGCAACGCTAACAAGGTGAGGAGGGGTAATTGCCTCAGGTGGCACCACCTAGAGACAAGTGGGGGACGTGGGAAATGAGCACTTCCATTGTGGAGGCACTCATCTCTCTATATTCAACTGTATCACCATCCTCAGCATGCTGTGGCGGGGCACAGGAGCAATGTCTCCATGCCCTGCTGTTCCCTTTGATAGGCTTCAGGCCTAGTGCCTGTAGTTTATCAGAAGCCATGCAATGACATCATCAACGTCGCACTGCCTGAGCCGGGCAGCATACAGTTCGTTGACAATGGCATAGAAGTACATATTTGAGTTAATTATTTTTATTTGGCAGCATGCTCTTGGGCCATTATGGGGGATCATTATTTGAACCAGGCACAGAGATAGGGAGATTGGTTTACTGGAGGCACGACATTTTTTTTTGTACTGACACATGTTATAAAGGGGTATTTTTTGTACTGGAACACATTAAAAGGGAATTTCTTTTCTACTGGCACACATTATAAGGGTCATTTTAGTTACTGGCATATATTATAAGGGAGTATTTTTTGTACTGGCACACATTATAAGGGGCAGCACTATAAGGACACTACTGGAGGCACTAAAGGAGGTATTTTTTTGTACTGGCAAATAAAAGGTGTATTTTTGTACTAGCCCACATAAGGAAGCATTTTTGTACTGGCACAAATTATAAGGGGCATTTTGTGAAGTGGTACACGTTATAAGGGGGTATTTTTGTACTGGCATGCATTATAAGGGCCTTTTTTCGTACTGGCGAGCATTATAAGGGCCATTTTTTGTACTGGCACACATCATAAGTTTTTTTTATGTACAGGCACACATTGTAAGGGGGTATTTTGGATACTGGCAAATGTAATAAGGGAGTATTTTTTGTACTGCCACATTTTATAAATTACATATTTTGTACTGGCAGACTACATAAGGGCGCACATTATAAGGGGGTAATTTTTATAAAGGCACACATTATAAGGGGGTATTTTATGTACTGGCACACATTGTAATTGGGTATTTTTTTGCACTGGCACATATTGTAAGGGGGATTTTTTGTACTGGCACACATTATAAGTGGCCATTTTTCTAATGGCATACATTAGAAGGGGGAATTTTTGTACTAGTGCACATTATAAGGCAGCAAGGTGTCTCAGTGGTGTTGCCTTGCAGCACTGGGGTCCTAGGTTCGAATCCAACCAAGGGCAACATCTGCATGGAGTTTGTATGTTCTCCCCGTGTTTGTGTGGGTTTCCTTTGGGTATTCTGGTTTCCTCCCACACTCCAAAAGATATACTGATAGGGACCTTAGATTGTGAGCCCCATTGGGTACAGCCTGATGCTAATGTCTGTAAAGCTCTGCGGAATGTAGTAGCATTATATAAGTGCATATAATAATTATAAGGGGATATTTTTATACTGGAGCATATTATAAAAGGGTATTTTTCGTATTGGTAAAGATTGTAAGGGGGTAATTTTTGTACTGGCATACATTATTAGGGGACATTTCTTTTACTGCCACACATTATACAGTAAGGTAGTATTTTTGTACACGTACACATAGGGCGTATATATATATATATATATATATATATATATATATATATATTGTAGAAAGGCACAAGGGACCATCATAGATGGAAGATATGTGTCACCGAGATTCCTGGCCTCGGTGAAGTAGGAGCCAGTAGTGTATATGTCCGCAGAAGTTGCTGATGGACACTTTGGTAGTTAGCATAGCTGTGAAAAGCTAATCCGGGCTGGCTCTTACTGGGAGCAGCCAAAGTGCAGAGTGGGTTGGCTGTTCCCCATGGTCCAGGCCGGGTTTTGACGGGCTTACAAAAAGTCAGCCAGCAGGGTCAGTGGGGTGATTACCTGGCTGATGGTGGAGCTCTGTGTAGCTGTGTGTTTTTGGAGCCGAGTGAAAACCAGAGGGTCTCTGCCGAGAGACAAAGGACAAAGCAAGGTTCTCATCCACTCCGTGGGGAGTACGATACTGTGCCCTAAAACTTTCTATGTGATTGTTCAGATTCAAGACTGAATTGTTTTTCTTTAAGTGTCAGCTGAAGTAAGCTGATCACTACCACCTGCTGAATTGTGGTGTGACAACAATAAAAGACATTTATAACTTTGATTTCCACCACTAAAAGCCTACTGTGTATTTATCCGAAGGCTACCATTTGTGAAATCCCTACAATATATATATTTATTTTTATTATTATTTTTTACCACCACACATTATAAGGGAGTATTTTTTGCACTTGCATACATTATAAGGGGGTATTTTTTGTATTGGTATACATTAAAGGGGAGTATTTTTTGTATTGGCAGACACTGTAAGGGGGTATTTTTTGTACTGGGTCAAATAATAATGCAGTATTTTTTTGTACTGGTACACATTTTAAGAGGGTATTTTTTGTAATGGCACACATTATAATTTTTTTGTTTCTAAAGGCGCACATTGTAAATAAGTATTTTTAGTACTGGAACACATTGTAAGGGGGTATTTTTTGTACCGGCACACATTATAACGGGGCATTGTTGTAGTTTTGTACTGGTGCACGTAATTAGGGATGAAACACCCGAAGTCGATTCGCATAAAACTTTGTTTTAGGTGCAATAGAATCCTACTAACAGATGCAGTTGAATGTTTTAGGGATTTTCATTTTAGAGTGGAAAGAAATGACAAAGCACATTTAAATAACAAGATCTGCATTAGTTCTGGGGGAAGATTACAATAAATGTGACAGGCAGGCTACAGCTGCCCCTGTACTGTCAACAAAAGTGGTGAGCAGGGCTCTAAACCTCCAAAAAGTCACAAAATTTAGCAAATCCATGGCAGTTGCCAAAATTTGTGAATTCTTTACACCAGTTTTCTGGTATAGATTTTGGCAGGCGCAGCACTATGAAGAGTCTTTTGTGCTGTGGCATTAGAAGAATTCTGATATCTCTGACTTGTTTGTTACTCTGTAATTCCTCTAGTGCCGTTCTATGGAAACAGTAGGCTTAAAGAGCACACCAAATGCTTGAAATAACTTATTTATTAACTTCAAGTTTTCTTCATATATAACACTGCCGTCTCCGCAGCAGATAGTCCATGTACAAAACACGTGTTGAATAAAGTATCAAATGGCGGTATGCATAAGATGGTGGTTCAACTGTTCAATCTTGTCATTTAACATAAAATGGTGGATATATTTCTCTCTTCAGTATCTGTACTCTGACTTTAAGTTATTTAAGCACTTTATGATCTCTCTGAGAGGTATATCTAAGGTTAACCAATAGTTCACTTGCTATACTTGGTTTGTAGTTTGCTCTATACAATTGCTTATGATCTGGTATGAGCAGTTCGCATTTGTATGCAATTTGTTTGTATTGTATGATTGTATGGTTGTAATTTGTATGAATTTGTAGTTTGCAATTGGTGGAACTGTAAGTAAACACACATATAACTGGTTCAGTATACAGTTCTAATCACTATATTAACAGTAGGAACATTATATAACTGTTTGAAATACCTATTTTGGCCGCTCTGTTTCCATAAAACACAGCTCTTAGTGGAGTGAATGTCTGTTCAGCTACTCTCTCTGATGAATAATAATTTCGAGCAGCTCCTGCTAGGGAATTTCCCACACAGGCTGTGTGTGAGGCTGGCTGTGATTGGCCAAGACTCCTGCTGTGTGTGAGGCTGGCTGTGATTAGTCTAGATTAAACTGCCCAGCAACAACAGTTTAACACTATGCTTTCTGTTGTTTCTGCTGTGTCATTGAGCTTACCTTAAATCCATATAATGAATCTTAAAGGCATATTATCTTTTCTGCTTCTGTGAACACAATACATGTAAGGCTACTTTCACACTAGCGTTCGGTTGTCCGCTTGAAGGATCCGTTTGAAGGCTCTTCCAAGCGGCCACGAACGGATCCATACGGCCCCAATGCATTCTGAATGGATGCGGATCCGCTCAGAATGCATCAGTCTGGCAGCGTTTGGCCTCCGTTCCGCTCAGCAGGCGGACACCCGAACGCAGCTTGCAGCGTTTTGGTGTCCGCCTGGCCGTGCGGAGGCGTACGGATCCGTCCTGACTTACAATGCAAGTCAATGGGGACGGATCCGTCTGTCATGGCTCCGCTTTGACACGGATCCGTTCGAAACCGTTCATGTTTCTGCGCATGCCCAGTAACTTCCTGTCCCTCCCCCTCATCTGTCCCTCCCCTCATCGTCGGCCATTTTGGAGAACCGACTTGCTGAGACTGGTAAGTGTATGAAGTTTTGTCTGTTTGTCTATCTCTCTTTTTTTACTATCTATCCATCTATCTATCTATCTCTCTCTCTATTTCTAGGGTGGGGGGGCTGCTGGCACTTGGGAAGGGGTGTGTGTGTCTGGAACAATGGGAGCCGCTGCCACTGGTGGTGTGGGCTGCCTTTATGGGGGGGCTTCTGGCACCGGGGGGGAGGGCGCGTGTGGCTGGAACTGTGGTTGCTGCTGGCACTGCGGGGGTGTTTGTGGCTGGAACAGTGCGGTTTGCTGGCACTGCGGGGGTGTTTGTGGCTGGAACTGTGCGGTTTGCTGGCACTGCGGGGGTGTTTGTGGCTAGAACTTTGCTGCTGGCACTGCGGGGGTGTTTGTGGCTAGAACTTTGCTGCTGGCACTGCGGGGGTGTTTGTGGCTGGAACTGTGCGGTTTGCTGGCACTGCGGGTGTGTTTGTGGCTGGAACTGTGCGGTTTGCTGGCACTGCGGGGGTGTTTGTGGCTGGAACTGTGCGGTGCTTCTGGATGGAACTGCAGGGTTTTTTGTGGCTGGAACTGTGCGGTGCTTCTGGCAGTGCGGGGGTGTTTGTGGCTGGAACTGTGCGGTTTGCTGGCACTGCGGGGGTGTTTGTGGCTGGAACTGTGCGGTGCTTCTGGATGGAACTGCAGGGTTTTTTGTGGCTGGAACTGTGCGGTGCTTCTGGCAGTGCGGGGGTGTTTGTGGCTGGAACTGTGCGGTTTGCTGGCACTGCGGGGGTGTTTGTGGCTGGAACTGTGCGGTGCTTCTGGATGGAACTGCAGGGTTTTTTGAGGCTGGAACTGTGCGGTGCTTCTGGCAGTGCGGGGGTGTTTGTGGCTGGAACTGTGGGTGGGGGCTGCTGGCATTGGGGGGGGCTCTGGGCACTGTGGGAGAGTTGTTTGGAACTGGGAGCCTGATGTCATTGTGGGGGGCTGCTGGCACTATGCAGGGCTGCTGTCTCTCGCGGTGTTTATGTAACTTGGGGGGATTATGGCTTCTGTCGGATTAATTTTTTTAATTATTTTATTATTAGGGTCGTACAAAAAAAGAAAAAAAGAGATCTGCGGTGGGGAAGCCAATATCGATATTTTAAAAAGTAAGTATTAAAAAAAACTAAAAAAATGTTGATATATGAGGAAATAGTGCTCTCCAAGTTCCTTTAACGGTATCTGCATTTTGTCTGGTATTTTGTTGCGTACAGATGTCATCTAAGAAGACATCAGACATCGACTGGCGTAACCCACCCAGAAGGCGCCGCCATATCCAGTGGCCCGTAAGTATAAAATCAACACTTGGACTTTTTACTGTTTGATTTGTTGCATTAATCAGTATGTGCTCTTATTATAGATTTCTTCATCATCTTCAGAGGAGGGCTCTCCCGAAGTGGGCGGTGCTGCCGGGGCCAGCTCACCAGCATCCAGGGGAGGTGGACCAAGCCCGGACCGGGGCTGTCAAGAAGTAAGTATATATATATATATATAGATTTCTTAAAAATTGGTTTAAGTACGGTCTTCTAAAAATTTTTTTATTTGTATTAGCAATCTGCACCTAGAGCCGCCAGCGAGGATCCCCCAGTCGCCTCCAGAGTCCGCGGGAATGAGCGTGGCGGTCGTAGACGTGTAAGTATTGAATTTAGTAGTTTATTTAGCATTTTGTATTAGGATTTACATTAAATTTTGTATTTCCTTTTTTTTCAGGGTTCCCTAGGCTCCACCAGGGAGGATGAGGAGTTCGGGTTTCCGAGCATCAATAACCTGCTCCTCATCCGACTGGTGGAGGCGCGTCCAGCGTTATGGGACCACGCCGACCGCCACCACGCCGATTATCGCCATACCCAGCGGCTCTGGAGGGACATCTCTGCAGAACTTTTAGAGACCTGGGGGGATCTAGATGCGGCGGCTCAGGAGAAATATGGTAAGTAAAACAATATGCATTTTAATAAATTAAAATATTCTTGTTTTCCTTTCATCATGCTGATTTTAGTTTTTATTGTTTTTTTCCATAGTCAAACTGGTTATAACGCGTTGGCGATCTATCCGGGACCGCTTCAGGAGGGATTATAACAAGGAGGGTCAGGCCCCGAGTGGCTCCGGAGGAACCTCAGGGGCCACATACATCCATACGGCGGCCCTGGGGTTCCTACGAAAGGCCATGGCACCAAAAAGGTAAATATTTATAACAACTGTTTAAAAAATAAATTGTAAAGGGGCTGTCCGAGACAGGGTAGCGTTTGGCTCCCCTGTTTTAGACAGCCCCCCACAGTCAGATGGACAACTGTTCTCTCCGTCTGAGTGTAAGGGGCTGTCTGAGACAGGGTAGCGTTTGGCTCCCCTGTTTTAGACAGCCCCCCACAGTCAGATGGACAACTGTTCTCTCCGTCTGAGTGTAAGGGGCTGTCTGAGACAGGGTAGCGTTTGGCTCCCCTGTTTTAGACAGCCCCCCACAGTCAGATGGACAACTGTTCTCTCCGTCTGAGTGTAAGGGGCTGTCTGAGACAGGGTAGCGTTTGGCTCCCCTGTTTTAGACAGCCCCCCACAGTCAGATGGACAACTGTTCTCTCCGTCTGAGTGTAAGGGGCTGTCTGAGACAGGGTAGCGTTTGGCTCCCCTGTTTTAGACAGCCCCCCACAGTCAGATGGACCACTGTTCTCTCCGTCTGAGTGTAAGGGGCTGTCTGAGACAGGGTAGCGTTTGGCTCCCCTGTTTTGGACAGCCCCCTATGCTATACGGTAGACATAGCATAGAACATAGATGTTTTATTATTTAAAGAACAATTCCTAACTTTCCTTTTTTTTTTCCTACAGAAGTGCCAGCCTCACTCGGGAGCCTGACCAACCTCCTGAGGCGGAACCGGAACAGATCGCCAGCGCCAGCCCTCCTGTCCCTGATGCATCGGCTCAGGATAATCCGGGTCCCCTACCGGGTCCCTCCGCTCAACAGAGGCTCTTAGGTTTCCGTCAAAATTTAAGAGCCCTGGTGAGCGGGCAGAGATCTGGTAGGCCAAGTCGAGCCGATTATGCAAACCTTGTAGAGGTCGTTTCCGACGCTCTAGAAGGTTTTGCCCGACATCAAATGGAGTTTGGTGCTGACTTGATTCGCCGCTGGCAAGGGGCGGAGTCGGCGCATCAACGCAGCCCAAACTACCATTATGGGCTAAACATGATCGGTTTGATGGACTCAATGACGCCCGAGCAGTTGCATCAGTTTAAGATCATGGTAGAGAACGGGTCATGGGAAATCATGCACCGCCCCCAACCCCCACCCCCACCCCCATCCCACACCTACCCCCCATCCCACACCTACCCCCCATCCCACACCTACCCCCCATCCCACAGCAGTGGCCAGTACCGCCAACCTTTCCCTTCCCACCCCCCCGAGCATGTGTTTCCTTCTTCTTCTTTTTCTTCTCCTGCCCCTTTTCCTCCTACTTCTTTTCAAACTCCCTCCACCTCTACACATGCTCGGGTCCCCTCCTCCTCCTCAGACCCTTCCTTTCTCCACACCCCTCAATTACGCCCTGCATCCTTTCCTATGGCCCGTAGTTTATCCTCAGTGGCTCGCCAGGACAGGGGGGCTACCATTGCCAGCCCCAGCGCAAGTCCACGACAGTCCACCTCCCCTACCAGTTATGAACAGTTGTGAAAAAAATAAAAAAAGTTTATATTTTGTTTATTTATTTATTTATTGATTGACATAAAAAAAAAATAAAAAAAATTATACTTTACTGCACTGTGTCTGTCTTTTTATTGTCCTGTACAGGGAACATTGGCACTCTAGCTGTGTTGAAATAAAAACTACCCTAGTCTCACTACTGTGCGTTTATTACAACACCCTTGGTAGTTTTTATATCAAAACAGCATTAGTGCCAATGTCGTAAGATCCATTAACACCTGCCCATCAATAATGAGCTAAATTTTGGCTCTTTATTGATCGTAGAACCTATGATTGGAACATGAACAAGCAAATGCTTGTTCATTGTTCAATCTTGTGCCCTTTCATATGAGCCCTTGTGGGAGTCACGGTCTGTCAGCATCATCAGGAATTCATTAATTGTGATTTTAACGTTTAATGATTTCCCGATGACGCTAAAATAACTAGTGTGATTACCACAAGGGACACGCAAGGGACATAGAGTTTTTAAAGGGGTATTCACATAGACAATGGGGGGATTTCACTTGAATATGCCCCCATTGTCTGATAGGTGTGGTAACATTGGTAGGACCCGCACCTATATCGAGAACGGAGCGGGGAGCACTGTTGCTGTAGGACACATTTCCCATGGTATGTCCACCACCAAGCGCTAATCCCCGCCTCTCCCATAGAACTGAATGGAGGGCGGCAGCACAGTGCAACCTCATCTACTTTCTTGGCTTCGTTCTCAATATATGTGAGGGTCCCAGCCGTGGGACCCGCACCTATAAGACAATGTAGGTATATCTTAAAGTGGTATGCCCCCATTGTATGAGATGAGAAAACCCCTTTAAGGCCTCTTGCACACGACTGTATGCCCCAAGAGACATACGGTCCGTGAGCAGGCCATATGTCCCGTAGTGGCATTGATCGTGCACACGAGAGTACACAGCATCATAGTGTACAATCATCCTGTGCTAGTTGAGCTGCCCGCGGGGATATAGTCTTGCACTAATAGATCATATGAGTGCAGGACAATAGCCCAGTTTGCGGCACAACATGGTCAGCATCATGATGCTCTGTAATACTCCTGTACGACGATCAGGGACATATGGCCCGCTAACGAACACTATACATCTTTATAAGTGCATGTAGTCGTGTACAAGAGTCCGAAAGGTGTGGTCCATTATCAAAGTCGGACCAGCTTTGGAACTTCAACAAGATAGCCATGGAGAAATATAGGAGCATTACAACCCTATAGATCTCAATACATGAAGATGGAACCTAGAGATGCTTTTCCTTTCAAAACGGATCCGCTAAACGGATGACAAAACGGAAACCAACGTGACAAACGGATCCGTAATACAGACGGATCCGTACAAACGGATCCGTCTGAATTGCTTCTGTTTGGCTCCGTTATTGACGGATCCGTTTGAAATGCCGTTCAAGCGGATCCGTGAAACGCTAGTGTGAAAGTAGCCTAACAATTATATGACATCCAAACATGAAGTCACTCTAAATAACTCTGCTTTTGTCTTTAACACACAAACATAGGAACTGTATTAAGGTTATTGGCAGGTCTAGCTATATAAACATAAAAGCTTTATTAGCAACCTAGGACAGGTCTTAGCTGGCCAGCTACATAGATTACCGCAGTTCCCACAGCTAACTATTACATAATGTCTGTCCATACCCTTAATCATTGTTCACAACTGCAGTTTTGATGCAATGTTTTGTCAGGAGATTTCCCAGTGAAGATACTGTGCACGGCTGTGTTTGGGGGGCTTGCTATGCTGACCAGTCAAACTCCAGCTGGTGGGCTTATCAGTGAGACCGGAAGCCACGCCCATCGGGGTTCTGGCTCAGCATCTAATCTCAGAGCAGGCAGAGGATTTAAATGGGTTGGGTAGTGGTATAAAATTGATGACCTATTCTAAGGATAGGTCATCAGTATCAGATTGGCGGTGGTCTGACTCCCAGCACTTCTGCCATTCAGCTGTTTCAAGAGATCACAGGGCCTGTGCAGGTGCTGTGTCCTCTTCAGAGTTTAAGCTAATGCAGTCTCCCTTATAGTGGCAGTGCAGAGTATGGTTTGTGCTACTTACTACTACTGCATTTGAACTCCTGGTAATCTAACTATATCTTGTTTTCCGACTGTGACCCATTTTCTGGAGTAATCACTCATCTGCTAATGTGGCTTCTACCAATTCTCCTGACATTATGACTGTGGCTTGTTTTCTGGATTAACCTGTCGTGTGCGGATTTCACTTCAACTGATTCTGCTGGTATTTTGACAATAGCTTGTTTCTGGATTAACCCCTTGTTTGATGTTTTAGCACTGTTTTAGCACTGATGTTTTAACCCTGCTTGTCTACTACTTTTTGCACTCCCAGTCATAGTATTTTCTCACAGTTTTCAGCTACAACTGGATACAAATAAGACTCCTCTTATTTGTATCCAGTCTTTTCTTTCTTTTTTGAAGGAAAGTTAAGTTAAAATGGCACTGGACTGCACTGTGTAAACTTGGCCTAAAAGACTCATGTTTTTACTTTTTCATACGGAGGCCAGTTAAAAAAACAACAAACATGCAATACAAAGACTGAGCATGACTTCTCAAAGGAAGAATTTTGTAACAAAAAATACTAAATCCACTATACCCTGGCTCATGTCAGTCAATATATTTCATAAATCAATACATAAAGCAGCTATCTAACATCCTAGCAGATCACCTAGCAACAGTAATGCCACATATCATGGTCTCCACAAGGAAATATAGTCAACTAGTCTCTAGTCTAGAGTGGTATACTTGGAAATGGTGAAAACAATCCGCAGGAGGAAAATATTTTCCAATATCTGCACCCTGATACAATCTTATGTTCAATGATATGCTATTAGATTAATTATAGAGAAAGCCTATTAACACACTAGGCAAGGATAGATGAAACTATAAACTGAATATACTTTGTGGATTGCAAGACCTGACAAACTACTTGTTCACATCCTGTCACATTCTGTTGTTATTGAAATGTGGTCAATCCTATAATTTATATTCCCACTGCCTTACCCAGATGGTGGAATTACTGGAATTCTATAGATTCTGTTACACATTATATATATATATATATATATATATATATAGTATATATATATATATATATATATTTATATTACCAATGGTTATTTTTACCTATCAGATTATAAACACCATTAGATATGTACTAAGATGAATGGTAACAGACTGCACAGCTGTAAGTAAAATAGAATACATAAATATACCTTTATACATTTGCTTTCTGCTTAGATATCTTTGACATGTGGAGTTATATTGAGATCACTAGCGTAAAGGGACACTTGCATCAGACTGGCGTCTTTGTTGTTTTTAATTCAATATACATTTTATTTTAGAATTATTGTCTGTCTTTTATTCATACTATCAGTATGTTTTTTCAACACAACCTCTGTTTCATTGTTTCATCTTCAGTATAAGGATGTCTTGATGCATAGTTTTGTGGGGAAATTTTTTTATTTTTAAAAAAAATAAAAACTATTCTGACAATACTGACTCTATTTTGTGGCATTTTTTTATTTTAGTACTAGAAATTTATGAATAAACTTATATAAGTTTGTTTTACTTGTTAAAAATGGGCTTGGATGGTACTATTTTGTGAACATCAGACTTGAAATCCGATTATAATTGCGAACCATTGTGTTTACATGCACTGTTTGTTTTTCAGTAGGATGCAAGCAATTCCTTTCTAACACTGAACACCATTTGACATTGAGATGTCAGACATTTGTAAACTGACGACAGACTCCTGTTAACATGCAGTGATTACAATTTTGCTTTGCTTATGAGATAAATATTTCATGCCGGATTTATTTATATATTTGTATAGGTTAATCATGTCCCCCCTTAGACGTCTCTTCTCAAGACTAAATAAATGTACCGTATTTTTCGCCCTATAAGACGCACCGGCCCATAAGACGCACCTAGGTTTTTAAGGAGGAAAAAAAATAAAATAATAATAATAATAATAATTTGAACCAAAAGGTGTGCCTAATGGTGTTATGTGGGATCTGGGGATGGCACTGTTATGGGGGGTCGGTGGATGGCATTGTTATGGGGGTCTGTGGATGGCACGGTTATGGGGATCTGTGGATGGCACTGTTATGGGGATCTGTGGATGGCACTGTTATGGGGGGTCGGTGGATGGCATTGTTATGGGGGTCTGTGGATGGCACGGTTATGGGGATCTGTGGATGGCACTGTTATGGGGATCTGTGGATGGCACTGTTATGGGGGTCCGTGGATGGCATTGTTATGGGGGTCTGTGGATGGCACGGTTATGGGGATCTGTGGATGGCACTGTTATGGGGATCTGTGGATGGCACTGTTATGGGGGATCTGTGGATGGCACTGTTATGGGGGGTCCGTGGATGGCATTGTTATGGGGGTCTGTGGATGGCACGGTTATGGGGATCTGTGGATGGCACTGTTATGGGGGGTCCGTGGATGGCATTGTTATGGGGGTCTGTGGATGGCACGGTTATGGGGATCTGTGGATGGCACGGTTATGGTTATCTGTGGATGGCACGGTTATGGGGGGCACTGTGGATGGCACTGTTATTGGGGACTGTGGATGGCACTGTTATGGGGGATCTGTTGATGACACATAAATAGCATTTTATGCTATGTGTCATCCACAGACCCCCATAACAGTGCCATCCACAAATCCCCATAACAGTGCTATCCATAGAATGACCCCCAATAGGGAGGAGGGGCCGGCATCTAGCTCTGTAATTACAGCAGGCCCGGTGCAGTCACTGTATTCTGCTACACCGGGCCCGCTCACTGTAGGAATCCTAACAGCAGACAATGCTGTATGCTGATTAAGGTACCGTAACAGTAGTCTTTTATGCAGCCTGTACTTACGATACTAACTTTCCGGCAGGCAGCAGGCAGGAGGCTGAGCTGGCGGGCGGGCGCTGAAAACGTAACTCACTATGTCACGCGCCGGCTCTCCCTTCTTCATTCATAAAGTGGGCGGAGCCGGCGCGTGACATAGTGAGTTACGTTGTCAGCGCCCGCCCGCCAGCTCAGCCTCCTGCCTGCTGCCTGCCGGAAAGTTAGTATCGTAGGTACAGGCTGCATAAAAGACTACTGTTAGCATTGCCTGCAGTTAGGATTCCTACAGTGAGCAGGCCCGGTGTAGCAGAATACAGTGACTGCACCGGGCCCGCTGTAGTTACAGAGCTGGATGCCGGCCCCTCCTCCCTCATCCATGCCTACTAATACACCCGCCACCGCGCTGCGCAGCATGCGGTCAGCGATATACAAACTGAAGTATTCGCCACATAAGACGCACTGCCTTTCCCCCCCCCCCCCCCCCCCAATTTTTTGGGGGGAAAGTGCGTCTTATAGGGCGAAAAATACGGTAATTTTTTTTATCTTTCCTCATAACTAAGGTCCCCCATCAGTTTAGTCGCTCTTCTTTGTACTTTTCCCAGCTCCAGAGTATCCTTTTTGTGGACTGGTTCCCAGAACTGAACTGGATATTCCAGATGAGGCCGCACCAACGCTTTGTAAAGTTGTAGTATTACATCCCTACCCCGCGAGTCCATGCCTCATTTAATACATGACAATATCCTGGTGCTTAGCCTGATTGACATTGTAAGATCTTATTTAACCTATAATCTACAAGGACACCCAAATCCTTCTATAAAAGTGACCCTCCCAGTGTTACATCAATGGGGCTGAGCTGTAATACCAAGCACAATGTATGGCGCTATCCTTGGAAAGCTGCCGGAAAGCCACAGCCCTCAATGGAGCTCCGGTAAGCGCCGTGGCTTACTGAAACAGCTGATCAGTGGGGGTGCTGGGACTCGGACCCCCCCTATGTGATCCCTGACAAAGGAGCCCGATAGGCTCTGAAACGCGTTGGATTTTTTTGTCCCCCGGAGGCTCCGGTACTTTCAACGGTGATCCGGACGAAGGAGCCCGATAGGCTCTGAAACGCGTAGGAAGTTTTTTGTCCCACGGAGGCTTCGGTACTTTCAACGGTGACGTCACCGACAGTGGTTTCCTCACCAACTCCCTTGCACCGGGCGTGCTTCCGGCCGGGGCAGCGCTGTTGCTAGAAGGTGAGCAAGGAGGACACCCTGACTTAAAGATACACCTACAAAGAAAAAAGAAAAGAATCGAGAAAAGCGCTATACAATCACCAGAATGAACTAGGGGAATAAAGTGGGAGACGTATAAGGCACAGACTGCACCACTATTACTATTATTAACGCTTGCATTCACTGCTTATTTCTGACAAAGATAGTATATATTCATCCCAGTACAGCCCACTTTTCTAGACCACCCTCTTTTTCCAGGGTTAGATACCAACCCATTCAGTAAACTCCAATGGGATTAGCTGTTTAGCTTGTTTGCCAGCGCTGATGTCTTATATCACCCACGGGTGATACACTATTGATATATATTCATTTTTAGGAGGACAACAGCTCCTTGTTAGACACCGAGCAGCGGAATCTTCCTTCACAGGTAGATCTACACATCTAAACAATAGGAGCGCAGGGGGGTCCCCCCTTTTACTTATATATATATATATATATATATATATATGTACATAGCTAGTTAGGCACTTCCTTCCCTACCCATTACCTATATGTTCGCATTGTTCCTATTAATTAATTACATAGTTAACCTTTCATTTCTATTCCTCTGTATCGTTAATAAATCCCCCTATTTTTGTTCATTTACTATTAACTGGCATCCCACAACTCAGCAGATTCTACAACAACCCTTTTTCTTAACATATATTTTCAGCTTCATCAACAATGTCCACGGATTCAGTTTGCGAACCAGTATACAGTTTCCTGGGTAGTGCTGAGTGACTGCCTGGTTTATCATCAGGGTTTTATTGTCTACACCATGGGTGTCAAACATGCGGCCCGCGGGCCGCATGCGGCCCGCAATGAATATCTTTGCGGCCCGGCAAAGATGCAGCATCGCAGACTGCTATGTATGAGCCGGGAGAGAGGAGGGGCTGGAGTCCGTAACTAGGGGCGGGGCCCGGTGCAGTCACTGTACTCTTACACCGGGCCCCGCCGCTCACCAAAGTATTTATAAATGTGAATCCTTATCCTGTTATTAAGTTGAACTAACGCTGCCCTCTCCCATGTTCCCATGTCCCCCTTACTTAAGCTTCAATAGTAGGCAGAGAGGACAGCAGCAGTAACGTCACTCACTGACGTCGAGCACCTGCTCCGCCCACTTTATGAATGAAGCAGGCGGAGCAGACGCGCGACGTCAGTGAGTGACGTTACTGGTGCCGTCCGCTCTGCCTGCTATGGAAACGTGTTCGTAAGTGCTGTGGGGATACAGGGGAACATGGGAACATGGGAGAGGGGAGCGTTAGTTCAACTTAATAACAGGATAAGGATTCACGTTTATAAATACTTCGGTGAGCAGAGGGCCGGTGTATTGGGGGACACTGTTATGAGGGGGATCTGTGGATGACATATAGCAGTGTCATCCACAGATCCCCCCCATAACAGTTCCATCCACAGATCCCCCCCACCTCATAACAATGCCATCCACAGATATCCCACCCCATAGCAGTACCATCCACAGATATCCCACCCCATAACAGTTCCATCCACAGATCCCCCACCTCATAACAATGACATCCACAGATCCCCCATAACAGCACCATCCACAGATCCCCCACCCCATAACAATGCCATCCACAGATCCCCCCACCCCATAACAATGCCATCCACAGATATCCCACCCCATAGCAGTACCATCCACAGATCCCCATAACAGTGCCATCCACAGATCCCCCATAACAGCTGCCATCCACAGATCCCCCATAACAGCGCCATCCACAGATCCCCCATAACAGCGCCATCCACAGATCCCCCATAACAGTGCCATCCACAGGTCCCCCATAACAGTGCCATCCACAGGTCCCCAATAACAGTGCGTCATCCACAGATCCCCCATAATAGTGTCACGCACAGACCACCATTAATTCAAAGCCCACCAAAAGCACAACTTTTGGTTAAAAATATTTTTTTCTTATTTTCCTCCTCAAAAACCTAGGCGCGTCTTATAGTGAAGTTTAATATTTGTATATATATATATATATATATATATATATATATAAAAATATAATAATCATTCCTCCTTGGTGGTTTTATCGTGAATACATTTTCACTTTTTGATATTTGTTGATTTATTACCTAGTTGCCACGTCGGCTTGGTCTTGCGGTTTAGCTGGTTTCCTAGTAACCACAATATTTTTGCGAGCATCATTACGTCATAACGACACCTGCGGCTTCCCGTTCCCGTTTTTTTTTTTTTGATGCGGCCCACATAAACTTAAATTTTGTTTTTTTGGCCCATGTTAGCCTTTGAGTTTGACATGCTTGGTCTACACCAAGCATAGGATAAGGGATAATATAAGGTACAAAGACTGACGTAGTCCCTAACAGAAGTACTTTCTATGTGTTGATGAAATTTACGACACCGGCCTAAAAGGACTAGGAAGTAAGCTGTTATCATAGATGAATATGAATGCCACTATGATTTCCAACCTACACATTTATTGCTAGCTGTTCTCAAGTTGAGTTTTGATGAGGGCCCACTGCTTGGAGTTAAATTTGCTCTCCGACCTCTATCTTTCTCTGGTGCTGCCATCTCGGAGAAATACATCATGATGAGAGTGCTTTGTTTTGATGATGTATTACACTAATGCAGCTGTTTCTCTCTTGATATATGAGTGAAATAGATTATCACTGTGCTGTAGACTGATGATATATTACTTAAAAAGTGGTGCCATTTGGGATCGAAAGGGCAGATCAGATGTAATTATAGGATAAAAGCCAAGGTGCAGCTAAAAGCTGTTTTCTTTCTGACATTGGGGTTAACCTATCTTTTCAGCTGTTTTTTTTCTCGTTATGTCTTTGTAGAAATAGGTGCTGTATGTTTGCAGAAGGATGCACAACACATTCTTCTTAATCTCCCTCAACATTATTCATAACCATATTTCAATGAGACACTTTACTAAATTACACTCTGTACACACCAGTGAGGATGGGGTTATCACGAAAGCTGTATCATGAAATTGCAAGAGGAATGGAAGAATCCTGAGATTTTAGTAATAGCACTGGTAGTAGTAAGAATACATTCCTGTTATCCAGTGACAGAAAATTTGTAGTAAAGTGTTCATAATGCTGTAAAAAAATAAAATAGTTGATACTCACCCTCACCAATCTTCCGGCATAGCCACTCGGATGCATATCAGGTCTTCACTTCCTCATCCAGGCTTGACACAGGAAATGGCAGGAGTAGACTGTTCAGAAAATCACAGCGACTAACTTACTTGGTTTTCAAGGAGTTAACATTGTCGCCTTGCAGAGTTCCAGGGTCTTGGGTTAGAAGCTGACCAAGAGCAACACTTGCATGGGGCTCCAGGGTTCCACTCTGCTTTTCTCCCACACACCAAAATTGCACTTTAGATTGTGAACACCAGTGGAAACAGGGACTAATGTGCGTGATGATAATCTCTGTACAGCAGAAGAGAACAGGTCAGGAGCAGACATACCATATGTGACACAAGGACCTATTAGGTAAGTGGGGTCCACTGCCAGCATAAAAGCAGCTTTTTACTATCTATTAGCTTGTACATAGAGGACTAAGGTTATGATTTTCATGGTTCACAATTACTAGTACATTAGAGATAAATGGGAATTTGGTATCTGATATTACTGTAGGGGAAAGCTTGGGATCTAGTGATCACCAGTCAGTGTGGTTTACTATAAGTACAGTGACTGAGTCACACCACACAAAAGCAAAAGTTTTAGATTTTAGAAAAACAGACTTTTCTAAAATTAGATTAGTGGTACACGAGTCCCTATCAGACTGGAACAGTTTCATTGGAGTCCAGGAGAAATGGGACTACTTAAAAGTGGCACTATTGAAGGCAACAGAAAATTGCATTAGGCTTGTCAGTAAAAGCAAAAAAAGGAAGAGACCACTGTGGTACTCAGCAGAAGTGGCCAAAATCATTAAAAACAAAAAGATAGCATTTAGGAAATATAAAAAAAAAAAAAATGAGGATGACAGACAAATTTATAAGATTAGGCAGAGAGAGTTATAAGAGCTTCTAAAGCACAGGCAGAAAAGAAATTAGCTCAGTCAGGGAAAAAAGGCGATAAGGCATTCTTCAGATACATAAATGAAAAAAGGAAACTAAAACAAGGAATTACCAAATTAAAAACTAAAGAAGGAAGGTATATGGAAGAAGATAAAGAACTAGCTGACTGCCTCAATGAATACTTCTGTTCAGTTTTTACAAAGGAAAATTAAGGAGAAGGACCTCAGTTAGGAAAGAAGACTAATGAATCTTTTGATGCATGTGTCTTTACAGAGGAAGAGGTTCTAAGTCAACTGTCTAAAATTAATACAAATAAATCACAGGGGCCTGATGGGATACACCCAAAGCTATTAAAAGAGCTCAGCGGTGAACTAGCAAAACCATTAACAGATTTATTTAACCAATCACTGGCAACAGGAGTCGTCCCAGAAGATTGGAAATTAGCAAATGTTGTGCCCATTCACAAGAAAGGTAGTAAGGAGGAATCGGGCAACTATAGGCCAGTAAGCCTGACATCAATAGTGGGGAAATTAATGGAAACCATACTTAAGGAGAGGATTGTGGACCATCTAAAATCCCATTGATTGAAAGATGAAAAACAGCATGGGTTTACTTCAGGGAGATCATGTCAAACTAATCTTATTGATTTTTTTGATTGGGTGACTAAAATAATAGATGGAGGAGGTGCAGTAGACATCACTTATCTAGACTTTAGTAAGGCTTTTGATACTGTCCCACATAGAAGGCTTATCAATAAAGTGCAGTCATTGGGCTTGGACTCCCATATTGTTGAATGGATTAGGCAGTGGCTGAGGGACAGACAACAGAGGGTTGTAGTCAATGGAGTATTTTCAGACCAAGGTCTTGTTACCAGTGGGGTACCTCAGGGATCTGTTCTGGGACCCATATTGTTTAATATCTTTATCAGCGAAATTGCAGAAGGCCTCAATGGTAAGGTGTGTCTTTTTGCTGATGATACAAAGATTTGTAACAGGGTTGATGAAGTGCAAGATAATGCACCTGGGACGTAAAAACCCAAGAGCAGAATATAAAATCAGTGATACAGTCCTAACCTCAGTATCTGAGGAAAGGGATTTAGGGATCATTATTTCAGAAGACTTAAAGGTAGGCAGACAATGTCACAGAGAAGCTGGAAATGCTAGCAGAATGCTTGGGTGTATAGCAAGAGGAATTACCAGTAGAAAGAGGGAGGTGATCATGCCGCTCTACAGAGCACTAGTGAGACCTCATTTGGAGTATTGTGCTCAGTACTGGAGACCATATCTCCAGTAGGATATTGATACTTTGGAGAGAGTTCAGAGAAGAGCTACTAAACTGGTACATGGATTGCAGGATAAAACTTACCAGGAAAGATTAAAAGGAACTTAACATGTATAGCTTGGAAGAAAGATGAGACAGAGGGGATATGATAGAAACTTTTAAATACATAAAGGGAATCAACAAGGTAAAAGAGGAAAGAATATTTAAAAGAAGAAAAACTGCTACAAGAGGACATAGTTTTAAATTAGAGGGGCAAAGGTTTAAAAGTAATATCAGGAAGTATTACTTTACTGAGAGAGTAGTGGATTCATGGAATAGCCTTCCTGCAGAAGTGGTAGCTGCAAATACAGTAAAGGAGTTTAAGCATGCATGGGATAGGCATAAGGCCATCCTTCATATAAGATAGGGCCAGGGGCTATCCATAGTATTTAGTATATTGGGCAGACTAGATGGGCCAAATGGTTCTTATCTGCCGACACATTCTATGTTTCTATTTTTCTAAATAATTGGATGTTCTATTATAGGCTATGAAGAGGCACTTTTTTTTTGTAAAATTTTTATTTTAGTCATTTATATAGCACTGAGATATTCTGCAGCGCTTTTAAAACATTATCATTACTTGCTGTCCCCAGTGGAGATCCCAATCTATATTCCCTTTTTAGTATATCTTTGGAGTGTGGGAGGAAACTGGAGTACCCAGAGGAAACCCACGCAAACACGGGGGCAGGGGGGTGGTTTCCCCAGGCGCCAAATTGCAGAGGGCGCCAGGCACCAGGCCTATTTCTCCCGTCCCTTCCATTATGCCTCATAGACTTTAGGCCACTAGGCCCGAAGCCAATGAAGCAGTACAGTGACACAGGAGGTCACGATTACCTCACTGTGACCTCTTGCGTCGAGTCTCACAAAATGACGTGATGACGCGCACGGGAAGGCACAGTGAGGCGTTCGTGACCGCCTGCCCCAGGACGCCATAAGCTGTGATGGAGAGAGGTAAGTATTACTTTTTTTTATGTATGTACCCTAGCCTAATTGCGTAGGTACTGGGGGCACTATGGGGATGGGGGAGGAGCAGAGAAAGGAGGACCGAGGACATTATACTAATAAGAGTGGCCACTATATTAATAACAAAGAGGGGGCCATCATATTAATAATAAAGAGGGGGCCATTATATTAAGAATAAAGAGGGGGCCATTATATTAAGAATAAAGAGGGGGACATTATATTAATAATAAAGAGGGGGACATTATATTAATAATAAAGAGGGGGACATTATATTAATAATAAAGAGGGGGACATTATATTTATAATAAAGAGGGGGACATTATACTAATAACAAAGAGGAGGACATTAGATTAATAATAAACAGGGGGCCATTATACTAATAAAAAAGATGGGGGCCATTATATTAATAATAAACAGGGGGCCATTATACTAATAAAAAAGATGGGGGCCATTATACTAATAATAAAGAGGGGGACATTATACTAATAAAAATGAGGGGCCATAGAGGAGGACATTATACTCAGTGGCGGATTATAATAGGGGCGTTTGGGTCGGCAGCCCCGGGCCCAGGGTGAGTGAAGGGCCAATCGCTAATTCGCCATCCCTAAGGCCCAATTTGCACCACAAAGTTCAACAACAAAGCCCACATGATGTAATATGTCTGCACTCTGCAGTTGGAAATACGCAGTAACAGCAGGGCCCTGTCCCCGTCAGCAGTGGAGGCCAGGAGTAAGGAAGAGTGAGAACATGAACAAAAGTGAGAAGAGAGAGGTCTCGAAGCGGGGCACGTGAACTCATTGCACCTCCTCTGGCACACAAGGCAAAGCTGATTTTCCTCACCAGCCGCTGACATGCCCACCCCATTTGTGACCTCACTAATGCCCGCCCCTCCTTCTCAGCGCCAGCCAGCTTCATCAGACCGTGGTCTGGGTCTGTGTGCAGTGCGAGCGCGGCAACAGCAGCCAGCAACCTCCATCTTGCTAGCAGCCAGGAATGCCAGAGTGAGCACTGCGGCCAAAGCTCCTCACAGATGCCCAGGCCAGCACACTAAGTTTTTGAACATCAAAATGGTGAATTATTAATCACTGTATGATACAGGGATTATTAATCCACCATTTTGATATTGAAACACTCGCTGGGCTGGGCATGTGTGAGAAGTTTCAAAACTGGTTCTATGTAAAATTTACTTAGTTGTCTCTAGCAACCAGATAGATTCCACCATTCATTTTTTAGATCTCCTTTGGGAAATGACGGGGGGGAATTCAATTGTTTGCTACAAGTAACCAAGTCAGTTTTCCTTTATCACCAGTTTTGATAAATCTTCCCCTCTAATAAAAAAAATCTATTTAATATATGATTTGAATGACCATTTACCATTGTTATAAAAACTTCAATAAAGGGTTGAAGTTTGGAAATAATTTTATATTGTATATTTCTTCTTAAATATTTACTATAAATAGAAATAACTATGGGGCAGAACACAGAATGGGGGTTGGGTCATTGATAAATAGAGGAAATGGGCCCAAGTTCGGGAAACAGCCCCAGGCCTATGATGCACTTAATGCGCCCCTGATTATACTAATAACAAAGAGGGGGCCATTATATCTACTAATAATACAGAGGGGGCCTTTATATATACTAATAATAAGGAGGGGCCATTATAATAATAATAAAGAGGGGCCATTATAATAATAATACAGAGGGGGCAATTATACTAATATATAGGGGGACGTTATACTAATAATAAAGAGGGGGCCATTATACTAGGAAATAAAGACGGGGACATTATGCTAATAATACAGAGGGGGCGTTTACACTAATATTAAAGAGGGGGCCATTATAATAATAATACAGATGGGGCCATTATAATAATGATACAGAGGGGGCCATAATAATAGTTACAATAATACAGAGAGGGGTCATTAATATTATTAATAATAATAATACAGAGGAGGCCATTATTATTATTAATAATAATAATAATAATAATAATAATAATAATACAAACCGGATTCCAAAAAAGTTGGGACACTATACAAATCGTGAATAAAAACTGAATGCAATGATGTGGAGGTGCCAACTTCTAATATTTTATTCAGACTAGAACATAAATCACGGAACAAAAGTTTAAACTAAGAAAATGTACCATTTTAAGGGAAAAATATGTTGAATCAGAATTTCATGGTGTCAACAAATCCCCAAAAAGTTGGGACCAGGCCATTTTCACCACTGTGTGGCATCTCCCCTTCTTCTTACAACACTCAACAGACGTCTGGGGACCGAGGAGACCAGTTTCTCAAGTTTAGAAATAGGAATGCTTTCCCATTCTTGTCTAATACAGGCCTCTAACTGTTCAATCGTCTTGGGCCTTCTTTGTTGCACCTTCCTCTTTATGATGCGCCAAATGTTCTCTATAGGTGAAAGATCTTGACTGCAGACTGGCCATTTCAGTACCCGGATCCTTCTCCTACGCAGCCCTGATGTTGTGATTGATGCAGAATGTGGTCTGGCATTATCTTGTTGAAAAATGCAGGGTCTTCCCTGAAAGAGATGACGTCTGGATGGGAGCATATGTTGTTCTAGAACCTGAATATATTTTTCTGCATTGATGGTGCCTTTCCAGACATGCAAGCTGCCCATGCCACATGCACTCATGCAACCCCATACCATCAGAGATGCAGGCTTCTGAACTGAGCGTTGATAACAACTTGGGTTGTCCTTGTCCTCTTTGGTCCGGATGACATGGCGTCCCAGATTTCCAAAAAGAACTTTGAATCGTGACTCGTCTGACCACAGAACAGTCTTCCATTTTGCCACACTCCATTTTAAATGATCCCTGGCCCAGTGAAAACGCCTGAGCTTGTGGATCTTGCTTAGAAATGGCTTCTTCTTTGCACAGTAGAGTTTCAGCTGGCAACGGCGGATGGCACGGTGGATTGTGTTCACTGACAATGGTTTCTGGAAGTATTCCTGAGCCCATTCTGTGATTTCCTTTACAGTAGCATTCCTGTTTGTGGTGCAGTGTCGTTTAAGGGCCCGGAGATCACGGGCATCCAGTATGGTTTTACGGCCTTGACCCTTACGCACAGAGATTGTTCCAGATTCTCTGAATCTTCGGATGATGTTATGCACAGTTGATGATGATAGATGCAAAGTCTTTGCAATTTTTCGCTGGGTAACACCTTTCTGATATTGCTCCACTATCTTTCTGCGCAACATTGTGGGAATTGGTGATCCTCTACCCATCTTGGCTTCTGAGAGACACTGCCACTCTGAGAAGCTCTTTTTATACCCAATCATGTTGCCAATTGACCTAATTAGTGTTAATTGGTCTTCCAGCTCTTCGTTATGCTCAAATTTACTTTTTCCAGCCTCTTATTGCTACTTGTCCCAACTTTTTGGGGATTTGTTGACACCGTGAAAATTTGAATCAACGTATTTTTCCTTTAAAATGATACATTTACTCGGATTAAACGTTTGATCTGTCATCTACGTTCTATTACAAATAAAATATTGACATTTGCCATCTCCACATCATTGCATTCAGTTTTTATTCACAATTTGTTTAGTGTCCCAACTTTTTTGGAATCCGGTTTGTAATACAGAGGCCCGGCCCCAAACTTCAGGTCACCGTGTGTTCTGAATTCTGGGTCCTCACACCCATCTACCACATTATCTGTAATCACAGAGTTAGCACTGTGTTATCTGTGGAGTTACGTAGGACTGCAAGTGATCTACAACATTATCTTTTAAAAGGGGCGTGCCCACAGGCTGGGGGGGTGTAATTTTTGGCTTGCCCCGGGTGCTGGCAACCCATGCTACACCACTGATTACACCCAAAAGTTCTTAAAGGCTATGTACACCTTTGGAGTCATTTTTTTTTAATATTTGCATTTAACTTATTGTTGGCTAAAAATCATATTTCCAATTGGTCTTTATAAAAAAAATTGAGCTCTTCAGTCACAAAGGGTTAACTGTTTTTCTAACTGTGTGACTGGTACTTTCACTTTCACTTTGTGCCGGTCATCTAATAAGTCAGTCTGCTCCTCAGATGACAGAAATGACAAAAAATCCACAGGCAGCTATAAGAGCTTGTCAGCTCTGTACAGAAAAAAGGATTCCATATTGTTAATAAAGACCAACTGAAAAAGTGATTTTTAGGTCAAAATAGGTATAATGCAATAATTTGAAAAAATGGCCCCCAAAGGTGTACATAGCCTTTAACCACCTCAGCCCCCCTAGCTTAAACACCCTTAATGACCAGACCACTTTTTACAATTCTGCACTACACTACTTATACTGTTTATTGCTCGGTCATGCAACTTACCACCCAAATGAATTTTACCTCCTTTTCTTCTCACTAATAGAGCTTTCATTTGGTGCTATTTCATTGCTGCTGACATTTTTACTTTTTTCGTTATTAATCGAAATTTACCGAAATTTTTGCCAAAAAATGAAGTTTTTCACTTTCAGTTGTATTTTTTTTTTTAAAAAACGACATCTATATATAAATTTTTCTCAAAATTTATTGTTCTACATGTCTTTGATACAAAAAAATGTTTGGGTAAAAAAAAATGGTTTGGGTAAAAGTTATAGCGTTTACAAACTATGGTACAAAAATGTGAATTTACGCTTTTTGAAGCAGCTCTGACTTTCTGAGCACCTGTCATGTTTCCTGAGGTTCTACAATGCCCAGACAGTAGAAAAACCCCACAAATGACCCCATTTCGGAAAGTAGACACCCTAAGGTATTCGCTGATGGGCATAGTGAGTTCATAGAACTTTTTATTTTTTGTCACAAGTTAGCGGAAAATGATATTTTTTTTTCCTTACAAAGTCTCATTATCCACTAACTTGTGGCAAAAATAAAAACTTCCATAAACTCGCCATGCCCCTCACGAAATACCTTTGGGTGTCTTCTTTCCAAAATGTGGTCACTTGTGGGGTAGTTATACTGCCCTGGCATTTTAGGGGCCCTAATGCGTGAGAAGTAGTTTGAAATCAAAATGTGTAAAAAATGCCCTGTGAAACCCTAAAGGTGCTCATTGGAATGTGGGCCCCTGGTGTAGGGCAATGTGTTTTGGGGTGTCTTTTTACATATACCCATGCTTGGTGAGAGAAATATCTCGGCAAAAGACTTTTCCCATTTTTTTATACAAAGTTGTCTTTTGACCAAGATATTTATCTCACCCAGCATGGGTATATGTAAAATGACACCCTAAAACACATTGCCCTACTTCTCCCGAGTACGGCGATACCACATGTGTGACACTTTTTTGCAGTCTAGATGCGCAAAGGGGCCCAAATTCCTTTTAGGAGGGCATTTTTAGACATTTGGATCCCAGACTTCTTCTCACGCTTTAGGGCCCCTAAAATGCCAGGGCAGTATAAATACCCCACATGTGACCCCATTTTGGAAAGAAGACACCCCAAGGTATTAAATGAGGGGCATGGCGAGTTTATAGAATTTTTTTTTTTGGGCACAAGTTAGCGGAAATTGATTATTTATTTTTTTCTCACAAAGTCTCCCTTTCCGCTAACTTGGGACAAAAATGTCAATCTTTCATGGACTCAATATGCCCCTCAGCGAATACCTTGGGGTGTCTTCTTTCCAAAATGGGGTCATTTGAGGGGTATCTATACTGCCCTGGCATTTTAGGGGCCCTAAAGCGTGAGAAGAAGTCTGGAATATAAATGTCTAAAAAAATTTACGCATTTGGATTCCGTGAGGGGTATGGTGAGTTCATGTGAGATTTTATTTTTTGACACAAGTTAGTGGAATATGAGACTTTGTAAGAAAAAAAAAATCTATTTCCGCTAACAGGGGGGTGATCAATGACAGGGGGGTGATCAGGGAGTCTACATGGGGTGATCACCACCCTGTCATTGATCACCCCCCTGTAAGGCTCCATTCAGACGTCCGTATGTGTTTTTCGTATCCGCGAACGATCGCCGCTGGCAGGCTGTAGATCCACTCGCTTACCTGCCGATCCTGTGAACGCGCGCGCCTGTGTGTGCGCGTTCACAGGAAGTCTCGTGTCTCGCGAGATGACGCGCCAATGCGTGACTCTGCCTGAGACAGCCGCCTCCGGACCGCGATCCTGCGTTAGGCGGTTAAAGAACTGATTTCGGTTATTGCTGTGCACCTGTTCATAATTTTTAGAGATTCCCTAGAGAATGGTATAGACCAGTGTTTCCCAACCAGTGTGCCTCCAGCTGTTGCAAAACTACAACTTCCAGCATGCCCGGACAGCATTTGGCTGTGCGGGTATGCTGGGAATTGTAGTTTTGTAACAGCTGGAGGCACACTGGTTGGGAAACACTGGTATAGACGCAAGGTAGATGTGGTGCACATATTCAAAAATGTCTCTATGTCTTCCTCAGGAAATTATAGACCACTAAGCCTAATTTACATTGTGGGAAAAATATTTGAAGGGCTTTTAGAGGACTATATAAAGGAGCACATAACCATAAAAATATCATACGTGATAGCCAACATAGGTTTACCAAGTACAAAAATTGTCAGACTAACCTGATTTGTTTTTATGAGGAGGTGAGTAGAATTCTGGAGAGAGGAGCAGCTGTGGATGTAGTGTTCTTGGACTCTGCAAAGACATTTGATACTGTCCTTCATAGGCGTTCAACAGGTAAAGTATATATATATTAGCTAAAGGTAAATACTCTATATTAGAGATAAGCAAAGTGATTGTAAATGAATCATATTTGTTGCAAATTTCACAAAAATTCTACTGCCAAGCGAATTAGAAGTTTTGATGTTTCACTTCGGGCGAATTGCCGAAAACGGTACCCGTGGAGGAGCACATGACCCTGGGAGAGAGGGGGCTTGCCCTGATTGGCTTCAGAGGCTGACATATACAGCCTCTGGGACAATCAGAACCAGGATTTTGGAAGGCCCTTCAACCTCCGGGATGAAGAGATGCCATTCTAAGAGCAGCTTGCAATCTAAAAGCTTGTGTCTGCCAAAAAGTTATTACAGACACCAGCCAGTAATCTTGGTGTGGTAGGAAGAGTATAGGGACATATATAGTAAGGCAGATGAGGGTTTTATCATGGAAAAGATATCATACAGCTCCTGGCAATTGAGAAGTTCATGTTGCACTACAAATTCTACCATCAAAATCCCACTGCAACCTCATTTGTTTCTGTTTCCACAGTTCATAAGTGTTTTATAGGCTTATCGCCAGCACCTCCACCCCCTGCATCAATAGCATTCATACTTCTGCAAACACATTGTCATAAAGATAACGAGCAGTGGCACTTGGGGCAATTACAGAGGACGGAATCATAAGGGGGCCAAGGAGCCCACGATGATATATCACAGTCTGATAAAAGTGATGATGATGATTGTGTGTTGGACAGGAACTAGGAGCTGGATCGGGCTGCTAAAGAGGGGGACTTCTGGGAGGTAGACTGGAACTGTGGCGATAACTGGCCCAGTTTTCTCTTGCCATACTGTCTTGTCCAGCATCCAGTGTCATCTCAGAGAGGGTTTTTAGCAAGGCGGGTGGTGTCATCACACCCAGACAAACTTGTCCTCTACTAGTGTAAAAAACATAACTTTTGTCAAAATTAATGTGGCATATGGTGTACCCAAAAACCATTCTAACAAAATCTGCCTACAAAAACCATATGGCGCTCCTTTCCTTCTGACCACTGCCATATGGGGTATTTCTGTAAACTGCAGAATGAGAGTAATGTATATTGAGGTTTATTTTACTGTTAATCCTTGCTGTGTTGCAGGAAAAAATTGATTAACGTAAAAAATCTACAAAAAAGGAATTTTTAAATTTTACCTACTTTTTTTGTTACATCATTTTTATCTAAATTAAGGGGTGTAGTTTCTAAAATGGGGTCTTTTATGGGTGGTTTCCATTAGAAAACCCCTCAAAATCACTTTCTAACTGAATTGGTGCTTAAAAAAATGGTTTTGAACATTTTATTGAAAATTTGAAAAATTGATTCTAAAATTCTAAGCTTTCTAACGTCCTAAAAAAGTTAAATGACGTTTACAAAATGATGCCAACATAAAGTAGACATATGGAAAATGTAAATTAATCACTATTTTGTGAGGTATTACTATCTGCCATAAAAGCAGAGAAATTAATATTTAGAAAATAGCGATTTTTTTTAAAAAAATTCACAATATTTAGGATTTTTTTATAAATAAAGGTAAAACATATTGACTCAAATTTATCACTAACATTAAGTACAATGTGTCACGAGAAAACAAGCTCAGAATGTCTTGGATAAGAAAAAGCTTTCCAAAGTTATTACAACAAAAAGTGACACGTCAGATTTGCAAAAACCGGCCTGGGATTTAAGGTGAAAAGTGGCTTGGTACTGTGGTGATACACTTTATTTATTTATTAAGAAAGGGAGGTGACTTCTGGATTTTGCTTTAGTTATGATTAGAAAAGAAAATATTGTATAACCAAAAACTGTTGGCATCAAAAGTGGCAATGCGCCAATGATAAATGGCAGTGTATGTGGTCGCATTGAAATCCAGCAGGTTTTAATTTTTTTGCAACTGTTATGACATGGCTTTGTTAACATGCATGTCACAAAGTGACCATATTCATTATCATTAGTTATATACACTCACCTAAAGAATCATTAGGAACACCATACTAATACGGTGTTGGGCCCACTTTTGCCTTCAAAACTGCCTTAATTCTACGTGGCATTGATTCAACAAGGTGCTGATAGCATTCTTTAGAAATGTTGGCCCATATTGATAGGATAGCATCTTGCAGTTGATGGAGATTTGAGGGATGCACATCCAGGGCACGAAGCTCCCGTTCCACCACATCCCAAAGATGCTCTATTGGGTTGAGATCTGGTGAATGTGGGGGCCATTTTAGTACAGTGAACTCATTGTCATGTTCAAGAAACCAATTTGAAATGATTCGAGCTTTGTGACATGGTGCATTATCCTGCTGGAAGTAGCCATCAGAGGATGGGTACATGGTGGTCATTAAGGGATGGACATGGTCAGAAACAATGCTCAGGTAGCCCGTGGCATTTAAACGATGGCCAATTGGCACTAAGGGGCCTAAAGTGTGCCCAGAAAACATCTCCCACACCATTACACCACCACTACCAGCCTGCACAGTGGTAACAAGGCATGATAGATACATGTTCTCATTCTGTTTACGCCAAATTCGGACTCTACCATTTGAATGTCTCAACAGAAATCGAGACTCATCAGACCAGGCAACATTTTTCCAGTCTTCAACAGTCCAATTTTGGTGAGCTTGTGCAAATTGTAGCCTCTTTTTCCTATTTGTAGTGGAGATGAGTGGTACCCAGTGGGGTCTTCTGCTGTTGTAGCCCATCCGCCTCAAGGTTGTGCGTGTTGTGGCTTCACAAATGCTTTGCTGCATACCTCGGTTGTAACGAGTGGTTATTTCAGTCAACGTTGCTCTTCTATCAGCTTGAATCAGTCGGCCCATTCTCCTCTGACCTCTAGCATCAACAAGGCATTTTCGCCCACAGGACTGCCGCATACTGGATGTTTTTCCCTTTTCACACCATTCTTTGTAAACCCTAGAAATGGTTGTGCGTGAAAATCCCAGTAACTGAGCAGATTGTGAAATACTCAGACCGGCCCGTCTGGCACCAACAACCATGCCACGCTCAAAATTGCTTAAATCACCTTTCTTTCCCATTCTGACATTCAGTTTGGAGTTCAGGAGATTGTCTTGACCAGGACCACAACCCTACATGCATTGAAGCAACTGCCATGTGATTGGCTGACTAGATAATCGCATTAATGAGAATTGGACAGGTGTTCCTAATAATTCTTTAGGTGAGTGTATAATATAGCATAATATAGCATCGCAACATTATTTTATTGTTGCATGGCCAAAGTTACAGCGTAGCCCTAGCCGTAAGGCTCATGCACACTACACTATTACTTCAATGTGCTATGCATGTTTTTTGCAGATGGCACATTGACCTATTCATTCCTATGGGGCCATGCACACATCCATATTTTTTGCGGACCCATGTGGTCATTCCACAAATTATAGAGCAGGCCCTATTCTTGTCCATATTTGCAGACACGAATAGTCATTTCTATTAATGGTAGTGAGAGATAATTGTTGAATGCACATGGAAGGTATCCATTTTTATGGATCTGTTTTTGCGGACTGAAATATGAATACAGCCGTGTGCATGAGGCCTTAAATATACTTTTGTGTAGAAAATTTACATTCACCGTCTGATTTTGCAGCCTCAAATATTATGTTAAAAAAATTAAATCTGAAATACTTGAGAATGTCAGGTTTAATAAATTCACTATTAAATATTGGTTTAAGACAATAACATTTGTAAAACAATGTATGAAGGTTTCTCTTATTCAATTTAAGGGGGTTGACCCACAAAAAATATTCATTCGTTTTTAAACCAGCACCTAATTTTATAACTGCATGTAATTAAAAATTTAGTACAGCCACGAAATTATTCAATAAAATGTATCTGGATAGGACAGATTTTTTTTCTTATTTAATGAATGGGGAAATCTCTGGATCCACATGAGATACATGTCAGGTTCTAGCTTTGTTAGATAGAGATTGTCATGTACTATATGATGTCTAATTTTCATTTTTAACAAGAACCATGGGATAACCACTTTAAAAAAAAAAAAACACATGGCCCCACTAATGAGATTAATTATGTACCAACAGGTGAGGGAGCTGATTTGCTGACCAATGAAATAATTAAAAAAACTCATTGTAGGTATGAGGTAATTATTTTCTGCACTTATATAGCTCTTCTATATTCCGCAGCTTTACAGACATTAGCATCACACTGCCCCCAATGGGGCTCACAATCTAAGTTCCCTACCAGTATGTCTTTGGAGTGTGGGAGGAAACCCACATAAACAAGGGGAGAACATACAAACTTCATGCAGATGTTGTCCATTGTCGAATTATCAACTGCATATACAAAATATCCAAAAATATTAAAATGAATCCTTTATTGTTTTCTCTTCAAGGGTATACTCACAGGACAAAATACATGTTGGAAATATCTGACATTTATTTGCCACGGAATCTGAGGCAGAAATGTGAGACTGCGATGGGCTTATCTGTGTACAGCCAGTTTCAGTCACTTTATTCTGAAACGTGGTTGTTTAAGTATAGGTGACAAAATAACGCATGAAAAAATGCAGTGTAAAAATACCCTAAAATCTATCCTAAAGTGATGCAAAAAGGATTAAAACTGAGTTTCTCAAAAGATATAGTATATATTATTTTACTGAAATACAGTCCTAAATGTCCACACTCTCCAACTGGTGATTATATTTATTGTAGGCATAGCTGCACCTCATTCACATCATAAAGCATTGATTATATTTGTATGTATGTCACATCAGACATTCACATAACACACAGCTGCTGACCACCTGCAGATAGGCAGGTTCCACTATTGATTGGTAACACCATCTTCAAAAAAACAAAACAACATGCAAATTCTACTGCAACATCCTCCTCTGTGGCCTTCCATCCAGCACTCTCGCTCCAATCTATTCTCAACTCTGCTGCCAAGTTAATCCATCTCTCCCCTCGTTTCTCCTCTGCCTCCCCCCTCTGCCAATCTTTTCACTAGCTTCCCATTGCACAGCGAATTCAGTTTACAATACTTACAACTACATATAAGGCCGTCCACAATCTGTCCCCTCCTTATATCTCTGACCTGCTTTCTCGATACATCCCCACACATAATCTCAGATCCTCACAGGACCTCTTCCTCAGTTGTCCTCTCATCTGTTCTTCACACAATCGACTACAAGATGTCTCATGTGCCTCTCCCCTACTCTGGAACTCACTACCCCAACACATCAGGCTTTAACTACCCCAACACATCAGGCTCTACCCAACATCCAAAGCTTCAAGAGTAACCTGAAAACCCACCTTTTCAGGAAAGCCTACCATCTGCAATGAGCATGCTGCCACCACACAGCCACAAGAGCAGCCTATACCCTCACCTACTGTGCTCTCCTTCCCTTATAGATTGTAAGCTCTTGCAGGCAGGGTCCTCTACCCCTTTGTACCAGTCTGTTAAAAGTTTCTTATTTCTGTGTAACCCAGCTGGATGTACAGCACCATGAAATTAATAGCGCTTTAAAATAAATAATATTAAAAATAATTAATATGTTAAATTGGCTTGTGGTGTATTCAGGGATTATGAAGCTAATGGTATAAGCATATTTATTTGTGGAGAGCAAAAAGGCCTTGTTACCCTTTGAGCATTTGATATATATTATTTGCTACATGTATCCCTTTTACCTATAATTCACCCAAGATGTATGAAAGAACTGCAAAAAATAAAGTGTAGTAATGCTTTTGAACTGTAGGTGGTGATGCACAGCACTCCTATTGTGATCTCTGTACTTAGTTACAACACACCTTCTCATGTACTCTCTATAGTACGCAGGATACACTGATTTCTATACAAATATAAAAGTAAAAATAACGCCAAAGGCATTCCTGAAGTTCCGGTGTTAACCTGCTAATAAGGCGCTTTCTATCTCATCTGATCCTGGATATACCATCAAAGATTCAGCACTTTTTACTATATACATTTCAACAGTTTCCTGTGGTTTCAAAAATCTGTTCTTTTTTCTCTAACTTGATTACAAATGGCTAGTTGTTCATAATGAACTACTTATGACAATTATAAATATCCTACAATAAACCTCAACCAGAAATATTAGGTAGATAACAGTGAGCACATAGAAAAATGACTACATAAAGCCAACCAAAGAACAAAACTATGATATTCTCATATTATTTAGAAACAGCATATCATGTGTTATTTCAAACACAATAATAGCATGATTAAATAGCATCAAAAGGAAAGAAGAAAGCAAGCCTACTCTGCCCCTGATGTATGTGAGAGAAGTCTGATGAGTGTGAGTGGCCATCTTTTGTACATTAGATGACAGTGAACTTGCTATAATCATTCCCCTTGCAACACCAGTTGCATGTAGATTTCTAGTGAGGAAGATGCAATGAATATGCCTTAAGGTAATTTATTGAATGTAATTTGAGAAATGATAAGACAGGTGAAAATAAAATCCTTTCTCCAGCTCTGTGGAGCATGTATGACAAACTTGAAAAGACTGAAGGACACAGGATATGAGCTCACGGAGGAGGAGAAGTTACAGGATAAATAAAATTGAAATTACAGCATAGATAACTTTATTAACCAAATATAACAATTGCCACTAGATTGCAGCAAAGTACACTAAGGGATTAACAGACATAACACACTCTTCATCTTTATACCTTATGAACTGTGCCATTTTCACTGGGAAAGATCTTTGACATAATTTCCATGGCCATTTATTTCTTTCCACTTTCTGTTCCTTCATGAGAACAAGATCTTCCTGTAAGTTCGGTTTGGCGTGTTGCCAATTTTTTTGTCCTCGGAGAGGAGTAAGGTTCTCCGTTTTCCATCTACTCCTGAAACAGCCAGATGTTGAATACTTCTCCACTATCTTTGATGTAGGATACCAGATGTAGATTTTTTGGGTGGACTAAGAACAGTACCAAACTACTCAGGTGATTCTGGATCCATGGATAGAAGAACAAGAGGCCTTGAGTTGACAATAGCAGACACTTTAGTTAAGAAGGTGGTTAAAGTCTCAGAAGTACACCTTGAGAAATTTGAATCCATGAGCATAGAAACCAGTATCCTATGAGTGATGCCTATCATTCTTTCGCATGATCTGCCCATGGGAAGGCTTAAAGGATATGTACACCTTTGGAGGCAATTTTTGTTTATGATTGTATTGTACTCATTTATGGCTAAAAATCTTATTTTTAATTGGCCTTTATTGAAAATGTTGAGCCATTCTGTCGCAAAGAGTTAACTGTTTTTCTAACTGAATGGCCAGTACTTTCAGTTTCACTTTGTGCCTATGTAATAACCCTCATGTCTAAACTACTGATAGGTCATAAACACGTCTTTAAGACACATTCTTATCAGTAATATAAGGATTGAGCTTTAACAGGTGTTTATAATGTCAGAGAGCAGAGATAAGAAGTCTGTCTGCTCCTCAGATGACTAGTAGAGCATATCAGCTCTGTACAGAAAAAAAGGATTCCATATTGCTAATAAAGACCAATTGAAAAAATGATTTTAGCTCAAAACAAGTACAATGCAATAATAATTTAAAAAAATTGACTCCAAAAGGTGTACATAGCCTTTAACCACTTCAGCCCCGCTAGCTGAAACCCCCTTCATGACCAGAGCACTTTTTACACTTCGGCACTACACTCCTTTCACCGTTTATCGCTCGGTCATGCAACTTACCACCCAAATGAATTTTACCTCCTTTTCTTCTCACTAATGGAGCTTTCATTTGGTGGTATTTTATTGCTGCTGACATTTTTACTTTTTTTGTTATTAATCGAAATGTAACGATTTTTTTGCAAAAAAATGACATTTTTCACTTTCAGCTGTAAAATTTTGCAAAAAAAACGACATCCATATATAAATTTTTTGCTAAATTTATAGTTCTACATGTCTTTGATAAAAAAAAAATGTTTGGGCAAAAAAAAAAAAGGGTTTGGGTAAAAGTTATAGCGTTTACAAACTATGGTACAAAAATGTGAATTTCCGCTTTTTGAAGCAGCTCTGACTTTCTGAGCACCTGTCATGATTCCTGAGGTTCTACAATGCCCAGACAGTAGAAAAACCCCACAAATGACCCCATTTCGGAAAGTAGACACCCTAAGGTATTCGCTGATGGGCATAGTGAGTTCATAGAACATTCTATTTTTTGTCACAAGTTAGCAGAAAATGATGATGATTTTTTATTTTTATTTTTTTCTTACAAAGTCTCATATTCCACTAACTTGCGACAAAAAATAAAACATTCTAGGAACTCGCCATGCCCCTCACGGAATACCTTGGGGTGTCTTCTTTCCAAAATGGGGTCACTTGTGGCGTAGTTATACTGCCCTGGCAATTTAGGGGCCCAAATGTGTGAGAAGTACCTTGCAATCGAAATGTGTAAAAAATGACCGGTGAAATCCGAAAGGTGCACTTTGGAATATGTGCCCCTTTGCCCACCTTGGCTGCAAAAAAGTGTCACACATCTGGTATCGCCGTACTCAGAAGAAGTTGGGGAATGTATTTTGGCATGCCATTTTACATATACCCATGCTGGGTGAGAGAAATATCTTGGCAAAAGACAACTTTTCCTATTTTTTTATACAAAGTTGGCATTTGACCAAGATATTTTTCTCACCCAGCATGGGTATATGTAAAATGACACCCCAAAACACATTCCCCAACTTCTCCTGAGTACGGCGATACCAGATGTGTGACACTTTTTTGCAGCCAAGGTGGGCAAAGGGGCCCAAATTCCAAAGTGCACCTTTCGGATTTCGCAGGCCATTTTTTACACATTTTGATTGCAAGGTACTTCTTACACATTTGGGCCCCTAAATTGCCAGGGCAGTATAACTACACTACAAGTGACCCCATTTTGGAAAGAAGACACCCCAAGGTATTCCGTGAGGGGCACGGCGAGTTCCTAGAATTTTTTATTTTTTGTCGCAAGTTAGTGGAATATGAGACTTTGTAAGGAAAAAAGAAAAAAAATGAAAAATCATAATTTTCCGCTAACTTGTGACAAAAAATAAAAAATTCTAGGAACTCGCCATGCCCCTCACGGAATACCTTGGGGTGTCTTCTTTCCAAAATGGGGTCACTTGTGGCGTAGTTATACTGCCCTGGCAATTTAGGGGCCCAAATGTGTAAGAAGTACCTTGCAATCAAAATCTGTAACAAATGGCCTGTGAAATCCGAAAGGTGCACTTTGGAATATGTGCCCCTTTGCCCACCTTGGCTGCAAAAAAGTGTCACACATCTGGTATCGCCGTACTCAGGAGAAGTTGGGGAATGTGTTTTGGGGTGCCATTTTACATATAACCATGCTGGGTGAGAGAAATATCTTGGCAAAAGACAACTTTTCCTATTTTTTTATACAAAGTTGGCATTTGACCAAGATATTTTTCTCACCCAGCATGGGTATATGTAAAATGACACCCCAAAACACATTGCCCAACTTCTCCTGAGTACGGCGATACCAGATGTGTGACACTTTTTTGCAGCCTAGATGCGCAAAGGGGCCCAAATTCCTTTTAGGAGGGCATCTTCTTCTCACACTTTCGGGCCCCTGAAAAGCCAGGGCAGTATAAATACCCCACATGTGACCCCACTTTGGAAAGAAGACACCCCAAGGTATTCAATGAGGGGCCTGGCGAGTTCCTAGAAATTTTTTATTTTTTGCATAAGTTAGCGGAAATTGATTTTTTTTGTTTTTTTCTCACAAAGTCTCACTTTCCGCTAACTTAGGACAAAAATTTCAATCTTTCATGGACTCAATATGCCCCTCAGCGAATACCTTGGGGTGTCTTCTTTCCGAAATGGGGTCACATGTGGGGTATTTATACTGCCCTGGCTTTTTAGGGGCCCTAAAGCGTGAGAAGTCTGGAATATAAATGTCTAAAAATGTTTACGCATTTGGATTCCGTGAGGGGTATGGTGAGTTCATGGGAGATTTTATTTTTTGACACAAGTTAGTGGAATATGAGACTTTGTAAGAAAAAACAAAACAAACAAAAATTTTTTGCTAACTTGTGCCAAAAAAAATGTCTGAATGGAGCCTTACCAGGGGGGGGGGGGGGGGGGTGATCAATGACAGGGGGGTGATCAATGACAGGGGGGTGATCAATGACAGGGGGGTGATCATCCATATAGACTCCCTGATCACCCCCCTGTCATTGATCACCCCCCTGGTAAGGCTCCATTCAGACGTCCGTATAATTTTTACGGATCCATGGATCGGATCCGCAAAACACATGCGGACGTCTGAATGGAGCCTTACAGGGGGGTTATCAATGACAGGGGGTGATCAGGGTGATCAGGGTGATCACCCCCCTGTCACTGATCACCCCCCCTGTAAGGCTCCATTCAGACATCCGCATGATTTTTTACGGATCCATGGATACATGGATCGGATCCACAAAACACATGCGGACGTCTGAATGGAGCCTTACAGGGGGGTTATCAATGACAGGGGGTGATCAGGGTGATCACCCCCCTGTCACTGATCACCCCCCTGTAAGGCTCCATTCAGACATCCGCATGATTTTTACGGATCCATGGATACATGGATCGGATCCACAAAACACATGCGGACGTCTGAATGGAGCCTTACAGGGGGGTTATCAATGACAGGGGGTGATCAGGGTGATCACCCCCCTGTCACTGATCACCCCCCCTGTAAGGCTCCATTCAGACATCCGCATGATTTTTTACGGATCCATGGATACATGGATCGGATCCACAAAACACATGCGGACGTCTGAATGGAGCCTTACAGGGGGGTTATCAATGACAGGGGGTGATCAGGGTGATCACCCCCCTGTCACTGATCACCCCCCCTGTAAGGCTCCATTCAGACATCCGCATGATTTTTACGGATCCATGGATACATGGATCGGATCCACAAAACACATGCGGACGTCTGAATGGAGCCTTACAGGGGGGTTATCAATGACAGGGGGTGATCAGGGAGTGTATATGGGTGATCACCCGCCTGTCATTGATCACCCCCTGTAAGGCTCCATTCAGATGTCCGCATGTGTTTTGCGGATCCGATCCATGTATCCATGGATCCGTAAAAATCATGCGGACGTCTGAATGGAGCCTTACAGGGGGGTGATCAATGACAGGGGGGTGATCAGGGAGTTTATATGGGGTGATCAGGGGTTTATAAGGGGTTAATAAGTGACGGGGGGGGGTGTAGTGTAGTGTGGTGTTTGGTGCGACTGTACTGACCTACCTGAGTCCTCTGGTGGTCGATCCTAACAAAAGGGACCACCAGAGGACCAGGTAGGAGGTATATTAGACGCTGTTATGAAAACAGCGTCTAATATACCTGTTAGGGGTTAAAAAATTCGGATCTCCAGCCTGCCAGCGAGCGATCGCCGCTGGCAGGCTGGAGATCCACTCGCTTACCTTCCGTTCCTGTGAGCGCGCGCGCCTGTGTGCGCGCGCGTTCACAGGAAATCCCGGCCCTCGCGAGATGACGCATATATGCGTGACTCTGTGCAGGGCCGCCACCTCCGGACCGCACATCTGCGTTAGGCGGTCCGGAGGTGGTTAAAGACCCATGTGTAACCATTGTCAGCCAAGTAATCCTGGACTAGCTTACAGTTCATTTGCAAGGCACCTATGAAGTTGATTCCACAGTCAGATCTCAAACGTTTTACTGGTCCTCTAATGGCAAGAAATCGTTTTAAAGCATTAAAAGGGTTTTTCAAGACATCTGGAACCCCTGCTTCTCAGCTGTTTGTGAAGCTCCATGAGCTCTGTGGCCTTCTCTGTGCTTACCAAGCACAGCGCCGTACATTGTATAGCAGCTGTGCTTGGTATCGCACTGAGCCCCATTCACTTGAATGTGGCTAAGCTGCGCATAGGCGACATGACCGATGAACGTGTCGTCACTGGCCTAGGGAAAGCTGTGAAAGTGGTGCTGCCTTCTCAAACTGCTGTTCAGCAGGGAGTCGTGGGTGTCGGACCCCCTTGATCAGATACTGATGACCTATCCTAAGGATAGGTCATCAGAATTCATGTCTCAGAAAAACCGTTTAATGAAACTGGAAGTGTTCATGGATAATATCACTTTTATGTGTATATCTCATACACTCATTCATGTGACCAAACCTGCATGATCTCTGCATAATGACTCTGGTACTATGTGCAGTGACTGCCCATGGCCCAGAGACATCAAGGATGACATACTGTAAGTAAATGAAGGTTGAATCAAACAATGGCCACAGCACTCAAAGGATTTGGCTTTTATTAAGTGCACATCCCTTGTTGGTCCTTCTCCACCTAGGGATCCGAAGAGAAGCAAAATATAATTACAGACAGCACACTTACATATTCAAGTTTTGACATGCGTATCATTATTTTATTCAGCAGTAAGTATTACAGACATCAGAACAGCGACAATTCCGGCCTTTACATTAGATAGTCCTTTTTCAAGCTAATTGCAGAAATACAATATAGCAATATATCAAATCACATAATTCATAAATGAGAAATAGATCAAATAACCATGATTCTACAGCACTATAAAGGTTGGCGCATGAAAAAGTAGCCCACATCCAGTGATAGTAGGACAAGATGAAAGAGCAAGTGAATATTGTTTTAATTACCCACAAGTCACAAAAGATGCAGAAAGTGGTCCCCGTTCAGGACTATGCATCTTTGGGCCCGTCGGATTATGTTGGCTGATACTGTGTTTGTGGTTAGCACAGGTGCCTTGGTGATACTGAGTTCATCCAGGGGATGTCGATTGTTAGCGTGCACTTTTTGTTTTAAATTTTTCCCCCATAGATAATAAATCGCATGTGGGCAAGTCTGGGGAACGTGGTGGCCATAACCCCTTGCTCACAGTTCGCTCCTCCGTAAACAGTTCATGAACCAGGGCCAATGAGTTCCATGCGGTTGGGCGTGTTGCCCCATCTTGTTGGAAAAAGCAGGACATTTTTCTCTTCTGCAGCATCACTATTGAAGAGCTAGAAGCAGTGTCAGCCAACATAATCCGACATGCCCAAAGATGCATAGATGTGAACGAGGTCCACTTTCAGCATGTTTTGTGACTTGTGGGTAATTAGAAAAAAATGAAATAAAGAGCAATAAGTGGGCACAGTGTTGTGACACCCAGGTACACGCCCAACGAGAAATAAAAAAATTATCTTGTGGAGGGGGAATGTATAATAATTCGTAACTTAATGTAAATGTATAACTGAACGGTCTTACCGGATCCTGTGGACCATTCAGTTAAACATTGTGAATTACTGACACCTGTTACCATTGGGTGAAATATTTATTATCAGCATGGGGGTGTATCTTTTAGAATAACCCCAATTGCTTTGTCTTTATATTTGTTGGTGTTCTGTATCTATATGTTTTATTGTATACCTACTAAAAGTTAAAGGGGTTGTCCGGGTTCAGAGCTGAACCTGGACATCCCTCCATTTTCACCCCGGCAGCCCCCCTGACATGAGCATCGGAGCAGTTCATGCTCCGATGCTCTCCTTTGCCCTGCGCTAAATCGGGCAGGGCAAAGGCATTTTTCTGAGTTCCGGTGACGTACCGGGGCTCTCTATGGGGCTGACAGGAACCCCGGTGACGTCACCGGCACTGATGGGCGGGATTTGGCTCTGCCCTAGCCAGTAAAACGGCTAGGGCAGAGCTAAAGCCCGCCCCTCAGAGCCGGTGACGTCACCGAACACACCGCTGGGCGGAAGTTACCGCCCGGCAGTGTGTTATTGTAAACACAAGAGCCTGTGCCCTGCGCGATCCAGCGCAGGGCACGGGAGCGCATCGGAGCATGAGATGCTCCGATGCCAGGCTCAGGAGGGCTGCCGGGGTGAAAATAAGGGTATGTCCGGGTTCAGCTCTGAACCCGGACAACCCCTTTAAGTTTTATTACACATTCCCTCTCCACATCGTAAAGTTAATAAAAAAAATAATATTTACTTGCTCATTCATCTTGTCATACTATCGCTGTAGGTGGACTACTTTTTCATGGGCCACCCTATAGTATAATAAACATTATTAGGAATAGAATATAAATACAACAAATCAATTGCAGTGGAATTTTGTCGGAACTATACAACACAAGTGTAGTGCAAGCACAATAGATCAATTGACATGGAATTTAAAGAGGTTCTGCAGTTCTTTTAATCTGATGATCTGTCCTCTGGATAGATCATCAGTATCTGATCGGCAGGGATCCGACACCTGGAACCCCTGCCGATCAGCTGTTTGAAAAGGCAGCGGCGCTCAGGCCCAGTGATGTCATAACTAGTATCACCAGCGCCTCCAATTCAGCGTCTCTTGCAGTATGGCCTCAGATCCCTTGAGAAAGGTCTAATAGGACCGAAACGTTGGGACACATTATGGCCTAAATTACTCTATGTATATGTCTTGACAATGGCGCGATAAGTCATATATTGACACTATTTGAATTTCCTTGTTCAAAATAAATTTGCAAGCAAAACGATATTGGTGTGCCGTGGATTATCTAATTATTACTCGACTGAAGTCCTCCACGAGCACCCACTGTTTATAGGTGTGCGGACTCCACAACCCTCTTCATTCACATAACTAGTATCACTGGCCTGGGCGGGGCTAAGCTCTGTTAACTTGAATGGAGCTTAACTACGCCTAGGCCAGTGATACTAGTCGTGATGTCACTGGGCATGCGGTAAACAGCAAAAAGTCTGGGATCCCGGGTGTCGGACTCCCACCGATCAGATGCTGATGATCTATCCAGAGGATAGATCATCAGTTTAAATAACTGCAGAACTCCTTTAATCAGAATCATTGAGAACGTGATCAAAACATACATAAATGATATCTGTAGGTAAAATAACTGAAGAGTAGTGCAGTGTATATAGATTTATGACCACGGTAGGACAGAACAGTAGGAAGGAATGGGGAGAAAGCAGGGGCAGATGGCCAGATTAAATGGTACATTCCTTGGTCGTATCTACTATGGTAGGATTTAAATGTGTGAAGCATATAACCACATGTAACAGCCATCGCTGATAGTTAGGTCTGCCTTTATGGCAAGTATATAATTATATGTGATATATTGGGAGTGGTTTGGTGATGTATTAGAGCAAGAGGAAGATTCAGGGCAGCGTGTCCATAAAGAAAGTACAAGCAATTTGTAAAGCTTACCAAGTCTGGAGCACTCAAAGTATATTCAGGCTGCCACATGTGCATGGGAAAAATGGTGCGGGTTAAATTACCCTCCCTAATGATGTGGTTATCTAGCAGCCAATTATAGACCTTGTCATCACTACGACAGGTGGAGTGGAGATGAGGTAACAGTGATGTATCAGGGCATAATGAAAGCCATTGGTCATCATCACATATTCAGCAATTACGGTTGGATAATGCCTGACCCCAGGGGCATATGCATTCCAATCAAGGTGAGAAGTATTGGCCATCTTTGAAGCGGGTAATGTGGTAAATGAGGTATAGGTGTATTGGTCAGAGGCAAGACTATATGCCATTATAAAGGAGGGCAATGCTACGAGGATCCTCTATTGAAAGGGGCTTTTTGGTCATCTTGGAATTTACATACGTTCAAATATAAAGGTCATCTTGGGACCAACACCACTTTCACAAACCCCAGTCCCTACAGGTGGGGAGGGATTTTGGTAAATTCTGTAAATTCTGTAGACCAATGGACATAGGGCGCAGCTTTATGGATACCTCATGTGACTCGAGTTATATGTGAAATGGTTCATCTTAACCAGATGTGAGGTGGAATGAGACATTTGCAATCTGGCTCTATCCATTTTTTTATTGTCAAGGGAGAAGAAGGTCAGAAGGGTCTAGGACTTCCTTGAAAATACCTAAATATGGGACTATCTGTGTGCACTGTTTATTGCCATATAAGTGGACTAAACACAAATATGAAGTATGACATGAAAGCAAGAGGATCTATTGTGTAACATATTGTGTGGCAGATATTACTGTATAGATAAGTACAATTTAACCCTAGAGGTGGAAGTAGTTAACATAATCAATAATGGGAGAGAAGAATTAATACCATGATGTGGTTCCAAGGACCATGCCAGTGCTTTTTGGGTGTCCCCATCAGTACAACACTTGTCCATTCATTCAACAATACAATAAATGTCCTTATTGTTCACATACATTTATAGTCCTTGTTCAGGCCACCAGGATATAAAGTCCAGAGGAGCTGAATCCACTGCATCCCCCATTCATGAAGGACGTCTTCCCAGTCTCCTCCCCTCCTAGGCGGAGGAATCCGATCAATCACCTGTAAGCGTATTTGGCTAATTGTATGTGTGTATTCAATGAAGAGTTCAACTAAAGGGGGTTCTAATTTACCAGTACAGATGTTCGATTTATGTTGACCAATGCAGTCTTAGATTTTTTGAGTGGTCTCTTCTACATTTCCAAGTCCATAGGGGCATTTTATTAAATAGACTACATAGTTGGTTAAACAAGAGAAATGTACTTTAATGGTGAATTTTTTTTACCTGTGGAAGGGTGGGAAAATGTAGGGCCTTTTGTTACATTGCCGCACTGGGCCCATCCCAAACAAGGAAAGGTGCTTGTGTCTGGTCTACCTGTGATGGTTGATTGGATATTCATCTTCTTAGGACCCTAGTCTGATTTAACCAATCCATCTCTAATTTCCCTTGGGCATCTGTAGGACATCAGTGGTTCATCTAAGAAAATGTTGAGAAGGCCCCTCTGTAGTATGTACCAGTGTTTGTAGATAATTTTCCTGATTTCTGAACTCTGTGTGGTATATGTGGTAATGCAAGGAATCCTAGTGTTATTTTTATTTTTTATTTTGAGATCAGGTTTTAATTTTTATTTATTTTATGCATTTACATAGCACTACTATATTCCTCAGCGATTTAAAGACATTAGCATCACGCTGTCCCCAATGAGGCTCACAATCTAAGATCAGTATGTCTTTTGGAGTGTGGGAGTAAACCGGAGTATCTGGAAGAAACCCATGCAAACAAGGGGAGAACATACAAACTCCATGCAGATGTTGTTCTTGGTCAGATTTGAACCCAGGACCCCAGCGCTGCATGGCACCTGTGCTAACCACTAATTTATTTGCGGCAAATTGCGTTAAAAAACTGCTATTTCCGGGCAGCAGAAAGCCTTTATAGTGGTGTAGAATACTGTGCCTTGCAGTAACATGCATAGGGAGTCTGCTGTGGTCGTGAAACAATACTGTGAGTCAGTATGACATCAGGCCCGTCGCTAACAGACAGGCAAAACAAGCAATTGCTTGGGGCCCCGAGCTGGCCCGGGGCCCCAAGCAGAGCCAGTGCTTGTTTTGCTTCCTTTAAGGCTGCAGCCGCCTGAGCGCTCTATAGAGAGCCTCAGTAGGGTTGCCACCCGTCTGGGATTAACCCGGACAGTCTGGGTTTGTAATCCTGTGCGGCACAGCGATCTCTTACTCTAGTCTCCTGACTTCTGTAGCAGGCAGCCAATGAGCAGCAGTGCTGCTGGTGACGTCTAATCCTGCTTCCAGCCCTGCGGTCCAGCACACAGCAGCCTGAAGACTCCTGCTCCTAGCTGCTCCTGATCAGAGGAGCCGACATTGCAGTAAGAACTGCTGGTCACTGCCCCCTTCCCAATGGCTAGCTGGTGCCCTGTTAACCCTTACCCTCTTATTTACACAGCTGCTGGTGTGTAAACAGCCAGAGCTGGAGTAAATGATGCAGCTACGTAGTCTGGACCGAGGTCGGAGGGGGAGGGTTGTCAGGAGAGGCAGTGTTACTTACTAGCTGTTAGGACTGCCCTTCCAGGAATCCTGCATAAAAGTGAGTGCATATGTGATCTGTAGTATGTGCCTGCATGTACATGTGTGATGTGTACTATGTGCCAGTGCCTGTATGTAATAACATGTGTGATGTGTACCATGTGCCTGTATGTAATAACATGTGTGATGTGTACCATGTGCCTGGATGTAATAACATGTGTGATGTGTACCATGTGCCTGTATGTAATAACATGTGTGATGTGTACCATGTGCCTGTATGTAATAACATGTGTGATGTGTACCATGTGCCTGTATGTAATAACATGTGTGATGTGTACCATGTGCCTGTATGTAATAACATGTTTGATGTATACTATGTGCCTGTATGTAATAACGTGTGATGTGTACTATGTGTCTGCATGTAATAACATGTGTGATGTGGACTATGTGCCTGGATGTAATAACATGTGTGATGTGCAGTATGCGCATGTGAGGCTACTTTCACACTAGCGTTCGATCGGATCCGATCATAATAATGCAGACGGAGGCTCCGTTCAGAACGGATCCGTCTGCATTATATTGGCAAAAAAAAAGCTAAGTGTGAAATTAGCCTGAGCGGATCCGTCCAGACTTTTACATTGAAAGTCAATGGGGGACAGATCCGCTTGAAGATTGAGCCATATTGTAGCATCTTCAAACGGATCCGTCCCCATTGACTTACATTGTGAGTCTGGACGCCTCCGCACGGCCAGGCGGACACCCGAACGCTGCAAGCAGCGTTCAGGTGTCCGCCTGCTGAGCGGAGCGGAGGCTGAACGCCGCCAGACTGATGCAGTCTGAGCGGATCTGCATCCATTCAGACTGCATCAGGGCTGGACGGAAGCGTTCGGGTCCGCTTGTGAGCCCCTTCAAACGGAGCTCACGAGCGGACAGCCGAACGCTAGTGTGAAACTAGCCTAAGTATTTTCTTTTTTTTCTTTATTCCTGGAGAATCCCTATTAAACACCATGGCAGGATGAATAGTTTTATTTTAGTTGCAGCCTATGGGGAGTATCTCCAACATCTGGTAACTTGTAGGCCATAGTGATGTCCAGTACAGCCTGGACCCGGATTCTGTGCTGAGCATCTGAAGAATTGCACACCATGGATGTTCCTGGTATCCTTATACTGAGAGTTTTTTCTATCCTCCACCTAGTAAGATTGTTACCATCTTCCAGTTTATTAAATGTCTGTTATGCCATAATAGAGCTTGCCCAGCTCACTTCAGCCTTGGAGGCCTGCTCTTGGAAGATAGCGACTTCAGAAATCTCCAGCAGCAGGTTCTCAGATCCTGTGAGGCAGTGAGGGGCACCTATCTGGGCATAACTACTGTGAGGGGCACATATCTGGGCATAACTACTGTGAGGGGCACATATCTGGGCATAACTACTGTGAGAGGGCACATATCTGGGCATAACTACTGTGAGGGGAATATATTTGGGCATAACTACTTTGAGGGGGCACATATCTGGGCATAACTACTGTGAGAGGGCACATATCTGGGCATAACTACTGTGAGGGGACTATATTTGGGCATAACTACTTTGAGGGGGCACATATCTGGGCATAACTACTTTGAGGGGGCACATATCTGGCCATAACTACAGCAAGGGGGCACATATCTGGCCATAACTACAGTGAGGGGGCACATATCTGGATATAACTACTGTTCAGGGGCACATATCTGGCTATAACTACTGTGAGAAGACACGTATCTGGGCATAACTACTGCGAGGAGACACATATCTGGCATAACTACTGTGCGGGGGCACATATCTGGGCATAACTACAGTGAGGGGGCACATATCTGGGCATAACTACTGTGAGGCAGCACATATCTGGGCATAACTACAGCGAGGAGGCACATATCTGGGCATAACTACAGCGACAGTTATGCCCATAACTACAACTACAGGGGCACAAAAGTAGGCATAACTACTGTGACAGAAACAAAGGTGGGCATAACTGCTGTGAGGGGCTACAAGGAGGACATAACTATTTTGAAGGGATCACAAGGTGGGCATTGTCCTAGGGAAAATGTCCTAGATTACCCTGCTATACATTGGCATGGCTCAGTCTTACAGGCCAGCACAGCGCCCCCTGCTGGTGATTTCACAGGGGCAGTCACCATCCCTTCCTTATGTGATTATAATTTTTTTCTCTATCACCACAGGGACCTTGTTCTGGATCCAGCGGACATCACGCAGACGCCAGCAACACCCTGAATAAGGTAGGACCAGATTTTATTAGGACCGGGTCTGGGTGAGTGTAGCCATGCATTGGGCTTAGGGCTCTTTAACACGAGTGGATCCTGTGCAGGTAATCCGCTGTGTGAAAGACAGCAGAAAATGCAGCAGTAACATGACTGATAATGCTTTGTGCCTCTCTGTTATCTTTTTACTACAAAATCACTGTGGCAACTTTATCTCACTGTGATTTTGTATTGGATTTTGTATTGGATTGTATGGTACAGTGGTGTTTTTTGAAAATGTTCATTTGTTGAAAATGTTCAAATTTCATGCACATTAAATGCAACAGCGGTATTTGCACTGTAAACCTCCTTTTTTATTTATATAAAGTGTGGGTGAACTTAAACTGTATGGCTATACTGTTGTTCCTGTAGGCTTTGCGTGCGTAAGGTGGGGAGGGGGGGGCCTCCATGTCTATTTTGCTTGGGGCCCCCAAATTCCTTCAAACGGCCCTGTATGACATGCAGATGACAGGTGTCGCTCTTAGAATCACTGCACACTTCATTTATTTGGGCAGTTACGGGGCCAAAACTGACCAAATAACTCAAGTGTTAACACAGCCTTACAGGTCAATGTTAGCGTCAAGAAGAAGTGCACTCCTTTTTCACCGTCGGCAGAACCTGTTCTATTAAACACTTATACAAGTAGTGGCCCCCCGACAGAATGGAGAGGGTGTCAGCAGTAAGTTTGTGTTAACGTCACAGATTATTTTCCTCTGATCCGTCAGAACAATACGTGTTAACGTCACAGATTAACGTCACAGATTATTTTCCTCTGATCCGTCAGAACAATAACCCCAAAAAAACAGATCCTGTCTGTGGAGCATCCGCCTTCACTCGGTCAGCATTTGGTCAGTAATCCATTAGTATTGCTAAAGCCCCAAAAAACTGGAGTGGATCCAAAACAGAGATGACACGTGAATGGAATATTTGCATGTCTTCTGTGTTTTGTACCCACTCCTGCTTTTGGCTACCAAATCATAAGCCAATTATGATTCAAAATAGGGACCATGTCATGCAGGCCTTACAGCTGTTACATAGACAGGATCCGTTGTGCATCTCAATTTTCCTTCCTTCTGACAGATCAGAGGAAGAGTTGAATAAATGATGATGTCAGCCAGGCCAAAAGGTAAAATAGTGGCCCAGTCATGAAGTGGGCAGGGTGGGAACAGCATGAGAAGTCCACAGAGTGGCCCTATGACATAGTGGTGAGGTGAAAGCAGCATGAGGAGACCACAGAGTGGCCCAATGACAGAGTCTGGAGGTAGGCAGCAGCATCAGGAGGAGGCCACAGAGTGGCACAATAACAGTGTGGAGGTAGCAGCAGCATCAGGAGGCCACAGAGTGGCACAATGACTAAGTGTGGAGGTGGAGGCAGCAGCAGCATCAGGAGGAGGCCACAGGGTGGCACAATGACAGTGTGGAGGTGGCAGCAGCATCATCAGGAGGCCACAGAGTGGCACAATGACAGAGTGTGGGGATGGCGGCAGCAGCATCAGGAGGAGGCCACAGGGTGGCACAATGACAGTGTGTAGGTGGCAGCAGAAGCATCAGGAGGCCACAGAGTGGCACAATGACAGAGTGTGGAGGTGGCAGCAGCAGATGCATCAGGAGGAGACCACAGGGTGGCACAATGACAGTGTGGAGGTGGCAGCAGCAGAATCAGGAGGCCACAGAGTGGCAAGGTGACATAGTGTGGAGGTTGAATTAGCATCAGGAGACCACAGAGTGGCAAGTTGACATAGTGTGGAGGTGGCAGCAGTATCAGGAGACCACAGTGTGGCAAGGTGACATAGTGTGGAGATGGCAGCAGCATCAGGAGCCTGTCTTTTTTCCCTGTATGATTCTAGCCATGGCAGCGTGCACCTGAACATTGGTATGTGCTTTTTGACCCCCTTTTTTAGCAGTTGTACTGGAGCTGGAGGTGTTGCTGACTCCTGTTGGTCTTGCACCCCTGACTAGCCTGTCTGACCCATAGGCTGATTTTATTTAGCGTAAGTATAAAGCTGTAGCCTGCTCTCATTGTATTTATTGGAAGCCATTTGGCACCAGGAGAGGTATAGAGTGGGCTCAGCATGCATGTTGGTACCTGCATCCCTGGATTTAATGGAGGCCATTATGGCACCAAAAATGGTAAAAAGCAGAGTGGACCAAGCATGCATGTGGAACCTGCACTCCCTACATTTTATGGGTGGCCATTATGGCACATAACAGGTAGGATTTAGTGTTAGGTTCCCGTCTTATAGAGATCGCTTTGATGTTTGACGGGCCCAAATAATTGTGTACAAAATATATTTGCCAAGAATCTCAAATTTGCTAAATAAGTGTAGCATTAGCACCAGAAGGTTTTCTATGGCATTATTGTACTTTATTTGTGTTTGCAGAGTGCTGCTGCATTGTCAGGAGACCACGGAGTGGCACAATTACTGAGTAAGGAGGTGACGGCAGCAGCATCAGGAGGAGGCCACAGGGTGGCACAATGACAGTGTGGAGGTGGCAGCAGCACCTGGAGAACAAAGAGTGGCAAGGCGACATAGTGTGGAGGTGGCAGCAGCATCAGGAGACCACAGAGTGACCCGGCGACAGAGTGGGGAGGTGGGTGGCAATACCAGTACCAGCTGAAGATGATGGGTGAAAGAAGGAGCACTTGGCATCAGATGTGTGGCATCAGGCAGATGGCAGCATCAGAATAGTAGCTGAGGCAGGTAGCCAGAAGAAACCGGTCTCTTTTGTCAAAGTGTTGGTGTGGCACCATGGATGATCTAGTCTGATGCATCAGGCATTGGTGGGTGGAAATCCTGGCTGATCCACGCCTGATTCATCTTGACAAAGTTCAGTCTCTCCACATTTTGGGTGGACAGGCAAGTTCTTCTTGGGGTAACTATGGCCCCTGCCGCACTAAACACCTGCTCTTATGCCACACTAGTGGCCGGGCAGGACAGCGTTTCCAGGGCAAACTCTGCCAGTTGTGGCCACAAATCCAGTTTGGCTGCCCAGTAGTCGAGCGGATCTTCAATGTGGGGTGGCAGGGTGCTGTGGGGTGGCAGTATGCCACCACCTGCTGGTTCAGGTCCTGCTCCAGGTCTAGCTGCTGCTGCTACTGGTGAGTAATTTCTTCACTAGGCGGTGAAGAAAGCTGCTCATCAGCGACTCTAGAGTCAAGTTGCTGCTGATGGAGCTGGAACTGCTCCTACCCCCACACCCTGCCACAGCAGCCATGGCAGAGGAACGTGAGCGCAGAGGCCCCCCCAGTCAGACCTGAGAGAGGATGGACGATGGCGCAGATAGGCAGCGGCCAACTGACTACGATGGATGTCTCTATAGTAGTTCAGTTTGTCCTCCCTCTCAGCGGGAGTAAAAAAGGCCCCCATTTTGGACCGGTAGCGAGGGTCCAACAAGGTGGAGAGCCAGAAGTCATCCCTCTGATGAATGGTGACAATTCGGCTTTCACTACGCAAGCATGTGAGCATGCATCGGGCCATTTGTGCAAGTGACTCGGAGGGACTCCCTGCCTTAATCTCCACTGCAAACTGCCACGGTGTGTCTGGGTCCTCTGCCTCGTCTTCCTCATCGCCCTGTAGCTCCTCTGACTGCTCCTGCTTCTCCTCTCCTGTCACCTGTGTAGAAAAAAAACCCATTTCGCTACACATTGCTTGTGCTCCAATGTCCTCCTCCTCCTCCAGTCACATCTCCAGTCCCCTGACCAGCCAGATTTACCAGCATCTGTTCCAGGACATGAAGCAGTGGAATGACGTCGTTCATCCCGTAGTCCTAGCGACTGACAAATAACATGGCCTCCTCAAAGGGCCTGAGCAAATGGCAGGTGTCACACATGAGCTGTCACTGGCTGACATCGAAGTTACACAGGGGAGTACTCCTGTCCGCTTGGATCATCCAGAAATCGTTTATGGCCTTTCTCTGTTCATCGGTCCAACATATGGAGGGTGGAATTCCAACGGGTGAAAACGTCGCATATCAGCCTATGTTGGGGGATGCTGCTGCAACTCAAGGAGGGTGTGCTTTGCGGTGTACGAGTGGCTGAAGTGCATGCAAAGTTTCTTGCAGATGTCTTGCAGATGGGTGGAAGACTTCACGAACTGCTTGACAACCAGATTGAACACGTGTGCCATGCAGGTCGCATGGCTCAGCCATCTTTGACGCAGCGCAAACACCATGTTCTTACTGTTGTTGGTCACCATGGTTACGATTTTGAGTAGTCGAGGAGAAAGCCAGTATTTGATTTCTTGATGAAGGACATGGAGCAGTTCCTCCCCTGTGTGACTCAGTTCGCCCAGGCAAACGAGGTGCAGAACAGCGTTACACTGCCGTGCACATGTGGTATGCTGGAGGGGCCCTGTGAATTGTCCCTGCAGGGGAGGCTAAGGACACGGTGGAGATTGAGGAGGCTGAGGCGGACATTGTCACAGGACCGACGGCGTGAGAACGCGGAGGTGGAAGCGGCATCACTTGGCCAAGTTGCTGGTGTGGCTGTGCAGGAACCACATTCACCCAGTGGGCCGTAAAGGACATGTATTGTCCCTGACCATAGTTACAGCCGTACACTTTGGCAGACACCGACAGGATCAAGGACTGGCCCACCTTCTGTTCTACATACGTGTGCAGGGCTGGCACTGCCTTTTTGGCAAAGAAATGATGGCTTGAGACTCTGCACCTCAGCTCGGCACAAGCCATCAGTTCTCTGAAAGGTGCAGAGTCCACAACTTGGAAAGGGAGGGACTGCAGCAGCAACTTGGCCAGGAGCACATTCAGCTTCTGCACTGTTGGATGAGTGTTGTCTCTTGGCAATCGCTTCGGTGATCCATTGCTGAAGGAATGACCGACGAGGAGTAGGAGGAGGAGGAGGAGCATCAGGACCAGCAGATGATGGGAAGGACAGACTGCTCCATTCTGCTAAGGTGGTGGAGCCTTGACTGCCTGAAATCGGGTGCTTGCCACTGGGTTATGCAGCGGTTGCTTCGGCAGGCTGGACCACCACATCGGATCCACAGTTCTTCCAGCCCACTTTATGGTGACGCTGCATATGTTGAAGCAGGGCCGTGGTGCCAACATTGGCACCCTGGCCACGCTTCACCTTCTGCCCACAGATTCTACAAATGGCCATAGTAACCTCCTCCGGCCGCTTAATAAAAAAACTGCCACACTGCCGAGTAGGTAATTTTACCTCCAACAATCCACACTGACTGACTGCTACCGACGCTGCTTCTGTGAACCCCTGCGCCACTACTTTCCAGGCAGGTAGGCTACTGCGAAGCAGGTAGTCTACCCCAGGCACATTTGGCTCCTAACCTCCCACTGCCGCCACCCTGCTGACTCCCGACCATGCTAGTGACTTACTGGCTCCACCACTGCCGCACTGGAAACCTGCCACCCTCTTCTCCTGATGATAATGAAGCTCCTAATTCACCCGTCTCCCAAGTACGATCAGCTACATCATCATCATCGAGTACTGTCTGCACTTCACTGATGTCGTCCTCAACCATCTCTGGGTCAGGAGCCTGACCGATCACAACAACAGCTCCCACGCCACTCTCCTCATCACTACTTTCCCGCCTACCGGAGAAAGTGGCAGATGTCTCCTCCACATCTTGGATGGCCAGTAGCTGCTGACTGCCTCTAGTAGCTCGTCCTCGCTGTATAGTGAAGCTGAGCCCACAGCATATAATACTTCTCTGGCTGAGGGAACAGAAAAGGACAGAGGCAGGTTGAGGACAGGTGAGGGCACAGGGCCTGCTCCCGTGCCATGCCAACTAAAGGTTGTGTCTGACGAACCCACCGACTGTTGGCTGGGGGTGTCTGATGTCACTTGGGGCGAATTGGATGACAGAGTCAACCATTCAAGAACTGCTAGATTTCTGGTCAAGACACGACCGCTAGATAACACCGGGAGCTCAGGCCTCTTGCTGTGACTCCTGCTGCCACGCCCCCTTACTCTGCTGCGACATGTGCCTGTGCCAGAAACATTTAGGCCTATGCCACTCCCCTGTGCAGGGCCTGGCACTTCTCTGTCTGAGATACTGTTAGAGCAAATAAATAAATAAAAAGGAAATTAAAACACCTCAAAAACGTCTGTAATTTTCTCACTTCACCACACAACGGCTAATAAGCCCTTTTTGTTTCCACTAATACATGCTAAATAGCACTTTAGAACATATAACTGCACCACTGAAAGGCAAATAGGCCCTTATTTATTCCACTTATACACTCCACAAAAGGCTTTAGAACATATAACTGCACCGCTGAAAGGCAAATACTACAGGGAGTGCAGAATTATTAGGCAAATGAGTATTTTGACCACATCATCCTCTTTATGCATGTTGTCTTACTCCAAGCTGTATAGGCTTGAAAGCCTACTACCAATTAAGCATATTAGGTGATGTGCATCTCTGTAATGAGAAGGGGTGTGGTCTAATGACATCAACACCCTATATCAGGTGTGCATAATTATTAGGCAACTTCCTTTCCTTTGGCAAAATGGGTCAAAAGAAGGACTTGACAGGCTCAGAAAAGTCAAAAATAGTGAGATATCTTGCAGAGGGATGCAGCACTCTTAAAATTGCAAAGCTTCTGAAGCGTGATCATCGAACAATCAAGCGTTTCATTCAAAATAGTCAACAGGGTCGCAAGAAGCGTGTGGAAAAACCAAGGCGCAAAATAACTGCCCATGAACTGAGAAAAGTCAAGCGTGCAGCTGCCAAGATGCCACTTGCCACCAGTTTGGCCATATTTCAGAGCTGCAACATCACTGGAGTGCCCAAAAGCACAAGGTGTGCAATACTCAGAGACATGGCCAAGGTAAGAAAGGCTGAAAGACGACTACCACTGAACAAGACACACAAGCTGAAACGTCAAGACTGGGCCAAGAAATATCTCAAGACTGATTTTTCTAAGGTTTTATGGACTGATGAAATGAGAGTGAGTCTTGATGGGCCAGATGGATGGGCCCGTGGATGGATTGGTAAAGGGCAGAGAGCTCCAGTCCGACTCAGACGCCAGCAAGGTGGAGGTGGAGTACTGGTTTGGGCTGGTATCATCAAAGATGAGCTTGTGGGGCCTTTTTGGGTTGAGGATGGAGTCAAGCTCAACTCCCAGTCCTACTGCCAGTTTCTGGAAGACACCTTCTTCAAGCAGTGGTACAGGAAGAAGTCTGCATCCTTCAAGAAAAACATGATTTTCATGCAGGACAATGCTCCATCACACGCGTCCAAGTACTCCACTGCATGGCTGGCAAGAAAGGGTATAAAAGAAGAAAATCTAATGACATGGCCTCCTTGTTCACCTGATCTGAACCCCATTGAGAACCTGTGGTCCATCATCAAATGTGAGATTTACAAGGAGGGAAAACAGTAAACCTCTCTGAACAGTGTCTGGGAGGCTGTGGTTGCTGCTGCACGCAATGTTGACGGTGAACAGATCAAAACACTGACAGAATCCATGGATGGCAGGCTTTTGAGTGTCCTTGCAAAGAAAGGTGGCTATATTGGTCACTGATTTGTTTTTGTTTTGTTTTTGAATGTCAGAAATGTATATTTGTGAATGTTGAGATGTTATATTGGTTTCACTGATAAAAATAAATAATTGAAATGGGTATATATTTGTTTTTTGTTAAGTTGCCTAATAATTATGCACAGTAATAGTCACCTGCACACACAGATATCCCCCTAAAATAGCTAAAACTAAAAACAAACTAAAAACTACTTCCAAAAATATTCAGCTTTGATATTAATAAGTTTTTTGGGTTCATTGAGAACATGGTTGTTGTTCAATAATAAAATTAATCCTCAAAAATACAACTTGCCTAATAATTCTGCACTCCCTGTATATATTGTTTTTCCACTAATACACGCCAAAATGGGCTGTAATTTTCTCACTTCACCACACAACGGCAAATATGTTTTTTGTGCCACTAATACCTGTACATGCCAAAATGGGCTTTAGAACAATTACATACTTCACCACATAACGGCAAATACTTTTTTTTTTGTGCCACTGATACACGCCAAAAAGGGCTTTAGAACATATAACCGCACCGCTGAACGGCAAATATATATATTTTTTGCCACTAATGCACGCCAAAAAGGGCTGTAATTTTCTCACTTCACCACACAACGGCAAATATGTTTTTTGTGCCACTAATACCTGTACATGCCAAAATGGGCTTTAGAACAATTACATATAGCTGCACCGCTGAACGGCAAATATATATTTTTTTGCCACTAATACACGCCAAAAAGGGCTGTCATTTTCTCACTACACCACACAACGGCAAATACTTTTTTTTTGTGTCACTAATACATGCCAAAAAGGTCTTCAGAACATATACCTTAATTTTCGCCCTATAAGACGCACCGGCCCATAAGACGCACTTGGTTTTAGAAGAGGACAATAAGAAAAAAAATCCATTGCACCTCAGATCAGACCTCAGCTAACAGCCCCAATCAGACCCCCAATGTTAATAAGACCCCAACAAGTCATGTGAATGACCCCGATCAGACCTCAGAGCGCTCATTAGTATTTGCCCCATAATGGAAGCGCTCATTAGTATTTGCCCCATAAGAAACAGGGGCATTTTCCCCCCACTTTTGGAGGGGGAAAAATGCATCTTATGGGGCGAAAAATACGGTAACTGCACCGCTGAACGCCAAACATATATATTTTTTGCCACTAATACACTCCAAAAAGGGTTGTCATTTTCTCACTTCACCACACAATGGCAAATACTTTTTTTGTGCCACTAATGCACGCCAAAAAGGACTTTAAAACATACACTCACCTAAAGAATTATTAGGAACACCTGTTCTATTTCTCATTAATGCGATTATCTAGTCAACCAATTACATGGCTGTTGCTTCAATGCATGTAGGGTTGTGGTCCTGGTCAAGACAATCTCCTGAACTCCAAACTGAATGTCAGAATGGGAAAGAAAGGTGACTTAAGCAATTTTGAGCGTGGCATGGTTGTTGGTGCCAGACGGGCCGGTCTGAGTATTTAACAATCTGCTCAGTTACTGGGATTTTCACGCACAACCACTTCTAGGGTTTACAAAGAATGGTGTGAAAAGGGAAAAACATCCAGTATGCGGCAGTCCTGTGTGCGAAAATGCATTGTTGATGCTAGAGGTCAGAGGAGAATGGGCCTACTGATTCAAGCTGATAGAAGAGCAACGTTGACTGAAATAACCACTCGTTACAACCGAGGTATGCAGCAAAGCATTTGTGAAGCCACAACACGCACAACCTTGAGGCAGATGGGCTACAACAGCAGAAGACCCCACCGGGTACCACTCATCTCCACTACAAATAGGAAAAAGAGGCTACAATTTGCACGAGCTCACCAAAATTGGACTGTTGAAGACTGGAAAAATGCTGCCTGGTCTGATGAGTCTCGATTTCTGTTGAGACATTCAAATGGTAGAGTCCGAATTTGGCATAAACAGAATGAGAACATGTATCCATCATGCCTTGTTACCACAGGCAGGTGGTGTGCAGGCTGGTGGTGGTGGTGGTGTAATGGTGTGGGGGATGTTTTCTGGGCACACTTTAGGTCCCTTAGTGCCAATTGGCCATCGTTTAAATGCCACAGGCTACCTGAGCAGTTTTGAAGGCAAAAGGGGGTCCAACACAGTATTAGTATGGTGTTCCTAATAATTCTTTAGGTGAGTGTATAACTGCACCACTGAATGGCAAATATATTTTTTTTACCACTAATACACACCAAAAAGGACTGTGATTTTCTTACTTCACCATACAACAGCAAATACTTTTTTTTGTGCCACTAATACAAACCAAAAACGGCTTTAGAACATATAACTGCACAGCTGAATGGCAAATATATATATTTTTTCCATTAATACATGCCAAAAAGGGCTTTAGAACATATAAGTGCACCGCTGAATGGCAAATATACATTATTTTGCCACTAATACAAGCCAAAAAGGGCAGTAATTTTCTCACTTCACCACACAACGGCAAATACTTTTTTGTGCCTCTAACACACGCAAAAAAGTGCTTTAGATTTAGAACATATAAGTGCACCGCTGAACGGCAAATATATATTATTTTGCCACCAATGCACGCCAATAAGGGCTTTAGAATATATAACTTAACTGCACCACTGAACGGCAAATATATATCTTTTACCACTAATACATGCCAAAAAGGGCTGTAATTTTCTCACTTCACCACACAACGGCTAATAAGCCTTTTTTTCCTAATAATACAAGCCAAAAAATGCTTTAAAACATATAACTGCACCACACAAGGGCAAATAAGATGTCAAAATATTTCCTTGTAATAAACCCTGTCAATGGCTGTATCAAACAGCACTTGCACCCTAATAACAAGAACGGTTTGCTGGAATTACAGAGCTGTATAATAGCAATTTGGATCCGCAGACAGCGCAGCTCCCTACTGAACCCTGTTTTGCTTCAATACTGTCTAATAATCCGTCCCTATTCTTTCCCTACACTTCTAATGCTCTTTCCATGAACTATTGAGCAAAATATAAGCTTTCAAGTCTTTCCTAACACTGTCCCTAGCGCCTGCTAACATCTTTCCCTGCACTAAGTACACTGGAAAATGGCTGAATCCAAGATGGCTGAGGCTATTTATAGGGCTGTGACATCACAGGGCTGGCTGGCTGCTGATTGGCTGCATGCATGGCATTGTGGGTGATCTCTCGTTCCCAGAGTTCCTTGCTCCATGTCCTAACACGAGCAGCAGCCATTTTAGGAAAAAATTTGATTCGTTACCACGAAGCGTGAGGAAATTTGGAGCGAATCCAATTTTTCCTGAAATTCGGATCGAATTCCACTTCATCAACTTCGATTCGCTCATCTCTATTGAAGGCACTATGTATCATAATTAACTCAGGGGAATTTTTTTCCTTGCAGAGAGAAGTTTATTGTATGACACATGTGCCAAGCACAACAATCAGTGTTTGTGTTCTCAGTATTATAGCGCTGTACAATGTGAACTAACCTTGCAGTGTGGTGTACAAGCCTTAGCCATCTAGAGACAGCCCAAGCAACATCTTTGGATTTGGTGACAAGGGTTCTAACTTCAGGAGGACTCTCTTGATCACTGTCAGGGTCTTGGAGACTGAAGACGCCTTCAATAGAAGTCTCTTTGGTCTGGCTCAGCAGGAACTCAGGAGTCAGGAGCAGTCAACCAAAAAAATGTTGCAAAGGTACTAGAAAACACTGGTCTGGTGGCACAATTTGTAGTGTTAAGACATGAACTATAGTTCCATTGTTTAGGTTTAGAGAACTTCCTGGTCCTTTGAACGCTGTTAGAGTAATATTTAGAGAAACCACTGTCCATTATTTTAATAGACTTCTTGTCTTCTATGGACAAAGCGATTTTGTTATATAGTTCAAAAAAAGGAAAAAGAATACCGAGATAGGAGCCGCACATCTAACCAATCGTGTACACACGCCACCCTGGCTCACCACAAAACTATAAACAGTCCCCCACATAGGTAAGTATATTACAATTTAAAGTGCATGAAATCCATCAACATGAATGGAGGACTGTAATACTTATCATTGAGGTAGCATAGTGGGGGTATGCGTGGTGGTCAGGAAAAGAGAAGCCCAACGCGTATCGCCAGACTCTGCTGGCTTTCTCAGGGGTGCCACAAAGCGATTTTGTTGTCATCTTGTGTTGTGCAAAACAATGTTCTACCTAAGTCAGGGTTTCTCAACTCCGGTCCTCGTGACGCACCTACTGGTCAGGCATTGAGAATGTCCGACAGAATGAATATCTGTGATAAGTCCTGATGCATGGACACTAATTATATCACCTGCTCAATACTAAGGAAATCCTGAAAACATAACTGGTAGGTGGTTCCCGAGGACTGGAGTTAAGAAACCCCGACCTAAGTCATTATCATAAGGGGTAAGAATGACATCTTGTGCCTGGATAAGGTTTGAGAGCCTTTATTTCACTTCGTAATGATCAGAGGATTAAACCATTTTTGAGCAAATCAGTTTTAAAGGAGTTAACTTGAGATGGTTTGTTATCTAAGCATATACAGTATCACCCACAATTACACTGCTTAAAACAAGTCTTGTGTATATGGGAAATCGTCTTGTCCACTGTATAGTTGGCAGAGCTTATGGACTCTTGGAATATCTGTTCTGAGTAAAATCACAATATCAGCATTTATGTCCATAGGAAGACTTTGATTAGCTAGGTGCCTTAAGTCGTAAGTATTAAAAAACGTGACCCTTCTGCCAAAAGTCTGTACACAACCAGGGCAGGTTGTTAGGGTATATGGGTGAGGTTATATGGGTTTATATCATTGATAACAAACACACTTTATCCAGCTCACCTTCCTGGTCAATGAATACTCCCGACTCCTGAAACCTTAGGGGTGTATCCCCATTGCAGTCAGCATAGAAATTGAGAAAGAACGGTTTTCGGATTCAGATGGAGATCCTCTTAAAACTTCTTCTTTATTAATAAATTCATTTACAGCAGACACATCCACTTGGTACACAGGACAAGTTGACGCGTTTCGGGTACTTGACCCTTAGTCGTAACAACATAACATAATGAAACACAAGAGTTTAAATGTATTCTAAGCCCACCCCTCCAAAATCCAGGGGAGGAGGACACTTTCTTCATTGGTTGTTTCATTACGTTTAACACCCCTCACCTAAACTGCTAATCACAGTGTAGATGTCTTTCACATTGTGCTGATGCTTTTAATCAAATTAACCCCTTAAGGGCAATAGCCCTGTCATGTTAGACTCAAAATAAGAGGAAGAGAAACCGCACAATGTGAATAGTATACTACATATAAAAACATATAATAACATTACTAATATGACCTTCGTCCATGCCATTGGATTCCCAACATAAAGGGTTCCATATGTCCCCCATAGGAGAATGACATATATAATATATTACCGTATATACTCGAAAAAAATGGGAAAAATTAGTGACTCGAGTATAAGACTAGGGTGGGAAATGCAGCTATAATGCAGAGTGTATGTGTATATAATGCACACACTCTACATTATATACACACATCTGCAAGAGGGTGACTCAGATTGATGGGAGTCTGACTCTGACTCCCTGTATTTAATGCAGAGTGTGTGCATTATATACACACACACTCTGCATTAAATACAGGGAGCCATCCACAGATCTCCCCCCTAAAGAGTGCCATCCACAGATCCCCCCTAAAGAGTGCCATCCACAGATCCCCCCTAAACAGTGCCATCCACAGATCCCCCCTAAACAGTGCCATCCACAGATCCCCCCTCCCCTAAACAGTGCCATGATGGCACTGTTTAGGGGAGGGGGGATCTGTGGATGGCACTGTAGGGGGATCTGCCATCCACAGATCCCCCTCCCCGACGCTCACAGCAGTATATTTATAAAGTAGTATTTATCAGTAACCTTTAACTTTGGATATCTTACTTTGTCTTTGCTCCGGTAATAGCAGGCTCCCACTAGGCGACGCAGGCACGTGACGTCAGTGAGTGAGCGCCGCCCCCCGCACTGCCTGCTATTACCGGAGCAAAGACAAAGTAAGATAGTAGACTCGAGTATAAGACGAGGGGGCTTTTTGAGCACAAAAATATGTGCCAAAAAACTCATCTTATACTCGAGTATATACGGTACCTCATTTGTGGCAATTTTATTGATAGATGTACATTAACTCCCTTTTTAGGTTTAGAACAGCTGGGACTCTACTGTTTAATCTGAAAATCCAGAACGCCTCTCGTAGGAGGAGTTTTTTTCGATGGTCACCTCCTCTTGGGGGTGCAAACACCCTCTCTATTGCAAAAGCGTTAAAGCTTTTCACTCTACGGGCATGCATTTGCACAAAATGTCTTGCTGCATTAGAAATATTTAGTGCATTAGGATTACTGATATAATTTAAATGCTCCAAGAGACGGTTTTTAAATTTACGTATAGTACTGCCTATGTACATCAAGTCACATTCTGTGCAACGAATAATATAGACCACCCCTGTAGTGTTACAATTGATGTAGCTTTTGATTGGAAAACTACAGGAGTGGTCCGAATTTTCAAAGGATTGCAAAGGAGTTACATAGTTGCAGGTTTTGCATGGGTTGCCCCCGCACCTCGTGAACCCTTTGTAGCTGAGCCAATTTTGTCTTTTGTTTTTCCCTGATATATTAGAAGTGAATAGAGACGGAGACAGAGAGCAGGACAGTGTAGCAGCCCTCCTAGGCACTATTCTACAGCCAGATTTTAATGCATTATATAGGATCTCATCGTCATATAAAATCGGCAAGCATCCCTTAATCACAGAACGTAGGACTAGTGGATAGTTGGAGGGCCCTTCATCCGGGACAAAAAGATTACACGTATTATTCACCGACACACAAATCCTACCAAAGGTTAGACTATGTCTTGGTGTCTACCTCACTGCTGCCTTGCTGCACTAAGGCATCAATAGGCTCCATATTACTGTCAGACCATGCACCAGTTTTCATGAGTTTCCATCTGCTCAATATCCCAAAAAGAGAAATGATTTGGAGACTAAATGAAACCCTACTGCACACTCCGCAAAATTTGGAGAGCATAAAGGAAAAAAAATTATTTTACTCTCAATGATTCCCCAGAAATATCACCTGGAACGGTGTGGGAAGCGCACAAGGCAGTGGTGAGGGGACACTTCATCTCTCTAGGCTCATATCTCAATAAATGTAGAGAGGCGGATATAATTGATCTGCGGAGCCAAATATCTAAGGTGGAATCCTTGCATAAAAAAAGACAGACACCTGATGTACTAGGAAAACTTGACCTCCTTAGATCGCAAATGAAAAACTTGCTGAATTCTAAGTCGGCAAAATTATTTTTGTCAGCCAAGTTTAAGTACTATGCCCATGGCGACAAGGCCTCTAAATTTATGCTGTCCCAACTGAAAAGCCCACTCATATATCCAAAAAATTCAGCCTTCCCCGACACAAACGGTCTACCAAACTGAGAAAATAGCGACATGTTTCAGAGTACTACACTAAACTATATAATTTAAGTAAGGGGATACCCACCGCTGAAAGCCATGCTAAACTCTTAGACACTTGAACTGCCCAAATTAAAGAAAGAGCAATCACAGGTGCTGTCCCGTCCGTTTGACATTGTTGAACTAAAGAAAGCCCTTAAAGATTCGCCCCTACACAAAAGCCCAGGTCCGGACGGATTGCCGATGAAATATTACGAATCCTTTCACACATCCCTTTTGCCCAGATTCTTACTTGTATGTAACTCACTATGGGAAGGAAAACCCCTGCATCCACACATGTTAGCAGCCCAAATAACAATTATCCCCAAGGAAGGGAAAGATCCCTCATTATGTGCCAGTTATAGACCAATATCCTTGCTCAATACAGATCTAAAACTACTAGCTAAGATGCTTGCATCTCGCCTCCAGTTGCTATTACCCCAGTTGATCCATATTGAGCAAGTAGGTTTTGTCGGAGGTCGTGAGGGGAGAATGAATATAAGTTGCCTGATCAATATTACTCACCATGCTAACTCTACTTCCACTCCATTAGTTCTTCTCGGCACAGATGCCGAGAAGGCTTTTGATAGAGTGAATTGGTCTTTTATGTGTGCTGCACTGAAGGCTTTTGGCATACCGGATAGCTTTATAACGGTAGTAATGGCTATGTACGGTAACCCAAGCGCAAGAGTCCTGGTGAACAACACACTTTCCTCCCCTTTCACAATTAGTAATGGCACTAGACAGGGCGGTCCCCTCTCCCCACTCCTTTTCATTCTGTCAGTAGAGCCATTATTACAGGCTGATCGGCAGGATCAAAAGATCCAGGGAGTGACCATAAAAGGGAAAACCCACTCTCTTGCTGCGTTCGCAGATGACCTCCTCTTCATTATAACAAACCCCGTCGAAGCTTTCCCAGCGATTCATGCCTTGTTGGAATGGTATGGAGACCTTTCTAACTTTAAGGTTAACCTCTCCAAGTCGCAAGTTTTGAATGTATCATTAAATACACATACGCAATCCCAGTTAGAACAGAGTACTCCCTTTGCTTGGTCTACTGGTAGTATTCCTTTCCTGGGTGTAAATATCACTTCCCGCTATTCAGACCTGTACGCGGAAAATTTTAAAAATATTCCACGTAATGTTAAGGATCTTATGACATCATGGGACCTGCCATTTACCTCCTGGTTTGGCCGAAGAACTTTAATCAAATCGATGGTCCTCCCGAAGGTGCTCTACTATTTACAAGCATTGACAATTAGTGTGCCTAGGGCTTTCTTCCTACAGCTAAAGGGGATACTGACGCGCTTCCTCTGGAGTGGTGCCAGACCTAGACTGCCCTACAGCCATGTGATTAAGCCCCAGAAATTAGGTGGTCTGGGTGTACCAGACTTTCTCCTCAATCAATCCAGGGCCTAAGAGTCTTAGAATGGATACGTAATCCGCCAGAGAGGCTAGATGTGGGGTTAGAACAGGAATTTAGTGGGAATCCCATTGAGATCCCTCTCGAGTTATAGACAGGAGACCATGAAACAAAAAACCAACCCTCTTACACGCAATACCCTCAAGGTATGGTTCGCGGGAGTGTTGAAGAAACTGATATCAGAGCAAATTACGCCTTTATTACAGGTTAGAGATGTTTTGTGGGATTCCACCCCAGACTTTAGGTCTACGCTGGGTGACGGGCCTAGGGCGATTTCTACCCCGGTTCACGATATCACTTGTACCCGCCATGAGGGAGAGAATGCTGCCTTAGAATATCCCCAATTAGGGTATATATCCCATTTTCAGTATGCACACATTTTGAAAGCCACCTCAGGAAGACTGTTTCAGTGCCAGACCACGCCCACCCAGTTCGAACAAATGGTCCTAGGAAGGAATGAACCAAATAAAAAAATCTCCAAAATATACGCCTCCCTACTTGAAACAACCCAAGTAACCACTCCTCCTTTCATTAGGTGCTGGGAGAAAGATTTAAATATTAAGCTCACGCCTGGCGAAATAAAAATATTGCTGTCTCAAACCAACAAAATATCTAGATGCGTACGTCTGCAAGAGAATTATTACAAAATGATTACTAGATGGTACTATACCCCGACAAGGTTACATAGGATTTTTCCTTCCTCCTCACCGAAGTGCTGGAGATGCTTGGATGCTGAGGGTTCGTTTGTTCACATTTGGTGGGATTGCCACTTACTGGCACCCTTCTGGATGGGAGTGTGTGACACTATTTCTAAGCTGCAAGGCGAAACTCTCCCGTTTTTGCCACAGTATTGCCTTATAGGTCTAAAACCGACGAACTGTCGTTCTTCATATGCCAATCGCTTACATCAGCATCTTTTAGCAGTAGCTAGACTCCTCATAGCTTCAAACTGGAAGTCGATAATGGTGCCTAGTATCCCGCAATGGCTGGCCCGTTGTGATCAGGTGTTCCGGATGGAACAAATAGCGCATTGGGAGATTAACTATTCCCCCCTTTTTGATAGGGTGTGGGGGCCTTGGAAGAAATTCCGAGACTTTACTTAAAAGAAATAAAAAAGGGTAGGATCACCATTAAATTACACTATCCAAGCAGATTAAAACTGGCAGTAGATTATGCATATTTTAGGATGTCATTTAATGTCGCTTGTTGATGTTGATTTTGTTTATTGCTAAAAAATGAATGCAAATTTTCTCTGTAAATATCGGAGTCTTGACGCGCTGTGTACGCACACAACCTGATGTACTTCATTTGTCTAAAGGCTACTTTCACACTTGCGTTCAGAGCGGAATCCGTCTGAGACGGATCCGCTCATATAATGCAGATGGTGGCTCCGTTCAGTACGGATCCGTCTGCATTATATTGTTAAAAAATTTCTAAGTGTGAAAGTAGCCTCAGACGGATCCGTCCAGACTTTCAATGTAAAGTCAATGGGGGACGGATCAGTTTGAAGATTGAGCCATAGTGTGTCATCTTCAAACGGATCCGTCCCCATTGACTTACATTGTAAGTCTGGACAGATCCGCACGCCTCCGCGCGGCCAGGCGGACACCCGAACGCTGCAAGCAGCGTTCAGGTGTCCGCCTGCTGAGTGGAGCGGAGCCCAAACGCTGCCAGACTGATGCATTCTGAGCGGATCCGCATCCACTCAGAATGCATTAGGGCAGTACGGATGCGTTCGGGGCCGCTTGTGAGCCCCTTCAAACGGAGCTCACAAGGGGACACCCGAACGCAAGTGTGAAAGTAGCCTATTAGATGACGACATCTTTCATTCTTTTCACAATAAAATATTTTACAAACTAAACAAATTTTTAAACTGCTCTAGAAAAAAGAAAGTTGAGCTCTGGCTATCTGGGCCTAATTTATCAAGACTGTCAGAACAGTAAAGGCTATCCTTGTTACCCATAGCAACTGATCAGAGCTCATGGTGTATTTTCTTAAAGAGAACCTGTCACAAGTTTAAACATTTAAAGGGCTTCTGTCACCCCACTAAACTCTTTTTTTTTTTTTTTTGGCTCCTTATAATCCCTATACAGCGATATATGAATACATAATGTTATTAGTCATTTTGGTTCAGTAGATCACTTTTATAATATGTAAATCACCTGTCTACCAGCAAGTAGGGCGGCTACTTGCTGGTAGCAGCCGCATCCTCCTATCATATAGACGCCCCCTCCGCATGTTGATTGACAGGGCCGGCGAATGTGAACGTCCTCTGGCTGGCCCTGTCTGCTATCAAGATCTCGCGCCTGCGCCATAACGGTATTCAGTAGGCGAGGGCGCACTGATTGGAGGACGCTCGCTCGGCCGCTCCATCCTCAGTGCGCCCTCACCGGGTGTAGATGTGACGTCATCGGCGCAGGCGCACTGAGGATGGAGCGGCCGAGCAAGCGTCCTCCTCTCAGTGCGCCTTCGCCTACTGAATACCGTTACGGCGCAGGCGCGAGATCTTGATAGCAGGCAGGGCCAGCCAGAGGACGTTCACATTCGCTGGCCCTGTCAATCAACATGCGGACGGGGTCGTCTATATGATAGGAGGATGCGGCTGCTACCAGCAAGTAGCCGCCCTACTTGCTGGTAGACAGGTGATTTACATATTATAAAAGTACGTTTTATTCATGATCTACTGAACCAAAATGACTAATAACATTATGTATTCATATATCGCTGTATAAGGATTATAAGGAGCCAAAAAAAAAAAAAAAAAGAGTTTAGTGGGGTGACAGAAGCCCTTTAAAACTAGCTACTTGCATACTTACCAACATTGTAGTTAGTATATTTGGAGCGTCTAAGCCCCATCCCTGAGAACAACCCAAACCCATCGAGAATGCCCACTTATGGATGGAGCTTTTATAAGCCCAACCCATTTTAGCCAGGGACAACATGAATTTGCCTGGACTGTCTTTGAAAACTAGGGACAGCCCTGCAAATTCTGGACTTTTGGAAACTGTGTGCTGCTCCTCTGATTACTTCTGGCGCTGGTAACTGTAATGAAGAGGAAGTAGCGCTTGCATAGAGCAGTGCCTCCTTTTCAAACAGCTGTCGGATGTCAGACCCCGCCAATCTGATATTGATGACTATCCTAAGGATAGGTCATCAATATATACTGACTGCACAAACCTTAAGAGCCATCGTGTATACCATGATGTTATGTTTTATAGAAATGAGTGAGAATGTAATCATAGAGATACAGGATCATTCTCATAGCAGCACTCCATGGCTCCATTTTTTGCACAGCCATAAACGGTTTCCATAGAGATGCATAATTCTACTGTATTTTTACATGCTTCTAATGTCATACGTATGATATCCAACAGAAAAAAATAAGTGGTATGCTCCATTGGATTAGGTAGGTACAGAGGTATTCTCCCCGAAAAGCATTGCTACTAGTTAAGAATACCGTGGCTTTGTATACAATAGTGGCACCCAATGGAGCCTGTACAACAGCATATGGAGCCTATGTAGCTCCATGCTAGAGAACCGTACAGCCCTCATATACTGCCATACAGGCTCCATGCACGTTGCCATTTTACAAGACATATATAATTATACTTGTATCTTCACATCTATAGTGGCAATCCAAACGGTATCTGGCCAATAAAAATCTATCCTATTGGAATTTTTTTTAACATGCCGAAAATTATCTAAAATAAAAACATTGTTAATCATAATTAGGGTCCATTCACACGTCCGTATGTGTTTTGCAGATCCGCAAATTGCTGACCCGCAAAACACGGACACCGGCAATGTGCGTTCCGCATTTTGCGGACCGCACATCGCCGCCACTCTCATAGAAAATGCATTTTCTTGTCCGCAATAGGACATGTTCTATTTTTTTGCAGAACAAAAGTGCGGATCCAGAAGTGCGGATCCGCAAATGCGGATGCGGACAGTACATTACAGCCCCATTGAAAATGAACAGGTCCGCAAGTGTTCCGCAAAATTGCGGAACGGATGCGGACCATTTTGCGGACGTGTGAATGGACCCTTAGTGTGATTGTAGCAAACTGTATTACAGGATTTTTATGAGCTAATTTTATTTTTCATTTCAATCAGATTCCACCTTTCTCCTTTGAAAAATGAAATATGGACTGTGATTGGTTGCTATAGCCAATTAAGCCAGTTCTACTTTACACCAGTTTGATAAATCTCCACTAGAATCTCCAAAATTGAAAGTCTCAACTCTCAACCATAAAACAGTAGAGGAAAAGAACAACAGGCATGAGATTCAATTTGTACCTCTGCAGACATTAACCAACCACACCTCCTTCTACTTATATATGTGCTCAGAATATTAATATCTTTTGATTTCAGCAAGCTAGACAACATATACATGAAGAATGCACTTATCGGAAGATAGCACAGTAAACATTTGACACGTCTACAATACAAACCATGCACCTAGTGCTATGTTTAGAACATTACTTGACAAAGTTCTTTCTATAATTATTACTTATCACCAAATGCTCCAGAGCGGAGTCAGATAAATAATGTAAAAAAAAAAAAATCTGCTGCTCTGTATATATCGCTAGGCTCAGTAAAAGACAATAAAGCAGCAATAGAAAAGCAGCAGGCAAAAATAAAATAAATGGTATGCCTTAAAACAACTGAAATAGATCACAAAATAAGAAAAAAAATGTATATAAATGAACGTGAACACAATTTCCAGACTTGTATTACGTATTCAGGTTTAGTACAAAGATGTGCTAGACAAAAAGAGTCGCAGAGCACAGCCATGCTTCAATCCACTCCAATTCAATAGCAGTGGCAGGTTCTGGGGCTTAAATCATTAACAACCTTGGAATGAACTTTTATCCAAATGACTGCAAACTGCATAAAGAAGCCATCGCAGTCTTACACTACCTTTTATGCTTTAGGGAGACCCAGATCTTTCACATTTTTTTTCTTCTTATGCTGGGTTTTTACTTTGATGAAATAGCATAGAAGATGTAAAGAACATTGTACATACTTGTTCATTAACATCAACAATTGCCCAAGGTTGGTATTGAATGTGAGACACAGCAAGGCTTCAAAAATAATTCTGGCATTTCATTACCAATTTATCAACAAGGATGTCATAATATTCTAGGGAGAGGCAAGGATGTATAATGAAGACATGAATATTAGTATTATTTCTTAGGAAATAATGCCAGATATAAAAATGTAGGTATGACTGGAAGCTAGGATATAGGTAGCTGTTTGGTGGGATCCTCACACTGTAGGGCTGTGCTGGTGACTGGTAATAATGTGACCATTATTTTTATTGCCTCAAAATATTAGTACAAAAAATGCTAAATCATTGTTTCATTCTTTAACCCTGTAGAACCAGGTGAAATATGTCAGGAAAAGAAATTCTCTAACTTTAACCACACCCTTTGAGCAAGATAATGAAGAGATCTACGGAGAACTCGAGAGTCAATAATCTTGGTAATCTGGAATTCCAAACTGCCGTCCACCATGACGGGAGCGGGTGGCAAGGGGGAAGAAGTTCAAGACGAAAAACTACAGGATTAACAATGGCAGTGATCTTATATGGACCAATAAACCTTGGATCCAACTTCCAAAAAGGAACCTTTAACTTAATATTTCTTGTGGACAGCCACACAAAATCACCCACACTTAGGTCCGGACCATTCATACGTTTCCTGTTAGCCACACGTTTATACTTGTTGCCCATATTCATCAAGTTATTTTGAATTTTTCACCATATAGAAGACAATGATGACGAAAAAAAACGTTCCTCCTCAGGGATACCGGAAGTATCCAAACTAGAGATTGTGCCAAATTGTGGGTGAAATCCAAATGCCCGAAAAAATAACGACTTACCAGTGGACTCCTGTCTACGATTGTCTATGGCAAACTCTGACAAAGACAAAAACGAGGACCATTCCTCTTGGTTCTCAGAGACAAAACATCTTAAGTCTCTAGACTCTGATTAGTGCACTCCGTCTGTCCATTCGTCGGTGGATGAAAAGAAGAAGAAAAAAGACAGTTGTACCCCCAGCCAAGAACAGAACACCTTCCAAAATCTGGACACAAACTGAGTCCCACGATCCGAGACCACGTCAGAGGGAATGCCATGAAATTTCACAATGTTGTCAACACACACTTGCACAAGTGTTTTAGCATTAGGTAGGCCAAGCAATGCTATGAAGTCCACCATTTTACTATAACGATCAACTACCACTGTAAACTTTTTCCAGACGAATTAGGCAGATCAGTAATAAAATCCATAGACAAGCGAGTCTATGGTCTGAACGGTATAGGCAACGGAAGTAGAGATCCAGAAGGTAGAGTATGTGTGACCTTAGCGCGTGCACAGATACTACAGGCCGACACATAGTCCTCAACAATCTTACACAATCCCGGCCACCAGAATCTTTGAGAGATGAGGTCGTCAGTGGATCTACTTCCAGGGTGTCCCGTAAGAAACGTACAGTAATGTTCCTCAAACACCTTATGACACAATTCTGATGGAACAAACAAATTCCCAGAGGGGCAAGACTCCGGTGAATCTCCCTGAGCATCTAACACCTTCACCTCTAGATCAGGTTATAGAGCGGATATCACCACACCCTTTGATAGTTTCGGACTCGGATTTTCAAAATCACCGCCTCCAGGAAAACTACGTGACAAGGCATCTGCCTTGACGTTCTTAATCCCAGGACTATAAGTGACAATGAAATAGAATCTGGTGAAAAACAAAGACCATCTGGCATGCCTCGGGTTCAGTCGTTTAGCCAACTCCAGGTAAGACAAGTGGTCTGTGAATCGGTCCTCACACTCCTGTAATTCGCCCACTGGCCCCTGGTATTGCCCATATGGCTCAGGTAGGTGAGTGTTAGGACCCGAGCTACTTGAGAAACCTTGGCGCGGTGCTCGGGCTCAGACATGTCCTCATGTAGGACATGTTGGCTAATCTCTCAATTTTAACACCAGTTTGAGGGATTAGTAAGATCGCAGAGTGCACCTGCCCTTGTTATTAGATTGTTATACTGTTTATCACATCCACACAATTGCTATCTTGTGTAGGATGTCTCTTGTACTTGTGGTTCGCTGCAGGCATCCTCCACTTTATGTATTTTTGCTGGGGATCGCCATTAGCAACGGGCCACAATTGCAGGATTTGCTCCCCTGTATATATGTGCATAACTGCATATGGGTTTGAGCATTTCCTGCCTGTTGAACACCACGCTATTTCTGTTAGTTTGCTTGCATATGGAGGTGTATAAACTCCAATTTAAATGTGCCTGTTTTCCATCTACAGGCTACATTTAGGTGCAGGTGTGAAGCATGGGCCATACCAGTTAGTCTTGAGTGAGACTTGCAGACTCCTCCCTCCTCCCATTGCTGGCATGGTATATGCTGGAGTTAACTGGTGAGTGGTCTGTGAGTCGGTCCTCACACTTCTGTAATTCGCCCACTGGCCCCTGGTATTGCCCATTAGAGATGTCCCGAACTATTCGCCGGCGAATAGTTCCTGGCGAACATAGCTTGTTCGCGTTCGCCGCAGCGGGCAAACATATGCAATGTTCTGTCCGCCCCCTATACGTCATCATTGAGAAAATTTTGACCCTGTACCTCACAGTCAGCAGACACATTCCAGCCAATCAGCATACCCTCCCTCCCAGACCCACCCACCTCCTATCAAATAGCAAGGATAGCATCCATCTTAGGGACAGCATCCATCTTATATTCATTCTGAAGCTGCAGTGTCACAAATTTGACTAAGTTGTAATCGCAATGCGATTAATACAGGTTATATTAATCGCATTGCGAATTCAACTTAGAGCTGGGTTCCTAATGGTTACAGTGGCGTTGCTATTGCTGGTGTCACCCGGTGCGGTAGAAAATGGTGTCACCCCTGCCCCCGTCCTCCCCCGAAGCCATAATAAACAGATAAAGAGAAAAAAAAGAAGTCACTAAGTCTGCTCCAATCAGATATCTGCATAGACCCAGAGTCTTGGTCTATGTGCAGATATCTGATTGGAGCTGACTTCTTATTTTCTCTTTTTCACATAAATGTTTAAACTATATTCCTTAGTAAAAATGACTAGTCCACACCATGTGGGTCTATATTTATGAGGGCCCCCCTGAGCAAAGATTATTAAATGTGGCCGGGTGGCCCCAGCCCACAGTTCAACCCAACCCCTTATGTCTCCTGGCCTGGGGCCGTCTCTATAATAATCCACAGTAATTTATGAATGGGGTTAGGTTATTAACTTATTATTATTGGGGTATTATTAAAATAATTTGGTCTATAAAGTCAGAGCCGCTCTACCTACCTCTTCCTCCCGACACCAGAGACTCCTGCAGGGCAGCTGCCACGGCGCCCCACCGCTCACCAGGCTGCAGTGAGTCACACCCCCGTCCCCCTTTACCACGTGACGGTGCGACCAATACAACCATTATGAGCTCAGATCTAAGTTGTAATCGCAGGTTATATTAATCGCTTTGCGAATTCAACTTACCACACTCTGCGTCAACTACTTAATTTTTCATGGGAGTTTTGCCATGGATCCCCCTCCGGCATGCCACAGTCCAGGTGTTAGTCCCCTTGAAACAACTTTTCCATTACTATTGTGGCCAGAAAGAGTCCCTGTGGGTTTTAAAATTCGCCTGCCTATTAAAGTCTATGGCGGTTCGCCCGGTCACGAACATTTGTGGAAATTCGCGTTTGCCGTTCGCGAACGGAAAATTTTATGTTTGCGACATCACTATTGCCCATACGGCTCAGGTAGGTGAGTGTTAGGACCCGAGCTACTTGAGAAACCTTGGCGCGGTGCTCGGGCTCAGACATGTCCTCATGTAGGACATGTTGGCTAATCTCTAAATTTTAACACCAGTTTGAGGGCTTAGTAAGATCGCAGAGTGCACCTGTCATTGTTTTTAGATTGTTATACTGTTTATCACATCCACACAATTGCTATCTTGTGTAGGATGTCTCTTGTGGTACATGTGGTCTGCTGCAGGCATCCTCTATTGTATGCATTTTTGCTGGGGATCGCCATTAGCAACGGGCCACAAGTGCAGGATTTTCTCCACTGTATATACGTGCATAACTGCATATGGGTTTGAGCATTTCCTACCTGTGGCACACCACGCTATTTCTGTTAGAAACCCAAAAACAGCATAAGAGCCTTCAGATTTTCAGTTCGATCCCAGTCCAATACAGCACGGACTTTATCTGGATTTATTCGAAAACCTGAAGATGACAGCAGGTAGCCCAAGAATTGCATCTCATGTACAGAAAAAACACACTTCTCAAATTTTGCGTAAAATTTATTATCTCTTAGGATCTGTAACACCTGTCTAATGTGATCCTGATGAGTCTCCTTGTCTAGAGAATAAATTGGTATGTCATCCAAATACACGACAACAAACCTCCCCCTCAGGTGATGAAAACTGTCATTCACAAAATGCTGGAAAACCGCAGGAGCATTGGCCAACCCAAAAGGCATGACCAGGTTCTCAAAGTGACCCTCTGGGGTAATAAAAGCCGTCTTCCATTCATACCCTTCCTTGATCCTGACCAGATTATATGCCCCCCTTAAGTCCAACTTGGAGAACACCCTGGCATCAACAATCTGGTTAAGCAAATCAGGAATAAAAGGAAGGGGGGTAAGGATCAAGGACAGTAATCTGATTGAGCTCACAGAAATCCAGACATGGCCTAAGAGTTCCGTCTTTTTTTTAACAAAGAAAAACCTTGCTGCCACTGGAGATTTGGAAGGTCATATGTGTTCTTTAGCCATACTCTCGGTAATATACTCTCTCATGGCGTTCTTTTGGGTCCAGAAAGGTTATACAAACTAGATTTGGGTAACTTAGCTCCGGGAAAAAAGGTTGACAGGACAATCATATTCCCAAGGTGGAGGTAAATCCTGGCATCCACTTTTAGAAAATACATCGGCAAAATCTGATATAAAAGAGGGTAATGTTTTAGTGGTTAAAGCAGAAAAAGATGTATTCAGACAATTGTCAATGCAATAATCACCCCAATCCAGAATCTGTCTAGCTTGCCAATCAATGGATGGATTGTGCTTGCTTAAACACGGTAAACACAGAACCAACGGAGCAGGGAGACCCTCCAACACAAAACACAAGATCAATTCCTGATGAAAGTCACCCACTCTTAATCGGATGTCATGCACCATCTGAGATAAACACTTCCGAGATAGAGGTGCAGAATCAATAGTAAAAAATGTATATGTTTTTCTCTAATGCACTTGGCGACAACCCATGCATACGGACAAACTGAGCATTAATCAGGTTAACCCCTGCCCCACTGTCGAAAAACTCCTCAATCCACACAGTCTTGGACTCTAGCGCCACCTCGGCAGTCAGGAGAAATCGGGTACTACCAGTCAAAGACAAATGCACGTTCTCTGACTCTCCTCTCGCCCCTCCAAGAGTCAGATGAGAATTAGACGTCCCTTTTTTTTATTTTTGACACTGAATGCATGGACAGACATTGATAAAATGTCCCTTTTGTCCACAGAAAAAACATACTCCCTTCCTACGAATAATACGCTTAAAAGCAGATCCAGGAGTAGCTCCCCCTAATTGCATGGTTTCGTCCCCAGACATAAACCCAGGAGTATCTTCACCCAAAGTGTCAGAGGAAGACGATACGTTATGTGATAGTACGTCCTGAGAGTGGGGGCCCCTAGATCTCTCTCTCAGACGTCTATCAATGCATACTGCAAGAGACATAGCGGCTTCCAGAGAATCAGGATTCTCATGAAAGGCCAAAGCGTCCTTCAGCCTCTCTGATAATCCCTGACAAAACTGACTACGGAGAGCCAGATCGTTCCACTCTGTATCCGTAGCCTAACTCCTAAACTCAGAGCTATAGATCTCAGAAGAACGCTCTCCCTGACGAAGGCCACATAGCATAGTCTCAGCCAGGGAGGTCCGATCCGGGTCATCATAGATGAGACCCAAAGCTTTGAAAAATTCATCCACCAACCAGAGAGACTGTGATCTGGTCAGCAGAGAAAAAGCCCATGACTGAGCGTCCCCTTTAAGCAATGAAATAACCACACCAACTCTCTGAATCTCATCCCCAGATGAGTTTGCACGTAGCCTAAAATACAATTTGCACACCTCCCTAAACAAAATTAAATGATCACTTTCCTCAGAGAATCTGTCAAGGAGGGCAACTTTAGGCTCGAGACAGACCTGGTAACCACCACCACCACTTGGACCAGCAGCCTGTGGTCTCTGGATATGCAAGACGGTCGTGCAGAGGTCAGCTACCTCCAAAGACAGCCCCTGCAGCTGTCTGGCCAGTGCAGCAATAGGATCCATGACTGTACTGAAACAAGCAAAAAAAGACGGGTTTGGCAGTTTATAATGCTCTGGTAGTGAAATAATACTGTGAGTCAGTACGACATTCAGATGACAGGCGTCGCTCTTAGAATCACTGCACACTTCACTTATTTGGGCAGTCACGGGGCCAAAACTGACCAAATAACTCAAGTATGATGTTAGCGCCAAGAAGAAGAGCACTCCTTTTACACCATTGTCAGCTGATTCCACTGTAAGGGATTGTCTCTTTTCAGGGGGTCACACTCACAGATATCTCACCAGACAACGGATTTTCATGTCTTCTTAGAAAGGATAGTCCAGTTATACATCACTTGTTGGAGATCCAGCTGGTCAGTTTTATACCACCCTTTAGCTGCTCTGGTGTTCACACTTGCTTTGTTTCTTTCTTCTATCAACAGATAGCACTTCTCTATTTTCTTTACTCCCCACAGGGTTTAGCTCAGGTTTGGCTTCAGTTTCAGAGTCTTCTGCTTCTTCAGTAGCTCTGCCCACTTCGGCCGACTCTTCTTCCGCCTTATCTTTGGTCTCTGGAGCATCCGAGAATCTCTCCGACTCCAACTCATCGGCCTTAGCTTCTTCAGCCTTTGAGTCTTTATTCAGTTTGTTAGCCTTCTCATCCTCCTCGGACACAGCATCATATACTTGCATTCTTAACCCCTCCTCTTCCTCATCAAGGTTGGAGGTACTGGAGACACCGGGGTCCTCATCAGACTCTTTATCTTCTGGCATTCCCTCCAGAGGGTCACCCAGGACATTGTTCTCCTTTCGGGCAGGCTTTAGGAGAGCCATCTCACAGTAGTAGACAACATCTGTATGCTGGCCGTCTGTCTCCTCATATTTCTTCCCCAGCAGACCGCTGGCTTTCTGGAAGGCATTGACGGCAGAGGGGACATCTTTTATGACTCGGTCCTGCAATGAGTCTCTTGACTTCTGCCTCCACATCAGCTTCATCAACTTGTTCAGAAGAAACTTCTTCCATCTTCTGCCGGCCGAGGCAGAGTAAAGTGCCACCATCTTCAGGTCCATTCTTAACAGGCTCTGACTTCTTGGCATCTTTCAGAGGATGCTCCTCTTCAGGTTTCTCATTTTCCTTTGATTGAGCCAACCTGTCGTCTCGAGAAGCTCTTGCCTCTAACTCGTCAAGCTTAGTCTTCTCCAACTCATAGACGTTCTTCCCGACGTCATCTTTTGAGCTCATGAGATCCTCCATCTCTGCTCTGGGTTGCTTGTTCAGCCTCTAACATTCACCTCGCTCCTCAAGCGCTTCTTCAAGGGCTCTAACTAAGGAGAGGGCCTTGGTCTCCTTCTCCCAAGCATCAACCTCAGCTCGGTCGTGTTTTTCGGCATATCGGGCTGAGCCGTATTTCTCTATATGAGACATAATTTTCCTCTGGTGGTCCAGGTCCACCATCAGATCATCCAATTCTCGCTGAAGTTTGTTCTTGGTTTTGCGCACAAACATAATGGAAGCTCCCCGCTCTTTGGCCTCCTGTTCCAGCTGCTTCCTGCTTTGCTCTGCTGCAGCAGCAGATGTTAGGAGTACCACCATTCTCTTTTGGACACCCTGTGGGGGTTCTACCCAGAGTCTCTTTAAGCACATTGTCCATGTCTACCGCAGTTTTCTGTGCTTCTTTGGAGCCTTTACCTGGCTTCAGGAGTCTTCACCTGGATATCAGGCAGTAGATCCTTCAGCTCACTCATCTCTTTCTGATTGCAGCTGTACCAGGGCCGGACTGGGGATAAAAACCAGCCCTGGAAAAAGTTGCATACCAGCCCCACAGCATTGTGTCCTTATTTACTTTATATATAGTTTATAAAAGGCGAAAGCATTCATTTTAAAACACGTGTGTAAACTCGAATATGAATTTTGCCCCACAATGGCTCTTTTGTAGAACCCCCATTGTTTATATTATCACAGTAGACCAGCTTTTCCCAAACAGGATGCAATAACGATATGCAATGCGATATTTTAAGGGAATTGTGCTAGAGGTCTATTTGCAGTGTTATGGGGGATCTGTGGATGACACTGTTATGGAGGGGATCTGTGGATGACACTGTTATGGAGGGGATCTATGGATGGCACTGTTATGGGGGATCTGTGGTTGGCACTGTTATAAAGGATCCGTGGATGGCACTGTTATGAAGGATCTGTGGTTGGCACTGTTATGGGGATCTGTAATTGGCACTGTTATGAAGGATCTGTGGATGGCACTGTTATGGGGGATCTGTGGATGGCACTGTTATGGGGGATCTGTGCTATGACACATAGGGCCATGAGGGGGGCCAGCATAAGATGCTATATGTGTGAATGACACACATATAGCATATTATGCTGGCCCCTCTCATGGCCCTATGTGTCATAGCATTACTTTATTAATGTCCCCTCATGTATCCTAAACCGCGCACATAACTGTCTTTGTATGCAAAGTCTTTCTTTACTGCTGAAACAATCGTTCTCCTATTGAAACTCCTATTGATATTGAAAATCACCAGCCTCTCTGTACTCAGCCTCCTACCGACACACAGCCCTGAACAGCTGGGTGACATCTCTGCAGTCCAGTGGCGTTGCTAGGGCTGGTGTCACCCGGTGCGGTAGAAAATTGTGTCACACCCCCCCCCCCCCCCCCCCGAAGCAATAGGGGGCATCCGTTAGCTCAGCAGATCCCCCCTAGCAGTCAGAGCCTGGTCTCGGGAGGGGCACTTCCAGATTATTTTCTGTCTGCCGCCACAAAACAATGGTGCTTATACAACAGATTACACAGTGTAGCGGTATACTATATATTGTGTGGCACAGTTTAGCGGTATACTGTATATTGTGTGGCACAGTGTATGCTATGTGTATAACAAACATATTTCATATGAAAACTTACAATTACTTGGCTTGGCCCTTGGGGATCTCGGACGCCACTTCCACACTTTGGCCGGGGGCTCGGTGGAGCTGATGTTGTGTTTTATCCTAATGAGAAAGATTTCATAATAAGGATTTGGAGAATGGGCAGAGGGATAGCAGAGCAGAGAGAGGCTGTGCTGCTACTAGGGGGTCATACCATGGGGGAGTAATAAAGCCCACCATAATTCTCCCCCCTCCTAGTAGAAATAATTCTCCTTATAATGTGACAGTGCAAAAAATACCCCCTTGTAATGCCCCCAGTTGAGCTAATGTCCCCATAATGTCCCAGTATAAAATACCCCCATATAGTGCCCCCAGTAAATTCCCCCATAGTGCTCCTCTCCCCCCTTCCTGCTAGTGCCCCCCATAATGTACCAGTATAAAATGCCCCATATATAGTGCCCCAGTAGATGCCCTCAGTGTCTGGCCTCTGATAGGCTGCCGACCTAGTGTCCCCCATAATGCCCCCAATAATGTGCCAGTAAGTGTCCCCATAGATGCCCCCCATCATGTGCCAGTATCAAGTGCCTCTCTCCTTCCCACCCCCATGTGCCAGTATCATAGTGCCAAACCCCCCCATGTGGCAGTATCGAGTGCCTCTCTCCTCCCCCCCAAGTCTGAGTATCATAGTGCCACCCCCCCCCCCAAAAAAAAATCAAGTGCCTCCCCCCATGTGCCAGTATCATATTGCCATCTCCCCCCAAAGTGCCAGTATCAAGTGCCTCTCTCCTTCCCACCCCCCATGTGCCAGTATCAAGTGCCAAACCCCCCATGTGCCAGTATCAAGTGCCTCTCTCCTCCCTCCCCATATTTCCAGTATCATAGTGCCATCTCCCCCCCCCAAAAAAAAGTGCCAGTATCAAGTGCCTCTCTCCTTCCCACCCCCCATGTGCCAGTATCATAGTGCCAAACCCCCCTATGTGCCAGTATCAAGTGCCAAACCCCCCATGTCCCAGTATCAAGTGCCAACCCCCATGTGCCAGTATCAAGTGCCTCTCTCCTCCCCCCATGTCCAAGTAACATAGTGCCATCCCCCCCCCAAAAGTGCCAGTATCAAGTGGCTCTCTCCTCCCCCCCATGTGCCAGTATCAAGTGCCGCTCTCCTCCCCCCCATGTCCCAGTAACATAGTGCCATCTTCCCCCCCCCCAAAAGTGCCAGTATCAAGTGCCTCTCTCCTCCCCCCCATGTGCCAGTATCAAGTGCCTCTCTCCTCCCCCATGTGCAAGTATCATAGTGCCAAACCCTCCCCCCCATGTGCCAGTATCAGGTGCCTCTCTCCTCCCCCCATGTGCAAGTATCATAGTGCCAACCCCCCCCCCCCCCATGTGCCAGTATCAGGTGCCTCTCTCCTTCCCACCCCCCATGTGCCAGTATCATAGTGCCAAACCCCCCTATGTGCCAGTATCAAGTGCCAAACCCCCCCATGTCCCAGTATCAAGTGCCAAACCCCCCCATGTGCCATTATTAAGTGCCTCTCTCCTCCCCCCCATGTGCAAGTATCATAGTGCCAACCCCCCCCCCCCCCCCATGTGCCAGTATCAGGTGCCTCTCTCCTTCCCCCCATGTGCCAGTATCATAGTGCCAAACCCCCACTCCATGTGCCAGTATCATAGTGCCAACCCCCCTCCCCCCATGAGCCAGTATCAAGTGCCTTCCGCTCCCCCCATGGCAGTAACAGTCGGGTATTAAAAAAAAAAAAAAAAACACTTCTACTTACCTCCATGTCAGCGCTGCGATGCAGCCTCTTCCTCTGTCCCGCCATGTATGTCCATATATAGAGTCAGTGCTTGTGTATTCTAATTTAGGGCTCATTCAGACGACCGTATGCTGTCCACAAAAATACTGAATGCTATCCGTTTTTTTGCGGATCTGCAAAAAAACTGATCCGCAAAAAACGGATAGCATTCAGTATTTTTGCAGACACATAGACTTCAATAACGCCATGTCCTGATTTTCACGGACAAGTTTAGGACATGTTTCATTTGTTTTGCGGAACCGTGGAATAGAAAAGGGCCCCATAGAAGTGAATGGGTCAGCATCTAAGCTGCAAAAAAACGGATCCGCATTTTTGCGGATAGCATACGGCCGTCTGAATGAGCCCTTAGCCTGTATTTCAGAAAAGTTTCTGCTGGGATTGTCTGGTCACTACTAGCAACTACTTTAATTTCGCAAGACCTTGACCGGGTAGCTTCTTTCTCTGAGTTGCTATCGGCCACGGCACATGTGTCACTTATATTACTTGTGTCATCATTATCAGTTATGACCTCTAGGGGCACCGATGCGCTAATCTCCACATTGGACACTTCCCCAGCAACCATAAAACCCTGTGGGTACTACATATCCACCTCTGGTACATGTGGTACACCCTCTAGCCCTATCATATTCTCCTGCACATTCAAACACCGAGTTGGAGCTGTGCTTTGCTCCACACTACTTATATGCACTTCTTCAAATCTTTTGATCAAGTCATATAGATCTTCATGAAAAATAGCAGTTGCAGAAAATACAGCTTCATCATCATTTACATTTTTACCACCAGGGGGCGCTTCTCCCCTGACCACAACCTGCAACGGAAAAGGTATATCACTGTCACCACATATTTCATATGAGATCATATTTTCATTATGCATTTCCACACTCTTGGCACCCTCACTTTGCACTTTACCAGCACCATTGTTTTCAATGGTCAATATTCTTCCCCCATGGAGGTCAATGTGCAGCTCCCTTAGCTCTTCACTTAAAGAGACAGGTACAGGTTCTGCAGGAGTTTTGTCACTATCTGCAGAAGTGTCTACCTTACCCCACAGCAACAAAACTATATCATGGCCCAATAACATATTAGGTATACATGAAACTGCATCATGAAGTTCACAAGTCCCAGATTGCATTGGAATCTCACACTCAGGGAGAGCAACCGGACAGTTCATGCTAACTCCATGAAAGTCCCACACATAGGTCTCAGCCACCTGGCTGGCAGGTACCAGGATCGAAAGAAAATAAAAATAAAGTGCCACAGTGTGAGGCGCCAGTCGAGGCAGGGGAAAATATCAGTGACAGTATCTTTAAATGTGGCACCAAAAGATGCAAATGCTGTCAGATGATAGCCCATGGGACAAAAGAAATTAAAATCCCAGGTACCGACGATACTTATACTTTAAGACACAATATGAACTGTGGGACAAGATTTGTCATCTTCCTATTAGAATGCCCATGTAAGCTCTTCTATGTAGGAAGAACAACACAGACCTTAAGGGAACGTATGAACGAGCACCACTCGAACATAAAAAGACAGATCTTCACACACAGTGTCCCCAAATACTTCCATGAGTCCCACAATAGCGACACAGCACTTCTAAAGGTTAAACCCCTCGAATGGGTACCCCAGTCGTATCAGTGTCTGTCACGTAAAGAAATGTACTGGATCTATCGTTTGAACACACTGTCCCCCTTCGGGCTTAATGAAACCCTTGAGTATACTAATTACTGATCACCGAATCTAGAGTTCATTTACGAAACCTACCACCCCTCAAATGGAATTTTTTTATATATATATATTTATTTCTTATTTATAACCACCTCTCGAATGGAGCTCTTTATATATATTTATATATTTACTTATTATTCATTACTTATTAATTATCAATTATTATTTTTTATTATGTATTTTTATATATATATATATATATGTATTTTTTTTATATATATATATATATATATATATATATATATATATATATAGTTCAAAGAAAGCAGGACTGCACTCCAAGTAAAAGTGAAAAATCAGTGGAGCTTTATTCACCCATAACTTCGGCAACTTTGCGACGTTTCGGCTCACAAGAGCCTTCTTCCAGCTGGAAGAAGGCTCTTGTGAGCCGAAACGTCGCAAAGTTGCCGAAGTTATGGGTGAATAAAGCTCCACTGATTTTTCACTTTTACTTGGAGTGCAGTCCTGCTTTCTTTGAACCGTATTGTTGGGGCATTGCCGCTGCCTCTGTGGATATTGCACCCGATTCCTGGTGGTGCTCCCGCTGGATTTTCTTATATATATATATATATATATATATATATATATGTATATGTATTCTTTATATATTTTATACATGTTGTATACGGTATATATATATTTTATACATATGCAGTCTATACTGTATATATGTATTGCAGTAATTTATGCTTTTATATATATGTGTAAGTACAACATTCTTTCCCCTTACCATTGGAATCTCAGGACCCGATTCCCTAGGGGTCTCGAGATATATATACACAGTAGTCCAATTTCCATATCCATTCTCTTCTTTTTTTTATATATATATATATCCTTTTTCTATATATGTCCATTCATTCTCTAGATATTTATTATTATTATCATCATCTCTTGAGATAGATATACACAGTAGTCCAATTCCCATATCCATTCCTTTTTTATATATCCCATTCACCACCATTCTAGATACATATACGCCTGTAAGGACATCACATTACAGTCCCTGAATCCTACAATAACGCGATGCTGTGAGTGGAACGCACTATGCATTCCATACCTCCCTTCCAGCAGAGGCATTGGGCGGGACATAGGACGTCAAGCACGCCATGTCTGATGCGCCGCACTCCCAGCACTTCGCCCGGCGCATGCGCACTCATCCAGCGTGCGCTCCAGCGGAGCGTTCCACGGACCGGAAGTGGTCCAACGGTCCACTCCGCTACCTTGGCCGTCCATTTGCAGTGTTCAAAGGTAAAGGACTCACATTGTAGAACTTACATTATAGAACTAGATATGGGACAGATGGTGTGGCCTTAGGCCGCATCATCTGTCCCATGGAAAACGTAAGGTAACAATGACTGCATCAATGTTTGACCCGGAAGTGGTATAAGAGAAAAAAAGATGTAGAGGGTTAATCACAAGACTTACTTGGATCAAAGTCCAAGGAGTCTATATAATTAGGTGCAGGGCGCCAAAGGAGGTAAAAGTAGGATGGAGTAGGTCAAAGAGTAAAGTTAGGTATTTGATAGGCAGCCGGATGTGGTCAATGGTGTGAACAAGTTCAACACATATATAAAGTCTTGAAAAAAGAAAAAAAAGAAAAAAAAGAGAGAGGCTGAAAGAACCACAATGTTCGGCGCCAGTCAAAGGGAAAGGAGAAAATACCTATATTTGTACGGAATATATATTTTTTCAACACGTGCGAATCAGTGATAAAAAGTCGCACTGGAAGTATAGAGATATTGAGACCAGCTGAATTGTGTTCATAACAGCAAGTGAGGTAGATAGTAGAATCACACCAAGAATACTCGGATCTAGTACATAAACTAGAAGGTGCAGATATAAACTGGTATTGTCAGGTTTTGGACCCCTGGGGGCCTATACATATAAGTAAAACAATATAATTGATAAAATTTTAAATGCTTGATAAAAACAATAATGGTATTTTTCACTCACTTCACAAAATTTCCTCCCTGTGAAGTGAGTGGAAAATACCATTATTGTTTTTATCAAGCATTTAAAATGTTATCAATTATATTGTTTTACTTATATGTATAGGCCCCCAGGGGTCCAAAACCTGACAATACCAGTTTATATCTGCACCTTCTAGTTTATGTACTAGATCCGAGTATTCTTGGTGTGATTCTACTATCTACCTCACTTGCTGTTATGACCCGGAAGTGACATCACTCCAAGCCCAGGACACCATATTGTTTGACCTCACACCTTAGGTATAAAATGTCTGTTTGTCTCATGTAATATCATCCTGCTCCTGATGAAGGGGACTTACTTTGTGCCCCGAAACGCGTAAAGCTCTATTTTCCTGCTGTTTTGGAAATAAAGGATTTTGCAAGAAGTATCGAGTGTGGGACTGCCGCCTCTTCCTAAGATCTTTGAAGCGATCCAGGATTGGGAGGAATTTTTCAAAATTTCCTCCCAGTGAAGTGAGTGGAGATCACTATTATTTACTGATTTTATATCGATTTTATGCATCTATATCCATTTATATTTATTTGTACTGATCCTGTATGGGTCTAAAACCTGGTATCACCAGTGTGATTTTCATTGCTATTTGATTTTAGTGTACTATACCTATTCAGGATTTGAATGCTCAGGGTTTATTCCCGTTTTTGCACCCTCCTGACTGCTATTACCGTTATCCAGTGACCAAGAATTGGTCTGAAATTTCGATATCTCTGGTGTCAATATTATTGATCCGTACTGGTCCAATATACGTACTTTCCAGATACTGTCACTGATATTTTCCCCTGCCTCGACTGGCGCCTCACACTGTGGTCTCTCACTTTATTTTTATTTTCCTTCATTCCATGTATGTGTTGAACTAGTTCACGCTACAGACCACACCTGGCTGCCTATCGATTACCTCACCTAACTCTCTGTCCTAATTACTTCGATTCTTTCCTCCTTTGGCGCCCTGCAACTAATTATATAGACTTCTTGGATTGGGTTCCAAGTAAGTCTTGTGATTAACCCTCTACATTTTTTTCTCCCGTACAGGTACCCGGATCACCTGGCTCTCTGCGTCCAACGCCTGGACTGGTCTGCCCTTCTCCACAAGGTCACACATTTGTGTAGCAGTCTCTAGTCCTGGTGTTTTTACACCGACTGGCTCGGCAGATAGCAACTGCTGCCGGCTCATACCACAGCACAGGGCTTCTGAGGCATTAGGGCACTGGTCGGCAACATGCCCAACCTCCAGAGCCCGGCTCCCTGTCACTTTAATTGCTGTATCAGAAACAACTGGAACGCTCTTACCCACAGCCGTCACGGGTTTGGCACTCCCAAGTGCTGTACACACGTCTCCCCAGCAGTCATCATCCTTCTCCGGGATGTTAGAAACCTCCCATTTTTGATTCCTGGTCATAGGACAATCAGGTGCACACCTTCCCGCTTGGCGACATCTCCAGCAGCACTCTCTCTGTTGCCGGACAGCTGCATGTTGTCATGGTTGGTTGCTCTTAGCAACAGCATTACGGCATCTTCGCACATCCTCTCTAGGACTCTGTACACCTTGGCAGAAAACACTTGCACTCTTGAGAGCCGCACTGCTATCTATCTCACTCTCTTCCCGTCGGTTGCCCTTGGCAACAGCATACACCACCTCTGCATCCAACCGCATCCCGAGAACCTGCAGTTCTTGGCTCCTAGTCATGAGGTCAGTGCCCAGTTCCTCCGCACAGCGGTTACCATGGGAAACGCCTTGGGTTAGGACATCTCTTGGTTTGTCCAACCCGCACATGAGCTTTTCCTGCTCCTGTTGCCACATCATTTGCCTTTAGCTAGCCTTCAGATTGGCCCGCATCAGCTGCTTGGTGAAATCCTCGATCCACCCCATAGCAACAGATAGTCCTCTCTAGCAACACAGCAAAAGGAAAAATAAAATATTTATATTTTTTTCAAACAGGTCAGTCTCTTTTCTGGGCTTCTGGCCCTTTAAATCTCTGCACCACAGCAAAAATAGTCCACAATAGCATGACCAGCCCCGGCTCCACCGAATAAACAGGCTTCCGGCTCTTTAAACTCCAGCACAGCAGGATTCAGCAGCACCTGCTCTTTCTCTTGTTGTTGCCCGTAGCAACCGACTGTTGCCCTTCTCTCATGGACAACTTGCCCGCATCCTCCACCATATGTAAGGGATTGTCTCTTTTCAGGGGGTCACACTCACAGATATCTCACCAGACAACGGATTTTCATGTCCAAACTGTGCATTTATTTTGACAGTCTTCTTATAAAGGATAGTCCAGTTATACATCACTGGGTGGGGTGAGGTTTCTGCACCGCCAACACTTAAAAAACAAATAAACTCCTGCCCGTCTAGGCGCTACCTAAACACAATACGTCCCTACCTCACTCATAGAGCTCAGTTCACACATGGACAACATATGCGGCTTTCCTCAGCCAACATCAATACTGCAGCCTCCAGGCTGTGGCAACTCCAGTACCTTTTGGGGGAGTGTGGCCCAGTAGTCCTCCAGACGCTGGGCATGCAACCCTTGTTCTCTAGGTGTCACTAGGTCCTCCAAACTTCAGGCTATTCAAAGTCTTGTGGCCCCTCAGTCCTCCTAACTGAGACCACATACAGAGCCTCTGCTTCACAAAACAGTCTCACTCTCCCTCCTCAGACTGACCTACTCTGAGGCGCTTTATGCAAGCCTGATTACAGCAGGCCTCACCTGCGATCACCTCAGGTAGAAAGGAAAACCCAAATAAAAGGAAAACAGTCTCCAATTTTTTGGTGTACTTATCGGCGCTGCAGATCCACCAAGCGACGTGAGTATAAATCGCTTCACAGTTAAAATGTCCAGAATATGTTGATCGCCCTGCCTTCTGAGTGCAAAGTTCCAATCCCAGACCTTTCTTTCCAATGCTCAGGTTATTCCACCTTGTAGCCAAACAATCAGTTACCAGAGGCTAGGTGCACCACACAACGGCAAATACTTTTTTTGTTCCGCTAATACACACAAAAAAGGGGCTTTAAAACATATAACTGCATCGCTAAACGGAAAATATATTTTTCTTATGCCACTAATACACGACAAAAAGGGCTTTAGGACATATAACTGCACTGCTGAACAGCAAATATATTTCATTTTGCCACTAATACACGCCACAAAAAGGACTAATTTTCTCACTTCATCACACAACGGCTAATAAGTCCTTTTTTCCCACTAATACAATTCAAAAAATGCTTTAGAACATATAACTGCACCGCGCAAGGGCAAATAAGACATATAAATATTTCCTTGTAATAAACCCTGTTAATGGCTGTAACACACCAATAACAAGAACGGTTTGCTCGAATTACAGAGCTGTATAATGGAAATTTGGGTGCCCAGTCAGTGCAGGAAGATGTAATAGGATTGTTCCTATTACCCAGGCTGTCACTTCCCCTACTGAACCCTGTTCAACATAAAAGCTGTGGAATGATTCTTCTCTATCCTTTCCGCACACACCTTGAATAATCTTTCCCCGCACTTGTAAATCGTTTTTTTAGCACAATGAAGTTTTTTCTAGCACTGTCCCTAGCGCCTGTTGACGTCTCTCCCTGCACTAAGTACACTGGAAAATGGCAGAATCCAAGATGGCTGAGGTTATTTATAGGGCTATGACATCACAGGGTTGGCTGGCTGCTGATAGGCTGCATGCATGGCATTATGGGTGATCCCGCCTTCCCAGAGTTCCTTGCTCCATGTCCTGCAGCATGCCATTTTATTGTGATTCGTTACCATGAAGCGTGAGGAAATTCGGTGCGATACTAAAATTTTTATTTGATTTCGATACCATAAAAAAGTATTGTGATACTCATTTTATGGAATGTCTGGCCCATAATAGAACAGTCCTATCCTATTTTTTGGGGGGACCAGGTGACAAAAAAATGGTAAATTGCGTGTTTGTTTGTTTTTGTCACGGCATCCGCCGCATAGGAGATACTTTTGAATATTTTAATTGTTTGGACTTTTTCGGACGTGGCGATGCCTAATATGTTTATTTTTTTTATTGTTTATGTATTTTATATATAAAATTGGGAATAGGGTGATTTAAACTTTTAATATTTTGGTGTTTTTTAAACCTTTTATTATTTAGTTAATAACTATTAGCCCCCTTAGGGGCTAGAACCCTTGTCCTGTTCACTCTAATAGAGAGAGGTGAATAGGGTGAATAGGAATTTACACTGTCCCTGTGCTTTGTGCACACAGCAGCAGGGAGCTTACCATGGCAGCCATGGAAGACTTCATTAGCATCCTGGCTGCCATGGTAACCAATCAGAGCCCCAGAATTACACTGCTGGGGCTCCGATCGAATGCTGCCACTGCCACCAATGAGAATACTGAGGAGGAGGGGAGGGGACCCTGTGACCACTGCCACCAATGAATATAATAATAGGGGGGAGGCGCACACACATACACACCCGTCACCCGGACTTAATGACATGGTTCGGCGATCCGCCAAACCGCATCAATTAACAGCTCAGGTGTGGCACCTGAGGGGTTAATGGACACAGTTCGGCGGATAACCATGTCCTGTCATTGAGGCCGGGTGCTGGGTATGTGATATGGCCGGCATCCTCCGCATACATATTTAGAGATAAATTATATTCATTAGTGGTGCAGTGCGCCCCCCATTATTATAATCATTGGTACGCAGTGCACCCCCCCAACCCCAGTATTATAAACATTGGTGGCAGTGGCCACAGGGTCCCCTCCTGCTCACCGCTCTTGTCATTTTTGGCAGTTGCACCCGCGACACAGTGGAGAGGGAGAGACTCCCTCCTTCTCCACTCTCCCGGCTCAGAAGAACATGGTGCACGCTGAGAGCAGCGCGTGCCATGTTCTCAGTGCAGTGGGCCCCCCCAGGAGCAGTCGGCCCCGGCACTTGCCCAGGTATGCCGGGTGCTAATGCCGGCACTAGTACCACTACTGCACCCATCCGGTCACCCACACTCACACTCACACCCCTGCAGCCGGGTTGCTGCACACTCTTCAATCCATCATCCAAAAATGGAAGGCATATAGTACAACTGCAAACCTACCAAGACATGGCCATCCACCTAAACGGACAGCCCAGGAGAGGTGAGCACTAATTAAAGAAGCAGCCAAGAAGCCCACGGTCACTCTGGAAGAGCTACAGAGATCCACAGCTCAGGTGGGAGAATCTGTCCACGGGACAACTATTAGATATGAACTCCACAAATTTGGCCTTTATGGAAGAGTGGCAAGAAAAAAGCCATTTTTTAAAGCAAACCATAAGAAGTAGATACAAAACAACCTGCACAATATGATAAAGAAATATGTGGATGCACATGGCAACATTTATTTAAAAAGATCACAGAAAAGAATGCAGTAATACAATAGACACAAACATTATCAATGGACTAAGCCCTCACTCTGCTATGATAAAATCTGAGACTATCCCGCGCCAAGGTGGTCTCGGTCAGGAAGGTCCTACTCTAAACTCACCTATACTGTTGGGCATCTACATTCAGGAGAGCAGACCCTGCACATATAGTGTGCTGCTTCTTGTTACCTCTGTGTGCATCAAGCAACTAATGAGAGGATTCACTGATGGCTGCTATGAGATGTTGTTTGTATACCTTCAGTTTTTTATCATGCGCGTGCAAAACGCATCAAAACGCATTGCCCCCGTGTGATAAAAACGGAACAATTGAACGTGATCACAAACAAAGCTGAATGACCTTGCTCGCGAAACCGCGCATTTTTCACGCATCCGGACCTAATCCGCTCACGCTCCTCTGCAAGGAGCCTTACAATGGAATTGTTAGATCAGGCATGCCAAACCTGCGGCCCTCCAGCTGTTTCAAAACTACAACTCCCAGCATGGCTGGACAGCGTACAGCTATTAGGGCATGATAGGAGTTGTAGTTTTGCAACCGCTGCAGGGCCGCTGGTGTAGATCAAAGCATATTCATGTTTCGGAATGGTCCAAACAAAGTCCAGACCTAAATCCCATTGAGAATCTGTGGCAACATTTGAAAATTGCTGTTCCCAGACGCTCTCCATCCACTCTGACTGAGCTTGAGCTATTTTGCAAAGAAGAATTAGCGAAAATTTCAGCCTGTAGATGTGCAAAGCTGGGAGAGACATGCCCCAAAAGACTTGTAGCTGTAATTGCAGAGAAAGGTGGTCCTGCATAGTATTGACTCATGGAGGCTGAATACAATTTCTCCACACACTTTGCTGATTTAAAAAAAAAAAATTGAAAACCATGTATCATTTTCTTTTCACTTCACACATACTTGTTACATTGTGTTGGTCTATCATATAAAATCCCAATACAATACATTTAAGTTTGTGGGTATAACGTGAAAAAATGTGGAAAAGTTACAGGAGTATGGATACTTTTGCAAGGCAGTCTGTATGAACAGTGGTACAGGGACGGCTGTCAATCACAGGTAGGATTGTCTCCTAGGAATTAAAATGAATGAAATCAAGTTATACTGAATCTTTACCCATGAAACTATATATTAATCTGCTTAGCTTCTCCTGCTCTATAACAGGCTGCCTGGAGCTAAAACAACATCGTTAATGTAACAGTTTCCTTTTAAAAGTACACATCCTGTTCTTTGCTCACAATACTAAAATCCCTGCGCTAGGTGCATGCAAATTTCATTTGCCCAGTGTAGACATTCATTGACATGAACAGTGGGGCACTGTGAGCCATGGACATGCGCAGTGGCTATTGTATGATGTCAGCTGACATGCGCAGTGGCTATTGTATGATGTCAGCTGACATGCGCAGTGGCTATTGTATGATGTCAGCTGACATGCGCAGTGGCTATTGTATGATGTCAGCTGACATGCGCAGTGGCTATTGTATGATGTCAGCTGACATGCGCAGTGGCTATTGTAAGATGTCAGCTGACATGCGCAGTGGCTATTGTACGATGTCAGCTGACATGCGCAGTGGCTATTGTATGATGTCAGATGACATGCGCAGTGGCTATTGTATGATGTCAGCTGACATGCGCAGTGGCTATTGTACGATGTCAGCTGACATGCGCAGTGGCTATTGTATGATGTCAGCTGACATGCGCAGTGGCTATTGTACGATGTCAGCTGACATGCGCAGTGGCTATTGTACGATGTCAGCTGACATGCGCAGTGGCTATTGTACGATGTCAGCTGACATGCGCAGTGGCTATTGTACGATGTCAGCTGACATGCGCAGTGGCTATTGCATGATGTCAGTTGACATGCGCAGTGGCTATTGTATGATGTCAGCTGACATGCGCAGTGGCTATTGCATGATGTCAGCTGACATGCGCAGTGGCTATTGTATGATGTCAGCTGACATGCGCAGTGGCTATTGTATGATGTCAGCTGACATGCGCAGTGGCTATTGCATGATGTCAGTTGACATGCGCAGCTTGCATACCTAAACACCGATGCACATCAGCAGCAATATGTTTTTTTCCTGGCCTATCATAAGTTTAATATATATAGCATAAATGACTATGTACCCCTGAGGAAGCTGCATTTGCAGCAATATGCATGGAGTTTCTAGCCCACAGCACCTTTCGTCTGACCTTGCTATTTGATACTTGCCCTGTGGAGGCTTATGTTACTTATATGTGCCTGCATTAGGCACATTCTTTTCCATTCTCACTTTCCCTTGCACCTCTTTTAGGATTTATTTTTTTTGTCACGTTTCACATAAATTTGATGCCTCATTGCATTAATATTCTCCTAATTTTCTGAGCACTTGCACTTTATCAATGTATTGTGTTGTTAAAGAATGTTATTGTTTAACACAGAAGTTATTGATGAAGTTATTGCATTTTATTTAGTCTTGTGGGTATTATTTGGGGTCAGTGCTGTTGCTGGTCATATCCTTTTGGCTCTACCCTCTGTATGATTGCTTATTTTAAGTAGTTTTTAATACAGTTTTTGCGACATTTTCGTATCATTGGGTGTTGTCTTTTCAGTTGTTTCATAAAGGCGGTTAATATTGGGGGGGGGGGGGGATGGGGGATCATGAAAAAGTGTCAGCTGGCACTCTGCTGCCACTATTAATGTGCCCAAATGTCACTCTGCTACGCATTACTTTAAATAAGACTAAAAAGGGAAAAGGGATATGTTTTAAATGTACCAACAAATGGCCTAATTTATTCATAATTATTCTAATCTAAAGTACTTGTCATTTTACAGAGTGTGACATATTGATACATGGTTCTTGGCCATGCTGACTGGTAGGAAAACACATTGGCAGTGCATTGTGCTATAGCTTCTCACCATGAAGTGCCTCTGCAGGTGATGCAAGATCATTGATTTTCAGTTTGCTATGAATACAGTCTATTAGCAAAACATGCACTGAGTTTCCAGGGCTGTGCTCTCAACAAGCTCTGGATATATTGCCCTGGATAATGAAACTTCGCATTTCCATTTTCTTGTTTACCGTTGTAATTTACTATTATTTTCAGCAAACAACTTCAATTTCAATATATAATGACTTATACTGTACTCATGTGGTATAGTATTCCCCTTCCCGCATTCCCCATTCTCCCTGTATATCCCTCCTCTAGATTTTATGCCCCCCTCTCGTAGGGACCTCACGCCTCTTGAACATTATTTAGCTGGTTACTAGGTAATGTCTGATTTTCTCTTTGCATGTGCTCTCCGAATCGTAGTCTACAGAATATGTTGGTCCCTATATTATTACTGTCATTAACAGGAGAAATCATCTAAAATGAAATCTACATTAGTAATAATAAAATATAGGCAAAGCCCCTTTTTAAAACAAGTGTCGGACACTATCCTGGAGACAGAATGCTTGATCAGTGAAAATCTAGTTTTACAGTAAGCACCTATTAACAGGAACACATAAGCTGATTTTGCTAATTTGATTACACAGAGTTAGTGTTACATTATTAAGCAAAAGAATATATTAACATTGGCAGTGGCCAATTCTATATATTAGCACCTGCACCAGCCAATTGACTATATTAACACAGGCACTGAGGCCAATAACTGTTATTTTTGCAAGACTAAGGAGCTATTCACATCAGGCCTGTGCCCTTTCTTTTCTTTTGTAAAAAAAAAAAAAAAAAAAAAAAAAAAAGTATATAGCAAAAATGGAAGGAACTGCAGTATATACAAACTGCAAAAAATCGGACTTAGGCCCCTTTCACACGAGCAAATTTTCCCGCGCGGGTGCAATACATGACGTGAACGCATAGCACCCGCACTGAATCCTGACCTATTAATTTCAGTTCTCTGTTGCGTGAAAAACGCAGCATGTTCTATAATTTTACGCAGCCCTGGCCCCATAGAAGTGAATGGGACTTCAGTGAAAAACACTTTGCATCCGCAAGCAAGTGCGGGTGTGATGGGTCTTTTACTGATGGTTGCTAAGAGATGTGGTTTGTAAACCTTCAGTTTTTTATCACGCGCGTGAAAAACGCATCAAAACGCATTGCACCCGCGCGGAAAAAAAAAACTGAACGCAATCGCAGACAAAACTGACTGAACTTGCTTGCCAAATGGTGCGAGTTTCACTGAACGCATCCAGAGCCAATCCGTCACGCTTGTGTGAAAGAGGCCTTAAAGGGCCAGAGACTGTTAAATCAAAGCTTGTACTGCCTCTGTACATGTGGTAAGATAACAACAGCGTCAATACTCACCCCTTTTCTCCCTGCTGTTTCTAGCGCTGAGCTCTGGTCCTCCCAACTGCTGTTTGTTTTCAGTGGCTGCAGTGGTGTTCTCTCTATTGCTGATGCCAGTGACTGGCTGCAGCGATGACCTGTGTGCAGCCACCAAGATGATGTCAGTAGCTGGGAGGACCAGCGCTCAGCCCTGCACATGGCGGGGAGAAAAGCGGTGAGTACTGATTCTATTGTTATTTTACCACATTTATGGGTGTTGCCCAAGTTTTTTTTTTAAACTTGGGCATCTTAACCCATCTCCAGGGGCAGAGCATGTTCTCAAAGTGAAAAAAAAAACAACTCACCTCTTAAGATAGTTCCTGTCCAGCATAAAGCTCCCATCTTCATCATTTCTACTCCCTGCAGGACTCGAAGTGTGACATGCCATCTACATGCCCATCACTGCTGCTAGCCAATCACAGCCTCAGGGGTCACATGCCGTTCCTGCACAGGTTTAGTAGGTGTGTGGACTATGACTTGTGTTGACTACTTCAGCACCATTTTGGTTTTCAGGACCTGACAGCAGTTTTTTTGCATGCATTAGTTTAACAGCTACAACTATTTTTGTATTCCCTAGGCTAGCAATGTGATTTTTTTCTGGAATAATGTAAATTGACTTTTTATTTTACATTTGTCATTGTCTACTATTCAAGTTAATATATTAGATGATCAATATTGGGTAATTGAGTCTTGACTAGGAGAGCAATTAAGTTGGGGAACTTTTTGTGGAGGGTGGGGTTGGTTTATTTTTTCTGTATTATTTTTTATTTTTATTTTTTATACTCTGTCCTTTCAATGTTAGAAAAGACCTGCTGCAGATGTGCAATGGCATTTGTCACTTTTGGGGCTCTACTGGGACCAGTCACATGACCACCAGGACCAACAGAGGCAGTGATCCTGCTTTCTTTTTGTTCTCTAGCCTCTGAAAGTTATCCAATATTCTCATCACATGTATCAAAATGTTTTATTTTCAAGCCAGAAAGACCTATCCAGGTCTAAATGATGTACTGTAAAAATATGTTCTGCTGATTGTTAATAGATTAATATTAATAAATACACCAACAGACACGCTTTTATTTAAAAATGAAATAAATATATCAATATCCATTCTATTATGGATTACCACATCACTTACCTGAATATGACTACAGTACAACATGGGTCACAAGAACTGTAAAGCACAGATACAAAAGATATGAAAAAATATAAACTGTACCCAAACAGATTTCATTGATGAGAGAAATAGTATTGATAATAGCCAAAGAAATAAAAAATTAAACTACCTAATCTAAGTTATACATACTAAAATAGTAGGATCCAACAATATAATAATTAGACACTCATAGAGAGATTAAAGGGGTTGTCTAAAATAATTATCTGATATATCTTAAAGTAAAAAGAAAATAATCTTACCTCTTTCTCTAGTTCTGTTGTCCGCATGCTGCTGCTTTGAAAATTGGCAGGGCCCCAAAGGGTGTTCTTTTTGTGTGTTTTTGTGGCCTATTTAATTAAGCTTTATTTCTATTTGCTATGCGTTGGGTGTGTGCCATTTCTGCATATGTCTTCTGTCTTCAAGTATAATGTCTGTATGTCTGTTTTTTAGCATCCACATCCCGTTTCTTCGATAACCATATACCATCCAAGGAGACTGTCTATTGTGTTAAGCCACTAAAAATACCCCCAGAAGGATCACACGATCGCACACTTGCCATTTCTATTGCTTTTACAGCATAGAGAGAACTCTTTGATCAGTTGTGATTGGTTTTCAGCTTATTCTTGGCTTTTGGACTAATGCAAACCATGTGCTCTTGACCTGGCTGGTCTCTTGGATATTTGGAGAGCAATGTGAGATGTTGCAGGAACCTGGTTCATTCCATCATCTCACAAAAAAAAACAAGAGACACTTTCTTACCCAGAAGCTGCCTTTCTATGGTAGCCAGTGCCAGTTGTCACGTACTGTTCTCCTCCTCCTCTAGTTTTCTCTAACTAAGATATGAAGAAGGGGGCTGGTGAGGTGAGATGCAGGCCACAGCACCAAGCCAACCCTACCTGCAGCGTGTTGCCTTATATTTCAGTGCTACTAAACTTACAGGAGAATGCTGCACCACATATCTATTACATCAAGTGACGTCTCCTCTGATGAAAAATTTCTGTTTCCTTATCTTCTTCATTTGGCTCAGACTGCCATGACAACTTCTTTCAGTCACATCTCATCTCATCTCTGCAGAGTTTTCCATCTTAAGGCCACCATACACATTAGTGGAATCTTCCAAAAACGCCAGCTGTTGAATGTGCATGGCAGCCTTTAGATCCCTTACTTTTCCATTATCCACCCTACCTTATTAACACAAACTACCCATCCAGGTGCCCCAACAGTTTCATCCTGCTGCCACTCCTATGACTGCAATACTATACTGAACAAAAAACAGTGTTCCCAGTAATAATAATGATGCCTATAGTGGCTTCAGTAGTAATATGTTTCCCAGAGTGGCTCAAATAGAAATTAAAACCCCTGTAGCGCTCCCAGTAGTTGTAAAGTTCCCCTATAGCCCCTATAGTGGCTCCAGTATTAATAATGACCACTGTAGTGCCCTAGTAATAACAGTGTCCCCCTATAATGCCCCCAGTAATAACACTGCCCCTACAGTGGCCCCAGTAATATTAATGCCCCTATAGTATCCCAGAATTAATGATGCCCTTATAGTGCCTCCAACAATAATAATGTCTCCTATAATGCCACCAGTAATAAGAGATGCCTGCCTACCAGTACTGAAGGTCGCACCTATGACCCAGCGGCGGTGGTAGCGATAATTGCCACTGCCAACACCGTTCATAGACTACAGATGTACCAGAACTAAACGGAACTGTGTTAACACGTCACAGTATTATTTTCTTACCGTTGTTTACTTTATGTTACTTTTGTTGGTGCCACCCTATTGAATTCAAGAGGGCACCTGCAGCCACTAGCCAAGTACATAAATACCTGATGCTCCCAGCATTAATTTACGCTGGGAGCATCAGGTCGTTATGTACATGGTCAGTGGCTGTGAGGAGGGCATGAGAGGGCCTTTGGTAGTTGGTAAGATTCCCAGTAGGATCTATGGCCACTCCAGCCCCTGCTGGAAGCGGTTCAGTTTCCCAGCACCATCGAGCCACTAGATAGCAAGCACAACTGTGTTAAGAAATTGCTGCTCTCGGGGTCCCAATACCAGAATTATAAACAGCATTTTTTGTAGTGCTTTTGGCCTTTACAGACCTCACCATTATATAATTGTAGAGCAGGCACGCTCAACCTGCGGCCCTCCAGCTGTTGTAAAACTACAACTCCCACAATGCTCTGCTGTAGGCTGATAGCTGTAGGCTGTTCAGGCATGCTGGGAGTTGTAGTTTTGCAACAGCTGGAGGGCCGCAGGTTGAGCATGCCTGTTGTAGAGCATAGCAGGATGTAACCTAAAGCAACTAAAAATGTAAACTGATTTGCCACAGGGTGTTATAGTGGGCTAACAACTTTTGAAAAAGGCAGTTTTAATAAATTGTGGTATTTAGGGAAAGTGATATAACAGTGATATCTGATGGGCGGGATGCATTTTTATTAGTGGCACAACCCCTTTAATGCATCTTATTATGGAATAAAGATGCCCACATATCATTACTCACTATGAAGCCATAAATGGAATATGCCATGCCTTCAATGTGAGCCAACTTTCTCCTGAGTGGCAGTTCAGCTGTCTGGTAGATGAGAGTCCCAAAGCTAAAATTGTAGGGTCAGTACTACTTGTGACATCACTTTCAGCCACACCCCACCTATGACATCACTACCTGTTCTTGAGCCTCAGGCAATGTCACAACAGCACCCAAATAAAGTCTTCACGTAGACTGATATCCTACAGGGGAACCTATCACACTGTGGTTCTTGTCATCTCCAGTCATTGCCAGTGATATCACCAAGGCAGTGACTACAGCCCCCAAAGATGTCATAACAACAGTGTCATCATCCACTATGGTGACTTAAAGGTGAAAGGGTACACTACGCTTACAGAATGAGCCATCACAGCCATCATTACTGTCACGCAAGTGTGTGTCCCAATGCAAAATTTATAGAGCCATAGCCCCTAGGCCAGACCCCAATCAGAGTGATGTTTGTTCATTCTGGTTCACTGTAAGTGTAGCCACTCATCCAATTTGACAGCAAATCAGAGAGGACAGACTACATACACACTGGTACCGTGTCTGCCATCCACAATTTGTAGAATACTGTATGTGACAATCTTTCTCTGCATTCTGCATTTTATTTCATTGAAACTTGCACTGGAGTGAATAAAGCTTTTTTATAGATTATTATTTATTATTAAAGCGCAATTCATTTCATGGCGCTGTAAATGTGAAAAGGGGTATACATACATAATACAGACAATTGCACTAAGCATGAACAAGACGAGTTAGGCTACTTTTTACATCTGCACTTTCCCTTTCCACTATTGAGATCGGTCATAGGATCTCAATAGCTGGGGAAAACACTACCGTTTTGTCCCCATTGATTGTCAATGGGGCAAATCTAAACGACATGCACCAGAATGCATTCTGTTCAGTTTGGTTCCGTCCCCATCGCGGACAGAATAACGCTGCAAGCAGCGTCTTTCTGTCCGCGATGTGGTGAGGAGCACCAAGTCAATGGGGACGGATCCGTTTTCTCGGACACAATAGAAAACGGATACGTCCCCCACTGACTTTCAATGGTGTTCATGACGGATCAGTCATGATGACTATTTTAAAGATAATACAACCAGATGCGTTCATAACAGATGCAGACGGTTGTATTATCATGACGGAAGCGTTTTTGCTGATCCATGACGGATCCAGCAAAAACGCTAGTGTGAAAGTAGGCTTAGATGGTTAAAGAGGCCCAGGGTATAGCAGAGCTTTAACTGCACCCTTGATTATCCTGCCCTTACACAACTATACAGTGGTACCAACTTACAGCTACTACCCTATGTGAATTAAAGGCATTTTCCAGGGAAACTACATTTTTATTAAATGCCCACTGCTATGTACAGTGATTGCCTGAGCGAGCCAGTACCAACACAGAATTATCCTAGTGCTGTCCATAAATGAGTTCAGATCATATAGCAGCACTCCGATCCTCTATGTTCCGGCAACACTGTCTACTTTTCTAACTGCCGCTTACCCGTGAGCAGTCAATCAGCAGCCACTTCTCTGTCACTGTTTCTTCCTTTGCCAGTCACAGCAAGACAAGTTAGGCAGCAAGGATTATTAAAGTCTTGCGTTCCAGGACAGCGACTGGAATCGAGGGTTGTCTGAATCACTGACAAACCTTGTGCCGCCATGGCTACAGTACATAGTTATATGGTGTCCATACTGTTCTCTCTCTTGTATAGTCATTTAACAGCAATTACCAGCCACCTCACACAATAGAGGCAGCAATAGCAATTCCCATCATTTATGACTGTTCAGTTGAATCAGTTATGGTTGGGATACATGATATATTAAAAGCTTTTTTATATGCAGAACCCAAATTTTAAAGATTGATAAAATGCAAAAAAAAAAAAAAAAAACATATACATTTTTCTTTTAATTGTATTTATTGTTTTCACAGTTCCAGGTAATAGAAATGGAAATTCAATTTTTTTTCCCCACCTTCAGACAATTTATCCCAATTATTTGTGCAGACGGTCTTTCATCATTTTAATCTCTCATGGATAGGGTGATCCGCAGCCGATAGGATCTTATAGTAGTGTGTCTGGCGGGACAGTATAAATGTCATGTCTAGGGCCAGCTTTACAGGTTAAAGGGGTTTACCAAGACTGGAAGGAAATGGGGCTGACAATCAGTGGCCTAAGTGATGACGTGTAACTGCTGTCCAGTAGACAGACAGGAAAGACATAAAGGGATTGTCTGACTCTAGGAGGAGAAAAACATTGTCTGCATTTTTTTCCCTCAGAAACAAGGCCACATCTGTCCATGGCTGTGTCTGGTATTGCAGGTCACTTCAATTCGAGTGAGTTACCAACCTAGACACAGTCCATGGACAGGAGAGCTGCCGTTTCAGGTAAAAAAAGAGTAGACCTTTTTTTATTATTATTATTACAGAACGTCATACTAGTAAAAGAGACATGTGAGCCACATACAGTACATGATATGCAGCAAGCATGGCCACTGTCAGGATAGATTACACAATGGACTATATTTTACCTATGGAGTTCATAGTTCGGAACTGCTCGCCGGATCTGCCGATTTGGATGTGACTGAAAGCATTTGTGAGACGGAACCGGATGCGGATCCCTCTCACAAATGCATTGCAAGAACAGATCCGTCTCTCCGCTTATCATGCGGACCCGTCTTGTATTTTTTTTCACATTGTTACCGTTCTGCGCATGCGCAGGCCGGAAGGACGGATGGCATTCAGGCAAGTCTTCAGTTTTTTTCGCCAGGGATAAAACCGTAGCATGCTACGGTTTTCTCTTTTGCCTGATCAGTCAGTCAAAACGACTGAACTGAACACATCCTGATGCATCCTGAACGGATTTCTATCCATTCAGAATGCATGGGGATATGCCTGAATGTTCCCAAGAGCACAGTGGCCTCCATAATTCTTAAATGGAAGATGTTTGGAACAACCAGGACTCTTCCTAGAGCTGGCTGCTCCACCAAACTGAGTAATTGGGGGAGAAGGGCATTGGTAAGACAGGTAACCAATAACGCATTGGTCACTCTGGCTGAGCTCCAAAGATCCTGTCTGTAGATGGGAGAAACTTCCAGAAGGTCAACCATCACTGCAGCACTCCACCAATCAATGCTTTATGGCAGAGTGTCCAGAAGGAAGTGAAGACAGTCCCTGAGGAGCCAGAGCAGAGGATGGGAGTGGTAGTGGCCCTTCTGAAGTGTTGTATCATGGTGTACTCCCATAGGCCATTGCTCCCTGGGGATCGGTGCAGTGAAAATGTAGTTTGAAGAATCAGGCCATAAGTAAACATATAAAAGTCTCTCTTTACTTGCAATATATACTGTAACGTGTGGCGCATCCAGCAATATTGAATACAAAGTGTAGATTCTGGCACCAGATGAGGAGATAAGGTGGCTGATTGGATGGCTATTTAATTGGCACTAGCAGGCACTTTTGAAAATGGGTGCCCACTGTAAGATTCAGGCTTGCTGTTATTCTGGCCTAGTGGTTATTTAGGTAGGTGATGGTGTCTAAGCTGTAGTCCCTCACCTTGCAGCAGTGTCTGTAAAGCTGTAATTGCGCTGATCATTTTGCAATCATGAGACACTGATGCTTTCTTGAGGCTGTGTTTTGAATACTGAAGATCTCTTTGGAGTGTTGGTCTCACAGGAGAATAGTATACAGTTCCTAGGACTAAGAGCTCTGCATGCGCTTTCTCACTTCTTGCTATCTGGACTGAAACTCCCCCTCCTTGCAGGGAGAAGGACCAGCCCACTCCTACCAAGAGAGGAGGAACAGGGTGGTTAGCCCTGTTCCTGACAACCATTCCTTCTCTGCTGGACTGAATGGCATAAACATAAAAATATATATTACATAATACAATAACAGAAATTGCAGATACTCCCAGGTCTGGGGTACTGCAGACGCTTCTCTTCAGTAAAAGACACCTAAAAGCCCACCCTGAAGTTTGAAAACCTAAATAATTCTCAGACTATAGGAAACAAGATTGAACTTTTTGGCCTCAATGCTAAAGCTTATATTAAACAGGCAGATAACCCTAAAGATCATGGCTTGGTAGTGATGATGTGGCAATGTAATCTTTCAGCAAATTTAAAAATAATCGTTTGCTGACAGCAGATTGTGCTGTCTAATCATGACACGGAACGCACACGGACGGTATCCATGTTTTGCGGATCTGCAAAGCACTACGGCCATCTGAATGGGCCCTAAGCCTCATGTCTGGAGGAAACCAGGCATTCCTCATCACCTACCCAATACCATCCCAACAGTGAAGCACGGTGGTGGAAGAATCATGCTGGGGGGGTTCAGCGGCATGGATAGGAAGACTGGTCAGAGTTGAGGGAAAGATGAATGAAGTAAAGTACAAGATATTCTTAAAGGGAGTCTGTCATCTATTTTACACATCTAAAACTCTCAAATAACTCTGTAGGTCACACACAGTTGCCAAATGGTACCTTGTCTGCTGCTCTGATGGTCCAAAAACAAACTGAAGCCATGTGCAAATGGGTTTGCAAGTGCACAGGGCCTTTGTCTATTGCTGCCAGTGCCCGCAGGTGTTACTCAGTGATAACTCCTTCCCAGTCTGGCTATAAGCCAGCCTAGTATCCTCCTGATGTCACAGCTAAAATTTCACTCTGGTGTATGCATAGTTCATTCATCGATGCCATTGCCCGCAGTCGGCATTGTATGGACCATGCCCGCGCCCAAATATTGTGTGTGCAGGCATGCAATTTCAGTTGACATGCCACAGCTGCAGCCAGAGTCTGGCTAAAGAGGACTAGCTGACCATGGAAGTTAGAAAGAACCCCAGACCAGAAGATGGAGACTCGGGAGCCACGAGGAGGACAGCAGGTGAATATGATCCTTTCAGTAGGGGAGGCAGGCTGCTGGCCACTACACTGGGTTCACACCTGAGCGTTTTACAGCACGTTCAAACGCGCTGTAAAACGCTCAACACATGAAAACCAATGCTTCCCTATGGGAATGGTTCTCACCTGGGCGTTTTACAGCGCGTACGATCGCGCTGTAAAACGCCCTACGCTCAAAAAAGTACATGAGCTTCTTTGGGGCGTTTTGTCGCGCGTTCCCGTACATAGACATTCGGGAACGCGCGACAATGGGCGTTCGCTTGTCTCTGTATGCGCGATTGCAAACGCCGGTACAATCGCGCATACAGAGCGCTCCTTTCAGAACGCTCAGGTGTGAACCCAGGGTTAGAGTTTTGTTCCATTTGTAGCATGTAAAACCATGTCCCAATTTGAACGATCCACGCCCAATTCTCGCTGAGCCATGCTCCCTCATCGAGCTTGGAGGAAAAAGTGTCTAAAAGCCTTAGGCCCCTATCACACGGGCGAGTATTCCGCACGGGTGCAATGCGTGATGTGAACGCATTGCACCCGCACTGAATCCGGACCCGTTCATTTCTATGGGGCTGTGTACATGAGCGTTGTTTTTCACGCATCACTTCTGCGTTGCATGAAAATCGCAGCATGTTCTATATTCTGCGTTTTTCACGCAACACAACCCCATAGAAGTGAATGGGGCTGTGTGAAAATCACAAGCATCCGCAAGCAAGTGCGGATGCGGTGCGATTTTCACGCACGGTTGCTAGGAGACGATCGGGATGGAGACCCGATCATTATTATTTTCCCTTAAAACATGGTTATAAGGGAAAATAATAGCATTCTGCTGGAGGGGTTAAATTATTTTTTTTTAACTCACCTTAATCCACTTGCTCGCGCAGCCGGCATCTCTTCTGTCTGTCTTCTGTGCTGTGTGCAGGAAAAGGACCTGTGGTGACGTCACTCCGGTCATCACATGATCCATTACATGATCCATCACCATGGTAAAAGATCATGTGATGGCCGGAGTGACATGACCGGGTGCATGTTCCCGCAACGCACCTGCACCTTTTCCCGCAACGCCCGTCTGAAAGAGGCCTTAGACTTGTGTTTGTATGTTTTTTTTTTAAAGTTGTTGTCTGGTAATACTGGAGTTTTAACCGATGCCTGCAGCCGGCCTCTGCTGTGGAAAGAATCATACTTATCTGCTCCCCGTTGCTCTGGTCCCACGTGTCGCTCCCACGTTTCCATCTGACACATCACCTCTGAAACAAGTGGTTGGCTGCAGTGCACCATGTGATTATGCCCATACCGGGGAGGAAGTAAAGAAGCCATGGACCAGAAGATGTACGAACAGGGTCAGCGCAAAAGACCAGAGCGGTGCGGAGAGGTAAGTATGATTCTTTGCACAGCAGAGGTAGACTGCGGGCATCGGTTAAAACTTCAGTATTCCTGGACAACCCCTAAGGGCCCATTCACACGATCGTATTTATGGGTCCACATCTGTTCCACAATTTTATACACCATGTGCTGTCCATATCCGTTCTTGCGGCCCCACAGAAAAGATAAAGCATGTCCTATTCTTGTCCACAATTGTTATCATAGGTCAGGCTGTGTTCGTTCTGCAAAATTCAGAACGCGGCCGGTATCCGTGTTTTGTGGATCCACAATTTGCGGACTGCAAAACACATACGGTCGTGTGAATGTATCCTGAATTTGGTGTAAGGCATATGATCAGAAAAATCACTAAAGTAAAGTGGCCTAAATGGGAGGAAATGCTCAAAAACCCCAAAGGCCTAGTTCACACGAACGTATGGCTTTTATCGTTTTTTGCGGTCCGTTTTTCACGGATCCGTTGTTCCGTTTTTTGTTTCCGTTGTGTTTCTGTTCCGTTTTTCCGTATGGCATATACAGTATACAGTAATTACATAGAAAAAATTGGGCTGGGCATAACATTTTCAATAGATGGTTCTGCAAAAAACAGAACGGATACGGAAGACATACGGATGCATTTCCGTATGTGTTTTGTTTTTTTTGCGGACCAATTAACTTGAATGGAGCCACGGAACGTGATTTGCGGGCAATAATAGGACATCTTCTATCTTTCAACGGAAATACGGAAACGGAATGCATACGGAGTACATTCCGTTTTTTTTGCGATACCATTGAAATGAATGGTTCCGTATACGGAACACAAAAAAACGGCCGGTACACTCGCAAAAAAACCGTTTGTGTGAACTAGGCCAAACACTGTGGCGTGTTTATACCCGGGGGAGCAATTGCTCCACACGTGGTCCGTTGCTAACGGCAATCCCCAGCAAAAATGCCTACAAATGAGGATGTCGGCAGCGGACCACATGCACCACAATGGCACCCTACACAAGATGGGATAATGTGTGGATGCGAATATAAAAATACATAAATCACAGCGAAAGGTGCACCACAATGATATGCGACTGACAACACTGGCTGATCCCTCGAGCTGATGTTAAGAACTGAGACTTTAGCCAATGTATTCCAGTCAGGAACACATCGGAGCCCTTTTGCACCACCATCGAGGTATCTTAGTGTGAGGGTACATGCACACGAACGTTGTTTGCTTTCGTGTCATTTCCGTTTTTTTTTTGTGGCTAAGATGAGGACCCCATCATTTCAATGGGTCCACAAAAAATGCGGACAACAAACAGTGTGCTATCCGCATTAGTATGTCTGTTCCGTAGCCCCGCAAAAAAATAGAACATGTCCTATTCTTGTCCATTTTAGGCATTGTTACAATGGATCCGCAAAAAAAAACAGATGGCATACAGATGTCATCCTTTTTTTTTTGCGGATCCACAATTTGTGGACCGCAAAACACATATGGTCGTGTGCATGTAGCCTAAAGCCTCTTTCACACGATCGTATGGCTTTTTCAGTGTTTTGTGGGCCGTTTTTTCCGGATCCGTTTTTTGTTTCCGTTTCGATTCCGTTTTTACGTATGGCATATACAGAATACAGTAATTACATAGAAAAATTCGGCTGGGCATAACATTTTCAATTGATGGTTCCGCAAAGAAACGGAACGGATACCGAAGACATACGTATGCATTTCCGTATGTGTTCCGTTTTTTTTTGCAGACCCATTGACTTGAATTGAGCCATGGAACATGATTTGCGGGCAATAATAGGACATGTTCTATATTTTAAGGGAACGGAAAAATGGAAATACGGAAATGGAATGCATACGGAACACATTCTGTTCTTTTTGCTGAACCATTAAAATGAATGGTTCCATATACGGAACAGAAAAAACGACCTGTAAACGGGAAAAAAAAAGAGGTTGTGTGAAAGAGGCCTAAGGCATATGATCAGAATTATGGCTCATGCTGAGCCACTTCCAACATCTTCTATTCACAGCTATTGAAGTGAAGCTCGTACAGTTAGGCCTCTTTCACACTACCTTTTTTTTTTTTCCGTTTTGCAGGCCGTTTTTTTGCGTTCCGTATACGGTCTGTATACGGAACCATTTATTTCAATGGTTCCGCAAAAAAAAAACTAATGTACTCCGTATGCATTCCGTTTCCTATTTCTGTTTTTCCGTTCCGTTAAAATATAGAACATGTCCTATTATTGCCTGCACATTATGTTCCGTGGCTCTATTCAAGTCAATGGATTCGCAAAAAAAAAACTGAACACATACGGAAATGCATCCGTATGTCTTCCGTATCCGTTCCGTTTTTGCGGAACCATCTATTGAAAATGTTATGCCCAGCCCAATTTTTTCTATGTAATTACTGTATACTGTATATGTCCTACGGAAAAACGGAACGGAAAAACACAACAGAAACAAAAAAACTAGACAACGGATCCGTGCAAAACGGACCGCAAAACACTGAAATAGCCATACGGTAGTGTGAAAGAGGCCTAACATTTCCAAATCCATAACCTGACAGTTATCTTCCAAAAAATGGATAGAAGAACTTGTGTTTGAGCCTTTGGTTGTTCAGTAGCAGTTATTCTTGGGCTTTCTGGCTGATGTGGAACTAGTTTGCATTCATATTTGCCATCTGTACAGCATTTTCTATAAAATAAATTACAGGATATTATCCAATTATAAAAATAAAAAAAACATACAAAAGTGTAACCTATAAACACAAGTCTTAGGAGGGTATGTTCACATGGCTTAAAAGGGTTGTGTCACCTCAGATATTGGTGGCATATGGCTAGGATATGCCACCAATGTCAGATGGGTGCGGGTCCCACCTCTGGCCCCTAAAGTCAACAAGAGTGTACTGTGTTCTCCATTCAATTCCATTGGAGTTCCGTAAACACTAGAGCAAGCGCGCTTGGCAATTTTCAGAAGTCCAATAGAAATAAATGGAGAGTGCTCCACACAAGCATGGCCACCGCTCCATTCACCTCTATGGGACTGCAGTTGAGCCAGAGCTTGGCTAGTTTTGGAATCCCATAGAAATGAACGCAGGGCGTTTTTCTCTGCTTCCCGTTCATGGTGGTATAAAGGCCTCCCTAGAATGTGTGCTTTGTGCACCGTGTATTTCGGCAGGTGATATAAGCATTGTATGTCCTGAAATGTGTAGCCGTAGATTTCTGCTGTTAACCCCACCACGTTAGCATTTCTTAAGTGATGTGTCATTTCTTGACAAGGAACGTGCGCAAATTGAGTGTGGAAACCGAATGGGGTTAATCTGCATGCGGATCCATACCATGAGACGCTACAAATCTGCACCAGAAATCCGAGGGTCAACTTTGGATTTCTACTTCGGATTCAATGGTGGATTTTTCCAATGGAAACATTTGCCGTGTGAGAGCACCTAAGAGTCCTTACAGTTGCTCGTGACGTTATTTTATTTGTAAAAAAATGCCAGAATTAGGGCTCATGCACACAACCGTATCTATTTTGCAGTCCGCAAAAAAATACGGATGACATCCGTGTGCATTCCGTATCTTGCGGAACGGAACAGCTGCCCCCTAATAGAACAGTCCTATCCTTGTCCGTAATGCGAACAATAATTATAATTTTTATATTTATAAAATATAAATATTATAATAGGACAAATTTTTTGCGGAATGGACATACGCAAACAGAATGCACACGGAGTAACTTCTGGTTTTTTTTTGCCGACCCGTTGAAATGAACGGTTCCGCAAAAAAAAAACACAGAACGGACACAGAAAGAAAATACGTTTGTGCGCATGAGCCCTAACCGTAAGCAGTTTTTGTAGCATTTTGTTCTGTTTTTGCGCACAGTGGACGTGTTCTACCTGTAACATTTTGTTCATGCCGTTTTTCCCCTGTAGGCAAAACACCTGAAAAAACGCCAAAAGCCACAGCGCGCTGTATCTTTGAAGAGTGAACCATCTGTAATGTCTTCCTTCTGCAGACCTCAGTGACCATTGGCTTTCTTTCATGTTGATGCTGATGTCATCAGATTGGCCGATTGCAGTCATCTATTAGGGTAGGGATCAGCAACCTCCGGCACGCCAGCTGCTGTGAAACTACAACTCCCAGCATGCACATTTACTCGGCTGTTCTTAGAACTCCCATAGAAGTTAAATGAGCTTTCTGAGAGCTGTGTGGAGTGCCGGAGGTTTCTGATCCCTGTATTACGATATGGCTACACAGGGACACTGGTTGCGGCCAGGATCGCAGTGGCATCGCACTGCAAATCGCACCAGTGTGGCAACTGTTACCGCTGAATGGTGAAAAATCCAACGCTGCAGTTTTTTTTATGTGATTCAAGGGTCGTAGTCACAGCACACATGTAACCCCATTTATTTTCATGGGATCACCCCTACATTGTGACCGGTGTCGTCTAATATCCATTGCTCCATTGTCAGCACAAAATGTGCCCTTGACCTAATAACTAAGGGTACTTTCACACTAGCGTTATTCTTTTCCGATATTGAAATCCGGTAAAGGGTCCCAATACCGGAAAAAAACGCTTCTGTTTTGTCCCAATGCATTCTGAATGGAAAGCAATCCGTTCAGTATGCATCAGGCTGTCTTCCGTTCCGTCCCTTGTACGGTATGTGACCAGCCAAAATACCGCATCTTGCTGCAGTATCTTTTCCGGCCAAAATTCCGGAACACTACCGCACTTGCTGGATCTGGCATTAATTTCCATTGAAATATATTAATGCCGGATCCAATACCAAGTGTTCCATAAATTGCCGCATCCAGATTCTCTGGTCTGCGCATGCGCAGTTCTTTCTAGCTTCGAAAAAAATTAAATACCGGATCCGTTATTTCGGATGATACCGGAAAGACGGATCTGGTATTTCATTTAATAAGTCTAACGGATCCGCATCCGGGAAAAAAGATATCCGTTTGCATACTGCCTGCCGGATTCTAACAACGCTAGTGTGAAAGTACCCCTTGCTTCTTAAAACTGGCTGCAATGGTTGTCAATTGTATGGTACTAAAACTATTACTTTCAAGCAACGGAAATCTGCTGCAACATTTACCATATTTCATCTTTTTTTTTCCATCATATCTTGGGGAACGTATTGGCGTCCTGAACCGGTGGGGGGGGTGGATATGTTGGTCCTATAGGGCCAGCTGTGGCAGTGAAGAGGTTAATACGGTCCAGAAACAAAGGACATACACAGAACAATGTATCAACAGGTGCTCCTGGCCATGACCAGACCTCTGCAGTGGGTGTCTCACTGCTGCTGCCATCAGCCATCCATGGTGTCCTCCCTGCTGACCCCTGAGGACAGTGTCTGCATGGTGAGAAGCAGGGAGCTCAGCATCCTGCGGGGGAAGAAGTTTTGTGTGAAGCCTGAAGCTGGGCTTTGTGACTGGCATTAACCTTAAGAGTGTTTTACTGCAGTCCCTGCACATGTCTACCTCCTCCCTACAGGAGCTGAGGGGAGCAGGGTGTGCAAAGTGCAAGGGGAGGAGGAGGAGAGAGCCTAGGGCAGCTCTGCACTGTGACCCAGCCTTGGCTGTGAGCTTGTCTGCTGGATGTCTGAGGCTGGGAGGCTGCCCCTCCATATGTGTGTGCGCTCTACCGCCGCCACTGCTGCCCTTTGATCCTTGCACTAGTGTTAGGGGCTTGAAGACACACAGGGAGCAGCCATAGACACGGCAGCCGCGGCTCCTCAGCATCATGTCGCCCCTCCATACACACAACACACGTATAGATCACATCCATTGAGGAATATTTATTACGACTTGGGGGAGGGAGGTGAAGGGGAGGACAAGCCAGGTGCAAGGACCGAGCGCCCTGACTCCGGAGCCCGCAGGAGCTGCTCCCTCATCCTCTCGTCTCATGTGCACCGAGGAGGAGAATGTGATGGACGCGGAGAACCCCCCGGCTGGCTCCACATAGCGCCCACTGTGAGGGGACACAATGCCCCGGAGGAAGCAGGAGCAGCCCAAGCGCCTGCCTTCACGTAAGTGCCGGGGTTGTGTGCGGCTGTCTGCTCGTTTAGGGTTACAGAGGTGACGGGGACGGGTTATGTGTGCTGGCTGAGCAGGGCAGCCATGTTGTGGAGAGCAGCCGTCCTGTACTGGCTATTTATTCAGTCATTTTATTCAGAATAGTCTCTGGGTGTTGTGCACGGAGCGCCCCCTCCTCCCGCGCCTCAGCCGTCACCCCACCTTGCCCTCGCAGGCTGCTCCCCGGGCTGGTGCTGGGCTCTGGCGGAATCAATAGGGCTCTGTCCCCGGGTAAAGGTTGCGGCCAGCTCCGGCTGCTGAGCCTGTCGGCCCCGGGAGGAGAGGCAGCAGCAGATGCAAGGGGGAGGGAGGCTGAGGAGGAGGTTTGTGCAAGAAACCCAAGGGGTGGGCCGAGCAGAGGAGGGAGAAAAGGGGTGTCTGCTGTGTATAGGAATCCCTGGGTACAGGAAGGGGTCACATGAGTCAGCCCGTGCCCTCCTAGACTGGCAATACTTTCCACAGCACTGGCCTTGCTGCCACTCTCTGCTCCATGCAACTTTTCCTGCTACTTCCAGCCCAGGATCACTGGCCAGGCTGTCACTCTGTGTGGGCACAGGCAGGGCAGAGGGCAGTTGTTAGGATCCATAGGAATCCCATGACATGTCAGTGACGTCTCGACCTTTATGACCCGAGTCATTGTCACAGTCCTTGGTGCCTGTACATTGGCACAGTCCTTGGTGCCTGTACATTGGCACAGTCCTTGGTGCCTGTACATTGGCACAAGGCTTCCTTATGCTAATGGCACAGGGGGTTCATTGGGAGATATCATGATTGTCTTTGAAAGGGCATCCATCATCGGGGGTGTATTATGACCCCTAAACTGCCCCAATCATTGAGTGAGTAGATCTGGCCTGGGGCATTATAGATGTCAGGAAGTGGGTGTATTGTACCCTGTAAACTGCCACAATCGTTGATGGGGTACATCTGGCCTGGGGCATTGTAGCGGTGATTATTATACTGGGTGTATTCTACCTTTGACTGGCAGGGGGTAGATCTAGCCCAGGGCATTAGTGGTGAGGTAGTGGGTGTATTATACCCTGTAAACTGCCCCAATCATTGACGGGGTAGATCTGGTCTGGGGCATTATAGAGGTGATATACTGGGTTTATTATACCCTGTAAACTGCCCCAATTATTGACGGGGTAGATCTGGCCTGGGGCATTATAGAGGTGACATACTGAATGTATTATACCCTGTAAACTGCCCCAATCATTGACGGGGTAGATCTGGTCTGGGGCATTATAGAGGTGATATACTGGGTTTATTCTACCCTGTAAACTGCCCCAATTATTGACGGGGTAGATCTGGCCTGGGGCATTATAGAGGTGACATACTGAATGTATTATACCCTGTAAACTGCCCCAATCATTGACGGGGTAGATCTGGCCTGGGGCATTGTAGTGGTGATCATTATACTGGGTATATTATACCTTCTAGATTGCCAGGGGGTAGATCTAGCCCAGGGCATTAGTGGTGAGGTAGTGGGTGTATTATACCCTGTAAACGGCCCCAATCATTGACAGTGGTAGATCTGGCCTGGGGCATTAGTGGTGAGGTAGTGGGTGAATTGTACCCTGTAAACTGCCCCAATCATTGACGGGGTAGATCTGGCCCGTGCTCTATAAATCCAGTACCAGCTCTCATTTCGGGCACCCCTGATACCCTACTGACATGTGCAGTGCCCTTCCTGCATTATACCAGGCGATCCTTGGTTCTTTGGCCGGGAAGGCTCAGTGTGGGGTTGCGGGCACAGGGGTTGTCACCTAATTTCTAGACTGGCAGATGCCCTTTGACTACAGGCACAGTGTCATTGTGCAGCTCCACGTATGGTTCAGCTGAGGATGTGGACATGTCTGTGTATGTAAAGCCACAGTCGGTCACCTGAAGTTCACAAGGTTGGGGGAGGGGAGGGAGGGGTCAGGTTGTTGCTCTCCATTTGCAGCCATTTGCTCTCTGCAGACAGATCCCGATCAATATCCATAACATAAATATATGGATGCATGTCTCCGATCACCTCACACTGGCAGTGAGGGCTCCTGCGTCTGCAGGGCGAATCCAGTGCTTGGCATTAGGCTGAGGTGCCCGTCTGCACCCATAACATGAAGATTTTCTTCATTTATCCCTCTTTTTTCTTACTGTGCCAGTTTCCCGAGCAGAGGTTTTGCGTTGTAGGGTCTTTCCTGCATGGAGTGTCAGCTGTGTGTCACAGGTAGCAGCCGGGTGAGGAGGCGCTGAAGGGGTTAATCCCCGCGGAGCGGTATCTGAGTGAGCGGGGCCCGGCGACCTCTGCTGAGCAGGAGACGCAGACCACGTGACCTTGACCCCGACCTCAGCTACTCCCTCCGGCTCTGACTCATTCTCCATTTTAGCTCCGTCACTGTGGCCTGGAAGGTCCCTTTGTGCTCGCACCGTGTCTGTTAAAGAAACCTCTGGCTTCTGTTTCTCGGCCCTGGGACATATAGGGATGGTTGTGTGTCCAGCTCTTTGTCTCTCAGGTCCATTCACGCGCCCGTAAGTGTTTTGCGGATCCGCTAAACACGGACACCAGCAATGTGCGTTCGGCATTTCGCGGACCGCACATCGCCGGCACTATAATAGAAAATGCCTTTTCTTGTCCGCAGTTGCGAACAAGAATAGGACATAATCGATTTTTTTTTTCGGGAACGGAATTGCAGATCTGGAAATGCGGACAGAACATAGCATCCGTTTTGGCTCCATTGAAAATGAATGGGTCCGCAAAATCCAGAAACGGATCCGGAAAAAAATTGCGGACGTGTGAATGGACCCTTTATAGTGATTGGCCATATTGCTTCCTTTGCTGGCTGGATTTATTTTTCCATCACATTATACACTGCTCGTCTCCAGGGGTCACGACCACCTTGCAGTCCAGCAGCGGTGGTCGTGCCTAGAAAAAATGGACAAAAGACATTTTGTAACTTATTTTGTGTATTGAAAGTAACAGATTGGAAATGAAAGCACAAGTTGATAGTTATAGCGACGTTATTAACCTCTTAAAGGCAATCTGTCCCTATCAAACTGTTTGCATAGACATATAGCAGTGTCTCGCCTGATTAAAATGTTTCTTGTTTTTTTGTTGATCCAAGTAATATTTTATCTTAATATGCAAATTAGGCTTTTTGGTGCAATAAGGGCATCACCGTTGCTCTTGTTGCACACAAGCTCCATCCTTTCTGTGGCCAGCCCCTCCCTCACTGCGCAGCCACTGTCTTGCCCTGTCAATCAAAGCAGCCGGGGGACGGGGGGGATGGCCACAGAAATGAGTCTCACTTGAGTGCAACACGAGCAACGGCAATTGCACCAAAGGCCTAATATATATATATATATATATATATATATATATATATATATATATGTTGGTAAGGCTGATTAGTCAGCCTGCATTTGTGGGAGGGGCGGAGGCTCTTCATATACGAGCCACACCCTCACTCACAGGTGTGTGTTTTCAGGTGCACAGCTGCTGCTGGGTGTCATTAGCACACTAGCTTCTCTGGTGGTAGGAGTCTTTCTTTGCAGCATGGAGCCAGAATAGAGCTTGTTATTTTGCTCTCTGCTACCGTAGCATGCACGCGTCATACTACGTAAGTAGGTTGGGCCGGGGCCGTCTCTCCAGGCCGGTCGGATCCGACTTTGCTAGCGAACGGGAGGCTTCGCCTCAGAATCTGCTACCTCAGGTTTGCTCGTTTGGGCCTAAATACTTCCATTTGCTTTTCATTTTTGGTTGTTGGTAATAAGAGTTGGTTCCTATAAATCTTACAAGTTTCACTTTGCTTCGTTCGTCTCGTATGAGGAATCCGGCTGAAGTAAGAGTTACCCGGGCTGCACGTGACGTCATGTTTGGAGATCGGATGCAGTGTTTATTGTTTAGGCCTTTTGCTGTAGCTGTTCCTTGCCATGTGTCTCCCCCCCCCCCCTTTCCCCCCGCTACCACCATCTTTAAACTTCATGTATTTCACTTTCGTAAGCCGTGTACCGGGGTGGGCTCCCCAGGATACAGCAAAGTCACAGACATGGAAGCAACACTGACACCAGCTTTATATGCAAGAATATAAACTTTACTTTGGAAACAGTATTAACACAAGTACAAACAGTATAAGTAATACCCCAGGCCCACAGTCACCGTCCCTGTCCGAGGGACAGGCCTAGCCTGCTGGCGTACACAGCTGAGCCTACAAGTCGCACTGTGCCGCTATAGAAGACACACCTAACCGGTGGCAGACGCAGCAGAGCCTGCAAGTCAATTACTGCGCTGCAGTCCAGTACAGTAAGGCCTAACAAAGCTATAACCCTATCTAACTAGCTAATACAAGGCCTAGGCTAGTCTCTCGTTACTTTAGGCGCCAAACAGTGAAGTACAATTGGTAATCAGGTGTACTGACCTGCATCCGTTCTGGGCCCTAGGATGCCGCTTACCCAGGATGGCCACCAAGCTCTCAGCAACCGTGCGGCCTTGCTTGATGCTAAGGTTTTCTGTCCATACACTGGAACTGGTCTTCCTGGGACAACCTCTCTTTCAAAGCGCTGGATCCTGACAGGGGACAGCAGATACTCTCCTTCCTTTGAGTGTCCATTCACTGCCGGACATCTGCAAGCCAGGATGGAATCGGATTCAGCCCCTCACAGCACAATCCTTCCACCATGTCAGATCAACACTTACTGGTTCACCCAGAAGCATGCTGACTGTGCTGCAAAACAGCGGCCTCTAGTGCCCGGAAATGCCAAATGACAGCTCCAGTACAATTTAAACATACATATACAGGCAGAGCTTATCCACAATCTCATACTTTCATGCTCCGCTGTTATCCTGAGCGGCATTTACACTTTCGGCTTTTATTTAATGTCTTATGCTGCATCCGCACGTCTTCACTGTACTGCACTTTTCTACTCTTGGTTCGTATTCACTCAGATTGGTCTCACATTCAAGCTGCACTCACCTGTTGGCTGTTACATCTCATTCCGTCCCCAGCCGACAGCCGGATCCGTATTACATGCCTGTTATTACATGTTGTATACTCTGCTTACAGCCATAGCTGCTACTGTTACTCCGTTTTCATGCTCTGGACGCACCACCCTGGTGTTCCCACCTTGCTCCACTCACAACCAGAGCTGCGGTTATACCAATTTTCATGCTCTGCTTATACCCAAAGTTGTGTTCACACTTCTACTGCTACACCAGGTCGTATACCCCACTCACCAAAGCCGCTTTCCATGTCTGCGGTCACATCAAGTTAATATTTCGTTCACATCCAAAGCTGCGTCCGCATGTCTGCTTTTCACATCTTGTCCTATACTCCTTTCACTACTAGAGCTGCGTCCACATGTCTGCTTTCGCATCACGTCAATACTCTGCTCGCTTTCAGGTTGTATTTACACGTCTGCTTTATACCATGCTTTTCATGTGCTACCCATACTCAGAGCTGCGCCTATACCATGTTTTTAGGTACCACTCACATCCAAAGCTGCATTCACCCATTTGTTGTTACATCATGTGTTGTACTCTGCTCCCACTCAAAGCTGCATTCTCCTGTTTATTGCTACATCATGGTTTTGCTCAATCTCACCGGGGCAGTCTGCACCCACCGCTCTGGTACCTCTCTCCTGACAAACATAACTGCGTTCTTTTCAGGCTTATGTTCCCTTCCTTGGTGGTCTGTCACATTCCATAGGCCTAGTTTCTGTTTAATCCTGGTTCATAGTCACTCAGACTGGTCTCCTTTTACTTCTGGTTCATAATCACTCAGACTGGTCTCCTGTTACTTCTGGTTCGTATTCACTCAGATTGGTCTCCTGCCCCAGTTCACCAAACAGCTCCTCAGCGGAGGTCAGTGGGCCGCTAGGAGTACGTTTCCTGCTATGTTTTCACAAGCTGTTCATTTGTTTGTCACGATATGAGACTTCTCTTAGAGAATGCCTCTGGCATTTCATGTTTACGTTTATGGTTCGCGGTGGTTAGTGTTTTATGTACGCACGTGCTTCGGATTACTAATGTCTATATTTTTAACACCTGTCGGCAGTGATGTTTCTTAGGCCACCTTCTAGCCAATCCAATCATTCAAGTCGCTTCATATGCCATCAGGTCCGGCTTACGTTTTAATTACTTAATTTAATTGCTTCAGCCCCATGGCTTCAGGGGTCTGACCAATGGTGGTCTGTCCACCTGTGCAGCTATGCTTTTGAATGACTCATATCTTTACCTGCTTGCCAGCTTATGTTATTAATTTTAGTTAATGTCCGTTATTATCTCCATTTTCTGTCACGTTTCCCTTCGTCTTTTCAGGTCATGCAGTTGAACTATTGGGGTCACCTTCCACGTCGGTCAGGTCTCGTTCCTAACGATATTTCGCCTTGCATGTTATTCAGGCCACGTAGTTTATCTTGGGTATCGCCTGCCACATCGGTCAGGCTCATGGTTTAATTCACGTGCACCTTATTCATGTCACTTTTCATAGTTATAATTCTTAAAAAAATAAAATAAACTCGGCCCCATGGCTTCGGGGGCCCGACGACTGCTTCAGCCCCATGGCTTCGGGGGCCCGACGACTGCTTCAGCCCCATGGCTTCGGGGGCCCGACGACTGCTTCGGCCCCATGGCTTCGGGGGGGCCGACGTCTGCTTCGGCCCCTTGGCTTCGGGGGCCCGACGACTGTTTTCAGTCCTGCTGGGCTGATTGCCTGGTTGGTTGTCCATCTGTGCATCTAGGCTGGCCCCTATGTATCGCATACATACCTGCTTCCCTAATTTCCTAATAATCCATGTTGATCGCTCCATGTTGATCCATGGCTTCGGGAGCCCGACGACTGCTTCGGCCCCATGGCTTCGGGAGCCCGACGACTGCTTCGGCCCCATGGCTTCGGGGGCCCGACGACTGCTTCGGCCCCATGGCTTCGGGGGCCCGACGACTGCTTTGGCCCCATGGCTTCGGGGGGGCCGACGTCTGCTTCGGCCCCTTGGCTTCGGGGGCCCGACGACTGTTTTCAGTCCTGCTGGGCTGATTGCCTGGTTGGTTGTCCATCTGTGCATCTAGGCTGTTTTGGCCCCTATGTATCGCACACATACCTGCTTCCCTAATTTCCTAATAATCCATGTTGATCGCTCCATGTTGATCCATGGCTTCGGGGGCCCGACGACCTGCTTCGGCCCCATGGCTTCGGGGGCCCGACGACCTGCTTCGGCCCCATGGCTTCGGGGGCCCGACGACCTGCTTCGGCCCCATGGCTTCGGGGGCCCGACGAACTGCTTCGGCCCCATGGCTTCGGGGGCCCGGCGACCTGCTTCGGCCCCATGGCTTCGGGGGCCCGGCGACCTGCTTCGGCCCCATGGCTTCGGGGGCCCGGCGACCTGCTTCGGCCCCATGGCTTCGGGGGCCCGGCGACCTGCTTCGGCCCCATGGCTTCGGGGGCCCGGCGACCTGCTTCGGCCCCATGGCTTCGGGGGCCCGGCGACCTGCTTCGGCCCCATGGCTTCGGGGGCCCGACGACCTGCTTCGGCCCCATGGCTTCGGGGGCCCGACGACCTGCTTCGGCCCCATGGCTTCGGGGGCCCGACGACCTGCTTCGGCCCCATGGCTTCGGGGGCCCGACGACTGCTTTGGCCCCATGGCTTCGGGGGCCCGACGACTGCTTTGGCCCCATGGCTTCGGGGGGGCCGACGACTGTTTTCAGTCCTGCTGGGCTGATTGCCTGGTTGGTTGTCCATCTGTGCATCTAGGCTGGCCCCTATGTATCGCATACATACCTGCTTCCCTAATTTCCTAATAATCCATGTTGATCCATGGCTTTGGGGGCCCGACGACTGCTTCGGCCCCATGGCTTCGGGAGCCCGACGACTGCTTCGGCCCCATGGCTTCGGGAGCCCGACGACTGCTTCGGCCCCATGGCTTCGGGGGCCCCACGACTGCTTCGGCCCCATGGCTTCGGGGCCCGACAACTGCTTCGGCCCCATGGCTTCGGGGGCCCCACGACTGCTTCGGCCCCATGGCTTCTAGGCTGATTTGGCCCCTATGCATCGCATACATACCTGCTTCCCTAATTTCCTAATAATCCATGTTGATCGCTCATTTTATGTTTTTACCGCAAACTGGTCCGGTTCGCCCTACAGCATTATTGTCATGTCTTACGCAGATATTTCGTCTTTCTTTAATTGTTCATGCTTTCGTTCAGGTCCTGCCAGAGGAAGAACAAGTAGGGCAATTCGCTCTAGCATTTCAGTCTCTGATTGTAGTCGATCATATCTTGTCAACCAGGTCCCCACGCAAAGTCTTTGCCTTTTTACCACGACCAGGAATTCATTTTCGCCAGTAGCTTCATTGCATTGCATTCCCTCACTCATGGGAGGGCATAGACAGAATCTTGTATATTATGGCTTCATAGCTTCTTGCCGCACTAACCTCCGACTCCCTACAACCACGTTGAATCGGATTTTGGACAAGGTCCAGCATTTTCTCACGGTAGAAGATTCAGATAGTAGGTCGGTCTTCACGTCTCAAGCGTAAAAACAATTCTCAGGGGCGTACAGTAGAACAAAGCGCGGATAGCTGTTGTCTGGGTAACTATTCAAGGATTCTCTTCCTATCTACATGGTTCTTTTTGGCCCTCATTCCTGCATAGTCTAGGCAGTTAGGTTTTGGTCCCACGATCTCCTGACGCTAGGGCATTGCCAGTACTCGCACTAGAACCAAACTTTACAAGTTTCAGTTGGTTTTTATGATCCATTTCACAACGTATTCTCGGTCCTCCATTCCGCTTTGGTGCAGTATCCGCAATATTGAGCATCATGTCTCTGGCCTTGTCATCCACAAGATGGGTTGTAGGTTTCCTACTGGTCTTGCCTCACATACCCCGAATTTTCGCTCTAGATCCCGGATGCCTTGCAGTTGGCTTGGGGATTAGTTTGTACATGCCATTCAAATTCCTTTTCTACCCTACTTGGCTTGGTTTTTGCCCACTTATAGGCCTACCCACGATCATGGCTTAGGGCACACAACAAGCCATTTAGTCAGGTCAGCTAAGACACGCCTAGCTGGGTTAGGTTGTTCCTGTTGTTTTCTCCCTAGGGTTCTTCGGATACCTCTTGGCCGTAGCCATGACCACAAGTTGGTAAGGCTGATTAGTCAGCCTGCATTTGTGGGAGGGGCGGAGGCTCTTCATATACGAGCCACACCCTCACTCACAGGTGTGTGTTTTCAGGTGCCCCACCCTCCCTCCCTTATCTTCTCATTTCCACAGGGTATGCCCACTTATAGGCCTACCCACGATCATGGCTTAGGGCACACAACAAGCCATTTAGTCAGGTCAGCTAAGACACGCCTAGCTGGGTTAGGTTGTTCCTGTTGTTTTCTCCCTAGGGTTCTTCGGATACCTCTTGGCCGTAGCCATGACCACAAATATATATATATATATATATATTTTTTTTTTTTTTTTTTATTTTTTTTTATTTTTATTTTTTTATATATATTAAGAAAAAGTATTGTAGCTCGGCAACAGAGCCTCGGATCAAACAAACCTTTAATTCAGGTGAACCAGAGCTATGTGTCTATGCAGACAGCGTGATAAGGAGGTCGCTGGGGACAGGTTCCCTCTCACAGCCATCTGCACGCTGCCTTTTGACAGTGGGTGTCAGCGGTCCTCAGTCTACAGAGTAGTCTTTTGCTATTGCTGTAGTAGGAGGAGCGGGAATATATCATTGTGCCCTCCTCCATGAACGGCTGGGACCATGATTGAAGGGGACACCCCCTCCCCGTCATCCATAGGGTCACCGGCAGGACTGTATTTACTATTCACACTGCCCTCCCCACTAAGCCTGAATGCACCCCATTTAAAGGCCCATTTACGCTCAACAACTATCTCCATGATAATTGGTCATGGTCAGTGTTGTCAAAGCAGAAGATTAACAAGGAGACTCGTATTATCAGTTGCCATGCTGTAAAAATGAATGTTATTGGAGCTGCTATTAATGAATGTTTATACCGCTCATAGTGCAGTATACAATAGGGAGCCATGCCACCAAATAATTAATACAATGACTAAATAACACCACCGCACCATGATTATATAACACCGCCATACAGCGTGTAAATAACACTGCTGTACCATGATTAGATAACACCGCCATACAGTGGGTAAATAACACAAATGTACCATGATTAGATAACACCGCCATACAGTGGGTAAATAACACAAATGTACCATGATAAGATAGCACTGCCATACAGTGTGTAAATAACACTGCTGTACCATGACTGAATAACACCACCTCAATGTGACTGGATAACACCGCCATACAGTGGGTAAATAACACGCTGTACCATGACTGAATAACACCACCTCAATGTGACTGGATAACACCGCCATACAGTGGGTAAATAACACGCTGTACCATGACTGAATAACACCACCTCAGTGTGACTGGATAACACCGCCATACAGTGTGTAAATAACACTGCTGTACCATGACTGAATAACACCACCTCAATGTGACTGGATAACACCGCCATACAGTGGGTAAATAACACGCTGTACCATGACTGAATAACACCACCTCAATGTGACTGGATAACACCGCCATACAGTGGGTAAATAACACGCTGTACCATGACTGAATAACACCACCTCAGTGTGACTGGATAACACCGCCATACAGTGTGTAAATAACACTGCTGTACCATGACTGAATAACACCACCTCAATGTGACTGGATAACACCGCCATACAGTGACTGATAACATTCAGTAAGTTTGCCAAAATGTTCCAGAGCATTTTATAAAATCTGATCATTTTGGCACCACAGATGCAATGCTGATTGTATATTACAGTCATATTGTATGCATCTATGGCATTACTGATTGTGTGCGGTTATACAGGTGTAGAAACATACAAAAGTTGTTACATTTTAATATTACAATTTTATAATAGTACTAAGGCTACTTTCACATTAGCGTTTTTCTTTTCCGGCATAGAGTTCCGTCCTAGGAGCTCTATACTGATCTGATCAGGCATATCCCCATGCATTCTGAATGGATAGAAATCAGTTCAGGATGCATCAGGATGTCTTCAGTTCAGTCATTTTGACTGATCAGGCAAAAGAGAAAACCGTAGCATGCTACAGTTTTATCTCCGGCGAAAAAAACGGAAAGACTTGCCTGAATGCCGTATCCGGCATTTTTTTCTATAAGAATGTATTAGTGCCGGATCCGTCATTCAAAATACCGGAATGCCGGATCCGTCCTTCCAGTCTGCGCATGTGCAGACCTTTAAAAATGAGAAAAAAAAAAATACCAGATCCGTTTTGCCTGATGACACCAGAAAAACGGATCCGGTATTGCAATGCATTTTTTTGACTGATCAGGCATTTTTCTGAATGATCAGGATCATGATCAGTCTGAAAAATGCCTGATCAGTCAGAAAAAATGACATGCGCTTGCATACAGTTTGCCTGATCAGGCAGTCAGTTCAGACAACGGAACTGCCTGCCGGAATCAAACAACGCAAGTGTGAAAGTAGCCTTATTACAGGAAAGGAGTTAAATAGACAGACAGGCCTGTAGGAAAGCTGGTTACCTCTGTGGGCGCAGTAATGGTGCCTCTATCCCTTGCCACCCAGCTTCCCCAGATACCTCTGTGAAGCCTGCCTGTTAGACAAGTTTTTCATTCCGGATTTTAGGAGAGTTGGGTGGCAGCCTATATGGGCGCTGTAACACAGATACGACTAAAATAAGCTGAAGGTAAAGACTTAGGGGCCTTGCACACGACCGTATGCCCTCCAAGATATACGGTCTGTGAGCGGGCTATATGTCCCGGAGTGGCATTGATTGCGCGCGCGGGAGTACATGGCATCATAGGTTGCACTGATGCTGTGCACATCAGGCACCCCGCACTCCTATGATCTTATGAGTGCGGGACAATAGCCCTGCTGACGGCCCGACGTGCACAGCATCATTGTAATCTATGACCCTGTGTACTCCCGCGCGCACGATCAATGCTGCTCCGGGACATATGGCCCGCTCACAGACCGTATATCTTGGAGGGCACACGGTCGTGTGCAAGGGCTCTTAGGAGGAGATTTATCAAACTGGTGTAAAGTAGAGCTGGGGTTGTTGCCCATAGCAACCAATCAGACTCCACCTTTCATTTTTCACAGCTCCTTTGGGATATGAAAGGAGAAATCTGATTGGTTGCTAAGGGCTACTAAGCCAGTCCTACTTTACACCAGTTTGATAAATCTCCCCCTTAGACTGTGTTCACATCACGTGTTTGTCTTGCGTTAAACGTATGTAAAAAGCGTATATGTTAAATGGATGCCATACAGTGAGAGTATGTAAAAATATATACGTTAACTTATACATTATTTTTGTCTGACTTTTTGTACTGCACTTTTGCATCCTTTTTTTTTTCTCTCTAACGTATATAATTAACCCTTTCCCGACCACCCAAAGCAAATTTACGTTGTCGGCCAGGCATTTAAAAATGGGGCCCGCTCTTGAGCGGGTGCCATAGCTGCTGGGTGCCTGCGGCCTTCTTAGCTCCATAGGAACATAGGAGCACATTTATTAAGACCAATTGGCGAAGTTATGTAGAGGCATACATTTCACGTATCCACTGCCGATTCTAAATGTAAGACAGCTTCATTGTGTTCTTACATTTAAGACCATTTTCTACCCCTAAACCAGGCCTACAAAATGATGAATGAGACAGACCTGCCAGCACATCCCCTTCCCTGCCATTGCCATGACCCCCCCATAGTGTATTTCTCATACATAAAAGTTCAATTCGCCCCTCCCCCCCCCCCCCCCCCCCCAAAAAAATAAAAATGATCGTGGGCTTCGCCGTGTGCGAAAAATGCCCATGCTATTAAAATATAAAAACGGCGAAACAGAAAAAAAAGTCTAAATTGCCGATTTGCTGTTTTTTTGGTAGCTTCCACAAAAGTGATGAAAAAGTCATACGCACCCCAAAATGGTATCGCTTCGCAAAAAAAATTAGCCCTCACACAGCTCCATACACGTAACTGCAAAAAAGTTATAGGGTTCAGAATATGGCGATGAAAAGAAGAAAAAAAAAAATTCAAAGTTAAATTATTTTTTTTTTGTATTAAAACGCAAGAAATACTATACATATGTGGTATAATAACGTGATGTGAACCCATCCTTAGGCTTCGTTCACATCAGCGTTCAGCCTTTCCGTTCTCCTGCGCCGTTTAGTAGCAGGAGAACGGAAAGGATGGATTCGGCACATAACTGAGCCGAACGGAGCCTACGGACCCCATAGACTATAGTGGGGTCCGTTAAGTTTCCGCTCAGATGATGATTTTGGAGCGGAGACAAAAGTAGTGCATGCAGGACTTTTGTCTCCGCTCCAAAATCATCTTCTGAGCGTAAACCTAACGGACCCCATTATAGTCTATGGGGTCCGTAGGCTCAGTTATGTGCCGAATCCAGCCTAAACGGCGCAGGAGACCGGAAAGGCTGAGTGGTGATGTGAACGAAGCCTTAGGCTACTTTCACACCTGCGTTTAGGTACATTGAAAGTCAATGGGGGACGGATCCGTTTGAAAATTGAGCCATACTGTATCAACTTCAAACGGATCTGTCCCCATTGACTTACATTGTAAGTCTGGACGGATCCGTTTGCCTCCGCGCGGCCAGGAGGACATCCGAACGCTGCAAGCAGCGTTCAGGTGTCCGCCTGCTGAGCGGAGCGGAGGACAAACGGTGCCAGACTGATGCATTCTGAGCGGATCCGCATCCACTCAGAATGCATTAGGGCTGGACGGATCCGTTCGGGGCCGCTTGTGAGAGCCTTCAAACGGAACTCGCAAGCAGAGCCCCGAACGCAAGTGTGAAAGTAGCCTTACTTGGGAAATATGCTCATAAACCACAATATACATACCTTCTGGAGAAGCTGAAGGAGTCCTAGCACATAACACCGGACCAGGCACTATAAAGTGTCATTCACATGTCAGTGTCCCATGTACCCATTCATTTTAATGGTGCATTCACACGTCAGTTTTTTTCGCCACGGTCTGTGGTCAGCACAGAAGCGTGCTCTATTTTGTCAGTCATCCCCATTATAGTCCATGGGTCCATGAAAACCACAGATGTCATCCATGTTTCATGTATCATTAGGAAGAGATGCTTTTAAAAAATTTTTTTAGCTGCACAGTGTCGTGAAACATGGATGACGCATGGACAGCAAAAAACTGTCTCATGGACCACCCACGGGCATCTTCACGGAGGCATCACTGACCACCTTTTCACAGATTTAAGCAAGGACACGGATGTGTGAATGAGGCTTAGATCAGAAACGACTATCAAGCTGAATACAGCAGCAGCTACACCCGGTGGCTCTGCTCCACTCATCTGCTGCTGCCCAGAGACTCTGAGGAATGTGGAAGAAAGAACAAGCTGAGCAGAAGAAGGTGCTCCTGGGGTCAGGGTCATAAATACCAGTACGGACTGAACTATTACACTGAAGCCGCACAGGGGCGGGTGCATTGCTGAACTTTCCGCTTGTGTTGTAGGACATTTCTGGTGTGACTGAACCAGGATGCCCTGACTCTTCAAGCAGGTATCCAGTAGCAGCACTAAGGCTACTTTCACACTGGCGTTTTGGCTTTCCGTTTGTGAGATCTGTTCAGGGCTCTCACAAGCGGTCCAAAACGGATCCGTTTTGCCCTAATGTATTCTGAATGTAAAAGGATGCCTGCAGCATTTTGGTGTCCGTCTGACGAAACTGAGCCAAACGGATCTGTTCTGACGCAAAATGTAAGTCAATGGGGACGGATCCGTTTTCACTAACACAATCTGGCACAATAGAAAACGGATCCGTCTCCCATTGACTTTCAGTGGTGTTCAAGACGGATCCGTCATGGCTATAGAAGACAGAATACAAATGGATCCGTTGGATGCATGCGGTTGTATTAATGTAACGGATCCGTTTTTGCAGATCCATGACAGATCCACCCAAAACGCGAGTGTGAAAGTAGCCTAAGGTGAAAAATCTAATTCTCTGTGAAGTGCCCCTCTTTCCTGACGACCCTAGAGATTTGCCCTTAAAGGAAATTTCTGAGATATTTTTTTTACTGGTGACCTATCCTCTGGATTGGTCAACATTATCCTATCGGTAGGGATTTCTTAGGACAGATTTCTTTAGATATTTCTGTTTTGATTGTAATATGAGACAAAATAGGATGAAAGGAGAAAAATTGATAGTAATAGTAGCCTTGGGATATTTTTTTCTCTGCATTTTTTTATTTTTTTTTATTATATACAGTACAGACCAAAAGTTTGGACACACCTTCTCATTCAAAGAGTTTTCTTTATTTTCATGACTATGAAAATTGTAGATTCACACTGAAGGCATCAAAACTATGAATTAACACATGTGGAATTATATACATAACAAAAAAGTGTGAAACAACTGAAAATGTCATATTCTAGGTTCTTCAAAGTAGCCACCTTTTGCTTTGATTACTGCTTTGCACACTCTTGGCATTCTCTTGATGAGCTTCAAGAGGTAGTCACCTGAAATGGTTTCCACTTCACAGGTGTGCCCTGTCAGGTTTAATAAGTGGGATTTCTTGCCTTATAAATGGGGTTGGGACCATCAGTTGCGTTGTGGAGAAGTCAGGTGGATGCACAGCTGATAGTCCTACTGAATAGACTGTTAGAATTTGTATTATGGCAAGAAAAAAGCAGCTAAGTAAAGAAAAACGAGTGGCCATCATTACTTTAAGAAATGAAGGTCAGTCAGTCCGAAAAATTGGGAAAACTTTGAAAGAGTCCCCAAGTGCAGTCACAAAAACCATCAAGCGCTACAAAGAAACTGTCTCACATGCGGACCGCCCCAGGAAAGGAAGACCAAGAGTCACCTCTGCTGCGGAGGATAAGTTCATCCGAGTCACCAGCCTCAGATATTGCAGGTTAACAGCAGCTCAGATTAGAGACCAGGTCAATGCCACACAGAGTTCTAGCAGCAGACACATCTCTAGAACAACTGTTAAGAGGAGACTGTGTGAATCAGGCCTTCATGGTAGAATATCTGCTAGGAAACCACCGCTAAGGACAGGCAACAAGCAGAAGAGACTTGTTTGGGCTAAAGAACACAAGGAATGGACATTTGACCAGTGGAAATCTGTGCTTTGGTCTGATGAGTGCAAATTTGAGATCTTTGGTTCCAACCACCGTGTCTTTGTGCGACGCAGAAAAGGTAAACGGATGGACTCTACATGCCTGGTTCCCACCTTGAAGCATGGAGGAGGAGGTGTGATGGTGTGGGGGTGCTTTGCTGGTGACACTGTTGGGGATTTATTCAAAATTGAAGGCATACTGAACCAACATGGCTACCACAGCATCTTGCAGCGGCATGCTATTCCATCCGGTTTGCGTTTAGGCTACTTTCACACTTGCGTTTGGAGTGGATCCGTCTGGTGTTTGTACAGACGGATCAGCTCCTATAATGCAAACGATGGTATCCGTTCAGACGGAACCGTCTGCATTATATTTTACTAAAAAGTGTAAGTACAATTTGTATTCAGACGGATCCGTCCAGACTTTACATTGAAAGTTAATGGGGGGTGGATCCGTTTGAAAAATGCATCATATTGTGTCACCTTCGAACGGATCCACCCCCATTGACTTCCATTGTAACTGGACGGATCCGTTTGCCTGCTGAGCGGAGCGGAGGACAGACGGTGCCAGACTGATGCATTCTGAGTGGATCCGCATCCACTCAGAATGCATTAGGGCTGGACGGATCCATTCGGGGCCGCTTGTGAGAGCCTTCAAACGGAACTCACAAGCGGAGCCCCGAACGCTAATGTGAAAGTAGCCTTAGTTGGACCATCATTTATTTTTCAACAGGACAATGACCCCAAACACACCTCCAGGCTGTGTAAGGGCTATTGTCACAACCAGACAGCTGAGAAGCTCTGACAGAGGCCTTTCAGAACCTCCTCCTTGAGTTTCTGTGTTGTGGTATTCAGCTCCTCCTCTCGTTAGCCTCTCTCAGCTGTCATGTGTTGGACTAATTGCTTCCCTTTAAATTCCTCCCCAGAATGCTTTTCTGGGCGGCCTATACTTCTTCCTGGAGTGTGTGTGCATGCTGACCTTGTTCTCCTGCCTGCTACAAAGCTAAGTGTTGTACCTTTATCTGTTATTTTCTGTTTGCTGGATCCCAGGTGACCCTGACTCCCTCCGTATCTTGTGTAGGGAGCCGGTGGTCGTGCCCCCTCACTATTGTAGGGTGCTCAGGGCTTTATAGTCAAGGTTCGTGGATATGCAAACCTCCACCATTAGGATCTTTGCATAGGCTGAGCAGCCAGGGAAAGTGCCAGGTCTTCTGCAGGGGTCTCCCTTGGTTCCTTAGCTTTCGGATCCAGCGAGTCATTTATACATGTTGCTTTGCCTTGTTTTCTGTACACCGTCCGTGACAGCTATTTGACCATGAAGGAGAGTGATGGGGTGCTGCGCCAGATGACCCGGCCTCCACAGTCACCGGACCTGAACCCAATCTAGATGGTTTGGGGTGAGCTGGACCGCAGAGTGAAGGCAAAAGGGCCAACAAGTGCTAAGCATCTCTGGGAACTCCTTCAAAACTGTTGGAAGACCATTTCAGGTGACTACCTCTTGAAGCTCATCAAGAGAATGCCAAGAGTGTGCAAAGCAGTAATCAAATCAAAAGGTGGCTACTTTGAAGAACCTAGAATATGACATATTTTCAGTTGTTTCACACTTTTTTGTTATGTATATAATTCCACATGTGTTAATTCATAGTTTTGATGCCTTCAGTGTGAATCTACAATTTTCATAGTCATGAAAATAAAGTAATCTCTTTGAATGAGAAGGTGTGTCCAAACTTTTGGTCTGTACTGTATATTTTTTAGTTTAAAGAGGTTGTCCAGGTTTTTTCTGTTAATGACGTATCCTCAGGATAGGTCATCAACATTAAATCAGCGAGAGCACCCCCCGCTGATCACCCCCTTTAATTGTTCCTTCAAGGGCTTATACACAGCCTGGTCCGTGCTGTAGACCACACTTGTAAATTACCAGCACATGCAGAAACATATATATATATATATATATATATATATTTTTTTTTTTCAGGATCCCTTTGTCCTGAAGAGTACAGTGTTTGACTATGCATTTCATACCAGCCTTTTCTATGTCTCACTGCGATGTTTCTGCTACCTTCGGCCCTTTTCCGCGCATGCGCAGTGGCCCAGAATTTTATGCTACCTTCGGCGCGTTCACGCTACGGGTGAATCCTCCACGCCTGCATCGGCAAACCCCCGGCAGAGCCAATGAGAAGCCGAGGTGAGAGACACACCTCCCACGTCACTACTGGAAGTGATGTGGGTAGCAGAAAATTCCGGAACACCGGTTCCTGGCACAGGCACAAGTAAGGGCTTACCTGTGCATCGCTGGACGGGTGAGTCTACCTTACTAAAGATGGCAGCTTCATGTGTTCGCTGGCGAACACTGCGAACTGACCCTCGCTGCTAATACATACACAGCGTTCCAAATTATTATGCAAATTATATCTTTCTCTGATTTTCCTAAATGGTTGATGCAAATGACAGGCAGTATAATTTTCAAGTCATCAACCGTTACAGTATAAATCGCATTTTATTGAACAAACCTCCCGATGATAACAGTATTTTATTTTTTCACAAATAAAAAAAAACTCAAAATACTAATTATTCCAAATTATTATGCAAAACAGAGTTTCCAAACATTTTATAGGTTGTAAAGAACTGAAAATGGTCATTTGTTGAATTTGCAGTTTTAATAGGTCACATTTACTGAAATCACAAGGTATTTCAATCAAAAACATCTTAGCAGGCCAAGTTACATGTTAACATAGGACCCCTTCTTTGATATCGCCTTCACGATTCTTGCATCCAAGAGTTTCAGCTTGATTTCTTTTGCAGGTTGTCAGAATAGCCTCCCAGAGCTGCTGTTTTGATGTGAACAGTCTCCCACCCTCATAGATATTTTGCTTGAGGATACTCCAAAGGTTCTCAATAGGGTTGAGGTCAGGGGAGGATGGTGGTCACATCATGAGTTTCTCTCCTTTTATGCCCATAGGAGGAGGTATTCTTTGCAGCATGAGATGCAGTGTCATGCGTGAAGATTAATTTGCTATGGAAGGCAGGGTTCTTTTTTTTGTACCATGGAAGGAAGCGGTTTATATACTTTCCCGAGGTCATTTTCACACCTCGCTGGACCCTAAAGGGGCCTAGAAGCTCTCTCCCCATGATTCTGGCCCAAAACAGGACTCCACCACGTCCTTGCTGACGTTGCAGCCTTGGGACATGGTGGCCATCCACCGACCATCCACTACTCCATCCATCTGGACTATCCAGATTTGCACGGCACTCATCAGTAAGCAAGGCTGTTTAAAAATTAGTCATCAAGTACCGTATTTTTTGCCCTATAAGACGCATCGGCCCATAAGACGCACATATGTTTTAGAGGAGGACAATAAGAAAAAAATATTTTTAATTACACCTCAGGTCACACCACCAATCAGGTGGTCTTGATGTTAATCAGACCTCAGCTGACAGCCCTAATCAGACCCCCCAATGTTAATAAGACCTCAAATCATACCCCCAATCAGACCTCAGCTCAGACCCCAATGTAAATGACCCCCAATCAGACTTTTGATAAGAGCCCCATACCTCTCATCAGCCCCCATATCAGCCATTATGCCTCTCAGCCCCCAGCAGCCTCATGTTTTATAAAATAAAAGAACACTTACCTCTCCTGCTCCTGGACGCCGCCACTCCTCAACTACATCGCAATCCTCTTCCTCCTACTGTCGGCTGTGCTGTGAACTGGCGCACACAGCGTGAGGTCACAGAGCGCCCTCACGCTGTGCACAGCCTTCACAGCCAACAAGCGAGGACCTGGAAACGGTGAGTACAGAGCCTTCACTGCTTCCTGGTCCTCCGGTACTAATGAGCGTTTTCATAATGGAAGTGCTCATTAGTATTCGCCCCATAAGACGCATGCGCATTTCCCCCCCACTTTGTTCACAGTACGGTGATCAAGCTTCAGTTTAATATCTAATGTTTTCGTACCTTGTCCAAGGCATTGCAGTATTTGATGCTTTTTGGTAGCGGAGAAATCCTTCTTCTTTCCCATATTGCTTGAAACCTGTGACCTGCTTAATAATGTGGAACATCCTTCAAAGGGCCAGTTCACATAGAGTTTTTGGGCACTGATTTTGGAGTGTTCGTTCGCTTCCGTTTTGTCCCTATTCATTGTCAATGGGGACAAAACTGAACAGAACGGAATTCTCCAAAATGCATGCGTTCCCAGACTGGAGAGCAAACCGCAACATGTTTTATTTTGCTTTCCGTCCTGTGAAAAATGGAAAAACTGACCCCCCCGGATGCAAGTCAATGGGGGTGGATCCATTTTCTCTGGCACAATAGAAAACGGATCCGTCCTCCATTGACTTTCAATGGTGTTCAAAACTGATCCGTTTTGGCTATGTTAAAGAAATGTTAAAGATAATACTACCGGATCCGTTCATAACGGATGCAGACAGTTGAATTATCAGTAACTGAAGAGTTTTTGCTGATCCCTGCCGGATCCAGCAAAACTACTAGTGTGAATGTAGGCTTAGCCAGTTCTACTTTACACTAGTTTGATAAATCTCCCCCTATATCTTTATGGCACTTGAATCCAATTTGCATTATAATTTGGATTGCGGTGTACATCAGATCTGCACTACAAGTGTTGTGAGCAGAGTCTCTCTTGTCCTAAAGTAGGAGGCACTCTTTAGGCTGGCTTTTCATTTTTCTATGCAATTGCAACTTTTCTAGTCGCATTTTGCATTTTACACCTCCCTCTCCGACCCTGCCTCATTCATGATTATTTACACCAGAAACTGCAAGGTTGATTTATTTTTCATTTTATTAGGCTACTTTCACACTAGCGTTCGGGTTTCCGCTCGTGAGCTCCGTTTGAAGAGCTCACGAGCGGACCCGAACGCAGCCGTCCAGCCCTGATGCAGTCTGAATGGAGGCGGATCCGCTCAGACTGCATCAGTCTGGCGGCGTTCAGCCTCCGCTCCGCTCGCCTCCGCACGGACAGGCGGACAGCTGAACGCTGCTTGCAGCGTTCGGGTGTCCGCCTGGCCGTGCGGAGGCGTGCGGATCCGTGCGGATCCGTCCAGACTTTCAATGTAAGTCAATGGGGACGGATCCGTTTGAAGATGCCACAATGTGGCTCAATCTTCAAGCGGATCCGTCCCCCATTGACTTTACATTGAAAGTCTGGACGGATCCGTACTAGGCTATTTTCACACTTAGCTGTTCTATGCTAAAAATAATGCAGACGGATCCGTTCTGAACGGAGCCTCCGTCTGCATTATTATGAGCGGATCCGTTCAGAACGGATCCGCCCGAACGCTAGTGTGAAAGTAGCCTTAATTGTACTGAAGCAATAAAAAAAAGTGCTTGCAAAGGTGGACATAGCTTTAACCCATTTATGACATCCACCATACCTGTGTGGTGGAAGTCGAGGTTTTAAACATTGTGCTGGCTGGCAGTGTGCATAACTGTGATAGACATTTAACCCCTTAGATGCCATGGTCAGTGGCAACCACTGTATATGTAGTGGTCATTTACTAGGAGCAGACTAAGGCCGAGTTCACACGAACGTGTGTGACCCGTGCTCGTGCTGTGGCCCGCAAATAGCGGGCCGCAATGCACGATCGCCGGCCGTAGGTCAGCCGCATCGGATCGTGGACCCATTCACTTTAATGGGTCCGCGATCCGTCCGTTCCGCTAAAAGATAGGACATGTTCTATCTTTTTGCGGAACGGGGGTACGGGACGTAACCGCACGGAAGCACTCCGTAGTGCTTCCGAGGGGTCCCGTCCCATGCGGCCATTCCACGATTCCGGATTTGCGGACCTGTTGAAGTGAATGGGTCCGCATCCGTGATGCGGAATGCACACGGAACTGTGGCCGTGTATTGCGTGTAATACGGCCACAGATCACACACTAAGCCTAAGGGCTCATGCACACGACAGTATTTTGCGTTCAGTATACTGGACGTTTTTTGAGTTCAGTATGCGGAACATATACTGAACCATTAATTTCAGTGTCCCCGTGTGCATTCCGTTTCAGTATTTCGGTGCCGTGAAAAGATAAATCATGTCCTATTCTTGTCCGCAAATCACGGTGCTTGGCTCCATTCAAGTCAATGGGTCCGCAAAAAAAACGGAACACATACGGAAATGCATCCGTATGTCTTCCGTATCCGTTCCGTTTTTGCTGAACCATCTATTGAAAATGTTATGCCCAGCCCAATTTTTTCTATGTAATTACTGTATACTTTATATGGCATACGGAAAAACGGAAACACAACGGAAACAAAAAACGGAACAATGGATCCGTAAAAAACGGACCGCAAAACACTGAAAAAGCAATACTGTCGTGTGCATGAGCCCTAAAAGCCAATAAATTGGTATTGTAGCCTGGAGCCTTCTGATGACTTAAAGGGGTTTTATAAACTTAGACTTTGATGGCATATCGCTAGGATATGCCACCGGTGTCAGATAGGTGCGAGTCCCACCTCCCTCGGCTATTTTCATAGCTCCCATGGAAACGAATGGAGAGCATGCTGAGCATGCGTGTTCTGTTCTCCTTCACTTTCGGGGCCCATTCTGCAGATAAGTGCGGTTCCCACCTCTGAGACCAACACCTATTTGACTTTGACGGCATATCCTAGTGGCATACCACTGCTGTGGATGCACACAAGCTGTGCTATCTTATCAACTGCCTGCTCCAAATTGCAAGTTGTTAGTGAGTTGTGCACGGCGGAGAAAAACCACACTGACACCTCTCCAGGATCAAAGCATAAATCTCTCGTTTTAGAAGCAGTATATATGTACATCAGAGGGGGCGTCCCCCTGAGGCTCGGGGCATTGTTCCATTAGTCATTATACAAAAATGTTTTTTTTCAGTTCTGCGCAATTAGCATAGCTAAGGAATGTAAACTATAGATAAGTGCGGAGTGGTCCTGGATGCCAGCGCCATCTTGTAATGGCTTCAGATCTTTCAGTCTCATATCCACAACACCACTGTGATTTTACCATAGACTGCAGTGGTAAACCATTGCAGTCTAGTGTATATGTGATCTACTGATCGGTTGTTGAAGTCCCCTAAGAGGACTGAAAAAAAAAGTTTGAAAAAATATAAAAAATCTTATTCCCATTCCCTATTTTACAAATAAAAATTAATAACTAAAAAATAAATTTTTTATTGCCACATCTGAAAATGCCTTAACTATTAAAATATTAAAATGTTTATCCAGTAAGGTTAACACAGTAAGGCTACATTCACTTCTTTGGTAAACGTTTCCAGCAGGCTGTTCTGGCATATCGCTAGGACGTGCCACCAATGTCAGATAGGTCAGATTCCTTTGGATAGGTGATAGCATTCGTATTTGGCAGAACCCCTTTAACAATGGCTTTGTTATGTAAAAAAAAGAAATACCTGACAAAAAAACAAGAAACATCTTGCCAGTACATTAGTATGGTATATTATTCACGTTTACGTTCCTATATGCTTTTTTTTGTTATTTTAATGTGCTTGGTGATTATTATTATTTTTTTCGTAACATGTTCCTGTTTTTTGCCCATATAAGGCCTCTTGCACACGACCGTATGCCCTCCGAGACATACGGTCTGTGAGCGGGCCATATGTCCCGTAGCGGCATTGATCGTGCGCACGGGAGTACACAGCGTCATAGATTACAATGATGCAGTGCACGTCGGGCCGCCCATGGCACTATTGTCCCGCACTCATCTGATCATATGAGTGCGGGACAATAGCCCCGCGGACGGCCCGACGTGCACAGCCTCATTGTAATCTTTGATGCTGTGTACTCCCATGCGTACGATCAATGCCGCTCCGGGACATATGGCCCGCTCACAGACCGTATGTCTCAGAGGGCATATGGTAGTGTGAAAGAGGCCTTAGGTTGAGTTCAGTTATTTAATCAGTTATTTCCATTATAAGGGCTCTGTGCCCATGCTGCAGACTACAAATAGCGGTTCACAAGGAACTGGCAATGGTCGTGTGCACTTGGGGCTGCTTTCCGAGGGCGTTCGAGTCTGTGACTCCACACTGCAAAAGACAAGACATGTCCTATCTTTTACCGTATCTTGCAGTTCATGGACACATTCCAGTCAATATGGTGTACATGGCCAGTGCCCTTATGTTTGGTGGCATGAGCCATTAGTCAATGGGTTAAATGTATCACACATTCCTTTTGCATTTTTCACATATTTGTCCTTTTTTTTTTTTTTTTTTGTATCCTCTGATATACAGTGCTCAGCTATCTCCAGTGCCAGTCAAGAATGAACAGAGTGGCAGGGAGCATGCATTACATGCCACTCCATCAGATAGAGGGAATGGGACACCATTTTTGGATCTGTGGGGGTCTCAGTGATCAGACCCCCTAGCGATAAGCTAATTATCCCCTATCATTTGGATAGGTAATAACTTCTAAACTTTGCAAGCCCCTTTTAATTATAAAAAAAAAAAAAAATGAAAAATGGACAACTTAGAATATACAGTATACAAAAATTAAACAAAAAATGTGTTGTGCATCTGTATTTGATTAGTATTTTTTGTTTTTTTCTGGGTGGGTGCCATAGGCTGCATGTTTGTATGGCCTAGGTATAGGTATTTCTTATCCTATTTGGATAAAAAGATTGGGATTAAACCCTTTAGCGAAAGATGCTCTGAGGAGCAGCAGGAAGCGCTCCTTCCCTACAACTGGCTGCTCATTTACTGCAGCTGTCTCCTCCACAGTATGAGAATGAGCGATTGCTACTGCGGTCACTCGTCCCCACACGGAATCATGGTTTCTGGGCAGTAGATCACTGTTTAGACTGCAAGATCTGCTGCCCAGAAATGATCATTTACTTTCCTCCACGAACGAGTGTTTTGCTCGTTCATCGGGTGATTGGCTGCACCTTTAGACAGCCAGATTATTGGGAAGGAGTGTTCGTAGGAACGTTGACCCTCATTAATCTGCCTGACAATCGGGCCATGTAAACCCACTGTAAGGGGACACAGTGCAGATGTATGTGCAGAAAATCCACATGAAATCCTCACCAAAACGGCACAAAAAAACCCACACACAAATCTGCACTGACGTCGTTTTGGTGGATTTTTTTTTATGCGGGTTTTGGTGCGGATTTGATGCAGATCTCACCATTCCATTAAAAAGGGTGAAATCTGCACAAGAAAAACACAATTGAAGTGCGGCAGGTCAATTTCGCACCTAAGTAAAAAAGAAATAAGTACATGAGATTTGTCTAATCTCATACACTCTGCTGGGACTGTTTTACGCTGCAGTTTTTCCACACGGAAAAAATGCGTGTAACGTGCATAGTTTGCAGGCACCCTAAGGCCTCTTTCACACGAACGTAAGTGCTCTGTGTCTGTGCTGCGGGCCGCATACGGCGGTTCCGCAATACATGGGTCACCAGACATGTGCATTCTGCATCATGGATGCGGACCCATTCACTTGAATGGGTCTGCAAATCCGGAGATGCGGTGCGGAATGCAACGGAGTGCTTCAGTGGTGTTCCGTAAAAAGATAGAACTTGTTCTATCTTTTTGCGGAACTGACGGATCGCGGACCCCATTCAAGTGAATGGGTCTGCGATCTGCATGCGGCTGCCCCACGGCAATTTGCGGTCCGCAGCATGGGCATGGAGCCCTTACGTTCATGTAAAAGAGGCCTAAAGGTGAGAGTGCCGTGCGTCTTCTGCTTGGATCCAATCCGTAAGGCAGACCTGACACTGTGGGTACTGGGGCCAGCTGCTCTTGTTCTTACTAGACCCTACTGGCATTCCTCTAGCAGGGAGACCTTCTGATGACATAATGAGGGTTTCAGGCATTCCTGGAATTGTCTTTTACAGTGGCGTATTCACTGATCCACCAGCTCAATAAGGCATTTAATCATGGTCACTGACCATGATGAAGAGCATCGGGAAGAGAAACAACCCGGGCGTGTTGTAGAATATTATTCTGTGGCTCTCTGGAATAGAAGTGGTGTTCAGATAGTCTTCAAAGAATCAGTACTGTAATAGTTGTGTGAAATGACAGCTAATAATTACATATATTTTTATTAAACTGTAGTAAAATGTTAATGACCTGAAAAATGAAACAATATGCTTAATGGTAATTTATTGTAAAATATGTGTAATGATAAAAAAAAGCTCATTAGACAGTTGGCCTGAAGGTCAAGGCCTGATAAAGGTTAATCAGACCACAATGACAGGCAATAAATAGTTTTTGAGCATATTGTACAGACAGGTACTTTACAGAAACATAGTGCACATGCATGGTGACAACTGATCCATGAGCACTATCACAATAGGGAGTCTGGAAATTCACTGGTAAACCAGACTCGGGGCCTAGCTCGGCTGAATGTAATGATACATTTCACTTAGAGAGCTGTCGCTTCATTCTGGAGAAAAAGGAGTTTTAATCCATATGCAAATGACTAGTAAAGTGCACTGGGGGTGGGCCTAAGCCACTCTGTGCACTCCCTCCTCCTGCGTTCTCTGACCGCCCTCTATTTGATTGACAGGGCCAGATGAGATGACTAGGCAGGAACCCAGGGAGAGGTTGGCAGAGGAAGCAGGAGGAGCATGGGTGCACAGAATGGCTTGGGCCTGCCCTCGGTGCACTTTACTGTTCATTTGTATATGGATTAAAAGTACTTTTCCTCCAGAAAAAGTGAAAGGTATCATTACATCCAGCCCTTCAGGGAATTCCCTTTAACAGAGACTTAGGAGTAACTTTTGTCATCATGTTGTTCTTCCTAATGTGTTTTGTATTAGCTGTGTCCACGTTGCGTGGTTGTGATGCAGTTCCTGCCTGCATAATCATGTTTATGGTGTATTTTTTTTCTCTGTGATCGTTTATGAACTGTTGTGAATGTTTGTGGTTCTTCTTCTAACTTCAAATAGTGACAAGTGGCAAAATATGTTAAACATATACTGCAAGTGGCTACTCAACTGCATACCCTGGTGATGGCTAACCTCCGGCACTCCAACTGCTCTAAAACTACTCCCATGATGTACACTTGCTTGGCTGTTCTGAGAACTCCGGTGTTGCTAATGTGGTAATTTAACCTTCCTTAATTATTCTTGCTTCTCCCACAATGCTGTGCGGTTTATAGCTTCAGTCTCAGTTGTGGATTGCTGGTGTGTGGATCTTCGCAGGGTTCCTGGTGCTTCCATTACTCCTTTTGAAGTTAAGTCTTTCCTTTCCCTTTTTGTATTTTGTTTGGGTTCTGTGTGTTGCATTTCCCTACTGTTTGTATTAGGCCTGAAGGAGACTCCTGTTCGTCCTTCATTTTGGAGGAACAGGTAGTCTTGTTCCTGCCATTAGTACCAGGGTCCTATAGGGCTAGATAGGACTCTAGGTATTCCTGCGTATAAACTCACCTACCTCTGGCGTCTGTTCATATTGGTAGTCAGTCAGGATTTGGGTTAGGGTTTTACTAGGAGGTGTCCATCTTCCTTCCCTAGTTCTCAGGCCTGATTCCCTGTTCCCCCCTTCCCTCCTATACTCGGTGTGGTGTTTCCCTCCCACACCAGAGTGTGACAAGAAATGAATGGAGCGTGCTGGGAGTCGTAGTTTCACCACAGCTGGAGTGCTGGAGGTTAGCCACCACTGTATACCCCATGTGGTGTATTACGTGCTGTCAGCCGCACGTATATCGGGTGCAGCCATCACAACTTTGAAGTGGCAGGTCTGTCTCAGAAACCTATTTCCCCATTGACTTCTGTTGGAAATGAGATGCTGCGGCTCCTAATCGCATCATGACTACATGATTCCTGTGGACTGTTTCAATGCTATCGAACAACTGGGAAAAGTTTCATATGATTGTACCTGCGGGACCCACGGATGTGTTCTGGATATCGGCATTGCCATGCAGTTAGGAGAAAAGATGAATGGTGTGACTTTGTAATGTGTGACTTGCATCGGTCATCTCGTGGCATGAGCAGCCGGATTGTCACTATAATAAATCCGCCTGTTGGGATGCTCCCTTGGCTGGCGGTTTATGGGTTAACTGACTGCGGAGCGGCTCTGTGCTCACCTTTCCCACTGTAACCTCACTTCCTCTCTGCCTGGGTTCATGAGATTACACAAGTGACATTCCTCCTGCCTTTCCACTGCAAAGTGCTGCGTTGGGAGGAATCTCATCTGTTTGACATTTCCAGTTTACAGTGTAGCAGAAAGAAATGCTCGGCTTCCTTTTTACCCAGCGAGCAGGATTTGTATATACACATTGTTGCAAATATGGAGGTCAGCTTCCTGTTTGCGCCGAGTCCTTTGGATCTGCTCGCTCTCCCTGTAACATGAATGTCAAATGAACAGTCAGTGTTTAGTCTAATTCTGTTGTAGCATAATGGTGCGAAACTACAAGCGTCTGGAGACTTGACATCATAAAGCGTCCACACTGCGCACGCTGTGACATCCTGAAAATGATTCTTCAGTGTGACTTATTGATTATCATCACATTGCTTAAGGGGGAGAACAAGCTCCATACATATGGCCTCTGATGAGACTCGTGCAGAATGGCCAGGAGCGAATTCAAAAAGGGGAAGTCGTATCTGACCTTCATACTTAATCTCCTTTTTATGATCCACATGATTTTGGCTTCCAGAACTGCTTCAGGAAACCTGATAATGCCGCACTCTAAAACAACCAAGGGTTCACAAACGTCCAAGCACCACTGTATAGTTTAGGTGTATTTTTTTAATCTGAGACTTCGCCCATGATGGATTTCTTTTTTTCTAGGTACAGTTCTCTCCAGATCATGTAGCATGTAGAAAAATGTAGCCACAGTTCCATTATCCTGTACCTGACTTTAAACCTGCTGTGAGAAGGTCTGACATAGTAACCAGAGCAAAAATGGGTATCGGATAAGAGGCTGCGCATCACTGGAGCATGAGGAGACTAATGACATTCAATTCAGGGCCGCAATTAATCACTCCCAATAAGCAGAGTGTTCTTGGCATACTCCCTAATGCAAATTTGTGGCCTATTCTAAATTGTTACACTAAACAAATACCTGGCAATCCCAGTCAGGCGCTGCCATTAATGCCCCACGCTCATATTCAATAGACTGTGCCCACATGTTAGAATCTTCAGCTTGGCCTTAACCAAGATGATTACATATTTAAAGGGGTTGTCCAAGTTTTTTTATTGATGATCTATCCTCAGGATAGGTCATCAGTATCAGATTATAGGGGTCAGATACCTGGCACTCCCACCGATCAACTGGTTAAAAAGAAGGTGCATGCCAGTGCAGCCTTCGATGAGACTGCTCGTTCCTTGAGTGTAGAAAAACGAGCCGCCTCATTGAAGTGAATGGTGAAGGCTTAGGCTACTTTCACATGACGGATCTGCAAAAAACGCTTCCGTTACCATAATACAACCGCATGCATCCGTCTTGAACGGATCTGGTTGTATTATGTCTTCTATAGCCATGACGGATATGTCATGAGCGCCATTGAAAGTCAATGGGGGATGGATCTGTTTTCTATTGTAACATAGTAACATAGTACATAAGGCCGAAAAAATACATTTGTCCATCCAGTTCGGCCTGTCATCCTGCAAGTTGAGGAGGATTGTGTCAGAGAAAACGGATCCGTCCCCAATGACTTATATTGTGTGTCAGGAAAGATCCGTCTTGCTCCGCACCACATGGCGGACGAAAACGCTGCAGGCAGCGTTTTGGTGTCCGCCTCCAGAGCAGAATCGAGACCGATCGGAGGCAAACTGATGCATTCTGAGTGGATCCTTTTCCATTCAGAATGCATTAGGGCAAAACTGATCCGTTTTGGACCGCTTGTGAGAGCCCTGAACGGACCTCAGGAACAGAAAGCCAAAACGCTAGTGTGAAAGTAGCCTTAGGTGTAATTTCATTGGCTCACTGATGCAATTGCGACGGTGAGCAGGTAAACTTTGAAGGGAGCGCCTTCTCTTCAACCAGCTGATTGGCGGGGGTCCCGGGTGTTGGACCCCTGTTGATCTGATAGTATTTTCAAGACTTTCAAGTAAGGCCTCTTTCACACAGGCGAGTTTTCCGCTCGGGTGCAATGCGTGAGGTGAACGCATTACACCCACACTGAATTCGGACCCATTTATTTCTATGGGGCTGTGCACATGAGCGGTGATTTTCGCAGCATGCTCTATATTGTGCGTTTTTCATGTAACGCTGCCCCCATACAAGTGACTGGGGCTGCATGAAAATCGCAAGCATCCGCAAGCAAGTGCGGATGCGGTGCGATTTTCACGCATGGTTGCTAGGAGACTATCGGGATGGGGACCCGATCTTTATTATTTTCCCTTATAACATGGTTATAAGAGAAAATAATAGCATTCTTAATACAGAATGCTTAGTAAAATAGTGATGGAGGGGTTAAAAAAATAAATAAAATTAAACTCTCCTTAATCCACTTGTTCGCGCAGCCGGCATCTCTTCTGTCTTCTTCTTTGACGATCAGGAGAAAAAGGACCAGTGGTGTGACGTCACTGCGCTCATCACATGGTCCATCACCATGGTGCTGGATCATGTGATGGACCATGTGATGAACACAGTGACGTCACCACAGGTCCTTTTCCTAAAAGAAGAAGAAAGAAAAGAAGCCGGGCTGCGCAAACAAGTGGATTAAGGTGAGTTAAATTTTTCCATTTTTATTTTTTAGCCCCTCCATCACTATTTTGCTAAGCATTCTGTATTAAGAATTCTATTATTTTCCCTTATAACCCTGTTATAAGGGCAAATAATAAAATCTACACAACACCTAACCCGTACCTGAACTTCTGTGAAGAAGTCCGGGTTCGGGTCTGGGTACCAAACATGCAGATTTAAAACGCTTTGCACTCGCGCATTTTCCCGCATCCTATCCGGCCCTCACACGCAACGCCCGTGTGAAAGAGGCTAAGGATGCTTTCACACTAGCGGCAGGTTGTTCCTGCGGGTGAACAGCCTGTCGGATCCGTGCTGCCGCTAGTGCACCGCTCCGGCCCCATTGACTATAATAGTGGAGGGCCAGAGTTCCAGCGGCAGCATGCCGAGAGGCGGCCGGAATAAAACTACGACATCATCATCATCATCTTTTGGAGGAGAGTCGTGAGGCCCCATACACAAAAGCTAGTTGGCTGGTCCTGCGGAAATCGGGTTTTACTAACATTTCTCTTATGTGCACGGGGACTATTTGAGGGTTCTGCACCCCTTAAAGGAAATGTCACTGAAAGTTTTTTCTACCAGTTAAAACGAGTTACATATCCTTTTTTACAATCTGTTTTTATTTTCTGATTTCCTGAACATGATTATGGGAACAGCCATCTTGCCTGAGCTGTTATTAACTGAATTTAGAGAACATTTCGAGAATTGCTTTACGGCAGCCCCGATGGCCATAGACACAATGGTCAGGAGGGGGACCTCACTGACTTCTATGGGAGAGTTTTCTAGGCATGCTCTGTGCCCTGTGCAGAGGTCATTGTACAAGGAAAGAATAGATAAACTTTAACAATCACCTATTGTGAATGATGGATCCTGTCTTATCTAAACACAAATGTGATATTATTACAGGCAGGATTAGAATGACAGGTAAGCAGATAACTTCAGTAAAGTGATATGTACAGACTGAGAAGTGGCCCCTGTTATTAGGCTTAGTGGCCAGTGCGAAAACTGCAGTTTTGACATGGAAAATTAAAAATAACATCCAAAAATCTAAAAAAAATCTGTTTAACATAAAAACTTTGTTTAAACAATAGGTAATTTTCTGATGATACAGTTCCATTAAAGATGAGTGCTGTACATGTATGGTGCAGTGAGCAAAGCGTTTGCGCATTCCGCTGTCCACTGTGTCAAAATGCACGCTCCATCCTATAATACCATGAGGGGCAGATTTGCCAAAAGGGGCTCACTTCTCGAGGTCCCATTTATTATCTTATACCACGGCTTCTACAGTTGTCAGCACAAGCGGATTAAATCACAACATTGGGCCTCAAAATGTGTATGGTGCACTTTTATTCCTGAGGCCTCTCATAAATGAAGGCAAAAAATAATAATAGGGTGTTTCTAAAACCAGGAAACACAGCAATGGTGAAAGTTATTAACAATTTGTGAGGTATCACTATCTGTCTCAAATGTAACACTTGGAGTACAGTGTCTCTCTACAAAACAGTCTCAGAATCAGTTAAGTAAAAGCATTCCATAGTTATTACCACATAAAGTGACAGGACAGATTAGGCTCAGTTCCTAAAGTATTTCTCCGGTTTCAGAGCTGAACCCTGATACCCTGAACCTATTATTTACTCTTTTACTATGTATGTTATACCACAGCTAGGACATAAGAAGGTATGTTATACCGCAGCTAGCCCATAACAATGTACCGCATCCACAATTAGCACATAACAAGGTACCGTATGTTATACCGCAGCTAGCACATAGCAAGGTACCGTATGTTATACCACTGCTAGCACATAAGAAGGTATGTTATACCGCAGCTAGCACATAACAAGGTACCGTATGTTATACCACAGCTAGCACGTAAGATGATATGTTATACAACAGGTAGCACATAAGAAGGTACGGTATGTTATACCACTGCTAGCACATAAGAAGGTATGTTATACCACTGCTAGCACATAAGGAGGTATGTTATACCACTGCTAGCACGTAAGAAGGTATGTTATACCACTGCTAGCACAGAAGAAAGTACCGTTTGTTATACCACTGCTAGCACATAAGAAGGTACCGTATGTTATACCACTGCTAGCACATAATAAGGTACCGTATGTTATACCACTGCTAGCACATAAGAAGGTATGTTATACCGCAGCTAGCGCATAACAAGGTACCGTATGTTATACCACAGCTAGCACATAATAAGGTATGTTATACCACATCTAGCACAGAAGAAAGTACCATATGTTATACCAGAGGTAGCACATAAGAAGGTATGTTATACCACAGGTAGCACATAAGAAGGTATGTTATACCACTGCTAGCACGTAAGAAGGTATGTTATACCACTGCTAGCACAGAAGAAAGTACCGTTTGTTATACCGCAGCTAGCGCATAACAAGGTACCGTATGTTATACCACAGCTAGCACATAATAAGGTATGTTATACCACATCTAGCACAGAAGAAAGTACCATATGTTATACCACTGCTAGCACATAAGAAGGTATGTTATACCACTGCTAGCACGTAAGAAGGTATGTTATACCACTGCTAGCACGTAAGAAGGTATGTTATACCACAGGTAGCACATAAGAAGGTACTGTATGTTATACCACATGTAGCACATAAGAAGGTATGTTATACCACAGCTAGCACGTAAGATGATATGTTATACAACAGGTAGCACATAAGAAGGTACGGTATGTTATACCACTGCTAGCACATAAGAAGGTATGTGATACCACTGCTAGCACATAAGAAGGTATGTGATACCACTGCTAGCACATAAGAAGGTATGTTATACCACTGCTAGCACATAAGAAGGTACCGTGTGTTATACCACTGCTAGCACATAAGGTACTGTATGGTATACCACAGGTAGCACATAAGAAGGTATGTTATACCACTGCTAGCACATAAGGTACTGTATGGTATACCACTGCTAGCACATAAGAAGGTATGTTATACCACTGCTAGCACATAAGAAGGTACCGTATGTTATACCACTGCTAGCACAGAAGGTATGTTATACCACAGGTAGCACATAAGAAGGTATGTTATACCACTGCTAGCACATAAGAAGGTACCGTATGTTATACCACTGCTAGCACATAAGGTATGTTATACCACAGGTAGCACATAAGAAGGTATGTTATACCACTGCTAGCACATAAGAAGGTACCGTATGTTATACCACATGTAGCACATAAGAAGGTATGTTATACAACAGGTAGCACATAAGAAGGTACCATATGTTATACCACTGCTAGCACATAAGGTATGTTATACCACTGCTAGCACATAAGGTATGTTATACCACTGCTAGCACAGAAGAAAGTACCGTTTGTTATACCACTGCTAGCACATAAGAAGATACCGTATGTTATACCACTGCTAGCACATAAGAAGGTACCATATGTTATACCACTGCTAGCACAGAAGAAAGTACCGTTTGTTATACCACTGCTAGCACATAAGAAGATACCGTATGTTATACCACTGCTAGCACATAAGAAGGTACCGTATGTTATACCACTGCTAGCACATAAGAAGGTATGTTATACCACTGCTAGCACATAAGAAAGTACCGTATGTTATACCACTGCTAGCACATAAGAAAGTACCGTATGTTATACCACTGCTAGCACAGAAGAAAGTACCGTATGTTATACCACAGCTAGCACATAAGAAAGTACCGTATGTTATACCACTGCTAGCACATAAGAAGGTATGTTGTACACAGTCTTCATGTTTGAGTGCTCCTTACTTTCTTGATACACCTCAGATGCTCTATTATTTACCTTTTTGCTATCGTCATATAATTACCATGCTGCATTCTCTGAATAACATGCACGGCATAAAATGGTTAATTACCCAGACAATTTCCTTACCTTCACAGAGGCTGGTGTAAAGTGCTTTTCAAATTCTCTAATACTTGGCTTTCCTTGTTAACCTAAACAATCTTCTGAAGAGCATATGTGGCTGCTGTCTGGGTAACCGTAGAGGAAACCTTTTTCTTGTAATACTCCCATTTTCTTCCCTTTTATATTGCTAAGAACTTAGAACAAAAGAGCCGCTAGGCTTGCTCTGATCTGATGGGAAGGTTTAATCAAAGTATAGTGTGCTCCAGTCTCTTGACATGTAGTCATTTCTCAGAACCCATCAGTAGCAGTATAGTATTTTGCCTGTAAAAACACACCCCATTTGCATTGACAGCTGCAGAGATGGGAAAATTTGCCCTCAAATTAGAAATAAGTTGATGGAAAAAGTTATGACTCTGCAAATGGAGTAAAAAAATGACAGTGTGTGAATATCAATGATTGTTCACAAAGACATGGAACAGGTGATATGTGGATTCAGGGTCATCCATGGTAACTTGATGAAAGTGACAGCTCAAAGAATCGCCGAGAACAGACTCTACTTTGTGCAAGATGTACTCCTCTGCAAATAGCCCATCTCCGTGGGCATGCCACATGCAACTGCCCAGTTTGCAAGAAAATAAATGAAACACAGATACATGAAACTCAAACATGTCATCACGAAAATTAGTCCAGTCTGCAGGACACATGTTATAGAGCAGGAGGAGCTGAGCAAACTGATGTAGTTTTGTGGAAGAAGAGTCAATGTAACTTAAGTGTCACAGAAGGTCTACAGGAAACAAGACAACACAAAATGAATATATGACTCACTGGATCCAAAACTAACGAACAAAAAGGGAGACCCCTGCATCAGACCTGGCACTCTCCCTGACTGCTCAGCCTATGCGAAAATCCCAATGGTAGATGATCGCATATCCTCGTACCTCGACTGTATAACACCTGAACACCCTATAATAGTGAGGGGACACGACCACCGGCTCCCTACACTAGACACGGAGGGAGTCAGGGTCACCTGGGATCCAGCAAACAGAAAAACACAAAAGAATGCACAACACTTATCTTGTAGAAGACTGGGAAATAGGATCAGCATGCACACACACTCCTGGAAGTTGTATAAACCGCACACTAATGCACTATGGGGAGGAATTTAAAGGGATGCAATCAGTCCAACTACATGACAGCTGAGAGAGGCTAACGAGATGAGGAACTGAAAGCAAAACAAAGGAAGCTCAAGGAGGAGGTTCTGAAAGGCATCTGTCAGAGCTTCTCAGATGTCTGGTGGTGACATTAAGTTTCTGTTAATTCTGGGGTAGTCAAGGATACATTTACACGGTCGTATGTATTTTGTGGTCTGCAAATGGCAGATCCGCAAAGCACGGATACCGGCTGTGTGCGTTCCGCATTTTGCGGAATGCACATGGCCGGCCCTATGATAGAAATGCCTATTCTTGTCCGCGTTTGCAGACAATAATAGGACATGCTCTATCTTTTTTGTGGGATTGCTGAACGGAACTATGAATGCAGACAACACACAGTGTGCTGTCCGCATCTTTTGCAGCCCCATTGAAATTAATGGGTTTACACCGCTCCGTAAAATTGTTGTACGGACGTGGGCCAAGAAATATGGTCATCCGAATTCACCCTTATTCGTAATTCATTATTTTGTCTGCACAGTTATCCAGGGAATGTCAGTTACTGCCTCCTTGATTCCAAAGCCTAGAGTGAGCAGGAATTTAAGGGGGTTGTCCAGTTTTCTCATATTGATGACTTATTCTCAGGATAGGTCATCAACATCAGGTCTGCGGAGGTCAGACTTCCACCAATCTGTTGTTTGAAGAGAGTACACCTATGATCAATGATTTCTTGTTTGAGCACTGCAATCTCTTTAAACAGCTGATCCGATCTGCCGCCGATATTGATGGCCTATTCTGCAAATAGGTCATCAGTATCAAAAACTGGACAACTGGTTTACTAAATCTTTTCCCATAAACTATATATCAATCTGCTCAGCTCCACCTGCTCTTTAACATGGTGCATCTCACAAACCATGTTCAACATAACAGGATCCTTTAGCCTTTTCAATGCCAGGGACGTTTGGACATTTTCTACCTCTGATAGCCAGGACAATTTTCACAGTTTTGATATGTACAATATATGTGCATTAAAGGGGTTTTCCGAGTTATAAATAGAAAAAAAAATAAAGCACTGTAAATCTGATGGTCAGCAATATATACCTAACCCAAGCATGTTTTAGGCAATAAATATATATATTTACTCATTTACCTAGTTCTGTTCTGGCCCCTTTGTTTACATGCAGTTGCAGAGCTGTGGGGGCATGTAACAACAATCTCTGAGGGTGTCAAAAAAGACTGCTTTTCCCCTCCCCCTGATCTGCAAAGGGAGTGAATAAAATTGCTTCCCTATCTGCAGTCTGACTGCTGAGGTACTCATGTTTGTGTGGGACTACAAGTCCCAGCTGTACAGTAAAATGACATTGCTGATACACACAGGATTTTCCCTCTACCTGCCCTGCAGACGCTACTTTACAGCCAGCAGAAGAGTACAGAGGAGAGAACTCCTCCAGTCTTTGTCAGCTCTGTGTTTGCAGGGTGATGAGGGAGGGAAGATCCTGAGCACAGCATTTGTCTTTTCAGTTCTTGGAGAAGAGGAAGCCTTGCAGCTGGTCAGTGCCTGAGGCAGAGCCTCCAACCTCAAGTCTGTACTGCTGGTAGAAGGGGTTAAACTTTCCTGAAGAATCCAGTGGGAGGGGATACACAGGGAAGATAGCTAAGCCAGCAGATTGGGCAGTGCAGAGGGCGTGGCTTTTCACTCCAACCAGCACAGCCTTCACAGTGAGGTTTCTGCTCCCTCAGCAGAGAAAAAAAAACCTCAGGCTATGAGCTGAGCGCTGCGATTGGCCAGTGCTACAGCCTGGGAGAAGGAGATGTCGGCAGGCTCCACCCAGTTGAGCAAAATATATGAAGATGCCGGAGCCTAAACCGGGAGAACGGAGCGGCGCCCAGGGATAATAGTAAGTGCAGGGAGATCCCTGGGCGCCGCTCTCCATGTCTGTATGCTTAGTTTAGATTTTTTTTATTGTAGTGAAAGGTCCTCTTTAAGCACGGAACGTCATCAGAGAAGGGAAAGAAGTTGACATCACATGTCGTGTGACGCTCAGTTAACTAGGAGAACAGGGCCACTGTAGATGAAGTAAGTGAATTGAAAACCCCTTACATTTGGTTACTTAGAAACGTACAAAGAACAAAAAAAAAAAAACTTGGGAAACTCCTTTAAACAATGTGTATTAAAATGTACCATATTTTTATTTTTATGGGACACACTTTTATCCACAAAAAAATGATGGAAGCTCTCACTAGTACACAGAAGGACCAGGGAGCATTGGGTTTCACCCTGCTATAATTCACTGCTCCTTGTTCTTCTCCAGGTGCCACACTGTGCTGTGTCCTGGTAGAGTACAGCTTCAGGACATACTGCGTTTAAGCGGGCACTATGACCTGGTGCAGTGAGACAATAGGATCTCACTGCTGTGGCGCCCCCATCCAGAGCAGGAGAGGCAAGTTGTTTGATCTGAGGTCTGATGAAGATTTGGGTCTGATCTGAGGTCTGATGAAGATTGGGGGTCTGACCTAAGGTCTCATGAAAAATATTTTTTCTTATTTTCCTCCTCTAAAACCTAGGTGCATCTTATGGTCAGGAGAATTTTTCTAGAGTGAAAACTACAGTAATTTGTGATATGAATGGGTAAAAGTGTGACCGAAATAGAAAGTTACATGCACAACACCCCCTGAAAATTAATTTCAACACATGCAGAGTACATACATACCATTTAGACCTAAATTTACATTCACATATCTTCATAAAATCACCAGAACTGGAATGACCAAAAATAAGGTTTAAGCTGGAAATTTTAGAAAAGTAACTACCTATAAAATATAGGAATTACACTGTATGTACCCTCAAAACCTATTGCAGGGATCTGTACTCACAGTGGGGTATGCAATGACTTTTCACAGAGACAGCGGGTTTTAAAATCTAAACAGTGTTTTATTTGGTCACTTCAGCATAACAGATTAGCATCCAAGTTAGGGCTCATGAACAAGAACATATTTTCTTTCTGTGTCCATTCGTTTTTTTTGTGGGTCCACAAACAAAACGGAAGTTACTCTGTGTGCATTCCGTTTCCGTATGTCCGTTCCACAAAAAGAATAAAACATTTCTTATTATTGTCCGCAGTACAGACAAGGATTAGACTGTTCTATTAGGGGCCAGCTGTTCCGTTCCCCAAAATACGGAATGCGCACGGATATCATTCGTATTTTTTGCGGACCGCAAAATACATACAGTCGTGTGCAAGAGCCCTTATAGCGTCACTTGGTGAGGTGAAGTTACAGCACCAGCCTAACATAACTTAAAACAAAAATAAATACCTGCCCGTCTGGGCTCTACCTAATACACAGGCGATTCCTGTCTCATCTATAGAGTCCTGTTTACACCAAGGGAGATAAGGCTTCACTCTGCCTCATGGTCAGCCAGTCTCTAGGCTCTGACCACATAGTTCAGCTCTCCAGGCTTTATTCCCCCTAGACCAGGCATGTCCAAACTGCGGCCCTCCAGCTGTTGCAAAACTACAACTCCCAGCATGCCTATTAGGGCATGCTGGGAGTTGTAGTTTTGCAACAGCTGGAGGGCCGCAGTTTAGACATGCCTGCCCTAGACTAATATTCTGAGGCCTGCTTTTTTTCCCTGGTGATGATCCCAGCAGGCATCACCTGAGATCACCTCGGGCTAGGGGAAAAACCTGTGATGGAAGGGTGTGGACTGGAAAATCCCTCTACCAATCCCATCTCCTAGTCCAAAGAGATCCAGCCAATACAAACTTAAACACAGAGCTCCAGCAGTCTATGCTCTGATGAAGCTAAATGCAGCTCTCTGGATTTCATCTATCTTACCCAGCTGGGGTATCTGGGTGAGATATCCCCTCCCTCCAGCACTTTACTGTACTCATCACTACACTGTATATTTCCTAAAAGCAAGCACCCTCATAATTACAGTTACCCTGATGGACTGTTGACATGTCCAACTTAATGTGACCAACAGGAGTTATTTAAAAAATGCATCAAAACATACATTTGCACCTAAAACTCACATCTAAGCTGTTTTACCCCCCCCCCCCAACAATTTTAAAATAATATACTGAGATGTGGAAAGTTAATACACACCACCAGTGTGTACATCAACCAGAGCTTGTGCTCTTAAAACACTGAAACTGAGGCTTTATAATATATGGTCATCATCCACATGTGTGTTAAAAATGTGTACTATTCATGTGAAACAGCCTTTATGTTACCAAAATCTAAATTTTGTGAGAGTGCAAAACATACTGTGTATAAAATGATAACCTAATAATTAATACGCACAACCACCTTCATGCAACTTTGCAACAAATAGTGATTATTTAAAAAAAATTGGACAAAATTCTAATTTACAACTAAATGGTGTACTCTAGCAGAGTCCTTATGTAAATAAAATATAGTCTTTAAAAAATATAAACTCTGAAGTGTAGATACATACAACAAATGTCTAAATTCAATGCTGCATGTTTCAAAGAAATTCAAAAACCGCAAGAATACCCCAACTAACTTCTGCATGCAGGTATTGGCCATTACCGTATTTTTCGCCCTATAAGATGCACCGGCCCATAAGACGCACTTAGGTTTTTGAGGAGGAAAATAAGAAAAAATAAATTTTGAACCAAAAGGTGTGTATTTGGTGGGTTTTGAACTAATGGTGGTCTGTGGATGACGCACTGTTATGGGGGTCTGTGGATGACACAATGTTGTGGGGGGGTCTGTGGATGACACACTGTTATGGGGGGGGGTCTGTGGATGACACACTGTTATGGGGGGGGTCTGTGGATGACACACTGTTATGGGGGGGGTCTGTGGATGACACACTGTTATGGGGGGGGTCTGTGGATGACACACTGTTATGGGGGGGTCTGTGGATGACACACTGTTATGGGGGGGGTCTGTGGATGACACACTGTTATGGGGGGGGTCTGTGGATGACACACTGTTATGGGGGGGGGTCTGTGGATGACACACTGTTATGGGGGGGTCTGTGGATGACACACTGTTATGGGGGGGTCTGTGGATGACACACTGTTATGGGGGCGTCTGTGGATGACACACTGTTATGGGGGCGTCTGGATGACACACTGTTATGGGGCGTCTGGATGACACACTGTTATGGGGCGTCTGTGGATGACACACTGTTATGGGGGCGTCTGGATGACACACTGTTATGGGGTGTCTGTGGATGACACTGTTATAGGGGCGTCTGTGGATGACACACTGTTATAGGGGCGTCTGTGGATGACACACTGTTATGGGGGCATCTGGGGATGGCACTGTTATGGGGGCATCTGGGGATGGCACTGTTATGGGGGCATCTGGGGGTGGCATGACACTGCTTTGGGGGGGATCTGTGGATGACGCACAGCATCTTATGCTATGTGCCATCCACAGATCCCCTCCATAACAGTGTCCCTGTGTAGTGAATGACCCCCAATACAGGGGATGGGGGTCTGCATCTTGTTTTGTAATGGCAGCGGGTCCCGCTGCAGTCACTGTATTCTACTACACCAGGCCCCGCTCACTGTAGTAATCGTATAAGCAATGTTAGACTGTAAATTCATTCATCCAGGCTGTAGTACGGTACTTACTACTAACTTCCATAGCAGGCAGGAGGCCGGGCGAGCGGGCGGGAGCTGGCAGCGTAACTCACTACGTCACCGCCTGCGCCATTCATAAAGTGGGCGAAGCAGTCGTGTGACCTAGCGAGTTGCGCTGCCGGCTCCCGCCCGCCCGGCCTCCTGCCAGCTATGGAAGTTAGTAGTACCGTATTTTTCGCCGTATAAGACGCACCGGCGTATAAGACGCACCTAGGTTTTTGGGGAGGAAAATAAGAAAAAAAATATTTTGAACTAATTGTGGTCTGTGGGTGATGCACTGTTATGGGGATCTGTGGATGACGCACTGTTATGGGGGATCTGTGGGTGACACTTATAGGGGATCCTCTCTGGATGGCGCTGTTATGAGGATCTGTGTATGACAGTTATGGTGGGGATCTGTGGATGACACATATATAGCATCTTATGCTATGTGTCATCCACAGATCCCCTCCATAAGTGTGGGGGTCGCATTTGCTTTTATAATGGGGGTGGGGGTCGCATCTGCATTTATAATGACAGCGGGGCCCGTGCAGTGACTGTATTCTACTACACGGGCCCCGCTTACTGTACAATCATATCCCTAATACCGTAGTTAATTGTTGTGTGCACTGCATGTAAAAGCATAATGAGCGATGATGAGCGCTATTACTTACAATTAGAAGCGCTTGCCGTTCGGAGCAGGGAGGAGGGAGGAGGCAGGAGGCAGGCCGGGAGGACGGGCGCTGGCAGTGTGAGTCATCCGTCATGCGCCCACGCCGCCTGCTTCATTCATGAAGCAGGCGGCGCAGGCGCGTGACGTATGACTCACACTGCCAGCGCCCGTCCTCCCGGCCTGCCTCCTGCCTCCTCCCTCCTCCCTGCTCCGAACGGCAAGCGCTTCTAATTGTAAGTAATAGCGCTCATCATCGCTCATTATGCTTTTACATGCAGTGCACACAACAATTAACTACGGTATTAGGGATATGATTGTACAGTAAGCGGGGCCCGTGTAGTAGAATACAGTCACTGCACGGGCCCCGCTGTCATTATAAATGCAGACGCCGGCCCCCAGCCCCTCCTCCCTCACAGCTGATATACCCGCCGCACGGCATCGCGGCGGGTGTATCATTGAAAACTAAGCAAAATCGGCTACATTCGCCGTATAAGACGCACTGCTATTTCCCCCCCACTTTTGGGGGGGAAAAAGTGCGTCTTATACGGCGAAAAATACGGTAAGTACCGTAGTACAGCCTGGATGAATGAATTTACTGTTTAACATTGCCTATATGATTACTGCAGTGAGCGGGGCCCGGTGTAGTAGAATACAGTGACTGCATCGGGCCCCGCTGCCAATACAAAACAAGATGCAGGCCCCCAGTCCCTCCCGCTGATACAGACGTCGAACGCGCTGTGCAGCGTATCAGAGTAAAATTGCAGCATTCGCCCCATAAGACGCAGTTCTATTTCCCATATAATGCATTAACAAAGGCTGCTTAGACAGGTATAATCAGGGTGCTTAATTTCAGACGCAGCACCTGAACGTCTATGGTTCATCCGAAAATAAGTTGAGCACTAACTCTAGTTGTGATGAACAGTGGGAGGTCCAGATGTCCATAATGTGAGCAAAAAAGGACTGTTTAAACAAACAAACAAAAAACTACAGTCTTTGAAAACAGTTATGGCAAACAGTCTGTGAGTGAAAGTGTCTTTTTATTTTTTTATATTTTTTTCACTGCAGTGTGTGACTGGGTATGGACAGGATCGGGACAGTGTAAAATGTAAACTTTATAGATTTTTGGGTGTTTGTTTTTGTATTTGCTTTGCTCTAGAATAGATGCTGGTAAACATCTGGGTTATGGTGTCAATAGATGGCCTAATTAGGCACAGTGGGTTGATTAGATGAATGAGCGCTCAAATATAACATCACCAAAAAGACAATTGAAGAGCAAGTAATGCTCTCTGATGGGAAAGGGGGATTAATAATATGCACAGAAATCTATGTTACTCTATGTCCCCTGGGGACATGTACAGTTACTGAAGGTGAGAGGAGGATCTATGTCTTTCCCCCCTGCAGCACCCTCTATGCTGGCAGAGGTAACAGCCGGCTGAAGAAGAGAGCTGCTTTAGGCCTCCTGCGCACAACAGTGGTTCCGTTGTACCGTGATCCGTGCCCGTTTTTTCTTCCGTGGGTCTTCCGTGATTTTTGGAGGATCCACGGACATGAAAAATGAAAAAAAAAGTTTGCCATTGAAATGATAGGAAAAAACGGACACGGATCACGGACGCGGATGACAATCTTGTGTGCATCCGTGATTTTTCACATACATGTTTTTGCAGTGGACAGTTCAGCCATTTTGATTGTCACTGTTGAATTAGCCTCTCTGAAAGGTCATTCTCAAGCTGTCCTATCGATAAGGCCTCATGCACACGGCCGTGCCATTTTTTTTTTGCGGGCTGCGGATCCGCAAAAAACAGAAGCCGTCCGTGTTGCCTTCCGCAATTTGCGGAACAGAACGGGCACCGGCAATATAAATGCCTATTCTTGTCCGCAAAGCGGGGACAAGTATAGGACATGTTATATTTTTATAGCGGGGCCGCGAAATGGAGCCATGGAAGCACATGGAGTCACCCATTGAAGTGAATGGGTCCGCATCGGCGGCTCGGATGCGGACCCAAACAACGGTCGTGTGCATGAGGCCTAACAAGCATCATTTTACCATCTGTTGCTGAGAAGCCTAGTTAGAGGTGATATGGCTGCACTTGCGATTATCACATTTGCAAAAAGAGACGCTGCGGCAATACAGATGTCACTCAGTAAATTGTAAAATCTAATTACCAAACATTGGCTGTTATTGTAAGTTATGATTTTTCTAATATATAGACAATTTTATATTCTTGGTGGAAATCCTCTAAAAGGGAATATGTCACCTATATTCCTTTCTGCTAGTTAAAACCAGATGGTGAGACACATCCTTTTTTCTAATCTATTTTTATTTTCTAATTGTAGATTTTGTATTCTTTTCCTGGACAAGTTTTAGTATTTCCTGGACATGAATATGGGGTAGCCATCTTGCCTGAGCTCTTGTTAACAGCAGATAGAGATATGCTTTACAGCAACTTCCACTGATCGTAGACACAATGGACAGGAGGGCACCTCACTGACTTCTGTGGGAGAGTTTTCTAGGCATGCCCTGTGCCCTGTGCAGAGGTCATTGTACAAGGAAGGAATAGATGCGCTCTGACAATCACCTGTTGTGACTGGTGGATCCTGTGTTATCAATCTAATTGATACATTCTAAGTGCTTGTTCACACGGCCGTTGTGTGCCCGTGGCCGTATTGTGGCTTGCATATGACGGGTCCGCAATACACGGGCACCGGCCTGTGTGTACTCCGTATCACGAATGCGGACCCATTCACTTGAATGGGTCCGCAATCGCAGAGATGTGGAACGGAAGGACGGATCAGAACCCCACAGAAGTACTACGGAGTGCTTCCGTGGTGTTTTTTTGCACCGCAAAAAAATAGAGCCTGTTCTATTTTTTGGCGGTGAGGGCGGTTCACTGACTCATTCAAGTTGAATGCGGTCCCCAATGCACAGAATGTCCAGACAACGGCCGTGTGAACAAGTCCTAATTCTGCTTCTGATTATGAGATGACTGCTGAAAAGTGAGCTGATTTAGAACAAGTAGTGGCACCTATTATTTGGCTTGGTGACATGGGAAATGAAATTAAAGAGGACCTTTCACTACTGTACAAACTAAAAACTAACTAGATCAGTGGGCAGAGCGGCGCCCAGGGGTCCCCCTGCACTTACTAGTATGCCTGGGCGCCGCTCCGTTCGCCCGGTATAGGCTCCGGTGTCTGCGCTCCCTCTTGACTGATTTTTTGTAGGAGGCGTGTCCCTTGCTGCACTGCTGGCCAAGTACATAATAAGCTGACACTCTGAGTGGTAATTAACACTTAGTGGTAATTAAGACTGCAGCTGTATGGCTGTCCTCAGGACAGTGATACAGTTGAATACTGCATTAGGGAATGGGAGCTGATGGCTCCATATCTTAACTGAAGGAGGGCAGAACATGCAGCTATTGATGGCCACCACAGAGCATCTTCTTCTGGGGCAGTATCTAGTGGTATTTTGTGCTGCGCTATAGTATTGCTGACCCCATCTACTTGTGTTGCCCTGCCTTCTATCAATTTGGACCTGCCTACAACATGAGGGCCACTTTTAGGGTTTTTTCAGGGCCGCTTTAAGTTCCCATTCCGTCCCTGTCTGATTTGATAGTGTCAGACAGACATTGAAAAGAGGAATGGTAACTTTTCAGTTGTCAATTTTTTTTTTTTTAAACTGTGGCTCTTGTCCTAGTGGACTTCACTGATCATGAGATACATGGTAGGCTGCCGCAAGGGAAATGTGTAATGTTTGCAACTTAAGATCCATTTACATGGACTAATGATCTGCCTGATTATTTGGGATGAGCACTGAACAGTTGTCCTGTGTAACAGGTGCCAGCAGTCACCCGATGAACGAGAAAACTCTTGTTCATCGGGTGACAGCAGCCAATCAGATTCTACCTTTCATTTTTCACAGCTCCATTGGAAAATGAAAGGTGGAATCTCATTGGTTGCTATGGGCGACTAAGCCAGTTCTACTTTACACCAGTTTGATAAATCTCTCCTATAGTTTGTAAAGCTGGAGAAAGACATACGTCCATCCAGTTCAGCCTGTTATCCATCAAAGGTGATCCTATGCACGCAGTGGTTTATGCACGCAAAGTCCCGGCATATTTGCCAGGTAAAGGCCAGATCCCATTATAGTCATTTGGGTCGGTGGGCAGTACTGGATCCAGAGAGCTCTGGCAGGCTGTTCTCTACCTCCTGGAACTAATAACCTTGATGTGAAGCCTTACATGCAGCGATCACCTCCACTGTATGAGACTGAGCCATGGCTGCTGCTGTTACTAGTCCTCATACATCTGTGGCACCTGTACATGGGCTGATGGAACTAGCTGTTAGTATGAACATTCGTTCCCGATAATCTTCCTGAAAATTGGGCCTTGTAAATCCGCCATTAATTACTAGATTGCATGCATGTATTTGTATCTTTACCAAAAATGCATGCATATTACAGCACTGGGCAGAGTACATAGGTGGCTTATCACTTTTCATTCTCTGCACACACACTCTTAATCCTCTGATCTTTAATTAGCAGGTCCAATTTACAATGTAATTGACTTCTTTCAACAGTTTTAATAGGCTTTAAAGGAGAAAACCCGAATACCAGACAGAGGACACAAATAACATCTTGTCTTGTGGAAAATAAAATGTGAACTTTACAAGTAGCAGGTGAATTTCAGCAAACACATAACAATTTGATGTGACATTTACCAGATTTTTTTTTTGTTCGAAATCTCTCCAATTGTCTATCCTCAGTCCACCTCGGTTCACTATAAGAATATTGTGGATTTCTGCTTCTGAAAAAAATAAAATATATATAATCAACGCTGCACTACTCAGAATAACCTCTATACAGTGATGTATTTGAAAAGACTGCCGCGCTTGCATAAGTGCCCTTCAGATAGCTGATCTGTGGGGTGCAGATATTGATGGCCTGTCGGGAGGGTAGACTATCACATAGGGGAGCACAGAGAGAACACTTGAACCAGTGAGAGACACAAACAGAAGATAGGGTAGAAGACAACACGGGATGGTAGACAGGGGCACAGGACGCTGACCCCCTGCATTACAATGGACAGCCCTGAAAAGCATCCAGATTCTAAAATAAACTACCCCTCATCCTTGGTTCAGTGCAATGTACAACATATGGAAAGACTGAAACCTAAATCGGTAGCCCAAGCACCGTGGAAGAACCACTCAGCAGAGCAGTACCTTCTGCAGGCATAAGGGAAGGACAGAGGAAAGTCAGAGCCTGCTCTGTTCTTCCTTCTTCACTGGCCTGCCCTTGACTGAATGGTAGTATGATGCTGTCACCTGCTGGCCACAATAATCATCTCTCTGTCAAACGGAGGAGAGATAACTATTGAAGCTTTCTGAAGGTGGACGAGGCCACCCTTGCTGTGGCCATCTTACTGTCAGTGTCCTAAAGCTATACAAGGCTTTTGATCTCCATGGGAATATTTCTTGCTAATGAATATTTACATGGGAAAACTCTTTCTGCTCCATACCTGAGTGTCTCTATGAGAAATATCATTTATTGTTCGGACCCCTGTAGGGCACCTAAGGTGAAAGTGCTTGAGAATGATGGAGTGTAAGTGTACGGGTGCATTTTATTTCTACTGAGTGCCCTATTTGCAGAAGACATGACTTAAGACTGTTGTAATGCTCAGATAACGCACACGTGCCGTCACCATGTGATCTGTATCTCTGTGGAGAATTCTTAACTGCATTTGCTCACAGAGATCACGGTTTGCAGAATGGAAAAGGAAGAGAAATGGACTATAGCACATGGTATGGTTGCTGTAAATAAACTAATGAAGACCACATTGGTCAATCCACTTTGTTAATGGCCGTGTAGTATTGAAGGTGCTGTGAGGCCATTAACAATGCAGACTGACTATAAGGCCTCTTTCACACTTGCGTTGTCTGGATCCGGCGTGTACTCCACTTGCCGGAATTACACGCCGGATCCGGAAAAACGCAAGTGTACTGAAAGCATTTGAAGACGGATCCGTCTTCAAAATGCTTTCAGTATTACTATGGCAGCCAGGACGCTATTAAAGTCCTGGTTGCCATAGTAGGAGCGGGGGAGCGGTATACTTACCGTCCGTGCGGCTCCCGGGGCGCTCCAGAATGACGTCAGAGCGCCCCATGCGCATGGATGACGTGCCATGTGATCCATGCGCCTGGGGCGCCCTGACGTCACTCTGGAGCGCCCCGGGAGCCGCACGGATGGTAAGTATACTGCTCCCCCGCGCCCCGCTACACTTTACTATGGCTGCCAGGACTTTAGCGTCCCGGCAGCCATGGTAACCACTCTAAAAAAGCTAAACGTATCCGGCAATGCGCCGAAACGACGTTTAGCTTAAGGCCGGATCCGGATCAATGCCTTTCAATGGGCATTCCTTCTGGATCCGGCCTTGCGGCAAGTCTTCAGTTTTTTTGGCCGGAGCAAAAAGCGCAGCATGCTGCGGTATTTTCTCCGGCCAAAAAACGTTCCGTTCGGAACTGAAGACATCCTGATGCATCCTGAACGGATTTCACTCCATTCAGAATGCATTAGGATAATCCTGATCAGGATTCTTCCGGCATAGAGCCCCGATGACGGAACTCTATTCCGGAAGACAATAACGCAGGTGTGAAAGAGCCCTAAACAGTGCAGTCTTCTTCGTTAGTTTGATTAGAGCCCGCTTTGACATATAGAGCTGCATGGTACTGGACTGCAGAGAAATCGTGTCACAACACACTACATTACCATGCTGCGTGGTTGTACCCTTAAGAGAGAAGAGCAGGAGAGAGAACATGCTTCACAGGGAATGCCCACTAAGCTCAGAGCGTGCAACCTTTCAGATACCTTTTAGCGAATTTGAACAATTTACTAAGTTGAAATATGCCTAAATTAGGCGTGTTTAAGGCACAGATGGCGTCACAACAGTTAGTTGTGCCGCTATCTGTGACTGTGCCCCGCTAACGCCCGTTCTAAAATTGTGGGTGGGGAAGGGCTGTTTAGGGCGTAGAAAATGGTCTTACAATGGACAGCCCTGAAAAGCATCCAGATTCTAAAATAAACTACCCCTCATCCTTATTTCAGTGCACTGTACAACATATGGAACGATTGAAACCTAAATCGGTAGCCCAAGCACCGCGGAAGAACCACTCAGCAGAGCAGTACCTTCTGCAGGCATAAGGGAAGGACAGAGGAAAGTGCTCTGTTCTTCCATCTTCACTAGACTGCCCTTGACTGAATGGTACCAAGCTGTCTCACATTTAGAACTGGCGAAGGATGTTATAGAGAGGCCAGCGCCTCTCAACTGTTTTACAGATGGTATATAAACAAGTGACAAAAAAAAAAATCACTGAAAAAATTAAGATAAAAACATCCTGCACGATATGATATACAAATGTGCGGATGTCCCTGGCCATATTATTGAAGAAAATCACAGAAATAAGATAATAATGCACTTAGTAAAGTAGATGCAAGCATTATATATGGACAAAGTCCTCACTCTGATATCATAATATCTGAGACACTTAGCCAATATATGTTGATCAAAACACATCTGAGCCCGCCTACCAAGCGCCAAGGTGGTCTCAGGTCAGGCGGGTCCTACGCTAAACCTACCTAAGCCATTGGGCTTCTATGTTCAGGGGCGCAGACGCCGCACATATGGTGTGCTGCTCCTAGTCACCTCCATGTGCATCAAGCAACCAATGGGAGGAGGAGCAAGCACACCTATATGTACCACCTAATCAAGGCGCTCTATTGGATAGGAAGGGCAAAAGTGCAAAGGAATTCTTCTCCCAAGATAAAATAGGAGCGCATTCACACTTGAAGGTGCCACTCCCTCAGGCAAATACTACATAGACAAAAAAAATCACAGAAAAAATTAAGATAAAAACATCCTGCACGATATGATATACAAATATGTCCCTGGCCATATTATTGAAAAAAAATCGCAGAAATAAGATAATAATATACTTAGTAAAGTAGATGCAAGCATTATATAAGATAAAAACGTGCATTATTATCTCTGTGATTTTCTTCAATAATATGGCCAGGGACATCCACACTGATACCAGCCATTTGCATTCCGCAATTTCCCTTCCGCAGGAGGTCCTGTTGTATGCTACAAATATCTATTCTTGTCCGCAAAACAGACAAGAATAGGACATGTTCTGTTTGTTTTTGCAGACATATCGATGCAGACAGCACATGCCCCTATTGCAGGGCTGGCCAACCTGTGGCTCTCCATCTGTTGTAAAACTACAACTCCCACCATGCTTTGCTGTAGGCTGATACCTGTAGGCAGTCCAAGCATGATGGGAGTTGTTGTTTTGCAACAGCTGGAGAGCCTCAGGTTGGCCATCCCTGCCCTATTGTATCCGCCAGCATCAGTAAAATAACTGATGCAGGCGGATTAACCACCCATATACCACAATCAATTCTGACCGCATCATATAGGAGGTTCACAGAGGGAGGGGGCTCCCTCTCTTACCTCATCAGGTCCCCGAGCGGCGATGGCAGGGTCCCAATGGTTGTCATGGCAGCTTCAAGCCTTGCAAAGGCCTTGGGAGCTACGGAGGCCTATACACTGACACTCAATGCAATACAATACAGCATGTATTGTACTGCTTTGAAACAGGGATCAGACCCTGAAATATTGAAGCCCTGTGATAGGACATAAATAAAAAGTTCAAATATCACGTGATCTACCGTCAGATGAACGCCGTAAAAACTGCCAAAATAGAAATTTTTTGTTCACATTGCCTTATTGAAAAGTAATAGCGAATGATCAAAAAGTACTATGTACCCCAAAATGGTACCAATGAAAACATCACCTCATCCCTCAAAAAATGAGCCCCCACCACAAGGTAATTGGACAGAAAATAAAAATAATATGGCTCTTGGAACATAAAAACAGGATAAAAAAAAATATGGTTTGTGTAAAAGTATTAAGACATTAAAAAAATAAACTATATAAAATTGGTATCTCTGTAATCGCCCTGACCAGCAGAACAAAGAGAGTGTGTCATTTTCCCGCACAATGTTCACCACGATAACAAAATCTAAATAAAAAGTGATCAAAAAGTTGTATGTACCCCAAAATAGAACCAATGCTGATGGCAACTCATCCCGCAAAATATAAGCCCTCACACTGCTGCTTTCCCTTCTGAACCCTGCAGTGTACCCAAACAGCAGTTTGCATCCACATTTATGGCGTTTCATTACCTAGTAGAACCTGCCTAACATTTTAAAAGGCAAGGAATTGTCAGCACAAGATGCGTAAATCACCACATTGGGCCTCAAATGTGCATGATGCTGTTATACTCGTGGGCACTGGTGTATGTCAAGACACGAGAATAGAACCACATCTAGGGTGTTTATAAAACTAGGAAGCACAGCATAATAATACAAGGGTGTGCATTTCGCATGGCACACAATGGGCACAATATGTTGGGCGCTAAAGTGGCTTAATAGTGTAAAAAATGGCAATTTTCTCTTTGTACCATCTGATGTGAATTCATTTTTGTAGAACACCTATGGGGAAACAATAATCTCTACACCGCTTGGTAAACTCCGTCAGGGGTATGGTTTCTAAAATGGGGTAACTTCTTGGGGGTTTCTTTTTTTAATTTCACCTCAGAGCCTCTGCAGTTGTGGGCCAGTGCTGTATATATCAACAATCTAGGCCTCATTTCTCTTCTGAGCTCTGCGGTTTGCCCATATAGCAGTTTCTGACTACATATAGTGTGCTGCCATATTCAGTAGAAATGGCAAATTGTGCGATTTTTTTTTTTTTTTTTTTTTTTTTCCCTTTTCTTTTCTTATGTTACCCCTTGTGAAACTGAAAAGTCTGGGACTAAAGCATATTATTGGAAAAAATTGAATTTTTCATTTCAACAGCCAAGTGTTTCTAAATTCTATGAAAACACCTGGGGGGGGGGGGGGGGGTCCAAAGTGGTAAGTACACCTTTTAATAAATTCCTTGAGGGTGTAGTTTCCAATATGGGGTCACTTTTAGGGGTTTCCACTCTTGTCAGTACCTCAGGGTCTCTTTGAATGTGACGTGGCACCCAAAACCATTCCAGCAAAATCTGCCCTCCAAAAACCATTTGGTGCTCCTTCCCTTCTGATCCATGCCATGTGCTCAAACAGCAGTTTACAATCACACATGGGATGTTGCCGTGTTCAGGAGAAAATACTTAACAAAATTTAGTGTGCTTTTTAACCTGGTGCCTCTGTAAACTGCAGAATCGGGGTAATAAATATTGAGGTTTGTTTTGCTGTTAACCCTTGCTGCCTTACAGGAAAAAAGGATTAGATTGGAAAATCAATCAGAAATGAAATGTTGAAATTTCACCTCCACTTTCCTTTAATTCCTGAGAAACATGTAAATGGTTAACAAAGTCTGAATAATTGAGGGTATAGTTTCTAAAATATGGTCATTTATGGGTGGTTTACTTTTTACTATGTTAGCCCCACAGAGTGATATAACTGATTTAGTGTTTAAAAAGTTGGTTTTGGAAAGTTTCTTAAAATTTTAAAAAATTGCTTCTAAAACACTAAGCCTTTTAACATCCTAAAAAATAAAATGACATTTATGTACAAAATGATGCAAACATAAAGTAGACATATGGGAAATGTTAATTAAAAACAGTTATCACTTTGTCTTAAAAGTAGAGAAATTCTAATTTAGAAAATAGCATTTGTTTATATATACACGGTAAATAAAGGTGAAATATCATACCAACTCAAATTTTCTACTAACATGAATTACAATGTGTCGCAAGAAAACTTGGATAAGTAAAAGCATTACAAAGTTATTACCACATAAGGCTACTTTCACACTAGCGTTCGATCGGATCCGTTCTGAACGGATCCGCTCATATTAATGCAGACAGAGGCTCCGTTCAGAACGGATCCGTCTGCATTATAACTTAGAAGAATTTTCTAAGTGTGAAAGTAGCCTGAGCGGATCCGTTCAGACTTTACATTGAAAGTCAATGGGGGACGGATCCGCTTGAAGATTGAGCCATATGGTGTCATCTTCAAGCGGATCCGTCCCCATTGACTTCCATTATAAGTCGGAACGGATCCGCTCGCCTCTGCACGGCCAGGCGGACACCCGAACGCTGCTTGCAGCCTTCAGGTGTCCGCTCACTGAGCGGAGTGGAGGCTGAGCGCTGGCAGGCGGATGCATTCTCAGTGGATCCGCCTCCACTGAGAATGCATTAGGGCCAGGCGGCTGCGTTCAGGGCCGCTTGTGAGCCCCTTCAAACGGAGCTCACGAGCGGACACCTAAACGCAGGTGTGAAAGGAGCCTAAGGCTACTTTCACACTCGCGTTTTGTGCGGAGCATGCATCCATTAAGAACAGATCCGTTTGTATTATCTTTAACAAAACGGATCCGTCTTGAATACCATTGAAAGTCAATGGGGGGCGGATCTGTTTTGCATTGTGTCAGTGAAAACGGATCTGTCCCCATTGACTTGCATTGTGTGTCAGGAAAGATCCGTTTGCCTCCGCATCGTCAGGCGTACACCAAAACTCTGCAAGTAGCCTAAAAAGTGACATATCAGATTTGCAGAATTTGGTGAAACCCTTTAACCCTAAAGGGTTAAAATCTTGGGTAAATGGGGTGGCTGTGTGTTTGCATCGATGGTGGTTTTTTCTTTTATTTGTATTTTATATTTTGTATTTTATGGGTGCTGCCATCTTGCCTGAGCTGTTCTTAACAGCATTTGCACAGCATTAAACAAATTGCTTTACGGCAGCCCCATGGTCCATAGACACAATGGTCAGGAGGGGACCTCATTGACTTCTATGGAAGAGATTTCTAGGCATGTTCTGTGCCCTGTGCAGAGGTCATTGTACAAGGAAAGAATAGATAAACTTTGACAATCACCTATTGTGAATGGTGGATCCTGTCTTATCTGTCATTATAATTATGCCTGTAATGATATCACCTCATAGATAAGCAGGTAACTGCAGTAAAGTGATCTGTACAGACCAAGAAGTGTCGCCAATTATTTGGCTTAGTGGCCAGTGCTAAAACTGCAGAATGATATGGATTTTATTAAAATATAGACATAAAAACATGATTTAAACAATAGGTCATTTTCCGATGACACATTTCCTTAAAAAAACAACTATATTTTGCAGTTTTCCACGTACAATGTTCTTTCTTTGGCACTGTTTTGAAAGTGCAGTCAACATACAGTGCCCCAGATACTGCTGATCTGCTGTACATGTGATTTGACCGGAAGATCCAGCCAATTAAAATAGGCATTTCACTGCTAAGTTTATAGAGCAGGAGGAGCTGAGCAGATTAATATATACGGCACTTTTATAGGAAAAGATTTAGTAAAACTTGTATTTTATTCATTTAAATTCCTGCTCATTCTGGCCCTTGAAGTCATGGAGGAGGTCTTCCCTTTATGACTGTATACCGCCGCCTCCTTGACTTCAAAGTCTAGAAAGTGCAGGGATATAAATGAATGAAACACAAGTTTTACTGAATCTTTTCCCCAAAAATTATATATCAGTCTGCTAATCTCCTGCTCTATAGCACGCTGCCTGCAGATTAATTTGAATTTTCATGCTGAGGGATTCCCTTTAAAAGCACCTGAAGTGTTTTTTGTTTTTGCTTTAATATTCATTAATTCTTCTTCTTGTAGATGGTGCAAGAAGGGAGGAAGTTGGAGAAGCTAGTGAAGAAGAAAATTGGTTTGGGACAAACTCAGAAACCCCATCCGAAGATTCCTTTGGTGATGTACAAGAAAATTTTAAATTGTCTCCTACTAATAGGGGTCGAGAGTCACCCACATCTCCCGATACTTCTTTAGGAAGTGCTACTCCAAGTTTGAATGCTGACCTTGGATTTTTTGAAAATGAAGTTTTTAAAGATGTCTCTCATTGTAAAGAACAATTGTCCACTTCAGCATCTTCAGTGGATGAGGATGATCAAGCCGGTGTGAATAAGCCATTAAGTAGTAATCTTCGGCGGTTACTAGAAGCTGGCTCTGTTCAGCTGGGATCAGAAGTGTCTACAAATGGCAGGGAAGATACACAAGGTCTACAGTTTTCTCCCTCATCTCACCATGCAAAGCAGTTGAGTGTTCTTGCTAGAAAACTAGCTGAAAAACAGGAAAACAGTGATCAATATGGGGCTGCACCCGCTAGCCGGTTTATATGGAGCCAGGATAAATGGCTACAGAACTCAAATAACACTTGTGGTCTGTCACCTGATTCTGCAATCCTGAAACTGAAAGCTGCTGCTAATGCTGTCCTCCAAGACCAATCTCAAATGAGAACTGAAGAAACCCTAAGGTTTGAGACCTTTACTTCACCATTCAGTTCCCAGTCAGCTAGTTCCACATTAGCAGCTTTGTCCAAAAAAGTTAGTGAGCGAGGTATGACATCAGGTCAAGAGCGTCATTCTTCAGCTGGCCCATTCCTTTCTTTGGCATCAATGACCTCGTCCGCAGCCTTACTTAAGGAAGTTGCTGCACGTGCTGCCGGCAGTATGCTGGCTGAGAAAAAAAAGCCCCACATTTCAGAAGACCCACTACCACTGCCAGAAGACAAACAAGAAAAGGGAACTACTGTACAGTCCTTAGAACTGTTATTACTCCCTTCACCGAAAGGAAGGACATCCAAATCTGGAAGTCAAGGTACAAATATATACATTTTCCCTTTTACAGATGTCCTTAGAGGGGTTGGTTTCCTGAAAAAATATAAATGTCAGACAAGTCCCCCAATTTTCTAAGGCCCTTTGCACACAGGCATCGCTGTTTTTGTCCGGATGTGTTGCGGGTGCATTGCGGCAAACCTTCGCGAGTAGGCATACAATTTCAGTCAGTTTTGTCTGCGATTGCGTTCCGTTGTTCAGTCTTTTTCCGCACGAGTACAATGCGTTTTGCACGTGCGTGATAAAAAAATTGAATGTGGTACCCAGACCCGAACCCGGACTTCTTCACTGAAGTTCAGGTTTGGGTTAGGTGTTCTGTTGATTTTAGCTTCTAACATGGTTATAAGGGAAAATCATAGCATTCTTAATACAGAATGCTAACTAAAATGTCCATTGAAGGGTTAAAAAATAAACTCACCTCATCCACTTGATCCTAGCAACCATGCGTGAAAATCGCACCGCATCCGCACTTGCTTGCGGTTGCTATGCGATTTTTGACGCAGCCCCATTCATTTCTACGGGGCCTGCATTGCGTGAAAAACGCAGAATATAGAACCTGCTGCGATTTTCACGCAACGCACAAGTGCTGCATGAAAACGCTCATGTACGCGGCCCCATTGAAATGAATGGGTCAGGATTCAGTGCGGGTGCAGTGCGTTCACGTCGCGCATTGCACCCGCGCAGAATACTCTCCCGTGTGAAAGGGGCCTAAAATAAGAAAATATAATCATGTTATACTCACCAGGTCCTCCTGCTGCTGCTGCTGCTTATTTACAAACTGCAGCAATGATGTACAAGCAAAGAGCACTTGGCTGCTACAGCCAGTGGTTGTCCTCAGCGGTCTAACACTGAAGATTGGCTGCAGCTAATTGGTTTTTATAAAAAATATTGAGCCGTTCTGTCCCAAATGCTTAACTGTTTTTCTGTTTTTCTAGTTATGTGAATGGTACTTTCAGGTCATCTAATCAACCTTATCTCTAAATTACTAAAGGTCATAAACACTTATTTTGCTTTAATGAGTGTTTATAAGGTCAGAGAGCAAAAATAAGGAGCCCCTCGGGAGCAGGGAGAAAATGCAGACATTGCTAGTAGATAAACTCAAAGCTGTTAAACCGTTCAAAATAGAGACCAATAAAAAAAATAAAACATTTTTAGCTCAAATTGAGTACAATGCAATAATACAAATTTTATATAATTTTTTTTTAAAGATAAAAAGAAACCTCATTAGCGCCACCATGTGGCAAAATGCCCATATTTTTACAATATGAATGCATTTTTCTCATACAGTTAATACATTAACAGTGAAAAAATCAAAATGGCCTTTTTGCCATTTTTTGGTTGCTTCACCTCCTCAAAAAATGAATTTTTGAACAAAATTTTATCAAAAAGTCATACACACTACCAAATGGTTTTAGTAGAAACTACAGGTGCTTCGTAGACATAAATGTAAAAAAAAAAGCTATGGAGATCAGAATGTCGCAATGCAAATATTATTTTTTCATTTCCATTGTTTTAATTTTTTTTATATTCAAACACAAGAAAAACAATACAAAGGTGGTATCACTGTAATCCTACTGACCTGGAAAATAAAAGGAACAGGTCAGCTTTACTGCATTGGGAACTCTGTAAAGATAAATCCATAAAACTGTGGTGGAATAGCGTTATTTTTCCATTTCTGCCCATTTTGGGATTTTTTCCCAGCTTCCCACTACTTTGTATGCAATATTACATTAGAAACTGCAAAAAACAAGCCTTCGTACGTCTACCTGGGAAGGCAGGTAAAAAAAACAAAATGTAAAAAAAAGAAAATATACAATGCCTTGAAGGGGTTAAAGAGGTTTTCTGATAATTATACTCATTTTACTTATGTCCTGTAGCCTGCATCATCTATTGAAAGATTCATGCTTACCTACTTTCTGCCACTCCATCCTACATGCTGGTTCTCATTCCTCCATCTTCCACTCCCTGGTTTGTTTTCTTCAAGGTGGGCATGGACATGGTCACCTGCACCTGTGCTGCCAATGATTGGCCGTAGTGGTGCAGGTGACCTTGTTCATACCCATCCAGAATAAGAGGCAGATGCCTCTTAAAGGGAACCTGTCACCTCAAAAATGCATCTACATCCCCCAGCAGTACCTCGTAGTAGCCCGCAGCCTGTTAATAATCATATGCTTCATCCTGTAGTCTGATGCTGCATAACTTCAAAAAACGCAGTTTTATTCTCCATCAGCGCTATTCTGCCGGCCAGCTTGCAGTCAAGGGAGCAGCGGCCTCCTTGCTTGAAGTCAAGGTACTGCTGGGGGATGTAGATGCATTTTTTAGGTGACCGGTTCCCTTTAATTAATTAGGTGCATCTCTGGCACTTAGTGCTCTAGAAACTGAAACGTACACCAGCTATAACTTACACCACTTTCTGGAGCATGTTATTGTAAATTTAGCGGGCCATGATATGCTCCGTTCCTTCTGCTAAGTTTCATATATGGCGTGCCCCAGAATTTTTAAGCCACAGCAGTGGCATAAAACTTTAAAAACAGCTTTGTAGAAATCACTGTGTGCAGGCCCAATCATGTCCCATAATGTCTTGCTCAGGTGTGACACAGGGAGTTGTGGCCAGTTTACAGATATCAGAAGCTCAGCGGAGGCATACGTTAAGGCGCAGGCATACTGCGTCATGGGCATCCATTGAGCAGGCAGTGAGCAAACTCCAGCCTGTTACATGGATGGGCAGTCATGAATGGTTCAAAATAGCCTTACTTCACCTTCATTGACCTTCAGTGACAAAAGCAGAATAAGCAGAGCTAAAAAGATTTGTGGTTGTCAGGCTTTGCATTTATGAATTGTTATTATTAATAGAAAATTTGTGGAAATGCATTTACCTTATTTTTTGGACTATAAGACCTAAAAATGGGGGTAAAGTGGCAGTTCGTCTTATAGTCTGAATTCTAATGACAGCTACCATTAGCATGCGGGAGGCACAGGGAGGTGAGTGCAGCGCTGCACTGGCTGAAGCCAGCTTCCCTGGTCGTCTTCCTGGTCCCGCGGTGGTGACCACGCACAGCAGCAGGACATAGTGCATGTAGGCATTCACTATGACCTGACACTGTGCTTGTCAGGTCATAGTACACAGCGGGACTCAGAAGAGCGGAGAGTCCTGGATATGCAACGCCATCCAGAGCAAGCAAGGTAAGTTTATTATTATTATTATTATTATTTTTATTATTATTATATATTTTTTAAATGTCTGATGGGGACTGGGGGGGCGATCTGAGACTGTGGGGCTTTGTGGGGGTCTGATCAGAGGCTAATATGGTCTGTTTGGGGTTCTGATCTGAGTCTGATGGGTGTTGGGGGGGGGGGGTCTGATGCTGGCTGATCTGGGGCTGAGGGGTCCAATCTGAGACTGAGTGGGGCTGGAGGCTTGATCTGAGGCTGATGGGGTCCCATGCAAGGCTTATTAGGGGTCTGATCTGAGTCTGGTGGGGGCTGTGGGGGGCTGATCTGAGGCTATTGGAGGTTGGGAGGGTCTGATCTGAGGCTTATGGAGGCTGGGGAGATCTGATGGGAAACTGATCTGAGGCTAATGGAGGATCTCATAAGAGGCTGGAGGGGTTTGATCTGAGGCTGATGGAGGGGTCCGACTAAACCTGATCTGAGGCTGATGGAGCCTGGAGTCTGATGAAGTATGGGGGTCTGATGAAGAATGGAGGTCTGATTTGGGGGTCTGCTCTGAGGACTGATGGAAAATATATATTTTTTCTTGTTTTCCTCCTCTAAATCCTAGGGGCGTCTTGTAGTCCGTTGGATCTTATAGTCTACTACAGAATAAAATGTAGTCTCTAAATAGCTGTGAAAGCATGGGCGCTGGTACTATAACATGGGTGCACCTGTACTCTGTATTTTGTAAGTCGATGTGCAATTAGTTACACATCGGATCCATCGCACAGCAGTTCCCAACAGGCTTCATGGACGATGGGGTCTGTCTGTTTTGCCAAGGTGCATTGGGGGATGTTTTCTGGTAAATATGACCGAATCTTAGATGGAGCCTCTCATGTATATGTGAACAGAGGCTTATGGTCGGTAGGATCTGTATTGAAGTTCAGGCAATTCATCCAGTGTCAAGATAAAATACATAGTAATTTTATAGTGATACCTAATAAGCAGGTGTGTTAAAAAGGTATGCAAAACACAACACCTTATCTTATTGTGGTAACCTTTCTGGTGCAAGCGCCAAGAAAAATCTCTCCTTTCCTAACATGCATAACGTACGGCTTGTCCATGTTCCTTGTGAAGTGTTTGAGATTAGATGTGTCTGTAACAAGGGTGCCTTACTAAATATGAGCACTAGACACATGGCAAGATAAGTGAACTCCAGGCCACAGTGTGTTTAGGATGATGATGAGAAGGTTGCTCATTCCTGATAGTTCACAGTCCAGAGCACTAGCTGCATTTTTACACAGACTGAGTAATAGTAAGACTCGGTTACTGAGCACATAATACATAATGAAGAATCAGACCTGTGACATGTGTTTCCAAGTCTTAAAGGAAATTTATGGGCTTAATACTGTATTTCCGTGTTTGAGGATATCACTTGGTTATGTAGATTAATTTGCCTTTTGGGCAGAAACCATTATTCTTTGTTGGGATGACGTTTTATGCTTCTGTGTACCATTGCATTTCAGTAAGGAAGAAGAGTTTACATAGATGCACTTTAGTTGGGAAGGCATGTAGTGCAGAATATTCTTAAAGAGGACATGACTCCTGTTCAGACATGTCAATTTCAGTAACTAATTGTAATACCAATTCTGGAGCATCTATTCTGACTCTGTTTTGTGCCATTTCTGCATTATAAACATATAATTACAAATTGCCAGCAGCAATTGGTAAAGATACTGCTGGGTGTTACCAGTAGAGGGTGTGTCTAACTCTGTCCAATCAGTGCTGCTGGTGTCAGACTAGCAGGGACACCCTTCCAACTGGTAACACCCATATGTACCTTTACTGCAAACTGGTGACCATTCATAATCTTCTAGTAGAAATGGCACAACAGAATGCTGATGCTCCAGAATTGTTGTCGTTTTTGGACACAAAACCAGAGGTGGATAAAAAAAAGGATGATAAGGTAGCATTGAGTTTTTATTTTTATTTATTTATTTTCTTTATACTTAATCTCCCTTTATGATCCACTCCTGGTTTTGGCTTGAAAACCTGAATCTGGATGCCCATCCTAAGGCCCTGTTCATGTGGCATCTTTTGCAGGAAGAAATTGGTGCAGATTCTATACCAAAAAGCTTTCGGGAGGTCACATGGAATCAACCTCCCATAATTTTTTATTGGAGGTCACGGTTTTGCCGTGACCTCGTCAAGAAGATTCTGTGTGGATACCTGTGGCTTTTTAGTACATACTGCATGCAATATTCTGCTTTCAAAAGATGCCATGTGAAAAATGTCTGTTTTCTTCCAGAAACCTCAGCACCCCTGTCCATAATTTGTGTCTTGTGTTGCAACTTGGCACTATTAAAACCATTTTTTCTAATTCCGGGCAACCTCTATACTTAGGTTTTTCAATCCCCAAAAATAAACACCAACAGGCACCAAATGTGTGAAAATGACGAATCTTGGCTACACAGTAAAATTTAATGTAAATAAAGAATTTGCATGTTTTCAGCATGTCGCTAAGCATGTTAAATTCCTCCGAAAGGGTTATTCCCATGTCAGACATTGGAGGCATATCTCTAGGATATGCCCCCAATGTCTGATATGTGCGGGTCCCACCTCTGGGATCCACACCTACACATAGAACGAAGCCTGAAAAGTCCAGAAGGGTGCACCGCACGTGCGTGGCTGCCCTCTATTAATTCCTATGATGGTGCCGAAAATATCTGCGCTTTGACGGTGTGCCTCTCTTTTATTTCAATGGGGCTTCCAACAGCACGCTCGTCCATTTTCGTCGGTCCCATAGAAATAAATGGAGCGTGGCCACGCGTGCACGGTACTTCCTCCTGGACTTTGCGGGCTCCGTTCTAAGTATCCTAGCAATATGCCCCCAATGTCTGAGATGGGAACAACTATTTAATCATTTCTTGTGTAGATATATTGCTTTACTTGTGTTTACTTACCACATAGTGTAGCTACAGCTGCTTTCACAGTTCTGGAATCATTTGACACACTTTCACCTTTCTTGTTTCTTTGGGGCCTGTTCAAATGGCAGAATTTTAGCGTGAACACACCAGGAAGGCATATGCCCCTATATGGTGTGTGCGACCAGCCACCGCTTGAAACCATGGTGGCATTTAATGGAGCTAAACCGTGAGAGAGTGCATGGCATCTAAAGTGAACAATCGTTCTATAAACTGCTCATGTATTTAGGGAAAGCTCCCATTGTAGATGCCAATATTGTCTATAGGGTCCATTAGTCAGAAGGAGTCCAAAAGTGTGTCTTTCCCTAAGCATCCTGTGGACCAAAAGTGCATGGGGTTGTTAAAATGAACCTGGGAGACAAGTACAGCTATGTTAAGACCAAGCATAGCTGCTACTTGTACTACTAGATCTTTCTCTGTATGTCTCAGCTTGAGAACCTCTTGCAGCAGCCAGGCACCCCTAGGGAGGAGATCATTTATTTTTTCTGTTCTGAAACAGGCCTCTAACTTTATAGCAGATGGCTCTGCGGGCCTGGTAAGATGATCATCTAGAATGGCAGCCTTATCAAACTCTACACATAAAGCTGTCTGGTTCAGGCCCTGGTCAGGGGACGCAGGATCAAAAAGTAGACTCTTCTATCCCATGCATTGTTGGGTTCAGCCTTAGATGACATCCTAGGGAAGGCTTTTGGTATCAAAAGGGATTTCCATCTGAATCACGTTTCTTTCAACAAAGACGTTCCTTTTGGGCTCAAGGCAAGGGCAAGCAAGATCAGAAGAGGAAAGACTTGGGTAATAGATGACAGGCTTTCAGAGACCGAGTTTAATGCAGAAGGAGGTAAACACTTATCTAGAAAATAGAGCCATAGTTCCAGTTTCCGCTTTATAACAGTTTCAGGGTTATTTCTCCCCAGTTTTTCTGATAAAAAACAAACAAAAAACTGTGGATCCTTCAGAGCAATCATAAATCTCAAAGCCTTAGTGCTCATGCACACGAACATTGTTTGGTTCGACATCCGAACCAAATTTTTGGCGGCTCGGATGCCGATCTATTCACTTCCGTGTACTGTGCGCATCCGTGGTGCCGCAAAAAATAAAAATAAAATAGAACATGTCCTATTCTTGTCCGTTTTGTGGACAAGAATAAGCATTTCTATTATAGGCGACCAGTTCCAGAAATTGCGGAATGAACAAGGGCAGCATCCGTCTTTTTGCAGAATTGCAATTTGCGGACCATCAAAACACGGCGCGATCGTGTGCATGAGCCCTTAAACAAGTACATCATCTGCAAGAGAGTCAAGATGGAATCCATAAAGTCAGCCATAGATCTCCTAAATAATAACTATTTTATGATAACATTGGACTTGGCAGACGCCTACTATCATATTCCCTTTCACGAGGACTCTCAAAAGTATCTAAGATTCGCCATTCAGAGGAGTGCTCTTTCATTTCCAGTTTAGAGTTCTTCCGTTCGGTCTATCAGACGCACCAAGTGTGTTTGCAAAGGTTATGTAGAGGTGTCCAGCTTTCTTCATCAAAAGGGCATCCTAATAATTCCTTACCTGGATGACTTCTTCCTGGTGGCTCAACCAGAGAGAATTCTACAGGATCATCTTCAGGTTGTGGTATCAACATTCTCCTCCCTGGACTGGCTGATAAATCTCGAAAAAATCTGACCTAACAGCAAGTCAACAAAAACATTTTTGGGGAGTCCTCCTGGATTCCAGACAACTTTACTCATTGATCATTAATATTTTAGTTTTTTGGCAGACGAGAACCTCATCTATATGGAGCTACTCACCTAAATTATCCCCTCATTTAGATGGTCTCAGGCCTACTAGAGTTCTACAATCCTTCCTTCTAATGGCATGGGACAAAATAAAATATTCCTTAGACAAGAAGGTAATAGTCCCAGGAGTTGTCAAAAATTCCCTCGGTGGCTACTAAGGAGGAACCTTCAGAGAGGAGTACTATGGCCAACACATCATCAGCTGGTGATCACTACCGATGCTAACATCAGGGGATGGGAAAGTGCAGTAGTCCAGTTGGCTATGGAACAAACAGATGAGTCAAGCATCTTCAGATTTGAGAGAGCTCACAGCAGTTCTATATGCCCTGAAGAGACTAGAATCTTCAGTAAGTTCCAAAAACATGAAGATCCTATCGGACAACACCACCACTGTGGCATATATTAACCATCAGGGTGGTACAAGGAGCCATTCCCTGGACTCTGTTGCAACCAAGATCTTTGTATAGGGAGAAAACAACCTGACCTCCTTATCTGCAGTTCACCTAAGAGGGAAAGAAAACAGGATGGCTGTCTTCCTCAGCAGACGCACTTTGAGGGAGGGAGAGTAAACCCTGAACAGAGTCTTTTTTCCTTTAAATAACTCAGACAGGGCTTTTTTATACTGTATTTTATTTTATTTTTTGTCACAAGGGAAGAATGTACAAGTAAAAACTTTACACACTCTCAGCCCAGTACAGACCTCTTTGAGTAGACACCACTGTCAGTACCTTGGTAAAAAGGTCTGCTTTATGCCTTCCCTCCTTTTGCATTAATTCCAAGGATGATTACGAAAGTACTGGAGGAGCAGGCACAACTAATTGTAGTAGCCCCATATTGACCAAAATGATCATGGTTCCCTCTCCTCCTAGAATTTTTTTCAATAAAGTGGTTGTCACTATTTTAAATAGTAGGAAGAAAATCACATCCAATATTTGCCACAGAATCAGAAATAAAAAAGTCTAAAGTATGAGTGGGGGAAATGGGATCCTCAAAAACGAATGGATGTACTTATCATACCAGAGTTCTTACAAGCGGGCTTAGACTTGGTGTTAACGGTTCTCATGGAATCCTAATTTGAACTATTGTTAGATATTGCCTTAAGACTGCTCACATATTAAACAACCTTTCTTTTGGCAGTTACTACAGCAAATAGGGTGGGGGAGATACAGGCATTCTCTTGCAGACCACCTTACATCAGAGTTTTGGAAGATAGAGTCATCCTAAAACATTCTCCCCTGCTTTTCTTCCTAAGGTAGTGTCGAAATGCCATTGTAAATCAGGAAGTATCCCTTCCGTCCCTTTGTGCAGAGCCAAAATCATGGTAAGAGAAAAATTTGATACCTTGGATGTGCGCAGGTGTATCCTGAAACATCTGCGTGTCATGGAGACCTTCAGAAAATCAGACCACCTTCTCTTTCAGTATCAGGAGCCAAACAAAGGTCATACAGTGAGCAAGGCTACCATAGCACATTGGTTCCGATTTGACTATTTCTTTGCGCTATCAAGAAAAACATCTATCTCCTCCTACAGGTCTTAAGGCACATTCAGCTAGGTCAGTCTCAACCTCTTGGTTGGAAGGGGCTTTGCCTTCCTGGAGCAGATCTGTAGAGGTGCTACGTGGTCCAATCCGTCTAAATTTTTTAAACACTTTAAGCTGATTGTTCTAACTAATGAAGATTTAGCTTTTGGCTTCAAGGTTCTTTCTGCGACGGTCCCCACCCTAATGGGACTTTTCTGAATATCCTCCTGTCAGTGTCGGTGTGGAGGTGTTAGGGAAAGATGAAAATTACTTTTACCGGTAATTGGAATTCCCATTTACCTCCACAATGGCACTGAGTCCCCCCCCAATAAAAAAAAGTAAATGTATTATTTTTTGGGGGTTCTTACTGGATATTGTTTATGCACATGTTGCATATTTTTGTGGTTTCTTTGTCACTGAACCCATCTAGGAATAGGAGGAGACCTTTTTATTTGGAGCTTCTACACTGTTTCTGTCCCTTGAGAGGCGGGGAAACCCTCTTGTCAGTGCCGTTGTGGAGTTTAACGGGAAATCCAATTACCAATAAGGGTTATTTTCATCTTTTCTAGACGCCATCTGTTTGGTGTGTGCCAGTATACTATAAAACAAAAAGTATGGAATAGCAGAGTAGCCAACGCTATGCCAATTTTAAAAAAAAGTATATGTTGAATGTGAGACCCAGTGGGTGACAAAACCACCATATGGCATGCGTCACAGGCATCCGTTAAAAGTATATGTCATGAGCTTTTCAAAGGATTTTTCTGACGTAAAATGGATGTCTATGACAGTGGCATCTATGCTGTAGACATATAATGTCACCCACTGGGTCTCTTTAACGGATACATCTGGAAAAACTTTTGAAAAATCTGACATGTGACATATCCATGGAAAGGATGCCAAGGCAGATTTGGGCTGCAACACCGATGCTGCGTACATCACTTACTTGAATGGGGTCGCAGTGCGACTTGCAGGTTGCCGCGGGTTCCACAGCCAAGATCGCTGTAAGGTCCCAGTTCTAGGCATCTGTTACAGCCTCAGTTTATTGTGTACTTTGGGCTCTTTTCCCTGTGTGTGCGTTAGAAAAGACAAAAATGTGACGTGAACAGCGCCTGTGCTGGGATCCTGCGATGCTCTCTGCAGCACTGCCCTCTGGGGGGGAATTGTTATTTTTTTCTATTTCAGATTACTAAATGGTACATGATGTAAGGACTGTGGGTATAATAATGGACTATAGATAAATAACTGTATTGATGTAATCACTCATTCAGATCACACTTAGCGGTTACATGACATAGAGAAAACCTTCCCAACAGAATGGTTGTCCGATGCAGTAGTGCTTTGTGTAACATGCAGATGCTACAGGATTCTAGTTGTCTGCCACGGCAGTGTTCGTGTGGTCTCTAGTGCCGCTTCTAGTAGGTGTAAAAAATATATTTAAATATTGCAAATAAAATGCCCTTGTATATGAATTATTCAGCAGGACATTGGGAAACCTCAGAATGAGAGTTGTGAGGTTACGTGAGGACGCAGTAGCCTGTCAAGGAGAGAATGCAGTCAGTGATTTATCTGAAGATGACAACTAATCTCAAAAAATGGATGTCTGTGCAGCCCCTCCCTGCTGTCAGTAGAAAATACATAGCCTGACAACAGCTTTTATTTCTTTCCAGTTTTGCCGCATGTGATCCCTGTCTGATCAATGGCAGCAATATTGTTATCATTGGGTACTGGTCCCGTATATTGACAGCATCAGTCGGTCACTACAGCACGCTTTGTGGCTAGTTTTGCTAGAATACAGTATCTGGTCTGTGCATGTGGCACACTTTGAAGGGGACAGGATGACAAACTGGCATAAGGAATTTTCCAGACCATTAGATAAATTGAATGCCCAATTCGTGCGACACATATTAAAAATCACTAGTGCTCAGTGCAGGTAAAATGAGGCCTGACTGTGCTCTTGCCTAGAATCTGACGATCTCTCCCGGCTGCTTTATAAAGACCAGTCTATTCATCCTTATTAGTAGTCGTCGTGTTGCACTGGTTGGGGCCTTGTGGAGCACAGCAGGGGATCTGTAGTAGAGAATGTCTTGGATGTGCATAGGAGACGTCCTGCATGTCTTTGTATATACAGTATTGCACAAAATGTATACTTTTAGACATATGGGCAGATTTACTAGTACTGTCTAAGATTTAGACTAGACATCCTAAAATGCCTCCAGATTTATTACAGCGGCTGATCTGATAAATCTTTATACGGTCCATGTTTATACCACTTAATAGTTGGCTTACTTAATTTCTGCCAAAATTCTGGGGCGTCTTAGAGGTTTTTTTTGGATAGGTCGTCAATGTCTGATTAGTGGAGGTCCAACTGCTAACACTACTCATCCCCTCCTTCCCAAGAGGCCACGGTGTTCCTGTGAGTGCCACAGAGACATCACATTCATCGGCTCAGTCTTTTTCAAGGGAATGGGCCTTGCTTGGAATACCAAGCACAACCACTATACAATGTACGCCACCAGTCAGATATTGATGACCTATCCGGAGGATAGGCCATCAGAATCCCCAACACCCAGAAAACCCCTGAGCCATGCCCATTTTCTGCTAATGCACTTGTTGACCACATCAGTGTCCAGGACACTTAATAAATGTGATGTAAGGATTGTGTGCCAGAACATTGTCAATGAAAAATCCGCCTCCTTATTTTCTTCTTTCTAATAAGGTAACATAAATTTAGGATAACTCTATTAGTTTTAGGTTCACACACCATAATTAACTTTCTTGATTCCTCTTGTTATTTTATGTGAAAGCTCCAGAAGAAGAAGTTGGAAAGCCTTTCCAATGCCCCATCTGTGGATTAGTAATAAAGCGGAAAAGTTATTGGAAAAGGCACATGGTGATTCACACGGGTTTAAAAAGCCATCAGTGTCCACTGTGTCCGTTTCGTTGTGCCCGCAAGGACAATCTGAAATCACACATGAAGGTAAGGTTATGTTTTGATAAAGCTACATAGAACAATAAAGACTGCTTTGTGCTAGCAATACAGAATGCCTTTGATATGAAATTGGAAGTGGACGATGATTGCCTTGCAACCCTGAAAGGTTTTTTTTAAAAAAAATCTTGTATCCTACCTTGTTATTGCAAGTAGATGCTTCACATTGTTAAATCTGTTTCTTGCCAGCTTGATTGCACTGACATCAGGCTGTATATTAACCCGTTTTCTTCAAGCAACATTTTACAAGCTGCTTATATATTTGACAGGATAAAAAAAATAAAAATCTAACATCAGGGAATATGAGGAAATAAAAAATAATAATAACCAGTTACTTACATGTTAAATCCCCCACTGCTCTGGTGGTCCCCACAGGTCTTAGTTTACTTTGCTTCAGTAGCCATGTGCTGTATAGCTCTCTATTTTGGCATCATGTCTAGTATTATAATATGCCACTGTTATTTTGCCATGGTATAGATAGCATTATTATTTTATTATTTTGGGTCTATATAACATAGTTTTTCGATACGTATTAAAGCCATTGTTGAAAATGCTTAAAAATAAAAACTATACTCTGTCATCATAAAGATTCACCCTTCTCATTCCCCTTATGACTGCTGCGGGTAGTAGGCAGAGAGAAGCTTGTGAATAATATCGCCTACCTCTGCTTGCCCACTCCATAGGGGTGCTAAGCGCTAGCACATTCTATGGATATTGTTTCAGACTACTTCCTCCCTCTGGGACCATTGGGGAAAGGGAAGGGCCTGAAGTTACTACCATGCAGTATAAGAAAAGTGTCCCTCTGGCTAGATGGACGCTTTAATGGTAAAAGTGAACAGAATGGTTTCAAGGAATGTGGCCAGGGAATAGAGACATTTAGAAAAATTCACCATGCCATTCCACGCTGGATAATTTCTGTCAGGTATTAATTTTCATATTGATTCCTCAGGATAGGCCATTAGTATGTGATCGGTGAGGGTCCAACTTCTGGCACCTGTTTGAGGCGGCCGTAGCATTCCTGTGAGCGCTGCTGCCTCCTCATAAATTAACAAGCACAGTACCATCCATAGGATAGCACAGCTGTGCTTGGTATTGCAGTTCAGCCCCATTAACTTGAATGGGACTGAGCAGCACCATGGTCATGTGACCGATGAGCGTGACATCACATGCCTAGAAAGAGGCTGCAGCACTCACCAGAGCACCACAGCCTCTTCAAACAGCTGATCCGCGCCAGTGTCGGGAGAAGGACCCCCACCAATCACATGTTAAACTGAGGATAGGCAAACAATATGAAAGTGTCTGAAAGCCCCTTTAAGAGAAAAACACGAATGACGAAACATTGTATGTGGTAATATGTAGTTTTTCTATGAAGGAAAAAAAAAATTCTCTGTATTAGAACTACTACAAATCTAAGTCAGTCCATTTGTAACATTTTATGGGATTGTTGTAAAGCTGAATACTACTAGGAAGAATCTCCAAATATAGTGATATAAAGGAAAGAACGTTAATGTTTATTACTATTGATTCCACCATCAGGTCCACCAGCACCAAGACAGAGGAGAGACCTTCCAGTGTCAGCTCTGCCCTTTCACCTCTTCACGCCATTTCAGCCTGAAACTTCACATGCGCTGTCATCAGCACTTTCTTCGGGCTGAAGCCAAGGTGAAGGAAGAGCCTAGTGATCCTGACAATAAGGGATCACCTTTTAATAATTCCTTGGGCAGCCACGATGAAGGGAGTGCTTCACCTGCACAAAGTTCTCAGCTTCCAGAAAACCTAAGTCAGATCAGTTCTTCAGCTGTGAGTTCACTACCCATCAAGGAGGAACCAAAAGACAATGACTGTCCCTCCATGATGCCCTTCCCTGATAGACCTAGCAGCAACAGCAGCATGAAGCTGAAAGATGCTTTGGACTTTGTTACATGCCCATCATCTCTTTTCAGTCAGGATATCTCTGTCAAAATGGCTTCGGATTTTCTGATGAAGTTATCAGGTATGAATTATTTCCTTATTTCCATTCACATTTTGTATAGAATATTTGAAAAGTCAAAGTGAAGGGATATTTGCATTTTTACATTTTGCAAAAATGACCATATTTGTTGTCACACTTGCAATAAAACAATAAGGCATAACTGATATATCTCAACCCAGCCTGCTGATTTTGACAGGATCAGCCAACCTTCTAATGTGTATGGGGACCTCCTGACTCTTGCTGCAATGGGGCAGAGAATATTGGGGCAGATAAGATTTTGAGAATGTTGGATTTTGTTCTTGGGGAGATAAGCTGCCTGCCATAGCGGTCTGGCAGTGTTGTGCTCTCCTCTCCTATTTTCAATACATACATGCTTTTCCAAGCTGAGATGCATGTGTGTGGGGGATCAGGAGATGTTGTGGTTGTAGACGTGAGCCTTTTGTCGACAGTTACCTATATGGACAGCTTTAGCTTTTTAGCAACAGTTGGTAAACATGTTACCCTTTTTATAGAACGTGCTAACAAATCTACAGTTGATCATCTATTTTTTTTTTTTGAGAAGTAAAATCAAAAGTTGAAACCAACATGACTGTAACTTTTGCTAAAATAATCGCTACAACCAAGCAGAACATATTACTCTATATGGGCACCCACACATTTATACCTAGGAGCTTTTATGACATCCCATTCTAAAGCAATAGGCATTAATATAAAGTTAGTCCCCTTTTACAGCTAAAACAGCATTCAGTCTGGGTAGGCTTTCTCCAAGATTTTGGCGCAGAAGGAAAGGAATGCCATACGGTTTTTGGAAGGCAGATTTTGCTGGACGTTTTTTTTTTTTTTACACCATGTCCCATTTAAAGCCCCCCTGATGCACCCCTAGAGTAGAAACTCCATAAAAGTGACCCCATCTAAAACTACACCCCTCAAGGTATTCAAAACTGATTTTACAAACGCTGTTAACCCTTTAGGTGTTCCACAAGAATTAATGGAAAATAGAGATACAATTTCAAAATTTAACTTTTGGCAGATTTTCAATTTTAATAATTTTTTTCCAGTTACAAAGCAAGGGTTAACACCCAAAACAAACTCAATATTTATGGCCCTGATTCTGTAGTTTACAGAAACACCCCATATGTGGTCGTAAACCGCTGTACGGGCACACAGCCAGGCGCAGAAGGAAAGGAACGATTTTTGGAAGGCAGATTTTGCTGGACTGGTTTTTTTGACACCATGTCCCATATGAAGCCCCCCTGATGCAACCCTAGAGTAGAAACTCCCAAAAAATTGCCCCATTTTAGAAACTACGGGATAGGGTGGCAGTATTGTTGGTACTAGTTTAGGGTACATATGATTTTTGGTTGCTCTATATTACACTTTTTGTGAGGCAAGATAACAAGAAATAGGTGTTTTGGCACCGTTTTTATTTTTTGTTATTTACAACATTCATCTGACAGGTTAGATCATGTGATATTTTTATAGACCAGGTTGTCACGGATGTGGCGATACCTAATATGTATACTTTTTATTTTATTTATGTAAGTTTTACACAATGATTTCATTTTTGAAGCAAAAAAAAATCATGTTTTAATGTTTCCATAGTCTGAAAGCCATAATTTTTTCAGTTTTTTTGGCGATTACCTTGGGTAGGTCATGATTTTTTCGGGATAAGATGACTGTTTTATTGGCACTATTTTGGGGTGCATGTGACTTTTTGATCGCTTGCTATTACACTTTTTGTGATGTAAGGTGACAAAAAATGGTTTATTTAGCACAGTTTTTATTTTACATTTTTTACAGTGTTCATCTGAGGGGTTAGGTCATGTGATATTTTTATAGAGCCGGTCGATACGGATGCGGCGACACCTAATATGTATACTTTTTTTATATTTATGTAAGTTTTACACAATGATTTCATTTTTTAAGCAAAAAAATGTTTTAGTGCGATTACCTTGGGTAGGGTATGATTTTTGCGGGATGAGATGACGGTTTTATTGCCACTATTTTGGGGTGCGTGTGACTTTTTAATCGCTTGCTATTACACTTTTTGTGATGTAAGGTGCCAAAAAATGGTTTAGGAACTGGTTTGAAAACTGTTAAATATTTTTCGTGGGAGAACCCCTTTAACTTGGCAGAGAGCAGTCAGGCTGGTCATGTGTTCCCGGCCAAACCTAGCCTTTAGGCTGCCAGATAGAGTTGTCATTCCACAGAACTCAAATCAACTGCTCTTCATGCCAGTGGTGGTGTGCTTTACACTTCTCCATCTGACGCTTGTCATTGTAGTTGGCATATTATTACAGTATGCTCGAATTCAGTGGACTCTATAGAACGAGTCATTCTTTCACAAATGTTTGTAAAGGCCAACTGCATGGCTCGGGGCTGCATTTTATACCCTTGTGGCAATGAGGCTGAATGAAAGACCTGAATTCAATGAATAAGACTAGAGATGAGCTAATTTCCGATTATGAAATTCGTTCACACTTCATTTGTTGGTACCACGGACCATAACGCAATTCTATGACGGAATGCATAACGAAATGCCTTTAGATGCATTCCATTATTCATTCCGTCATTATAGAAGTCTATGGGCTACAAAACGGATCTGTTCTGTTTCCGTTATGCAGGGGAGTCCTCACCTGCATAACGGAAACGGGACGGATCCGTTATGCAGTCCATAGACTTCTATTATGACGGAATGAATAACGGAATGCCTTTCTGTTATGCATTCCATCATAAAATTGCGTTATGACCCATGGTAACGGAATCCGTAACGCAGTTCACCTTTTACCACCAAACTAAGCGTGAACAAATGTCAAAATATGAAATTCGCTTATCTCTAATTAAGACGTGTGTCCAAATACTTTTCTCCATATAGTGTATCTTTGTAAGCATAACAAAAATGATCAAACTCGCCTTAACATCTATTTTACAAAAAAGTGGTAATTATTTAGGTCTTATATGGAAATAAAATTTAAAACAGTTGTTTAATGAAATCAGCTTACCCCCTATCGACTGAATAAGTGTCTGATCGGTGGGGGTTCAACCACAAGAACATTGGTGCTGTGTGCTGGTATGAACGGAGTGGCAGGTCAAGCCTGCTTGTTGCCTCTCCATTCATTCACTGCTGGAGATAGCAGAGCACTGTAGGTGGCCATCTTCAGCAGTCCCATAGAGAATGAATGGAATGGCAATGCATATGCTGAAACAGATGCTTCATTCACATGGGCGTATGAGACCACTGTTGATTTGTACAATCCCTTTATGTTTGGTGCTGTGAGTCTGTTTGTTTCGACACATTGCTAAAGCCGAGTAAGAAGGCCTGTTGCCTCTTGATATGTTGATTTCTACGAGGAACATTGGCAATTAAGCTAAATACAGTAGACATGATAGTGAGATTTTATATGTTTGCTCTGAAGATGGGACTGAGTTAGTAAAATGCAGTTGTTTCCTGAAGATTGTAACTTTAAGGTATGTACGTGCTCCCTCCAGTTAGAATATTGTTTCCAGTATGACCATTGTAAATTGAGTCTCTATGAAAAACTAGTAACTGGCTGTAAAGCCTTCAAAATATCAACCCAAAATTTAAAGGGGTTGCGTGTTAATTTAAAGCATCCTGATGCCACTAAATCTCATAAATAATGAGCCTGCACCCACTTGATCCTACAGCTCCTGTCTTCTTCAAGGTGCGTCTACAAAGCCCCAGTGGTAACATAGAGGTATACAGCATGTGACCGCTGCAGCCTCTCACTGGCCTTGGTGGTCTCATGCTGGATACCTGCATGAGACCCTTTACATAAAAGATTTAGGAGATAAGTGTCTGCCAATGCTTCACAATTTAGAGAGTGTTGACCTGCTGTTTCACTACCACTGTTATACTTGTTTCTCTGGTTGATAATGTCCCTAATAGTCTGGGAAAGTAATGCACATTGTTTCAATTCTTAAATGAAAAGTAATATATAAATATATAAATCTCAAATGTAAAAGCTTGTCGAGAGGTTATACTTCAAATTTGGACATCACGAAATGCAATAACCATTCAGCTGCTTTAAAGCATCATTGTCAGGAGACAAAGGCTAGCTAGCTGGGGACGGTTCACTAAAACTTTGTTAAATTACCGATATGCCATTATAAAAGCCACCGTACATCTGTGAATAATAGTCCAGCTCCATTCAAAGCTAGATCATTGTGCAGCTCTATAATATCCCCCTATCTCTCTTACATTTACCCTTTGACCAACCATATTCCAGCAAATTGCTGAAATTATGAGCTGGCAGAGTTTAGTCGGCAAAGCAGCAGAACAGTAATGAACTCTCATTTATAGTTAAAATAAATCTATTTTGGTGTTTTTGGAATTGAACTTTTTTTTTGTTACTTTGATGATTACAAAAGCCATTAGAAGCCACTAGAGATTGACAGTGCTCTTAAATGGATGGTAATTGGCCACTGAAAAATACAAGTTGCATTTTCCTAAATGTCATATCGAAATGACTGGTAGATGAAAATATTACAGTATATTGTTCTCTGCATTTTTCTTTAATGCCTTACGATGTGTTCCTGGAAAAGCTTAGTGTTCTCATGTCCCTTGATCCTTGCTCCTTAGAGAGTGTGGCGCTTTTGACCTTTGAATGCAGGCTGGAGAGAGGATTCACTGGGTATAAAGATCACATTTTAAACACAGAGAAAAAAGTCAGAGAAAAGGAGGTAATTGTCTAGATGAACTGTGATTAGATACTGCCCTTAATCATTTGACATTTTTGCTGCTAGGCCTTCCTTGGGCAATACAGGGTTATTGTCTCCATAACATGATATTATCTAGGGGGAGAGACCGTTTTTTATAAGAGTACCTATCGTTTCAGGAGACTTATCAGAATAAGCTGTTGTGTGTACATCAAGAATAACACATCCTGCTCCCCTATATCTTAGTCTTCCCCCTGAGAAGCAGCAGCAAGTAAGACATTTCACAGCTGTACTGAGCAGTGTAGTTGTGAATCTAGCACTGGGGTGCGATAGAAAACTTACTAGATGCTGAGGCTGGGCTCTTCCTCTCCAGGCTCCTCTCTCCAAAGGCTAGTCCATTAGCTGTATTTTAGCCCACAAACAGGGGGACTAATCTTATCACGTGCCAGTCTTTTACTATGTTTGCTTTTGTAGCTTGCCCTTAGCAAGTGAATTAGCATGAGCATCAATACCAGGAACAAATTTTTGTCAAGATTGTCACCCTTGTCAAATCAAAATTTCTGAGTTAGCCAGTTATTCATAAAGATCTCTGACTGTGACTCTGTCAGCGAATGAAGACGTTCTTGTTTATAGCCAGAGACTGAAAGCCTGTACAGACTTCCTAATACCACCTAAATCTGAGGGTTTACGGCAATTATATCCAGTGTAGACAAATCGTTGGAGTGTTACACTGCACAGTAAAATGTCTCTGAAGCTTCAGCCTCTCTTGCCTACAAGATTCATATTGTCTGTTCATATAAGGTTGTACAGTGGTATGGGTTTTATCAATGTAAAAATAAGGATTGTTCCTGGTAAAAGAAACTGCCAGCACCAATGGGCATTTTCTTACTGTACCCACTTAGTGTACAGCCTCCATCTTATACCAGCCTGAAATACTTCTCTTTGCTTTGTGTTTTGTCATAGTTGCACAGTAATATGTCTTTGAAAGTCTTTTTTTTACATCCTGATCCTAGTTTTTGTATTCTTTTTTTTTCTGTAGATAATTATGGGGCAGCCATCTTGCTTGAGATGCTGTTAAGAGCATTTAGATATGCTTTACAGCAGCCATGTGGACCATAATGGTCTGTTCCATTTTTGGCTAAGGAACGACTGAGGGGGTGCAGCTTAGCCAAGGGATGGGCTAAATAAACTTTTGTCCTACTGTAGAGAGAGTTTCCAACTTCAGCCAGCTGGAGGCTCCCCTTCCACACAGGATTGCAAGGGATGGGCTAAATAAACTTTTGTCCTACTGTAGAGAGAGTTTCCCCTTCCACACAGGATTGCAAGGGATGGGTAGGGCACATGGCTGCTACTGGATCCACAGAAATTACTTCATTTATTTAGCAGTTTTAATTGCCATGTGAGACAAAATGGGATCAAATAAAGGTAGAGATTAAGACCAGGAAATGCTGGGATATTTTCTCTTTTTGTGCATTTACTATATTTAGTGTTTCTTCAAAACACATACATATATAGTATATACTGTATATTTTATTAATTCATCTAGACTGGGTTCGCAGAGTAATGGCAGAAAATTGGCACTTCTCATGTATTGTTATTAGTGATATCATTGTACACTTTTCTCGTCTAGTTCATGCTTATGCATTCTTCATGATATACAGTGAGGAACAGTCAGGTGGACAGGTGTCTTTAAAGAGCTCAGACAGGTGCTTCTAAGTTAGATTAATGAGTGGAGTAGAGGTGGACTTTTTAAAGGCACAGTAACAGGTCTTTGGAAGCCAGAATTCTTGCTGTTTCTCAGCTGTTCAAATACTTATGTTCAGCAGTGCAAGACAAATAAATTCTTAAAAAATCATACAATGTGATTTCCTGATTTTATTTTATTTTTTATTCTGTCTCTCAGAGTGGGACTGCACCTACAATGTGAATTTCAGACCCCTCCATGATTTCTAAGTGGGAGAACTTGCAAAATCGCAGGGTATTCAAATACTTCTGTTCCATGTATGAGCAATTTGTGTTGCAATATAGAAGTTTTGTTCCTCTTATACACCCCAAATTCAAAATTGGGATACTTTGTAAAATGTAAATAAAAACTGAATGCAACGATTTTCAAATCTCCTAGACCCATATTTTACTCACAATAGATTATAGAACACCTATCAGATGTTGAAAGTGAGACATTTTACAATTTCATGAAAAAACAACAACTCATTTATAACTTGATGACAGCAATGCATCTTAAAGTTGGTAGGGGACCATGTCTACCATTGTGTAGCATCCTTTTATCAACAGTCTGTCAACATCTGGGCAGTGAGAAGACCAATTGCTGGAGTTTGGCAGAAGAACGCTGTCCCATTCTTGTCGGATGTAGGATTTTAGCTTCTGAACAGTCAGGGTCTTCTTTGCCAGATTTTTTGTTTCATGATGTTTCCCTTTGCAAATCATTGATATTTATATAATATGTACTGTATATAGTGGGACAATCAAACTCTTCACAATTTTACGTTAAACATTTTTCTGAAATTGTTACACATTTTTTAGACGCTATTTTTTCACAGATTGGTGAGCCTTTGCCCATTTTTGCTTCTGAGAGACTCTGCCTCTCTAGCATGCTCTTTTTATACTTACTGTAGTTACAAATTGCTCCTCCACCAGTTTTTTTTATTAGTACAACTTATTTTCCAGCCTTTTGTTGCCCCTTTCCCAATGTTTTTGAGGTGCGTTGCAGCCATCAAGTTCCCTATACCTAGACTATCCTAGGCTATAGAAAGACGGATAAAGAACTATATTCTGTGGGACCCCACTGTTACCTGCTGGGACCCCTACCCAATGCACAGCAACTGCGGAGGGTACTACTCTCAGGTATTCTGCAGTTGTGGCAATACACTGCTTTACACGCAGTAGTTTGCAATACTAGATATAACCAGGTTCAATCAACAGGGCAACACAGCAGCTATTAAACTTAGGGGTTTTCCGATATATATATTTTTTTTTACTGATGACCTGTCCTCTGGATAGGTCATCAGTATCTGATAGGTGGGTGTCTGACACCCGGGACCCCCGCTGATCAGCTGTTTGAAACGGCAGCCCCGCGGCCTTATCTTTGCTTTTCCCAGGCCAAGTGACGATACGTTCATCAATAATGTGGCCTAGGAGCAGCTAAGCCTCCTTCAAGTGAATGGGGCTAAGCTGCAATACCAAGCACAGCCGCTATAAAATGTACAGCGCTGTGCTTGGTAAGCTGCGAGAAGGCAGCTCAGGCCATTTACCTTCTCAAAACAGCTGATCGGCGGGGGTCCTGTGTGTCGGACCCCCATTGATCATACACTGATGGCCTATCCAGAGAATAGGTCATCAATATAAAAATCTCGGAAAACACTTTTTACAATTTATTATGATTTAGCAACACTGCATACAAGTTACAGAAGGACAACACAAAGGGAGGTAAAGAAATTAGGATTCCATAAAACTAAACTCCGTCTCTAAATGATGTGGTTCAGGTGGTCCAGTCAGTGGAGCTTGGCATTCAGTTCTTGTTCTTTTATCCAATGAGCTGTGATTCAACTTTTAATGTTATGGCATGGCCCCACTCTCACACACTTTCCCTCACACAAATCCAGGTGGTTTTTTTTTCAAAAGTTTTCCTTGGGCAAACACACCCTATATTTACCTTGCCCATGGATGGTTCACAGGTAATGTTAGCAGATGCGTCCTGCCCTCCAGCCAATTAATTTGGTGACCAGAGATAAACAGGTTTGAGGCTCATTTTCAGTCTCTTCAAACAAAGTCCAACAATCCCATAATCCTCCACTCTCCTTGCCCAGTTTCAGAGAAGGAATGTGAAGCCATAAACCAGCAGGGGTTGTCAACTGGCCACACACTACAATTTGGCCTTTAACTCTTTGAAACACTAAAGAAACACACAGAGTCCATTACAAATGTCACGTATTTGTCACTAGGGGCGTGTATCGACATAGAAATGACTGATTCGGAGTCCGCTGCAGGTCTTCTCTACGTGTATTCCAGCACTTATTAGGGTGTGCCGGAGGTGACACCTGAAATGAAACTGGATTATGTTCTGTCTCCATGGAGGGGAAAAAGTGGACAGGAAGTTTATATAAAAGGTTAACAATGTTAAATCAATCTGCCTGATAAACAGCAATCCCATGTCCGCATCTGAATGGAGCAGGAGGTTGAGCATGCCCGCAACGTCTGGCAGTCTCATAAAGAATGCATGGCGCAGCAATACGTTTGTTTGACCTGTCGCTTCATTCATACAAAGATGTGGGGGTTCCATTCTTGGGACTGGTGGGGGTCCAACCATCACCAATCAAATACTTATCCGATATCCAAAAGATAAAATAAGTTTGGATTGTTGGAATATCCTTTTAAGCCCATGAAACCTTACAAAACAAATGGTAACAGCCCAAAAATGTGCTATATTTCTTTTAAAGATTATATGTGATTATTTAGCTTGCTGGTCTCTATATATGCGAAACAGTGATTGTCACCATGAACTTGGCATACAGTAAACCTCAAGCAAGAAATTGAAATCACATTGGTCTTCATAGTGTGTACAATAGTGCAATACAAAAGGTCACAGCCAGCTGTCAGAATGAACTCTATACATCAGATTGCACAGTGAGAAATCTATTGAAATACTGATATGCCAGGAGACACATGCAAATGTATTTCATTTATGCAAAAGGCCTAGCCATTTCATGGTGACTTACTAAAGGTCCCTGCACCTGACCTATAAGCTTTGTTGCCTAGCAACGGGATATAAAGTCACAGTGGTTGAAGGATGTATCTGTAATATTTTCGTCACTTAGATGCAGCATTTGGATGGTAATGTAAACGTATGCACTTATCTTTAATGTGAAAGAGGCTTTTTTTTCATTCAGTTTGAATAAATATATTTTATTTATATTGCACAACTGAATTCCAACGGCAAAAATGCTGTTTAAAGGGGAACCAAAAAGCTTGCAACACAGATTGTTATATATTCATTATATTTTTTGTGTCTCTGCAGTCTCTGAAATGCAAATTTTCAGTTTAGCCACTTCCTGACCGGGCCAGGTCTAATCTAGAAAATCTGACACTTTATGTGGTAATAACTTTGGAATGCTTTTACTTATCCAAGCCATTCAGAGTTTGTTTTCTCGTGACGCATTGTACTTCATGTTAATGGTAAATTTGAGTCAATATATTTTATCTTTTATTTATAAAAAAAATCCAAAAGTTAACGGAAATGTGAAAAAATTAACTGTTTTCTAAATTTGAATCTCTCATAAAATATTTATTAATTAACATTTCCCATATTTTGTTGGCATCATTTTAGTAATGTAATATTTTTTTTTTCAGGACGCTAGAAGGTTTAGAATTTTAAAAGCAATTTTTGCAATTTTTAAGAAATTTTCAAAATCAACTTTTTTAAGGACCAGTTCAGTTCTGAAGTCACTTTGTGGGGCTCTTTTAAAATAGAATCAACCCATAAATTACCTAATTTTAGAAATAACACCCCTCAAACTATTCAAAACTGGTTTTAGAAATGTTGTTAGCCGTTTAGCTATTTCACAGGAATTGAAGCAAAACAGAGCTGATATTTCAAAATGGCACTTTTTTTTTGCAGATTTTACATTTGAATAAATTTTTTCCTGGAACACGTCAAGGGTTAACAACAAAACCAACCTCAATATTTGTTACCTTGATTCTGCAGTTTGCAGAAACACCCCATATGTGGTCGTATACCGCTGTATGGGCACACGACAGGGCACAGAAGGCAAGGAGCGCCATATGGTTTTTGGAGGGCAGATTTTGCTGGAATGGTCTTTAACCCCTTAAGGACACATGACGTATCGGTACGGCATGTTTCCTGAGTCCTTAAGGACACATGACGTACCGGTACGTCATGTGTTGTTCCGATCACTGCCGTGCGGCCGACTGTGATCGGAACAAGGTGCCTGCTCAAATCATTGAGCAGGCACCTCGGCTAAATGCGCGGGGGGGTCCCGTGACCCCCCCATGTCCGCGATCGCAACAAACCGCAGGTCAATTCAGACCTGCGGTTTGTTGCGCTTTCTGCAGTTTCTGATCGCTGCGGTCCCTGACCGCGGCGATCAGAAACTTTAGTGTGGCGAAAATATATATTTATCACCCCCCCTGCACCTCTGAATGATTTTAGCCCGGTGGGAGGTGCAGGGGGGGTGTTGCGGGCGGTGGGGGCGGTGCGGGAGGCGGGCGGTGCGGCAGGCGGGATCGCGATCCCCCGCCCGCCTCCTATTGCGTAATCGTTGGTGTACAGTGGGTATACCAGGGTGCCAGCACATTGCTGGCACTCTGGTATAAACGGCTGACATCGGTGATGCGATGTCAGCCGTTTAACCCTTTCCATACAGCGGTCCGTACGGACCGCTGTATGGAAAAAGTTAACAGTAAGAGGGAGCTCCCTCCCTCTCCGATCGGGGGGCTGCAGTGCCTTTGCAGCCCCCAGACAGCCCCCCCAGAGCCCCGTCCTTACCCTTCCCCGTCTGCGCAGTTCTGACCATAACTGAGCAGACGGGGAAGGTTCCCATGGCAACAGGACGCCTCTCAGGCGTCCTGCTGTCCATGGTGCTGAACAGATCTGTGCTGAAAGCATAGATCTGTTCAGTGTAAGTAAAATATAGTACAGTGCAATATATATTGTACTGTACTGTATTATACAGACATCAGACCCACTGGATCTTCAAGAACCAAGTGGGTCTGGGTCAAAAAAAAAGTGAAAAAAAGGTAAAAATCAAAAAACACATTTATCACTGATTAAAAATTAAAAAAATAAAATTCCCTACACATGTTTGGTATCGCCGCGTCCGTAACGACCTGATCTATAAAACGGTCATGTTACTTTACCCGAACGGTGAACGCCATAAAAATAAAAAATAAAAAACTATGATGAAATTGAAATTTTGTCCACCTTACTTCCCAAAAAAAGGTAATAAAAGTGATCAAAAAAGTTGCATGTACGCCAAAATTGTAACAATCAAACCGTCATCTCATCCCGCAAAAAATGAGACCCTACTTAAGATAATCGCCCAAAAACTGAAAAAACTATGGCTCTTAGACTATGGAAACACTAAAACATCATTTTTTTTGTTTCAAAAATGAAATCATTGTGTAAAACTTACATAAATAAAAAAAAGTATACATATTAGGTATCGCCGCGTCCGTATCGACCGGCTCTATAAAAATATCACATGACCTAACCCCTCAGGTGACCACCGTAAAAAAATAAAAATAAAAACGGTGTAAAAAAAGCCATTTTTTGTCATCTTACGTCACAAAAAGTGTAATAGCAAGCGATCAAAAAGTCATATGCACACCAAAATAGTGCCAATCAAACCGTCATCTCATCCCGCAAAAAATGAGACCCTACTTAAGATAATCACCCAAAAACTGAAAAAACAATGGCTCTTAGACTATGGAGACACAAACATTTTTTTTTGTTTTAAAAATGAAATCATTGTGTAAAACGTACATAAATAAAAAAAATTGTATACATATTAGGTATCGCCGCGTCCGTGACAACCTGCTCTATAAAATTACCACATGATCTAACCTGTCAGATGAATGTTGTAAATAAAAAAATAAAAAACGCTGCCAAAAAAGCTATTTCTTGTTACCTTGCCGCACAAAAAGTGAAATATAGAGCAACCAAAAATCATATGTACCCTAAACTAGTACCAACAAAACTGCCACCCTATCCCGTAGTTTCTAAAATGGGGTCACTTTTTTGGAGTTTCTACTCTAGGGGTGCATCAGGGGGGCTTCAAATGGGACATGGTGTAAAAAAAAACAGTCCAGCAAAACCTGCCTTCCAAAAACCGTATGGCATTCCTTTCCTTCTGCGCCCTGCCGTGTGCCCGTACAGCGGTTTACGACCACATATGGGGTGTTTCTGTAAACTTCAGAATCAGGGCCATAAATAATGAGTTTTGTTTGGCTGTTAACCCTTGCTTTGTAACTGGAAAAAAAAAATTAAAATGGAAAATCTGCCAAAAAAGTTAAATTTTGAAATTGTATCTCTATTTTCCATTAAATCTTGTGCAACACCTAAAGGGTTAACAAAGTTTGTAAAATCCGTTTTGAATACCTTGAGGGGTGTAGTTTCTTAGATGGGGTCACTTTTATGGAGTTTATAATCTGGGGGTGCATCAGGGGGGCTTCAAATGGGACTTGGTGTAAAAAAACCGGTCCATAAAAATCAGCCCTCCAAAAACCAAACGGCGCACCTTTCCCTCTACGCCCCGCTGTGTGGCCGTACAGTAGTTTACGGCCACATATGGGGTGTTTCTGTAAACAGCAGAGTCAGGGCAATAAAGATACAGTCTTGTTTGGCTGTTAACCCTTGCTTTGTTAGTGGAAAAAATGGGTTAAAATGGAAAATTAGGCAAAAAAATGAAATTCTCAAATTTCATCGCCATTTGCCAATAACTCTTGTGCAACACCTAAAGGGTTAACGACGTATGTAAAATTAGTTTTGAATACCTTGAGGGGTGTAGTTTCTTAGATGGGGTCACTTTTAGGGAGTTTCTCCTCTAGGGGTGCATCAGGGGGCTTCAAATGGGACATGGTGTAAATAAACCAGTCCATAAAAATCAGCCTTCCAAAAACCAAACGGCGCACCTTTCACTCTACGCCCCGCTGTGTGGCCGTACAGTAGTTTACGGCCACATATTGGGTGTTTCTGTAAACGGCAGAGTCAGGGCAATAAAGATACCGTCTTGTTTGGCTGTTAACCCTTGCTTTGTTAGTGGAAAAAATGGGTTAAAATGAAAAATTTGACAAAAAAATTAAATTCTCAAATTTCCTCCCCATTTGCCAATAACTCTTGTGCAACACCTAAAGGGTTAACAACGTATTCAAAATCAGTTTTGAATACCTTGAGGGGTGTAGTTTCTTAGATGGGGTCATTTTTGGGTGGTTTCTATTATGTAAGCCTCGCAAAGTGACTTGAGACCTGAACTGGTCCCTAAAAATTGAGTTTTTGTAAATTTCTGAAAAATTTCAAGATTTGCTTCTAAACTTCTAAGCCTTATAACATCCCCAAAAAATAAAATATCATTCCCAAAATAATTCAAACATGAAGTAGACATATGGGGAATGTAAAGTCATCCAAATTTTTGGGGGTATTACTATGTATTACAGAAGTAGAGAAACTGGAACTTTGAAATTTGCAAATTTTTCCAAATATTTGTTAAATTTGGTATTTTTTGGTGCAAAAAAAATAATTTTTTTGACTTCATTTTACCAGTGTCATGAAGTACAATATGTGACGAAAAAACAATCTCAGATTGGCCTGGATAAGTCAAAGCGTTTTAAAGTTATCAGCACTTAAAGTGACTCTGGTCAGATTTGCAAAAAATGGCCTGGTCCTTAAGGTGAAATAGGGCTGTGTCCTTAAGGGGTTAAGCACCATTTTGCATTTGAAGAGGCCCTGAGGTAACCCCACAGTGAAAACCCCGAAAAAGTGACCACATTTTGTAAACTACACCACCCAAGGAATTTTTAAGTGGTATAGCGAGCACTTCACTCAAAAAAATAAATAGAGAATTAGGAAGAGTTAGGAAAGTAGGAGTAGCTCCTGTTAGGGGGAGGGGAAGGGAGGGAATGTTTTCTATGTTGGGGGTTTCTTGTTACAGAATTACTAGCCTCTCCTGGGTCCAGATATAATGATGTTCTATTCTAACAAGATAGCAGATCTTAGGTACAAATTGTAATATGAGAGTGATTTCATGGAACGTCAAGGTTCTGAGATCTCCACACAAGAGGTGGATGGTGCTCTGTCACCTTAAGAAGTTCAACCCAGATGTTGCGCTTTTACAGGAGACTCACTTGACAGCTGGGGATTTTGCTCAAATGAAAAAGCTCTGGGTGGGTCAGGTCAGCGGGAGTACTGATCCTGATAAATAAGAATTTAAATTGCCAGGTCTTAGGGTCCACGTCAGATGACCAGGGACATTGGGTGCGAGTTTCACAGCTGATTAAAGACTCTCAGTATAGTGTTTATAACATATATGGCCCAAACTCCAATAACGTTCCACCTCCCTTATCAGCTATCCAAACATCTTCCCCTAATAAACAACCCTAATTTTGAACCGGTAAGGAATAGCTTGATCTTCAGAGTGTGGGTACTAAGGGGATTAGAAAGATGGGGGTCCCATATTGATATACTAGTCCACCACTCCCTACTAGGAAAAGTGGAAAGTGCTAACATGGAGGTGAAAACCGTTAAGCGACTTTACCAGAATTGGAGGAGAAGTGGGGGCTAAAAGTGTCAACTTAACTTCCGTATCTGACAGTAAGGAACTATAGTAAAAGCCTTGCCAGAGACCTTTCTAAGGAATGGTTGCCTAACGATTTTGATTCCTTTCTGAATCTGCAAGCTAAACTGTCAATAACTTTGTTATATCAGGTCCTAAGAGACAGATGGAGGACTAGGGACCCCAAAAAGATATAAAAAAATTGGAAGCAGTTATTGGAGATAAAGGAGATCTCAAAGCATATACATATAGGGTTGGCAGCGCTACATAAGGTGGTAATAAACGAGCAGTGGAGGGAGACCCACGTCAAAATCTTGCACCATGCAATTTATGGATTTAATTTACCTAAGCCCCCCGGAAATCTAGAGAGATTATCTGCATGCCCCAAATGTTCAATGCCAAATACTGATCTGTTTCATGGCCTATTGTGCAGGACAGCACAAGTTAGAGAAGTTCGGGAAGCAAGTGGTTCAGATGCTATGTAGGATAAGTGGATATCGGAATGATGTCACTCAGTCTCTGGTAATCCTGCATACTGATGGGGACCAGGGGAACTTAGAAGACCTAGGGGGTGGGGGGATAATAGAGTCTTACCTCCAGTTGGACACAGATTGCTTATGATAGCCAAAAGGTGCATACTGAAGTTATGGCTTAAACCGGAGGCTCCGACCTTGGCAAAGGTGATAGATCAACTCAGCCAAACATTTCACTTAGAAGGGCTTGAGTCACTCAAACAGGAGGAGATATTGGGTAAAAACTATATCACACCTGGAAAATTTTTATTTTGGAGTACATTCCAGGGTCGGAATATCCGAGGGTAATGGGACCTTTTAAATTGGCGTCCTGGTACCTACTGGAGGACCTGAAGAGTAATCTGGGGAGTTTGAGAGTCTGCTGATCTTATTTTCTCAAACACTTACAAACTATTCTGGAAGGGTTACCTACAGGGAGCTGTGACCAAGGGAGAGGTGGAATGGAATTGAATTGAACTGAACTTAAATTAGCTAAATTGAACTTGGTTTATTTCTTTGTTTGTTATTTCTAATATTTTGGGAGGGAGGGGGGTATTTGGGTCTCATATATGTATACTGTGATCATTTGATGTATACAGGTGAAACTCGGAAAACTAGAATATCATGCAAAGTTCATTTATTTCAGTAATGCAACGTAAAAGGTAAAACTAATATATTAGATAGACTCATTACATGCAAAGCAAGATATTTCAAGCCTTTATTTGTTACAATTTGGATGATTATGGCTTACAGCTTATGAAACCCCAAAGTCACAATTTTGAGGTACCCTTTTCTCAGGGGATATGGATTAATTAGCTAGAGTGTGACACTTTGAGCCTAGAATATTGAACCTTTTCACAAAATTCTAATTTTAAGCTGCAATAATGCAATTCCTTTTAATTTGCATTACTGAAATAAATGGACTTTTGCATGATATTCTAATTTTTCGAGTTTCACCTGTACATCTGGTAGAAATACCCTGTGATGAGAGCATTTATTTGGTTACAGTAAAAAAATCTATAAAGAAATGTTTGAAAGAAAAAAAAGCGTATTTGAGTTTGTGCATATCTAAATCGACTTAAAACGGTGATTGCCGTACCTGGAAAAAGTTCCATTATAGGCTTTAATTTACCGATTGTGCAAATGTGAGAAACCTTAGTGATACCTTTCCGACTCCAATAACTATTTTCATTTAAACCAAAAAATTCCTTTAAAGAGGGGGTGTAGTGTAACACTTGTGTAGCTTTCAAAATTACTCTAATCTTGTTCCAAACTTTCTGAAGCATCTTACTTATAGGACAAGTGGTTCCCCTATCCCCAAATGGCCGATTTCAAGATTGCTGAATATGTTCTTCACAGAGCCATTATACTCTCCAGTAAGGTATGGAACAAGATTATTCTCCCCAGTGTTAATACACCATTGTATTTGTGAACATAAATAATATCCCTGAAGATATGGTAAGGCGAGACCTCCATCAGCTTCAGCTAATCACAAAATCTTTAAGGGTCCATTCACACGTCCGTCTGTGTTTTGGATCCGCAAAACACGGACATCGGCGATGTGCGTTCTGCGTTTTGCGGACCGCATATGGCAGGCACTTAATAGAAAATGCCTATTCTTGTCCGCAATTGCGAACAAGAATAGGACATGTTCTATTTTTTTCGGGAACGGAAGTGCGGATCTGCAATTCCCATAGAAATTAATGGGTCCGCAACGTGTGAATGGACCCTAATTCGAATCCTTTTTCTGCCCCATATCAGATCATTAATAAGTTAAAAAAGGCATCCTCAATCCAAATGGGACTGGCGGCCATCACATAAAATATCAAAGGGAGCAGAATCATTTTGGATTCTATCGGCTTGTGAAAGGGGTAATTTCTGCCAAGTCCTCACCTTCTCTTTGATTTTATTTCTCGTGGGGTTCACATTTAACCCGGTATAGCATTGTAATTTCATGCCGATTTTAATCCCTAAATAATGCAAGTGGGCCGATGGCCACAATACCTGCACTTTAATATCTTTATGTGGGACGCTCCGATTCAGAGGAATGAGTACGGATTTGGACCAGTGAATTTCATATTGAGTAGAAAAAGAAGGCTCCAGCACTCGTGGTAAAAGTTTTCCGGTCCCGGTCTTTATTTCATCAAACTTGTAATGTACAAACACAGTGGCACTCCTCCCCACTCCCCCAGGTTTACGCGTTTCAAACTCTTCAGTTCTTAGTCATAATCCCCTAGTCATAATCCCTTAGTCATAATTAATTTCATATCCCGCCAATTCACTGTATTCATCAATTATCTGGATATATTAGTACATCATCCGCATATAGACTAATTTTGTCTTTTGCCCCACTTCACCGAACCCCTCTATCCCGTCTTTCCGATCTAACTCTACAGGCAAGAAGTTCCAAAAAGATTGCGAAGAGTAAAGGGAAGAGGGGGCAACCCTGCCGAGTGCCACCCTGTAAATAAATGGCTGGTGAGCACACCCCATTAATATTGATTCTAGCAATAGGTTGACAATACAATAGCCGAGTCAAATCAATAAAATTGTTACCCAGATTCATCCGGTCCATTATCTGCCAGAGAAAGGACCACTCCACCCCGTCAAAGTCCTTCGCAGCATCCAAAGACGGGATGGAGCACCCCTCCCCTCTACCGATCTGTATATTCAAAAACGCTCTACGTATATTGGCCTGAATTTGCCGTCCAGGGATAAACCCTGTCTGGTCTGCATGTACCAAACTGTTTATTACTCTTTTTAATCGATTCTCCAGCAGTTTTCTAATATCTTATAATCCGTGTTAAGTAGCGATATGGGTCTATACGATCCAATATCATTTCCATCATTACCTTTTTAAAAAAAAGTAAAGTAACTACTGCTTCCGTTAACGATGGCGGCAGTCTCCCAGCTGTTCGTGACTCATTTAGTACTTGCATTAGGCAGGACAGTAAAGCTTCCTCATGGCATTTGTAAATATCGAAAGAGAGACCATCCGCACCTGCCGATGAGCTTCCCTTGATACCAGATAGCACTTCTTGCAACTCTCTAAAATGAATGGGGGAGTTCAGTATTGCTGATTCCTGATCTGAAAGGGAGGGTATCTCGATCTGTTTCAGATATAACTCTATGCACTTCTCTTTGGCCATTTCTCTCTGATCTATATAAAGTCGAGAAATATTTTCATCTGGATTATGAGTTATCTGCCCGGAACTTGTTTTGATCTTTCTAATTTGATTACAGCTCCTTGGGTTTGCGATTATTGAGGAGAGTAATTTCCCCGGTTTGCTGGCTTCACAGTAATGATTCTGGCCTTATAAGAACATCTTGTGTTGTGCCTTATTCATCATGAAGTTTTTATATTCATCTTTAGCTATTTTTAACTGAAGCTGAGTTTGAACATCGTTATTTTTTGTGATTACTGCCTCCAGATGCTTTAGCTTCTCTTCTAAACATTTCTCTTTTTTGGAAAATTCTAATCTATTCACTCTGATTTTTCTATAATATAAACCCAAAGAAACGCTTTCAGCGCGTCCCACACAAAGTGGATGTGAGTTGATCCTATGTTTTGAGACCAAAATTCAGATATTTCTTTCCTGATCAAGTAATAATCTTTTATTATGTATATCCAGTGTCGGTTAAGCCTAAATGGTCTAGGGCAGTTCTTTAGGTCCCTATCCTTAATGCATATCAGAATCGGGGAATGATCCAAGACTCCATGGGCCTTCTATTTCATTTTGCTAATTTGATCAATCATATCGCTATTGGCAAATGCTAAGTCAATCCTTGACATGGCTTTATATGTATTACTATAGCAAGAGTAAACCGTCCTATCCCCACACATATCACGCCAAATGTCAATTAGCGCCACTTCCTGACAAAAATTGGAGAGAGTGGTGAATTTTTCCCCAAGTTTCCTTTATGTTTGGCAGCATTAGAGACTCTGTCCACTTCAGGGTCCATTACACAGTTAAAGTGCCTATTTTAATTATTTTTTAAATAACGGATTTGGGGTAAGTAAAACTTTTTAAATTAATGTTTTATTTTATTTTTATTTTATTTTTTTCAAAACACTTTTTAATTTGTTTTTATTTTTTTATTTTACACTTTGTGTCCCCCAAAAGTTCATACGAGACCTCTGGGGGACATTCATTATTTTTTTTTAAAGGGTTTCTACCACTTTGTTGCACATATTTAGCTGTCAGACACTAGCGATCCGCTAGTGTCTGCTCTGCCCAACCATCCTAATATAATTGCTTTTGGGGCAGCCGTTTTGCTAAAAAAAGAACTTTTATTAATATGCTAATGAGCCTCTAGGTGCTATGGGGGCGTCATTAGCACCTAGAGGCTCCGTCTACCTTCAGAAACTGCCGCCGCCCAGCGCGTCCCTCCAGCCCGCCCATCTCCTCCTGAATGCGATCCTCCTTGTGAGCGTATGTATTATGCGCAGTGAATGTCTGACCGCTTCTTTGCTCAGACATCTCCACTGCGCCTGCGCGATGACGCCATAGTGCTCCGAGGAACAGGCGCAGTGGAGATGTCTGAGCAGGGAAGCTGTCAGACATTCACTGCGCATGCGCCGAATACAGGCGCTCACAAGGAGGATCGCATTCAGGAGGAGATGGGCGGGCTGGAGGGACGCGCTGGGCGGCGGCAGTTTCTGAAGGTAGACGGAGCCTCTAGGTGCTAATGACGCCCCCATAGCACCTAGAGGCTCATTAGCATATTAATAAAAGTTCTTTTTTTAGCAAAACAGCTGCCCCAAAAGCAATTATATTAGGATGGTTGGGCAGAGCAGACACTAGCGGATCGCTAGTGTCTGACAGCTAAATATGTGCAGCGAAGTGGTAGAAACTATTGATTTCTCCTGTAACTGGGGCTGACATAGTTACAGGGGAAATACACCACCCCCCAGAGAGGCTGTACAGCATAATATAGCGCTGTACAGCCTCAGTGCAGGGCTGATCGAGGTCTATGGAAGACCCGACAGCTCCTGCACTCACCCGGCCCCGACGATCACAAGACCGCCGGGCCGAGACAGGAAGCGGCATAGCGCTTCCAGATCTGTATACACAGCACTCGTTGAGCGCTGTGTATACAGCGATCTAGAAGCCAGGGACACCCAGGAACGGTCCCTGCCTTCTCTGTGGGGTGTCCTGCTGTCACTGACAGTGGGTCCCCCGCTCGGCAGCTGCGATCTCTGAATGGACGTTCCAGAACATCCATTTAGAGATGAATCGCCCGCCCCAGGACGTTTTTATTCAATGGGCGATCAGGAAGTGGTTAAAGGGGTTTTCTCGTTTCCTCGCTTCAGCAAGTGGCAGGGCAATCACATCTAAGCATTTTAAGTCAGTCCAAACAGTACAGAAACAAACAAAACCTGTTGATCAGGCAAGGAGCAGAGGGAGAGATGTCCATAAATAGCCATAAAGTTCAGTACTGAACAGGTTAAGGACATTTTAGTTGTATAACTGATTGTGGTCAGTTAACATAGTTAATTATGTGATTTCATTTGTCGCAGGACAGTATGTGACCCCAAGAATTGAGGGCCAGTTTGTAGCAGGGTGTCTCGTCAAAGAGAGCCCGACTTTGTCTCCTGGAGAAAATAAGGAGGAGATCTACACTTATGATCAGTGTATCATTTGAAGCGGGAGTTGGCTTTACATAATGAATATGTTGTTTCTTACCAGATCATTAGAAAGTCAGAGACAGTGGAGTTGACTGATAGAATTTTAGAAAGCAAAGAATTAGGTTGGGGAACCCTTGGCTGCTGTTCTACATGATAAAGAATGGTGATGCTATAATGGACTCTTCTGTAGTTGTTGTTGGAGAAATTTGGGCATGGTAGTAAACTCACCCAATTGGCTTGGTAAGAGGAGACAAAGGGGGTCATTTCCTATCCTATATTAGGCATATTTCTGGCGCAGATTGTGGCGCAAAGGTTATTTGTGCCGCAATCTGCAACTTTTCCCCGCTCACGCCAGGTAGAAAAAATATAGTGGGAGTGGCATTAATCCTTTTCTATGCCTGTTTTAGGTTTAGAAAATGGTCTAAATGTAATCCAGCAAGGAAGTTGGCCTATATTTAGACTGGCACCTGATACGCCGAAGTTATGTCAAGGCGTCTAAAACACCGGTCTTAACAAATGACTCTCAAAATTTATAGTATTGCTGGTGAAATTTGTCAGTCAGTTTTAAAGTCGATATGAGTTCAAAGGGAATAAGGAACAGGTAGAGGATGAAATAGTCAAGCAGATTTTTTATGTAAACCCTTGTTTTGGGTAGAAATACAGCAAGCTGCCATAAAATCTTTTACCTCACAAGGCAAGAAGGGCCACCAATAATGGTAACAGACAAACGCCAAGGTATTTTGTGCTCCCATGTGACCTGCAAGTTTAGATAAGTGACTCCAGAAAGGAAATCTATCTTGGAGCGATGTCATGGGTTTGTACGGGGGCAACAAGCAACATCTGACTTGGGTCAATCATATACTGATGTTCTACAGCAATATCAGAAGAGTAAAAGGATCGAGAAAAGGCATCAGCCTTGACATTATTATCTGAAGGGCTAAAACAATAATATAAGTCAAATCTGGAAATAAATGAGGAACAACAGTCTTGATGGCCATGTAGGCGATACATTTTCATGGTCTCAATAGATGGTGACTGAATGATGAGCTCCTTCCAGCAGGTCCAACTTGATAGCCAGCAGTTCTCAGTCTCTATTATTGTAATTCGTCTCTGCTGGAGAAAATGCTTTGCAGAAGAAGCAAATTAAAGGTTTTCCCATTATTTCCTTTTTGTGACAGGATTGCACCAACTCCTACAGAAGAGGCATCAGCATCCAGGATGAAGGGCTTAGTGTCAGGATGATGAAGAACAGAGGCAGAGAGTGAGTTCTCTATAAAGGTCACTTCAGCTTGAAGTTCTTGGAGTGAACCCATTTCTTAGTTAGAGCAGTAATAGATGTGACCAGAGAAGAGAAGTGGGGAATAAACTTGTGATAATTAGCAAATCCCATTAAGTGTTGGATTGCACATAGATCCTGAGAATGAGCGGGCAGTGTCTCCAGGTCCATTTGTAGGCACTTACTTGCAAGAGTCAGCAAATTGGATTACCTCAGGGAGCTCTTTGCCATTCAGAAAATGAATGGAGAGAACCCTTTTCAAAGGAGTTAATGGTATGTTATACTTAGAGGTCCCATATTGACATAGGAAGTTCACAGCAGACCCAGAATCCAAGAAGGCTTTTAGAGTAAAGCTAGATCCAGAAATGGCCTGGATGACTGGAATCAAGATTTTATTTTTATTTTTTAAAGGAAGAGTTTCTGCCTAGGGTAGCATCTCCTATTGGCCTTAGCCACTTAAGTTTCCAAGGTTTATGGGACAGTCCCAGAAAAAGTGAGACTCTCCACATTGCAATTTTTTTTTTTTAACTATGCTTAAGTTACTGATCTTCTACAGAGATCTTGAGCCATTATGCTTATATAGGTTCTTCTTGAGCAGGTCAGAAGACTGAAGAGGTCTTTGGACATTTGGAGCTAGCCAAGGCACATAACAGTACAAAGTTCAACAGCAGTAAAGTGCTTAGCTCACCTGCAATCACTTGGGGAGGTACGGATCAGCCTGGTACCAGACACTGAGTATAATCCAAAACAAGTAGAGACGTCCAGCTTCCCATAAAAAATGTATGGCCTTTATTCTTTAAAGCAATAAAATATCCAATGACACAGTACAGAAACACAGCGTTGGTGTCTACGTGTTTCGGATCTTAAAATGTGACCCTTATTCATGAGGGTCACACCACCTTTACTCTATCAGATGGAAATGTATATGCCAGAACTTCAAAATGGATGGTACATTGATTAATAAATCCTCTGCAGGACTTTAGGATGTTATCATAGCAAGAAGGTACAGGCAAGTGCGTACCAGAAATGCAAGATGATGGCAGAGGCACTCGGACAGGAGATGGAAGATGAGCTGCAGCCACTGAAGGCAGAATTGCTAGTTCATCCATATGAGATTAGATGTTCTGCAGAATCTTCTGTGACCATTGAGGACAATGAGTGACTGCAGCGGACATGTGTTTTTGTTATATCATCACTGCAGTGGGGTAATACATAAATTTTTCCATAGTAGATACACAAATCTAAGTTGATAAAAGAAAATATAAACCACAGCAGTGATTGCACGTCCAGCGTGTTTCACCGCTGGCTTCCTCGGGCTCTGTTCAATCTGCATTATAGTGTCAGGTTATAACTGAAGCCACAATGCTTTGCGGCATCTACTGGATAGACCTTTAATGTAGCCCGCTGGGTCCTACCAAGATGTCCATTGTTTTGATTGGAAAAGTACCACTATAGAGCCTTCATAGGCTCTGTGAACATAGCATACCACAGGGAAAGCAAAACATAACACAGCATCTACATCTACACGAGTCATCTTTTGGTAAGTTTTGAAACATCAAGCCTATTTATCAGGCATAGATCAGGTCTTAGTTTAGTTTATGAATGGTCTAAAAACTAGCAGTTAATAATGGATTGTACCGGTGTTTGAACATCTTCAAATTAAATGTGTCATAAACCCTTGTGATAACTGAACTCTATAGGTTTGCTCATAGGCCAGTGAGTACTTTATGTTGTTCAAATTGTGTGTTTTGTGCCCGGCTTTCTCTAGATTTCTTGGAATATAGCATATTTTACCTCTGCCATGGTCATGTTAGTATTGTGAAAACATGCTAAGTGAGCTAGCCATTTTTGGGGGTCAATACTTATGTGGTTTGTTTGAAGTGCTGGAATTCTATGTGATAGTCATACTACCAAAGATAGCTTCGCTTGCTGAATGTCATGAAATTAAATTAAAGAAGCCATCCCCTCTTGATATTTTTTCCATTTACTCTTTGACCTAAAAGATGACCTGATGCTTTCTCTGGTAATTGTTATATCCTTCCTCTGTTTGTTCCCTTAATCTATTTTTATAGCCTCAGTCAATATCCAGTCATGTTTAGAAGTTCCTTTTTAGTCATGCATGCATCGGCTATGAGAGTGCATGAATATAACATTACACTATCCAGCAATGTACATTCTGTTTTCCTTTTGAAGACTATGCATTTACAGTGTTTCAGATGAAACATACCAATTATAAAATCAGAGTTCAGTGGATAAGACCTCTATAGAGCTTTCCTTCATGCACTTCTTCGCTTTTGAATCAAATCCAAAAAGAAACATCCACAAAGCATTACGACCTGAATGTGTGAGTCAGATTTTGCACCCCTTCTTCTTCAGCAGGAACGGACTAGCCATATATGGTATTTGGTTTTGCTAGGGCAGTATTTTCTGCTGTATTGCTGCCCCCCAACCCCCCCCCCCAACCACACACACACTTCTGTTGTCCCTGCCTACTCGTGTTGTCCCACCTTCTGTCCATTTGGACATGTCTACAAGATGGGGGCCCTTTTGAAAAAAAAAAATTTCCAGGGCCACTAAGTTCCCAGTCAGTCCCTTCTCCCCAGTAGTGGGAGCTTAGCACACACTGGTGTTTTCCATCATCTGCCCTCAAGTGTTTACAAGGTTTCCCCTCTCTTTCTTACAGCAGGGCCCTCGCTCTCACCCTTAAGTCGTTACAACAGTGTCTCCTCCTCTACCACTACCAAAGACCACCCTTCCTGCCTCTCAACCAAGCCTAGAAGTCTCTCATCTCCCAGTAGTCACAGTAGAGCTTGTAGAGCTCTCTTTACCAGCAGGGTTGCCTGTACAGAAACCAAGTCAAGAAGGTCAAGTTTTTGTCTACATTGCTGTACTCTAGATGTATTGTGTTGATCTGAGTTACATGACGAAGGTGACACTTTTATTTGTGAGCAGCACTAGCATCCAATAGCTTTACATGGCCTAATTTTTAGGAATAAGGTACCTACACAAAATGATGACAGTCAGAAGAAGGTAAAGAGTCTCAATGTCTCATTTGGTAAAGGGTAGGTTGGAAGAAAGAAATATAGCGCCACTTTCTGAGTAACCAATATTAATGGAACAGTAAAGTGAACGACACCTAGGAGGGTCGGATACAATATGATCCAAAAAGGTGTAAATGGATATTAACTCATAGGTATCCCATATAATATATATAGGTATCCCATATAATATACAGACGTGGACAAAATTGTTGGTACCCTTTGGTCAATGAAAGAAAAAGTCACAATGGTCACAGAAATAACTTTAATCTGACAAAAGTAATAATAAATTAAAATTCTATAAATGTTAACCAATGAAAGTCAGACATTGTTTTTCAACCATGCTTCAACAGAATTATGTAAAAAAATAAACTCATGAAACAGGCATGGACAAAAATGATGGTACCCCTAACTTAATATTTTGTTGCGCAACCTTTTGAGGCAATCACTGCAATCAAACGCTTCCTGTAACTGTCAATGAGACATCTGCACCTCTCAGCAGGTATTTTGGCCCACTCCTCATGAGCAAACTGCTCCAGTTGTGTCCGGTTTGAAGGGTGCCTTTTCCAGACTGCATGTTTCAGCTCCTTCCAAAGATGCTCAATAGGATTGAGGTCAGGGCTCATAGAAGGCCACTTTAGAATAGTCCAATTTTTTCCTCTTAGCCATTCTTGGGTGTTTTTAGCGGTGTGTTTTGGGTCATTGTCCTGTTGCAAGACCCATGACCTGCGACTGAGACCAAGCTTTCTGACACTGGCTAGTACATTTCTCTCTAGAATTCCTTGATAGTCTTGAGATTTCATTGTACCCTGCACAGATTCAAGACACCCTGTGCCAGACGCAGCAAAGCAGCCCCAGAACATAACAGAGCCTCCTCCATGTTTCACAGTAGGGACAGTGTTCTTTTCTTGATATGCTTCATTTTTTCGTCTGTGAACATACAGCTGATGTGCCTTGGCAAAAACTTCGATTTTTGTCTCATCTGTCCACAGGACATTCTCCCAGAAGCTTTGTGGCTTGTCAACATGTAGTTTGGCATATTCCAGTCTTGCTTTTTTATGATTCGTTTTCAACAATGGTGTCCTCCTTGGTCGTCTCCCATGTAGTCCACTTTGGCTCAAACAACGACGGATGGTGCGATCTGACACTGATGTTCCTTGAGCATGAAGTTCACCTTGAATCTCTTTAGAAGTCTTTCTAGGCTCTTTTGTTACCATTCGGATTATCCGTCTCTTAGATTTGTCATCAATTTTCCTCCTGCGGCCACGTCCAGGGAGGTTGGCTACAGTCCCATGGATCTTAAACTTATGAATAATATGTGCAACTGTACTCACAGGAACATCTAGTTGCTTGGAGATGGTCTTATAGCCTTTACCTTTAACATGCTTGTCTATAATTTTCTTTCTGATCTCTTGAGACAGCTCTTTCCTTTGCTTCCTCTGGTCCATGTCGAGTGTGGTACACACCATATCACCAAACAACACAGTGATTACCTGGAGCCATATATATAGGCCCAATGGCTGATTACAAGGTTGTAGACACCTGTGATGCTAATTAGTGGACACACCTTGAATTAACATGTCCCTTTGGTCACATTATGTTCTGTGTTTTCTAGGGGTACCATCATTTTTGTCCATGCCTGTTTCATGAGTTTATTTTTTTACATAATTCTGTTGAAGCATGGTTGAAAAACAATGTCTGACTTTCATTGGTTAACATTTATAGAATTTTAATTTATTATTACTTTTGTCAGATTAAAGTTATTTCTGTGACCATTGTGACTTTTTCTTTCATTGACCAAAGGGTACCAACAATTTTGTCCACGTCTGTATATATAGGTATCCCATCTAATATATTATAGGAGTGCAAAAGGGTGCCAAATCTAAAGGGAAATCCGTAAAGAGATATACCAGAGTGTATACAAATGTGATTTAGCACCTGAAAACCATTCCAGCAAAATCTGCACTTGTACAGCAGTTTACATCTAAATTTATGGAATTTCTGTACCTAGTACCTAGGACCCTCCTGTACCTAGGACCCTCCTTGTAATTAAATAAGGAGTATGGTGTGAGTCTCAGATGGCAGAGAATGGACACAACATAGTGGCCACAAGAATGCCATATCTGTTAAAAATAAAATGCATTTTTCACTTTGAACATTCTCCAGTACATTAATTACTGCTAAATTCACTTGCTGTCATAATGCCGACTCCACCCTTTAATCAATACCTTGAGGGGTGGAATTTCCAAAGTGGATTCACTTCTTAGGGTCCCAATTTTTATTTCACCACAGAGCCTCTACAGTTGTTAGCACAAGCGGTGTAAATTACCACTTTGGGCCTCAAATACACCTGGTATTCTTTTACTCCTGGGCCCTGTATCTTCAGGCAAAAGATTAGTGCCATGTGTAGTGTGTTTATAAAATCAGTAAGCACTGCATGATAATGAGAGCGCTTACGTTTCACACTCATGCTCGAAGGGCACAACATATTGGGCACAGAAATGGCATATTTGTGGAAAAATAGAAATTTATAATTTGCACTCTGCATTGAATTCTGCGGTGTGCTCCCCATTCACTTCTATGGGAGTTCCAAAAAGAGCCAAACAAGTACTCTCTGCTATTTCCAGAATTCCCCTAGAAGTGAATGGAGAACGCATAACATAAGCGCAGTCAACTCTCCATTCACCTCTATTGGAGTTCCGGACATAGCTGAGCCAACACTCGTCTATTTCCGCCACTCTTATAGAAGTGATAGTAGGGTGGCCTTGCTTGTCTGGGGCGCCCTTGCTCACTTTTGGGAGTCTGTTCTATAGATAGTTTGGAGGTTCCAGTGGTGGGACCTGCGCTCATCTGTCATTGGTGGCATATCCCAACGATGTGTGAGATGGGCCAAACCCTTTAATAGCAAAGAAATCCAAATGTAATAAATTGCTATTTTTTTTCAACATTTTCTGTCAATTTTAGATTTTTAGTAATAAAAGTTACAACATATCAACCCAAATTTACCACTAACATGAAGTACAATATGTTGAGAAAAAACATTCTCAGAATTGTTTGGAAATGTAAAAGCATTCCAAAGTTGTCAGGGAGGTGAAAACTGGCTGTCTGGAAGGGATTTAAAATGTTTTGTATTTTTTACTTCCTTGCCACTAGCTATATTAAAAATAGTCCATAAATTTTGCAGTTTTTGCACTGTTCACTGAGCTTCACAATAGACTTGACATTTCCTTTTCTATACAGATTACTTCTAACCATGAGCATGTTTACAATGAAGTGTAACACCTCTATTATAAAGCTGAATTCAGATAACAAATGATCCACCATTGATAATAGGTGATGGACACAGCTTGTCATACTCCCTCCCTGTACAATGACTTTTGCACAAGTCAGAACATACCTAGAACACACAACCTATAGAAATATATGGATCCACAAAATATCAACAAAAATACAACATATATGGGTTAAATACTATTGAATGGGAAATATTTTTGGTTGCCATACCTAGAACACAGTTCCAAAGAGTCTTCTCAAGACTTTATGTTCTGTAGGGATCTGCCCCAAGCCTTCAGATAATAACACAGCAGTAGAATTTTGGCGGTGAAAGCAAAGCACCAATTGTCTTTTATTCTTGACGAAACAATAAGGCAGTGACCGGCTTGCTCCAGCCGGCCTCAAAGAAACAATAAAGTCCCGTATCTATAGCACAACACAGTCTCAGTCTTTCAGGCACTGCAACTCCAGCTCAGACTCTGATCCCACACAGCACTCCACCGGGCTCCACTGTCAGAGAGAGGCAATCATCCCCCCACCTGACACTGCTGGCTGTTTTTTGTAGGCCAGTCAAGAACCGGCCTGGAACGTGGGGAGTAGTCGCCCACCCAGCACTATGACTACTACCAGTAAGAGCCATCCCAGATCAGCTATTCACAGCTATACTAAATAAACGAAATGTCAACCACCTACTGCTGCTGACACAGCTGAACTACTGGCTCCTACTTCACCGAGGCCAGGAACCTCGGTGACATCAACAATGGTCCCTTGTGCCTTCCTACAGTTCCCATGTCCTTATGGCTGCTGTTAGGAGAATAGAGCAGCAGCTTAGGCAAGATGGCCATCTTTATAGTTATATATAGAAAATAGAATAAAAAAAGAACTGCAATCAGAAAATTTACACACTTTAGAAAAAAAAGTATATGTTTCAATCTCTGGTTTTAATTGGTAAAAACTATGGGGTTCATTTATTTAGACACCAGTCTTAATAACCCCTGCGCTGGCGGTGGATGTGCCGGGGTTATGTAGAAGCGCCTCTACATAACTTCGGCGCATGCACCAACAGTCTAAATCTGTGCCAGCTTCCTTGCTGGCGTAGATTTGGAACATGTTTTATGCCTAAAGCAGGTGGTGTAGAAAATAATAAATGAGACAGGCCTGCTGGCCCGCCCACAACCCCCCTTTTTTTTAGACCTGGCATGAGCAGGAAAGAGTCGCAAATTGCGGAGCAGATAATATTTGCGCCGCAATCAGCAACATATATACACCAGAAAACTGGCATATAACAGTTAGGGTTCTTTCACACTTGCGTTCTTGTCTTCCGGCATAGAGTTCCGTCGTCGGGGCTCTATGCCGGAAGAATCCTGATCAGGATTATCCTAATGCATTCTGAATGGAGAGAAATCCGTTCAGGATGCAGCAGGATGTTTTCAGTTCCGGAACGGAACATTTTTTGGCCGGAGAAAATACCGCAGCATGCTGCGCTTTTTGCTCCGGCCAAAAATCCTGAACACTTGCCACAAGGCCGGATCCGGAATTAATGCCCATTGAAAGGCATTGATCCGGATCCGGCCTTCAGCTAAACGTTGTTTCGGCGCATTGCCGGATACGACGTTTAGCTTTTTCTCAATGGTTACCATGGCTGCCGGGACGCTAAAGTCCTGGCAGCCATGGTAAAGTGTAGCGGGGAGTGGGGGAGCAGCATACTTACCGTCCGTGCGGCTCCCGGGGCGCTCCAGAGTGACGTCAGGGCGCCCCAGGCGCATGGATGACGTGATCACATGGCACGTCATCCATGCGCATGGGGCACTCTGACGTCATTCTGGAGCGCCCCGGGAGCCGCGCGGACTGTAAGTATGCCGCTCCCCCGCTTCCTGCTCCTACTATGGCAACCAGGACTTTAATAGCGTCCTGGCTGCCATAGTAACACTGAAAGCATTTTGAAGACGGATCCGTCACACTTGCGTTTTTCCGGATCCGGCGTGTACCTCCGGCAAGTGGAGTACACGCCGGATCCGGACAGCGCAAGTGTGAAAGAGGCCTTAGTAAGTGACCCCCTACGTATGTGATACATTCCCTTTAAGTCTGTTCCCTCCCATCCCAATATATTGTGAATCCACTATTCGCATCGAAACGGTAAGAGCTTTAATAATTAAAGTGCTGATCGAATAGGCTAAATTTGATTAAATACTGACAGTGGTCCAAACGTGATTATAAGCCATGGGCTCAAATAGTTCAGGGAGACTTTTATTGCAATTTAGTGTTTCAACCCTTGGCTTCTGTTGCAAATTGAATACACACTCTGCGTGACATATTACATTGGACAAAGCCCAAAGAGATCATATTAGACTTTACATTTTGCCTTATCCAAGTCACAATGACTTTTCATTTCCACAGCACCAGACCTTCTTCCTAGGCCTGCAGATTCTGCACCATTATTCTTCTTTCTCGGGATGTGCTCGCTGTTTGCCTGCAACATAACGCTGCAAAATATAGCAAATACTAGAACAATGGAATATTTAAATTCAAAGGCATAAAAATCACTGATGAACCATTCCTACTGTATGTATAATATCCCTCATCATCCAGCATGTGAAGTGGGTTTATATTTAGTAAGTTTGTCTCGGTTTATCATCATTATTTATTTTTTTTGCAAGTGAATCCTGGTTAGGGTATCTGGATATATGACTATATATTGAATATATTGATGCTCTTGAAAGTTGGATTCATGGTGCATATCATTAATCCACGCCAGCCTAATAAAATGCCAACCAGTGGGTCATTTATTTACCATTTCAGTTCTGGTATACAAAAGATTCCTCTTAAAGTTAATAGAATCCATTTAACCTATGACTTTTTAAAATATAAGGAAGAAAGAAGGGAGGCGTAAGCTCAACTTCATAGGGGCAATATTATATTACATGACTGCCATTTGGCTGAATGGTCATTCTTGAAATGCAATGACTGCTTGGGTCCGCCAGAAGAGGAGCCATTCTTAAAGGGGTTGTCCGAGTAATTTTTATGTTTTGTATGTTTCTAACTAATCAAATTTAACAGCTTTACCATGCACTTACGGCATCTCCAGTTGCTCCTTTCTCAGATTTCACTGAAGCTCACATGACCTGTGATGTCTGCTTCTCTCCCTGCTCTGATGCTGTTTCCTGCACAAGCCTGAGAGAGCATATATGAGCCTGTACTGTGCTGGCCACGCCCCCCTGCACTGGCTGAGCTGCTGCTGTCTGCCCTGTCTCTCCCTCCCACTGGATACTTTAGGAAAGATTAACCCCTTCAGGAGCACAGACTCAGGGCTGAAGGCTTTACTGAGTAGCAGCAGGCAGTGAGGAGACAAATACTGGGCACAGAAGCTGACAAAGGAGTTCTGCAGAGTATTGCACAAGAACAGGTAGGGAGAAGATCCTGTGTGTATCAGCAGTGTCATTGTACAGCTGGGACTTGTAGTCCTACACATACAACATGCTGCTGAGTCTCCCAGCAGGCAGACATGTCACTCAGGACAGACTTATTCACTCCCTTTGCAGAGCAGGGGGAGGGCCAGAAGAGAACCAGGGAAATGAGGAAATAGATTTTTTTTTTCTTTACCTGCCCAGCAAATTTACAGCGCTTTATATATTTCCCCCCCCCCCCCCCTAAACTCGGACAACCCCTTTAAAGAGCATTAGGTGGCTCTAAGAGCATTAAATTGCCAGGGGGCTAAATGGGACAACCCCTTCAGTAAATATTGTAGTACCCAGTCAAATCTGTGCCTAGGATGGCAGGTTGACATGAAAAGAGTAGCCTATAAATGTTATACCACTTTAGGACTTTAAGAACAGTGGTGTATTTTGTCTACACACACCTATAGCAGAAACTCTGGATGATGCATATTGAGCTTTAAAGGGGTAATCCCATGATTAATGTAAAAAATGAAAATCAGACATCATATAGTACATGACAACCTTTTTCTAACAAAGCCAGAACCAGCCCTGTACCTCACATGGATCCAGTGCACTTTTGATTCATTGTTCTTTTAGATTTATTCTAAGTTGGGGCATGTCTTTTCTGCTGCAGCTCTCTCCCTGTCACTGTTCAGGGGGGGGGCATGTCTTTTCTGCTGCAGCTCTCTCCCTGTCACTGCTCGGGGGCATGTCTTTTCTGCTGCAGCTCTCTCCCTGTCACTGCTCAGGGGGGCATGTCCTTTCTGCTGCAGCTCTCTCCCTGTCACTGCTCGGGGGGGGGGGGGGGGGGGGGCATGTCTTTTCTGCTGCAGCTCTCTCCCTGTCACTGCTCGGGGGAGGGGGGGGGCATGTCTTTTCTGCTGCAGCTCTCTCCCTGTCACTGCTCGGGGGGGGGGGGGGGCATGTCTTTTCTGCTGCAGCTCTCTCCCTGTCACTGCTCGGGGGGGGGGGGGGGCATGTCTTTTCTGCTGCAGCTCTCTCCCTGTCACTGTTCAGGGGGAAAGGGGGGGGGGGCATGTCTTTTCTGCTGCAGCTCTCTCCCTGTCACTGCTCGGGGGATGGGGGGGGGCATGTCTTTTCTGCTGCAGCTCTCTCCCTGTCACTGCTCGGGGGGGGGCATGTCTTTTCTGCTGCAGCTCTCTCCCTGTCACTGTTCAGGGGGGGGGGGGGGGGGCATGTATTTTCTGCTGCAGTTCTCTTCCTGTCACTGCTCGGGAGGGGGGCATGTCTTTTCTGCTGTAGCTCTCTCCCTGTCACTGCTCGGGGGGGGGGCATGTCTTTTCTGCTGCAGCTCTCTCCCTGTCACTGTTCAGGGGGGGGGGGGCATGTCTTTTCTGCTGCAGCTCTCTCCCTGTCACTGCTCGGGGGGGGGGGCATGTCTTTTCTGCTGCAGCTCTCTCCCTGTCACTGTTCAGGGGGGGGGGGGGGGCATGTCTTTTCTGCTGTAGCTCTCTCCCTGTCACTGCTCGGGGGGGGGGGGCATGTCTTTTCTGCTGCAGTTCTCTCCCTGTCACTGCTCGGGGGGGGGGGGGGGGGGGGCATGTCTTTTCTGCTGCAGTTCTCTCCCTGTCACTGCTCGGGGGGGGGGGGGGGGGCGGCATGTCTTTTCTGCTGCAGCTCTCTCCCTGTCACTGTTCAGGGGGGGGGGGGGGCATTGTCTTTTCTGCTGCAGCTCTCTACCTATCACAGTGAAGGGGAGTGAATTTTCTATTGCAGCTCTCTCCCTATGTGGCAGTTGAAGAATGGAGCTGAGCATGTGCGTCCACCTCAGCAATATTACTGAAATGGACAGAAGAATCAGAAAAAGAAGAAAATGGCAGCCGACACTTTATTGAATAACTCAATGACTAACTACATTTTTAACTACCTACAAATAAAAAAGTATCCATATCCAGGTGCTGGTTTAAAAACTGTAGAATACTTTTCTTGGGACAAACCCTTTAAATAAATACAATGTGACACATTTATCAAAAGTAATACATCAAACAAAGGACGCAACTGACATGCACCAAATTTATAAACTATTTGCACCATTCAGTATTTTGCCTTGACTATGACCAAAAATGTATATAGATAACTCAATATCAGTAGGCTTTGTAGACATATACTGGGGCAAACGAGTTAATGTCCCTGTATATATCTAGGCCCCATTCACACTACTGTGTGACAACCGTGTTCGTTTTGCAGACCGCAGCTTCCGTGTGCTTCCAGGTCTGTGCTTCCGTTCTGCAAAAGATTGGATGAGACCTATCTTTGGCTGCATCTTGCAGATTGCGGACCCGTTAAAGTCCATGGGTCCGCGCCTTGATGCGGGGTGCACATGGCATGTGTCAGTGGTTTGTAGATCCGCGATTTGCGGTCTGGAAAACAGGCACAGCTGTCACACAGTTGTGTGAATGGACCTTATATTGATTTATCCATATTGTTTTGGATCTGAGGGCACCAGAAAAAGTGTGTGCACTCGACATATACGCTCCACATTTTATGATGGGATGAGCCGCCTACTGTCGTTTTTTGGGTACAAAAAAAAAATGTCTGATTGTTATAAATGTATTATGCCAGATATTTGTGCGATGCATCGTAAAACCTTGATAAATCTTCCCTGTGTGCACATGGTTGATTTTTCTCTCCATGACCTTAATGGTTTTCGTGTTGGACAGTTAGTCCCTTCTGTTATCTCTGTCCATTGCACCCCTCGCAAACACTGCTATCTTAGGCTACTTTCACACTGCGTTGTTAATTCCGGTATTGAGATCCGGCAGAGGATCTCAATACCGGACTTAAACGGATCCGTTTGGAATTTGCACATCAGGATGCATCTGTTCTGTTAGGATGCGGTTGTGTGAAATCAAAACCGAAAAAAAAGCATCTAGTACTAAATACATTAAAGGTCAATGGGTGACCCAGTTTTTTAGGCTCCTAAGGCTACTTTCACACTGGCATTTTGGCTTCCAAAACAGATCAGTTTTGCCCTTAATGCATTCTGAATGGATAAGGATCTGCTCAGAATGCATCAGTTTGGCCGTGCCGCATCCATTCCGCTTTGGAGGCGGACACCAAAGCGCTACTTGCAGCGTTTTGGTGTCCGTCTGACGAAACTGAGCCAAACGGATGCGTCCCCATTGACTTACATTGTGTGTCAGGACGGATCCGTTTGGCTCAGTTTTGTCAGACGGACACCAAAACGACACAGTATGGCACAATAGAAAACGGATCCGTCCCCCATTGACTTTCAATGGTGTTCAAGAAGGTTCTGTTTTGGCTATGTTAAAGATAATACAAACGGATCCGTTCTGAACGGATGCATGTGGTTGTAATATCTTAACGGATGCGTTTGTGCAGATCCATAACTGATCCGCACCAAACGCGAGTGTGAAAGTAGCCTTAAAAAAACGGATCCGTCCCCATTGACTTACATTGCTTTCAGTGACGGATGCGCTTTTTTTTCCCTTTTTTATGACCGGACACAAAAGCGCAGCTTGCAGCGATTTTGTGTCCAGTCACAAAACAGAATGCTGCCTGCATCCTGAATGGATCTCTTTCCATTCAGAATGCATGAGGACTAAACGGAAACGTTTTTGTTCCGGTATTGAGATACTCTGCTGGATCTCAATACCGGAAGACAACAACGCAAGTGTGAAGGTAGCCTTCTAGTCTCTTGTACAAAGGGCAATCATTACGATGGCTCTGAAACATCTGCTGAAAGGTAAAAAAGACGAGCAAAATGCTCGGCACAGCATTCAGTATGAGAGGACGTCGTAATTATTATAGCAATGTTCTTTAATCTGGTCCCATCACGTGAGTAGTCCACTAATGTGTTAAAGCTAGGTTCTAATTTAATATTTAGGGCTCAGGATACCATAACTATCTTGTTGGCAGCGTGTTTTCTCTGTTTAACCAGTCTGTATTTTCTATAAACAGCTGCAAATCAGAAAGATCCACTGACTCTCAAAGTTAAAGAAGAGCCTAATGATGGAGAACTTAGCAACTCCTTGTCCCCGCAGCCTGGATATAACTACAGCCATGAAGCTGAGGCCCGACACTCAAGCACGCCAAAAAAAGCCACAACCCAGGAACCACAGCCAAACTTGCTAACACAGGATATCTCTGTCAAGGCTGCCTCTGAACTTCTTATGAAGCTCTCTGGTAATTTATTTCTGTTCCATTATCAAGTCTCATTAGTTTTAGTAACTTCACTGGTGTAATTACGGTACCTAGTAAAGCCCAGTGTTCTTCCCCCAAAGCCAAAAGGATGCAGATAATTCTAATTATGGTCCAGTAATAAAGGTTATTAAAAGTAGATTTATTATTTGCGATTAATTAAAGGCATTTTCCGGGACTAACATATTGATGACCTATCCATAGGGTAGGTCATCAGTATGACAATGGTGGGGGTTTCACACCCAGCAACGCCACTGATCAGCTTCTAGCGGCAGCCACAGCTCTCCTAAGTACACACTGTATGGAGCTGGAACACCACAGCGCTGTACACTGCGTAGTGGCCATTCTCGAGTACTGCAATTAATGCTCCTGCTCAAGTGAATGGGAGCTGAGCTGCAGCACTGGAGAGTGACCCTTGTACAGTGTACGGAGCAGAGAAGTTCCAGCTCCCTTCACCATTTACTTTAGTAACCTGCGGCTGTCGCCAACATCTAATCGGTGGTGGTGCTGGGTGTCAGACCCCCACCGATCTCATATTGATGACCTATCCTACAGATAGGTCATCATTATTTTAGTCCTGGAAAACCCTTTTAATAAGTTGACCACTTACTGAAGAACATTCTGCAATAACTTAAAATGATGTATAATGGCATAGTAAGCCACACTCTCTACTACAGCAGCCGCACTGCAGCCCCGTTACCATGAGGGAACACTGGATGTGGCATCCATACTCTAAACAAGATGGCGGTCACTGCATTCTATTCTGCTTAAGTGCTGAAAATGTGCAGTGGGCAGATAGAAGAGATTCTGCTACCTATATCTGCCCAAATGCTGAACACTTTAAAGAGGACATTTCACCTCTCCTGACATGCCTGTTTTAATAGCTTCATGCATTCCCAATGTAATAACAATTCTTTAGTGTCTATTCTTATGGCTCCATGTTGGGTCATTCCTTTATTATATCTGCTAGAAGTAATGAGTGAATTTCTAGCAGTCTGCAGTAAGGGTACGGAAGGGTCGTAACAAGTTGGGGGGTGGACCTGCACAGTCTGGCTGTATCCAATCACTGCTTCTATTTTCAGACTGTGCAGGTACACCCCCCCAACTGGTTACCTCCCCTCTGTACCCTTGCTGCAGACTGCTAGCAATTCATTCATAACTTTTAGCAGGAATAATACAGGAATGGCACAACATAGAGCCATAAGAATAGATGCTCCAGAATTGTTATTACATGGGGAATGCATAAAGCTATTAAAAAAGGCATGTCAGGAGCGGTGACAGGTCCTCTTTAAGCACTTGCGCAGGGTGTTCTGTGGTCTGGGAGGCATTCATGTGTGTAAGTCATGTTGAGAAAGCTATGGACATGTCGACTGCTGCTCCAGGGTTTAAACCAGGCATGCTCAACCTGCGGCCCTCCAGCTTTTGTAAAACTACAACTCCCACAATGCCCCGCTGTAGGCTGATAGCTGTATGCTGTTCGGGGCTTCATTGTGGCTGCTGTTATAATAATTGAAGCATACCATCCAGTATACATAATTTTAGGTATGTGGCCAACCCTTTTTTGTTCTTTCGCAGCTCTGTATGGAGATTGTCAGATCAGTCCTTGTCCCCTTAAAGCCTGCATGCAATATGTAAGTGATCCAGCCTGCAATTTACACACCTTTTCATGCCACTTATTTGTGGCCTGTCGCCAGGGCCGGCGTTAGGGGGGCAAACTGGGCAATCCCAGAAAGGGCCCCCTGCTCACTCCACAGTCACCACCACACAACTGTGCCATTCAGCTGCTGGCTCAGCTGCCAGATACGGAAGAGAACTGGCGGGCCGCAGCTGAGCAGGGCTCAATGATGGGTAGCGAGTGGAGCGGTGGCAGAGCGCAGAGTACGGCACCAGCATGCTCAAGTTCTCTGCTCAGCCTCAGCAGAGCAGAGGCGTACAGGACAGGATCACCTCAGCCCAGCCATATCCGGCTAGGACTGCACTCCTGGACACACTCACAGCATCACCTGCCTGACCAGGCTGGCAGCAACAGGTCAGGAGAAGTTGAGAAACAGAAGTGAAGTAAGGAGAAGTGCAGTGCAGGAGGGGTAAGAATGTGCACTGAAGCACTGTAGGGGAAGGTATCAATTGTTTTTAAATAAATCAATATATACAATGGTCTAGCTGCCCTAAGAAGAACATATATATGTAGTTGCCCTTAACTGCATATGAACCGCAGGTAGGCTGGCCATTCAGGCCACCCTGAAAAGACGGACTGTAAAACCCCACCTTCACTCCCCTGATTCAGTTAGGCCACGCCCCTCTCACTCCACAGCAGACGGGGTAAAATGAGCCTCAGGTCAGCTGCAGGGGTGACTTTCTCCCTGCAGCTCACGTTCGGACAGCTCAGTGTAAGCTGTTCAAAAGGACATCCCTGTGTCTGTCCAGACCCTGTGCCCAACGTAGGACAGGGAGTCTGAAAACCAGACGGCCCGGCCTAAAACCGGACCTCTTGCCACCTTAACAGCAGTTGTCAGTTCTTTGAAAATGGTGCCCGCTCAGGAGCTGAGCCGGCGTCATAGCCACCGAGCGCCTGCTGTTTTATACAACATACACCTGGTGGCAGAGTCTGTTCACAGACCGTTAACCCCTGAGATACTGTGGTCCATTGTGACTACAGCATCTAAGCAGCCAAATTCTGGGAGCGCTGTGGTCCGGTGACCAAATGGCTCTCCACAATGGGATCGCAGGAGCTGCTAGGTTGCTATGGCAACCTCAGCTTTCTGTTTCTGCCAGGGCTCCATAGGAACATTGGGGGTCATTTACTAACCAGAAATATGCTTATATGCGCAAAGGTCCTTTTCACCGCAATCTGTGACTTTTACCCGCTCACGCCAGGTCTAAAATAGTGGGGAAGCTGTCTTAGATTTAGAAGCAGCGGTGGATTCGCCGAATTTATGTAGAGGCCGGCGTCTCTACATAACTCTATAAAATCCACCGCCAGATATAGGAGATATTAACGTCGGCGTCTAAAACGCCAGCATTAATAAATGACCCCCATATTGAATCTCCCATAGGCTACAATGGTAAATTATTGCAGTCTATGGGAGAAGCTATCAGACAAATTGCATGATCAAAACCTCTAAGGGGGTAAAAAATAAATGTAAAAAAAAAGAAAAGTTTTTAAAAAATATAATAAACAAGAATACAGTAAAAAATAAAGATCATTAGTGTCACACGTCCCATAATGCCTGAACTATTAATATATAAAAAAAATTATCCTGTACCATGAATGGCATAATGAAAAAAACAACAAAATGGGCGATTTGCTGTTTTTTGGTCACTTCACCTCCCCAAAAAATGTAATAAAGTGTGATCAAAAGGCATACCCACTCTCAAATGGTATACAAAAAGAAACCTACACATCACTGCACAAAAAATGATACCTACAAACGATAAGGATTGTGTCCAGATCTGTTCAGGAAAAAGATGATGGTTTTGCATGCAAGTAGTCAGTTTTGTCTGCAATTGCATCAGCAGTTCATTTTTCTTTTTTCACACGGATGCAATCTGTTGTGATGAGTTTTTCAGGTGCGTGATAACAATCTACATCTCCTAGCAACCATCATATATTTTGGGAATCGACTGAATGTGATGGATAGTGCAATACTTCAGAATTTGGGCCCCTGCTTGTACTTTTCCCCAGGGCCACATTTTGTCTAAAACCGGCCCTGCCGGTGGCATATTAGGAGTTGTAGTTTTGAAGCTGGACAGTCAGAGGTTGGAGATCACCAGAGAAGGGTAACTTCTGCCAGCTCTAGTTTAATAAGTACCAGTAATGCATCTTCATAAGTTCTTCTGTCTCCTATGTGATATATTGTCTCTTCTCGGTTATCTTTTTTTTATGAAATCAATCCTATGTCTGCAGTTGTGTGCAATACAAAACAGTAAGCTCTCTGAAAGCAGTGAAGTATGAAGTGCTCATAAATACTGCAGGGCCCTCTCATCTTCTCGAGGCATCAGTTAGGAAGATCTCAACTTGTTTGTGATGGGTATACTAAGCCTGAATCGCAAATGACAGTCAAGAAAAGATAAAAACTTACCGTAGTTGTGGACTGGTACAACCACAATTAAATGTGACAATGAAATAAAAACTATCTTTTTACTCACTTATTTTTATAATGCTTGTTTGTAACATTATGTAGTTGTAGTTTATACAAAAGTGTTTTAATCAAGAAGTACAAAACAGAAAGTCAATTCAGGTTAAATGGGCAAAACCTAGACCTTACCTTAGACCCAACCCTAAAACAAACAGCCTTAGGCTACATGCACACAACCGTTCTGCTTTTTGCAGTCTGCAAACCGCACATCCGCAAAATACGGATGGCGTCCGTGTGCGTTCCGCAATTTGCAGAAAGGCACGGACAGCCTTTAATATAACTGCCTATTCTTGTCCGCAAAACGTGGACAAGAAAAGGACATGTTATATTTTTCTTGCAGGTCCACGGAACGCACGTGGACGCCATCCTTGTTTTGCGGGTCTCCGTTTTGCGGACTGCAAAAAGCAGAACGGTTGTGTGCATGTAGCCTAAGGTTGTTTGTTTGCGGCCCCGTTGAAGTGAATGGGTCCGCATCCGAGCCGCCAAAACTGCGGCTCGGATGCGGACCACTTGCATGCGGCCTTACTGAAATCTTTCAGACAAAGCTGGGGTCCATTTCTTTGAAGAAAGACTGGAGAGTTTGTGGCAGAAATTGCTGCAGCTGTCCCATTCATCTAAATAGAGCTTGTAGTAATCCATGTGTTTGCTGTAGAGGAATCTCTATTCAGATGTATTTAAATTGCAGAAATTTCTGGTGCACGTTAATATATAGAGATGAATGTTATGTTATGAAATTCGTTCACGCTTCATTTGGTGGTAAAAGCAGAATTGCGTTATGGATTCCGTTACCACGGACCATGACGCAATTCTACGACGGAATGCCTTTAGAGGCATTCTGTTATTCATTCCGTCATAATAGAAGTCTATGGCCTGCATAACGGATCCGTCCTGTTTCCGTTATACAGGAGAGGACTCCCCTGCATAACGGAAACGGGACGGATTCGTTTTGCAGCCCATAGACTTCTATTATGACTCTAAAGGCATTCCGTTATGCATTCCGTCATAGAATTGCGTTACGGTCCGTGGTAACAGAATCCATAACGTAATTCTGCCACCAAAGCGTGAACGAATTTCAAAATATGAAATTCGCTCATCTCTATTAATATACCTTAAAGTGTACCTGCAGATTGGGAACACTTTTGATATGTCACAGCATCATATCAAGGGTTTTGATTGGTGGGGGCCTGAGTACTGGGAACTAGTGATGAGCAAAACTTCAGATTAATACTTTACGGAGATCCATCTCCGTTGAGCCGAAGTCAGTTATTCGTAAAGTCGTGCATGCCTTCGTTGTTAATTTTTTAAGTGGAAAACCACTTTAAAACTTGCAACCAAACTCTGCTTCGTTCATCAGTACTGAGAACCCCATCATCACACAGAGCACTCTCTCTCCTCACTGCAGGGGATGGGATCAGGACAGACTCGTAGACTTTCAATTGAGCCCGTCTCCTGCAGTGAGGAAAAAACGGCGTGCTATGTGAGCGTTTCCTTCTCCTCATTCTAGCGATTGTTGAGGGTCCCTCAGCACTCAGACACCCACTGATCAAAACCTTTGATATGTGGTTATGGTACTTTAGTAATGCAGGTTAATCATCCTCAGCCATCTTGTCTGATTTACTTACAAAGGATACGGATTAACCTGTTATTGACCACTGATATGCCTTTTTGCCTTAGGCTAGGCCAGTGGTGGGCAAACTTTTTTGTCAACTGAGCCAAATATCGCCAAAACCACGATTGAATTTATTTTCGAGAGCCACATTTTTAAAACCTAAAATATTGCGTCAACAGTACCAGTGAGGACTATTTGGGGTCATGCACACGACCGTGTGCCCGCTGTTGCCATATTGCAGGCCACATACGTCAGGTCCGCAATACACGGGCACTGGCCGTGTGCAGCCCGCATCAAGGACCCATTCACTTCAATGGGTCCGGGATCCGGGATATGAGATCTACAGAGTGCATTACATGGTGCTTCTGGCTGTGCCTCCGCATCGCAAAAAAGTAGCGCATGCACTACTTTTTTGTGTGCAGCCCGCATCATGGACCCATTCACTTCAGCATGCGCTACTTTTTTGCGGTGCGGGCAGTCGGATGCGGATCGCGAACCCCATTCAAGTGAATGGGTCCACGATCCTCATGCAGCTGCCCCATTGTCTGTGTCCGTGCATTGCGGACCGCTATTTGCGGTCCGCAGCACAGGCACGGCGCCCTTACATTCGTATGCATGAGCCCAGAGTGTGTTTTTACATACTTTTATATGTACTTTATTTTATTTGGATCTTGATTATTATTTCATTTTATCTTTATCATTTTTTACTTTTATTAAACTTGTCTGCAGATGTGGATGTAATGTGGATGACGCACTTATGGGGGATATCTGTGGATGACGCACTTATGGGGGATATCTGTGGATGACGCACTTATGGGGGATATCTGTGGATGACGCACTTATGGGGGATATCTGTGGATGACGCACTTATGGGGGATATCTGTGGATGACGCACTTATGGGGGATATCTGTGGATGACGCACTTATGGGGGATATCTGTGGATGACGCACTTATGGGGGATATCTGTGGATGACGCACTTATGGGGGATATCTGTGGATGACGCACTTATGGGGGATATCTGTGGATGACGCACTTATGGGGGATATCTGTGGATGACGCACTTATGGGGGATATCTGTGGAGGACACATATATAGCATAAGATGCTATATATGTGCCCTCCACAGATATCCCCCATAAGTGCCCTTCACAGATATCCCCCATAAGTGCCTTCTAGTAAGTAAAGTAATGTATTAGTGGGGGGAAGGGAGGAGGCAGGTACACTTGGTGGGGTCAGCTCCTACCTTTCTGCTGCAGGACATTTCGCTCCTCACATGGCTGGCAGTGGGCAGCCGAACTAGAGCGCCGCTGCCCGCCCTTCTGCTGCTGTGCGCAGCGTGACATCTCTCCCTCCGTCATGCGCCTCCTGCCCCGCCTTCCTGCTTCATTCCTAAAGTGGAAGGAGCAGACAGACGGGGCAGGAGGCACATGACGGACACTTTGCAAGCAGCTTGAGCGGCGCGATATGGCTGCGCGGCCGCCCACCCGCCAGCCCGCACCAAAGAGCCGCAGTGAAGGTTCTAAAGAGCCGCTTGTGGCTCGCGAGCCGCACTTTGCCGACCACTGGGCTAGGCCACCACTTTTTTATGGCTGCCTAGTGTTAGCACTGCACGGGTTTCCAGTGCAGCATAGAGCAGGATCTCGGCTCTCTTATGATAGCTGAGCTCCTGGTCTAAGTCCGGATTGGCAGAATTGCGGATCCCAGCCTTTTAATTGCTGCAGTCAATAGCAACCACAGCATCTAAGTGGATTCAGAGGGAGTGGTACCATCACAAATTAAATTGCAGGTTAGGGAATAACTATTAAATTGGTGGGGTCCTACTTCTGGGACTCCCACTGATCACGAGAATGAGTACCCTCAGCGCCCCTCCTGAAAAGAACTGAGAGGCCAGTTGGGCAAGCGTGTGGCCATTCCATTCATTTCTATGGGATAGGGGATAACTTCATCTAACCAGAATTCCCCTCTAAGGCTCTGGAGAAGTTTTCTTTCATTAATATCTCATTTCTGGAGCCATGGCTTCTGTTAAGTGGTGAAATATACATAAGGTGCTACAATTAACATGCTGCAGGTTTTAAAATCCACATGACAGGTTAATTTCCACACTGAAATAAAAAAAGCAAAGTGTACATGAGATTTGTCAAATGTCATTCACTTCTCTGGTACTGCATTGTGCTGCAGAATAACCGCATTTAAGGCTACTTTCACACTGGCGTTTCGGTGTCCGCCTATGAGATCCGTTTGAAGGCTCTCACAAGCAGCCCCAATGCATTCTGAATGGATGCGGATCCATTCAGAATGCATCAGTTTGGCTCCGTTCCGCCTCCATTCCGCTCTGGAGGCGGACACCAAAATACTGCTTGCAGCGTTTTGGTGTCCGCCTGGCCGTGCGGAGCCAAATAGATCAGTCTTGACTTACAATGTAAGTCAATGGGGACGGATCCGTTTGACGTTGACACAATATGGTGCAATTGCAAACGGATCCGTCCCCCATTTCTTAAATAGAAATTTGCATTATAGACGGATCCGCACCTAACGCAGGTGTGAAAGTAGCCTTAACTGCATAGTGTGCAGTTACTCTTAACACTTATTTTTATTTATTTTTTATTTTTTTTTCTTCCGTCTTCCTGGAGCCCTAACTTTTTTTTATTTTTCTATTCACATATCTATATGAGGGCTTGTTTTTTGTCGGACAAGTTGTAACTTTCTAATGCCACCATTTAATATGGCATACAATGTAGTGGGAAGTGAGGAAAAAAGCTATTCCTCCACAGTTTTATGGGTTTTGTCCCTGCAGTGTTCCTTATGCGGCAAAATTGACCTGTGCCCTTCATTCTCTGGGTCAGTACAATTACGACGATAACACATGTGTATAGGTTTTATATGTTTAAATACTAAAAAAAACAATTAAAACTTTGCAAATTTTTTTTTTTTACATCACTATATTCTTACCCCCATAACTTCTTTATAGTCATGTCTACTGAGCTGTGTGGGGGCTCATTTTTTGCGAGATGATCTGTAGTTTTGATCACATTATATTAAATTTTTGGGGGTAAGAGTAGCAATGAAAAATGGGGAATCGGCCATTTACTTTTTTTCCGGTACGCCATTCAACGTAAATATTTATATACTTTGATAGTTCAGGCGTTTTCAGACGTGTTGATGCCTGTGATGTTTTTCTTTTTTATTATATATGTTTTTTTTTTATTCTAAGGTGATTTTAAATGTAAATTTTTTTACTTTTTTTTTTTACTTTTTTTTTATTCTTTTGTAGCCTCTCTAGGAGGCTACAATGTCCACTAGTTTGTTTTTTTAAAACATTTACTATACTCCCACAGGAGTATAGTAAAATTACTGATCTCATATGTTTGCGTGCCACCTGCTGGCCAACATAGGAACTGCAGCTCTAATACGCTGAGTCTCTTCTGAGAGACACAGCATATTAAAATTAATGACTGGAATCTCTGCCCACTTTTGGGTCTTTCACCACTTAGATCCCGTGGACTCGCTTGACCATGGCATCTAAATGTCACGGACATTACCCGCGGGCCTCTACTGAAACAGCAGAGACCCGCCGACTATGGAGCACGCTGCACATGCGAGCCGGCGCCATGTTTAAAGACCCTCCCAGGGCCGTTCATACAGTGGTCCCTCAAGTTACAATATTAATTGGTTCCAGGACAACCATTGTATGTTGAAACCATTGTAAGTTGAGTAATCGTTTCCAAAGCCCCAGAATGTCATTCAAGATAAGAAAAAATTAATATTTGAGGAAAATAAGCAGATAACTAAGATAGATAAAACAAGTCTTTACATATAACAGTCAGGAATAACTGCTAACTATAACTAATAAAAATCCACTTTACCAAAGAACCCCCCAGCCTCCATCACCCTTAAATCAGACTTCCAATCTGACCTTATCAGACTCAGCCTCTGATCTGACCCCCCCCCAGCCCCACTCAGCCTGTGATCGGACCCCCCCCCCCCAGTCCCCACTCAGCCTGTGATCGGACCCCCCCAGCCCCACTAAGCCTCAGATCACATCCATCAGACCTCACATCAGACAAGATGCACTGACACTTTTCCCCCATTATTTTTTTGCAAAAAAAGTGCATTTTATAGTTCGAAAAATATGTTATGTAGGAGTAAAAACTAAGGAGGAATGGTAGCACCCTGTATGTTTGTACTGTATTCACAATTATACAGGAATAGAGGAAAAGCACAACATATACTTATGAGAAAAGATGCTCCAGAACTGTTATTTCACGGTAAATCAAAGTATTTACTAAAACCAGTAAGTTAAAGAGGACCTGCCAACACGAAATGCAGTACAATCGGGAAGCGGCATGTTATAGAGCATGAGGAGCTGAGCAGATTGGTATAAAGTTTACAGGAAAAGATTCAGTAAAACTTATAACATATATGGTATATTTTTAGCTTTGTTATTTCTCACTTGTTCACATGTACAGTGTTCATTTTAGGACATGGTCAGATATCATTGTCAAGTGTGACCCCTGACCCTGACTTTGATATTTGACTCTGACATCTGAGTTTGACTTATCGTCTTCATAGGTCAGGGTCAAAGTGAGAATGAGTTATAGATGTACTGTGTATGATCAATCACACAACCAAGAAAGTCCTTCAGTTTGCTGTCTGAAGCTATAGCTCAGTGGTTTAGATGCTTGCCTCACCTGCAGTGTTCTTGGGTTCAAAACTCCTATCATTCTTTAAAAAAAAAAATAAAAAAAAAATTATTGAGCCCTAGAAAAGAGACAAATTCAAGTGATGTGTGACCCTGATGTTTGACTTTTTTCTTCTCACTAGTCAGCGTCGCATTGACACTTAGCTTCATTGTACTTTAATTATGCTCAATCACATAGATAAAGAAAATCCCTCAGTTTGCTGTCCGAAGCTATATCTCAGTGGTTTAGGCATTTGCCTTTCATGTAGTGTTCTTGGGTTCAAAACCCCTCTCAGTCTTTCAAAATAATTGTCTTTTTATTGAGCCCTAGAAAAGAGACTTTTAGGTTTACTGTGTATTTGTCTTTTGAATCACATAGCTAGAGTAAATCACTACCTAACAGTAGGTAGACCTGTAGCTTGTCTGATTCTCATGCACCTACTAATGGACAAGAAAAAAAGAGCTTGGATTTTGTTTTTACATAAAACATATGACAAAGAGAACTGCAAGTAGTCCTTTTTTTATTTTAATAAAGAGTACATGGGCACCACTATAGTAAGGGGGCACTAATTTACTGTATCTTCATCTAATTACAGGTGCCTGAAGGCTATTTTGTTTTCTGTTGTCTTGAAAGAGTCACTGTACAATACAATAATGTATTCCTATTTCTGAGAAAGGGGTCTAATTATCAGATCTGTAAATCACTTTATTGAAATTATTTGTTGGCATCCACCCAAACATAAGCTGCAAAGATATGACCACTAGGGGTCTCACTAGTCCACTGTGGTTAGGCATGGTCCAGCTCTCCCAGCCAATACAAGCAGGAGGAAGTGTGGGCGTGTTCTGGAGTATATCTGTAAAGAATAAATCAAGGCAACTGGACGTACTGTAGATTTCTTGAAAACGTTTCACTCGTTCTTCCAACGAGCTTTCTCAATTCTGAGTGATTGTACAAAAATTCTGGGAATAAATATGTAACTGAATCCACATCTGGTAATTATACCCAGCATTGGGTCAAAGGTGTTGATTCCATTATCCTAATTGGAGTCAGTAGGTGATAAAGACTTCCCAGAAAAAGGTGTCAAGACAGCATTCTATGTGGCAGACAATAGATGTCTAACCCCCCTCACCTCTATTCAAGCTTGGCTTCTCCATTTTTACGTAGATACCCAATGCTGGGTATAATTACCAGATGTGGATTCAGTTACATATTTATTCCCAGAATTTTTGTACAATCACTCAGAATTGAGAAAGCTCGTTGGAAGAACGAGTGAAACGTTTTCAAGAAATCTACAGTAAGTCCAGTTGCCTTGATTTATTCTTTACAGATATATACCATGACCTGGATAAATGAGAACCTTCACAGACGTGTTCTGGAGTACCAAATTATCTTACTGTAAGTCTGCTCTCCCTCCGCTATCTTACATGGCTTATACATTGATTCATCTCTCTCAAGTGTGTATGCAGTTCCATATTAGCAAGAATCACAATTTTTCTGGTAGTTTTGAAAACTGTCTAGTTATGCTGTTTTTACTGTATAGCTTCCTCTAATTTGTTGTACAGTTGCAATAATAGGCATTTTAGGCATCATATAAGCCACTTTTTTACCAGTTAGGAGATACGCCATGCCTACCTACTGTCCCTCTTTTCGGCCAAAGTCCTTTTATCACTTTTTGCAACGTAACAAAGTTGTCCGAGTTCAGCTCTGAGCCCCTGTAGTCACTCATATAGCCTGTATAAGTGCACTGCATAGCACAGGACAAGGGCTTTTTCTTTACTACTGGTGACGTACTAGCAGTGAGCCCAGTGATGTGAGGTTTGCATGAGGATTTTCTGTGCCAATTTGCGTGCGAAAAATCTGCACCATAGGTCATTGTATTAGAATTTGAAATTCTAATGCACACAATGAGGATTTTTTTCCGTGTGGATTTTGACCTGTGGTGCAGCTTTTAAAATCTGTATCATGTCAATTTATTTTAATTTTCCTGACCGGATTTTCTCCATTCACTTCAACGGGGAGAGTAAAATCCGCACGGAAATCCGCACCAATTAATGCATATTGACCGCATGGATTTCCCTGCGAACATCTGGGGATTTCAGTGCGGATTGTCCGCACATAAATCCTGAATGTGTGCATTTGCCCTTAAGCTGGGTTTACACTGAGGCCTAACGTTCGTGTGCATGTAGCCTTAAGCTGGGTTTACACATAGCATTTAAAGAGCATTTGGAGTTATTTTTTACTGATGATCTATTCTCTGGATAGATCATCTGTTTGAGATGGCAGCGGTGCTCCAGGAGTGCCGCGGCCTCCTCTCTGTTTCCCTCAGGCCCATTGACATCACAACCAATATCGCTGGCCTTGGCGCGGCTAAGCTCCATTCTAGTGAACTTGGTGTAGCCGCACCCAGGCCAGTGATACTAGTTATGGGCCTGAGGTAAACAATGAGAAGGGCACAGTGCTCCTGAAGCATTTCCTTGCTTCGATGCTCCTTTGTCATGCTGCATTGCACTGCGCTAGGCTTTGTGTGTTTTGAGCTGGTGATGCACTGAGCTTTACATCACTATGTTTGTTGGAGACTTTCTTCCTCCAAAACAGCCTAGTGCAGTGCTATAGACTACCCATTTGTGCTGGTGATGTCACCAGGTTCACTGCTAGGTGGAAGCCCATGCCTAGCATAGTGATGTGAAGCCAGGTATGTCACCGGCTCAAAAGAAACACAGGCTTGCAAATGCTCCTCTAATATATATATAGTAAAATAATAAATAAAAATCTTATATCTGGGTTCAGCCCTGAACCTGGAGAACCCATTTAACACACAGGAAGAAACCATAATAAAGCACAAGTGCCATATAACATCATTCCACAGAAAGCAATACATTTTTATTGCATTTAATAATGCATTGTAAACTATTATCTTAAAAAATGACAAAAAAGTCAATGCTGCTAAAAATCCTAACCAAAAACCATCCAACTAAATACTTTTTTTTTTTTTTTTTTGCCTGATGCGATAACACCACCATTGTTGTATTAATGTACAAATGACATGCAGTTTGTTACATTACAGTCCTATAGTTGCTTGATTATTGTTTTTATTGTAATATTTTTAAACAGACTTTGAAACCATGGATAGAAAATCAGATGTGTTATCGAAATATAATGAATTAAAAAAGGAACTGAAAATAGGTATGTATTGCTTTAGTTATGTAGGGAGACCTCTAACAAGGTGAAATAGCTAGCAAACTGTGCAGGAACGTTGTCTTGAAGAGTTGTACAAATTGGCAGTTCATTTACACGTACAGATGATTCTGCTGATTATTTAGAAGAAACCAAACGATAACTGCATGATCATCAGCAGAGATAAAGACAGTATTTACATTCATAAATCGTTTCTTCTATATGGGGATGTCACAGTGCGGTTCACTGTGACAGTTTTGGCCGTGTAGGCTGGCTGCCTTCTCTCTCGCGTACTGGCTGCAGGCTGATTCCTGTATATGCTGGTTGCTTGGGGCTGTGGTCCTCTGTTTGTGCACTGTTGCCTGTGTTTGTGTCCTTGAGCCTTGCTAGGTGCAGCACCTTTGCTGCTGTCCCAGAGGGTTTTTTGCCATCAGTGGTTTCGCCTGTTAAAGTATTGATGTTTCCTTGCTTTCATGTCTGTCTGCTCTGTTTTACCATGTCTTGTCTGTATCATTGTTAATGTCAGCCTGGTAGTGCTTAACTGCTTCTGAACCTGTCCTGTTTGTTTTACCTTCGGTAAGAGGTGTAGCACATTCTTTGCCTACCTTGTCTTGTAGCCTGGTCATGTTGGTTCTCCAGTGGGAGGACATTTTAGTCCATGTGTGCAGCTCTGACTAGGACCGCTATGTAACAGCATATTCATAGGGTCTAGTTATCTGTCAGTTCTGTGTCTTGTTGTGCAGCTCTGTCTGTTCGCCCATGGACTAACTCTGCATAGAGAACAGGCATCTTCTTGTCTGGTTCTGTGTCTTGTCTGGTTCCCGTTCTGTCTTTTCTGAACTGTAGGGAAACTGTACGAACGCTAGCTCATGTGTGCCTCCCGAAGTCCGCTTCGGCCCTATTCACTATAATAGGGACAAGCCGGAGATCCGGCCTCAGCGCGGCAAACATGCTGTGGTTTTTATCCGGACGCCTTTTGGCATGTGCCTCCCGCTTTTCTAGGGTAGGAAATCCCTCTTCATGATGTTGAGTCAGAAGGAATGTGTATCATATTCTAGATACACATTGAAATGTTGCGTGCTGACTTATTTTTTTAAAATAATTATAGAGTCAGTAGAGTGAGCTGCTGTTTTTGGGGAACCTAGTGTAACTTTATGGACTTTAGGTGATCTATACACTAGGATCAAACATGTTTTGGGAGGAAATTATTTTATTCCATTTCTATTTCTGTCCTTATGTTGCGGGAAAAAGGAGGTAGCGGCCGCGGGTGACAGGGGCAGGAGGCACGATCTCTGGAGCACGTTGTGCGCATAGAGATGGATGAGGAAAGAGCTAGATGCAGAGCTCTGTATCTTGATCAAGAAGAACTTATGGTGATTTTTAGTTTTTTAGATTGATTGGGCAAAAATGCAGGAGACTCTGTCTTCGGAGCGCATTGTGCGTGTGCCCATCCGTTATGGATGGATGGGGAGCTAGCGTGCCGCTAGATGCAGAGCTCTATATCTTGATCAAGAAGAACCTATGCAGATTTTTAGTTTTTTGGATTCAATAGGCAAAAGTGCAAGAGACTCTGTCTCTGGAGCGCATTGTGTGCGCACGGGGGGAGGGTGCTGATGTATATATAGGAGGGCTCCATATATTAGTTAGAGAGGAGTTTAGTGGTTCATTTAAAATAATGAGGCAGGAGTTCGGCTCCGGGGAATGGTATACAGTTACGGGATTTTGGTATTGATAGCTGCTGGGGTACTTATAAGGGGATACAGGGGTTATATAGTGAGTAATAGTAAAAGGACAAAATATAAAAGAGGAGGGACCAAAAATGGGAAAACTAATTAAAAAAAAAAAAATATCACGGTCCAACACCTATCTCTCAATCGACAGTAGATTTTTAATCTCTCAGAATACAAATCACAGCCAGAACATTTGTGTAAGTTAATTGTGATTTTTATTTAAAAAAAAAACGTGAAATGCGGCTTTCCTTTGAATATAATCAAAGTAAGGTTTCTGTTGACATACAGTACATCAAAAATTATGCAGATATATAGCGTAAAAAGTCACATGGAAAACACATATACATTCAAGATATGCCGTCATATAATAGTATTTTATGTCTATGCCTGGAGGAATAAAACAGAGAAAAACAACAGCATGTCATCTATGTACAATTGTTAAGGTAATAAAATACATAAGATTTCCTCAGTAACTTATTGTCCCTTGTGGTGAAAGGTTGTTGCTTGATATATAAGTATGCTAATGCCACTAATTACATTTCAAGAGGTATTGCAATTACTTTCACATAGCCTTCAAACAGTTTTTTAGGACACCTGTTTTTAGTAAGCATAAAAATGTGCTATGGTTAGTATCTCTAACTTACCTGTGCCGCTGGAGGATAGAAGATTCAGAAGAAGTACACCAGATGTAGGGGAAGGGGGCATAGAGGCCACCTGTAGTGGATGGTGTAAGCAGGTTGCCGATCTCCCGCTCTTAAAAAAAAGAGTACAAACTGTCAGCCTATGAAATCAGTCTCATACAGAAAGGCCTCTCTTTTTGCCCTCCAAACAGAGTCAATCCACTGGAACTGTTCATTGACCTACAAAAATTTAGGAGAACACTCACAATAAAAAGACAGTTTGAAATTGAGAATATAAAACAATCAGATAAAAATACGACAGACACTACAACCTCGGACCCTAATAATTTAACCTACAAACATCTAGACGTTAGGCCAAAGTCTAACTTTTTTTCTGTTGCACAGTCAAGGCCACATTCTACCAACATTTGTTGACTTAGTACTATCCGAAATAAAACAATTAGCCAATGACAATGACAGTCTCAACTATAAAGGAAATCTCAACAAAAGGGAACAAATAGCCCTAAATAAGCTGAGAAATAACAGCCAGATCATGATACACCCGCCGACAAAGAGGGCGGCATAGTGCTACAGGACAGAAAAGACTATGAATCCGAAGCAGTGCGAATCCGAAGCGACACATTATACTATGAAAAAATCAACACAAATCCGTTCCGAGAGATAACCAAAGACCTTAATATACTATTCAAAAATGCGTTTGCCCAAAAATACAGTACAGACCAAAAGTTTGGACACACCTTCTCATTCAAAGAGTTTTCTTTATTTTCATGACTATGAAAATTGTAGATTCACACTGAAGGCATCAAAACTATGAATTAACACATGTGGAATTATATACATAACAAAAAAGTGTGAAACAACTGAAAATATGTCATATTCTAGGTTCTTCAAAGTAGCCACCTTTTGCTTTGATTACTGCTTTGCACACTCTTGGCATTCTCTTGATGAGCTTCAAGAGGTAGTCACCTGAAATGGTCTTCCAACAGTCTTGAAGGAGTTCCCAGAGATGCTTAGCACTTGTTGGCCCTTTTGCCTTCACTCTGCGGTCCAGCTCACCCCAAACCATCTCGATTGGGTTCAGGTCCGGTGACTGTGGAGGCCAGGTCATCTGGCGCAGCACCCCATCACTCTCCTTCATGGTCAAATAGCCCTTACACAGCCTGGAGGTGTGTTTGGGGTCATTGTCCTGAATAAATGATGGTCCAACTAAACGCAAACCGGATGGAATAGCATGCCGCTGCAAGATGCTGTGCTAGCCATGCTGGTTCAGTATGCCTTCAACTTTGAATACATCCCCAACAGTGTCACCAGCAAAGCACCCCCACACCATCACACCTCATTTTCCATGCTTCACGGTGGGAACCAGGCATGTAGAGTCCATCCGTTCACCTTTTCTGCGTCGCACAAAGACACGGTGGTTGGAACCAAAGATCTCAAATTTGCACTCATCAGACCAAAGCACAGATTTCCACTGGTCTTATGTCCATTCCTTGTGTTCTTTACCTCCAAACAAGTCTCTTCTGCTTGTTGCCTGTCCTTAGCAGTGGTTTCCTAGCAGATATTCTACCATGAAGGCCTGATTCACACAGTCTCCTCTTAACAGTTGTTCTAGAGATGTGTCTGCTGCTAGAACTCTGTGTGGCATTGACCTGGTCTCTAATCTGAGCTGCTGTTAACCTGCGATTTCTGAGGCTGGTGACTCGGATGAACTTATCCTCCGCAGCAGAAGTGACTCTTGGTCTTCCTTTCCTGGGGCGGCTGCATGTGAGCCAGTTTCTTTGTAGCGCTTGACTGCACTTGGGGACACTTTCAAAGTTTTCCCAATTTTTCAGACTGACTGACCTTCATTTCTTAAATTAATGATTGCCAATCGTTTTTCTTTACTTAGCTGCTTTTTTTCTTGCCATAATACAAATTCAGTCTAATACAGTCTATTCAGTTGGACTATCAGCTGTGTTTCCACCTGACTTCTCCACAACGCAACTGATGGTCCCAACCCCATTTATAAGGCAAGAAATCCCACTTATTAAACCTGACAGTGCACACCTGTGAAGTGAAAACCATTTCAGGTGACTACCTCTTGAAGCTCATCAAGAGAATGCCAAGAGTGTGCAAAGCAGTAATCAAAGCAAAAGGTAGCTACTTTGAAGAACCTAGAATATGACATATTTTCAGTTGTTTCACACTTTTTTGTTATGTATATAATTCCACATGTGTTAATTCATAGTTTTGATACCTTTAGTGTGAATCTACAATTTTCATAGTCATGAAAATAAAGAAAACTCTTTGAATGAGAAGGTGTGTCCAAACTTTTGGTCTGTACTGTACATAAAGAAAAAAACCTCCTTTTGCCAAAAACCACTTCTACACCATATTTCTACCATTTACCAAAAATACACAAAAACACTCAAAATCCCCCAGGATGACCAATTATCTCAAACCTAAATTGCGCCACCAGTAACCTATCACAATACCTAGATCTCTTCCTACAGCCCTATGTAAAACACCTCCCAAGCTACCTACACAACTCCAGTCAGCTCATCCGTGAACTAGAAGATATAAACTGGCAATCAGAGTACACTCTACTCACATTAGATCTCAGGGCTTTATATTCAAATATAGAACACAAACTGGGTATTCAGTGTGTAAAAACACTTTACTCAAGGACAATACACTGGGAATAGCACAAATCGAGTTCCTCGTAGAAGGCCTCAACTTCATACTCAAAAACAATTACTTTATATACAATGACATAACATACCACCAATGCAGAAGGACCGCATTGGGAACACGGGTAGCGCCGTCCTTTGCAAACCTGTTCATGGGGGAATTCGAAGACATCCATATTTGGAATCACATACTATACAGAAACCACATAATATACTTCAGGAGATACATAGATTACATTTTCATCATTTGGAAAGGAAAAGAGGACTCTGTCAGAGATTTCTGCCAGACCCTCAATTCTACTGACTGGGGAATCACTTTTAGGCCTCATGCACACGACCGTTGTGTGCATCCGTGGCCGTTGTGCCGTTTTCCGTTTTTATCGCGGACCCATTGACTTTCAATGGGTCCGTGGAAAAATCGGAAAATGCACCGTTTTGCAGCCGAGGCCGTGATCCGTGTATCCTGTCCGTCAAAAAAATATGACCTGTCCTATTTTTTTGACGGACAACGGTTCACGGACCCATTCAAGTCAATGGGTCCGTGAAAGAACACGGATGCACACAAGATTGGCATCCGTGTCCGTGACCCGTGGCCGTAGGTTGCTTTCATACAGACGGATCCGAAGATCCGTCTGCATAAAAGCTTTTTCTGATCTAGGTTTTCACTTCGTGAAAACTCATTTCCGACAGTATATTCTAACACAGAAGCGTTCCCATGGTGATGGGGACGCTTCAGGTTAGAATACACTGCAAACTTGGTACAAGACTGCCCCCTGCTGCCTGGCACCACCCGATCTCTTACAGGGGGATATGATAGCATAATTAACCTCTTCAGGTGGGGCACCTAAAGGGGTTAATTGTACTATCATATTCTCCTGTAAGAGATCAGGGCTGCCAGGCAGCAGGGGGCAGACCCCCCCCCCTCCCCAGTTTGAATATCGTTGGTGGCACAGTGTGTGCCCATCACCCCCCCCCCCTTCCTCCCTCTATAGTTAAAAATCATACTTACCTGCTTGCTGCTGCGATGTCTGTGACCGGCCGGGAGCTCCTCCTACTGGTAAGTGACAGTTCTTTAGCAATGCACCGCACAGACCTTTCACTTACCAGTAGGTGGAGCTCCCGGCCGGTCACAGACATCGCAGCAGCAGGCAGGTAAGTATGAATCTTCTACAATTGTACTATTGCTAAGTAACCATGGCAACCAGGGATGCAGTAGCTTCCTGGTTGCCATGGTTACCGATCGGAGCCCCAGCGATTAAACTGGGACTCCGATCGGAACTCCGCTGCCACCAATGATGGAGGGGGTCGATGGGCACACACTGTGCCACCAACGATTTTTAATTATAGAGGGAGGAAGGGGGGGGCGATGGGCACACACTGTGCCACCAACGATATTCAAACTGGGGAGGGGGGGTCTGCCCCCTGCTGCCTGGCAGCCCTGATCTCTTACAGGAGAATATGATAGTACAATTAACCCCTTTAGGTGCCCCACCTGAAGAGGTTAATTGTGCTATCATATCCCCCTGTAAGAGATCGGGTGGTGCCAGGCAGCAGGGGGCAGTCTTGTACCAAGTTTGCAGTGTATTCTAACCTGAAGCGTCCCCATCACCATGGGAACGCCTCTGTGTTAGAATATACTGTCGGAAATGAGTTTCACGAAGTAGCTCATATCCGACAGTATATTCTAACGTAGAGGCGTTCCCATGGTGATGGGGACGCTTCAAGTTATGTTCGGGTGTCCGCCTGGCCGTGCGGAGGCAAGCGGATCCGTCCAGACTTATAATGTAAGTCAATGGGGACGGATCCGTTTGAAGATGACACACTGTGGCTCAATTTTCAAACGGATCCGTCCCCATTGACTTGCATTGTAATTCAGGACGGATCCGTTTGGCTCCGCACGGCCAGGCGGACACCCGAACACCCAGGCGTGGATCCACCCAGGCGTGGATCCTCCAAAAATCAAGGAAGACCCACGGACGAAAAAACGGTCACGGATCACGGACCCACGGACCCCGTTTTTTCGGACCGTGAAAAAAAACTGTTGTGTGCATGAGGCCTTACTCCCAATTACAATAAATAGGCCATTGAATTTCTAGATATCATAATCACCAGCACAAAAACCAAACTAACTACTAAAACATATTTCAAAACAGTCGACACGAACAGCTATATACATTTCTCCAGTTTCCACCACAAAAAATGGTTAAACAACATCCCTTACAGTCAATACAAAAGAATCTGCAGGAACTGTACCAAGATGGAAGACTTTAACCACCTCAGCCCCGCTAGGTGAAACCCCCTTCATGACCAGAGCACTTTTTACACTTCGGCACTACACTCCTTTCACCGTTTATCGCTCGGTCATGCAACTTACCACCCAAATGAATTTTACCTCCTTTTCTTCTCACTAATGGAGCTTTCATTTGGTGGTATTTTATTGCTGCTGACATTTTTACTTTTTTTGTTATTAATCAAAATGTAACGATTTTTTTGCAAAAAAATGACATTTTTCACTTTCAGCTTACATCCATATATAAATTTTTCGCCAAATTTATTGTTCTACATGTCTTTGATAAAAAAAAAATGTTTGGGCAAAAAAAAAAAATGGTTTGGGTAAAAGTTATAGCATTTACAAACTATGGTACAAAAATGTGAATTTCCGCTTTTTGAAACAGCTCTGACTTTCTGAGCACCTGTCATGATTCCTGAGGTTCTACAATGCCCAAACAGTAGAAAACCCCCACAAATGACCCCATTTCGGAAAGTAGACACCCTAAGGTATTCGCTGATGGGCATAGTGAGTTCATAGAACTTTTTATTTTTTGTCACAAGTTAGCGGAAAATGATGATGATTTTTTATTTTATTTTTTTTCTTACAAAGTCTCATATTCCACTAACTTGCGACAAAAAATAAAAAATTCTAGGAACTCACCATGCCCCTCACAGAATACCTTGGGGTGTCTTCTTTCCAAAATGGGGTCACTTGTGGGGTAGTTATACTGCCCTGGCAATTTAGGGGCCCAAATGTGTGAGAAGAACTTTGCAATCAAAATGTGTAAAAAATGACCGGTGAAATCCGAAAGGTGCACTTTGGAATATGTGCCCCTTTGCCCACCTTGGCATCAAAAAAGTGTCACACATCTGGTATCGCCGTACTCGGGAGAAGTTGGGGAATGTGTTTTGGGGTGTCATTTTACATATACCCATGCTGGGTGAGAGAAATATCTTGGCAAAAGACAACTTTTCCCATTTTTTTATACAAAGTTGGCATTTGACCAAGATATTTTTCTCACCCAGCATGGGTATATGTAAAATGACACCCCGAAACACATTCCCCAACTTCTCCTGAGTACGGCGATACCAGATGTGTCGCACTTTTTTGCTGCCAAGGTGGGCAAAGGGGCACATATTCCAAAGTGCACCTTTCGAATTTTGCAGGCCATTTTTTACACATTTTGATTGCAAGGTACTTCTCACACATTTGGGCCCCTAAATTGCCAGGGCAGTAGAACTACGCCACAAGTGACCCCATTTTGGAAAGAAGACACCCCAAGGTATTCCGTGAGGGGCACTGCGAGTTCCTAGAATTTATTTTTTTTTGTCACAAGTTAGCGGAAAATGATGATTTTTTTTTTTTCTCTTTTTTCCTTACAAAGTCTCATATTCCACTAACTTGCGACAAAAAATAAAAAATTCTAGGAACTCGCCATGCCCCTCACGGAATACCTTGGGGTGTCTTCTTTCCAAAATGGGGTCACTTGTGGGGTAGGTATACTGCCCTGGCAATTTAGGGGCCCAAATGTGTGAGAAGTACTTTGCAATCAAAATGTGTAAAAAATGGCCTGCGAAATCCGAAAGGTGCACTTTGGAATATGTGCCCCTTTGCCCACCTTGTCTGCAAAAAAGTGTCACACATCTGGTATCGCCGTACTCAGGAGAAGTTGGGGAATGTGTTTTGGGGTGTCATTTTGCATATACCCATGCTGGGTGAGAGAAATATCCTGGCAAAAGACAACTTTTCCAATTTTTTTATACAAAGTTGGCATTTGATCAAGATGTTTATCTCACCCAGCATGGGTATATGTAAAATGACACCCCAAAACACATTGCCCAACTTCTCCTGAGTACGGCGATACCAGATGTGTGACACTTTTTTGCAGCCTAGATGCGCAAAGGTGCCCAAATTCCTTTTAGGAGGGCATTTTTAGACATTTGGATCCCGGACTTCTTCTCACGCTTTAGGGCCCCTAAAAAGCCAGGGCAGTATAAATACCCCACATGTGACCCCACTTTGGAAAGAAGACACCCCAAGGTATCCAATGAGGGGCCTGGCAAGTTCATAGAATTTTTTTTTTTTTTGCATAAGTTAGCGGAAATTGATTTTATTTTATTTTTTTCCTCACAAAGTCTCACTTTCCGCTAACTTAGGACAAAAATTTAAATCTTTCATGGACTCAATATGCCCCTCAGCAAATACCTTGGGGTGTCTTCTTTCCAAAATGGGGTCAGTTGTGGGGTGTTTGTACTGCCCTGGCATTTGAGGGTCTCCGCAATCATTACATGTATGGCCAGCATTAGGAGTTTCTGCTATTCTCCTTATATTGAGCATACAGGTAATGAGATTTTTTTTTTCCGTTCAGCCTCTGGGCTGAAAGAAAAAAATGAACGGCACAGATTTCTTCATTCGCATCGATCAATGTGGATGAAAAAATCTCTGCCAAAAAAAAAAAATGGAGGGGAAAGGCGTCTGCCAGGACACAGGAGCTCCGCCCTACATCCATACCCACTTAGCTCGTATGCCCTGGCAAACCAGATTTCTCCATTCACATCAATCGATGTGGATGAATAAATAATTGCCGGGATTTTTTTTTTTTTTATATATATATATATATATATATATACAAAGTGTTTGCCAAAGCATAGGAACGCCGCCTCCTCCTCAGCTCGTATGCCTTGGCAAACGTATCTGTCACTGCAGAGGAGAAAATCCCGTCATGCAGCGCCGCATACACCGACTTGCGTGTAATCTGACAGCAGCGCAATGCTTCTGTCAGAATGCACATCGGTGCTGCAGCTAGTCAATCGGTTGGTCCACCTGGAAGGTAAAAAAAGAAAAAACCAGGCCGCAACGCAATAATTTTATTAACTTTGCAACAGAACATATAAACTTTAACTTTTTTAACTGAACATTAACCTTTTTGCTTACTGGTGGTTTTTTTTGTTTGTTTTTTTACCTTTATAGAACAAACCTCTCCTTCCCCATGGGTCAATGTGCAAAGCGCAAATCGCCCAAAGATGTGGCGAAGTGCGTTATGCACTTTGTCCCATGTGAAAGGAGACGTTTGCAGCAGCAGTGAGTGAATGGGCCCTAATAGCCCTGTGTGCCTGTCCTGGTGAGATGATCCCTATGCTAATAGTGTACCTGTGAGTGGTACTTCCAGAAACACTCCCCAAAGCATAGGGCAGGGTGGTCAGGACAGTCAGGACAGAAATAGCGGGTGTCACGCCTTATTCCACTCCTGCTACAGACACAACATCTTTTTCGGGGTGACTGTTGGGTTGAGGTACCAGGAACGACATTGGGGAAATGTCGCTCGTGTAGACGGCTAACTACAATGGTGGTTGGGGCCACGGAACCTCCTGGATACAGGAGGTTCTCGATGATCTCTTCCTGAAATTTGAGGAAGGATCCAGTTCTCCCAGCCTTACTGTAGAGAACAAAACTATTGTACAGAGCCAATTGAATTAAATATACAGACACCTTCTTATACCAGCGTCTGGTGCGTCGGGAAACTAAATACGGAGACAACATCTGGTCATTGAAGTCCACCCCTCCCATGAGCAAATTATAGTCGTGGACTGAGAGGGGCTTTTCAATGACACGGGTTGCTCGCTCAATTTGTATTGTCGTGTCTGCGTGAATGGAGGAGAGCATGTAAACGTCACGCTTGTCTCTCCATTTCACCGCGAGCAGTTCTTCGTTACACAGTGCGGCCCTCTGCCCCCTTGCAAGACGGGTGGTAAAGCCCGCGCGACTAGTTCGCGCGGTACCACAGGCGCCAATCCGTTCTAGAAACAAATGCCTAAAGAGGGCCACACTTGTGTAAACATTGTCCACATAAAGATGGTACCCCTTGCCGAATAAGGGTGACACCAAGTCCCAAACTGTCTTCCCACTGCTCCCCAGGTAGTCAGGGCAACCGACCGGCTCCAGGGTCTGATCTTTTCCCTCATAGACACGAAATTTGTGGGTATAGCCTGTGGCCCTTTCACAGAGCTTATACAATTTGACCCCATACCGGGCGCGCTTGCTTGGGATGTATTGTTTGAAGCCAAGGCGCCCGGTAAAATGTATCAGGGACTCGTCTATGCAGATGTTTTGCTCTGGGGTATAAATATCTGCAAATTTCTGGTTGAAATGGTCTATGAGGGGCCGAATTTTGTGGAGCCGGTCAAAAGCAGGGTGGCCCCTGGGACGGGAGGCGGTGTTGTCACTAAAGTGCAGGAACCGCAGGATGGCCTCAAAACGTGCCCTGGACATAGCAGCAGAGAACATGGGCATGTGATGAATCGGGTTCGTGGACCAATATGACCCCAATTCATGCTTTTTTGTCAGGCCCATGTTGAGGAGGAGGCCCAGAAAAGTTTTAACCCCTTAAGGACCGGGCTCATTTTCACCTTAAGGACCAGGCCATTTTTTGCAAATCTGACCAGTGTCACTTTAAGTGGTGATAACTTTAAAACGCTTTGACTTATCCAGGCCATTCTGAGATTGTTTTTTCGTCACATATTGTACTTCATGATACTAGTAAAAAAAAGTCAAAAAAATTAATTTTTTTGCATAATAAAATACCTAATTTACCAAAAATTTGGAAAAATTAGCAAATTTCAAAGTTTCAGTTTCTCTACTTCTGTAATACATAGTAATACCCCAAAAAATTGTGATGACTTAACATTCCCCATATGTCTACTTCATGTTTGAATTATTTTGGGAATGATATTTTATTTTTTGGGGATGTTACAAGGCTTAGAAGTTTAGAAGCAAATCTTGAAATTTTTCAGAAATTTACAAAAACCCAATTTTTAGGGACCACTACAGCTCTGAAGTCACTTTGCGAGGCTTACATAATAGAAACCGCCCAAAAATGACCCCATTCTATAAACTACACCCCTCAAGGTATTCAAAACTGATTTTACAAACTCCGTTAACCCTTTAGGTGTTGCACAAGAGTTATTGGCAAATGGGGATGAAATTTGAGAGTTTCATTTTTTTGCCTAATTTTCCATTTTAACCCATTTTTTCCACTAACAAAGCAAGGGTTAACAGCCAAACAAGACTGTATCTTTATTGCCCTGACTCTGCTGTTTACAGAAACACCCCATATGTGGCCATAAACTACTGTACGGCCACACAGCGGGGCGTAGAGTGAAAGGTGCGCCGTATGGTTTTTGGAAGCCAGATTTTGCTGGACAGTTTTTTTGACACCATGACCCATTTGAAGCCCCCTGATGCACCCCTAGAGTAGAAACTCCATAAAAGTGACCCCATCTAAGAAACTACACCCCTCAAGGTATTCAAAACTGATTTTACAAACTCCGTTAACCCTTTAGGTGTTGCACAAGAGTTATTGGCAAATGGGGATGAAATTTGAGAATTTCATTTTTTTGCCTAATTTTCCATTTTAACCCATTTTTTCCACTAACAAAGCAAGGGTTAACAGCCAAACAAGACTGTATCTTTATTGCCCTGACTCTACTGTTTACAGAAACACCCCATATGTGGCCATAAACTACTGTACGGCCACACAGCGGGGCGTAGAGTGAAAGGTGCGCCGTATGGTTTTTGGAAGCCAGATTGTGCTGGACAGTTTTTTTGACACCATGTCCCATTTGAAGCCCCCCTGATGCACCCCTAGAGTAGAAACTCCATAAAAGTGACCCCATCTAAGAAACTACACCCCTCAAGGTATTCAAAACTGATTTTACAAACTTTGTTAACCCTTTAGGTGTTGCACAAGATTCAATGGAAAATAGAGATACAATTTCAAAATTTCACTTTTTTGGCAGATTTTCCATTTTAATATTTTTTTTCCAGTAACAAAGCAAGGGTTAACAGCCAAACAAAACTCATTATTTATGGCCCTGATTCTGTAGTTTACAGAAACACCCCATATGTGGTCGTAAACTACTGTACGGGCACACGGCAGGGCGCAGAAGGAAAGGAATGCCATACGGTTTTTGGAAGGCAGATTTTGCTGGACTGGTTTTTTGACACCATGTCCCATTTGGAGCCCCCCTGATGCCCCCCTAGAGTAGAAACTCCATAAAAGTGACCCCATCTAAGAAAGTACACCCCTCAAGGTATTCAAAACTGATTTTACAAACTTTGTTAACCCTTTAGGTGTTGCACAAGATTCAATGGAAAATAGAGATACAATTTCAAAATTTCACTTTTTTGGCAGATTTTCCATTTTAATATTTTTTTTCCTGTAACAAAGCAAGGGTTAACAGCCAAACAAAACTCATTATTTATGGCCCTGATTCTGTAGTTTACAGAAACACCCCATATGTGGTCCTAAACTACTGTACGGGCACACGGCAGGGTGCAGAAGAAAAGGAATGCCATACGGTTTTTGGAAGGCAGATTTTGCTGGACTGGTTTTTTGACACCATGTCCCATTTGAAGCCCCCCTGATGCACCCCTAGAGTAGAAACTCCAAAAAAAGTGACCCCATTTTAGAAAGTACGGAATAGGGTGGCAGTATTGTTGGTACTAGTTTAGGGTACATATGATTTTTGGTTGCTCTATATTACACTTTTTGTGCGGCAAGGTAACAAGAAATAGCTTTTTTGGCATGTTTTTTTTTTTTGTTATTTACAACATTCATCTGACAGGTTAGATCACGTGGTAATTTTATAGAGCAGGTTGTCACGGACGCGGCGATACCTAATATGTATACAATTTTTTTTATTTATGTAAGTTTTATACAATAACTTCATTTTGAAAACCAAAAAATTGTTTAGTGTCTCCATAGTCTAAGAGCCATAGTTTTTTCAGTTTTTGGGTGATTATCTTGAGTAGGGTCTAATTTTTTGCGGGGTGAGATGACAGTTTGATTGGCACTATTTTGGGGTGCATATGACTTTTTGATCGCTTGCTATTACACTTTTTGTGACGTAAGATGGCAAAAAATTGCTTTTTTTACACAGTTTTTTTTTTTTTTTTTTTTACGGTGGTCACCTGAGGGGTTAGGTCATGTGATATTTATATAGAGCCGGTCGATACGGACGCGGCGATACCTAATATGTATACTTTATTTTTATTTATGTACATTTTACACAATGATTTTATTTTTGAAACCAAAAAAAATCATGTTTTAGTGTTTCCATAGTCTAAGAGCCATAGTTTTTTCAGTTTTTGGGCGATTATCTTGAGTAGGGTCTCATTTTTTGCGGGATGAGATGACGGTTTGATTGGTACTATTTTGGCGTACATGCGACTTTTTTGATCACTTTTATTACCTTTTTTGGGAAGTAAGGTGGGCAAAATTTCAATTTTCTCATAGTTTTTATTTTTTTATTTTTATGGCGTTCACTGTGCGGGGAAAGTAACATGACCATTTTATAGATCAGGTCGTTACGGACGCGGCGATACCTAATATGTGTAGTGTATTTTATTTTTTTAATTTTTATTCAGTGATAAATGTTTTTTTTTTTTATCTTAACTTTTTTCACTTTTTATTTGATTTTTTTGACCCAGACCCACTTGGTTCTTGAAGATCCAGTGGGTCTGATGTCTGTAAAATACAGAACAGAACCTATATTGGTTTCTGCACTGTATTTTACTTACACTGAACAGGTCTATGCTTTCAGCACAGATCTGTTCAGCACCATGGACAGCAGGACGCCTGATCAGGCGTCCTGTTGCCATGGGAACCTTCCCCGTCTGCTCAGTTATGGTCAGAACTTCGCAGACGGGGAAGGGTAAGGACGGGGTTCTGGGGGGGCTGTCTGGGGGCTCTCTCCTTCTCCCATCGGGGGGCTGCAAAGGCACAGCAGCCCCCCGATCGGAGAGGGAGGGAGCTCCCTCTTACTGTTAACCTTTTCCATACAGCGGTCCGTACGGACCGCTGTATGGAAAGGGTTAAACGGCTGACATCGCATCAACGATGTCAGCCGTTTATACCAGGGTGCCAGCAATGTGCTGGCACCCTGGTATACCCACTGTACACCAACGATTATGCAATGGGAGGAGGGCGGGGGATCGCGATCCCGCCTGCCGCACCGCCCGCCTCCCGCAACGCCCCCACTGCATGCGACACCCCCCTGCACCACCCGCCGCCATCAAATCGTGCAGGGGTGCAGGGGGGGGTTAACAATATTGATTTCGGGCACTCTGAAGTTTCTGATCCCCGCGGTCAGGGACCGCGGGGATCAGAAACGGCAAAAAGCGCAGCAAACCGCAGGTCTGAATTGACCTGCGGTTTTCTGCGATCGCCGATACGGGGGGGTCAAATGACCCCCCCCTGCGTTGTTACGGGATGCCGGCTGAATGATTTCAGCCGAAATCCCGTTCCGATTAACCCCAGCGGCGCCGGAATTAAGATTTTAAGTTAGGACGTACCGGTACGCCCTTGGTCCTTAAGGACTCGGGAAATAGGGCGTACCGGTACGCCCTATGTCCTTAAGGGGTTAAGTTCGGAAACCTGGACTGGTTTCCACCGGAAAGGCTGGGCATAAAAGCTTCCCGGGTTAGCGGTGATAAATTGTGTGGCATACCTGTTTGTTTCGGCCACAACTATGTCTAAAAGCTCCGCAGTCAAGAACAGCTCAAAAAATCCCAGGGCCGAACCGATCTGAGCTGTCTCAACCCAAACTCCAGACTGGGCAGTGAAAGGGAAAACTACAGGTGCGGCTGAAGTTGGGGACTGCCAATCAGGGTTTGCCAGCACCTCTGGGATTCTAGGGGCTCTACGGGCACGTCTTTGCGGTGGCTGCGACGGGGTCACTACTGCACGTGCCACCGTACCAGCTTCAACTGCCCTTCTGGTGCTCGCTACTTCACCAGGTTGTATGGCAGTGCTGGTACTAGGTCCAGGGAGGGCTGGGCTGCTGGTGTATGCCTCACCACGTAATCTGACAGCACCAGCCCCACTCTGCTGCTCTTGAAGCGGATCCTGCGCAACCTGCGGTCTAGCGACACGGGGCCGGGTACGCCTGGTGGTATCAGGGACCTCAGCCTCCTCGTCCGAACTTTGGGTCAGAGAGCCACTGCTTTCTACAGGTTCGTATTCTGACCCGCTGGATTCATCAGATGAGGGTTCCCACTCCTCATCCGACTGGGTCAGAAGCCTGTAGGCCTCTTCAGAGGAATACCCCCTGTTAGACATGTGGGCAACTAAATTTAGGGGTATTCCCTGAGACTACCCAAGAAAAAAAAAGCAAGCCTGTCTTACAAAGGGGAGGCTAGTGAAGTACCGGAGGCCGCTGCGGTTGATAAAAAATATCAAAACTGATTTTTTTTATCGCCGCAGTGCGTGTAAAGTGAATGTGCAGTGATCAAAAAAAAATTTTTTTGTCACTGCGGTGGGGCGGGTGTGGGCGAACGCACGTGTGGGCGACCGATCAGGCCTGATCGGGCAAACACTGCGTTTTGGGTGGAGGGCGAACTAAAGTGACACTAGTACTATTATAGATCTGACCGTGATCAGTTTTGATCACTTCCAGATACTATAAAAGTACAAATGCTGATTAGCGATACGCTAATCAGCGAATAACGGACTGCGGTGCGGTGGGCTGGGCGCTAACTGATCGCTAACTACCTAACCAAGGGACCTAAACTATACCTAAAACCTAACGGTCAATAACAGTGAAAAAAAAAAGTGACAGTTTGCACTGATCACTTTTTTCTTTTCACTTGTGATTGACAGGGGTGATCAAAGGGTTAATTGGGGTTCAGGGGGGTGATCTGGGGCTAAAGTGTGCTGTTTGGTGTACTCACTGTGAAGCCTGCTCCTCTGCTGGATCCAACCGACGAAAAGAACCAGCAGAGGAGCACAGCAGCCATATAACAGATCATATTTACAAATATGATCTGATATATGGCTCTGTGATTGGCTTTTTTAAAAATCAGCAACCTGCCAGCCACGATCATTGGCTGGCAGGTTGCTGACGAAATGGTCCTGAACGAAATGCCGGCGCGAACTGCGCACGCGCGGGCGCATACTCGCGTCATCTCGCGTCTCGCGAGATGACGCATATATGCGTGACTGTGCGCAGCGCTGCCACCTCCGGACCGCACATCTGCGTTAGGCGGTCCGGAGGTGGTTAAAGAACAGGCAAAAGCCTTAGAGAATCGCTTTTTGCTGTTATTGTTTTTCCATTGATGTATAAAACAATTGCAAACTGTCTATGTAAATGTCTGACTCTGTCGCACTGTGTGTGAGCGCATTTTGATGTAACGCATTAATCGCAGAGGAAGACATTCTTGATTTTATGTACAATAAAATATTTTACAAACTAAAAGCCTTAGAGAAGAGATTTATGGAGAAAAAATACCCCAAAAACTCATCCAGAATGAATACAAGAAAAGTCTGAAATTGACACAGACAGAATATTTAGAAAAAAGGACACAAATCTAATCACTCAAAATAGTACATCCAACCGAGTGATCCTCAATATATTACAAAAACACTGGCATATCTTGCTTCAATACCCCCATCTGAAAAACCTCCTATCAAACAAAAAATTACCTATAGAAGGGCACCAACCATCAAGAACCTTTTAGCCCCCAGCAAACTGAAACAACATACAAGGAAAACGCACACCTCAACGACACAAACGGGTAAAGCAGGAATCTACATCGGTTGCCCGATGCCTTTGTTATCAAACCATAACAAACAATACATTTTCTTTCTCATCTAATACCAGCAAAACCACGTTCCAAATTAAACATAATCTCACATGTCAATCATCATATGTTATCTACCTAATTGAATGCACTTGCGACCTACAATATGTCGGCCGCACCATCTAACCATTACACTGTAGATTAAACCAACATAGACACAATATCTAGAAACTATATTCCAAACACAGTGTCTCAAGACACTGTGCCAATACACCAGAAACAGAGAAATATCCAATCACTATTACTCCTATAGACCATATCCCATACAGCCCATAGAATAGACTCAATCTCATTCAAAAACGTTAGATTTACTGGATCTACCAACTGAACACACTCATGCCACAAAGTTTAAATGTAATTCAAGAATTAATTGTGCAACAAACCGAGATCTTCTCAAATAGCAGTAAGGCTACTTTCACACTAGCGTTCGGGTTTCCGTTCGTGAGCTCCGTTTGAAGGAGCTCACGAGCGGACCCGAACGCAGCCGTCCAGCCCTGATGCAGTCTGAATGGAGGCGGATCCGCTCAGACTGCATCAGTCTGGCGGCGTTCAGCCTCCGCTCCGCTCGCCTCCGCACGGACAGGCGGACAGCTGAACGCTGCTTGCAGCGTTCGGGTGTCCGCCTGGCCGTTCGGAGGCGTGCGGATCCGTGCGGATCCGTCCAGACTTTCAATGTAAGTCAATGGGGACGGATCCGTTTGAAGATGCCACAATGTGGCTCAATCTTCAAGCGGATCCGTCCCCCATTGACTTTACATTGAAAGTCTGGACGGATCCGTCCCAGGCTATTTTCACACTTAGCTTTTTTTTGCTAATATAATGCAGACGGATCCGTTCTGAACGGAGCCTCCGTCTGCATTATTATGAGCGGATCCGTTCAGAACGGATCCGCCCGAACGCTAGTGTGAAAGTAGCCTAAAATCTACACTCCATATATACACAAAGCTATCTACTATACGTCTACATATATAAAAAAAAAAGAGAATATGTTTTTTAATATAAAAAACAATAAAGCAAGATAGACACCAGACTTAAAATTGCAAAGCCTCCTTTTGGGGTGTGTACACACAACCACAAGTAACTGTCACGGCCATGGTTATGGTCGTGACTCCTGAACCGCATGCGGTTGTCAGCGGTCTTTGGTTTGGTTGTCAATCACAGGTGAGGGCTGTGGTATTTGCCTCACCTGTGGTTGCCGCTGGCAACAGTATGTATGTGGCAGCATAGCAGTCTGAGCTGTGTCATGGCAGCTTGCTATGTTGTGCATGCGGTTGCGTGTGATATGTGTGCACTTGGTTTTATGTATTGTGTGCACTTCCCCTTTAAGTGGTGTTTTCCCTTCCCTGGTGGTGGAAGGGTTAACTCCCTTTCTGTGTGTGTGAGACACTGGGTGTGTCTGTGTGGGTGTGGCCACTTAGGCCTATAAAGCCTCTGTGTTTGGCATGTCTCAGTGGGTTGCTTCAGCCATGCTTAGCTGGAGCAGCCTCCTGTGCATTACATCTGCCAGTGGGGGCCACCCTTGTGGTCATAAACAAACTAACTGTGACTCTTAAGTTTATGTTGATGTCCATTTGATGTTTTCCTTTGTTATGTTATGCACCTATGGATCTGGCTTCCTGTGTGTTTGTGTGTGTGCTGTGTCCATCTGTGTTTGGGTGTGGACACTTGGTGTCTTGCACGGGATCCAGTCTGAGTGTCTGTGGCAGGTAGGTGTGGAAGTGCTTTTCAGCCTCCTGCCATATCCATAGGCTGTTTTATGTTCCTTTCCCTGCAGCTTGGCCAGTGAGACCCCTGTTCCTCCGTGGAAGGAACAGGCCGTCTTACCCTGCTCCTTGTTCCAGGGCAATCCTGAGGGCTAGTAGGGACCCCAAGGCATCCGGTGTATGAGTCCTCCCACCTTCAGGGTTGACTCATATGGATAGGAATCAGGGTCAGTTTTGGGACGCGATGGGAGGTGACCAGCTCCCTAATACTGTCGTCCTGGTCAAGCAGCGCGTAACATCTTCGGGCATCGCACGGCTGAGGGTTTTCCCCATCCTCAGCCGTGACAGTAACCTATTAGCCCCTAGAAACCAGAACTACAGGTGATACATATGATGTCCTTGTATGGATGATCCCACATGCCTTCTACAGGGAAGGCAGAACATACACAGCAGGAAAGTGTATAGGCCCAAAATACAGTGGGGTAGAGGTATCCTTAAAATCGACACCCCCATAGAACTCCTTCACCCCCAAGGATGCAGAAATATATCCCTGCACAAATAGAAGGATTTCTCTTTTCTTCCTTTTAGTCACCACATATATTTATATGTATTCTTTTAACCCTATAGAAATTGTAAATGTCACTCTCTCTCAATCCCTCCTCTCCAATGGGGCATTGACCCTGTTCCCCACTACTTCGATTATTATTACTAATTGAATAATTTTACTACTATTATTACTAATTGATAAATTTTACCACTACTCTGTAAGTCTAGTTCATTCTCAATCTCCCAACCCCCATGCCCCCACATACACCTCATAACCCTTAAAAAAAGGAGAAATTCATCCATGTAACAAATAAATAAACACCGTATACTCTCAATGGATCCATGACCACCCTTTTTCCAGTTATGAATCTACAAAATGCCAAGCAGGCACCAAGAGACCCACCCCCCAGAGCATTGTCGGGAACCAGATGCCCAGCTCCATTAACCCCTTAGCCTGCAATGTATTGATAGCCTCATGACAGTGACCCAACACCTTTTTCTATTACTCTCTATATAACACCTGTATCCCCTTCTTAGAAACACGCAACTATTAATACCAAAATCCCATAACTGTATAGCATTCCCCGGAGCCGCACTCCTGCCCCATTATTTTAAAATACCAACTAAACTTCTCTCTAACTAATATATGGAGCCCTCGTATACATACATCAGCACCTCCCCCCGTGCGCGCACAATGCGCTCCGAAGACAGAGTCTCTTGCACTTTTGCCTAATCAATCCAAAAAATCACCATAAGTTCTTCTTGATCAAGATACGGAGCTTTGCATCTAGCGGCACGCTCGCTCTCCATCCGTCTTTATGCGCACTACGTGCTCCAGAGATCGTGCCTCCTGCACCTTACACCCCGCGGCCGCTGCCTTCTTTTTCCTGCAACACAAGGACAGAAATAGAAATGGATTAAAATAATTTCCTCCCAAAACATATGTTTGATCTTAGTGTATAGATCACATGAGTCCATAAAGTTACACTAGGTTCCCCGAAAACAGCGGCTCACTCTACTAACTCTATAATTATTTTAAAAAAATCAGCCCTCAACATTCCAATGTGTATCTAGAATATGATACACATTCCTTCTGACTCAACATCATGTAACAATCAAAAGAGGTGCAAAGCCAATAGATCATATACCGGCATCTACTACCCTTGCAATCCACGTGAGAACAACACACTTGACACTGCCTTCAGAATCCCTACTAGGCAATGTCACTCACAGTAAACACGCCTCCAGTGGCGCTGCCTCCTTCTCCTTTTATCTTCCCTACGTAACAAAAAGCAATATATACCTTCTTTCAGTTTCTTTTTTTAATTCATTGTATACTGATAACACATCTGATTTTCTATCCATGGTTTCAAAGTCTGTAAAAATATTACAATAAAAACAATAATCAAGCAACTATAGCACTGTAATGTAACAAACTGCATGTCATTTGTACAATAATACAACAATGGTGGTGTTTATTGCATCAGGCAAAAATAAAATGGAAAAAAAATATCTATTTACACTGAACAAAATATAAAGGAAACACTTTCGGTTTTGCTCCCATTTTGCATGAGCTGAAGTCAAAGATTTGAAACATTTTCTACATACACAAAAGACCCATTACTCTCAAATATTGTTCACAAATCAGTCTAAATCTGTGTTAGTGAGCACTTCTCCTTTGCCGAGATAATCCTTCCCACCTCACAGGTGTGGCATATCAAGGTGCTGATTAGACAGCATGAATATTGCACAGGTGTGTCTTAAACTGCAGACAATAAAAGACCACTCTGAAATGTGCACAGTTTTGCCTTACTGGGGGGGGGGGGGGGGGGCTCAGAAAACCAGTCAGTATCTGGTGTGGCCACCATTAGGGATTGACCGATTATCGGATTTACCGATATTATCGGCCGATATTCAGGATTTTGAACGCTATCGGTATCTGCATTTATTTTGCCGATATTCCGATAACATATGGGGAACACAGATCGCGCTGCTCTCAGCGCTCTCCGTGTTCCCTCAGCAGCAGCACAGGGGAGAAGGAGCAGTGTCTCCCTCCCCCTGTGCTGCTGCTGCCGCTCCAGCCAATGGGAGGACAGGGGACAAGAGGAGGGGAGGAGCTATGGCCACTGCTCCACCAATGAAGCTTAATCTCTCATTTATTCATATACAGGAGGCGGGAGCTGCAGGATCACATAGCCGGCTCCCGGCCTCTATGAGCTGTAGCTGCGATCTGCGGTAGTTAACTCCTCAGGTGCCGCGGATCGCAGCTACTGCTCATAGAGGTCGGGAGCCGGCTATGCGATCCTGCAGCCAGCTCCCGCCTCCTGTATATGAATAAATTAGAGATTAAGCTTCATTGGTGGCGCAGTGCGCCCCCCCAAGCCCCCCAGTATTAACCAGTGGTGGCGCAGTGCGCCCCCCCCCCCTCCCCCCCAGTATTAACCAGTGGTGGCGCATAGGGCCCCCCCACCCCAGTCGCAGTGCGCCCCCCCCCCCCCCACAGGATCCCCTCTCCCCTGCTCCTCCGATCGGAGCCCCAGCAGTGTAATGCTGGGGCTCCGATCGGTTACCATGGCAGCCAGGACGCTATTGAAGCCCTGGCTGCCATGATAAGCTCCATGCTGCTGTGTGCACAAAGCACACAGCAGCAGGGACAGCGTGAGCTCCTATTCACCCTGATAGATCTCTATCAGGGTGAATAGGACAAGGGTTCTAGTCCCTAAGGGGGCTAAAAGTTAGTTAAAAAAAAAAAAAATTACAAAAATAAAAACACCAAATTATTAAATATAAATGAAAAAGAAAGATTTACAAAAAAAATACACATTAACAATAAACATTAATTTTCAGCAGATTTGTGGGAATTTTTTATTTTTTTTTTCAAAAATGAAAATTCCCAGAATATCGGTATAAATTATCGGCTATCGGCCTGAAAGTTCACAAATTATCGGTATCGGCCCTAAAAAATCAATATCGGTCGATCCCTAGCCACCATTTGCCTCATGCAGTGCAACACATCTCCGTCACATAGTCTTGATCAGGTTGTTGATTGTGGCCTATGGAATGTTGGTCCACTCCTCTTCAATAGCTGTGTGAAGTTGCAGAATATTGGCAGGAACTGCAACACGCTGTCGTATACGCCGATCCAGAGCATTCCAGACATGCTCAATGGGTGACATGTCCAGTGAGTACGCTGGCCATGCAAGAACTGGGATGTTTTCAGCTTCCAGGAATTGTGTACAGATCCTTGCAATATGGGGCCGTGCATTATCATGCTGCAACAGGAGGTGATGGTCGTGGATGAATGGCACAGCAATGGGCCTCAGGATCTCATCACGGTTCTCTGTGCATTCAAAATACCATCAATAAAATGCACCTGTGTTCGTTGTCCATAACATGCGCCTGCCCATACCATAACCCCACCGCCACCATGGACCACTCGATCCACAACGTTGATGTCAGCAAACCGCTCATCCACACAATGCCACACACGCAGTCTGCCATCTGCTCTGAACAGTGAAAACAACGCCTCTCCAACGTGCCAGCCGCCATCGAATGTGAGCATTTGCCCACTCAAGTCGGTTACGACGATGAACTGCCGTCAGGTCCAGACCCCGATGAGGACGACGAGCATGCAGATGAGCTTCCCTGAGATGGTTTCTGACAGTTTGTGCAGAAATTGTTTGGTTATGCAAACCGATTGTTGCTGCAGCTGTCTGGGTGGCTGGTCTCAGACGATCATGGAGGTGAACATGCTGGATGTGGAGGTCCTGGTCTGGTTACACGTGGTCTGTGGTTGTGAGGCCGCTTGGATGTGCTGCCAAATTCTCTGAAACGCCTTTGGAGATGGCTTATGGTAGAGAAATGAACATTCATTGCACGGGCAACAGCTCTGGTAGACATTCCTGCAGTCAGCATGCCAATTGCACACTCCATCAAACATTGCGACGTCTGTGGCATTGTGCTGTGTAATCAAACTGCACATTTCAGAGTGTCCTTTTATTGTGGACAGTCTAAGGCACACCTGTGCAATATTCATGCTGTCTAATCAGCACCTTGATATGCCACACCTGTGAGGTGAGATGGATTATCTCGGCAAAGGAGAAGTGCTGACTAACACAGATTTAGACAGATTTGTGAACAATATTTGAGAGTAATGGGTCTTTTGTGTATGTAGAAAATGTTTCAGATCTTTGAGTTCAGCTCATGCAAAATGAGAGCAAAACCGAAAGTGTTGAGTTTATATTTTTGTTAGATGTAGTTTGATGGTTTTTGGGTATGATTTTTAGCAGCATTTATTTTTTTGTCATTTTTTAAGATAGTTTACAATGCATTATTACATGCAATACAAATTTATTGCTTTCTATGGAATGATGTATGGCACTTGTGCTTTATTATGGTTTCTCGCTGTGTGTTAAATGGGTTCTCCAAGTTCAGGGCTATACCCAGAGATAAGCTTTTTTTATTCTTTTACTATATATATTAGAGGAGCACTTGCAAGCCTGTGTTTCTTTTGAGCCGGTGACATACCTGGCTTCACATCACTATGCTAGGCATGGGCTTCCACGTAGCAGTGAACCTGGTGACATCACCAGCACAAATGGGTAGTCTATAGCACTGCACTAGGCTGTTTTGGAGGAAGAAAGTCTCCAACAAACATAGTGATGTGAAGCTCAGTGCATCACCAGCTCAAAACACACAAAGCCTAGCGCAGTGCAATGCAGCATGACAAAGGGGAGCATCGAAGCAAGGAAATGCTTCAGGAGCACTGTGCCCTTCTCATTGTTTACGCCAAGTTCACTGGAATGGAGCTTAGCCACGCCCAGGCCAGCGATACTTGTTGTGACGTCAATGGGCCTGAGGGAAACGGAGAGGAGGCCGCGGCGCTCCTGGAGCACCGGTGCCATCTCAAACAGATGATGTATCCAGAGAATAGATCATCAGTTAAAAAAAAAAGAACTCCAAAAGCTCTCTAAATGCTATATGTAAACCCAGCTTAAGGGTTCTGATCCGTGCCTCCGTTCCACATCTCCGCGATTGCGGACTAATTCAAGCTGTATGCGGACCGCAATACGGCAATGGGGGGCACACGGTCGAGTGCATATAGCCTAAGGGTAAATGCACACAATCAGGATTTATGTGTGGACAATCCGCACTGAAATCCGTAGATGCTCGCAGGGAAATCCAATGAGGTCAATAGGCATCAATTAGTGCATATTTACTTGCGGATATGATGTGGATTTTACTCTCCTCGTTAAAGTGAATGGAGAAAATCCGGTCAGGGAAATGAAAATAAATTGACATGATGCGGATTTTAAAAGCTGCACTGCAGGGCAAAATCCGCACAGCAAAAATCCTCATCGTGTGCATGAGAATTTAAAATTCTAGTAGAATGCAATGTAAATGACGTACGGTGCAGATTTTTCTCACGCAAACCTGATAGTGTGCATTTACCCTTAGGGTGTTGCTACACATCACATCAATGGTGCTTCACAACAAAAATCAAAAAACCATAGGAGATATTTACTGCCATTTTACACACAGGTCTTAAAGGGCTTCACATGAGTATGCTAGGTAGAGACTTCCGCCTAGCAGTGAGCTTGGTGATGTCACTGGCACAAATGGGCGGTCTACAGTACTGCCCTAGGTACTAAAACAGCCTAGAGCAGTGCTGTAGATCGCCCATTTGTTACAGTGACATCACTGGGCTCACTGCTAGTACGTCACCAGTAGTAAAGAAAAAGCCCTTGTCCTGCGCTATGCAGTGCACTTATACAGGCTATATGAGTGACTACAGGGGCTCAGAGCTGAACTCGGACAACTTTTTTACGTTGCAAAAAGTGATAGAAGGACTTTAGTCAAAAAGAGGGACAGTAGCTAGGCATGCCGTATCTCCTAACTGGTAAAAAAAAAAGTTGGTTATATGATGCCTAAAATGCCTATTATTGCAACTGTACAACAAATTAGAGGAAGCTATACAGTAAAAACAGCATAACTAGACAGTTTTCAAAACTACTAGAAAAATAGTGATTCTTGCTAATATGGAACTGCATACACACTTGAGAGAGGTGAATCAATGTATAAGCCATGTAAGATAGTGGAGGGAGAGCAGAACAGTTTTTTTTGCAGGGCAAGGTGTACTTTCTAATGGCACCATTTAACCACTTTAACCCCGCTAGCTAAAACCCCCTTCATGACCAGGCCACTTTTTACACTTCTGCACTACACTACTTTCACCGTTTATCGCTCGGTCATGCAACTTACCACCCAAATGAATTTTACCTCCTTTTCTTCTCACTAATAGAGCTTTCATTTGGTGGTATTTTATTGCTGCTGACAATTTAAATTTTTTTGTTTATTAATTGAAATGTAACGATTTTTTTGCAAAAAAATGAAATTTTTCACTTTCAGCTGTAAAATTTTGCAAAAAAACAACATCCATATAGAAATTTTTCGCAAAATGAATTGTTCTACATGTCTTTGATAAAAAAAAAATGTTTGGGCAAAAAAAAAAAAAATGGTTTGGGTAAAAGTTATAGCGTTTACAAACTATGGTACAAAAATGTGAATTTCCGCTTTTTGAAGCAGCTCTGACTTTCTGAGCACCTGTCATGTTTCCTGAGGTTCTACAATGCCCAGACAGTAGACAAACCCCACAAATTACCCCATTTCGGAAAGTAGACACCCTAAGGTATTCGCTGATGGGCATAGTGAGTTCATAGAACTTTTTATTTTTTGTCACAAGTTAGTGGAAAATGATGATTTTTTTTCTTTTTCTTTTTTTTCTTACAAAGTCTCATATTCCACTAACTTGCGACAAAAAATAAAAAATTCTAGGAACTCGCCATGCCCCTCACGGAATACCTTGGGGTGTCTTCTTTCCAAAATGGGGTCACTTGTGGGGTAGTTATACTGCCCTGACATTCTAGGGGCCCATATGTGTGAGAAGTACTTTGCAATCAAAATGTGTAAAAAATGGCCTGCGAAATCCGAAAGGTGCTCTTTGGAATGTGTGCCCCTTTGCCCACCTAGGGCTGCAATAAAGTGTCACACATCTGGTATTGCCGTACTCAGGAGAAGTTGGGGAATGTGTTTTGGGGTGTCATTTTACATATTTGCCAAAAGACAACTTTTCCAATTTTTTTATACAAAGTTGGCATTTGACCAAGATATTTATCTCACCCAGCATGGGTATATGTAAAATGACACCCCAAAACACATTCCCCAACTTCTCCTGAGTACGGCGATACCACATGTGACACTTTTTTGCTGCCAAGGTGGGCAAAGGGGCACACATTCCAAAGAGCACCTTTCGGATTTCGCAGGCCATTTTTTACACATTTTGATTGCAAAGTACTTCTCACACATTTGGGCCCCTAAATTGCCAGGGCAGTATAACTACGCCACAAGTGACCCCATTTTGGAAAGAAGACACCCCAAGGTATTCCGTGAGGGGCATGGCGAGTTCCTCGAATTTTTTATTTTTTGTCACAAGTTAGCGGAAATTGATTTTTTTTGTATTTTCTCACAAAGTCTCCCTTTCCGCTAACTTGGGACAAAAATTTCAATCTTTCATGGACTCAATATGCCCCTCACGGAATACCTTGGGGTGTCTTCTTTCCGAAATGGGGTCACATGTGGGGTATTTACACTGCCCTGGCATTTTAGGGCCCTAAAGCGTGAGAAGAAGTCTGGAATATAAATGTCTAAAAAATTTTACGCATTTGGATTCCGTGAGGGGTATGGCGAGTTCATGTGAGATTTTATTTTTTGACACAAGTTAGTGGAATATGAGACTTAGTAAGAAAAAACAAAAACAAACAAAAAAATTCCACTAACTTGGGCCCAAAAAAATGTCTGAATGGAGCCTTACAGGGGGTGATCAATGACAGGGGGGTGATCAGGGAGTCTATATGGGGTGATCACCCCCCTGTCATTGATCACCCCCCTGTAAGGCTCCATTCAGACGTCCGTATGATTTTTTACGGATACATGGATCGGATCCGCAAAACGCATACGGACGTCTGAATGGAGCCTTACAGGGGGTGATCAATGACAGGGGGGTGATCAGGGAGTCTATATGGGGTGATCACCCCCCTGTCATTGATCACCCCCCTGTAAGGCTCCATTCAGACGTCCGTATGATTTTATACGGATCCACGGATACATGGATCGGATCCGCAAAACGCATACGGACGTCTGAATGGAGCCTTACAGGGGGGTGATCACGCATATAGACTCCCTGATCACCTCCGTCATTGATCACCCCCCTGTAAGGGGTGATCAGGGAGTCTATATGGGGTGATCAGGGGTGATCAGTGGTTCATAAAGGGTTAATAAGTGACGGGGGGGGGGGTGTAGTGTAGTGTTTTGTGGTACTTTACAGCGCTACCTGTGTCCTCTGGTGGTCGATCCAAACAAAAGGGACCACCAGAGGACCAGGTAGCAGGTATATTAGACGCTGTTATCAAAACAGCGTCTAATATACCTGTTAGGGGTTAAAAAAAATCACATCTCCAGCCTGCCAGCGAGCGATCGCCGCTGGCAGGCTGGAGATCCACTCGCTTACCTTCCGTTCCTGTGAGCGCGCGCGCCTGTGTGCGCGCGTTCACAGGAAATCTCGGCTATCGCGAGATGACGCACGGATGCGTCCAGGAGGAGTAGATCAACCACCTTCCGGACGCATCCGTGCGTTAGCCGGTCCGGAGGTGGTTAATATTGCATACGATATAGTGGGGAGCTGGAAAAAAAATTCAAATGGGGTGAAATTGGAAAATAAACTCAATTCTGTGACAGTTTTATGTTTTTGTTTTGTTTTTACGAAGTTCCCTATGTGGTAAAACTGACCTGTTACTTTTCTTGTCTGGGTCAGTATGATTATGGCTATACCACATATGTATAGTTTTTCTTATATTTTAATACTGAAAAAACGCCATATTCTGACCCCTATAACTTTTTTGTAGTTATGTGTACAGAGCTCTGTGTGTCATTTTTATTTCGGGGCGATCTGTACATTTCATTGATACCATTTTGGGGTCTATATGACTTTTTGATCACTTCTTATTAAGATTTTTGTGAAGCGACCAAACAATCGTCCATTTTGACTTTTTTTCCCCTTTTTGACGTTTGCCATATGGGATAAATATTTTTATATTTTAATAGTACGGGCTTTTTCGTATGCGGCGATAAACATGATGTTTATTTTTTTTATTGTTTATATATTTTGATTTTGGGGAAAGGGGCTGATTTGAATGTTTTTTTTAGAGCTCCCATAGGTAACTACAGGGTGGCCTATGAAAAAGTAACCCTGTAGGGGCTAAAAGCTGAGCTCTGATTGCTATGGGCAACTAAGGCCTCATGCACTCGAACGTTGTTTGAGTCTACATCCGAGCCACACTTTTTGCAGACCCATTCACTTCACTGTCCACATCCATACCTCTGTTCCACAACCCTGCAAAAAACAAAACAAATAGAATGTGACCTGTTCTTGTCGGTGTCATGGACAAGGATAGGACTGGTCTATTGAGGGCCAGACCTTCCATTCAGCAAAATGCAGAATGCACACGGACGATATCCGTGAATTGCAGACACGCGATTTGCAGACCGCAAAACACGGCATGGCTGTATGTATGAGGCCTAAGACTGATTTATTATTCAGTTTGATAAAAGTGGGCTATTGTGTCAGAAACTTGGTGTTCTCCCTGGAACAGAGAATAGTGATTGTGGAAGGCTATGTGCGAAGCGCAAGAGACCTTTGCCGACAAGTACCCAGGAGCAAAACCACCAGCTAAACGTTTTATTCAGAGTCTGGTTCGGAAATTGCATCAAATTGGCTCTATTGCAAACATGAAGAAACCAAGGCCTCCATCGATCAGGGCCGCTGAAGTTGTGTATGAAATTCAGCAGAGGATTGCAAGTAGCCCCCAAAAATCAACTGGAAGACTGTCTCAGAAAGATGGTGTATCACAAACGGCTTGTCAGCGAGTGCTGAAATCTCTGAACCTGAAACCGTACCGAATGTGTGTGTGTAGGTCCGACAAAGCTAAAAACGTAAAAATTACTGGACTTGGATGCTGACTATGTTTGCTTACAGACATTTGGACCCATTGCTGTACTTCATGACGGACAAAGCTTGGCTTCATTTATCAGGTTATGTAAATTCACAGAATACAAGGTACTGGTCCGCTGAAAATCTCCATTTAGCTCATGAAACAACATGCAGCCAGGGCCGTTTGTAATGCAGGGAAAAAGGGGCAGCTGCCCCAGGCCCAGTTTCTCCTGGGGGCCCAAGTTAACTGCCTCTTGAGCCCTGCTGGCCACTGGAGGACCTTTCATGGGTCCATACTTTATTAACTAAGTAGCAGGACATGTAGGGCATACATGGGGGATGTCTCTGCACTTACTATTATTTCTGGGCACCGCTCCCTTGCGCCGCTGTGGCCCATGTTACATTCTCCCGCGCTGTATGCTAAGTAACAGCATCGGAGCACCAGGGAGGAGACGTCTGCTTTTCTCTGTGGGCGTTCCTTCTCCCTGGCTGTAGCGCTGTCCAATCGCTACCTCCCTGGCTGTGACATTCTGCGCTGCGATTGGACAGCTCTACATCCAGGGAGAAGGAACACCTACAGAGAAAAGCCTATGTCTCCTCCCTGGTGCTCCGATGCTGTTACTTGGCATACAGCGCAGGAGAATGTAACGGGGGCCACAGCGGCGAAACGGAGCGGCGCCCAGAAATAATAGTAAGTGCAGGGACATCCCCATGTATGGCCTACATGTCCTGCTACTTAGTTAATAAAGTATGGACCCATGAATGCTGCAGCGGCACTTGTGTTCTCCCTCTTGCCCAGGGTCCAATCAATATTAAAGATGGCCCTGCATACAGCAATTTACTAGGAACAGTTTTACAACCAACTAACACCAGAAGAAAAAATGTCCTACTTTTTCTACCAAGATGGAGTAGTATGCTGCACCTCACGGACTTCACTGCCAAGGGTTCATGAACTGTTTACGGAGGAGCAATCTGTGAGCAAGGGGTTATGGTCACCACGTTCCCTAGACTTGTCCACATGCGATTTTTATCTGTGGGAAAATTTAAACCACAAAGTGTCCACTGACAATCCACATCCCCTGGATGAACTCAAGGAGAACATCACAGACACTATCAGCAGCATCACTTAACAACCAACATAATCCGACGTGCCCAAAGATGCATAGATGTGAACGGGGACCACTTTCAGCACCTTTTGTGAGTCTGAGGATTGCATTATGTTCCTATGGAGCCCTCCATGGAAACTTTTATATGATCGCTTCGGATCATCCAAGAGCACCAAAGCTGCCGCACTCCCCTGATCCCTGCCAGTGCATGCTTCTGGGTCTTTACACTCCCTGAAGAGTTAAATGTATGCGTTGATTGCATCGTCAATTGCATACATTACTCCCGAATGTCTGTTTAAAACAGCAAGCACCTGGCTTCTATGGCGCTCACGACTGGGTGCCCTCTTAAAAGACTTGTACATCCACGGCACTGATCAGGAAGGGGATAAGTATACAGAGATAGCTGTCAATCACTCCATAATGTATAAATCACAAGTTTTACTGAATAATTTCCCTATATATCAATCTTCTCAGCTCCTCCTGCTCTATAACATGCCGCCTGCAGATTGTACTGCACTTTGTGATAAAGGGTCCTCTTTAATGCTATGTCCGACTGGTATACGTGTTTTTGTATGTGTGCATATAAATATTCCATATTAACTTTTAGCCCTAATCCATGACTGCTAACTCCTAATTGTATTCTCTAACCACTAATAAGAGGCGCCAACTCGCACATATTATTGGCTTCAGTGTATTGCTAGAAATACCAGTGCATCAGTACCAGTTCTAGCCTTGCTGGGTATTCAAGTACTAAAGTGTTATACTAGATAACAATTTCATGTTATTTTTGCTTTGTGCATTACTAGTAACAATTTGTATGTTGATTTAAAGCTTATTTGGAGAGGGCCTGTTTTCTAGTAGAGGAATTCATTTTCATTTGGTTTGTCCATCTGACTTCACTGCTGATTGTTGTGTTCAAGGCTACTATTACATCACCGGGGTCAGGCTGGTGCAAGAATCATACAGCTCAGCAAGCACGGCCCCTTCTGACAGGCAGTTGTTGGACAGATAGTGTGTCCTTTTAGTATGTCAAGATGTAAAAATTAAATAGACACAAACCAGACTAGAATATCAATGTGTCGATGTACCTCGGGTAAACATTTTGTATTTTTATTTTTTTTAATAAAAGACTAATATTATATCACTAGCAGAGCAGCTTCAAATCATGACTGTAGATTCCTTTGTGCCAGCATTTATATATATATATATATATATATATATATATATATATTTACTGTGTTGTCATTGTTGCTTTAAAATGATCTCTTACATTATTCAGAATTATTTGAGCACCAGTGATTTTCTAGGTGATAAGAGTCTACTGCATCTGGAAACCTCAAGTGGTTAAACAGGATTGTACCAAGTGGCTCTTCCCAAAAGCTACTGTTTCTGATTTACTGTAGATGGATTATTATTATTTTTTACGTGATCAGATTTTTAACTTTTATAGAAATGCATCATTTGGAAATCATTGGTTTTAAAGTATCCTGATTCCATTTGTTGACCAATTAGATCTCCACCCAAGGCACAACAGTTGGATACTGTAGTACTTTATGGGATATTTTGAGTCAGTCTTGAGTACCTGATATTGTTTTGAAGTTCAAGTACCGTAAGTTTTAAAACTTGGATGTCCTCCTCATGGTTACATGACCACTTGTGCACATTGCTGAGGCAATGAAGTGCACGAGTGGCAGGTATGTGACTGCTGATGCCATTGATTGGATGCAGCAGTCTCTTGAAAGGGAATGGAGAGTCATCACTTCCAGTCCAGAAGGTACAAGATTCGCTGCACTGGACTGATTGGTCTTTGAAAGGGTGGGTGATATTTGTTCTGTTTTTATAGATACCCCTTTGTATGGACTACTCTTCTACCTTTAATGAGGCAAAGGAAACCCAAAAGATTAAGCTTTGGACTCTACTCTTTTTCACCTTTTTCCTTCTGCGTTAATGTTTTAGTTTCTTTTTGCAAGACACTGTAGTGAGGCAGACTATGCTATTGTGTCCTGCAAAAAAAGTCAACCATGTCAGGATTGCTGACAGGTCCTATTAATGAATTAATCACTCTGCAATAAAACTGTGGAATGAAGGTCTATGCAGTTGGTGGTTTGCTTCAGCCTAACCGTGTTCTTCACATGATTTAAAGTACGGTATGTTTCTAAACCTTCAGCTGAAGTTAACATAGACAAATAAGATACAGAATTTCTCACCGTAAAAGTACCCTTTTGCTTCGCTGAGCTGTGAATCTTCTCATTCTTTACATAACCAGTCGTCATTTCTGTGTGTGTTACAAATGGTAGACTGAGACAGGAGCAGGATGTTGATCAAGGCAGATTAGACATGCTAATAACTCGGACACTGTGGCTAGTCATCATTCTGCGGCCACCCACATGGATGTTGGTGAGTGGGACATCTTTTATTTTTTTTTTTTCTTAGAATTTATTTTTCTCTCGCGTGGTAAAAGTAACAACTTAAACAGGGACATAATTATAACATTAAGCACTATAGCATCATGCCAATGGTATAATCCTGAAACACACTAGTGACAGTTTTCCTTTAACTTGCCTCAAGTGTATTATGACCAAATAAATTATGAAGTTGGTGTCTTAGGTTCAAATCTAACAAAGGGCAACATCTACTTGGAGTTTGCTTGCATGTTCTCCCTGTGTCTCCTAGCTTCTACCTGGGGGTTACTAAAGGGCTATGATCTTTATTTCCCAAGGGCCCAAATCACTCTCTGCCTGTACATGTTTCCTACCATGGAAGACCTAGAGCAAACTGGGGGAATTTATTAAGACCAGCATTTGATACACTTATCCTAGTACTAAGTCATTTTGAGTCAGATGTCCACCTTCGGGGGGGGGGGGGGGGGGGCCTTTTGGCCAGAACCTCATTTATGTTGCTGGACCTTTCAAAGGGAAACATACTTACCTTCTCCCTACCGCTGGGTTCCGGCTCCTTTGGTCTGCCGCCATTGCCGTGCTCTGGTCCCTGCTGGTAATCTTCCTGTTTGAAGAGGGTCACGTGGAAGCTGCAGCCAATGATGTTCCACAAGTTTGCTTCCCTCTGAAGGTCTGGTGACATGAGGGGTCTGGTTGAAAGGCCACCAAAAGGTGGACAACCCCTTTAAAACATGAGCACTAATTTACAGTTTTAGTGCATCTGGGAAGGTCCATGTACAAGGAACTGTAATCTACTCTACTCTACCTAGATTTCTGCTGTAATTTATGTGACAAATGTAATTGGCGTAACAGGCATCTCCCTGTCCTTCATAGTGTAACTATATGGATCATATAAAGGATCATATTTTCAAAACATCGAACAATCATTGTACCAAAACTGAGTAAACGAGCATCGATCTTCTTGCTGTATTGTCAATTGGAGCTCGTTACGGGCAATTAATCTGCCTTTGTAAAAGGATCCTTTGTACTTTACTATTTTAGAGTTGCAAGAAAATGTCAGTGAAGCCTTTGGAATTAGGCCTGTTTCACACTGCCAGCAGTAGTGACAGCAGGATGTTGTGTATTGGGAATAGGTCATCAGTATTAATTAAGGGATAACCCGTTTTAGGTATACACATGGATGCAGTGGCATCTGTCACCATAGAGTAACATCGGAAATATAAAAAAAGTATCTGTTTAACATATAAATTTTCTGTGGGATGTTAAAGCATAGTTTTACTGCGCTCTTGCAACAATTTTTTTCCCAACATATATGTTAAACGTGGGACAAAAATGTGATGTGAACACAGTCTTAGTTAGGTTTCTGCATTGCTCATCAATAAAATATAGCCTGATTGTTATCTAATGCAGATTTTATGTAAGTCACTATGTAACACAAAACTGTTGTACTATTCGTGTTTTGCTTTGTTTTTATTGAGAGACAAAAAAGATCCCCTGTAGTAGCCTTCCCTTCCACCAAATGTTTTCTGTAGTTGCAAATAACATCTACATAATGTTGAGGAGGAATTTTGAACCATTCCTCACTGTGAATGTACTTCAGTTTATCAGTATGTCTGTGATACCTTCTATGCACAGAGCTCTTCAAGTCATGGATAGGATTTCAACCAGGATTCCTCAACACAAAGCACAAATCATCATATATTTTTTTTTTTTTAACTGCTCTTTAGTTGGTTTACTTGCGTACTTTGCGTCATTGTCTCCTGCATCATTCCACATCTCTTCAGCTTAAGGTCATGGGCCGCTTCCCTTACTTTCTTCTGTAAAATTTTTTGACACACATTGTTCTCTTAATGACTGCAACTCGTCTGCAGCAATGCAGCCCCAAACATGTATTCTCCCTCCACCATGCTTCAGGGTATGTTTACTTGGCTAAAATCCACTGTGGATGCCATAGTGGAAAACGGTCCTATTCCATGCTTAAATGGCTTCTGTCATGGGAAAAATCGTTATGTAGCTGAATATGTTAATGAAGCCTCTAGGTGCTATGAGGGCGTTGCTGCAGCACCCAGAGGCTAGGTCTACTCTCCTTTTGGCACGCCCACGTCCAAATGATTGACGTCCTTCTCCGCATCGTCCTCATAATCCCGCGCCTGCGCCGTCCAGTTTAGTATTTGGTGCAGTGAGTGAAGGACGCTCGGCTGCTGCCAGCTTCCTCACTGCGCCTGCATCGATTACGTCACAGGCCTCCCCGGCAGGCCTGCCTGGCAGCAGCCGAGTGTCCTTCACTCACTGCGCCTGCGCCGAATACTAAACGGGACGGTGCAGGCGCGGGATTATGAGGACAATGCAGAGAAGATGGACAGTGAATCAAGTGGACGTGGGCGTGCCAAAAGGCAAGTAGACAAAGCCTGTAGCTGCTGCAGCAACGCCCTCATAGCACCTAGACCCTAGAGGCTTCATTAGCATTGTTTTTTAAGAGAACTGCAGCAGGCAGGGGGATAAAAGTCATACAGTTATGTACTGCTGACATTAGCACATCACTAATGTCGGTCAGCTACTTAACAATTTTTCCCATGACAGAAACCCTTTAATCTGCAATCAAAATGCCAACGGCTTCCGTTTTATTTCAATGGAGAAAACGTCACCATGTGCATATGGTGACATTTTTTACTCCACTGATTTCCCATCTGTCTCAGAAGTGGTGTGTTACTTTTTTGAAGCATACTTTAGCAGCATTTACCATTGAAGTCAGTGGGGGAAGGCTAAAATAGTGTATTTTTATTATTTATTTATTTTGACAGTTTTCTGCCACCAAGAAAATGCTCCCAGAAGCAGATCAGCCTAATGATCTGCCACTGTTTTGAATCTGGTGTATTTTAGGGTGGGTTTAAATCACGTTTTTGTCATACAGTACAGACCAAAAGTTTGGACACACCTTCTCATTCAAAGAGTTTTCTTTATTTTCATGACTATGAAAATTGTAGATTCACACTGAAGGCATCAAAACTATGAATTAACACATGTGGAATTATATACATAAAAAAGTGTGAAACAACTGAAAATATGTCATATTCTAGGTTCTTCAAAGTAGCCACCTTTTGCTTTGATTACTGCTTTGCATACTCTTGGCATTCTCTTGATGAGCTTCAAGAGGTAGTCACCTGAAATGGTCTTTCATCAGTCTTGAAGGAGTTCCCAGAGATGCTTAGCACTTGTTGGCCCTTTTGCCTTCACTCTGCGGTCCAGCTCACCCCAAACCATCTTGATTGGGTTCAGGTCCGGTGACTGTGGAGGCCAGGTCATCTGGCACAGCACCCCATCACTCTCCTTCATGGTCAAATAGCCCTTACACAGCCTGGAGGTGTGTTTGGGGTCATTGTCCTGTTGAAAAATAAATGATGGTCCAACTAAACGCAAGATGGAATAGCATGCCGCTGCAAGATGCTGTGGTAGCCATGCTGGTTCAGTATGCCTTCAATTTTGAATAAATCCCCAACAGTGTTACCAGCAAAGCACCCCCACACCATCACACCTCCTCCTCCATGCTTCACGGTGGGAACCAGGCATGTAGAGTCCATCCGTTCACCTTTTCTGCGTCGCACAAAGATCTCAAATTTGGACTCATCAGACCAAAGCACAGATTTCCACTGGTCTAATGTCCATTCCTTGTGTACCCCCAAACAAGTCTCTTCTGCGTGTTGCCTGTCCTTAGCAGTGGTTTCCTAGCAGATATTCTACCATGAAGGCCTGATTCACACAGTCTCCTCTTAACAGTTGTTCTAGAGATGTGTCTGCTGCTAGAACTCTGTGTGGCATTGACCTGGTCTCTAATCTGAGCTGCTGTTAACCTGCGATTTCTAAGGCTGGTGACTCGGATGAACTTATCCTCCGCAGCAGAAGTGACTCTTGGTCTTCCTTTCCTGGGGCGGTCCACATGTGAGCCAGTTTCTTTGTAGCGCTTGATGGTTTTTGTGACTGCACTTGGGGACTTTCAAAGTTTTCCCAATTTTTCGGACTGACTGACCTTCATTTCTTAAAGTAATGATGGCCACTAGTTTGTCTTTACTTAGCTGCTTTTTTCTTGCCATAATACAAATTCTAACAGTCTATTCAGTAGGACTATCAGCTGTGTATCCACCTGACTTCTCCACAACGCAACTGATGGTCCCAACCCCATTTATAAGGCAAGAAATCCCACTTATTAAACCTGACAGGGCACACCTGTGAAGTGGAAACCATTTCAGGTGACTACCTCTTAAAGGTCATCAAGAGAATGCCAAGAGTGTGCAAAGCAAAAGGTGGCTACTTTGAAGAACCTAGAATATGACATATTTTCAGTTGTTTCACACTTTTTTGTTATGTATATAACTCCACATGTGTTAATTCATAGTTTTGATGCTTTCAGTGTGAATCTACAATTTCATAGTCATGAAAATAAAGAAAACTCTTTGAATGAGAAGGTGTGTCCAAACTTGTGGTCTGTACTGTACGTATTATGTACACAAAAAACGTATACGTTAATGGATGCTTCAGATAAATGCCATACTGTGGCACTGGCATCCATCACTGTATAGTTCCATTGTAAAAAAAATTGTATACATTAACAGATAACTTTTTTTTACAATGGAACTCTATGATGACGGATACCAAAGTATGGCATCTGTCCGTTAATGTGTACATTTTATATGTACGTTAAACAAATGACAACTAGATGATGTGAACCTGTCCTTAGCCGTGTAAACATAACCTCAGAGTTGGGATAAGGATTAGGTGTTGGTGGGCAGTGTGCATTTTTTTCTTCTCCAAACGTAGCAAGTTCGTTTTGTGCAGTGACTACTCCTCTCACCACCTGTGCATAGAATATTTTCCCAGGAGCATTGTGCAACACCCATGTGGTCTTGTAGCTGTGTCCTTGAGTAACACTACTTTTGGAGGCTAATAAGAAGGGCACACCAAAACAAAAACCTTTCGGACTGCTTTGCTGCCTCAGGATATGAGCAAGTTGCAATTTTTGAGTGAACAATAAATTCTAAGGTGTATCGAACCATTTTACAAGAGAACGTAAGGGCAGCAGTCCATGACTTCAGGCTGAAGAGATGTGGAGTGATGCAACAAGACAATGACATAGAGCACATAAGTCAATCAGCTAAAGAATGGCTGATGAAAAAAAAATGTATTGTTTTTTGGAATGACTAGGTCACATCCTTGAACCCTATTGAAATACTGTGACATGAACTGAAGAGAATTGTGCATGTAAGTCATCCTAGAAATATTGATGAACTGAAACACATTGGCGGGGAGGAATGGTCTAGAATTCCTCCTCAACCTTGAGAATATCTTTTCTGCAGCTACAGAGAAAACTCTTTGTGTGTTGTTAGATTGTGTTCGTCTATAGTTGTGTCATTGATAACAATCAGATGGCATTTTAGTTGTAATAATTCAGAAGTCCAGGTTATTCCAAAGGGTTCTGGAGTCTCCATTGGAATATGGCCATGTTTAATGAAGCCTCTTACTATTGGTATTACGAGCTATCTAGTCAGTGTCAGTATTATTATCAGCAGAACAGTTTATCCAGAATTGGATGTTTTTCTAAACAACAGAAAAGAGTTAATTTCCACTTTACTGAAGAAGTAATGAGCCGCTGGATTTCTTCTCTCACATTCAGTCCCTGTATGATGGATTCCTGCAAAACAATTTATCCAAGGCTAGAACTAGCTATAAACAGCAGAACTGTGGCAAATTCTGTATTCTTGTATCAACCTTACTGTAGAAGCAGTGTACTGCGGGTGTTTTATTACCTTGTCAGGCTTTTCCTGCACTCAGTCACTGGTCTTTTTTTCTTAGCTAGGTACTTCTAATCTCCAGCTGCGGATTTTACCATACACCCAGCTGTTTCTTCTCACCATAGTGTATTATTCCAGTGGTGATTGCCTATTCTCTCCTGATTCGCTTGCTTCCCTTACTGGGGAGGAGTAGTCAGCAGGATTTAACACAGCAGTCATCAGCCAAGTTAGGTTGTACTGTGCTCCTCTACCACCAGTGAGTACAGCACCTAATGGGGACAAACAGATACACAGGGACAGTGTACACGAGAAAAGGAGAACACGAGAGGACACAGAGGCAGCATACATAAAAAAAAGGGGGGCACAAGAGGACAGAGACAGCATACATAAGGAAAGGGGGAAACAAAGACAGTGTAGATAAGATAAGGGGGACATGAGAAGACGCAGAGACAGTGTACATAAGAGAAGGGGGCCACGAGAGGACATAGAGACAGTGTGCATAAGAGAAGAGAGACATCGGAGGAGAAAGAGACAGTGTGCATAAGAAAAGAGAGACACCAGAGGACATAGGGAGAGTGTGCATAAGAGAAGAGAGACACACGAGAACATAGAGACAGTGTGCATAAGAGAAGAGAGACACACGAGAACATAGAGACAGTGTGCATAAGAGAAGAGAGACACACGAGAACATAGAGACAGTGTGCATAAGAGAAGAGAGACACACGAGAACATAGAGACAGTGTGCATAAGAGAAGAGAGACACACGAGAACATAGAGACAGTGTGCATAAGAGAAGAGAGACACACGAGAACATAGAGACAGTGTGCATAAGAGAAGAGAGACACGAGAGGACTTAGAGACAGTGTGCATAAGAGAAGAGAGACATCGGAGGACAAAGAGACAGTGTTCATAAGAGAAGAGAGGCACCAGAGGACATAGAGACAGTGTGCATAAGAGAAGAGAGACACCAGAGGACATAGGAAGAGTGTGCATAAGAGAAGAGAGACACACAAGAACATAGAGACAGTGTACATAAGAGAAGAGAGACACCACAGGACATAGGGAGAGTGTGCATAAGAGGTGAGAGACACGCGAGAACCTAGAGATAGTGTGCATAAGAGAAGAGAGACACGAGAGGACGTAGAGACAGTGTGCATAAGAGAAGAGAGACACACGAGAACATAGAGACAGTGTGCATAAGAGAAGAGAGGCGCCAGAGGACATAGAGACAGTGTGCATAAGAGAAGAGCGGCACCAGAGGACGTAGAGACAGTGTGCATAAGAGAAGAGAGGCACCAAAGGACATAGAGACAGTGTGTATAAGAGAAGAGAGACATGAGAGGACAGAGACAGTGTGCATAAGATAAGAGAGACACGAGAGGACATAGAGACAGTGTGCATAAGAGAAGGCGGACACAGAGTGTATGTAAGAGAAGGGGGGCACAAGTGGTGCACATTCATTTAACAAAACAGTGGCAGTAATATTTAAAGGGGCCTCACCATCCCTTTACATGTGTATTTAACAGCAGCCAGGCTAACCTTTACAATGTGTTATAAATAGAGATGAGCGAACTTCTGTTTTAAGTTCGGCGTCTAACGTTCGGGTTTGGATTAGCGGAGAATCCCGATCTGGAACCGGATATGGATTCCGACTTCCGTTGTGGTCCGTGGTAGTGGAATCAATAATCGGCCATTATTGATTCCGCTACCACGGACCACAACGGAAGTCGGAATCCATATCCGGTTCCAGATCGGGATTCTCCGCTAATCCAAACCCGAACTTTAGACGCCGAACTTAAAACAGAGGTTCGCTCATCTCTAGTTATAAACCTACATAGCTTAAAGGGAATCTGTCACCTAGAGAATCGATATTAAACCAAAAGTATGTCCTTTATAGTACTTCATACCTTCTTTCCATAGGTTTTTCTTTTTTCTTTAGAGCTGGTATTATATCTTCATATAATCCAGTTTTATTCACATGCTAATGATGCATTAAGGTGCCCAGAGGGGTGTTATTTTCATTCAAAGGTACCCAGGAAGTGCCCCGGCTGCCCCCCCCCCCCCCCAGAGCCCAAGCATGCCTCCTCCTCTGCTCATACACTATGCCCTCAGCAGCACCATTGCCCCGCCCCCAGGTACATCATGAGAGGCCAATAACCCCGCCCACACTTTCCCTACAGCATAGCCTACAGGCGCAGCGCCGAACACTGCCTTGTCTACAACCATTTGACGACCCCTTTCACACGAGCGACTTTTCCACGTTCATGTCACGCATTGCACCCGCACTGAATCCTGACCCATTCATTTCAATGGGTCTGTGTACATGAGCGTTTTTTTTTTTTCACGCATCAGTTCTGCATTGTGTGAAAAACGCAGCATGTCCATATTCTGTGTTTTTTTTCACGCTGCCTTGGCCCCATAGAAGTGAATGGGCTTCAGTGAAAATCGCATTGCATCCGGAAGCAAGTGCGGGTGCAAAGCATTTTTCACTGATGGTTGCTAGGAGATGTTGTTTGTACACCTTCAGTTTTTTATCACGAGCGTGAAAAACGCATCAAAACGCATTGCACCCGCGTGGAAAAAACTAAACAACTGAACGCAATCGCAGACAAAACTGACTGAACTTGCTTGCAAAATGGTGCGAGTGAGGCCCCATGCACACGGCCGTGTTTCACAGCCGTGTGCGGGCCGTGGAACCGCGGCCTGGATCCCTCCTGTGAGCTGGAGCACACGGCGTCACTGGTTGCTATGACGCCGTGCGCTCCCTGCTGCCAGCACAGTACAGTAATACACTGGTATAGATCATACCAGTGTATTACTGTATAGCGGCAGGGAGCGCACGGCGTCATAGCAACCAGTGACGCCGTGTGCTCCAGCTCACAGGAGGGATCCAGGCCGCGGTTCCACGGCCCGCACACGGCTGTGAAACACGGCCGTGTGCATGGGGCCTTACACTGAACGCGTCCGGACCTAATCCGTCACGCTCGTGTGAAAGAGGTCTTACCCTTTTAGCACATTCCTCCTATTCTTTGGCATCATGGGAAATGTAGGTCACTTTCTCCCTGTTAAAGGGTCAGCACAGGAGTGTATGTGTTTGTGTGTTTGTTCAGATGCAAGCCTTTGTTGCACAGTATCATTTATTGTTGTCTGTTGCAAAGTACTGATTACACTGTCACTTGTAACAAGAAAAGAAAATTACAGCGTTTGGCGGTTGAGGAGAGCGAACCCGCATGCTGTGGCTCTTTTGTTATCAGAAGCTTTTTTATTTTTGAGATGAGAGGTACAGTATTTGCTTTGTGGCTTACGTTATATTTAATTAGTGACTAGCGAAGTACAGTGTTATTTGAATGCTGTCTGCAGCAAATTAATGTTTATCCATATTTATAAAGAGATGAGCACATTTTACCTATACCGATTACACCAGTGAATAGGAGGTGACAAGAAGAAAACATGTTATGAAGAATGCTTAAATTACACGTTGCTAGGTTAAAAGAGCAAATCACTCGCTATAAATTCTATTAAGAATAGCGCGTTATAGCACCTCCGGATGGAGACTTCTGATATAAACACAGTGCATGTTTGTTCCAAATGGAAATACAGTTATAGCCTTATAGATGCTCTGGATTAGGAAAAAAGGATTTGTAGGTGCCCCATACTCTGTTGTGTGAAATCCACAGTAAAATCTGCTTTTTTAATTATGCTAACTTATTATGTGCACTACCACAAAGTTTCACAAATTTTGCACCTGGCCTGAAGCATCATAAACGGGTACCCTGCAATGTATGGAACCACATCTGCTGCAAGGGAAATGTACAGTAGTATTACATAGAGGATGGCTTAAATCTCCTGATCTTGGGGCCCCCCAGATGTTGCAAAACGGCATACTGAGAGTTGTAGATTTCAACAGCTACAGGGCCGCAGATTGGGCATCCCTGTCCTAATAAGTACAGCATGTCTCCACACCATCTGATACCCCCAATCAGTGCTGATAGTGGTGTTCTATATGTATTATCCCTATTGGGGGGGGGCTGCTAAAGTAAGTTAGAAGACCCTGTCGGTGGGAAGGTATAGATTACCAAGATTACCAAATTTATGGTGCTGAATGCCAACCAGATGCTCTGATACTTTGTACCTTTTGGCCCTTAAGAGTGAATTGTTATTCATTATCAATCACAAGTTGTTGAGCAACTCCAGGGGCAGCACACCTGTACTGATGATATTAGATGCTAAGCTCAATTTTTGGAGGTGTTTTTTTTTTTTTTTAAACGCCACTGCAGTTGTTAATGAGGTTTGTGGATCCAGGTATATTTCCTATATACCCATGGCTGTATAACTCTTAAATGTACACATTTGGGGGGCAATTTTTTTTTTATTATTTCAATCATTTTTTCAATTTGTCTTTATTAAAAATATGGAGTCCTTTTCTCTGTACATAGCTGAGATGCTCTATTAGCAGAATCTCAATTTCCTCTCATTTCCATCAGCTCCTTATCTCTGCTCTCTGACATTATAAACACTCATGCAAGCTCAATCCTTATTTTACTGATAATAATGTGGCTTAAATAAGTGTTTACGACCTCTTAGAAATTTAGAGATGAGGTTTATTCGATGACCAGCAAAAAGTGAAAGTAGGATTCACACAGCTAGAAAAACAGTTAATCCTTTGTGACAGGATGGTTCAATATATATATATATATATATATATATATATATATATACACAGGGAGTGCAGAATTATTAGGCAAATGAGTATTTTGACCACATCATCCTCTTTATGCATGTTGTCTTACTCCAAGCTGTATAGGCTCGAAAGCCTACTACCAATTAAGCATATTAGGTGATGTGCATCTCTGTAATGAGAAGGGGTGTGGTCTAATGACATCAACACCCTATATCAGGTGTGCATAATTATTAGGCAACTTCCTTTCCTTTGGCAAAATGGGTTAAAAGAAGGACTTGACAGGCTCAGAAAAGGCAAAAATAGTGAGATATCTTGCAGAGGGATGCAGCACTTTTAAAATTGCAAAGCTTCTGAAGCGTGATCATCGAACAATCAAGCGTTTCATTCAAAATAGTCAACAGGGTCGCAAGAAGCATGTGGAAAAACCAAGGCGCAAAATAACTGCCCATGAACTGGGAAAAGTCAAGCGTGCAGCTGCCAAGATGCCACTTGCCACCAGTTTGGCCATATTTCAGAGCTGCAACATCACTGGAGTGCCCAAAAGCACAAGGTGTGCAATACTCAGAGACATGGCCAAGGTAAGAAAGGCTGAAAGACGACAACCACTGAACAAGACACACAAGCTGAAACGTCAAGACTGGGCCAAGAAATATCTCAAGACTGATTTTTCAAAGGTTTTATGGGCTGATGAAATGAGAGTGAGTCTTGATGGGCCAGATGGATGGGCCCGTGGCTGGATTGGTAAAGGGCAGAGAGCTCCAGTCCGACTCAGACGCCAGCAAGGTGGAGGTGGAGTACTGGTTTGGGCTGGTATCATGAAAGATGAGCTTGTGGGGCCTTTTCTGGTTGAGGATGGAGTCAAGCTCAACTCCCAGTCCTACTGCCAGTTTCTGGAAGACACCTTCTTCAAGCAGTGGTACAGGAAAAAGTCTGCATCCTTCAAGAAAAACATGATTTTCATGCAGGACAATGCTCCATCACACGCGTCCAAGTACTCCACAGCGTGGCTGGCAAGAAAGGGTATAAAAGAAGAAAATCTAATGACATGGCCTCCTTGTTCACCTGATCTGAACCCCATTGAGAACCTGTGGTCCATCATCAAATGTGAGATTTACAAGGAGGGAAAACAGTACACCTCTCTGAACAGTGTCTGGGAGGCTGTGGTTGCTGCTGCACGCAATGTTGATGGTGAACAGATCAAAACACTGACAGAATCCATGGATGGCAGGCTTTTGAGTGTCCTTGCAAAGAAAGGTGGCTATATTGGTCACTGATTTGTTTTTGTTTTGTTTTTGAATGTCAGAAATGTATATTTGTGAATGTTGAGATGTTATATTGGCTTCACTGGTAAAAATAAATAATTGAAATGGGTATATATTTGTTTTTTGTTAAGTTGCCTAATAATTATGCGCAGTAATAGTCACCTGCACACACCGATATCCCCCTAAAATAGCTAAAACTAAAACAACTAAAACTACTTCCAAAAATATTCAGCTTTGATATTAATGAGTTTTTTGGGTTCATTGAGAACATGGTTGTTGTTCAATAATAAAATTAATCCTCAAAAATACAACTTGCCTAATAATTCTGCACTCCCTGTGTATATATATATATATATATATATATTTTTTTTTATTTATTTATTTATATATATATATATATAAATATAATAAAGAAAGTTAACCTGACTTGAGAAAGGTTCTGCGAGAGAACCGAAACGTTGTCTATTTTTTGACATGTGTGAATAAACTGCACATTTTTTACTTTAAGGAGTGCTGCAGACTTTCTTTATTATTTATCCGTCCTGGATCGAGGGACCACCGCAGGCACCATATAATCAGCTGTGCACGTGATGAGTGCTGCCTAACTTTTCTTATGGATATATATATATATATATAGTTTTAAAGACCAATTGAAAAAATGATTTATTTTAGCTTAAAATGAGTAAAATGTAATCATAAAAGAAAAAGCCCCAAAGGTGTACATAGCTTTTAAGATTGTTGTGATGATATTTTTTTGTATTAACGACATACAGGAACACAAACTGTTCTGCTGCTGTACCCTATGTGAATCTATGATTACCACACTGGTACACATTAGTTTTCATCCTTTACATTTAGGCAGAGACTTATTAGGCATAATAATAATGTAATTTCTACATTTGCCCATTTAACGTTATTGTAGCGTTCCTTACACATTCGGGTAACCATTTTTTGTATACATGAGGAATAACACTATGGGGGTCATTTATTAAGTCATTTAGGACGCTGGTCTTTTCCCTATATCTGGCGGTGGATCCGCAAACATTATGAAGAGGCGCTGGTCTCTACATAACTTTGGCGCATCCAGCGCCAGTCTAAATGTAAGCCAGCTTCCTTAGTGGCTTACATTTAGACAATTTTCTACACCTGTCCCCTTCTCTGCCCACACCACGCCCACTTTTATAGACCTGGCATGAGTGGGGAAATTTTTTTATTACTTTTTATTCCATTTTTAGGCAGCCAAATAATAGCAATTTTGTCAGTTATTATTTTTTATTTTTTTATGAAGTTCATTTGTAATAACTTTATTCTACCTGTTGATGTGATTTTGTTGATACCAAATTTATATACTTTTATACATTTTTTGCATCATAAATCAATTTTTTAAATAAAAAATAGTTTGTTCTAACATCCATAACATTTATATTTTTCCATCAAGGCAGTTGTGTTGGCTTATTTTTTCTCCTTAAATAGCATTAGTATTCTGTGGTACTATTTTTGGGAACATATGACTTTTTAATCACTTAATACCATCTTTTTTTTTCAGCGTTCACTAAGCAAGATAAGTAACATGATCATTTTATAAATCAGATTGTAATGGGTACCAATTATTTGTAGTGCATATTATTTTATATTTTTCACAATGGTAACTTTCTAGATATGAGGGAAAGAGCATTTTTGGTTTTACCAAAATTGTCTATCCCCACCAGGGGATTTGAACTTAGAACAGTCCAATCGCTGCTGTAATACACTGCAATAGTTATCTATTAAATGCCTAAAAGCTGGGCAACCCTTTTAAATGCAAAAGCGGCCAGCTTCCAGTTTATTTCCTTTGCAACTGACGAAAGAGGAAGCCTAGGCATGCTAGAGCTGAGCTCAGAACATGTGTTTTGAAAGCCGTTTAGATCTTGGCTTTTATAAGCTGTGTCTTCTATAGAATGTGAACATTTTAAATTATGGCTACTTTCACACTTGCGGTAGCCTTTTCCGGCAGGCTGTTCCCCTGCCGGAAGTCCACCGGAGAAAAAGCAAGTCCATCGTGCTGGCGGAAGTCTGCTCCGACCCCATTTACTTTAATGGGGGCGGACCGGAGTAAAATTACAGCACGCTGCGTTTTTTGTCCGGCCGCCTCTCGGCATGTTTGCCGTGTTGCAGCCAGACCTCCAGCCCGCCCCCATTATAGTGAATGGGTCCGGAGCGGACTTTCGCAGCAAGGTGGACCTGCAGTAGCACGGATCCAGCAGGCTGTTTCCCCGCCGGAACATCTTGCCGGAAAAGGCTACCGCAAGTGTGAAAGCAGCCTAAATCTTAACAAATATCTTTGCATTGTCACTGTTTATGACATTATTACAGATTATGTAGACAAAAAGGAAATTATAATTTCTGGTAATTTATAGTAATACAAGGATGGCATGAATCTACCAGAACTGGAGCTTTTGGTTCAAACATGGGGGTTCCAAGCTATAACCCCCCCCATGTATAGGACGTATGGCAGTGTCAGACTAAGGTGTCTAGAGTCCACCAGTGAAACTTATTCTGGGGACCCACTGTACAGATACATGCAAATATCTGCTCACACAGCGGCAGGCAGCAGAAAGATGCTAGAAAACCATTGATTATGGGGGTCCATGCAGCAACTTTGAGAAGGCTGGTTCCTGTGGAAAGAGGACACTGGCTGGCCTGCCTCTGTACCTACCTGTCATCTTAGCCTTCCGATGCATTTATAATAATACACTAGGTAGTTTGTTAAATACCTCTGCCCCTGTGGGCCAGTCCGAGCCTGGCGTATTGACAGGGTTGTCTTCAATGTATATGAATTTATATCCAAGTTAACTTTAATTTCATTAAAACAGTTTTTATAGGTCACAAGAATACCTGTACCACACCAGTAAATGAAATCATTAAAAGTTGTACAGGATGTACTAAAACCATTTGACTCTGAATCGGTTACCTGATGTGTGTGGTGGTTTATCCATTGTTTCCCAGTGAAGCCTGTTACATGTTGTTTATCTAGGATGTAGGTATACTCATCAATTCTCTCAGTAGGTAGGACTTTTCTCTCTTCAATTTATGTAACCACTAATAATGTGTGCTGTGAAGAACAGAAAACTCCCAAAAATAGAAATAGAAAAATCTTGTCTGCAGTAAATTGTCTTCCTTAGTGCCTGGGGCTTTTTGTAATAAATTATGCAGTAAACACATTACTCTGCTAATGAAGTTATTGGTATTCTGCACTTTTTGGAATTGTTCTTATCATTGTTACGTGTGTAAAACTAAGCAAGAGAAAGGACTAAAGTCTGTGAAAGATATAACTAGGTAAAGGTTACCATTTACTTTGAAAAATCGTTTTGACGAATAGAGGATATTCCAATTGGGTTTATCTGGTTAAGTTGCCTAATCTCACTTTTCCAACTTTATTGTAAGCAATAATTCTTCAGCTGCCTTTATTGAGTCTTTTACACTATATAGCCGCTGAAATCAGACCTGATTCAGGTTTTTTGTTTTCCACAATGGTACGGCTTGTAATTGAATTTCTTTCTGTATCCCTGTGTAGCTGAAAGTTGTAAGGATGCGCAGACTGTGAAGATTAAAGAAGAACCCATGGAGGTTGACATCCCTGACTCTTCCGTCTCCCCCAGACAAAACATTGGTTACAGCACTTTATTAAGGCAAGAAAAAAACGAGCACTTGCAAAAGATGCCAGAGTGCAGAGTTATTCCCGAGGGGAACCTGTTCAGCCAAGACATTTCTGTGAAGATGGCTTCAGAACTTCTCTTCAAATTGTCAGGTATTATACGAGATTTATAGCCGCATTTTTAATGTCAAGCTCCAGAAATCCAGATATAAAGATTCTAATGACATTTGGCGGTGTGGCAAATCAGAATATACCTCCTTGGTGCATGGTGTTATCTTGTACGATTGTCTAAACTGTTGCCTTACTGACAGTGAATGTTAAAGGAGTTGTCTCACTTCAGCAAATGGCATTTATCATCTATAGAAAGTTAATACAAGCCACTTACTAATGTATTGTGATTTTCCATATTGCCTCCTTTTCTGGCTGGATTCATTTTTCCATCACATTATCTATGCACTGCTCATATCCAGCGCAGAGCAGGTACAAGTTGGCTAGGACGGGAGCTGCTGCGCATGTGTGCCTATGCATTCTCCCACAGTTCTGGCCACCAGAGAGGTTGGCCCCGTTACCTATAGTGTGCAAGCATGGCCACCGCTGTGGATTGCAGGTTGGTCGTAACCATGGAAACAAGCAGTGTAGAATGTGATGGGAAAATGAATCCAGACAGCAAAGGAGACAATATGGACAATCACAATACATTAGTAAGTGCCTTTCTCTACATAATAAATGCCTTTTGCTGAAGTGATACAACCCCTTGTATCCCTAAAACTTTTAACCCTCTGTGTTTAATTTTACAGAGAAAGTCAGCAAAGAAAGCAATCATAACAAGTCAAATATTATTAGAACAAGCAGGTAATCCTTTTATTTCTACATAAGATATCTTGTATCTACCAACATAATTCAAATACTATGTATCACAGACAGTGCTTTGCAGAATAGTCATATCAAGTCACACTTTTAGGCTACATGTATGTTACGTATCCATTTTTCGGTGTCTGCAAAATAAAGATACCGCATGCCGCATTTTTCTACTGGAACTGGCTATTCTTGTCTGCAAAATGGACTAGAATAGGGCTTGTTCTATATTTTTTCGGAATGGCCACGCGGGGGCGGATAGCACACGGAAGACATCCATGTGCTGTCCAGATTTTTAGTAAACCCAATGAAATTAATAGGTCCGCATGCGATCCACAAAACTGCAGTCGTGTGCATGTAGCCTAAAAGGGTTGTGAAGACGTGCAACCAACCGAAGTCCTGCAAGCATCGTCCATGCAGTAGGACACATGTATGATACTTAATAACTTAGTGCCCCTTTTGGGTAAGTCCACACATGACTAAATGCTGCAGATTTTCTGCAATCGAAATCTGCAGCATTTCTACTCCAAACACCGCAGCATGCAATTCTGCTTTATTATGTGTTCCATTTTGGATGTACCCTTAAAGTCTACACAGGTCGAAGTACCATTTCTGCTACAGATTTTTTTCTATGGCATGTGTATAAGAATTGCAAAAATTTCTCTTTACTGGGTACTACTTGTCGACAGCAAATCCACAGCATTTCAGTCACATAGTGACATACCCTTTATATGTATAATTCAACTGTATCCAAGTTGTGATTAAAGGACCCCTGTGGTCAAAAATGAAAAATCAGCCCTCACTTGGCACTTATGTGTCTTTCCAACTTTTACATTGTTCACGAGTTTTGTTCCCTTTTATTTCTGGTTACTACATATTTGTTGTTAGACACAGACTGCCCCGCAGGATACTATTTTGTGAAGCGGCACACTATGATACACATTTAAGGGAAAATTAAGTATACCGTATACCGTATACAGGTATACTATTTTTAATTTTCATGATTCAAATACAGCAATACAATTATCAACATTTGCACAACTCCAGAAATGCTGTATAGACAGCTTGAGTTGTTTATGCACTAATTATGTTCTCTACTTTTAGCCCATTTTTTTCAGAAGATAAATTTAGACAATCACCCTTCACCTCAAAAGATCTCCCAAAAAATGATGCTTCTCTACAAGGAAGGCCTTCATTGCCAGGTATAGTAGTATATACTCCTTTATTTGAACGTCCCATGATTTAATATCACCCTAAACATGACAATTGTTCCCTTGGACTAATTTAAAAAAAATGTTTCTGTTAGGCCTCATGCACTGCTCTATTGGGGGCCAGCTGTTCCGTTCCGCAAAATACGGAATGAACACAGACGTCATCTGTATTTTTTTGCAGACCGCAAAATACATACGGTCGTGTGCATGAGGCCTTAGGTTAAGTTCACACCTAGTTTTTTGTGCACTTGGCAAAACCGATGTGGAGTCCGCTTCAAACTTCTGTGCAGTGTTTTATGACGTCACTTGTTTTTTGTTATCGCCGCAGGTTTTAAAAACTCAAACAAAAACATGCCTTGTAAACTGCCACACAGTTTTCTAGTTGATATTAATGCATTTTCTGTGCAGATTTTAGGTCTCTGTGTGAACTCATCCTTGCATACTTGTTATGTTGGTCCTTGCTGCTCATTTGAATCCCTTTGAGAACAGCCATATAATGGGGGAGATTTATTATCTCCCTGCGCCAGTTTTCTGGCATAAAAAAGTTGCAAACTGTGTGTTTGCGACATTTTAAACAGTATTTGCCACAACGTAGCCAGGGGCCAATTGGGAACTTGATAGAAAGTGAGGCAACACAAGTAGATGGGGCCAATACAAGTTGGCCAATACCACAGTGCAGAATACCATACCATTGAACCAAATACCACAGTGCATTACAAAATAACTCCCCAGAAGCTGTCCCTCTGTGGTGGCCATCTCCTCTTCCAATTGTCTCTACTATGCATATGGACCAGGGGGTTTAGGAGGCGAGATGTGGGCCACAACACCAAGCCACCCTACCTTCATCATGCCGCCTGGACTTCCTCTAATAACGACCCCTATAGTTCCTCCAGTACTATGTATGTGTCTGGCACAAATGAAAACAGAAATGTATATAGATTTCCATCTGGCGCACAGACTGCCAGGGTCTGCTCCTAATCAATCATCATAAATAGAGACCAACATAGCATGTGTAAGCAGAGGTACTGGACACATTAAGGGAGATTTATTAAGACAGACATTTTCCCCAGTCGTCTCCATGACACCACATGCTGAGATCGACTCCCTCCTGATTGGACAGGAAAAACACAGAGAGGTTAAAACCCCCACCCCCTCCTCACATCACCAGTGTTTTTCCTGTCCCATCAGGATAGGAAGCAGGAGAGGTGCACGGAGCTCGTTTGGGCTCACCTGGATTGATTCATTCACAGGCCGAGGTCGGATCTGCAGTGCAGCTCTCCCTCCTCCGTTCGGGTAGGCCTGGGCTCGGGCACTGACGAGTTGCCCCTGCGAAGATTCCCTCTGCGGCGGTCCCGGAGGGCTTGATGCAGGGGGAAGGAAGAATGCGTCGGATCGGCACTATGATGTGTCCCTTCCGGCCGGCAGGAGAATGACGTCAGACGCCGGGGGCGGAGCAAAGCGCGCTGACGTCATTCACATGCGCCACAGGTCCTGAAGCCTAGGAAGCACTATAAAAACTCACAGGACCTGTGTAATGGCGCCCTGCATAGCGTGGCTCTGGTGTTTGGTGGAGCATCTCTGGAGCGGTCGGGAGTAAGGATGAGTACACCCCTCACGCCGGGATCTGGAACCGAGCCTGCATCAAACCCTGGGACCGTGAGTAACCTGCTCTCAGGCACATGCATTGTATGGATGGTTCAGTCTGCTCATCCTTTCCTCCCTTACCGTTTCAGGGAGAAAAGGATTCGGCTTCTACAGCTAAAAAAACTAGGAAGTGTGGTATATGCTGCAAAAGATTGTCTAACACTGGATCCAAGCCCCTGTGTAAAGACTGTACCTCCAGTGTCATCAAATCTGAGTCTTCTAGTTTAATTGAAGACATTAGGAAAGTAGTTAAGGAAGAGGTCCAGCTGGCCTTAACTGCCAAGGAACCTTCTCCCCCCAAAGCCCCCCCTCAGGACGCCCGTAGCATTAAATCGCTTATCCTGGATTCCGACTCTGAGGGGCTGGCGGTCTCAGACTCCGAATCGGTGAAAAAACACCCGGCATCTTCAGATGAAGAGGGTGAATACAAGCGCTTCCTGTTTAATCCCGAAGATATTGATGAACTTATCAGGGCCACCATTCAGATGGAGATACCTAAAGCTCCTAAATCTACCCAACAATACATTTTTGGGGGTCTAGGGGAAAGGAAAAAGGCGGTTTTCCCAGTTCCAGATAGCGTCCAAAAACTAATTCGGTCCGAATGGGGAAAACCGGATAAAGGATCCTTTATCCCAAGGGGAATCAAGAGGCGTTACCCCTTTAGCCAGGAGGACTGTACGGACTGGGAGACCATACCGAAAGTAGACGCACCGGTGGCTAAGGTGGCAAAACATACGGCGCTACCGTTCGAGGACTCAGCGCAGCTAAAAGATCCTCTAGACAGGAAAGCGGAGAGTCTCTTAAGAAAGACCTGGGAGACTACGGCGGCCCTTCTCAAACCGGGCGTAGCCTCTACATGTGTGGCCAGAACACTAAACCTTTGGCTAGAACAGCTGGAGATACATCTGGTCAATAAGACACCGCAGGATCAAATTCTAGAGAGCTTGCCTCTGTTAAAGATGGCAACCTCCTTTCTAGCAGACGCAGCAGCCGAATCGGTTAAACTATCCGCCCGTACAGCTGTTCTCTCAAATACAGCGAGGAGGGCACTATGGCTTAAAGCGTGGTCAGGAGATATCACGTCCAAGAATAAATTAATCGCACTTCCCTTCCACGGTCAGTACTTTTTCGGAGAAGATTTAGATAAAATCCTAGAAAATGTGACAAATAAAAAGAGGGGTTTTCCAGAGGAGAGATATAAACAAAAAAGGCAGCCCTTTCGTGACCGATTCTTTCAGCCCGAGAATAAAAAAGATAAAGGGAAGACTGGGAGGTGGAGCTATGCGAAGGGAGGCAGGGGGAGAAGTTTCCTCTTCAACCCAAACCGGGCTGAAGCCTCCACATCCAACAGCAAGCAATGACGCCATACCAGTGGGGGGAAGACTCAGCTCCTTTCTGGGATCTTGGGAGCACGTAACAAACAGCCGGTGGATTTTAAGTATTATAGAAGAGGGTTACTTGATAGATCTACTCTCTTTCCCTCCACAGAAATATGTGATCACTACCCTTCCCCCATCTCAAACTACTACCTTAAAAAACGACATAAAGAACTTATTAACCTTGGCCGCCATAGAGCCCATTCCAAAAGATCAGACAGGACTGGGATTCTATTCCCGTCTCTTCATTATAAAGAAACCAAACGGGAAATCCAGAGTGATTTATAAATTTGAAACACCTAAACAAATATCTGAGATATCAAAAATTCAAAATGGAGACCCTGAAGTCAACAGTGAAGCTCTTAAAGAAGAATGCAGTGATGGCCACAATAGATTTAAGCGACGCCTATTATCAGGTCCCAATTCACAGGTCGTCAAGGAAATTCCTAAGGTTCGCGATAGAACTGGAGGGAAATATTCAGCATTTCCAGTTCAAGTGTCTCCCCTTTGGGATCTCGTCTGCCCCAAGGGTTTTCACCAAAATAATGGCGGAAGCCTTGACAACCCTGAGAGAAAAGGCAATTTGTGTGATCCCCTATCTGGACGACCTACTGGTAGTGGCAGACAACATAGAGACCCTGGAAACCCATCTCAGGTTAGTCCTGGATCATCTACAGAACCTAGGTTGGCTCATCAATTGGGGGAAATCGGATTTAATCCCGTCCAAACGGAAGTTTTTTTTGGGCATAACTTTAGACACAGTTTCCCAAAGATCCTTTCTTCCACTCCAAAATATAGTAAAACTTCAAACAGCCTTGAGGAAATTCAAGAAGGAGAAGTTCTGTTCAATAAGACAGGCCATGAAGGTGTTAGGGAGTCTTTCAGCCTGCATCCCAGCAGTAGCCTGGGCACAGTTCCATCTAAGGCCGCTCCAGAAGTTAATTTTAGACAAATGGAACAGATCACAATTAACTCTAGAGAGGAAAATATTTCTAGATGCGGAGACCAAAAAATCACTAAATTGGTGGCTCAGCAAGTCCAACCTAGAGAAGGGGATCTTCTGGGCACAAGATCTCCCACTAGTCATTACGACAGATGCCAGCCTCCACGGTTGGGGAGCGGTCGTCCAGGGAAACTCCTACCAGGGAACATTGGGGAATTATGTGAGACAACAATCCTCAAATTTCAAGGAGCTGAGGGCAGTGTGGGAAGCACTGAAACGCACAGGTCAGTTGGCGGAAGGTCGTCACGTACTAGTCTACTCAGACAACGCTACAGCCGTGGCCTTCATCCAACACCAGGGAGGCACAAGGCATCACCTACTACAGAGCCTGGCAAACAAAATCTTTTCCTGGGCAGAAGACAATATACAATCTCTTTCAGCGGTTCACCTGAAGGGGGTTTTAAACATTCAGGCCGATTACCTAAGCCGGCACAGACTAGACCCAGGGGAATGGATGTTAGCACCAGAAACCTTCCACCTGATCACAAAGAAATGGGGCAAGCCGACGATAGACCTGTTTGCATCCAGGAGAAATCATCAACTAAACCAATTCTTTTCCCTCAACCCCAGGGATCATCCTCAGGCAGTAGACGCCTTCAACCAGAGTTGGACAACAAACTTAGTCTACGCGTTGCCCCCATTTCCGCTTATCCCCAGAGTGCTACAGAAGTTCCTAAAAGAAAAATGTACACTAATCCTGATAACCCCCTTCTGGCCCAAGAGAAGTTGGTTCTCTCTCTTGAAAGCCCTCAGCATGGAAGCTCCTCTCCCTCTACCTCGGAGGCCGGACCTTCTAAGTCAGGGGCCTATCACTCACCCAGACCTAAAAATACTAAAATTAACAGCCTGGATTCTGAAGAATCCAACTTATCAATGTTTGGTTTATCTAAAAAAGTAGTGAACACCTTACTCCTTAGCAGGAAACAGAGTACGAATGACAAGTATCTAAAAATATGGAAGAAATTCGCTGATTGGTCTGGAACCTCCTTCAACCAGTTCAGAGCCAACATCTCGCTAATCCTCGATTTTCTTCAGGAAGGGCTAGATTTAGGTCTATCCCCCAATACCCTTAGGATCCAGGTATCGGCTCTAGGAGCACTCTATAATACCAAGCTAACAGAACATCCCTGGATATCCAGATTCCTTAAGGCAGCAGATAGGATCAGACCTACAATTAGAAACATGGTGGCACCATGGAACCTCAATACAGTACTAGGGGGTCTAACCTCCGATCCGTTCGAACCTCTGGACTCTACCCACATCAAATGGCTTACCATTAAAACTATTTTCTTGGTGGCAATAACCTCAGCCAGAAGGGTCTGTGAGCTACCGGCCTTGTCCATCCAAGAACCATTCCTTGCAGTATTTGAGGACAAATTAGTTTTCAAACTAGATCCGACTTTCCTCCCCAAGGTAGTTTCGACATTCCATAGGTCTCAGGACATCGTTCTTCCTTCATTCTGTGACGATCCGAAAAATGATCAGGAAATCACTTACCATACACTAGATGTTCGGAGAGCGGTCTTAAAGTACCTGGAAGCTACCAGTCATTGGAGAATAGACAAAAATTTGTTTGTCCAATTTTCAGGTCCTAACAAGGGGAAGAAAGCGGCGAAAAGTTCCATCTCCAGATGGATTAAGATGGCCATCTCCGAAGCATACAAAGCTCAGGGGAAAGATGTCCCTGCTTCCCTAAAGGCACATTCTACGAGAGGCATGGCCGCCTCCTGGGCGGAAAAAGCTTCAGCCTCCTTACAACAGATTTGCAGGGCAGCAACCTGGAAAAGAGTTCATACTTTCACTAAGCACTACAGACTAGACTTAGCCGCTAATGATGACCTAAGATTCGGACGTAAGGTCCAGTCGGCAGTCGTCCCCCCCTAATTGTATCTTTGATATTATCTCAGCATGTGGTGTCATGGAGACGACTGGGGAAATAAGTATTACACTCACCGGTAATCCGGTTTCCTGGAAGTCTCCATGACACCACATGCTGAGATCGACTCCCTCCTGATTGGACAGGAAAAACACAGAGAGGTTAAAACCCCCACCCCCTCCTCACATCACCAGTGTATTTTAACGAAGAACCCCAGGATGAAAGGATAATAGCTAATAGCAGAAAAAAGGGTGGGATGTATGTGGTGTCATGGAGACTTCCAGGAAACCGGATTACCGGTGAGTGTAATACTCATTTCTAAGTCAGGCCACCTGGATCCTCTTGTACATGGGCAGAGTCGTGTATTTTTGTAGTGTACAGGCCATCCAATAACAGTCAGTACAATAGAAGTGACCTTGGCTCACCCGTATGGACCCATTAAGTGGCTGTTTTGAGAGGAAATAAAATAACACCAAGGGGCACCATCAGTGTCGGATTGGGATGCCTAGGGCCCACCAGTAAAATTCACTCTGGGGCCCACTGTTAAGCTACATGCATATGCTACCTCCCCACACTATCCATTTTTTTATATGGACATAGGCAATGTACTGTACAGCCAGCCTATTTATATGTCAGTCTACTGAACCATGTTCCACTTGTACAGGAGGTGGGGAACTAGAGGCTCACCTTGCTCAGGGATTCACCTGTTCCCCTGTGGGCCTTGCCTGGGCACCATAACAAGTCTGTACCAGCAGTATCTAGACTCGGGAACGTTTTTCCAATGGAAAGTGATTCCAATTGAAAAATTATTTGTGTAAGCTAGCAGAGAAATGTCATAGTTAATTATGGGACAACCCATTGAATTCACTGTGTGTAATATATGGCCATAGGTGGGAAATCAGTCCGGTATAAAAAAATTGGATTTCTACAGTGGATTTTAATTTGACCAGTTTGAAACGACAATTTATGATTAGAAGAGCAGCATTCTAACGGGGAAATTTATCACTCCCCTTACACCTTTTCTTGTCGTACAAAATTTACAAATCTACTGGATTTGTGACTTTTCTAGTCAAAATCTTCATTTTACGCTGCCATCGTCAAGTCTACAAACAGGGTGTGTGGCAGAGTGAGGGCGTTGTGGAGAGCCGGAGGAGGCAGGTCATTTATGATGAGTTCTGTACCTAAAATAAATTACAAGTCTCCTCTGGCAGTGCAGGCCGTATGAGGTCCAGCGTAGCACACGCCAGCCTTGATAAATCGGGGCCTAAAGTGTTCATCTTACAACTATAGATATTGGTCGTAGTGAAAATGATTGGGTCAATTAAAATGGCTGATAATACACAAGCAAGGCAACCCACAGATAAAGTTTTGGGTTCCACATCTGTAGTCTGCATCTACACCCTTTTAAAAAATGGGTATGCAGGTGCCTAAAAAAGGACAAGTCTGTAACATGAAACTGGAGACAATTAACTACTTAGCTAACTACAATTAATTGACCTCCTTATCAAACTGTTTGCATAGACACAAAGCTCTTGTTCACCTGATTAAAACCCTTTTTTTACCTTTGTTGATCTTAGACTTGGTTCCTGAGTTATGATACTTTTTCTTAATATGCAAATTAGGCCTTGTTAGGCATAGACAAAGGGGAAAAAGGTGACTGTGTGCCCGAAAAGCAGCTTCATGAGCACTCTGTCCAATCATGAATGGTCTGCCCAGACAATGGAGTTATACGTCAGGTAGTAAAACAAGTGAATGTATTAAACCTAGGATTTTATGTGCAGAAAATACTTCTTTTTTTTTATACTTTAATGATGGCAGCCAGCAGATAATAAATGAATCAATACGTTTGTATAACTAACCCCACAAACAGCTGTACGGATTGAAGGGTGAAGAGCTGTTATCAGAAAATGACCTATTGTTTAAATAAAGTTTTTATGCTAAACACACAATATATAAGGTCACTAACTATATAAAAAAAAAAAAATAAGTCCTGCAGTTTTCGCACTGGCCACTAGGCCTAAAATATGGCCTATCTTGCAATGAGCTACATTGGCCATAGACACAATGTAGGAGAGTTTTCTAGGCATGCTCTGTGACCTATGGAGAGGTCAGGAGGGAGCTGATAAGCTGCGACATCACCTACTGTGAATGGATCCTGTGTTATCTATATAGAGGTGTTCCTTGTCATTCTACCGCTTGAAGATTGAGCCACATTGTGGCATCTTCAAACGGATCCGTCCCCATTGACTTACCTTGTAAGTCTGGACGGATCCCACGGATCCGCACGCCTCCGCACGGCCAGACGGACACCCGACACTGCCAGCGTTCAGCTGTCCGCCTGTCCGTGCGGAGGCGAGCGGAGCGGAGGCTGAACGCCGCCAGACTGATGCAGTCTGAGCGATCCGCTCCATTCAGACTGCATCAGGGCTGGACGGCTGCGTTCGGGTCCGCTCGTGAGCTCCTTCAAACGGAGCTCACGAGCGGACCGACGAACGCTAGTGTGAAAGTAGCCTAATTCTGGCTGTGGTGATAATGATAATGGCTACTGAACAGTTACCTGTACAGAAGAGTAAATCATGATCTATTATTAGACCTAGTGGTCAGTGTTAAAATTGCAGGAATATATACATGGTTTTTAAATATTTAGATATAGTGACATTGCAAATGGAAAAAAAATAAAAATAATCTAAAAAAAAAAAGTTTAACACCAAATGTGATTCAAACGATAGTTCATTTAATGATGACACATTTCCTTCAAGTCTGTTTATTCTTGCACTTTGAACTCACTAATATGTAATTTCTAGCAGAAACGATTGCAGCAGCAGTAGAAGCATGAGACATCTGTTCAGATCTCCTCGGCAAAGATGATAATGAAGATTTCATGTAATCTATGAAATACAGGGCAAATTAGACTGTTCGGATAGATCCTGACAGCATCAAAAAATATATAGCTTGAAAGAATGTCTTCTTTGAGGACCAGGCACTGCCAATTATGGGAGCTTGACCCGTAACTGAGGTTATAGGAAGACCACAGATGTCCACATAAAATCAAATTGCCATCTGTGTCGCATGCAATGCTGAGGTCAAGAAACAAGTGGGAATAATATCTTTAATGAGCAAAGTGATGCTCATTATCAATTCTCTTAAGTGTGGATGTGTCATCTGGAACGTAAAGGCCAAAATTTAAGCAGTTTTGGTCGATTCTAGAGGAATATTAATTGAGAAAAAAATTGAGTAATTAGCAAGGCCAATCAGAACTACACATGAATAAAGAAATATACTTTATACTTTATCATAGCTGAAATGAGTATTGTTAGGTCTTCATTTATTACTATCTCATATCATGAATAGAATTGGGAACTTGTGATAAAATAAGAAAATTCAATTATTCTTAAAAGCATGTAATACATGGATTTGTTGAGTCTACTAGAGTCAGAGTCACTCTTTACAGCAAGTTTTCAGCAGTTTCCCTAATATGGCATATGAATAGGGGTTGTCCACAACTATTTAAAGGACATCTGTCAGCAGACTTGTACCTAAGACACTGGCTGACCTGTTACATGTGCACTTGGCAGCTGAAGGCATCTGTGTTGGTCCCATGTTCATATGTGCCCGCAACGCTGAGAAAAATGATGTGTTATATGTTAATGAGCCTCTAGAGCAACGGGGTGTTGCCGTTAGAAATAGAGGCTTTGCTCTCTCTGGACCTGCTGTGCCCTCTGTACTTTGATTGACAGGGCCAGACATGATGACATTTACACTACCTGGCCCTGTCAATCAAAGTGAAGAGGGTGCTGCAGTTGCAGAGAGAGCAGAGCCTCTAGGTGTAATGGTAACGCCCCCGTTGCTCCTAGAGGCTCATTTGCATATATTAAAACATCATTTTTCTCAGCAATGCGGGCACATATGGACATGGGACCAACACAGATGCCTTCAGCTGCCAAATGTACATGTAACAGGTCAGCCAGTTTCATACAGTGAGGAACAGAAGTATTTGAACACCCTGCGATTTTGCAAGTTCTCCCACTGGTCTGAAATTCACATTGTAGTTGCATTCCCACTCTGAGAGACAGAATTTAAGAAAAATTCAGGAAATCACATTGTATGATTTTTAAAGAATTTATTTGTCTTGCACTGCTGAACATAAGTATTTGAACACCTGAGAAACAGCAAGAATTCTGGCTCCCAAAGACCTGTTACTGTGCCTTTAAAAAGTCCACCTCTACTCCACTCATTAGTCTAACTTAGTAGCACCTGTCTGAGCTCTTTAAAGACCCCTGTCCACCCCACAGTCAGTCAGACACCAACTACTACCATGGGCAAGACCAAAAAGCTGTCAAAAGACACCAGAGACAAAGTGGGCCAAAATCCCTGTTGCAGTGCGTGCACACCTGGTCAAGAACTACAGGAAACATATGACCTCCGTAATTGCAAACAAAGGCTTCTGTACCAAATATCAGCACTGATTTTCTCAGGTGTTCAAATACTTCAGCAGTGCAAGACAAATACATTCTTTAAAAATCATACAATGTGATTTCCTGATTTATAAATTTTTTTATTCTGTCTCTCAGAGTGGGACTGCACCTACAATGTGAATTTCAGACCCCTCCATGATTTCTAAGTGGGAGAACTTGCATAATTGCAGGGTATTCAAATACTTCTGTTCCTCACTGTAGGTACAAATCTGCTGACAGATGCCCTTTAAGTACATCCTCTCTTGTACATAACATAATCAAAACACTATATTTGAAATAGATTAATAACAAAGGTTATAGAGGTTTGTTGTACAACAAATTACAGTATATTAGTAAAAAAAAAAAAAGTCATATTAGGCTCTGTGCACACTACGTCGCAATTATAAATTCGGTCTACATGCCAAAAATAGCTTCCAATATATACGTACAAATGTATTCATATGATGCTATTCACCTTTCAGAGGTCAAAAATATTTAACTGCATAGGAAAGCACAGCAGACTGCCCTTTCCTATATGGTGGACTAAGTAAAAAAAAAATAATAAGTATACTGTATGGTACATGAGCTGTAGGGATGTACAGTGGCATATATCAGAGCTGTATACACCTCACAAAGGCTCGGACACATTGTGCACAGAGCCTGAAAGGGGTTGTCTCACTTCAGTAAATGGCCTTTATCATGTAGACTATGCGCCCCCCTACTGTCCCAGCCACTGGAATAGCTGGAGCTCTTTCCTATAATGTGCAAGCATGACCACCACAACGTCAGTTCTTTATATTATTATAGCTGTAATGGTAATGACCCACACAATAAAAGTAAAATGTCAAATTTAGCACACAGTGAATAGCTGTTTTTTTTTGTTTTTTTTATTTCACTTCACAAAGATTTTTTTCCCTATTTTTCAATACAGGTTATGATGAATTAATACAAGTATTCCCTATTCACAGGATATGTGATAAGAATGGGGGAGGGGCCAGGGTCTAACGCTGGGACCCCCCTTCTGATCACAAAAATGGGGGTCCTATGCCCTATCTCATGCACAATGCTGCTCCTTTAACTCTAGTGATACAGCCATAAGTGGCCGATTAATGTACTCAGGACAATTTGTGTTCCAGAAAAACCTGCAGCAACCTGAGGTTAGGAATTATTACTTTCACTGCTGTCATTGCAATGTCTGTCAAGCTTTGAGCTAAATTCTTAGATCTTTTGTAAACAGATTGGATGCTAGTCAAACATTGCATGACAACTGTAGTTTTTTCTGTGGGGTTGCGAGGCATCTCTAGAAGCCAGTCTGTCATAGACCGCTCAAGTCTTCAGTGCAAAACAGAAATTCAAAACTACCACTAAAACTCAGGGCAGAAATAAAGAAGGGAGGTTGACAGGACAGAAATTAGGACTGTGTGTATTTCTTCCTAAAGTAGAACAGTCTGAAAGGGGGTCCTACTTTGCCTGTTACTCAGGGTTCCATCTTCTATTTTCATAAAATAGCTTACGGAAAGGGGTTTTTCTAATGGAATAATCCCCTTTTAGTGTTAAAAGATTTTTCTGGGATTGAGATATTGATGGCCTATCCCTAGGATAGGCCATCAGTATTAGATCGGTGTGACAATCACACCAAAAACTCGACAGCACCGGAAGGCTCCATTCACTGTGTAGTTTCCAGCACCAGCATACTGCAGCTAATCTCCTTGAATGGGAGCCAAACAGACATCTGATCGGTGGGGGCGTCGGTTGTCAGTACCGGAAAATGCCATAAAAACCAATGCATGAAATACATATTCCAAATAGATTTAGAAACATGAATGTTTTAGTATTACAAAATAAGAAAAAATAAATAAATATTTATATATAATTAGATTATATAATTTAGATTATATTTTAATTATTACTAGCCATTATTTGAAGTGGTTGTTCTAGTGTATTCAGAAAACAAGTCATTTCTGACTTGCTAAATCTTAAATTTCTTCCTTTCATCATGCAACTGTAATAAAGCTTTGTGAACCCTTAGCTGAACTCTGATTTAAACAGTGTAACCTCCGTCAGTGTCTGATCTTGCCCTCTCTTGCACTATATTTCTCATGCTAAATTTGTACCCAGCGCACAGTTGCTGTGAAGCTATTCTAAGTCCAGCGAGTCATTAAAGTTTGGGCTCTTGCAGATTTCCTTGCAGAGGAACAGTCCATGATTAATCATTGTGCAGATGCGCCTCTCCCTTGTTAGTGAACCTACCGCAGAAAACTGTGGCAAAGGTGAAACTCCCACCAAGATACTTTTATGGCAGCGGCTTCTTATTCAGAATCGGCCTAGCACTACAGTACTTCCATATTACACATTACAGGTTCTTTATTCCACTGTAATGCTGCAAATGTTCAGATATATGGCTCAAATGTATTTGTAATTGCCAGCTGACCCCTATGTTCATCGACATTTCTGGCAAATATTTGTTCCTAGTTTAATGTATTTTTTTTATATTATAGATTGACTTCCTACTTGATTGTTCATAATCTCTGAAATGATAAATTAAGGGACCAGTAAGTCTCTGATATGAGTGGCCTAAGTTAGGCCTCTTTTACATGTCAGTGAATCGCAGCTGTGTGCTGCCCATGGTGTCCACAGCCCCTCACGTATCCATTGACTTTGTGTGTATTCACACATCAGTGGTTTTCCACTGACCGTGGTACTGTGGTGACACCACAAAAGTGAGCTTTTTCTGTTATTATGGATCTCTCATGCACATCACAGTATATCTGTCCGTGAAAACCACGGATACGACACAGACGCCATCTGGAGATGCTCTGGATATTAATTTTCAGCCTAGCATTGTCCGTGGAATATGAATGACACATGGACCAAACACAGATCCTTCATGAACATCTTTATGGAGAACTAGTGACCCTCTTGTCATGGATGTCTTCGCGAGACAAGGACGTGTGAAAGAGACCTTAAAGGGAGTCTGTCAGCAGATTTACCCCTTTTTAACAGTTGCCATTATGCTGTAGCCGCAAAACAGACGATTAACACGGTACCTTTAAACGCTTTGGTGGACTTTTAAATCTGCAAAAAACGAACTTTGATGAGGGCTCGCAAGTGCCCAGGGCGGAGTCCACCGTGTTGGAGCCCAGGCAGCTCTGCCTCTTCGGCTCTTATCCCCGCCCAGCCTCCTCCTCTGCTCGCCTATCTGTTGTCTTCTCCCCCTCAGCGAGATCCCGCGCCGACGCGATAACTTCCTTGGCCGGGGCATGCGCACTGCCATGCCCATTGCTGACACGGCATCGCAGTAGCTTATGCGCATGCCCCGGCCAAGGAAGTCATCGCGTCGGCGCGGGATCTCGCTGAGGGGGAGAGACAACAGATAGGCGAGCAGAGGAGGAGGCTGGGCGGGGATAAGAGCCGAAGAGGCAGAGCTGCCTGGGCTCCAACACGGTGGACTCCGCCCTGGGCACTTGCGAGCCCTCATCAAAGTTCGTTTTTTGCAGATTTAAAAGTCCACCAAAGCGTTTAAAGGTACCGTGTTAATCGTCTGTTTTGCGGCTACAGCATAATGGCAACTGTTAAAAAGGGGTAAATCTGCTGACAGACTCCCTTTAAGAAAGAAATTTATTCAATTAGCAGTTTTAATCCAAGAAGTGTTATACTCACGGGAAACTATGAGATTGAACCCCTATGATATATACAACCTACAAAAACCTATAAGCTATCATGTTAAACACCATTTTTTTTAAAGATAATTAAAAATCAATAAAATAATATTTATAGATGATGCCGTGTTTTGAACATTGGAATTTCTCCATAGCTAATCATGGTGTTAAGGACGCATCCTGAATGGTATACACAGTGCTCATTCAGCACCATGTGTACAGCAATCAAAAAGGAAGGGACAGCACCCTCTGTGGGTAATCAGTTGGCTCCCCTCTCCTGCAGTCGCATGATTTCCCTGCAGCTATAGACTCAACAAGGGCACTCAGAAATATCCTTGCAGAGTTGTATGTGCTCAGGCTGGACATTTGCCTCATCTGGCCTCATTGGTGGTGCACCACTGTTTGGTGGTCCACAAGCAGTTAAAGATGATTTCCTCACAATAGACATTTTTCACCAATCCAAGGGATTCCTTGGGGTACACTACCTGGACCAACACCAATGACTAGCCCCTGCCCTAGTCCTTCTCACTCCCCAACCACTTTGAGTGAAGCAGAGGTCAAGGGTGTGTGGTGCTGCTTCTTTCAAAGTCAATGTGAGTGATGGAGACAGCCAGGTACTTTGTTTGGCTGTTTTGGTTAACCCTGTAGTCAACAACCGTTGCTGCAATCAAACTTCTCACTGTGGTTGTGCAGTGAGGTGATACAGGTTTAAGACCCCAATTCTAGTCATGGAAGGGGCTCTCATCAATCAGATATGTATCAGCCATCCTGTGGATTGGTAATAAATGTCTATTGTGGGGGGAAACCTCATGTCCATTGTGGGCCCTAATGGGTACCTAAGCAGTAAAACGGTGGCAAATGTGAACTAGTGTAAAATAATAAATAAAACGCAAATTATGGAGTCAGCAGCATAATTATTCTTTCTTACTCGAGGCTACTGTCTCATTGAATTAACACCATCTGAATTATGTCCTACTCTTAAAGAAAATATGTATAAATATATTTACATATAATAGATCGTGGCATGATTTGTATGTATTTTCCAATCTAGTAATTTTTGTGGATTGACAGAGTAAGAACCCCAACAATTTGCTGTCATTTATGCAATCTGCTTGTTGTAGGCTTCTACTTTGTGTAACCTTATATGGTGTGTATGTTCTAAGAATTTGACATTTGTCACTGCAGATAATGGTCTCGGTATGCTTATTTATAGTCAGTGCAGTGTTATCATGTCCCAGTTTTCAACAGACCACAAGGTGGCATAAGTGAGCGCTTCAATAACGTGCACATGACAGTAGAATTCGTAGAACTAATTTAGAGTCTTCTCCATGCCAATGTTGTCTTTTATGTGAAGGTCACCTTCAGTATAATGACAGGGAAATTTGAGACAAAGGGATCTTTAGAATATGGAAGAAAATGAGGGGTTTTATGTGTTTACTAGACAGACGTTTAGCTATTTTAAGCGCAACATCAGTTCAGTTAAATGTTTGTGAACTGTCTTTGTAAAGTGCATTTGATGTAGGCCCCAAAATGTGTGCTATCAGTCCTCATCCTCATCATCATCTATCTGTGTGAATCTTGCAATAATATGGGGACAGGGATAGAGGAACTTGCCGATCATAAGAGTGTTCATTAGTGGTGCAGATCTTGTTAGAGCTAGTGGTCTATCTGCAGTAACACTGTAGCTACTCATTCAGTAGTGCTCATACCTACCCCAGGCAGACTTTTTACTATGTATCATTTTTTAAGAAAGCAACAGTGATATGACAAAACATATCAATGGGTAGCCCAAATATTATACGGGCATGATCACTACTACTCCATTCAGACAGACGACTTGGGGGCCTCCACTCTTGTGATTGCTGGGATCCCGAGCAATTCAATGTTTTTCACCTATCCTGTGGTTAGCTGATAAATGCTGTTTGTGGGATAGAAAGGTATTTTCATGTACTATATGATGTCTGATTTCCATTTTGTACATCAATCATGGCATAACCCCTTTAGCAATGGTTTTTTGCACCCATTTTTTCCAGATGTGAAGGGATCGCCTCCAGTTAAATGGAACCCTTTGTGAATTTTCCTTTTTACACTTTCCACCCATCTAAAAATAAACCTAGGGGAGAAGAGGTGTGCTTGCCTGTTTTCTTAACTGCGTACTATTTATACTGTGTGTGTGTGTGTATATATATATATATATATATATATATATATACTACTACTAATAAGGACCATGCATACAAATTATATTGCTACTTATATGTTTTTATTGGTGTCCAATAAAGAATTGTTTTATAAATCATTGGGTTATGGTCTTTTTCCCCCATTTTCTTTGGACTGTGACTTCCTCAGAAGATTGCTGCAGATAAATGCATAGATTAGAGGTTAGATGGCTATATGAACATTTCTGTATATTACAACGGCTGCAGGTCACATTGCACAAGGGTGCATACACACGACCATATGTATTTTGCAGTCCGCCAAAAAATGTGAATCAGGTCCGTGTGACATCAGGGTTGCATCTGGTTTTCTGGGGGGTTTTTTGCGGACACATTGTAACAATGTCTATTCTTGTATTTAAAACAGACAAGACTAGGACAGTAAAATAGTTTATAAGGCTGAAAAAAGACATAGTTCAGCCTGTTATGCTACAAGTTGATCCAGAGGAAGGCAAAAAACCCTGTGAGGTAGAAGCCAATTTTCCTCACTTTGGAATCAGTAAGGATTTTTTTCATCTAATCAGGCAATCAGAATAACCTCCTGGATCAACGACCCCTCTCTAGTAGCTACAGTATAACCTGTAATATTATTACGCTCCAGAAATACATCCAGGCCCCTCTTGCACTATTTTAGTGAACTCACCATCACCACCTCCTCAGGCGGAAAGTTCCATAGTCTCACTGCTCTTACCGTAAAGAATCCTCTTCTATGTTTGTGTACAAACCTTCTTTCCTCCAGACGCAGAGGATGTCCCCTCGTCACAGTCACAGTCCTGGGGATAAATAGATGATGGGAGAGATCTCTATACTGACCCCTGATAGATTTATACATAGTAATTAGATCTCCTCTCAGTCGTCTTTTTTTTCTAAAGTGAATAACCCTAATTTTGATAATCTTTCATGGTACTGTAGTCCTCTCCAACTCTGCTATGTCTGCCTTGTTCACAGGAGCCCAGAACTGTACACAGTACTCCATGTGTGGTCTGACTAGCGATTTGTAAAGTGGCAGGACTATGTTCTCATCACGGGCATCTATGCCCCTTTTGAAGCTATCCATTATCTTATTTGGCCTTGGCAGCAGCTGCCTGACACTGGTTTCTACAGCTTAGTTTGCGGTTCACCAAAATTCCTAGGTCCTTTTACATGTCAGTGTTACCCAGTGTTTTACCACTTAGTATGTACGGATGACTTGCATTATTCCTTCCCATGTGCATAACCTTACATTTGTCAGTGTTAAACCTCATCTGCCCCTTCTCTGCTGAAGCCTCCAATCTATCCAGATCCCTCTGTAGTAGTATACTGTCCTCTTCTGTGTTAATTACGTTACACAGTTTAGTGTCATCTGCAAAAATTGATATTTTACTCTGCAAGCCTAATACAAGATCATTAATAAATATATTGACGATAATAGGGCCGAATACTGACTCCTGTGGTACCCCACTAGTGACAGTGACCCAATCTGAGTATGTACCATTAATAACCACCCTCTGTTTTCTGTTACCGAGCCAGTTACTTACCCACATACAGACATTTTCCCCCAGTCCAAGCATTCTTATTTTATATACTAACCTTTTAAGTGGTACAGTGTCAAATGCTTTAGAGAAGTCCAGATATACGACATCCATTGATTTGCCATGGTCAAGTCTAGAACTTACTTCCTCATAGAAACTGATTAAATTAGTTTGACATGACCAATCCATCATGAAGCCATGCTGATATGGCATTGAGGTGCTCCAGGATAGCATCTCTTAGAAAACCTTCAAACAGTTTACCCACAACCATTTCTGGGCTCTGTTTTGGACCCTTTTTGAATATTGGCACCACATTTGCTATGCGCCAATCCTGTGGAACACTCCCTGTCAGTATAGAGTCCTTAAATAGTCTATCTTTTTCCAGGACAGTGCGCTGTCTGCGTTTTGTGCAGCCGCATTGAAATGAACGGGTTCGCATCCAATCCGCAAAAATTGTGGATCGAATGCATACCAAAAATATGGTTGTGTGAATGGAATCTAATGCACAATGGGTACATGGAACATCTCTTCTACTATCTCTATATATCTTAAAGGGGTTATTCCACAAAAAGTATTAATATGCAATGAATAGGTCATTTCAAATGAAATATTATTGCAATGTACATGCTGTACATGCTGTTTGATAGCACCATGTTCTGTTTATCCTTCTGGCCCACATTGTCGTGGATTTAGTGTTGGACTAAAATGGTCAGTAGTGTCCCTGATCCCCTCCCCATACCATTAATTCATCCTTACTTCTCAAGTCATAGAAATACATAGCTACCGGTATATATCTCTAGACAGTCTAGTCTCTCTCTAGGAGAAGGAAATTATGGGGGCATTACATATCTTTTGTGTCTCTGGGGTTATATGTGAGGAGCTATTTATGTATGCAGAGGAGGAAGGAGTTAACAAAGATTAAAATGTTTTCTAAGATTTTTTTAACTGATGATCTATTATCTGTCATCAGTATCTGATCGGTGGGATCCAACACCTAGGATTCCCGTCAGTCAGCTATTTGAGAAAGTACCAGCGCTAGCCATGTGAGGTCACATGGCCTAGGTGCCTCTCAGCCACCTTGAAGTGAACATTTCCCTCTAGGGACTCTCAGATGACAAAATTGGAGTCCTTTTTTATTCCTCTCCTTTCAGCTCAGACCACCATGATGGCTTCTCATTGCTAAGATTTGTCTCTATATGGTGCAGGACTCTGATGTCTTTGGCCACTCCCCGCTGCAGCACATATTCATGTGTTCTACGTACTATAACAGAGTGAGAGGTTTGTCTGGGAAAACAGGTATTTTCCTCCCAGCATGTGCTGCTGGGCTGATTTACAGCCAGGTGCGGTCAAATACCGGACTGGATTTTAAGTGCCAGTCCAGGTTTTTGAAGCACCTGGCTGTCCTTAAATAGGCAGCTGGGCTCAGAGGCGAGGTCTCTGTGTTGGGATCTGGGAGCCTTGTGTCTGGATGAAGGCTTGCTGCCTGTTTGGCATGAAAACTGTTTGGTGCTGCTATGTTCAAGGACTCTTTGAGGCAGAATTGCCACATGGTGTGAATTGCCACCAACACCGCAAGGTGACTTTTTGCTTGTTTATGACTGCTTGTTTTGTCACTTGCCTAAAGTGTGAATGAAACACTGAACTCATTGATCCAAATAACTTTTTGTTGCCTCTATACTTCGTCCGCTAATCCTGTCTACCAGAGCGAAACCCCACATTACACAAACTCCTCATCCTGCTTTACCAGTGTCTTTCCCCTTAGAGCTGGTCTATTTGCTGCCAAAAACTATAAAAACTCCAAAACCACTCGAAACCTTCCTTCCTTTTCTGTCTTTCTATAGTGGAAAAAATATATATATTTTTTTTTACCTGTCTTTGCATTTTTTTTCTTGACATTTTTGCTGCATTTTATTGTAACATTTTAGTGTTTGTGACAATTTCAAAGCTCCTCTAGGAAAAAATGCCAGAAAAAAACGACATACCTAGAGCATACTGTATTCTGTAAAATAGGCTAAGATGCACAAATGAAAAGCAAAAATGCTATGAAAGAAAAACATTTTCATAAAAAGGAAGTGAAAAAACCCTGTAAAAATGCCAAAAATAGCCATTATGTGAATCCACCTATATAGAGATCCAAGCTCAAGTTTCAGGCCTCCAACACAAAGCCTCCTTTACATTACACGAAACTAGTTCAACTATACTTTATCTTTTCGGTTTTCCACTAGAAAAAAGTTGTAGATAGTACGTTGTATTTTTTTGGGACCACAACCAACAAAGTTCCAAGCAAGCCAAGGCAATAACATGAACGTTATGTAAAATCCCTGCTAGAAGTTGGTCTCAGAGAATTGTCACTACACTGTATCATTTGCACAGTCTTTTCTCTTGCTTCCTTTAGCCTTTTTGTGAAACATTTATCTCCTTTCTGTGACAAATATCCACATACTGAGAATAAAGAACAGTGGCCCTTAAATATCCATTATTCCTGTGTCAAGTTGACGATAACATCACTGCAACCAGCTACATTTAGGGGGTACCATATCTACAGTGGAAAACAAAGTACTTGGGACAAAAGGCGAGTAGATTTGGGTGTAAGTTTGAGCACTGGAGCCTGAAGGAATGTTAATGCAGCTCTGAATTATAACACAGGCTGTAACTCAGGATCCATATACTGTATGTTGACCATTCTCTTTATTGTTTCTAGAGATAACTTTTTAGTGGAGACATTCAGTTGATTTTAGCATCATGTTTGAACAATACCTTGTCTGTGTCCAAAATCAAATTGTTAAAGCTAATCGCCGGTTTCATAATGAACTTTTTTTTTGTCTGCCCAGAGTACCCCAAACACTTCATATTATTGCCCCACATATCTGTTTTTCATGTCAGCACTTTACGTACCCTTATATCAGCATCTCTACATTCTGGAAGGATGTTTACAAGCAGGACTTCCTGTTTTCATCAGCTTCCTGCAGGGCTTTGAACCAAAGTCAACATGCTTAGTTCTGTAATGTATCACAGGACTCGCTCCACCTGCCACACTGTTCTCTCTGAATTACTCATGCCCACTGCACCTCTCCTTTCCATATTAGCTAAGAGGAGCAAGCCCTCTGAGATAGTACAGATCAAAGAATGCTGGTTTTAGGTAGAGAAGCCAATAGGAATCTGAATCTGATGAAAACAGGAAGTTCAGCAAGTAAACACTCTGCCAGGATGCAGTGATGCTGAAAAAAGGGGAAGTAAAGTGCTGACATGGAAAACAGTTATATGGAGCAAACATCTGCAGCATTTTTGAGAGATATGAAAAAATCATTATGAAAACAGAGAACCCCTTTAATGCTCTATAAATTACAAACATGATTCCTTCAGTAATAGAAGTAGCACTCCTTTTCCTCTAAAGATAAGAGCTTGTCACATCTTTCCCACAAATAGTTATTTTTTAACATTTTTGACAATGTAAAAACTCATTGGAAAGCATACATCATACATTATGGCTGACATTCATTCCTGTATGCTTGCATTAACCATGCTAGTTTACACTCCGTACAGCACTGATAGAATCAGAGCTAAACTAGTTCATAATGTCAACTTGATGCATTAAAATGTATTGCCACTTCTGCTAGGGTTGATTAAAGAAGCTTACAGTCAGAGTTTTCTCTAGTAAAGCTGCACATTTAATATCATGCCGGAATGATGTACCACTTCTGAGAATAGTTTTATAACTTGTCAGTATTTTACATTAGTATGACGACTTGATATGTAAAAAAAGGTTTCATCACTCGTCTTGGAATCGACTTGCCTGGCATACGGTATCTTGGAATGTCAGTGGTGGTGTATTTTTGGTATCAGTGCCTGAACAATGGTGTTTCAGAAGCTGTTCTTGCTGTGTCTTTGATGTCCTCTGTAAGCTGATTACACACATAAAATGCTTGGTGTCTTCTCTGGCCAAGAACATCTGTTTTTGAACCAGAAACCATTTCTTTTGATGACTGTCCAGGTGGTATGTCTCTCAGACATGAGAACTGTACATGTGCCGGCCAGATCTCATGGATCCTCTTATAAATTATGTGTCCTTTGACAACTGGGCCCCAATAAAAACATAGGACTTGGCATCCGTTCTCATAGCGAAGCCTTGAAAATTTTATGATCATAATGTGATTTTATTCTGCAGAATATTTTGCAAATGCTAAACCTTTTCTGATATTAACAATGGGCAGAAGCCGGTATGTGTTATTGCTCTGGTTTTCCACTGTATGTAGTATTTCTCCTGGTTCTACCTGATATTCAGTAAAGTATGAGCAGTGCAATTACTGCCTGATTTTTTTTTCTTACTTCCAGTCTACACCTACATATATCCTTTATTTTTTTTCCCCCCGTCGTTCAGATACAGAGATACTTGGACTAGATGCAGGCAGTGGGATAGCAGCCTGGAAGCTGAATGAACAGCTCTTCCCATGCGATGTTTGTGGAAAAGTATTTGGTCGACAGCAGACTTTATCTCGACATCTGTTATTGCACACAGGTACAGCTTCTATTATTTTGAATTCTGCGACGAACACTATTAAAATGTTAATATAATCATTTATGAAGGTAACTGTAGTTTTGTAATGCATTTCTTTTACCTTTAGTGCTCCTATCTTCCATTCTGGGCTGTGGTCACATGACCATGTCCATGTAGGTCTTTCTTACTTCCTCTGATCTTATATCCATGGACATGTCAAAGCAACAACGAGGGCAGTGATAGGAGAGTGTGTATGTAACTAGTGGAGGGGAAAAGCTAAAAACTAGCTGGGTGTTGTTAGGGGCGGTGCTAGAGCTGTGGCAGGGGAAGGAGAAGTGCATCATGGGTTTGGTTGGATACAGCAACAGGAAGTGCTACATACAGGATGGAAACAAACCAAAATTATTTCTCCACCTGGTGAAAATGGGTAAGGAGAGTACTCATTGAAAAAAGAAAAAGCATGGGGAAGATATACATGTTGTAAGCAACTACATGAGCATATCTGTTAAAAATCACAGTGCTCCCCTTAGCTTCCTGTCGGGAACAAAAAATGCATAATAGTGAACATCCCATTTGTACCATCTCTGTATTTTGTGATACCAGACTGTACATGGACAGCAATAAATAGGATTTCTCTCATCCTTTAATTGGGTAGATGTTTTAACTTTTCGTATATAATATTGCACACGTGGTGGAAGACTACACATTTAAAACTACCTAACTGATTTCCATAGCCTATTGTAGCTTATATTGCTTATTACTCCTGTTTTTGTATTTCCTATACAGAAGAGAGGAAGTATAAGTGCCATTTGTGCCCATATGCTGCAAAGTGCCGGGCAAACCTGAATCAGCACCTAACTGTTCATGCAGTAAAGTTGGTAAGCACTGATACTGAAGATATCGTCAGTGCAGTCATTTGTGATGCCAATGAGAAGAAGAAGAACCCATACTACTATAGGTGAGACACACTGATACACTTGTGTGCTCTTCTCAGTACTGCATATACTATAATATGTTTTCAACCATGAAGTCAACGATTGATTATACTAATGTCAAATGTTGAATTGATATTCATGTTTGGGGATTATGTGATTTAGGAAACTCAATTTGAATTTGTAGAAAGTTATCTCCATTCGTAACTACTCTGAATTATATAGACTAAAGACCATCTGAAGTCTATAGTACCCACAAAATCTGTTCATGATAAGGACAGCCCTTTGGGTTCATGAAGTCATACATTAAAGTACCTCTTGCAGCTAATTATTTGGAGTCCCTGTAGTAAGACACCCTATTATGCCACATGTGGCCAAAACATGGGGCTCCCTTGAGGGCAAATGCTGCAAGATTTTGTAGGTAATACCTTGGTTTTACCTGCAAAATTGTGTCACCATGGACCGCTGTGGGTGGGCAGGGTTTCCCCCAAATGCGACAGCCAGATCACACAAACCTTATGGACATCTTTGCTGACAATTTTTTATATATTATATTTATTTTGGGTTAAAATAATTTTTCAGTTGGTCTTTAATAAAAAAAAAATTGCAACACTTTTTCCTCTTCAGTTGTATTATCGTGAGATCAAAAGTTTGTGTTCAATGGAGCTGAGCTCTCTGTTCCAAAAGTAAGGGGGTCATTTACTATCAGATATATGCCAGTTTCTGGTGTATAGCTGTTGCAGATTGCGGAGCAAAGGTTATTTGCGCCGCAATCTGCGACTTTTACCTGCTCACGCTAGGTCTAAAAAAGGTGGCATGTGAGGAAGGGGACGGGCTGGCAGGCCTGTTTCATTTATCATTTTTAGAGTTGAGCGAACACCTGGATGTTCGGGTTCGAGAAGTTCGGCCGAACATCCCGGAAATGTTCGGGTTCGGGATCCGAACCCGATCCGAACTTCGTCCCGAACCCGAACCCCATTGAAGTCAATGGGGACCCGAACTTTTCGGCACTAAAAAGGCTGTAAAACAGCCCAGGAAAGAGCTAGAGGGCTGCAAAAGGCAGCAACATGTAGGTAAATCCCCTGCAAACAAATGTGGATAGGGAAATGAATTAAAATAAAAATTAAATAAATAAAAATTAACCAAAATCAATTGGAGAGAGGTTCCATAGCAGAGAATCTGGCTTCCCGTCACCCACCACTGGAACAGTCCATTCTCAGATATTTAGGCCCCGGCACCTAGGCAGAGGAGAGAGGTCCCGTAACAGAGAATCTGTCTTCATGTCAGCAGAGAATTAGTCTGCATGTCATAGCAGAGAATGAGGCTTCACGTCAGCCACCACTGCAACAGTCCATTGGCATATATTTAGGCCCAGCACCCAGGCAGAGGAGAGAGGTCCCGTAACAGACAATCTGGCTTCATGTCAGCAGAGAATCAGTCTTCATATCATAGCAGAGAATCAGGCTTCACGTCACCCACCACTGTAAGAGTCAATTTTCATAAATTTAGGCCCAGAACCCAGGCAGAGGAGAAAGGTCCCGTAACAGACAATCTGGCTTCATGTCAGCAGAGAATCAGTCTTCATATCATAGCAGAGAATCAGGCTTCACGTCACCCACCACTGTAAGAGTCAATTTTCATAAATTTAGGCCCAGAACCCAGGCAGAGGAGAAAGGTCCCGTAACAGACAATCTGGCTTCATGTCAGCAGAGAATCAGTCTTCATATCATAGCAGAGAATCAGGCTTCACGTCACCCACCACTGTAAGAGTCAATTTTCATAAATTTAGGCCCAGAACCCAGGCAGAGGAGAAAGGTCCCGTAACAGACAATCTGGCTTCATGTCAGCAGAGAATCAGTCTTCATATCATAGCAGAGAATCAGGCTTCACGTCACCCACCACTGTAAGAGTCAATTTTCATAAATTTAGGCCCAGAACCCAGGCAGAGGAGAAAGGTCCCGTAACAGACAATCTGGCTTCATGTCAGCAGAGAATCAGTCTTCATATCATAGCAGAGAATCAGGCTTCACGTCACCCACCACTGTAAGAGTCAATTTTCATAAATTTAGGCCCAGAACCCAGGCAGAGGAGAAAGGTCCCGTAACAGACAATCTGGCTTCATGTCAGCAGAGAATCAGTCTTCATATCATAGCAGAGAATCAGGCTTCACGTCACCCACCACTGTAAGAGTCAATTTTCATAAATTTAGGCCCAGAACCCAGGTAGAGGAGAAAGGTCCCGTAACAGACAATCTGGCTTCATGACAGCAGAGAATCAGTCTGCATGTCATAGCAGAGAATCAGGCTTCACGTCAGCCACCACTGCAACAGTCCATTGTCATAAATTTAGGCCCAGCACCCAGGCAGAGGAGAGAGGTCCCGTAACAGACAATCTGGCTTCATGTCAGCAGAGAATTAGTCTGCATGTCATAGCAGAGAATCAGGCTTCATGTCAGCCACCACTGCAACAGTCCATTGGCATATATTTAGGCCTAGCACACAGGCAGAGGAGAGGTTCATTCAACTTTGGGTAGCATCGCAATATAATGGTAAAATGAAAATAAAAATAGGATTGAATGAGGAAGTGCCCTGGAGTCCAATAATATATGGTTATGGGGAGGTAGTTAATGTCTAATCTGGACAAGGGACGGACAGGTCCTGTGGGATCCATGCCTGGTTCATTTTTATGAACGTCAGCTTGTCCACATTGGCTGTAGACAGGCGGCTGCGTTTGTCTGTAATGACGCCCCCTGCCGTGCTGAATACACGTTCAGACAAAACGCTGGCTGCCGGGCAGGCCAGCACCTCCAAGGCATAAAAGGCTAGCTCTGGCCACGTGGACAATTTAGAGACCCAGAAGTTGAATGGGGCCGAACCATCAGTCAGTACGTGGAGGGGTGTGCACACGTACTGTTCCACCATGTTAGTAAAATGTTGCCTCCTGCTAACACGTTGCGTATCAGGTGGTGGTGCAGTTAGCTGTGGCGTGTTGACAAAAGTTTTCCACATCTCTGCCATGCTAACCCTGCCCTCAGAGGAGCTGGCCGTGACACAGCTGCCTTGGCGACCTCTTGCTCCTCCTCTGCCTTGGCCTTGGGCTTCCACTTGTTCCCCTGTGACATTTGGGAATGCTCTCAGTAGCGCGTCTACCAACGTGCGCTTGTACTCGCGCATCTTCCTATCACGCTCCAGTGCAGGAAGTAAGGTGGGCACATTGTCTTTGTAGCGTGGATCCAGCAGGGTGGCAACCCAGTAGTCCGCACAGGTTAAAATGTGGGCAACTCTGCTGTCGTTGCGCAGGCACTGCAGCATGTAGTCGCTCATGTGTGCCAGGCTGCCCAGGGGTAAGGACAAGCTGTCCTCTGTGGGAGGCGTATCGTCATCGTCCTGCCTTTCCCCCCAGCCACGCACCAGTGATGGACCCGAGCTGCGTTGGGTGCCACCCCGCTGTGACCATGCTTCATCCTCATCCTCCTCCACCTCCTCCTCATCCTCGTCCTCCTCGTCCTCCAGTAGTGGGCCCTGGCTGGCCACATTTGTACCTGGCCTCTGCTGTTGCAAAAAACCTCCCTCTGAGTCACTTCGAAGAGACTGGCCTGAAAGTGCTAAAAATGACCCCTCTTCCTCATCCTCCTCCTCCTCCTCCTGGGCCACCTCCTGTTCCATCATCGCCCTAAGTGTTTTCTCAAGGAGACATAGAAGTGGTATTGTAACGCTGATAACGGTGTCATCGCCACTGGCCATGTTGGTGGAGTACTCGAAACAGCGCAACAGGGCACACAGGTCTCGCATGGAGGCCCAGTCATTGGTGGTGAAGTGGTGCTGTTCTGTAGTGCGACTGACCCGTGCGTGCTGCAGCTGAAACTCCACTATGGCCTGCTGCTGCTCGCACAGTCTGTCCAGCATGTGCAAGGTGGAGTTCCACCTGGTGGGCACGTCGCATATGAGGCGGTGAGCGGGAAGGCCGAAGTTACGCTGTAGCGCAGACAGGCGAGCAGCAGCAGGATGTGAACGCCGGAAGCGCGAACAGACGGCCCGCACTTTATGCAGCAGCTCTGACATGTCGGGGTAGTTGTGAATGAACTTCTGCACCACCAAATTCAGCACATGCGCCAAGCAAGGGATGTGCGTCAAATTGGCTAGTCCCAGAGCTGCAACGAGATTTCGCCCATTATCACACACCACCAGGCCGGGCTTGAGGCTCACCGGCAGCAACCACTCGTCGGTCTGTTGTTCTATACCCCGCCACAACTCCTGTGCGGTGTGGGGCCTGTCCCCCAAACATATGAGTTTCAGAATGGCCTGCTGACGTTTACCCCGGGCTGTGCTGAAGTTGGTGGTGAAGGTGTGTGGCTGACTGGATGAGCAGGTGGAAGAAGAGGAGGAGGAAGCCGAGAAGGAGGAGGTGGCAACAGGAGGCAAAGAATGTTGCCCTGCGATCCTTGGCGGCGGAAGGACGTGCGCCAAACAGCTCTCCGCCTGGGGCCCAGCTGCCACTACATTTACCCAGTGTGCAGTTAGGGAGATATAGCGTCCCTGGCCGTGCTTACTGGTCCACGTATCTGTGGTTAGGTGGACCTTGCCACAGATGGCGTTGCGCAGTGCACACTTGATTTTATCGGATACTTGGTTGTGCAGGGAAGGCACGGCTCTCTTGGAGAAGTAGTGCCGGCTGGGAACAACATACTGTGGGACAGCAAGCGACATGAGCTGTTTGAAGCTGTCTGTGTCCACCAGCCTAAATGACAGCATTTCATAGGCCAGTAGTTTAGAAATGCTGGCATTCAGGGCCAGGGATCGAGGGTGGCTAGGTGGGAATTTACGCTTTCTATCAAATGTTTGTGAGATGGAGAGCTGAACGCTGGCGTGTGACATGGTTGAGACGCTTGGTGACGGAGGTGGTGGTGGTGGTGTTGGTGGTACATCCCCTGTTTGCTGGGCGGCAGGTGCCAACGTTCCTCCAGAGGCGGAGGAAGAGGCCGAGGCGGCAGCAGCAGAATAGGCCGAGGCGGCAGCAGCAGAAGAGGTAGCAGGGGGAGCCTGAGTGACTTCCTTGGTTTTAAGGTGTTTACTCCACTGCAGTTCATGCTTTGCATGCAGGTGCCTGGTCATGCAGGTTGTGCTCAGGTTCAGAACGTTAATGCCTCGCTTCAGGCTCTGATGGCACAGCGTGCAAACCACTCGGGTCTTGTCGTCAGCACATTGTTTGAAGAAGTGCCATGCCAGGGAACTCCTTGAAGCTGCCTTTGGGGTGCTCGGTCCCAGATGGCGGCGGTCAGTAGCAGGCGGAGTCTCTTGGCGGCGGGTGTTCTGCTTTTGCCCACTGCTCCCTCTTTTGCTACGCTGTTGGCTCGGTCTCACCACTGCCTCTTCCTCCGAACTGTGAAAGTCAGTGGCACGACCTTCATTCCATGTGGGGTCTAGGACCTCATCGTCCCCTGCATCGTCTTCCACCCAGTCTTGATCCCTGACCTCCTGTTCAGTCTGCACACTGCAGAAAGACGCAGCAGTTGGCACCTGTGTTTCGTCATCATCAGAGACATGCTGAGGTGGTATTCCCATGTCCTCATCATCAGGAAACATAAGTGGTTGTGCGTCAGTGCATTCTATGTCTTTCACCGCTGGGGAAGGGCTAGGTGGATGCCCTTGGGAAACCCTGCCAGCGGAGTCTTCAAACAGCATAAGAGACTGCTGCATAACTTGAGGCTGAGACAGTTTCCCTGGTATGCATGGGGGTGATGTGACAGACTGATGGGGTTGGTTTTCAGGCGCCATCTGTGCGCTTTCTGCAGAAGACTGGGTGGGAGATAATGTGAACGTGCTGGATCCACTGTCGGCCACCCAATTGACTAATGCCTGTACCTGCTCAGGCCTTACCATCCTTAGAACGGCATTGGGCCCCACCATATATCGCTGTAAATTCTGGCGGCTACTGGGACCTGAAGTAGTTGGTACACTAGGACGTGTGGATGTGGCAGAACGGCCACGTCCTCTCCCAGCACCAGAGGGTCCACTAACACCACCACGACCATGTCCACGTCCGCGTCCCTTACTAGATGTTTTTCTCATTGTTATGGTTCACCACAACAACAAATATATTATTTGGCCCAATGTATTGTATTCAAATTCAGCGGGATATAAATTTGAGGCCTAGTATTTAGGCGCTGGGTGACCGGTATGGATTTAGTGACAGAATTAGACTTGGAAATGCACAGAAGCGTGTGTGTGTGAAGTTATTCTGAATGACCCAATGTGCACCTTGAATATTATATACCCTTTTAGGGATAGATTTCAAATAGCTCTGATATAGCAGAAACCACTAAATTATGAAATTGCTAAATTGGGAATTGTACTTCAACCCAGAACAAAAAATGTGCTTTGACGGACACTAAATATCTTGCCCAGCAACAACAGTACAACGGTGGGTAACGAGAGATTTAGAGGGAATTAAATTTGAGGCCTAGTATTTAGGCGCTGGGTCACCGGTATGGATTTAGTGACAGAATTAGACTTGGAAATACACAGTAGCGGGTGTGTGTGAAGTTATTCTGAATGACCCTATGTGCACCTTCAATATTATATACCCTTTTTGGGATAGATTTCAAATAGCTCTGATATAGCAGAAACCACTAAATTATGAAATTGCTAAATTGGGAATTGTACTTCAACCCAGAACAAAAAATGTGCTTTGACGGACACTAAATATCTTGCCCAGCAACAACAGTACACCGGTGGGTAACGAGAGATTTAGAGGGAATTAAATTTGAGGCCTAGTATTTAGGCGCTGGGTCACCGGTATGGATTTAGTGACAGAATTAGACTTGGAAATACACAGTAGCGGGTGTGTGTGAAGTTATTCTGAATGACCCTATGTGCACCTTCAATATTATATACCCTTTTTGGGATAGATTTCAAAAAGCTCTGATATAGCAGGAACCACTAAATTATGAAATTGCTAAATTGGGAATTGTACTTCAACCCAGAACAAAAAATGTGCTTTGACGGGCACTAAATAACTTTCCCAGCTACAACAGGACAACGGTAACGAGAGATTTAGAGGGATTTAAATTTGAGGCCTAGTATTTAGGCGCTGGGTGACAGGTATGGGTTTAGTGACAGAATTAGACTTGGAAATACACAGTAGCGGGTGTGTGTGAAGTTATTCTGAATGACCCTATGTGCACCTTCAATATTATATACCCTTTTTGGGATAGATTTCAAATAGCTCTGATATAGCAGAAACCACTAAATTATGAAATTGCTAAATTGGGAATTGTACTTCAACCCAGAACAAAAAATGTGCTTTGACGGACACTAAATATCTTGCCCAGCAACAACAGTACAGCGGTGGGTAACAAGAGATTTAGAGGGAATTAAATTTGAGGCCTAGTATTTAGGCGCTGGGTCACCGGTATGGATTTAGTGACAGAATTAGACTTGGAAATACACAGTAGCGGGTGTGTGTGAAGTTACTCTGAATGACCCTATGTGCACCTTCAATATTATATACCCTTTTTGGGATAGATTTCAAATAGCTCTGATATAGCAGGAACCACTAAATTATGAAATTGCTAAATTGGGAATTGTATTTCAACCCAGAACAAGAAATGTGCTTGAACGGACACTAAATAACTCGCCCAGCTACAGCACTAGGGACAGATTTAGCTGGATATAAATTTGAGGCCTAGTATTTAGGCGCTGGGTGACCGGTATGGATTTAGTGACAGAATTAGACTGGGATATGGCCAAAAAATGAACAGACTATTGCTGGTTAAATGCACTTGGTGTGACAGCTTCACCCTGATGTAGGCTTTAGCCAAAAAACAACCACACCATTGAGGGTTAAATGCACTTGGTGACAGGCGCAGCTTGCCCCTGATTTTGTATATGGCCAAAAAATGAACAGACTATTGCTGGTTAAATGCACTTGGTGTGACAGCTTCACCCTGATGTAGGCTTTAGCCAAAAAACAACCACACCATTGAGGGTTAAATGCACTTGGTGACAGGCGCAGCTTGCCCCTGATTTTGTATATGGCCAAAAAATGAACAGACTATTGCTGGTTAAATGCACTTGGTGTGACAGCTTCACCCTGATGTAGGCTTTAGCCAAAAAACAACCACACCATTGAGGGTTAAATGCACTTGGTGACAGGCGCAGCTTGCCCCTGATTTTGTATATGGCCAAAAAATGAACAGACTATTGCTGGTTAAATGCACTTGGTGTCACAGCTTCACCCTGATGTAGGCTTTAGCCAAAAAACAACCACACCATTGAGGGTTAAATGCACTTGGTCGCAGCTTGTGCTGGCGCACCACAAGACACAAAATGGCCGCCGATCACCCCAGAAAAATGAGACTGACAAACGGTCTGTGCAGCCTAAAAACAGTGAGCAATTGAGGATCAGCAGCTCAATGATCCACAGCTGCAGATCGATCAGTTAATCAAGTCCTTTGGAGGAGTTAATCTGCCTAATCTCGCCCTACTGTCGCAGCCGCAACCTCTCCCTACGCTAATCAGAGCAGAGTGACGGGCGGCGCTATGTGACTCCAGCTTAAATAGAGGCTGGGTCACATGGTGCTCTGGCCAATCACAGCCATGCCAATAGTAGGCATGGCTGTGATGGCCTCTTGGGGCAAGTAGTATGACGCTTGTTGATTGGCTGCTTTGCAGCCTTTCAAAAAGCGCCAAGAAAGCGTCACAAAAGCGCGAAGAAAGCGACGAACACCGAACCCGAACCCGGACTTTTACGAAAATGTCCGGGTTCGGGTCCGTGTCACGGACACCCCAAAATTCGGTACGAACCCGAACTATACAGTTCGAGTTCGCTCATCCCTAATCATTTTCTACGCCTGTTTTAGGCATAGAAAATTGGCTAAATTTCAGCCAGCAAGGAAGCTGGCTTATAATTAGACCGGTGGTGGATGTGCCGAAGTTATGTAAAGGCCGGCGCTGGTCTCAATAAATGACCCCCTAAGTGTTTTCTACTCTCCTGGTCCCTCCTAGTTAGTATGCATGTAAAGTTACCTCTTACTGCAGAAATATGGCCAGGTATAAACATAACTAAATAACTTCATGGAATTAAAGGTGAAAAACCAATTAAAAACTTTGCTTGACATCAGTCTTCAGTCTTACTGCATCTGCAAACTGTTTCTTTTCCTTCTCAGTGAATCTGTCAGAGAGCTGCTCTGATGGCTTGATCTGTAGCCCTTATCTTTACTAACATCTCATAAACACTCATTTAAGCTAAATACTTGGTAAAAGCTCTATTACACAGGCAGATAGAGCAGACAATTGTCTGGAGCAAAGCCTTCCCTCCCGGCAATCGTCTGCTTGCTAGAGGAGTAGATTGCGGCTATTACATGCAGCAATCTCCTCCTCGGTATAAGGACGAGCAATCGCTAATGCACCGCTCGTCCCTATACTGTCTCATTGTTTGCTGGCAGCAGAGCGTCTATTACACAGCGTGATCTGCCACCGGCAAATCAGGATTTTCTAACATGTTAAAAGATCCCGATTACCCAATGGCGGCAGTATTACATTAACAAGCTTTCCCAATAATAATCTGCCTATGTAATAGAGCCTTAAGAATTTAGCATAATGAGTGTTTATGAGCTGTCAGTGGAGATAAGGTCTACAGATTACTGTGAAGAAGAAGCAACAGTCTACAGATTACTGTGAAGAAGAAGCAACGGTCTACAGATGCATTGAAACTGAAAGTTTTAGAGGAAAAAAATTGGAAATTTTTAATAAAGATCAACTGAAAAAAAAAGATTTTTAGTCCAGAATAAGTAGAATGCATTAATAATTTTCAAAAAATGCTGTGAAGCATGTCCATAGTCTATAACCCTTTCACTGCCATACGGTAGGTGTTTGGACATTTTGTACCAGTTTTGACATGTACAAATAAAGCCTAAATTGCTAAATAAAAACCATATTAACACCCCATACCCATATATTTTCTTAAAGTTTTCATGCCATTTTGCATCCCAAATTTTTTATTTTCATAAAAATTGCATAAAAGTTTATATTAATGGGTAAAAGTGTGACCCGAGTAGATAGTTATACGCAGCACACCTCCCATGTGCAGAGTTCATACATACGGTTTAGACATAAATTTAGATGCACATATCTTCATCTGGTTTTAAGATAAAAAAATAAAAATAAAGTAACAACCTATAAATTACAGGGACTACATCCCTTAAAAAGTAAGTGCACCCCAAAACCTGTATATTTCCTGAAAGCGGATGGTTGCCGTTGCCTTGACGAACTGTTGACAACCACGTCCACCTTCATGTCACTTTGTGACAAACAGGAATAAAAAAATAAATCCACACAAACATTTAGACCTAAAACTCCCACTGAAGCAGAAGCTTATACATAAAAACAATGTAAAAATAATATTTTAAGGTGTGCAAAACTCATATACCACACGCATCATACTTTAACAAGAGTTGTACTCTTAAAAATAGTGAAACAGAGACCGTGTCATTCACGGTCATCAACCACATATGTGTTACAAAATATGTACTGTACATGGCAAACAGCTGCTATGCTATCAAAATGCTATGTATAAAACGATAAACTAGTAATTAATGGCACACAACCATCTTCACGCAGCTTTGCAGAAAACAGTGATTATAAACAAAACAAAATTCAAATTTGCGGCTAAAATGTGAAGACTGTAAGATGTGAATAGTTCATACATACCACACATGTCTACAATTTGAAAAAATGCCAGAATGCTAAATATTAGGAATTATTTAGTCAGGTCCATAAATATTGGGACATTGACACAATTTTTTTCTGATGATGCGTATAGTGGGCGACGGTGTCCAGCACTCCAATCAGATTGTAGGGGTGTGTCTAAGGACACTATTGGTTGGCAGTGCTTTGTCCTTTGTAACTGATAGGATGGCTAACCTGTCAATTAGTTTACACACTATTTAAACCAGGGTCACTCATGGCTGCCCATTAACCCCTGAAGAAGCCAGAATACTGGCGAAACATGTCAGGGGGCAGTGTTAGTTTTTAATCGCTGTGCACCACTCCACTGTTAACCAGCAACTAGCGGTCAGGCTGGCCGACGTTGCTTGGTTTGGTTTAGCAATCAAGTTAGTTGTGGTTTTGGCTACTGTGCACCGAGTCAGTGTTGCGGTGTTAGTTGCCACTAATCCCAGTCTGAGATCAACTGAGACGCTTTATGCACCATTCACATAGTGGGTTGATATTTCCATTTCTCCCACCACTCTATATGGTTGTTATCACAACCATTCTCAGCTGGCAGAGTCACCGCGGATGGTGGTACGGTAATGTTCTGCCCTTACAGTGGTAAGGGTGAGAGAGAGTGCACATCTCTTCACCCCGCCTAATTGTCAAAGCAATACACCTATCAGTGAAGTGGTGCACTGTGTTTTTAACACCCCTTAATTTTTTGGTTCTGTTTAAGTTCAATTAAAGAGTGCACATCGCACACACTTGGCATTTAGGTTTTACTTGTATTGAAATAAAAGTGAAGTATTAATTTATACCTGGGTCAAGACAGGTTCTATTGCCTGGATAGGCATTTGGAAATAAACTACCGTATTTTTCGCCCTATAAGACGCACCGGCCCATAAGACGCACCTAGGTTTTTAAGGAGGAAAAAATAAAATAAAAAAATTTGAACCAAAAGGTGTGCCTAATGGTGTTATGTGGGATCTGGGGATGGCACTGTTATGGGGGGGTCGGTGGATGGCATTGTTATGAGGATCTGTGGATGGTACTGTTATAGGGGTCTGTGGATGGCACTGTTATGGGGGGTCCGTGGATGGCACGGTTATGGGGATCTGTGGATGGCACGGTTATGGGGATCTGTGGATGGCACGGTTATGGGGATCTGTGGATGGCACGGTTATGGGGATCTGTGGATGGCACGGTTATGGGGATCTGTGGATGGCACGGTTATGGGGATCTGTGGATGGCACGGTTATGGGGATCTGTGGATGGCACGGTTATGGGGATCTGTGGATGGCACGGTTATGGGGATCTGTGGATGGCACGGTTATGGGGATCTGTGGATGGCACGGTTATGGGGGGCACTGTGGATGGCACGGTTATGGGGGGCACTGTGGATGGCACGGTTATGGGCGGCACTGTGGATGGCACTGTTATTGGGGACTGTGGATGGCACTGTTATGGGGGATCTGTTGATGACACATAAATAGCATTTTACGCTATGTGTCCACAGACCCCCATAACAGTGCCATCCATAGAATGACCCCCAATAGGGATGAGGGGCCGGCATCCAGCTCTGTAATTACAGCGGGCCCGGTGCAGTCACTGTATTCTGCTACACCGGGCCCGCTCACTGTAGGAATCCTAACTGCAGGCAATGCTAACAGTCTTTTATCCAGCCTGTACTTACGATACTAACTTTCCGGCAGGCAGCGGGCAGGAGGCTGAACTGGTGGGCGGGCGCTTACAACGTAACTCACTATGTCACGCGCCGGCTCTCCCTTCTTCATTCATAAAGTGGGCGGAGCCGGCGCGTGACATAGTGAGTTACGTTGTAAGCGCCCGCCCACCAGTTCAGCCTCCTGCCCGCTGCCTGCCGGAAAGTTAGTATCGTAAGTACAGGCTGGATAAAAGACTGTTAGCATTGCCTGCAGTTAGGATTCCTACAGTGAGCGGGCCCGGTGTAGCAGAATACAGTGACTGCACCGGGCCCGCTGTAGTTACAGACCTGGATGCCGGCCCCTCCTCCCTCATCCATGCCCACTAATACACCCGCCACCGCGCTGCGCAGCATGCGGTCGGCGGTATACAAAGTCAAGTATTCGCCACATAAGACGCACTGCCTTTCCCCCCACAATTTTGGGGGGGAAAAAGTGCGTCTTATAGGGCGAAAAATACGGTAGTAAAATTACCTTACCCAGGTCAGGTCCTAATTATATTAATTTCGACATTGACACAATTCTAACATTTTTGGCTCTATATACCACCACAATGGATTTGAAATGAAACAAACAAGATGTCCTTTACCTGCAGACTGTCAGCTTTAATTTGAGGGTATTTACATGCAAACCAGGTGAACGGTGTAGGAATTACAACAGTTTTCATATGTGCCTCCCACTTGTTAAGGGACCAAAAGTAATGGGGCAATTGGCTTCTCAGCTATTTGAATTTGGAATCTGTTGCTGTCAACTCTCAAGATGAGATCCAAAGAGCTGTCACTATCAGTGAAGCAAGCCATCATTAGGCTGAAAAAACAAAACAAACCCATCAGAGAGATAGCAAAAACATTAGGCATAGCCAAAACAACTGTTTGGAACATTCTTAAAACAAAGGAACGCACCGGCGAGCTCGGCAACACCAAAAGACCCGGAAGACCACTGGTGGTGGATGACTGAAGAATTCTTTCCCTGGCGAAGAAAACACCCTTCACAACAGTTGGCCAGATCATGAACACTCTCCAGGAGGTAGGTGTATGTGTGTCAAAGTCAACAATCAAGAGAAGACTTCACCAGAGTGAATACAGAGGGTTCACCACGAGATGTAAACCATTGGTGAGCCTCAAAAACAGGAAGGACAGATTAGAGTTTGCCAAACGACATCTAAAAAATCTTTCACAGTTCTGGAACAACATCCTATGGACAGATGAGACCAAGATTAACTTGTACCACAGTGATGGGAAGAGAAGAGTATGGAGAAGGAAAGGAACTGCTCATGATCCTAAGCATACCACCTCGTCAGTGAAGCATGGTGGTGGTAGTGTCATGGCGTGGGCATGTATGGCTGCCAATGGAACTGGTTCTCTTGTATTTATTGATGATGTGACTGCTGACAAAAGTAAGGATGAATTTTGAAGTGTTTCGGCCAATATTATCTGCTTATATTCAGCCAAATGCTTTAGAACTCATTGGACGGCGCTTCACAGTGCAGATGGACAATGACCCAAAGCATACTGCAAAAGCAACCAAAGAGTTTTTTAAGGGAAAGAAGTGGAATGTTATGCAATGCCAAGTCATTCACCTGACCTGAATCCGATTGAGCATTTCACTTGCTAAAGACAAAACTGAAGGTAGAATGCCCCAAGAACAAGCAAGAACTGAAGACAGTTGCAGCAGAGGCCTGGCAGAGCATCACCAGGGATGAAACCCAGTGTCTGGTGATGTCTATGCGTTCCAGACTTCAGGCTGTAATTGACTGCAAAGGATTTGCAACCAAGTATTAAAAAGTGAAAGTTTGATTTATGATTATTATTCTGTCCTATTACTTTGGTCCCTTAACAAGTGGGAGGCACATATGCAAACTGTTGTAATTCCTAAACCGTTCACCTGATTTGGATGTAAATACCCTCAAATTAAAGCTGACAGTCTGCAGTTAAAGCACATCGTGTTTTGTTTCATTTCAAATCCATTGTGGTGGTGTATAGAGCCAAAAATGTTAGAATTGTGTTGATTTATTTATGGACCTGACTGTAAGTATGTAATTGTCCATCCACCTATACAAACTGTAATCCTTATTATAAATAATACATTTCTAAACCTAATATAATGTATTAAGTATAGATATAATGCAGATGCTTTATCGTTCCCGTATAATGGACACAACATGTGATTCATCTGAGCTGTAGTTGGGCCGCATGACTTTGGTTCTGATGATTTGCCGGAGGTCCATTTGTTGCAACCAATGTATTACCCCAGTCTGAAAAGCAGAATAGTGTTTTTTTTTTTTTTTAAACAATCATTTATAGTGCTTATAATTAACCACCTCAGCTCCCCTAGATTAAACCCCCTTAATGACCAGACCACTTTTTACAATTCTGCACTACACTACTTTCACGGTTTATTGCTCGGTCATACAACTTACCACCCAAATGAATTTTGCCTCCTTTTCTTCTCACTAATAGAGCTTTCATTTGGTGGTATTTCATTGCTGCTGACATTTTTACTTTTTTTTATATTAATCGAAATTGACCAAAATGTTTGCAAAAAAACGTAATTTTTCACTTTCAGTTGTAAAATTTTTCAATTAAAACTACATTTCTATATAAATTTTTCTCTAAATTTATTGTTCTACATGTCTTTGATAAAAAAAAATGCAATAAGTGTATATTTATTGGTTTGGGTAAAAGTTATAGCGTTTACAAACTATGATGCAAAAATGTGAATTTCTACATTTTTAAGCAGCTCTGATTTTCTGAGCACCTGTCATGTTTCCTGAGGTTCTACAATGCCCAGACAAAAATAAAATTTTACATGAACTAACCATACCCCTCACGGAATACCTTGGGGTGTCTTCTTTCCAAAATGGGGTCACATGTGGGGTATTTATACTGCCCTGGCATTTTAGGGGCCCTAAAGCGTGAGAAGTAGTTTGGAATCCAAATTTGTAAAAATGCCCTGTGAAATCCTGAAAGTACTCATTGGAAATTGGGCCCCTTTGCGCATCTTGGCTGCAAAAAAGTGTCACACATGTGGTATCGTTGTACTCAGAAGAAGTAGAGCAATGTGTTTTGGGATGTATTTTTACATATACCCATGCTGGGTGAGAGAAATATCTCTCTAAAAGACAACTTTTCCCATTTTTTTATACAAAGTTGTCATTTGACAGAGATATTTCTCACACAAAGTTTGGGTATATGTAAAAATACACCCCAAAACACATTGCCCTACTTCTCCTGAGTACGGCGATACCACATGTGTGACACTTTTTTGCAGCCAAGATGCGCGAAGGGGCCCAAATTCCAATGAGTACCTTTTAGGAGGGCATTTTTAGGCATTTGGATTCCAGACTTCTTCTCACGCTTTAGGGCCCCTAAAATGCCAGGGCAGTATAAATCCCCCACAAGTAACCCCATTTTGGAAAGAAGACACCACAAGGTATTCCGTGAGGGGCATGGCGAGTTCCTCGAATGATTTTGTAAGAGAAAAAAAATAAATAAGATCCTTTTCCCCTAACTTGTGCCAAAAAAATATATATTTTAGGAACTCGCCATGCCCCTCACGGAATACCTTGGGGTGTCTTCTTTTCAAAATGGGGTCACTTGTGGGGTATTTATACTGCCCTAAAGCGTGAGAAGAAGTCTGGAATATAAATGTCTAAAAAATTTTATGCATTTTGATTCCGTGAGGGGTATGGTGAGTTCCAAGTTAGTGGAATATGAGACTTTCCGCTAACTTGTGCCCAAAAAAAAAAAATTTCTATGAACGCGCCATGCCCTCAAAAGTGATCTTTTTATAGTGCCGCAGCAATTTTACGGTGTTTTTGCAGTGATCAGGAAAAAAAAATTATGTCCCTGCGGTGGGGAGGATTGAACGCAAGTGTGCGCACAAGATCAGGCCTGATCGGGCGAACACTGCGTTTTTTGTAGAGCCTATAGAACATGTCCTATTCTTGTCCGCAATTGCGGACAAGAAAAGGCATTTTCTATATAGTTCTGGCAATGTGCGGATCCGCAAAATTCGGAAGGCATATTGCCGGTGTCCATGTTTTGCAGATCCGCGGTTGCCTTTGATACTAAAACTCTCAGGCTAAATGCACATGATCAAGATTGCATGCAGATTTGCGTGCGGAAAATCCGCACCGTAGGTCATGTATGTTGTATTCTATGAGAATTTGAAATTCTCATGCACACGATGCAGATTTTTTTCCATACGGATTTTGACCTACGGTGCTGATTTTAAAATCCACAGCATGTCAATTTATTTTATTTTTCCTGTCCGGATTTTCTCTATTCACTTCAATGGGGACAGTAAAATCCACACCAAATCCACTTGCAAATCCTCACCAATTGATGCGGATTGACCGCACGGATTTCCCTGCAAACACCTTCAGATTTCAGTGCGGATTGTCCGCACATAAATCCTGAACGTGTGCATTTACCCTTGCCAACTTGACATTAAAAAATCTTAGCCCATAAATATTAATTGAAATGCCTGCAGGTACTTTATTCAGTAAAATGTCTTGTGTTGTAGAAATCTTGCTCTCTGGTGTAAACATCGTGGTGCATATATAGATAACACTAACATATTCCACAGAACGGGCACTGTCCAGACACTGAACATTAGGTCCTCTGTAAGGGCTATATTTTATAACCCTTACTTTTTAGTAAACATCATTGTAATTAAGACTTCCCGGAAGTCTAATATCTTTTGCCCGGTGTCCATGGTTAATAATGAGCAATGAACCTGTCCATTTGCTCTGCAGCACAATGAACTGGATATCTTCCACAATGCATGTCCTGTTCACTAAATAACAGCCGGTGGCAGCATTGTGCTCATGATCTAGCACTGACTGGGACATGAAGTTCCTGGAAGCTTGTGCACTAGTGCAGCGTAACCTGGGAATCTGTCCAGAATGTTTGAATTGGTTTCTGAGGTGTCGTGTGCTCTCTACTTAGCAACAAACCAGCCTTTACAACTGTATTTGGCAGGGCTACATTGCTTCTCTGTTGCCCAGAGGAATCCGCTAGGTGATGTGCAGCATCTGGAACATGTAGTTCCCAATTAACATCATCATTATACTCTACAGTATAATGTCATTATACACATCCTGAAAATGATATACTTGCAAGAGGGCACCTCTTTGAAGTACTGTCTATTCCTCTAGTACTGCATGGGTTAACAAGCAGCATTATTAATCCTTTGTTATAATGTCCAAGAATCCTTAGGACCATTTTATGTGTTTTTCATGGAATTTGTCTATTCTGGCTTTGTGGCAATGCTATTGCAGTTGATCCATAGATTGTCAAAAACATGAAGCATTTCCAGCCCTCAGTATAAACAATGATTTCCTTGTATTATTATGTCTGTAAATAATACACATTTAAAGAGAATCTGTCACCCCGATTTTGGACCATAAGCTAAAGTAATACATGTGTAGTACATCAGATGAAGACTCCAGATCACGTTTTTTTTTTCCTACTGCCCCCCCCCGTTACCTGGCTGTCAGCATTCAAAGCTGCACTGAAATACACAGTCCGGACTGCTCCTCTGTTCTAACCTAATGGAGAGGAGTCATGAGCGCATGCACAGCAGTCCTGACAATGAAAATAAAAAATAGTGATCTGGACTCCATATCAGCAGCACTATCCATGTAATACTGTAGATAATGGTTCAAAATCGGGGTGTCAGATTCCCTTAAAATATTGTCAGAAAAGCTTCATTTTGCATTTCGAATTGCAACTATTTTATGGAGTATTTGTGATGTGAGGGACATGACAATCTTTTTCTACATCCCCTATAGCTGTCATGTTTGTGGCTTTGAGACCGAGCTGAATGTCCAGTTTGTGAGCCACATGTCTCTTCATGTAGACAAGGAACAATGGATGTATTCAATTTGCTGCAGTGCTTGTGACTTTGTCACCATGGAGGAAGTTGATATGAGGACCCACGTCAGCGCCAAACACTCAGGTAAGGAAAGGAGGTCTTTCTTGTGAGCAAAAACTTAAGAATACTACAGTGCCTCTGATTGTTTTTTACATATTATTTAAATCTTTTTTTTATTCTAAACATATATTTAATAGTTTAGTGCATATTTTTGTAATGCGGCTATCTATATAAAAATGAAACATTAAAATATTGCAAGTGTTCACACTGGCCACTAGAGCTGACACAATAGGGTGACACTTCCTATTTTCTGCTGCTCATTTGTCAGCTATGCCTAGTGCTGTACCTACCATGAAGGCTGACCATGTGAGAACTGGATGGAGGAGGGCCCTGTGCTGTTCCCAACATAGATTCATTGCATTTTCTGGCGGCTGCTACTAAGGGGAGCTCAGTGCTTTCATTCTTTCTAACTGTATAAATTCTTATGCACCAAACTTTCCCACCCCAGCGGTAACTGCAGGCAGAAAGTTTTATAATGCACTATATAAGTTTTTTTGTTTACTACAATTTTTTTATTTAAAAAAATAGAAATCTGGGGAGTTGCACTTTGCATTCCATGTTACCTTGTAGTGTTTGATGCACGCATACTGTGTATGCCCCTGGCTTCTCTGTATAGAATAGAGAAGAATAAGCAGACTAGTAAAATCCTAAAGAATCAGAGCAGTTTCTTTTTTTCAGAATGTTTTTTCCAAATTTGAAGTCCAAAAATAGAACATTGTTCACCCAGATATTCACCCAAAATTTACAACCAAGTCCATAAAAATACAGTACTCTTAAGCGGGTTGGCCCATTAAGACAACTTTCCTCCTGTTCCCGGACAGGGGCCTGTGCTCCCCAGTTTGAATGCAGCGGTGGGCACGCATGTGTGCTGGCGCTGCTAGAAATAGTCGAGCGCTTGTACTGCTTGAGCACTATATAAGGTAAGATAGCAAGACTATATGCACACAGATAAGGCTTTGTACACATTATGTCTCTTCTACATACCTCTGTAAAACAGACAGGGGTGTTAAGATGCACCAAGTGGCTAGGGCCTGTCCTTGGTGCACTTAAAGGGGTTTTCTGCGATTTTTCTTTTTTACTGATGACCTATCCTAAGGATAAGTCATCAGTATCTGATTAGTGGTGTCCGACACCCGGGACCCACTCCCATCAGCTGTTTGAGAAGGCAGCTCCTGTGAGTGCCGTGGCCTTCTCTCATCTTTGCCTAGGCCAAGTGACAACACATTCATCGGTCACATGGCATAGTTGCTGCTCAGCCCCATTCAAGTGAATGGAGCTGAGCTGCGATACCAAGCACAGCCGCTATACAATGTACGGCTCTGTGCTTGGTGAGCAGAGAGAAGGATGTGGCGCTCACAGGAGTGCCGGTGCATTCTTAAACAGCTGATCCGCAGGGGTCACATGTGTCGGACCCCCACCGATCAGATACTGATGACCTATCCAGAGGATAGGTAATTAGTAAATAACATTTCAGAAAACCCCTTTTTAAGCCCTTATTTTCATATTTATAAACCCGTAGAGGACCCGCACCGTACATGTACGGCGCAGATGTCCGTGACTTAAAGACCAGCGCCGTACATGTACGGCGCTGTGATCTGGCAGGTGCAGGAGATGCGCCCGCCCGATACGCGGCAGGGGTCCGGCAGTCACTGATAGACTGACCCCTGCTGCATTAGTGAAATCACTGATGCCGGTGCATTAACCCTTGATGTGCCGCGGTCAGCGCTGACCGCGGCACATGCGATGTCCTCGTGGGTATCTGAGCTGTCATCATGTCCCCGTGCTGCTGTGATGAGGACCCGATGGCATGGAAGGCAGCGTGATGCCTTCTTTAGGCATCGTGGCTGCCTTCCTGGGCAGAAGTATTGGAATGCATTGTAAAGGGGATCAGACCCCCAAAAGTTGAAGTCCCAGAGTGGGACAAAAAACAAAAAGATTCAATTAATAAAGTTTAAAAAAAAAAAAGTTTCAAGTAAAAAATTAATAAATATATCCTTTTGAGAAAATAAAGGGGAAAAAATTGTAAAAAATAGGGGGGGGGGGAGTACACATAATAAGTATCGCCGCGTCCGTATCGACCAGCTCTATAAAACTAACACATGACCTAACCCCTCAGGTGAACACCGTCAAAAAATAAAATGAAAACTGTTAAATAAACAGTTTTTTGGTCACCTTACATCACTAAAAGTGCAACACCAAGCGATCAAAAAAGGTTTATACCCTCCAAAATAGTAACAATATAACCGTCACCTCATCCCGCAAAAAATTAGCCACTACCTAAGACAATCGCCCAAAAAGAAAAAAAACTATAGCTCAGAATATGGAGATGCTAAAACATGATTATTTTTTTTGTTTCAAAAATGAAATCATTGTGTAAAACGTACATAAATTTAAAAAAGTTGACATTCGGTATCACCACGTCCGTAATAACCTGCTCTATAAAAATATCACATGACCTAACTCCTCAGGTGAATACCGTAAAAAAAAAAAAAAAAAGTGTACAAAAACCATTTTATGTCACCTTACATCACAAAAAAATGTAATAGCAAGCGATCAAAAAGTCATATGCACCCTATAATAGTACCAATAAAACCGTCATCTCATCCTATAAAAAATGAGCCCCTACACAAGACAGTCGCCCCAAAAATAAATAAAACTATAGCTTTCAGAACGTGGAGATGTAAAACTACATCTTTGTTATGTAAAACTAAAACAAACAACCAAATGTCGCGTCCGTAACAACCTGCTCTATAAAAATACCACATGATCTAACCTGTCAGATGAATGTTGTAAATAACAAAAAATTAAAACAGTGCCAAAACAGCTATTTCTTGTTACCTTGCCTCACAAAAAGTGTAATGTAGAGCAACCAAAAATCATGTGTACCCTAATATAGTACCAACAAAACTGCCACCTTATCCCGTAGTTTCCAAAATGAGGTCACTTTTTTGGAGTTTCTACTCTAGGGGTGCATCAGGGGGGCTTCAAATGGGACATGGTGTCAAAAAACCAGTCCACAAAATCTGCCTTCCAAAAACCATATGGAGTTCCTTTCCTTCTGCGCAATGCCGCAGTTTACGACCACATATAGGGTGTTTCTGTAAACTACAGAATCAGGGCAAAAAATATTAAGTTTTGTTTGGCTGTTAACCCTTGCTTTGTAACTGGAAAAAATTGATTAAAATTGAAAATCTGCCAAAAAAGTGAAATTCTGAAATGTCATCTCTATTTTCCACCAATTCTTGTGGATCAACTAAAGGATTAACAAAGTTTGTAAAATCAGTTTTGTATATCTTGAGGGGTGTAGTTTCTAAAATGGGGTCACTTTTTGGGAGTTTCTACTCCAGGGGTGCATCAAGGGGTCTTAAAATGTGACATGGCAGCTTAAAATTATCCCAGTGAAATCTGCTTTCCAAAAACCATATGGCGTTCCTTTCCTTCTGCGCAATGCCACAGTTTACGACCACATATGGGGTGTTTCTGTAAACTACAGAATCAGAGCCATAAATACTGAGTTTTGTTTGGCTGTTAATCCTTGCTTTGTTAGTGGAAAAAAATGGATTAAAATTGAAAATCTGCCCAAAAAAGTGAAATTCAGAAATGCCATCTCTATTTTCCATAAATTCTTGTGAAACAACTAAAGGGTTAACAAAGTTTGTAAAAATCAGTTTTGAATACCTTGAGGGGTGTAGTTTCTAAAATGGGGTCACTTTTGGGTGGTTTCTATTATGTAAGCCTCACAAAGTGACTTCAGACCAGAAGTGATTTGCAAAAAATGGCCTGGTCCTTAAGGTGAAAAATGGCAGAGTCCTGAAGGGGTTAAAACAAGTATTATTAAGTAGCGGCGCAAAGAATCGGCTAAAAATAATCAGCAGTCAACTCAACCAGGCATTATGCCTGGTTTAATTGGGTTGTTCCTTCTGACAGATGCTCCTTATGCTACTTTCACACTAGTGTTTTTTGCAGATCCATCATGGATCTGCAAAAACGCTTCTGTTACAATAATACAACCGCATGCATCCGTCATGAACTGATCCGGTTGTATTATTTTTTCTATAGCCATGACGGATCCGTCTCGAACACCATTGAAAGTAAATGGGGGACGGATCTGTTTTCTATTTTGCCATATTGAGTCAGAGAAAAGGGATCCATCCCTATTGACTTGCATTGTGTGCCAGGACGGATCCGTTTGGCTCTGCTTCGTCAGGCGGACAGCAAAACGCTGCAGCCATTTGGGGAAAACTGATCCGTTTTGGAATGCTTCTAAGAGCCTTGAACAGATCTCACATACGGAAAGCCAAAATGCTAGTGTGAAAGTAGCCTTAGTGAGCCATTTACAATCATCCATGATTCATTCATTCCTGAGCAATTGTTAAAATGCAACGTAAGTCAGTATTGGTGAATATTTTCTTAATAGCCTGCATTGTGCCATTCCTCTTGTACTCTTCCTGGAAATGTACGAATAAATTGACACATGGGTGTTCAGTGCTGACAGTGTACAACTGGAATGGTAACACCCATTGTTTTCATACATATCCAGCAGGAATGGCACAATGCAGAGAAAAGGTTCTCCAGCATTATTTCATGGGGAATACAAGGCAGGCATGTTTGGAGTCTATTATGAAGTCATAACAGCTTCTAACATAAGAAAATACTGTTGTATCTTGGCCATTATGGAAATCAACATGTGTATCTAGCCCATGTCTGACATAAAACCCTGTAACTGGGAACATGATCCAAAATAATTGTGCTACTTATATGGGTGTTTTCCTTTTTATAGGAGATGAAAGAAAGACCCCCAGTGAATCCATAAGCCCTTCTTCTTCCTCATTGTCAGCACTTAGTGACTCAGCCAACAGTAAAGAAGACTCGGACACCCCACTAAGAAACCAGACTTCAAACAGCCTGTTGGTCATTTCTGTAGGACACAGCTCCCAGCCTTTTGTTAGCAGTGAAGAGAAATCTGACAAAGGTAATTGTTGTTCACATAGACTGCAAGAATAATTACACAATTATTATCTGTATGTCTGATGACAGGGTCATTCGCAGCCCTGCTTGTGCACACATAATCTGTAGGTAGCTCTATAATGTAGTATAGACTGGGGTCATGTTCATATAAAATGTATATTCTACATTACTACCATTTATATACAAGTAATTGTGAGCTATATAACATCTACAATAATAGGACGGTAAGATGGTGATCTTGCATTGCTCAAACCACAGTGGTTCTTTTTATCTGTTTCATTTATTGCAACTTTAGGCCATCTCTGGAAGGCTAATATGTTTTTGCAAGTTGTAAAGTTTAATTCTCAGATTATTATTTGAAAGTATTGTCTAATCCCTTATGACAACAGGATGTTGTACATATTAACAAAAATGAGAGCTATAAAATAAAAATATAACTTTTAATAAATATTATTTAAAAAAAGAAGGGGGTATAAAGTAATCACTGCTTCGCCTGTGTGTATAGCACACCAACAAACCAGGTATAAAAACCGTCAATAGATAAACATAAAGAGCACAATATAACCAATCCAGTACAATAGCAAATTAAAGTACATACATACCTGTGCCCAGCTTTAACCATTTAAATGTTTTGCCTGAGTTCAGCATTAGCAGCAGGAGATATCGCTGTTAGAAATTGAGTTGGGAATAAACGCGGGTAAAACCTGCTTTTACTTTCACTATCTGCTGCATTCACTGCGTACTGAAGATAATTCTGTTATTTTTGTATTGTTTAAAAGCTTGTAATACCAGCTTTCAAACAATATAATAAATCTAGCTGCTACCAATCCAGAGATATGAGCAGCTAAAGCAGCCAGCCTCCCCTTCAGTCTGGAGGAGGAGGGGGAGCAGTTGCAGAGATTACAGTCTGCAAGTGGAAAGGAAAAATAGTAAAAATATATAGAAATGTGGCATTATCATCATTGTACTAACACACATAATAAAGTTATGTTGTTTTTTTTACCACACAGTGAATGCCATAAATAAATTCCACAAAATAATGAAAAAATTGATGTTTTTTATTATTCCCTCAAAAATGAAATAATGAAAGCTATTTAACCTCCCTGGCGATATTCCCGAGTGTGACTCTGGGTTAATTTTCGCTGCCAGGTGCGGTAACCCTGAGTCACGCTCGGGGTAACATTGCAGAGCTGTCAGTGGAGTCCCCTTACCTTCTCCTGGCGATCCAGTGATGTCCTGCACTGAGAGTGCCGGCCGGCATCTGACTTCCCAGTTCCATTCCCTGCGAGCAGCAGCGGCGCATGGGAGCGGAACTGGGCGGTAAATTCAAAAGTTTAAACATAAAAGTGACACACACACATAAAAGAGGTGATACATTGTAATCTGAGAGGATTACACTGTATCACCTCAGATCTGACACTTGATCACTGACATTTTACTGTCATTTGTGCCCATAAAATATTTATAACATGGCATCAAAAAAGCACCACTTTACTCCAAAAGCGCTTTTGGACCAGTTGAGTGACAGCGACAGTGACACAGAGGTGCTCGCAGAACTGAGCGATAGTGAGTTGTAGGGAGATTTCTCGTCTGACACTGATCTGGCAAGTGACAACGGCGATGATCCTGCACCTGACCTCAGCGATGTGCGCACTTGGTGCCCTATTGTCACGGAGACAAATCACTACCAAGAACAGCAATCCGCTACGCTGCATGCCAGGTTTTCCAGAAGCAGAAAGTGGGAACCGGTGACCAAAGAGGACATCTGGCAGTTTCTAGGACTCATCATTCTTCAGGGGTTGATGGGGAAACTGCTCCACAAATGGTACTGGACCACCAATAAGTTACTGGCCACTCCATTTTTTGGCACCGTGATGTCAGAATACCGGTTTTCCCTCATCATAAAGTATTTCCACTTCACGAACAATGAAGAATTTGATGAGGCCACGCATCTTGCGCCCAAACAAAAAAAAATCTGGAAGGTATGCCAAATTATTGTGACCAATTTCCAGCGGACCTACGTGCCAGAAAGGGAAGTCAGCGTAGATGAAAGTTTGATGGCCTACTAGGGACGCCTAAGCTGGATACAGTACATTGCATCCAAAAGAGCGCGGTTTGGCATCAAATCCTACATGCTCTGCGAGTCATCCACTGGGTACATCTGGAATTCGGTCATTTACACCGGAGTGTGCCTAGGTACAGCGGCTATGGGATGGCCACATCATCTGTCCTTACACTGCTGGAGCCATTGCTGGACCAGGGATATTGTGTGACCACAGACAATTTCTACACATCTCCGGAACTGTTTGAGGTTTTGCTACAAAACAAGACTGATGCATATGGTACCGTTAGGCCTAACCGACGTGACATGCCATCTATGTTTGCCAAGAAAAAACTCAAAACTGGAGAAATGGTTGCCTGGCAGAAGGGAAAGATGATGGCAATGCGTTGGCGAGAGAAGAAGGACGTGTGCCTCATGAGTACTGTGCACAATACCTCTACTGCCATGGTCCACACAAAAGGTGGGAAAGATGTGCTGAAGCCACAAGTCGTGATAGACTATAATAACACCATGGGAGGTGTCGACAGAGCCGATCAGGCAATGACATTTTATCCGGCTATGTGCAAACAGCAAAAAAAAATATTATAGGAAGATCTTCAGGCATCTTCTGGAACAATGCCTTTGGAATGCATATATCCTGCACAGAGCAAAGAGTGACAAGCCTCTTGTTCATTCTGACTTTATATGGAAGGTGGTTGAGCGTATTTTTATCAACCACCAGACGCCATCAGTCAGCTGTAAACAGCTGTGAACAGACCTGGACGTCATGCTGTTGACGTTGTCCACCCAGAACGCCTGACTGGTCGTCACTTTATGGACTACATCCCGCCAACCGCAAAAAAAGGCAGCACCTACATGGATGTGCGTGGTTTGCTGCTCAAAGAGAGATAGCAATGGAAAGAAAGTCTGAAAAGAAACCAGGTTTCATTGTCCTGATTGTGATGTTGGACTTTGTGCAGTCCCATGACTTAAAATTTATCACACTCAGGATGTTTATTGAATTTTCTTTGACAAATTTCATAATTTTTTATTACATTATTGAATAAAATTATAATATTTATTAGAATATAATTCATGATTTTGTGTTTAAAACTTTATCACATCTGGGATGTCTACTAGAGTCTTGTTTGGTCAGGTTTAAGTAAGTAATTACTAAGAATTGCAAGCCTACAATACATAACACAAAATTTCCATGCAAAAAATTGTACCACTTTTGGTACAAAATTCCTGACATAATCATACCGCCAGGGAGGTTAATACACTAAATATACCCCAAAATGGTTCTAAACACAACTCATGCTGCAAAATAAAATACAAAATTAGAAGAAAAAGTTAAAACGTTATGACTGCTGGAACACAAAGGGGGAACATGTTACTGGTCCTTAAAGGGAACCTGTCACCATGAAATTTCAAAATAATCTGCAGGCAGCACATTATAGAGATGGAGAAGCTGAGCAGATGAATATATCGTTTTGTGGGAAAAGATTCAGTACAAGTTATATTTCATTCATTTACATTCCTGCTCATTCTGAGCTTAAAAAGTTAGGGAGGTGTTTCTATCAGTGATTGACAGCTATCTCTGTATATACAGTCATAGAGGGAAGGCTCTGGATCTCTGATAGAACCTCCTCCCTGACTTCAAAGCCCAGAATGAGCAGAATAAAATAACTAATAAACTAATAAATAACTGAAATATAAGAATTACTGACTCTTTTCCCATAAAACTATATATCAATCTGCTCAGCTCCTCCTGCTCTTTAACATGCTCCCTGCAGCTCAAACACCATGTTGTACGTGACAGGTTCCCTTTAAGGCTAAAATTAATTTTGTCACTAAGGAGTTAAAAATACAATTGTGTCCCATGAGTTGTGCACCAACATATTTACTTCAGACACATATAAAAAATCTACAATAAAAAAGTGACATTTTTTGGAGGGTTTTTCCAATTTTAATGTGACTGAGGCATTTATCATGTAGAGAAAGTTAATGCTATGTATTGTGATTGTCCATGTTGCCTTCTCTGCTGGCTTGATTTGGTTTTCCATCACATTATACACTGCTCTTATCCATGCTTGGCCATGCTTACCCAGTATAGGGAAAGGCGCTGGTCTCTCTGGTGGCTGGGACCGTGGAGTGTGCCTAGGCCGGTGCTTTTTGTGTGCAAGCACGGCCACCACTGCTGGATTGCAGTGTGAACATAACCCCTGGATAGGAACGCTGTATAATGCAATGAAAAATGAATCAAGCCAACAAAGGAGGCAGTATGGACAATCACAATACATTAGTAAGCACCTTGTATTAACTTGTCATGTCTACATGATAAATGCCATTTGCTGAAATGAGACAACCCCATTGAAGATCACAGATATATATCAGAATCATAGGAAATGGAGGAGAGGTCTTACCAGTAACCAAGGATTTTGATGATAAGTTACCTGTGCAAGGTGATCCACTCATGGAATGTAGCTCCAGGACTGGGTCAGGTTGCATGTATCTCCCAACAGTGTGCTGAGCAGATAGGACTGTCCCTGAAAGTTCCTACGTTATGAGCCAAGGACCCTAATGTAACCCGCCAATCTAAGACTACTTTCACACTCGTGTTTGGTGCGGATCCGTCTTGTATCTGCACAGACGGACCCGCACCAATAATGCAAACGCTTGTATCCGTTCATAACGGATCTGTTTGCATTATTCATTAAAAAAAAGTCTAAGTCAAAACAGATCCGTTTGCAATTGCACCATATTGTGTCAGTGAAAAACCGTGAATCCGTTTGGCTCCGCCTAGCCAGGCGGTCACCAAAACACTGCAAGCTGCATTTTAGTGACCGTCTAAAAAACGCAACGGAGACCAAACGCAGCCAAATTGATGCGTTCTGAACGGATCCTTATCCATTCAGAATGCATTGGTGCTAGAGTGATCCGTTTTGGGCCGCTTGTGAGAGCCCTGAAACGGATCTCACAAGCGGACCTAGAAACGCCAGTGCGAAAGTAGCCTAAATATAGAGCAGCCATCCCGTCCAGAAATTGCCACTGCAGCCCTACAATGCCCCTCATTCCACACCATGTTCTCCACACCCAGCGTTCTTTTCATTTTTTCATAACAAGGTATCGGAATTTACTTCGGTCCTACACTAATGTCATTTCTTATCATTGCAGGTTTTGAATGTGTGTTCTGCAATTTTGTCTGCAAGACAAAACCAATGTTTGAACGACACCTGCAGATTCACCTGATTACTCGAATGTACGAGTGTGACGTGTGCCATAAGTTCATGAAGACACCGGAACAGCTGGTAGAACACAAGAAATGCCACACAGTCCCTACCGGTGGGCTCAAGTAAGGAAAGCAAGTACAAAAACTTTTCCTGTGTTAAGCATATGTAACATCCTGTTGTATTTAATGATTATTTTATTGCTTGATTTTACTTCTTATTGCTAAACTATCATCAGTCACAGTGTTTTTATAATCTAAGGTAAATTCTTATAAAATTAGTACTGTGTTATTAGTCCCACTTTTTCTGTCCTTTACACTTGTCTAAACATGGTTCATGTAGTTTTAGCAGGACTTCAGTTTGTCTTGGCATAATTTTTAGTACAAGGAACATGTCATACACTGGGGGGAGGGGGATAAGAAGCAATGTTAGAAAATCTGATTTTACTGAAAGAGCAGTAGATGCTTAGAATACATTTTCAGCAGATTTGGTTTGGAAACCCACATTCAATGAGTTTAAGAAGAAAAATTAAAAGGAAGTGTAAGGGCAGACCAGATGGACCACGTGGTATTTTTCTGCCACCATATTCTCTATGTAACAAACTGATTACTTAGAAAATTCTGTGGTGAAGGTGCCAACATCACCAAAGAGCTCTTTTTCCAAAGCATCTGTTTTAAGAATGGGAGCCTGCTATATAATGAAGGGGGGTTTAACTACAAAAGTCCTAAAGGGGTTGTCCAAGTTATATCTATTGATGACCTATCCTCTGGTCATCAATATCAGAACGGCAGGGGTCAGACACCTGGCACCCCCGCCGATCAGCTGTTTAAAGAGACAACCCTTTCAAATTGTACACATGATTAAAGGAGTTGTCTGACTTAAAGGGGTATTTCCATCTGGGACATTTATGGCATTTTGATAAGATATGCCATAAAAGTCTGAAAGGTGGGGTCCCACCTTGGGAATCTGCTGCTTTCTCAAGAACTGACCCCCTTTGTAAAAATGACAGCATGTGGCACATGTGCAGTAGCCAGCCAAGCCAGTTATTTTCAGAAGTTTTATAGCATCGCTTGCTCTCCATTCATTGCAGAGTCCCATCTTTGAGATGGGGGAGCTGGGACCTGCACCTATTGGACATTTATGGCCTATCCTATTGATATGTCATAAATGCCCCAGATGGGAAGTACCCCTTTAATAATAAAGATGTGTGTACTCGCCCAGTTTTTCAAGTCCTCATGGCTGCAGGATCAGAGGGGCGCTGGAAGTGGTGGTGGATAAAATGGGTGAGTATTATTTATGACAGTTGCTGGCTTAAGGGGCATAATGCCAGTAAAGGTGTTGTCCAGGAGTAAAAAAAAAAAAATCTGGCTGCAGTAGTACTCGCCACTGATCCAGCACTGATGTGATTGAACAGGTTCACTTTAAATGCTAAAAATGTCTTCCATAATCCCAAGTATTTGGCGTGCCAGAGCGCACTCATGGGATGTATCTGTCCTCGGTGTGACATTCAGCTTCCTATCTGTGTGAGCACCAGCACTGCTGAAGCACAATGCAGTAGTTTGTGTATTGAAGGCAACAATTAGAAGTCTTAAAAATAATTGGAGTGCACATGTGTATGTGTATTATCACATGTAAGTTAATAAATAATCACACACTTTAATAACAATGATATAGGACACATACACACAAGCTCTTATTTGCTAAGTGTTTTTCGTTCTGTATCATATAATGAATATGTTTGTTTTCTTCATTTCAAAACTTTACAAAATGGGATCATTTTCTAATCTCTTAGCAATCCGGATGTACCCCAGAGCTTCAATAATACACAGAGAAAGCAATCCTAGTGCGAGCACAGTGTGAATAACTCTCTAGACTCATTCACATAGCAATTTGCACCGTTGACAGGCAGCCTTCAACATAATCTGTTTACTGACAGTCTCCAACTACCAATAGAGGCTTCTGGGACATCACGCATCAATCTGCAATGATGGGGAATGAAATGCACTGATCACTTAAATGGGAGCTTGGCTGCAGTCAGGGTTGGACTGGCCCACCAGAGTACCGAATGATCATCCAGTGGGCCCAGGCTTTGATACCATAATGGGCCCCAAAGATCCAGGAGATAAAAAAAAAAACATGTGGCTGCCTTTGGAGCCAATCACTCCTCTATTTCTGCGATACAAAACATATTAAACTTTATTGATGATATAGTGGTTGGGCCTCAAGAATAATTTCCTCTGGGGGGCCCCAGGAACCTCAGTCCAGCACTGTCTGCAGTGCAACTGTACAGTCACTAAACAGGGGACTGAGCCTTATGCTTTTGGTTCATCTACTGTTTTGTTTCCATTGCCAGTGGCAGCTTAAAAGCGCTAAGGCTGGGTTCACACCTGAGCGTTTTACAGCGCGTTCCTACGCGCTGTAAAACGCTCAACAGGCAAGAACCAATGATTCCCTATGAGAATGGTTCTCGCTGTAAAACGCCCGACGCCCCAAGAAGTACAGGAGCTTCTTTGGGGCGTCTTGTCGCTCGTTCCCGTACATAGACTTCCGGGAACGCGCGACAATGGGCGTTCGCTTGTTCCGGAGCCACGATTGTAAACGCGCATACAATCACAGAGTGCTCCATCCGGTACGCCCAGGTGTGAACGCAGCGTAATAGGTGGGTGTTAAACCCCCACGAATCTGATCTTCAATATCTTAAAATCCAAAACACACTTTAATGACTGACACAAAAGTAGAAATAGTGGTTATATATGTAAATGCAGCCCTACAGTGGTGCTTGGAAGTTTGTGAAACCTTCGGAATTTTCTATATTTCTGCATAAATTTGACCTAAAACTACATCACACAAGTCCTAAAAGTAGATAAAGATAATCAGATTAAACATTTTAGACTTGGTCATTTATTTATTGAAGAAAATGATCCAATATGACATGCCTGTAAGACAGAAGTATGTGAACCTTTGCTTTCAGTATCTGGTGTGACCCCCTTGTGCAGTAATAACTGCAACTAAACTTTTCCATTAATTGTTGATTAATTCTGCACATCGGTTTGGAATAAATTAGTCCATTCCCCTGTACAAAACAGCTTCAACTCTGATATATTGGTGGGTTTCCTCCCATTAACTGCTCACTTCAAGTCCTTCCACAGCATTTCTATTGGATTAAGGCCAGGACTTTGACTTGGCCATTCCAAAACAATAAAGCGAATGTCAGATCTCCCTGTCCAGCTGCTTGCTTACACAAATAGCTTTAGTTCACCTGATTAAAACACTGTTTTCTTTTGTGGATCTGAAGCTGCGTTCCTGAGTTTGTCCAAACACAACTCTTCTCATTTAAACCAGAAAGTTCTATTTTGGTCTCATCTGTCCACAAAACATTGTTCCAATAGGCTTCTGGCTGGTCCAGGTGATCTTTATCAAACTGCAAACAAGCAGCAATGTTCTTTTTAGAGAGCGGCTGCTTTCTCCTTGCAATCCAGCGATGTGCATCATTGTTGTTCATTGTCCTACTGCTTAATTAATGTGAGAAAGGCCTTTAGTTGCTTAGAGTTTACCTTGGGTTCCATTGTGACCTCACAGACTGTTACACGCCTTGGTCTTGAAGTGATCTTTGTTGGTCAGCTATTCCTGGGGAGGGTAATAAAGGTCTTATACACAATCTGTCTGACTATGGATTGGTGGGGTCCAGACTCCAGAGACTTAAGACTTTAGAGATGGTTTTTTAACCCTTTCCAGCCTTATGAGCATCAACAGCTCTTCTTCTGAGATCCTCAGAAATCTCCTTTGTTTATTCCACAAATGTGTTGTGACTTTGATAGATCCTGGTTCTTTAAATAAAACAGGTTGCCCACTCACACCTGATTGTCATCCCATTGAAAAACACCTGACTCTAAATTTCACCTTCAAATTATTATCTCCTAATTCTAAAGGCTCACATACTTTTGCCACTCAGACGTGATATTGGATCATTTTCCTCAAATAAATGATTTGAACAAGTCTAATATTTTTGACTCATTTGTTTTATTTGGTTATCCTTATCTATCTTTATGTTCAAGTATCCCTGTACATGTGAGGCTGTTCGATTGGAGATACATAAATTTCAATGAGTTGATTTAATATATTAATATTGTCATATGAAAAGCTGTATAAATGCTGGCCGAACTAAAAGAAAGCTTGTGACTCCTGCTACCCTCACCTACACAGAGTGATAGACAGTTCTCCCTGTATACAAACTCCTAAAGGAAAATCCGGCAATCAGCAGTGCGCGGGTGGGGGAGCAGGACTCACAAGCTTTCTCTAGCCCTTCCAGCATGAATAATGAATATCTATATCCCCAAGCTTCAACTCTCCAACACTATGCTGCTCTCATGTAGAATAGCACAGAAGATCTGAAATAGTTTCAAATGCCAATTACTCAAATATGGTGTTATAGCTTTAGCTCTTTCACACGAGCGGAAGCCGTGCGGGTAATCCACTGTGTGAAAGAGAGCCAAGCCCCGTTCCGGACAGCAGAGACACGGAGCATTAACATGATTGATAATGCTCCGTGCCTCTCTGTGACCTTTTTACTACAAGATCACAGTGAGATAAAGTTGTCACCGTGATTTTGTAGCAAAAAGATCACAGAGAGGCACAGAGCATTATCAGTCATGTTACTGCTCCGTGTCTCTGCTGTCCGGAGCCGGGCTTGGCACCATTTCACTGCTCCAGTACTTCACCACTCTGCTTTAGCTTTAAATCCACCTTCAGACTTACGGTTGTGAGTCTCCTTACCCACCACAGGATCCACCTGAGTTGGTAATCAGGAAACAACGAGCAGACGCCCTGTGTAAAACCTGAGTGGCACTGCTATGCTTCCTTTTATTAATTATACTTACAAAAGAAAAATGTTATAAAAACATTTTATAAGCCCAAAATTCCCAATTCTGGTTTCGTCTCATGGCTTCTTAAAGGGAGTCAGGGCACTGCTCACAGTGGAGCTGAGATGCAATATCAGATGCAACCCTTAGTAAGGTATAGCACTGATTGTGAAAGAAAGTAGATATATTTCCTACTCCTGAACAACGCTCTTACCTTCAGGAACAGTCCATTAACATTAGGGGTTGTATCTAATTTAAGGCTGACTTGAAGTTTCCAACTAGTATGCAGTCACAGACTACAGGCTCCTGCAGATAATTCCTTGAGACAGTAAATGGTATTATTGGGTTGCTGTAGCAGCTAAGTGGTAGCTGTCAGTAAGTTTCCGGTAAACTTTCAGTATTACACCATAGGGAAGCACAGTCAATGTGTATCTATGTGTGTTTTCATTATGTAATGATGTTATACACAAGCTGGTAAGAATAACACTGTCAATATGCTCTTTTTGGCTTCCTCGCTAGGTGTCCATTCTGCATTTACTCCACAAACCGCCCTGCAGCCATCGAATGTCACTTGAAAACGCACTACAAGATGGAGTACAAGTGTCGGATCTGCAAGACGGTCAAGGCTAACCAGCTGGAGCTGGAAGTGCACATCCGTGAGCATCGGCTCGGGAATCATTACAAGTGTGACCAGTGTGGCTACCTCTCAAAGACGGCCAATAAGCTGATTGAGCATGTGCGTGTCCACACCGGAGAGCGCCCCTTTCACTGTGACCAGTGCAGCTATAGCTGCAAGCGCAAAGACAATCTCAATTTGCACAAAAAGCTCAAGCACTCTCCCCGCCAGACCTTCAGCTGCGAGGAGTGCCTGTTTAAGACCACCCACCCTTTTGTCTTCAGCCGTCATGTTAAGAAGCACCAAAATGGTGAATTCTTGGAAGAAGAGAAGAAAACCCAGACCACAAACCAGAAAGAGGCTACCCTATTGCTCCCTGTCAATGACACTAGGAGCCTCTTGTCACCTCTCTCTGTCATGTCTGCCTCGCAGGCTCTCCAGACAGTGGCTATGTCTGCTGCTCAAAGCAGTGGCATGGAGACACATTTAGCACTTAAAGCCTTTGCAGTAAATGGTAACTTATCATGCTTGGATAGGTACCAGAACTCAGAATTTGCTCATCTCATTCCCTTAACAATGCTCTTTCCTAAGAACCATTACGAAGTCACATTCCATCCTCCCAGACCTCAGACGGCACCCCCTGGTGTCACCACACCGAAGCACTCCTTCCTTGCTTACCTTGGACTGACAGAAAGGGCAAAAACTGTTTAATTATGGCCCGTATCCTGTCTCCGAAACCTGGCAGGTATACATTGCTGCAAAATAGAAGTTTGAACGGTATGGAAACATGTACTGTATATCAATAGCAAGATTAGTTACTGGGCTCTGTGTGTATACTTACTGCATTTACATAAAGCTGCTTACCTACATATTCACAGAGGGAAACTACTGCATATCATGGGGCTGGCACACCTCTGCTTACGGTGAAGGCTTCTGCACTTATAAAACCATAGTTCCATGTGTTTCGTTGTATACAAGTATCTGTCTGCCTGAGAGATAAACAGGTAACACACACAATCTAAGTACTGTGGGATGTCTTTTTATGTGCACGCTGAACGTAGCCAAAACCAGTTCAGTATCAAGTATGGAATTGTAGACATTATATTTTCTTATTCCATCAAGCACTACTCCTGATATTTATTATCCCCTGTCTTGGTGCTTCATGGGGAACTTAAAATAATCATTCAAGGATTTCGTGATAAAGACCTTTCACGTAATTGCGATACATATTTCCTGCAGATAAAGGTTGCGCAAATCTATCCATTACTGGTTATGGAGAACTTAAAGGGGTTTTCCTGTTTTCATCTCAACATCCTTTTACAAATAAATCACTTCTGAAGGTAGCTGTAATTGTGTAATATAGGGATGCTCACCCTGCGGCCCTCTAGCTATTGTAAAACAATGCCCTTCTGTAGGATGATAGCTGTAGGCTGTCAGGGAATGATGGGAGTTGTAGTTTTGCAACAGCTGGAGGGCCGCAGGTTGAGTATGGCTGGTGTAATATATTTCTTTTACCTTTATTGCTCCTATCTTCGGTTCTGGGCTGTGGTCACATGACTATGTCCTGTGATGTTATGTCCATGGGGGTGTCAAAGCAGAAACAGGGGCAATGATAAGAAATTGTTCAAGTAACTATAGCTGGGCGTTAGGGGCCGTGCTAGAGCTGTGGCAGAGAAAGGAGAAGTGCATCATGGGTTTGGTTGGATACATCAACAGGAAGTGCTACATACAGGGTGGAAACAAACCAGAGGGGTTTGTTTACATTGTGAAAATTGGTCAGAGGAGCCTAAATTGAAAAAATGATGACAGGGAAGTGATTTCATGAGCATATCTTGTTTTTAGAACCACAGTAATCCTGGAAAACCCCTTTAAGATGTGAGATGCTTGGGATGTGCCACACAGTTAGCATTTTCTTGTTTCAGTCACATTAAGAAATGCAGGCCAGAAAGTGTTAGCTTATTTATTTCTCTGGTAATTGCGCTGGAGGCTGCCATTTTGCAACCTAAATTGCAGTTCACTAGGAATTGATGACACCACTGATCATAAAATCACTGCTTACCTTGTATAGCAATTTAGGAATTGAAAAATCCCTTACTATACAGGGTACATTACAGAGAAAGTCCACTCATCTGCTGCGTATATACAGAACAGTAGGTCAGAGTGGTTGCCCTTGGGTGCTTCTGCATGCACGTACACTACTATATATAGTTTGTTTTTGGGAAAATCACATTTGATTTGCAGTCTATTCTGTTCATTTATTCCTATTACCTACACACCTCACGGCACGTCCAAATAAAAATAAAAAAAGATCCAGTTAACCCTTTGCTGCTCTGCTATTTCAGTTTGAGTAAATTGCCGATGTTAGTTCTGTAAGACAAATGTAAACGTGCAGAGATTGCTGACTGACCGACAATGCCGGATATTGAACTGGCAGCTGTGTACGCTGTGTACATGAATCCAGACATACTATTGCATGCCTTTTTTTTCTTTAAATGCACTTGCTTAAGCATCTTCCTGCTGGTAAACAGGTCAAGGGCCCATCCAGCGGGTCTGAAGAATACATTGTATTTGTACTGCTATTGTCTTAAGATGTTTGTGTGGAATTCATGGTTACAGTGGTGTTGGGGCAAAGAATTTAGCCCAATTATGGTTTCCCTGGTTGTCTGCAATCTTCATCTCACTAGAATGAGTTCAATATGGGGAGTATGCAGTGGGTGCCTTTTTGTACTGAAGTGTATATTATCAGTAGAAATCGGTGTCGTTCCATCTAGTAAAGGGAGTCGGAGGCAGGCTGGTTGGTGCACCCAGGATAAGAAGGCAGTTTTACACAGTGCTTTGCCTTGCACTTTTTCATGGCTCTCATTTACTGAACCGTAAAATACCTTTGATTGAAATGATTTAGCTTCCGACTTGGACTTACAGTCCAGATATACATCAGATGTACAAATTAAACATTTTGTTTTTATGAATTCCATGTGGTTCCCGTATGTGGATCAAAGCTTGTATCTTTTTAGACATATACGGTATATTTGTCCATGATGAATTGACGGAACACATTTAATGAGAAGTGATCTTATGTACAGCAAACAAGAGCTCTTAAACCCACTGAGGGGAATGTACTAAAGTGTTTACACATTAAAAAGTCGCAAATTATGGTGCACGCCATATTTTCTCCATAGTGTGTGACTTTTTGAGCTTCCCGATACTTTTTTAAGTAGTGATTAAAAGGGTGGGGCTTTGTAGGAGGGGCAGGGCTTCGCGCGGTCCGCCAGATTTGCTACAACTTACACCAAAGCTTGTGTAAGTTATAGCTGAAGTCTCCGCCAGCCCCTAGCTGACATAGACTTCAGTTTCTGACGTGTGGACTGCCAGAGATGCAACTAATTTATTAAAGAGGTATCTTCCTCTAAATAAATTAGGCGCATCTTACTCTGGTGTATTGGAACTCCAGTCCTGGTAAATGTAGTGGTAGCCAGCTATGAATGGATGTGATTTTCCTTTTCCTTTGACTTTTTAAATACCAAAACTAGTGTACAGTGGAGAAGTTTCCATAGCAACTGGTCAAATGCAGGTTCTTTTGTTCTGATTGGCTACTATGGGCAACTGCTCTACTTTTCTTCTTCACCAGTTTTGATAAATTTCCCCTAAAGTTGGTAATTCACAAACCTTGGCTGATGTTTGCTCATTTCATTATGGAAAACTCTCCCCATCCATCAAAGCCCTGTTCAGATTCATTACAAGGGCAGATTGAATCGTGCAGGGAAAACCGCTGGGACGACATTGTGAGCTGCCCAGACAACACTGGTCATACCAGGAAAGTAGTGGGAGCAATACATTGCATGATGCATGCAGTATTCATAAGCTGAAGGATTAATATTCAGGTCCATGGGACATGCATTTCTCTGCAGGGTTTTTTAAGCTGGCAGAGTAAATTACTTTGGACGCCATTAGTATTTCTGAATAGATAACCTCTTGCAATTCTTCTTCTGCTACAATTATTGTCAATCATAGATTGCTTCACAGCTGCTAAACTGCTCATTACGTTGACGATAAATGACAGTAACTGGCTATTAAACAACTTTTAGCACTTTTACAATTAATTGCACACACATTTATGTTTCTAAAGTCTCCTGACGGTAAATGTGGCCTTTTGTCTTTATATCTAGCTGTTTATCATTCAGATAGTATTGCCATGGTCTCTTAAATATATGTTTTTCATTTGAAATAACAACATAACATTTCATATAACCACTCATACAGATGAATAAATTTGGCATTACAAATTAGCAAATTTCTCAAAATTCGTTTCAGGTATATTCGGCCTGAATCGAAAGTGCTCCAGTTTTCCTGGAAAATCATGTATGACACAGGACTGTATCTTACCCTTTTCAGGGTCTTTAAGACAGCATTAGTAATGTCAAGTAATGACATATATATATACATATATATATATATATGAACAGATGAATGGTAACAAACAGCCTGTTTTATTTTTTTTTATAAAAAAGGGTTAAAAAATTATAAATTTTTGGTGGTAGATACCTTCTTCTCTGTCTACTGACTTGTATAACGGTGGATGATATTTTTAGTGAATCATTTGGGAAATTCATAAAAAATTGTGTAGAATCAACTCTCTCATCTCTGTGCTTCCTGTTCCATTCACAGTGCTAGTTCCAGGAGCAGCTGTTCAGTGGGGGTGCAGCATGTTGGACATGTTGGACATGTAGGTCATCAATTTAAGGAGCATCAATTTAAGGAGCCTGGAAAACCCCTTTAAATAATTTTGTTTTTTCCTCTCTGCATTTTAGCAGCCATAGCTTTTATTTTGATCGACATGGCAGTTTGAGGCCTTGTTGTGCGTAGCAGAAATGTTATTTTTTGGCTTTGTTCTGGGGTCCATAGATATATATATATATATATATATATATATATATATATATATATATATAAATTTCACTGTAATGTATATAATTTTTTTTGCTGCCGAAATAGAAGTTATTTTAGTTTTTTTTAGAAATAACCTGATAATTATCATGTGGATAACTAATATGTGTATTTTTAGCTTTATTTAATGTGAGCACCATGAAGTGTATTTGACAATATTTTTTATTTTTTCCGGGGGGGGGTTGCATTTTTATTTATTTTTTATTACATTGTTTATAATATATATTTTTTTTTAATCCCACTATTGGATTACTATTTTATAACTTTATTTTAGACATGATATATTAACATACTCTTGTATGCTAGTACATTATGTTCTGCATCAGTATGACACAGGCTGCTGTTAGGGCAACACTAGTGTAAACTAACAGCAGGGTTACTGCACAGACAGCTCTGGGGTCCTTCACAGGTCCTTCATAGGTCCTCAGGGTTAACTGCTGATCACTCCACCAGTCTGTGATTGAGTCATCCGGAAACCCGCTGAACCAATCGCAGGGGGAGGGTGGAGTCCCCCTTGATCATGTAGCAGTATGGAGAGCAGCATGAACAGCCATAAGTGCAGCTTCGTCTGAGCCAGGCTGTGAAACTGGAGCGTGCGCTAAGAACTCAGGCTGTGACTAACAGCCAGTTCTTAGCGCAGGAGTGCTCCGGCAGTCCTTAACAACCCTCAACTGCAGCGACACCAAAAGATGTCACTGCAGACTGAGGATCTGCACCATACATGGTCAAAAGACAATGGGTGCTCATTAAGGGGTTATTCTGAACTAAGGCATACTAAGAGCATACAGAAATTATTCAATGCGAAACAAGCATACAGAGCTAATATGGAAAGTCCTAAGGGGCACTATTGGAGCAGCCTGGACATCCATAACGGACGCCGTGCTGGCAGTAGTCATGTGTATGAAAACTAAAAAAACATAAAATACTATTTTACTGTATACTGTATGCCAATCTCCATTATGCTAAGATGGCTCTTCCCTTTTATTCATAAGTCTTCTGGAAAGAGCTGCTAATATCATTAGGTTCTCAACACTTTAGATATGAGGTGAAGTAGTGATCACGTTGTAGAAATTAATCTAGTCGCCAGGTAGTAATCCCATGGAAGAATAGCAAAGATAGCCTCCTATCATGACGTGACTGATACTAGAGGGCAATAGATTATATTGCTATAATATACTCCCGATGGTAACAGATATAAACAGAACCAGTCCCTGCTGAAGTCCTCAACATTAGAGATTGGGGGTATGACACAAGGTAAACAAAGGTTCATGTCGCCGCTCTTCACTCTAGCTAATAGATGAATTGTGAGGGTTCCACCTCTATTACTTCACAATTTCTTACGAATATTTGAAAGGGTTTCCTCTATAGAGGATTAACCCTCTACATAATGTCACTGCATAGAGATTTAACTCTTAGACCTCTGCAACAGAGCCCCTGCTCCACTGAATAGAAATGTCTTAGAAATATGAGCATTGTTTGTTGTCGGTATAGCTTCTCATTAAACACATCCGTCAGAGACGTCACTTTGCTGGTAAAACCCATTGTTACATGCAGCATGTACTTATACTGTGTGATGACGCTTGCAGACCACCATTTTTTAGCAGCAGTTGTGTTTGTTGCACTCCACTGTAATCTCTCAGGCACCATTTCACACGTCATTGGATAGACACACACAGAGGGAAATTGCAAGTTGCAAATACTGTATACGCTTAGATACATCCTACAGAAAACAAGGCTGTGTGAGGCTGGCTAACCACAAGGCACTTTGATATATGATAAGAAAGGGACTCAACGATAAGCTCACAAGCTTGGCTTTCTGACAACTGATACTTATTTCTTAGTAAAGTGAATACCCTAGCTCTACCTGTACTGAGGTGTGAGATTAAACCTCTGTAAGTGATGCTAAAAGCATGGTTATAACTTAAATGTGGCAACTTTCTTGCACTTTACTGCTAGCTGAGGCAGCAACGGTTGCATAACATTTATTGGTATTGATACGTAACCTTAAAAAAAGGAAATAAAATTGTTTTTTCTGGAAAAAAAAAACTTAGCAGTACTTTTGAGGATTTTAATAAAGTATACTTTGTCTTCTGTTAAACAGACCAGAAAGCCTGAAATTACTTTGACAATATTATGTATGTTGCTCAAAAAGTGAACTGTAATGTATTATGAACTGAGACTTTTTTCCCCTTCTGATACCATAAACACTTTGGTGTATATGAATGCTTTCCTATATGATATTATTCTATATGATATTATTGCTATTCACAGCACTGTGTCCTTTTCTTTCTGCTCACCTTCGAGCATGGAACAGACTGGGTATATTAAAAATGTTTCATTGTTTTTTTTTTTTTTGCCTTTTCTCTGGGAGAATGGTTACCTGACTAGGTATAAAGCAGCAAATATGTTTACAATTAAAGCTTTCAGTTTTCTGTATTTATTGTGTCTTCAATATAATGGCTCTGCATATCATTCATTAAAGTGACCCTCCGATTCAAGAAAGAAAATTCATATTCATTGAGGAACAAACAGAACCCTTACCGGTCAACCTCCTTTTCATCTTTGTAGCTGCAGATCCATCAATTCCCAGGCCATTCTTCTTCCTTCTAAGGTGGCTGCACCGCTTCTCCAACTACCATTCTTCTTCCGTCTAAGGTGGCTGCACCGCTTCTCCAACTACCATTCTTCTTCCGTCTAAGGAGGCTGCACCGCTTCTCCGATTACCATTCTTCTTCCTTCTAAGGTGGCTGCACCGCTTCTCCGATTACCATTCTTCTTCCTTCTAAGGTGGCTGCACCGCTTCTCCGATTACCATTCTTCTTCCTTCTAAGGTGGCTGCACCGCTTCTCCGATTACCATTCTTCTTTCTTCTAAGGTGGCTGCACCGCTTCTCCGATTACCATTCTTCTTCCTTCTAAGGTGGCTGCACCGCTTCTCCGATTACCATTCTTCTTCCTTCTAAGGTGGCTGCACCTCTTCTCCGATTACCATTCTTCTTCCTTCTAAGGTGGCTGCACAGCTTCTCCGATTACCATTCTTCTTCCTTCTAAAAAGGAAAAACTGTCGGCACTCCTCTTGCAGAATCGTGGTGCTCGCGTCCAGGGTATGAAAAGCCCACTTACAATGTTGAACAGAAGACCGGCACTTCACTGATAGAATCTTCACTTTTATTTTAGCATGGAGGAAACAGCGCAGATGCGACACGTGTTTCGGCTCAGGTATGAGCCTTTGTCAAGCATAGTAAATCATTGCAGGAAACACATTTAAATAGCCCGCCCACATTGGCGTCAAACGTGATCACATCACCATAGAAACTGAGATACACAAATCATGAACAATTCTATACATTGTTGGAACAAGGTACTATGCAGCATATGATACAATTGCATCTTCAAGGATTTCACAGAAAAGAGAAATTAACGGCTGGCATGGGATACAAAAAATATAATGAATACAATAAGAATATAACAAAAAATAATAATCATCACCCTGAGAAATAAATCACCCACAGGCTATATAAAGATATTGAATCTTGCTGCTTTTTTCATTTGCTTCATTTTTTTCATTTTTTCTGTGACTGAATAAATACAAAATACATATTGTACATTAAAATACAATGACAATAATTGTCTATTGGAGTAAAAAAAAAAAAATGATCTTACAGGAATGCACTCAAATCATATTCTCGGTTTAAACCTTTTCGTTCAATGGTCTGCAGGGTATGAATCCCAAAACTTTCACGTTTTTTCAGTAATAGCAACCTGTTGCCCCCTCTGCGCGGTGGCAGCACCTGCCCAACCTGGATTATCATTTATATCCTCTTGCAAGTTATTGAGTTCCAAATATATTTAACAAAAACTTTCAAATATACTTCTCCACATACTTAAAGAGGAAATGTGATCATTATTTTTTAAATCTAATACCTTTTGTTGTTTCTGATGGTCTCTGGATTCCAGCCCCTTTTTGTTTTAACTTTTCAGTCGGCTCCGCTGTTCTCCCGATACAGCTTCAGCTCCGTATTTGCAACCCAGTTGATTGGACAGCATTGGGCTTAGGGCTACACTAATTGGAAGACAGCTGTCGCTGCCAGGATCGCAGAGTAGAGGTGATCCCATAGAAATTAATGGGATCACAGCGCAGGTCGCAAAAAAATCAAGTACTAGCCTTACAGCAAAGTTGAAGGCATTGCCCACTGAGAAAAGTTGGGCAACGCCGTAGCGGGAGAACAGGCGGGTGAATTGAAGAAAAAAGTGCAAGATATGAGCAGTACTCCTTCACCAAGAGAGCCAGACAGGCTTATCGAGCTTCTTATTTATGTATACACAGCTTCACATTTTTGAATATGAAAAAAATAGAAGTAAAATTGCAATGCACAGCATTCTGCTCAACTGTGCCAAAATGGCCACCCTATTGTTATAGTATATAGCAGTGATGGCGAACTTTTTACAGACCGAGTGCCCACACTGCAACCCAAAACCCACTTATTTATCCCAAAGTGCCAACATGGAAATTAAACCTGAATACTGCAGTCCAATATAGTATAACGTCCATGTACTTTATCATTTAGCTATAATAGCCTGCCTACATTCAGTGTGCTGCCTGTGCTGTACATAGTGCGCCCTGCGCTAATGAATTGCAGGAAAAGTCTAAGGGATATTGGTACACCATAGACTTATTCTAGAGTGCGGGTGCCCACCGAGAGGGCTCTGAGTGCTGCCTCTGGCACCCGTGCCATAGGTTTGCCACCACTGGTATATAGTGTTATAGTATATATAATAACTATGACAGACATCAAATATTATACCCACATCATACATAACTCACAAATTATATATAGTCCAAGAACATTATATATTCATGGATCCCTCACAACTCTCACTAATTATGGTCTTTGGCAGAATCACTGAACTGTTATCATACTCTATAGAAACACTGCCCACTTACTACAAAATGCCTAAGTAATATTTATTCATTTATTTATACAGTATATACACACAACATGCAATAATTCATTTTAACAAACTTTGTACATACAATCCAAACATATATAAAACACATTTACTCATGCGTACACTTTGGTGTACCTATTTTCTGACATATCAATGACTGGCATTATACACTATCTACAGTGGTCTCTCAAGTTACAATATTAATTAGTTCTGTCCAGACCATTGTAAGTTGAAAGCATTGCAACTTGAGATTATAACTCTATGGTTCTAAAATTGGTTCCAAAGCCCCAAAATGGCATCACAAAATAACATGTAATGGGGATTAAAGGCTATGAACACCTTGGGGGATTTTTTTTTATGATTGTATTTTACAAATTTGGGCTAAAATAATTTTTCAATTGGTCTTTATTAAAAATGTTCAGCAGTTTTTGTGTTACAGGCTTGAAATTCAATCTATTTGTAGGCTGTTACTTCCTGTTTTACACTGAGTTCCATCAGACGACTGCTATGTATAGCCCTTATCTCTGAATTCCTAATAGCTCTAACACTTTTTAATCTAAATTCGTATCAGTTTGATACAAATTTAGCTATAATGAGTGTTTATAAGCTTTCATGAATTCAGAGATAAGGGCTATACATACAGTGAGGAACAGAAGTATTTGAACACTCTGTGATTTTGCAAGTTCTCCCACAAATCATGGAGGGGTCTGAAATTCACATTGTAGGTGCACTCCCAAGAATTCTGACTCTCAAATACCTGTTACTGTGCCTTTAAAAAGTCCACCTCTACTCCACTCATTAATCTAACTTAGTAGCACCTGTCTGAGCTCTTTAAAGACACCTGTCCACCCCACAGTCAGTCAGACACCAACTACTACCATGGGCAAGATCAAAGAGCTGTCAAAAGACACCAGAGACAAAATTGTGGACCTCCACAAGGCTGGAAAGGGCTACTGGGCAATTGCCAAGCAACTTTGTGAAAATAGATCAACTGTTGGAGCAATTGTTAGAAAATGGAAGAGGCTAAAGACGACTATCAGTCATCCCTCGGACTGGGGCTCCATGCAAGATCTCACCTCGTGGGGTATCACTGATGATAAGAAAGGTGATGAATCAGCCCAGAACTACATGGGAGGAGCTGGTCAATGACATGAAGAGAGCTGGGACCACAGTTTCAAAGGTCACTGTCAGTAGAACACTACGCCGTCATGGTTTCAAATGCATTGCACGGAAGGTTCCCCTGCTCAAGTCATCACATGTCCATGCCCGTCTGAAGTTTCCCAATGACCATCTGGATGATCCAGAGGAGGCATGGGAGAAAGTCATGTGGTCAGATGAGACCAAAGTAGAACTTTTTGGTCTAAACTTCACTCGTGTTTGGAGGAAAAAGAAGGATGAGTTGCATCCCAAGAACACCATCCCTACTGTGAAGCATGGGGATGGTAACATAATGCTTTGGGGGTGCTTTTCTGCAAAGGAGACAGGACGATTGCACTGTATTAAGGAGAGGATGAATGGGGCCATTTATTGTTATATTTTGAGCAACAACCTTCCCTCAGTCAGAGCATTTAAGATGGGTCGTGACTGGGTCTTCCAACATGACAACGACCCGAAGCACACAGCCAGGATAACCAAGGAGTGGCTCTGTAAGAAGCATATCAAGGTTCTGGAGTGGCCTAGCCAGTCTCCAGACCTAAATCCAATAGAACATCTTTGGAGGGAGCTGAAACTCCATGTTGCTCAGCGACAGCCCCGAAACTTGACAGATCTAGAGGAGATCTGTGTGGAGGAGTGGGCCAAAATCCCTGTTGCAGTGTGTGCAAACCTGGTTAAGAACTACACTAAACGTTTGACCTCTGTAATTGCAAACAAAGGCTTCTGTACCAAATATTAACACAGATTTTCTCAGGTGTTCATATACTTATGTTCAGCAGTGCAAGCCAAATACATTCTTTAAAAATCATACAATGTGATTTCCTTTTTTTTTTATTCCGTCTCTGAGTGGGAATGCACCTACAATGTGAATTTCAGACCCCTCCATGATTTCTAAGTGGGAGAACTTGCAAAATCGCAGGGTGTTCAAATACTTTTGTTCCTCACTGTAGGCATCATCTGACTAGACTTAGTGTAAAACAGAAATTGACAGTCTGCAAATAGACTGAAATTTAACCCTGTAACACAAAAACTCATGAACATTTTAATAAAGACCAATTGAAAAATGATTGTTAGCCCAAAATGAGTAAAATACAATCATCAAAAAAATTGCCCCCAAAATTGTTAATAGCCTTCAAGGAAAATAAGCAGATAAACAGACAGTTGTTATACTTAATATAACAATCCGAAACACATCACTATTTGTGATGAGGACAGGGGCTTCATAAGGGGCCTGTACAATACACACATGTACCAGAAAAATAAAATGGAGCTGCCCTCACCTGGCGTCCAAAAGAGCAACTTATCTTGATACAGACAGAGGGCAATTCTTTTAGTACTGAGATACTAGACAGGTAGTATTGGTGTTTTACCAGTAAAATGCCCATGCTGATAGACATCAGCATTGTTGTCTGGGGCATTGTATCTTTTCACATCTTAAAGGGAGTCTGTCACCTCCATATGGCCATATACAGTGCTTACATTGTCCTATCGCACACCTATACATGAATGTAATGGTACCTTTGTCTTTACACTTGCAGAAGCTGGAAAAATGAACTTTGATTGATATGCAAATGCGCACTCGCAAGTGCCCAGGGGTGGCGTTCACTGTGTTGGTGCCCAGGCTGCCCTGAATTTTTTCATTGTTCCCCAGCCTCTGCATATGCCTGCCCTCCTATTCCCTTGCTTCATCCTAAGGTCCGGCCGAGATCCCGCGACTGAGCACTGCCTCGCCGGGCCGGAGCATGCTCACTGCGATGCCCATTGTTGGCACGGCATCGCTTTAACTACGGCTCATGCTCCGGCGAACGGCTGGTTTTGCGCCTTTCGCTGGAGCATGCGCAGTAGTTAAAGTGATGCCGTGCCCACAATGGGCATCGCAGTGCGCATGCTCCGGCCCGGCGAGGCAGTGCACAGTCGCGGGATCTCGGCCGGACCTTAGGATGAGGCAAGGGAATAGGAGGGCGGGCATATGCAGAGGCTGGGGAACAATGAAAAAAGGCAGAGCAGCCTGGGCTCCAACACAGTGAACGCCGTCCCTGGGCATTTGCGAGCCCTCATTTGCATATCAATTAAAGTTAGTTTTTCCAGCTTCTGCAAGTGTAAAGACAAAGACAAAGGTACCATTACATTCATATATAGGTGTGCTATAGGGCAATGTAAGCACTGTATATGGCCATATGGAGGTGACAGACTCCCTTTAAAGCTGACCACACACTATAGTTCTTTGTCAAAAAATGTATAAACAGCTGTCTATCTCAATTCCCCCAAAGACATCCAAGTTTATTACAAAGGTGAGAGGCAAATAGGTTGCTGGCAGCAGATTATATTTCCTGGGAGCAACATATCGGTCAATTTGAAATCCAGCAAATGTCAGGAGGCCTCTTCAGTAAGAACATTGGCTGAACTTGCCAACATTGCACACTTAATGAAAGTTCACACTAAAGGCTCTTTTACAGGGACCAAGAGAGCAGGCAATGATCAGGACTGAATGTTCCTATGAATGTTTGTTCCTGATCATTGCCCATGTGTTAGCTGCATTTGCTTGCAGCAATAATCGGGAATGAGGGAAAGGACGATCATTAATACGATCATCTTACCCCATTCAGTTTTCTTGTTTGTCAATCAGGTCGATATGCTACTGATGAATGAGAATTTTTTATGCGTCATAAATATCGGCAGAATATTTACATGGGCCAATTATCAGGAACAATCTATCACGTACGAATGCTCATTCATGATAATTTCCTCATCCTTGGGCTGTGTAAATGGTTCGTATTATTAACCACTGCACCTACAGTACAGACCAAAAGTTTGGACACTCCTTCTCATTCAAAGAGTTTTCTTTATTTTCATGACTATGAAAATTGTAGATTCACACTGAAGGCATCAAAACTATGAATTAACACATGTGGAATTATATACATAACAAAAAAGTGAAACAACTGAAAATATGTCATATTCTAGGTTCTTCAAAGTAGCCACCTTTTGCTTTGATTACTGCTTTGCACACTCTTGGCATTCTCTTGATGAGCTTCAAGAGGTAGTCACCTGAAATGGTTTTCACTTCACAGGTGTGCCCTGTCAGGTTTAATAAGTGGGATTTCTTGCCTTATAAATGGGGTTGGGACCATCAGTTGCGTTGTGGAGAAGTCAGGTGGATACACAGCTGATAGTCCTACTGAATAGACTGTTAGAATTTGTATTATGGCAAGAAAAAAGCAGCTAAGTAAAGAAAAACGAGTGGCCATCATTACTTTAAGAAATGAAGGTCAGTCAGTCCGAAAAATTGGGAAAACTTTGAAAGTGTCCCCAAGTACAGTCACAAAAACCATCAAGCGCTACAAAGAAACTGGCTCACATGCGGACCGCCCCAGGAAAGGAAGACCAAGAGTCACCTCTGCTGTGGAGGATAAGTTCATCCGAGTCACCAGCCTCAGAAATCGCAGGTTAACAGCAGCTCAGATTAGAGACCAGGTCAATGCCACGCAGAGTTCTAGCAGCAGACACATCTCTAGAACAACTGTTAAGAGAAGACTGTGTGAATCAGGCCTTCATGGTAGAATATCTGCTAGGAAACCACTGCTAAGGACAGGCAACAAGCAGAAGAGACTTGTTTAGGCTAAAGAACACAAGGAATGGACATTAGACCAGTGGAAATCTGTGCTTTGGTCTGATGAGTCCAAATTTGAGATTTTTGGTTCCAACCACCGTGTCTTTGTGCGACGCAGAAAAGGTAAATGGATGGACTCTACATGCCTGGTTCCCACCGTGAAGCATGGAGGTGTGATGGTGTGGGGGTGCTTTGCTGGTGACACTGTTGGGGATTTATTCAAAATTTAAGGGATACTGAACCAGCATGGCTACCACAGCATCTTGCAGCGGCATGCTATTCCATCCGGTTTGCATTTAGTTGGACCATCATTTATTTTTCAACAGGACAATGACCCCAAACACACCTCCAGGCTGTGTAAGGGCTATTTGACCATGAAGGAGAGTGATGGGGTGCTGCGCCAGATGACCTGGCCTCCACAGTCACCGGACCTGAACCCAATCGAGATGGTTTGGGGTGAACTGGACCGCAGAGTGAAGGCAAAAGGGCCAACAACTGTTAAGCATCTCTGGGAACTCCTTCAAGACTGTTGGAAGACCATTTCAGGTGACTACCTCTTGAAGCTCATCAAGAGAATGCCAAGAGTGTGCAAAGCAGTAATCAAAGCTTTGAAGAACCTAGAATATGACATATTTTCAGTTGTTTCATACTTTTTTGTTATGTACATAATTCCACATGTGTTAATTCATAGTTTTGATGCCTTCAGTGTGAATCTACAATTTTCATAGTCATGAAAATAAAGAAAACTCTTTGAATGAGAAGGTGTGTCCAAACTTTTGGTCTGTACTGTACATCTACCCATCTTTTTGTCACTGACTCTCCGTCCTCTATTCCCTAGTCCAGTGGTGGCGAACCCAAGGCACGGGTGCCAGAGGCGGCATTCTGAACCCTCTCTGTGGGCTCCCAAGCCCTGAAAAAAGTAAAAGGTATGCCAATGTGTCTTAGACTTTTCCTGCTATTCATCAGGGTACGCTATGAACGGCACAGGCAGCACATTAAATGTAGGCAGGCTATTATAGTACAGTATTCAGGTTAAATTGCCGTGTTGCCACTTTGCAATAAATAAGTGGGATTTGGGTTGCAGTTTGGGCACTCGGTCTCTAAAAGATTCGCCATCACTGCCCTAGGTTGACAAGGCCATGCAGAGTAGGGACAGTGTTTTGTTTCAGAGCCTACAGCTTGATGGTGGATATATTCTGCTGTCTAATAATAGCTTGCATTGAACCATAAGAGTTTTTCAGCTAGCCAAACACAGTGAAATCAACCAGCTTTCTCTTATGTAGTGTAGGCGCTCTCTGCAGGAAACAGTGGGAACTGCACCCAAGCTTTATGCCTCATGTACTGGTAAGTCACCATATACCACAAACATGGTCATATCTATATTTGTGTCTGGAAAATGTTGAGTCACATGCAACTGGAGCTTGCCCAGTATATATCTACATAGCAAAACAAATTCCACACTGCTGTGCAGTTACATTTCAGACTGACCTATTAGTGTGTTTTTAGAATGCTAAAGAAAAACACTGGGAGAACATACAAATGTAAATGTTGTCTTTAGATTCAAACTCACCACTCCAGAGCTGCAAGTTAACAATGCTAACCACTGAGCCATGCTGTTGGCCTTACTTCTGCTGCCCCCGCACGGCCTCTACTGCATTTCCCCGTCGCGCAGATCAAAACATCCGTCAACAGGGGTGGGGGTTTGCTGGGGGCAGCCAATAGCCGTTCCCGTCGCGGCCTGCTATTGGCTGCTCCCCCTGTCTTCGGATGTTTTGATGCAGCGGCCGTGCAGGTATCAGGAGTGATGCGTGTGCTGGGGAGTGGAGTAAGCATAACCTGTATTGTGTGCCCAGACATTTTTGGGACATTATAAGGGTTGGATAACCCCTTTAAATAAATATTACCACCTCAGCTATTCATGTAGTGGTAAGAGATGGCTAGGGTTAAACTAAGAGCCAACTGTGGCATTCTGTAACTCCAAAAGAATTGAATAGGAGCTGTGGAAACAAGGTTGGCTGTGCTCCATTGCATATGAAGGGTATTCTGACTACCATGCAGCTAATTGTAGATTCACAGATCGCTGTGCACCAATGGAGCTGAGCTAAAAGCATCAACACTAAAGAAATATATTCATAAGGTATCAGCTTAAAGGTTGTGTACACCTTTGGGGGCAATTTTTTCATGATGGCATTTTTATGATGGCATTTATTGGGGATAAAATCATTTATTTCAATTGGTATTCGTTAAAAAATATTAAGCCGTTCTGTCACAAAGGGTTAACTGCTTTTCTAGGTTACTTCTCGTTCACTTTGTGACAGTCATATAATAATTGTTATCTCTAAATTACCAAGAGGTCATAAATACTTATTTAAGCCACATTCTTATCATTAAAATAGGGATTGAGCATTGATGAGTGTTTATAAGGTCTGAGAGCAGAGATAAGGAGCCCGTCAGCTCCCTGTTTGACGGAGCAGAGAGGATATTCAGATCTTGCTAGTAGAGTATCTCAGCTCCATACAGGACTCCATATTTTTTTATAAAGACCAATTGAATTTTTTTTATTTTAGCTCATAATGAGTACAATGCACTAATAAATAAAATTGCCCCCAACAGTGTACATAGCTTTAAAGAGGATCTGTCACCATATTTCACAATAAAATACTTTAATAATCTATGTTAAGGCTGTATAACCTGTGTACCTCATTTTAAAAGAACAGCAACAGCCTGCCAGTGCTTGAGTCCAAGCATATTTATGAGCTAAACTCAATCTCTGCCAACTTAGCCTGACAAGCTTCTTTTAGTGTACCTCCTCCCCTGCTGCTGCTGCTGCTGCTGCATTTTGTACAGTGAAATCTGGTGACAGATTCTCTTTAAAGGGACACTAAACCTAAACTAAACTAAAAATCAAGAAAAAAAAGTTTGTCTTCATCTTTTTTCTCTGTGGATACTGGCAAGGTGCTACAGAAAGAATTTTTATGAGATTTCCTGCAGTCAGACAAGTGCCTCATTCCTCCCAGTCCCTCCTTCTGCTGCTGAAGACAGGCTGTTATCTCTTCCTGTACACTACTGTGACCTCACAAGTAGGGGGCAGAGCTTAACGCCAATATACTTAAATAGACACTAAGAGCACTGTGATAGAGAAATTCATCAGTGGTGGAAAGCTGGATTACAAGTCTTGTGGAGCTGTACACACTGTCCTTATATTGTTATCCTTACACTTTGCAAGTAACCCAGCTTTTCTAGCATCCTGAATCTGCCCAGGTATTTCACTATTTAGAGATGGGAGGGGGGTTTCTCTTGGTAGATTTAGTATTCAGCAGTCTATTACAGTGCCACATAATGGTAACCTAGCTTTTCCTAGATCCTGAAAGTAAATCTCCCTAGCTATGGCACTGTTTAGGAATGGGGAGGGGGATTTATCTTGGTACATGTGCTAATCTGTAGTCTCTATTATAGCTCCACATGGTAGGAACCCAAGTTTCTTATGACCCTAAAAGGCAAATCTTCCTAGCTATGGCAATATTTAGGTCTGGGGAGGGGGATTTACCTTGGAAGATGTAGTATTCTGTAATCTCCAGTATAGCTCCATATAGTGGTAACCCAGGTGACCCGGGGCCCTGGAAGACGAATCCACCTAGCTATAGCACTATTTAGCAATGGGAAAGGGATTTATCTTAGTAGATTTGGTATTCTGTGGTTTGTTACAGTTCCACATGGTGGTGACCCAGCTTTCCCAGGGCCCCGGAAGGCAAATCTATCTAGCTATAGCATTATTTAGGAGTGAGGAGTTGATTTTATTTAGGTAGACTATAAACTGTGCCAGTTTTTGGAAGAAAAAAAGTTGCAAACACTGTGTTTGCAACTTTATAAATGCAATTGTGACAAAATATTGTCATAAGTGGCATTTCTACACTGTCCTCGACACTTTCACAAAAATAGGGCTTGGCAAGGGAGGGGGCAGGGCCAGTGGGCCCAGTGAATTTATCTTATTTTACGCCAGGTTTCTTGCATAAAATGAGGCAAATCTATGGCATCTACAAGCTGCCAGAGGATGCGCCTAATTCATCACTAGGTATGCACCTCGTCATCAATTAGGTGTATCCTCTCGCAGTGCAGGGGATATCATAGACCAGTTTAAAAGCACGGTCTAGGATAAATCTCCCCTTTAGAATTTAGTAGTCCCTATTACAGCTACACATAATGTGTTACTAGGGACCCTGAGTGACAAATCTGTCTAACTATGCTACAGTATAGAGGATTTGTCACTTGGATTCTTAGTATCAGGACAGTCATGTGTATAAACTATATATGTTGTTTGGTCTCCAGTATACCACCACAGGCTACCCTGCTTTCCAAAGCTGATAAAAGGAAAATCTGCTCAATTATGCAGTGTAGGGAGGAATTATCACTGCATAACTATGATTATAGCCAACAGATTAGCTATTTATGTACTATGCCTGGTTCTGTGTATATACTGCACCTGTTACTTTTGGTACTACAGCTAGCACAATTTTTATTTTATACTATTGGTACTGTAACTAGGAGATTCCTTCCAACAAAATGGTGATGTTCACTGTGTAGACAAGAAACTATCCAGACTAAATACAAACTTCCTGGCTCATGTACGCTAGCATCAGAGGGGTGAGAGGGAGGGGAAGAATGCATGGCTGCAGCCTGACAGAAGAATAGAATTCTGATTTAGTTTCATTACTTTAATGTTGAACGTTCCAGGGAAAAGATGATTTCTCTACTAGATGCTAGAGTTAAAGTAGTTGTCCAGTATTAGGCCTTGTTCACATCACATTTTTTTTTTTTAGTTTATGCTTTGTTTATATTTGTGTTGGAGGGCTCCTTAGAGGCCTTTGTTGCAGATTCTGTCAAAGATATTGGACAAAATAGCTTTTTTTCTATGATTTGTATTTCCAATCGTGTGCAGTCTTATTCTCTGCTCCCTCCAGGCAGAAGCTCCAATGTAGGCTGTATGACCTGATGTGTAAAGGTCTCTTCACTGAGGTGTAGTTTCATATAGTAGGATTGCTTTAAAGGGGTTGTCCAGGTTTGGAAAAACATCTGCTTTCTTCCAGTAACAGCACCATGCCTGTCCATGGATTGTGACTGGTATTCTAGCTTGGTGTCATTGAATGGGACCGAGTTGCAATACCACACACAACCTTTGGACAGGTGTGGCACTGTTTTTGGAAGATAGCAGCCATACATATTTTACTAATCCTGGGCAAGCACTTTAAAGCAATATTACTGTATCAAACTACAACTCAATGAAGCGGAAAGCTCATTATATTTATGTGTGATATGGTTTCCAGTTTCTGGACCTCATAAACGGCCACCCACAGTCTGCTCATTTTCTTAAACAGTATTGTAAGCCTATGTCATGTCTGCTGGCAATACCATGAGAATTAGTGAAATGAAATTTTGGGAAACTCAAAGACAAACTTTGACACAGGTCCATGTAGACTAATTTCTAATTCCATCACCACCTCCTTACAGCTGTGTAAATATCCAGTGATAGCATTAAGTGTAAGGCCAGGGTGTAAAGAAATCTAAGAAGAGGAGACCCACCCTGCTCTTCAGCTCACGCTAGAAAAATCGTGATTTCAGGAACAGATAGAAGTGTATAAGTTCTGAGCCTAAGCTTGTGTAGCTGTGTACAGGTATAAGCATATGAGCTATATACAATAAAGTATATTCTGTACTTTAGGACTTGTGTATTTGGTGCCCATACAGGTATTTTCATAAGTCATTTTTCTCCACACATAGGAAAGGATTCCAGCAGGGAATATGGAAAACCATTCTTTTGGAAATGTTATCCTTTTTCGCTCTATTGTCATCCATTCGCAATTTGACTAAAAAATACTGAAAGCAATAGGGACATCAAACATATTGTGCAACCTCTTGGCAGTTTAAAAGTGTGGTCTAAAAATACAATCTCTATGTGGTGTGACACAGTGAGGGGAATGGTTTGGGAAAACATGTATTTTCCTTCCAGCATGTGCTGCTGGGCTGATTTGCAGCCAGGTGGCGTCAAATACCAGACTGGATTTTAATTGCCGGTCTGGGTTTTTGGCAGCACCTCAGCTGTCCTTAAATAGGTAGCTGGGCTCAGCAGCAGGATCTCTGTGTTGGGATCTGAGGCTTGGTGCCAGGTTGGAGGGCTTAGACCCATGGACCGAGGATACAGGTCCCATAAAGCCTGCTTTGGACTGCTGGAGGAAAAACTGACATCAAGGTGACTTGTCTTATATGAACTTTTCAATTTGTGTGAAATAACACCAGTACTTTCCATTGTGTGTGAAGTAAACACCAAGACTGCAAAGTAACGCATTGTTTTGTGCATTTGCCTCAAGTGTGAAAAAAACACTGAAGTTTTGCATTAAGAACTTGTCTTTTGCCTCTGTACTGAGTCCGCTTATCCTATCTACCAGAGCGAAACCCCACAATTGGTGGAGGATGCGGGCAAGCGCAGAGAGGCAGGCGTGATCGCCGAAGTATTGTTGTCTTTTATTTATGCTCCGGGAACGGTTGTATGTCTTGCATTAAACACGCTAAATTTCAACCCGTGACCCTTGACAAAATGGAGGCCATAGTGAAGGCTCTTGTGGAGGCAAACCAGCAGCAGCGAGAAACCAACCTGCAACAACGGGAGGCTAACAGGCAGCAGCAAGAAACAAACCAGCTGCTGTTACAACACGTGATGGCTATACAGACGGGCAGGAACATCCCAATAGGTCCATGATTTCCAGAAAGCGGTCCGTGCAGCGATCCCCAAGATGACACCCTTAGATGATGTCGAAACCTACCTGGCGATGTACGAGAAGGTGGCCACAAGGGAGAAACTACCCTGAGACCAGTGGGCTGAGGTCGTTGCCCCGTTCCTGGCATCCGATTCTCAGCGGGTGTATTTCGACTTGCCGGACGATCAAGTGGCTGACTACCAGAAAGTAAAGGGTGAGATTCTGGCAAGACTAGGATTGAATGTGTTGGTCCGGGCCCAGCGGGTACATCAGTGGGGGTTTAACTCGGCTGAGCCCGCGAGACCCCAGTATTATGACTTATTTCAACTGTCACGGCCTTGGTGTTGTGTGCTGTGACACCTTTTCCGTACATGCCAGTTGCCAGGGGCAACACGTGGTTGTCTGCATGTGTGTGCTTTGCTCCCCTTCTCCTGGTTCCTCCTCTGTCTGGTGCTGGAGGGGTTAACTACCTTGGTGGGTGTGGTCACTAGGTGCTTCTTATACCTGTGGCTTAAGGCCAGGAGTCAGTTGTACTCCAGCCTTGGTGTGTGCTGGAGTTATGCTCCTTGTCTGGTTGTTCCATCTTCCAGTGTGAGGGCCACCTAGTGAGATATCGCTGGAGACATCGATGTCCCTGAGTTGGCAGACCTCAAAATCTCCAGGGAACATTTCGGTACAGCACAACACCGGGACCCAACCCTATCCCGAGCCTGGGAGAATGTGGCAATAACTGATGGTGAACCACAACAACCTGGGGCCAAGTCAATTGTGGTTCATCAGAATATGCTGTATCGGATAAGCCAGCTGCGGGGTGAACATATTGAACAGTTGGTGCCCCAGGCTTATCGCAAACGCTTGTTAGAGTTAGCCCACCAACATGTTCTCGGGGGTCATCTGGGAATGCAGAAAACACAGGACCGGATATTACAACAGTTTTACTGACCCAGTGTGTTTAGAGAGGTGGGCGAGTTTTGCAAGTCTTGGCCGACCTGCCAAACAACTACCCCCCAGCACCTTTTCCGCAGTTCCTTAGTACTTCTCCCGATCATCGAGGTACCGTTTGAGCGAATCACTATGGGCCTCATAGGTCCAGTACCGAACTCCGCTAGAGGACACCAACAATTGTTGGTCGTCCTAGATTACACCACTCGTTATCCGGAGGCAGTGCCACTGCGACATACATTGGCCAAACTTATAGCTAAAGAGTTAATGGAGATGTTTTCCTGAGTGGGGCTACCAAAAAAGGCTCTGACTGACCAGGGGACCCCTTTTATGTCCAAGGTCCTGAGGGAACTCTGCCCTATCTTATGTTCGCAGTGCGAGAGGTGCCCCAGGCCTCTACTGGGTTCTCGCCCTTCGAACTGCTATATGGCAGACATCCTTGTGGTCTGTTGGACATAGCCAAAGAGGCGTGGGAGCAACAACCCATCCCATATAAAAGTGTTATTGAGTACGTTACCCAGATGCAAGATCGGATAGAGACAGTGTTGCCTCTTGTTAGGGAGCATATGCAGGCAGCTCAGCGAGCTCAGAGTCGGGTCTATATTCGCCAGACTCGGGTGATCGGGTTTTGGTTCTGGTGCCAACAGTAAGTTCCTGGTTAGAAACACACAAAGGGGGTCAGCACATCCCAATATGCAGGTGCACGTTGCCAGTGGCTGCAAATATACATCTAACAAACACATGGTGCAACAGCACTCTACAAACCAAAAGTAGAGTACAAAAGTATATTAAATTGCAAATGCTATGCTAATAACTTAGAGATGCTTAGCAAATACATTTTGTACAAAATCATTTGAGGCCGTCTGCCGAATGTCAAGGTGACCTCTATAAGACGGGTCCTAACACTAAAGCTCACCTGTTGGGTGCCATAACAGCGACCATGAATCCAGGGGGTGCAGGTCCCACATGCATGCTGGGCCCCTTTGATTTATGTCTATGTGGAGCCAAAATGGCCTTCATTGAATACAGGGGCTACAAGTACCAGCATGTATGCTGAGCAAACTATATACTATGCACCATGTGTTTGTTAGATGTATATTTGCAGCCACTGGCAACGTGCACCTGCATATTGGGATGTGCTGACCCCCTTTGTGTGTTTCTAACCAGGAACTTACTGTTGGCACCAGAACCAAAACCCGAACATTTTTTGAGCATTCAATTTAATGAAAACAACGAATAAACTGAAACAGGCTGTTTTTTAGCTGATCAAAAGTTTAGGACCACACCTCCAAAAGAAAACTAAACCCCCCCAAAACAGAAATCCAACTTCCAAACATGAACTCAGCAATGAGTAGCTCCGCCGTTATTGTTTATCACTTCCAAAATTCGTTTTGGCATGCTTGCTGCAAGCGTTTCCATGAGGTGAGTGGGAACATTTCTCCAAGTGGTGAAGACGGCCGCACGAATGCCATCTACTGTCTGGAACTGTTGTCCATTTTTGTAAACTTCCCTTGCCATCCATCCCCAAAGGTTCTCAATTGGATTTAGATCAAGGGAACACGCAGGATGGGCCAAAAGAGTGATGTTATTCTCCTGGAAGAAGTCCCTTGTCCTGCGGGCATTGTGTATTGTAGCGTTGTCCTGTTGAAAAACCCAGACGTTACCACACAGACGAGGGCCCTCAGTCTTGAGGAAGGCTCTCTGCAACATCTGGACATAGCCAGCGGACGTTTGACGCCCCTGCACTTCCTGAAGCTCCATTGTTCCACTGAAGGAAAAAGCACCCCAGTCCATTATGGCACCCCCTCCACTGTGGCGCGTAGAAAACATCTCAGGTGGGATCTGCTTGTCATGCCAGTAACATTGGAAACCATCAAGGTAAAAAAAATTCTCATTAGAGAATAAAACTTTCTTCCACCTTTGAATGTCTCATGTTTGGTGCTCTCTTGCAAAGTCCAAACGAGCAGTTCTGTGGCGTTCAAGGAGACGAGGTCTTTGAAGATGTTTTTTGTTTTTGAAGCTCTTCAGTCTCTGATGCCATCTGATGGTTATGAGGCTGCAGTCAGCACCAGTAAGGGCCTTAATTTGGGTCGAGGATCGTCCAGTGTCTTGACGGACAGCCAATTGGATCCTCCGGCTCAGTGCTGATGAAATTTTTTTGGGTCTTCCACTTGACTTTTTTGTTTCATAACCCTCAGGATCATTTAAGAAATTCCAAATGAATGTCTTACTGCGTCCCACCTCAGCAGCGATTGCGTACTGTGCAACCCGACCACATTCAAAAAGGGAGAGTTTTTTTGCCTTTGCCATCACAATGTGTGACTACCCGACAGAAAATGACAATGAATCCACATCTTTGCACAGATTTGGCCTTTTAAAGGCATGTAGTCCTAAAATTTTGATCAGCTGAAAAATAGCCTGTTTCAGTTTAATCGTTATTTTCAATTAATTGAATGCTCAAAAAATGTTTTGTCTCCCTCTCATTTCTTCTTGTTGCATGTTGAAGCTCTACTTGGAACCTTGTTAAGATCAAACAATGTAAAATATGATTTTTTGCCATTTTTCAAGTGGTCTTAAACTTTTGACTGTACTATAGGAAGATCTTAAAAAGGAGTATGGTCTAAGTAATACAGAACAATGGTTTTTTCATCTACAACTAAAACAAGTATTGAGAATGCTGCTGGGGAGGGGTACACAAATTGTTGCCCTTCCACAGCCGCTAGTTGATATTTCTGGATTAATAACAGGGGGGAAATTAGTTTCTAAAATATATCAATGTCTGTTACAACAAAAGACTAAGAAAATAGCAGCTAACAGCTTAATGCATAAATGGCAAGATGCTATAAACCCCCAGCGAGAATAGTTCTGGGATTTGGCTATTCAGGAAAAAAATAGGATCTCAAAGAACTTTTCCCATAGAATTATCCAATTTAATATACTATATCGCCTTTATTATTCCCCCAAGTTTTTAATGAAGTGCTATAAACCTAAAGTCTTTAGATGCTTAAAGTGTGGGGAGATAGGGGTGGACGATGTTCACATACTTTGGACATGTCTAAAGATCCAAGAGTTCTGGAGAAAGGTTAGGGATAGAATAGAGCAATACCATCGGATTAAAGTCCCTAGCCAATTTGAGATATGTATATTGGGGGTGATGGATAAAATGGAGGAATCTCATCTGGTAAACAATAAGAAAAAATATAGATTTTCTAGAATATGGCAGAAATGGTTGATATAGTGACTTTCTCTGAGAAGATGGGAACTATCATGAGTTGTGCCAGGGGACGGAGGTAAGGGAGAGAGGACGATTAGAGGAGCGAGGTGAGAGGAGGGAGAGACTTGTGTTTTGGTTTTTTTGTGTGTTTTTTTTTCTCTCTTCGAGAGAAGCAGCCAACGAATAAGGGTGAAGGGTGGGGTATGCTATAAATTATTAAATGCTACTAAACTAAAAGATTGTAAAAATGATTTTTGTATGTAAAAAAAATAATAAAGATTTATAAAAAAAAAAAAAAAAGATGCTGTGGCATGACCTCCAGAAAGCTATTCACGCCAGACATCCAAAGAATATTGCTGAACTGAAACAGTTCTGTAAAGAGGAATGGTCAAGAATTACTCCTGACCGTTGTGCACGTCTGATCTGCAACTACAAGAAATGTTTGGTGGAAGTTATCGCTGCCAAAGGAGGTTCAACAAGTTATTAAATCCAAGGGTTCACATACTTTTTCCACCTGCACTGTGAATGTTTACACGGTGTGTTCAATAAAAACATGGTAACATTTAATTCTTTGTGTGTTATTAGTTTAAGCAGACTGTGATGGTCTATTGTTGTGACTTAGATGAAGATCAGATCACATTTTAAGACCAATTTGTGCAGAAATCCATATCATTCCAAAGGGTTCACATACTTTTTCTTGCAACTGTATATACCAAATGCAATACCTCTACCGGTCACAGACTATGACTGTCAAAATAAAAAAACAGAAACAATAGGGAGAACTTCAGCTCAAGTGAAAAAGTAGACTTCTTTATTCACTCATGCTTCTGCAACGTTTCAGCTCAACTCAATGGCCTGTCACTTGAAAAAATCTCCATTGAATTGAGCGGAAACGTGATAGTGAACACTCCTTAGTGCTAGTTTTTCAAACAACAGTTGGCCGGAATGGCTTAAATCTGCCATTCCAGCCAACTTTAATCTTATGTGTGTGGGCATCTTAAGTTTAGGTTTCTGAGAACACATGGAGAGGTGAGCTTTTGAGATCTGTTCACAAAGTGCAGAGCTGCATGGTGGCTGTTGCTGCTCGGTGTGCTGTGCCTGTGGTTTGGTGAGGCCCAGTGCTTTGGGGGCTTAGCCTGATAGAAGAGGTGTTGTTGGGTTGCTGGGTCTTGTCACCTGCCGATGCTGTGTTGCACCAGTGATGTTTAATATGTGGTGCTGCATCAAATTAGAGTAGGGACCCACTCATAAGAGGCCACCTTGACATGGTGAGTGGGCCTATTCATTTTGATCAAAACGTGTGCAAATGCTAAAAGCTGTGTGTGAACAACCTTCAGGGCTAATTTACATGACTGCTCAGTAGGGAAAACACAGCCCATGTGTCGGCTGCATCTACCAAACTGACTGCATCATAGTAATTTATGACACAGTTTGTATCTGATCGCTGCACTATTGTGCTGAGCTCACATGATGATGTGAGTACAGTACAATAGACCAGTAATCAGATCTTACAGATCTCCTTTTAAATTTAAATTTGCTTTTTGACTTTCTTAATACTTACAATAAGGAGTACATAGATTGTGTGCTATTGTTATAGTTATATTCATATTTAACACATAATTATACTTAATTTCAGAAACCAAAGCTGTGGAGAGATTGCTTTGGACCTTATCCACGGGACCTCAGACAGGAGACCTGAAAGAAACTTCTGGAACCTGCTTAACTGTTTACCGACCACAAAGAACAGAATATCTTATACACCCAGACTGGAGGTCTCAGAGTTAAACTGTATTGCTATAAGTTAACCACTGTGGGGTTTCGCTCTGGTAGATAGGGTAAGCGGACGCAGTACAGAGGCAAAAGACAAGTTCTTAATGCAAAACTTCAGTGTTTTATTCACACTTGAGGCAAATGCACAAAACAATGCATTACTTTGCAGTCTTGGTGTTTATTTCACATACAATGGAAAGTACATATTGGTGTTACTTCATACAAACTGGAAAGTTCATATAAGACAACTCACCTTGATGTCAGTTCTGCCTCCAGCAGTCCACAGCAGGCTTTAGGGGGCCTGTATCCTCGGTCCATGGATCTCTGCCCTCCAACCTGGCACCAAGCCTAAGATCCCAACACAGAGATCCTGCTGCTGAGCCCAGCTGCCTATTTAAGAACAGCCAGGTGCTGCCAAAAACCCAGACCGGCAATTAAAATCCAGTCCGGTATTTGACCCCAACTGGAGGCAAATCAGCCCAGCAGCACACGCTGGGAGGAAAATACCTGTTTTCCAAAACCATTCCCCTCACTGTGTCACATACCATCCCCCCCCCACCTTTGTTCAACCCTGAGGGGGTGAACACTCGCCAGACAATGTACTCGGGACAGGGCATCCCTGCAACCGGCCTGCCACTGTAAATTTAAAGTTCTGTAGGGAAAGGAACCATCTGGTGACCCAGGCATTTCTGTCTTCGGCCTGGCTCATCTACTTGAAAGGGGAGTGGTCGGTTACCAGGTAGAATTGTCTCCTCAACAAATAATAACGGAGAGACTCGATAGCCAGGCACTCTCTCTCCAGTATACTGTACCTGGTCTCGGCTGGGGTGAGCTTACGGCTGAGGGAGACAACGGGATGCTCCTCCCCGTTGATTTCCTGAGACAGTACAGCACCGAGGCCTACTTCGGAGGCATCGGTCTGTACTATAAATTCCTTTTTGAAGTTGGGCGTCACCAAAACTGGGGACCCGCACAGGGCCGACTTCAAAGCGGAGAAAGACCCTTCCGCCTGATCATCCCAGCAAACCATCACCGACCTGCATCCCTTCAAGAGTCCAGTCAATGGCGCGGCCACCGTAGCAAATTAGGGGATAAACCTCATGTAATAGCCCACCATTCCCGAGAACGACTTTACTTGCCTAGCAGTGACAGATCGGGGCCAATTCTGTATCGCCTATTTTGTTCACTTGGGGTTTAATGACTCCGCGCCCAATGACATACCCCAGGTATTTAGTCTCCTCTAACCCTATTACACATTTTTTTGGGTGAGCGGTTAGTCCAGCCTTCCGAAGGGAGTCCACTACGGCCTGCACTTTGGGTAGGTGACTTTCCCAGTCAGTACTGTGGATGACAATATCGTCCAGGTAAGCCGAAGCGTACTGACGTTGTGGACGAAGCACAATGTCAAAAAGTCATTGAAAAGTGGCGGGGGCACCATGCAGACCAAAGGGTAACACCATATATTGGTACAGCCCCTCTGGTGTGATGAAGGCAGTTTTCTCTTTGACAGCCTCCGTCAAGGTTACCTGCCAGTACCCTTTGGTGAGGTCCAAAACAGAAAAATACCAGGCTTGTCCTAATCTCTCGATAAGCTCATCCACCCGATGCATGGGATATGCATCGAATTTTGAAATCTCATTTAGTTTACGAAAATCGTTACAGAACCGTAAAGTTCCGTCCGGTTTGGGTATTAAAACTATAGGCCCACTCACTTTTAGACTCCTCAATAACGTCTAGTTGCGGCATTAGCTGCACTTCCTCTGAGATGGCTTGTCACCGAGCCTCGGGCACCCAGTATGGTTTTAATCAGACCTTTGCCTGAGGCTCAGTGACAATGTCATGCTGGATTATGGACGTGCGTTCAGGAAGGTCTGAGAACACATCTGTGTTCCGACTAATGAACTCCCTGGCCTCCTGAGTCTGTTTAGAGGAGAGGCTGTCAGCAATGTTTACTGTGGCAGCCGCCTCTCTTGCAGCAGACAGAGGGACCAGTACCTCTTCTCCTAGAAAACCCGGCCGCTGGCTGTCTTCTGTACAGGTTTCCCTATTTTTTTTCATGGTTTGAGTGAATTCATATGGTAAACCTGCTCCGGCTTTCGCCGCCCTTGCCGGTGTACATCTCCAATTTTCTCAAGTACCTCGTAGGGCCCCTGCCACCTAACCAGGAACTTACTTCTAACAAACACATGGTGCAACAGCACTCTACAAACCATATATTGTAGAGTATATTTGCAGCCACTGGCAACGTGCACCTGCGTATTGGGATGTGCTGACCCCCTTTATGTGTTTCTAGTATAATATATATAGGAGTAGTGGCTGACTCCTATATGCTGGGTCGTGCACTCCCTCCTGCCCCTCCCCTGCCTCGCAAGGCTGATTTTTTTTTTTAATAGCGTTTATTTGACATTTTCCATTTGATACAACACTCCCAAAGGGAGAACAAAGAAGAACAATTCTTCATGACACACGCACTCACATTAGCAAGTTCATCGTCAACATATATCTTGACCATAAAAGACAGCAATGCGACTTTAATACAAGGTTTTCCTGTCATCACTAAGAGGTATCCATGACTCGCTCAAACCACATACACACTCTCATACACACGTTGGGTGATACAGTCGCCATCGCCGATGACTCAAGTTGTACCCTCAGCCTGGACCCAAAGGCCCCAGATTTTATCAAATCGATCAGGCAGTCCTCTTGCCTCATATGTCAATTTATACATCTGAAGGTCCTTATTAATGAGGAGTACCCATTGGCTCACTGTAGGACACTTGGGCGGTTTCCAGTTCAAAAGTATATTTTTCCTCCTATAGAACATCAACAATCGTAACAGTATTCTATTATATTTGGAGGGAGTAGCTTCCGAAACTAACCCTAACATACAGATTATCGGGCTACAAATTCCTGGGAGCCCCAACTTAGCATTAATAAAGTCACATATGCCCTTCCAATACGTCTTCATCACCGGGCAGAGCCAAACCATATGGAAGAAAGAACCCCTAGCCTCTCCGCATCTATCGCAACCTGGAGTCGGTATTTGCCGCATCCGATGAAGACGCAGTGGGGTACACTCTATGCATCCATTTAGCTTGAATGAGCTGATCCCTAGCGCTTATAACCGATGTCCTCCACCTCAGACGCCACTCCTCCAAGTGAGAGTCTTCCAACTCCGGGATATCTACAGCCCATTTAACAAAGGACCGCCTAATAGGAGATTCTTGCATTTTGACAATTTCAGCATAAAAGGAAGAAATTGGTTTGTGTGGGAGTTTCCTCCTGGCTACTGATTCTAGTGGGCCGCACTCTAAATTTAGGGTCAGGGATTTAAACTGTTTCTCACAGGCATGTCTCAATTGGAGGTAGCGGTAAAAGCTCGTCCGGGGCAGCAGGAACTCAGCTCGTAGGCTCTCGAAAGAACGGAAGATCCCTTCATGAAACAGTTGTGTTAGATATTTAAGGCCCTTCCTTGGCCAGAATTCAAAATCTGGAAGGTGCAAGAGCTCCGGAAGGAGCTTGTTACGCCAAAGTGGAGTGTAAGGGGACCAGGTATCGCCTGTCTGATTCTCGGTATGTATCGCCACAAATCTTACCCAAGCCTCGATAACTGTTACCATACTATCTGTGTAAATCCCAGGATCTGTGACCCTGCCCCCCCTATACACGAGATTAGCTAGAGCTTCATAGGACCCGGTCAGCGCCGCCTCTAATAACACCGCCGGGTTATTAGCATCCGCCCTAATCCACCAAGATGCATACATTAAACGCGTTGCTATATAATAAATGTACATATCCGGAACCTGCAGACCACCCTGTGCATAGGAGGCCTTCAGTGTCTTTCTCGACAACCTTGGGGACTGATGATGCCACAAGAAACGGGACATGGTTCTATCTAAAGTGTCAAAATGGGAATTAGGGATCCTTACCGGAGCCGCTCTATATATACAAAAGTTTGGGCAGCAACACCATCTTAACAATGTTGATTCTTCCCACCAGGGTTAAAGGAAGGTTTTCCCAGGCCTCCAGCTTACGCGTGACATATTCCATGGTGGGTCTCAGGTTCAATTGACAGAACTGTCTAGGGTCCCTGTGAATATAGATCCCTAGATAGAGAAAGCTTTCTACTACTCTCAGGGGAGACACCGGGGAGATGTCTACGGCTTCGTCCACGTCTACTACGCATAAACTAGACTTGGCCCAGTTTACCCGCAACCCAGAGTATCCACCATATCCATTTACCACATCCAGGAGGGTCTCTAAGGAGGGGCCAGGGTCTGCCAAGTAAACTAGCAGGTCATCTGCGTACAGTGACACCTTCTCCTGAATCCCCGCTATCGTCCACCCTTCAATCAAGGAACTATTGTTAATCAGTTGTGTTAAGGGTTCCATTATCAGGGCGAACAACAACGGGGAGAGAGGACACCCCTGTCTAGTGCCTCTATACAACCTGAAGGGACGGGAGATAACTCCATTTACTCTAATCCGTGCTGTAGGTGCCTGATATAACAGTTGGACCCACTTGATAAAGGAGAGAGGGAAATTAAGGCGGAACATTGTCTCCCAAATAAAGTGCCACTCTACCGAGTCAAAGGCCTTCTCATTATCAAGGGATGCCAAGACTCTTGAACCCGCATTATCGTGTCTGACCTGCAAGTTTGTAAATAATCTCCTGAGGTTTATATCCGTTGTCTTACCGGGCATGAAACCGGATTGATCTGGGTCAATAATGGACAAGACTACCCCACCGAGACGCTTAGCTAGGACTTTGGCTAAGATTTTTGCGTCCGTATTCAGTAGGGAAATTGGCCTGTACGATGCACACTGATCCGGCGGCTTCCCGACTTTGTGAATTACCACAATGGTCGCCTCCCCAAAGGAAGAAGGCAACTTCCCGGACTCATATGCATAATCAAAAAGTCTAAGTAGGCGTGCAGATTGCAAAGTAACATCCAACCTGTACCATTCAATCGGGAAGCCGTCCGGACCAGGTGACTTCCCAGGCGCCATGTCCTCGATTGCTGCCCTGATTTCCCCTCCGTCAATAGATCTCCCCAAATACTTACTATCGGCCGCAGCTAAAGGCGTAAGTGGGATGGATTGAAGGAATGAACGGATCTCACCTGGAGAAGAGATGGATTTAGAACTGTATAGGTCCGTATAAAACTGAACAAATTGTTCACAAATATCTCCCGGCCGATATACCTTCAAGCCATCCCCACAGGTAATGTGTGGAACAACCGTCTGTGGCACCTCAGTTCTAGCCAGGAAAGCTAAGGCACTCCCATTTTTGTCTCCATCTGCAAAGACTAGGCGTCTCTGGAATAGCAACTTCTTCTGGGTGTACTCTGTGAGATGCAAGTTAAGCTTCCTCTGTGCCTCGTCCCATAGACTACGGGTCACATCATTTGGTTCTGTAATATAAGCCTGTTCTTTCCCTACCACCTCATCCTCTAATTTAAGTCTAGTGGCATTCAATTCTTTCCTATAAGATGCAATTGCCTGGATCAAAGTACCACGCAACACAACTTTAAAGGCCTCCCATTCCACCAGGGGGTCAGCAGAGCCCTCATTGAGTTCCCAATAATCTTTCATCCCTTGCTGTGCAGCCCAAACCACCGGTAGTACCTCTAGCCATTTACTATTAAGTCTCCATAGCCTTTCAGCAGGTGCAAGAGGCTGTCTCAGAACCACCAATAGGGGGGCATGGTCAGAAATACCTCTTGGTAAATATTCAGTGGCTACTAGCGAGGGTAACAACTCCCTACTAAGAAACACTAAATCGATCCGGAAGAGGGCTGCATAAGAGGCCGAGTAACAGGAGTATTGCCGAAGATCAGGGTGCATATATCTCCAGCCCTCTGTTAGAGCAAATACCCCCGCCCAGGAGTTCAACGCGTCAGTATGTGACCCACCAGGGCGAAGCCTATCCATCGACCGGTCTAATACCGCATTGAAATCCCCAAGCACAATCAGAGGCAACGGAGGGAATGCTGCTACACGTTTCATAATTTCGTCCAGTACGTCCCTCTGAAAAGGGGGGGGGGACATAAACCCCTATCACAAGGTAATCGATGCATCTGATTGCAGCGTGGAGGACCACAAAACGCCCCATCATGTCAGTTTGAACAGAGTAAGAACGGAAGGGAAGAGACTTCGCCACCAGAATTGACACACCTCTCGCCCTGGAATTATACACCGCATGAAAAGCCGCTCCTACCCAGGGTCTCCTCAGCGCCAGCAGCTTCCGTCCCTGCAGATGTGTCTCGTGCAATATCAATATATCAGGGTTATGATTCTTTACAAAATTAAAGACAAGGGATCTTTTGACTTTATCATTTAGGCCCCTGACATTCCAGGAGACAAACCGACAGACTGCCATTATGGCGGTATGGCAAAGCTATATCCCACGAGGAAACTGCACCACCCAACCCATACACACACACAGTCACACCAAATCCTCAAGAATACAGTGAAAACATCCCAATATGCCCAGAACTGCGGGCAAACCCCCCCACCCTGCCCAGATAACCCCAACATATCCAAGCTTGAATACCCCTCGTTTAGTCCCCTCACTAGAAGAAAAGGACGGGGAGGCCCGTATTGCAGCCCACCACTCTAGGTAAACCAAGAACAGAACCTAGATAGTAGGACAACATAAGTTAGGTACAATCAGCTCCATCTTATAAAGTGACCAACTTAAACACAAATTAAGACTCTCAAAACACAAGTCCCAATATACTCAGCCCCTGCGGTCGAGCCAGTCGGACGCCTCTTCTGGGGTGGCAAAAAATTTCACCAGATCTCCATCCTGGACTCTGAGACGTGCTGGATACAACATGGCGTAGACAAGACCTTTCTCCCGCAACCGACCTCTCACAGCAGTAAATTGCCTGCGTTGTTTCTGGACCTCTGTAGAGAAGTCCGGGTAAAAGGAAATCCGGGCGTTGTCGAAATGAATGTCCTTCAGACGAATCATCGCGTTGAACACTATCTTCCACTTCCCCCAGCCTCCTCTCCACCTCGGTTGTTCTCTCCTGGATTTTATCAATATCATGTCTGAGGAGAGTGAGGTCGGCCTGGACATGGTCAATTTTGACCGTGAGCGCTGTTTGGCAGTTAGTAATAGCCGCCATAACTTTTGCAAGATCCACCTCTGGGTGATCAGGAGAGGCCCCAGCCTCATGGCCATCTGTTTGGCTCGTATTGTCCATCATTGACTTAGGGGGGATAGAAGGCCCTGAGGTGCCCGTTTTGCGGCCCATAAAACCTCCAGCACGCACTTCACTGAGAGGGTTAAAGATCACTGCAGTAATAGCACTTGTGGCCTAATACAGGAGCCAGGCTTCTCTATATATAAGGAAACGGAGTCACACTGCCCCCAATACAGCGTCGCCCCACACCAGGGAAGTCTCTCTTGTAGTGCAGGGGGGAAGAGGAGTCCCCACCCGGAGCGCTGGCCACAGAGGAAGGAGCTCGGCAGTCCTCAGTGCCGCGGCCAATATGGCGCCTGCAGCCGCTGCACGTGCAGGGGACGCGCCAGCCGTCCGGTCAGTACGAATATATGAAGAGCCCCAGTCCGAACCTCCAGGCTCCGCTCGACCTCCGGCTCGGGGAAGTGCAGCAGGGAATCACCCCTCACCAGTTCTTCCACCGGCAGGACAGGTCAGCAGACTGGGATGCTGGGCGACGTGCAGGCCCGGCCTTGCGATGTTGTCCGGCCAAGGCCGCAGGGCAAAGCACCAGCCAGATTTTAGGGGGATCAGGTAGTGGAACTCACGGAGGGCCTTTTAAGTCCAGAAATCAGGATCCACCAGAGCGGATGGTCAGGATACTGTCAGGATAACACCGGAGCTGAAGCGACCTGCGTCCTCACTCCATGCCGGTCAGGCCACGCCCCCCCCGCAAGCTGATTTTAATTAGATTGAGTATATAGTTTGCTTAGCATGCATGCTGGTACTTGTAGCCCCTGTATTCAATGAAGGCTATTTTGGCTCCACATAGACATAAATCAAAGGGGCCCAGCATGCATGTGGGACCTGCACCTCCTGGATTCATGGTTGCTGTTATGGCAGGTAGGGAAAGAACAGGCTTATATTACAGAACCAAATGATGTGACCCGTAGTCTATGGGACGAGGCACAGAGGAAGCTTAACTTGCATCTCACAGAGTACACCCAGAAGAAGTTGCTATTCCAGAGACGCCTAGTCTTTGCAGATGGAGACAAAAATGGGAGTGCCTTAGCTTTCCTGGCTAGAACTGAGGTGCCACAGACGGTTGTTCCACACATTACCTGTGGGGATGGCTTGAAGGTATATCGGCCGGGAGATATTTGTGAACAATTTGTTCAGTTTTATACGGACCTATACAGTTCTAAATCCATCTCTTCTCCAGGTGAGATCCGTTCATTCCTTCAATCCATCCCACTTACGCCTTTAGCTGCGGCCGATAGTAAGTATTTGGGGAGATCTATTGACGGAGGGGAAATCAGGGCAGCAATCGAGGACATGGCGCCTGGGAAGTCACCTGGTCCGGACGGCTTCCCGATTGAATGGTACAGGTTGGATGTTACTTTGCAATCTGCACGCCTACTTAGACTTTTTGATTATGCATATGAGTCCGGGAAGTTGCCTTCTTCCTTTGGGGAGGCGACCATTGTGGTAATTCACAAAGTCGGGAAGCCGCCGGATCAGTGTGCATCGTACAGACCAATTTCCCTACTGAATACGGACGCAAAAATCTTAGCCAAAGTCCTAGCTAAGCGTCTCGGTGGGGTAGTCTTGTCCATTATTGACCCAGATCAATCCGGTTTCATGCCCGGTAAGACAACGGATATAAACCTCAGGAGATTATTTACAAACTTGCAGGTCAGACACGATAATGCGGGTTCAAGAGTCTTGGCATCCCTTGATAATGAGAAGGCCTTTGACTCGGTAGAGTGGCACTTTATTTGGGAGACAATGTTCCGCCTTAATTTCCCTCTCTCCTTTATCAAGTGGGTCCAACTGTTATATCAGGCACCTACAGCACGGATTAGAGTAAATGGAGTTATCTCCCGTCCCTTCAGGTTGTATAGAGGCACTAGACAGGGGTGTCCTCTCTCCCCGTTGTTGTTCGCCCTGATAATGGAACCCTTAACACAACTGATTAACAATAGTTCCTTGATTGAAGGGTGGACGATAGCGGGGATTCAGGAGAAGGTGTCACTGTACGCAGATGACCTGCTAGTTTACTTGGCAGACCCTGGCCCCTCCTTAGAGACCCTCCTGGATGTGGTAAATGGATATGGTGGATACTCTGGGTTGCGGGTAAACTGGGCCAAGTCTAGTTTATGCGTAGTAGACGTGGACGAAGCCGTAGACATCTCCCCGGTGTCTCCCCTGAGAGTAGTAGAAAGCTTTCTCTATCTAGGGATCTATATTCACAGGGACCCTAGACAGTTCTGTCAATTGAACCTGAGACCCACCATGGAATATGTCACGCGTAAGCTGGAGGCCTGGGAAAACCTTCCTTTAACCCTGGTGGGAAGAATCAACATTGTTAAGATGGTGTTGCTGCCCAAACTTTTGTATATATAGAGCGGCTCCGGTAAGGATCCCTAATTCCCATTTTGACACTTTAGATAGAACCATGTCCCGTTTCTTGTGGCATCATCAGTCCCCAAGGTTGTCGAGAAAGACACTGAAGGCCTCCTATGCACAGGGTGGTCTGCAGGTTCCGGATATGTACATTTATTATATAGCAACGCGTTTAATGTATGCATCTTGGTGGATTAGGGCGGATGCTAATAACCCGGCGGTGTTATTAGAGGCGGCGCTGACCGGGTCCTATGAAGCTCTAGCTAATCTTGTGTATAGGGGGGGCAGGGTCACAGATCCTGGGATTTACACAGATAGTATGGTAACAGTTATCGAGGCTTGGGTAAGATTTGTGGCGATACATACCGAGAATCAGACAGGCGATACCTGGTCCCCTTACACTCCACTTTGGCGTAACAAGCTCCTTCCGGAGCTCTTGCACCTTCCAGATTTTGAATTCTGGCCAAGGAAGGGCCTTAAATATCTAACACAACTGTTTCATGAAGGGATCTTCCGTTCTTTCGAGAGCCTACGAGCTGAGTTCCTGCTGCCCCGGACGAGCTTTTACCGCTACCTCCAATTGAGACATGCCTGTGAGAAACAGTTTAAATCCCTGACCCTAAATTTAGAGTGCGGCCCACTAGAATCAGTAGCCAGGAGGAAACTCCCACACAAACCAATTTCTTCCTTTTATGCTGAAATTGTCAAAATGCAAGAATCTCCTATTAGGCGGTCCTTTGTTAAATGGGCTGTAGATATCCCGGAGTTGGAAGACTCTCACTTGGAGGAGTGGCGTCTGAGGTGGAGGACATCGGTTATAAGCGCTAGGGATCAGCTCATTCAAGCTAAATGGATGCATAGAGTGTACCCCACTGCGTCTTCATCGGATGCGGCAAATACCGACTCCAGGTTGCGATAGATGCGGAGAGGCTAGGGGTTCTTTCTTCCATATGGTTTGGCTCTGCCCGGTGATGAAGACGTATTGGAAGGGCATATGTGACTTTATTAATGCTAAGTTGGGGCTCCCAGGAATTTGTAGCCCGATAATCTGTATGTTAGGGTTAGTTTCGGAAGCTACTCCCTCCAAATATAATAGAATACTGTTACGATTGTTGATGTTCTATAGGAGGAAAAATATACTTTTGAACTGGAAACCGCCCAAGTGTCCTACAGTGAGCCAATGGGTACTCCTCATTAATAAGGACCTTCAGATGTATAAATTGACATATGAGGCAAGAGGACTGCCTGATCGATTTGATAAAATCTGGGGCCTTTGGGTCCAGGCTGAGGGTACAACTTGAGTCATCGGCGATGGCGACTGTATCACCCAACGTGTGTATGAGAGTGTGTATGTGGTTTGAGCGAGTCATGGATACCTCTTAGTGATGACAGGAAAACCTTGTATTAAAGTCGCATTGCTGTCTTTTATGGTCAAGATATATGTTGACGATGAACTTGCTAATGTGAGTGCGTGTGTCATGAAGAATTGTTCTTCTTTGTTCTCCCTTTGGGAGTGTTGTATCAAATGGAAAATGTCAAATAAACGCTATTAAAAAAAAAAATCAGCTTGCGAGGCAGGGGAGGGGCAGGAGGGAGTGCACGACCCAGCATATAGGAGTCAGCCACTACTCCTATATATATTATACTAGAAACACATAAAGGGGGTCAGCACATCCCAATACGCAGGTGCACGTTGCCAGTGGCTGCAAATATACTCTACAATATATGGTTTGTAGAGTGCTGTTGCACCATGTGTTTGTTAGAAGTAAGTTCCTGGTTAGGTGGCAGGGGCCCTACGAGGTACTTGAGAAAATTGGAGATGTACACCGGCAAGGGCGGCGAAAGCCGGAGCAGGTTTACCATATGAATTCACTCAAACCATGAAAAAAAATAGGGAAACCTGTACAGAAGACAGCCAGCGGCCGGGTTTTCTAGGAGAAGAGGTACTGGTCCCTCTGTCTGCTGCAAGAGAGGCGGCTGCCACAGTAAACATTGCTGACAGCCTCTCCTCTAAACAGACTCAGGAGGCCAGGGAGTTCATTAGTCGGAACACAGATGTGTTCTCAGACCTTCCTGAACGCACGTCCATAATCCAGCATGACATTGTCACTGAGCCTCAGGCAAAGGTCTGATTAAAACCATACTGGGTGCCCGAGGCTCGGTGACAAGCCATCTCAGAGGAAGTGCAGCTAATGCCGCAACTAGACGTTATTGAGGAGTCTAAAAGTGAGTGGGCCTATAGTTTTAATACCCAAACCGGACGGAACTTTACGGTTCTGTAACGATTTTCGTAAACTAAATGAGATTTCAAAATTCGATGCATATCCCATGCATCGGGTGGATGAGCTTATCGAGAGATTAGGACAAGCCTGGTATTTTTCTGTTTTGGACCTCACCAAAGGGTACTGGCAGGTAACCTTGACGGAGGCTGTCAAAGAGAAAACTGCCTTCATCACACCAGAGGGGCTGTACCAATATATGGTGTTACCCTTTGGTCTGCATGGTGCCCCCGCCACTTTTCAATGACTTTTTGACATTGTGCTTCGTCCACAACGTCAGTACGCTTCGGCTTACCTGGACGATATTGTCATCCACAGTACTGACTGGGAAAGTCACCTACCCAAAGTGCAGGCCGTAGTGGACTCCCTTCGGAAGGCTGGACTAACCGCTCACCCAAAAAAATGTGTAATAGGGTTAGAGGAGACTAAATACCTGGGGTATGTCATTGGGCGCGGAGTCATTAAACCCCAAGTGAACAAAATAGGCGATACAGAATTGGCCCCGATCTGTCACTGCTAGGCAAGTAAAGTCGTTCTCGGGAATGGTGGGCTATTACATGAGGTTTATCCCCTAATTTGCTACGGTGGCCGCGCCATTGACTGGACTCTTGAAGGGATGCAGGTCGGTGATGGTTTGCTGGGATGATCAGGCGGAAGGGTCTTTCTCCGCTTTGAAGTCGGCCCTGTGCGGGTCCCCAGTTTTGGTGACGCCCAACTTCAAAAAGGAATTTATAGTACAGACCGATGCCTCCGAAGTAGGCCTCGGTGCTGTACTGTCTCAGGAAATCAACGGGGAGGAGCATCCCGTTGTCTCCCTCAGCCGTAAGCTCACCCCAGCCGAGACCAGGTACAGTATACTGGAGAGAGAGTGCCTGGCTATCGAGTCTCTCCGTTATTATTTGTTGAGGAGACAATTCTACCTGGTAACCGACCACTCCCCTTTCAAGTAGATGAGCCAGGCCGAAGACAGAAATGCCTGGGTCACCAGATGGTTCCTTTCCCTACAGAACTTTAAATTTACAGTGGCAGGCCGGTTGCAGGGATGCCCTGTCCCGAGTACATTGTCTGGCGAGTGTTCACCCCCTCAGGGTTGAACAAAGGTGGGGGGGGGGGATGGTATGTGACACAGTGAGGGGAATGGTTTTGGAAAACAGGTATTTTCCTCCCAGCGTGTGCTGCTGGGCTGATTTGCCTCCAGTTGGGGTCAAATACCGGACTGGATTTTAATTGCCGGTCTGGGTTTTTGGCAGCACCTGGCTGTTCTTAAATAGGCAGCTGGGCTCAGCAGCAGGATCTCTGTGTTGGGATCTTAGGCTTGGTGCCAGGTTGGAGGGCAGAGATCCATGGACCGAGGATACAGGCCCCCTAAAGCCTGCTGTGGACTGCTGGAGGCAGAACTGACATCAAGGTGAGTTGTCTTATATGAACTTTCCAGTTTGTGTGAAGTAACACCAATATGTACTTTCCATTGTATGTGAAATAAACACCAAGACTGCAAAGTAATGCATTGTTTTGTGCATTTGCCTCAAGTGTGAATAAAACACTGAAGTTTTGCATTAAGAACTTGTCTTTTGCCTCTGTACTGCGTCCGCTTACCCTATCTACCAGAGCGAAACCCCACAGTGGTTAACTTATAGCAATACAGTTTAACTCTGAGACCTCCAGTCTGGGTGTATAAGATATTCTGTTCTTTGTGGTCGGTAAACAGTTAAGCAGGTTCCAGAAGTTTCTTTCAGGTCTCCTGTCTGAGGTCCCGTGGATAAGGTCCAAAGCAATCTCTCCACAGCTTTGGTTTCTGAAATTAAGTATAATTATGTGTTAAATATGAATATAACTATAACAATAGCACACAATCTATGTACTCCTTATTGTAAGTATTAAGAAAGTCAAAAAGCAAATTTAAATTTAAAAGGAGATCTGTAAGATCTGATTACTGGTCTATTGTACTGTACTCACATCATCATGTGAGCTCAGCACAATAGTGCAGCGATCAGATACAAACTGTGTCATAAATTACTATGATGCAGTCAGTTTGGTAGATGCAGCCGACACATGGGCTGTGTTTTCCCTACTGAGCAGTCATGTAAATTAGCCCTGAAGGTTGTTCACACACAGCTTTTAGCATTTGCACACGTTTTGATCAAAATGAATAGGCCCACTCACCATGTCAAGGTGGCCTCTTATGAGTGGGTCCCTACTCTAATTTGATGCAGCACCACATATTAAACATCACTGGTGCAACACAGCATCGGCAGGTGACAAGACCCAGCAACCCAACAACACCTCTTCTATCAGGCTAAGCCCCCAAAGCACTGGGCCTCACCAAACCACAGGCACAGCACACCGAGCAGCAACAGCCACCATGCAGCTCTGCACTTTGTGAACAGATCTCAAAAGCTCACCTCTCCATGTGTTCTCAGAAACCTAAACTTAAGATGCCCACACACATAAGATTAAAGTTGGCTGGAATGGCAGATTTAAGCCATTCCGGCCAACTGTTGTTTGAAAAACTAGCACTAAGGAGTGTTCACTATCACGTTTCCGCTCAATTCAATGGAGATTTTTTCAAGTGACAGGCCATTGAGTTGAGCTGAAACGTTGCAGAAGCATGAGTGAATAAAGAAGTCTACTTTTTCACTTGAGCTGAAGTTCTCCCTATTGTTTCTGTTTTTTTATTTTGACAGTCATAGTCTGTGACCGGTAGAGGTATTGCATTTGGTATATACAGTTGCAAGAAAAAGTATGTGAACCCTTTGGAATGATATGGATTTCTGCACAAATTGGTCTTAAAATGTGATCTGATCTTCATCTAAGTCACAACAATAGACCATCACAGTCTGCTTAAACTAATAACACACAAAGAATTAAATGTTACCATGTTTTTATTGAACACACCGTGTAAACATTCACAGTGCAGGTGGAAAAAGTATGTGAACCCTTGGATTTAATAACTTGTTGAACCTCCTTTGGCAGCGATAACTTCCACCAAACATTTCTTGTAGTTGCAGATCAGACGTGCACAACGGTCAGGAGTAATTCTTGACCATTCCTCTTTACAGAACTGTTTCAGTTCAGCAATATTCTTTGGATGTCTGGCGTGAATAGCTTTCTGGAGGTCATGCCACAGCATCTTTTTTTTTTTTTTTATAAATCTTTATTATTTTTTTTACATACAAAAATCATTTTTACAATCTTTTAGTTTAGTAGCATTTAATAATTTATAGCATACCCCACCCTTCACCCTTATTCGTTGGCTGCTTCTCTCGAAGAGAGAAAAAAAAACACACAAAAAAACCAAAACACAAGTCTCTCCCTCCTCTCACCTCGCTCCTCTAATCGTCCTCTCTCCCTTACCTCCGTCCCCTGGCACAACTCATGATAGTTCCCATCTTCTCAGAGAAAGTCACTATATCAACCATTTCTGCCATATTCTAGAAAATCTATATTTTTTCTTATTGTTTACCAGATGAGATTCCTCCATTTTATCCATCACCCCCAATATACATATCTCAAATTGGCTAGGGACTTTAATCCGATGGTATTGCTCTATTCTATCCCTAACCTTTCTCCAGAACTCTTGGATCTTTAGACATGTCCAAAGTATGTGAACATCGTCCACCCCTATCTCCCCACACTTTAAGCATCTAAAGACTTTAGGTTTATAGCACTTCATTAAAAACTTGGGGGAATAATAAAGGCGATATAGTATATTAAATTGGATAATTCTATGGGAAAAGTTCTTTGAGATCCTATTTTTTTCCTGAATAGCCAAATCCCAGAACTATTCTCGCTGGGGGTTTATAGCATCTTGCCATTTATGCATTAAGCTGTTAGCTGCTATTTTCTTAGTCTTTTGTTGTAACAGACATTGATATATTTTAGAAACTAATTTCCCCCCTGTTATTAATCCAGAAATATCAACTAGCGGCTGTGGAAGGGCAACAATTTGTGTACCCCTCCCCAGCAGCATTCTCAATACTTGTTTTAGTTGTAGATGAAAAAACCATTGTTCTGTATTACTTAGACCATACTCCTTTTTAAGATCTTCCTATAGTACAGTCAAAAGTTTAAGACCACTTGAAAAATGGCAAAAAATCATATTTTACATTGTTTGATCTTAACAAGGTTCCAAGTAGAGCTTCAACATGCAACAAGAAGAAATGAGAGGGAGACAAAACATTTTTTGAGCATTCAATTAATTGAAAATAACGATTAAACTGAAACAGGCTATTTTTCAGCTGATCAAAATTTTAGGACCACATGCCTTTAAAAGGCCAAATCTGTGCAAAGATGTGGATTCATTGTCATTTTCTGTCGGGTAGTCACACATTGTGATGGCAAAGGCAAAAAAACTCTCCCTTTTTGAATGTGGTCGGGTTGCACAGTACGCAATCGCTGCTGAGGTGGGACGCAGTAAGACATTCATTTGGAATTTCTTAAATGATCCTGAGGGTTATGAAACAAAAAAGTCAAGTGGAAGACCCAAAAAAATTTCATCAGCACTGAGCCGGAGGATCCAATTGGCTGTCCGTCAAGACACTGGACGATCCTCGACCCAAATTAAGGCCCTTACTGGTGCTGACTGCAGCCTCATAACCATCAGATGGCATCAGAGACTGAAGAGCTTCAAAAACAAAAAACATCTTCAAAGACCTCGTCTCCTTGAACGCCACAGAACTGCTCGTTTGGACTTTGCAAGAGAGCACCAAACATGAGACATTCAAAGGTGGAAGAAAGTTTTATTCTCTAATGAGAATTTTTTTTACCTTGATGGTTTCCAATGTTACTGGCATGACAAGCAGATCCCACCTGAGATGTTTTCTACGCGCCACAGTGGAGGGGGTGCCATAATGGACTGGGGTGCTTTTTCCTTCAGTGGAACAATGGAGCTTCAGGAAGTGCAGGGGCGTCAAACGTCCGCTGGCTATGTCCAGATGTTGCAGAGAGCCTTCCTCAAGACTGAGGGCCCTCGTCTGTGTGGTAATGTCTGGGTTTTTCAACAGGACAACGCTGCAATACACAATGCCCGCAGGACAAGGGACTTCTTCCAGGAGAATAACATCACTCTTTTGGCCCATCCTGCGTGTTCCCTTGATCTAAATCCAATTGAGAACCTTTGGGGATGGATGGCAAGGGAAGTTTACAAAAATGGACAACAGTTCCAGACAGTAGATGGCATTCGTGCGGCCGTCTTCACCACTTGGAGAAATGTTCCCACTCACCTCATGGAAACGCTTGCAGCAAGCATGCCAAAACGAATTTTGGAAGTGATAAACAATAACGGCGGAGCTACTCATTGCTGAGTTCATGTTTGGAAGTTGGATTTCTGTTTTGGGGGGTTTAGTTTTCTTTTGGAGGTGTGGTCCTAAACTTTTGATCAGCTAAAAAACAGCCTGTTTCAGTTTATTCGTTGTTTTCATTAAATTGAATGCTCAAAAAATGTTTTGTCTCACTCCGATTTCTTCTTCCAGCCATGCTAAATATGATTTTTTTTTTGCCATTTTTCAAGTGGTCTTAAACTTTTGATCAGGACTGTATTATATCCCCATGTCTCCATACCTGGCCCAGTTTATAGACTCAATGCTTCCACCAAATCTCTTGTTCAATTGCCTTTAGTTCTATTAGGTGGGTATTATCCCACAGTATGGTGTCAGCATGGAGTCCAGCCTGGGTTCACAAAGCCCTTGCTTCCTTCCAAACCCTTTCCATCAACTCAAAGGTTGGTATTTTTCTACTTCCCTGTTGTGCCAAAACACCCTCTTCTATAAGCTGGAAGATAGTACAGTTCTCTAGCTTTTCATTTATCCCTACTATCATGGACTTATATATTTGTGTGTTACTCCACGTTATCATGTTTTTTATATGGCCAGAGATAAAATAAAGTTCCAAGTCTGGGACTGATAGTCCACCCTCCCTCTCATGGATACACAATATTTGTGCTTTTATCCTTGGTTTTTTCCCTCGCCATATCAAGTCCATTAAAAGACTAGCTATTATTTTAAATATTTTTTTGGGGGATTGTTGACGGTGCATTCCACAGAATGAAGTTCAGGGAAGGTAGTAGACACATTTTCAATCCGACCTGCCATCGAGACATATAATCTTTTCCAAACATCTATTTTCTTCCTAATTTCTTGTATTTTGGAAATCACATTCAGCTGGATATATTCGTTAGGATTTGGGGTTATTTGAATACCCAGATATTTAACGGGTTCATTACTCTTCTTAATTTCCAGTGCTCCTGGTACAAAATTGTTCAGAGGATCAATCGGGACACAGGCCGATTTAGACCAACTTATATTGAGCCCGGCATGTTTGCCATACTGATCAAATACCTGAAAAATCTTCGTAAGTGATCTATGTGAACCTACAAACAACATAATATCATCCGCACATAGAGCAAATTTTTCCTCGTGCTCACCAAACCTGAACCCCATGATTTCATCATCTTGCCTGATCATATCAGCCAACGGCTCCATAGCTATGGCAAAAAGCAGGGGGGAAAGGGGACATCCCTGTCTAACCCCCCTACCAATATCAATGTTATCAAAATATTCCCCATTTAATATAACTTTTGCTGAGATTTCAGTATATAACAGCCTTACCCATGATATAAAATTATCGCCGAAAACCATTTTCTTCAATGTTATTATCAGAAAGGGCCATTCTATAGTATCAAATGCCTTTGAGGCATCTATGGTAACAATTAGTCGTTCGCCGCAATTTGTGGGTTCAAGCTGGGTGTTCACAAAGTAACGCATTATATTATCGATTTGTAGTTTTGCCTGACATAAATCCCGTCTGATCCTCATGAATAAGTCCCGAGACAACACTTCTGAGTCTAGCTGCCAAAATCCTGGCCAGTATTTTGTTATCGGTAATAATTAGTGAAATGGGACGATATGAGTCTGGAAGGGCTGGGTCTTTCCCCGGTTTTAGAATCAGTGTAATTAGGGCTTCTCGCAATGAGTCTGACAGCTTCCCTGCCTTCCTTGAGTGCTCCCACATTGTCAATAGTTTTGGAATTAATATTTCTTTATATTGAGCATAGACTTCAAATGGGATTCCATCTGTTCCTGGGGCCTTACTATATTGGTTGCTGTTGAACCTTCATTCCAATAAAAAAAAACTCTGTTATCTCTTTCAAAATCGTATCGTGTATACCCATTATATTTATCCACCCAATATTTATGTCCATCCCTCTTCTTTTTTTATTTCTTGTTTTTATATTTATAATAATTGGGTTATGGTCTGAAATCCCACTCTGTCTATATTTAACCTGTTCGATATCAGATGAACCTTTATTATTGGTGAAAACTAAATCAATCCGTGATAGGCTCCTATGGGTCTGAAAAACATGAGTACTGTATTTTTTTAGTTTGGGATGCATAACCCTCAAAATATCTATCCAACCCAATTCCTCTGTAATGTTTTTTAATTTAGATCCCGTGCTAAGAATTTGAGCATTCCCAACTCTACATCTATCTATTTTACTATCCATAACATTATTAAAATCACCAATAACTAAAAGTGGTTTATCCCCTACCTTAAGTACAAAATCGTGAATTTTTAATAGGACCTTCAGCTTAAAAGGTGGCGGTATATAAACATTTGCAATTACCCATGGTCTTCCTTCCAAAAAAGTCAATCAAAATCGACCCTCCCCATCTATAGCCGTTTCCCCTATTTGAATATCCACATCCTGGTGTATTAATACACTCACACCTCTGGCATATGATGAGTAAACTGAGTGAAAGGAGTGCTGTATCCACGATCTAAACAAACCATTTATCGTTTCGCCTGTCAAATGTGTCTCTTGTAAACAAACTATCGCAGGTAAAAATCTGCAACTCTCTTTACACCCTTACTCAAGCCCCTATAATATTCCAAGAGATGATTCTCATAGAAGCCTATTTATATATCTGCCCATTTCCAGAATGTAGAAAAAAGAAAAAAGGAGGAGATTTTTTTTTTTTTAAAACAAACAGACAAACAAAAAAAAACAAGCAGCACATCGAAATTCCCTTCCCTGCCCACCCCCCCCCCCCTCCCTTCTGAATGAGCCAAGATACTCAAATCCTGGTTCTCTATCTTAGCATTTCCCCTTCCCAGCCGACCCCCAGCCCAGTACCCCTCAACTCCTTATAATTTCTCTAGCCCATGCTCTGGCCGCTTCCGCTGTATCAAAAAAACGATTTTTGTTTTCCCATTAAACCCTCAGTTTAGCTGGAAACCTCATTGAGTATTTTACATTATTTAAATGTAAGTTTTTTTTTCACATCTATAAACCGGCTTCTTTCCTTTACCGTTTCTTTTGCATAATCAGGAAATAGCATTACAGTTGCACCTAAATATTCTAATTTCCCTTTCCTCCTTGACATGCGCATTATCTCATCCTTATCCCTAACTGATAACAAATTAAGGATTATAGGTCTTGGTCTCATTGACGGGAGTCTATAGGCTTGTTCCACAAAGTTTTTATAATCCGAGATGTCCTGACTAGTTGTTCCATCAGCCAAGTTTGTATAAAAGCGGAGGGGTCTTGCCCCTCCACCCTCTCTGGGATTCCCAGACATCTCAGATTAAACCTCCTGGACCTATTTTCTAAATTCAGTAATCTATTTTTCAATGCCCTGTTTTCCTCCTTAAAGGGATTCTTTTCTTCAGTAATTGTCTGCAAGAGGTCCTCAGAGTCAGACGTTCTTTTCTCTATTTCTATCAGCCTTTCTTTATACTTTTGAACATCCGCTCTGAGGAGTCCCACCGACTCCCTAGTATTTCCAGTCTGGAGAGAGAGGTCCTGAATTGCCAAACTAATTTTTTTTTATTTCTTTAAATATATCCTGCAAGCTAGGAACCTGCTCCTCTTTTTTAGTGTCTTTTTCCTCCAACGCCTTTAACAGTTTACCTCCCCCTTCTCCAGACTGTAAACTCACCTCGGACACCCTCAAGCCGGAATTTTCCTCTAAGATGGATTCACCCTCTTGACAAAGAAGCACCTCCTCTTTTTTTTTTTTTTTTGGAGAGACTGCTTTCTCTACGCATGTTAGTCAAAAGTAGTTGCTTGGTTCTTTCTGTTGTTTTTTTTTTTTATCATAGGGGAAATTTAAGTATTTAGCTCTACTTGGCCCTTAGCCTTTTTCCCCGCCCCCTGCCTGGCCATCCTTAGAATTTCCCCCCCTTTCCTCAAACCCCCTTTCCCCCCTTTCCCCGCCCACCTCACCTTAACCGCCTCTGCTATATTCTATCAAAATAAATCGTCAAAAGAGGAAAATCAGCATATAAATCCAAAACAACAATACATTAGTCCACATTCATATAAATAGTCAGCTGGTTCCATTATTTAATGCGTCCATATAACTACTGAACACCCACCTCTGCCTTAATACATTATAGTCGGTTATTTGATTAAAGAGCTGCGTGGTTATAATGCTAATACAAGTACAGTTAATGGCTTAAGGTTAGCAACAGTCCCTTAATTGGTTAGTTGAATTAGTTAAGTTTAACTAAATTTATAGACTCAGTTCTTCCAACCAATTACCATTGAGCAATATATAAAACCAAGAAACGGTGCTTTTTATGCAGTTGTTGAAGGGCTAGCGGATCTTCCTTTAACGTAGCCAGTCCACCTCCAGTTTTCCAAAACCAGCCTTCTCAGACATTGGTGTTAGGCAATGCAATAAGCCACATGCCACCAACCCCATTTCAAAGGGAGCCAATTTTTGCTCTCCCCCCAACCCCAAAGTTCATGAACTGTAAATGAATCAAGCTGATACGGCCCTCCAACTTAGACCACTGCGCTGTCCTCTTCCAGGGTTAGTAGCCTTTCTCCTTCTCTATCCTCCTACAACCTTTGCGCAGGCTTCCATGGGGGGTGGGGGCACCACCCGTGTCATACATATATATTTATACGACCAGTTCTCATGGCCCCCGATCCAACACACCTCAGCCTGCGCCCTTTCACCGCCGTTGTCTCAGCTTGTTGCTCTCAGGTTTCCAGAGGAGAAGAAAAATGCACAATACATCTTACCTCATCCTCGCAGCGGGGAAGGGGGGGGGGGGTAAAAGCATCCCCACACCACCGAATCGGCTCGCCTCTCCTGTCGCTTCTCAGCCCCGCAATCGACTCCATTTGTTGTATCCTTCTATGTCCTCAAAGGAACTGGGCAGCCAGATGAGAAGGAGCCGAGTGGCAGGTCCGCAAGATGACAGCGTCCGCGTTGTAGCAGTGTGTCAAGGCGGGCGAGAGGGGAGGGGGGAGGGTATAGCAGCGGCCAGAGCAGCTTCACTCGCCCACATGCTCGCCGCACATGTTCACCCCTTGGGATCTGTTCCGTGCCACAGCATCTTAATCAGGTTGAGGTCAGGACTCTGACTGGGTCACTCCAGAAGGCGTATTTTCTTCTGTTTAAGCCATTCTGTTGATGATTTACTTCTATGCTTTGGGTCGTTGTCCTGTTGCAACACCCATCTTCTGTTGAGCTTCAGCTGGTGGACAGATGGCCTTAAGTTCTCCTGCAAAATGTCTTGATAAACTTGGGAATTAATTTTTCCTTCGATGATAGCAATCTGTCCAGGCCCTGACGCAGCAAAGCAGCCCCAAACCATGATGCCCCCACCACCATACTTGGGTTGAGGATGAGGTTTTGATGTTGGTGTGCTGTGCCTCTTTTTTCCACACATAGTGTTGTGTGTTTCTTCCAAAGAACTCAACTTTGGTTTCATCTGTCCACAGAATATTTTGCCAGTACTGCTGTGGTACATCCAGGTGCTCTTGTGCAAACTGTAAACATGCAGCAATGTTTTTTTTGGACAGCAGTGGATTCCTCTATGGTATCCTCCCATGAAATCCATTCTTGTTTAGTGTTTTACGTATCGTAGATTCACTATCAGGGATGTTGGCATATGCCAGAGACTTTTGTAAGTCTTTAGCTGACATTCTAGGATTCTTCTTCACCTCATTGAGCAGTCTGCGCTGTGCTCTTGCAGTCATCTTTACAGGACGGCCACTCCTAGGGAGAGTAACAGCAGTGCTGAACTTTCTCCATTTATAGACAATTTGTCTTACCGTGGACCGATGAACAGCAAGGCTTTTGGAGATACTTTTATAACCCTTTACAGCTTTATGCAAGTCAACAATTTTTAATCGTAGGTCTTCTGAGAGCTCTTTTGTGCGAGGCATCATTCACATCAGGAAATGCTTCTTGTGAAAAGCAAACCCAGAACTGGTGTGTGTTTTTTATAGGGCAGGGCAGCTGTAACAAACACCTCCAATCTCATCTCATTGATTGGACTCCAGTTGTCTGACACCTCACTCCAATTAGCTCTTGGAGATGTCATTAGTCTAGGGCAGGCATGCTCAACCTGCGGCCCTCCAGCTGTTGTAAAACTACAACTACCACAATGCCCTGCTGTAGGCTGATAGCTGTAGGCTGTTCAGGCATGCTGGGAGTTGTAGTTTCACAACATCTGGAGGGCCGCAGGCCATATACTTTTTCCACCTGCACTGTGAATGTTTACATGGTGTGTTCAATAAAAACATGGTAACATTTAATTCTTTGTGTGTTATTAGTTTAAGCAGACTGTGATTGTCTATTGTTGTGACTTAGATGAAGATCAGATCACATTTTATGACCAATTTGTGCATAAATCCATATCATTCCAAAGGGTTCACATACTTTTTCGTGCAACTGTATGTGCCTTTGGGGAGTGCTGCTTATCGTCTTCTTTATCATAGTTCACTTTACTATATATAAGTCATTTTAAACCGATCTACAAATGCAAAATCAGCGATGGCCTACTGGCAGATTACCATGGTACTACACAAAATTGGCTTTAGCTTCTGTGACAGATTTTGTGCCACTTTTTTACTTGAGTGCTACCGCTTGTTTAAGTTTTTTTATATAGTAAACTGCATGAAAAAAAAATACATGAAGGCCTCAGGCAACACACTGCATCATCTCCCTCCTGCAAATGACACTAGAAACTATATATTAGCTACAGTACTTAATATTATATTTACTATGTAAAAATCACAGGTGTGAGGCACACTTCTGAAGGGTCATTTACAAAATGTTTACATCTCGTACAGAGATACATATTTAAGAATAAATAACTGCAATCTTGGTAAACTAATACTGAAACGTGTGATTGTGTTCATGTCCTATCTACACATGAGTGAGCTGCCTCTGTATGATTTATCATATGAACTGTACATAGAGGTCATCATGTCAACCGTAATATTATTTACCTTCAGGCCGAGCATTCAGTAGCCACCGCTGGGCGGAAGGAAGGTATTTAGGTTTCATATATTGTTTCAATACCTGTTTGAAAGATCAAATGTTATATCTTATAGAACGATGGTAACCCACTTTCTTTCTGCAACCAGAAGGGAAAAGTGCACCCCCCTTTCAAAAAAAAGAACATAGGAAAGGGCACACACCATGCCTAGACTAGTGTTTTGGATGCAATCTCCACCTTTGAAAGCCCTTCCATTCCTTATAGTTAGGGCTCATGCACACGACCGTATGTATTCTGCGGTCCGAAAAAAACTGATTCGCAAAAAGCACGGATAATGTCCATGTGCATTCCGTATTTTGCGGAACGGAACAGCTGGCCTCTATTAGGACAGTACTATCCTTGTCCGTAATGCAGACAATAATAGGACATGTTCTATTGTTTTGCGGAACGGAAATACGGACATACGGAAGCGGAATGCACATGGAGTAACTTCTGTTTTTTTTTTGCAGACCCATTGATGTGAATGGTTCCGCATACGGTCCGCAAAAAAAAACTGAACGGACACGGAAAGAAAATACGTTGTGTGCATGAGCCCTTATTCCTGACAATACTCATTATAGTACCAGCAGCCTTGCAATGAGGTCAGAGACTGGCACAAGAGAAGGATCAGTAACAGAAGGAAACACCTTGCTCACATGCAATGATTCAATCCATGACACAGATCCAAAGCAGATTCAGGCTCAAGAAGTCCACATTGAAAAAAGGAGGATCCAGCATGTAACTAAGATTCAATCCTAGTCATGACTAAAACAGCTACAATCGGCCAAAACACGTAGGTCTTCCAAGCTGAAGATCTATTTTTTATGGATAGATGAAATAAAGGATTGAATTTTAAGTTACACAAGAGACGGATGCACTAGAATACACTACTAGGTTCTGCTAGGATGGTATATCTACAAGGATAGCTGTTTCCTCTACGGTTTAATTAGCAGCTATCGTTTTGTTTCCGTAAAATACCTTTACCAAAGCAGAATGACTTGTTAGTGCCTCCTCCTTTACTAAAAGAACATATTTCCCACTTCCAGGCAACCCTTAGCTTTAAATAGGTTTCTTCAATGCAATCAGTTAAAAGCAATGCATGGGGTGAATATCCCAACAGCCCTACATCCCTCATGGATAATGCACCCGTTGTAACAGTAGGCTAAAAGGTAGGTTAGCTGTTAGATGGTTAGAATTACATTTATATGTATCTGGAATGCAAATCTAATGTTTAATAGTTTTACCAATATATCAAAATGTAAAAAATGTAGGAAAACCCTTACTTGGAAAAGTGTACTCTTCATTGCACTTGTATCCTCCTTCATAGCTTGTTTGTCATTTACAAACTGTATCATTTTCTTTACAGCAGAATAGTCTGACGTTATCATAAGAACAAAGGACAGTTTAGTAAATATGGAAATAATACATTCAAATTAAGAGCATAGAATGTGTACAGAACAGATAGGGCATGTATGGATAGGATAAGAACAGAGAGCAACTAATCATAAGATGGGATAGAAATGGATAAGATGGGATAGAAACTCAACTGATCGCAACAGATAGAAAAGAATGAATAAAAATAGTTACGGATGCAGAATGGATAGGAAAAGACAAGAACAGAATGGATAAGACAGGAATGGAGCACATAGCAATGGATAGAAACAGATAAGATAATAAAGGTTATGTTATCAAACAAATGGTATGAATAGATAAATTAGGTGCAGCCTCGTACAGTCCATGCGCCTAAACTGAAATCTGTGCCAACCCCTGGCTTAAAAGAAGATAAATGGGCTGGACCAGCTGTCCCTTCCTGACCTCACCATGCCTGCTTTTTGGGAATGTGTAAAAAAAAAATAGGACAGGTTGCAGGAAAAAAAAGTCACAAACACGTTGACTTTTTTACATCAGAAAAAATCAGGGAATAAATGATAAATTCCCCCCAATTTTTTCCCCCTCTTTAGAAGTCAGCATAGAGAAGTAAAACTCCTATATAAATAGGGAACTCATTTGTAGCTTACTGCTGCTGTCAGGGAAAAATATCATCTGCTAGTAAAATAGTAGGTTAGTAGAATTAGGATAAACGTATGATAGCTTTATTTGTCATTTCATAGGCCTAGATCAAGATGCCCACAAAACAGCATTACAGTTGTCAGTGTGATGCTCTGATTGAGGGCTCATGCACACAGCCGTTGCCCGGCCGTGGCCGTATTGTGGCTCGCAAATAGCGGGTCTGCAATACACGGGCACCGGCCGAGTGCACCCCGCATCACGGATGCGGACCCATTCACTTGAACGGAGGCACAGATCGGAAGCCAACAAAAGCACTATGGATTGCTTCCGTGGGTTTTCTGTCCGTGCCTCCGCGCCACAAAAAAAATTCTCTTTGCCACAGTGAATGGTCTGACTGAAAAAGTCCAAACAATAGTGGAATACATGGAGTTACTTAAAAATATTATATCCAGTAAACCATTCACCATTTTTTTGTGAAAAATGTTCATATAATATTCACATATATTGGTAAAACTGTTTGTGATAAAAAAAGACACATGAATCTACAACAACTAGAAAACATGACATTTCCCTTTGCAACCTCTGAGATACCTGTACTGATACAGTATTTTTACAATATCTAAGCTTTTCGGCTCCTTACTGTGCTGCACTAAACCTGTAACACGTTACACCTCCTAGTTATATACAGTGAAACCTCTCCGAAAGACCACTCTCTTGAGAAGACCACCCATCCAGGCTAGATTTTTAGTTCCACCACTCCTTCAGAAACCACTTTTGAATGTACTTTTTGGTGGTCATCTGATAGAGCAGGGATGCCCAACCTGCGGCTCTCTAGCTGTTTCAAACTACAACTCCCAGCATGCCTGGACAGCCTATAGCTACCAACCTACAGCAGGCATGGGGGAGCTGCAGGTTGAGCATCCCTGTCATAGAGGTATTACTATATGGCACTGTTCTGCACCATGGAGTGGTCTATGACACAAAGTCTCTCTTTTCTAGGCACACCCCAGTGTCAGTTGCATATATATTCCTCTTACCTTCACTATTAGCAAGTCTGAGCCAAGCCTGAGCTGCTACATTGGAGCTGACATCACTGAATACGTGTACCTGTGAAAATACAGAGGACTGATGTTCCTGGTGTCATGTTCCCACAGGTTTTGTAATAAAAGTTATGTATATTATTAAGAACTATGTTACGCTCAGCTGGATTTGAAGAAGCATTATTATCAAAACCCTCATTTCGGTGTGAGAAACAAAAAACAGTGTGATTTATAGATGACTGCGTCCATCATACTATACCTGGCTCTTGTCCCCATAATGGCCTTCTTTAGGTCTACTGGGAGACGAAGTAACATGTTTTGCTTTACCTGCAAGAAACCATTGTTTTAGTTAATATCCCATCTGGTAAAATCACATCTAGAGCTGGCCACGCTGTAGTATACTCGGTCCAGCCGTGCATCCACGTTTGTTTCGATGGGGGAGAGCAGTAAGGAGCTAGTCACATGATTCCGTACCAAAAAGCATTGGGAGCCATGAAGAAGCCGCCTTCCATTGTTTTCAGTGGGAGGCCGTGGCTTATGGCTGCTACTGCACCAGGAAATTACAGGTCCTTTCTTGGTGTGGTCACAGCAATAAACTGCGGGCACATAGTCAAAACTATGCACTTTAGAATTATGTTTGCCTAATTATAGTCTATAGGTATGTCAAGCAACACATTTCTGTAAGTTTTTTTGTTCGGTTTACTAATGTATCCGCTTGTCGTACAGTAAAAACAAGCTGCGAACAGCCCCTAAGAGACAATGTATGAATAGCTCCTTAGTCCAATTATTAATATTTATTTTTATTATTTATTTTTACGCAGCATTAATTAAAAGAGTTATCCAGCAATTGATAATGATGACCTATCCTCAGCATAGGATCAGTTGTTTCAGGGAGTTGCTGCGCTCACCGGAGCTCTGGTGAGCGCCGCGGCCTCCCGTTAGCTTTCCAAGCACAGTGCCGTACACTGTATCGCGGCTGTGCTTGGTATTGCAGCTCAGCCCCATTGACTTGAATAGGGCTGAGCAGCCACTAGGCCATGTGACCGGTGTACCGCGACATTACGTGGCCTAGAAAGAGGTCGTGGCGCATGTGTAGAGCCAACCTCTTCTAACAGCTGATTCCCAGGTCTGATATTGATGACCTATCCAGAGGATAGGCCATTAATATAAATTCCCGGACAACCCCTTTAATTGCAGGGCTCTGTGCTTCTTAAAAAAATATATATAAAATTTACTGAAAATCAGCGAATGAAAATCAGACATTGTTTTTGAATTGTGGTTCAACACTCTAATTTTAAAATACAAACTAATGAAACTGGCCTGGACAAAATTGATGGTAGCCCTAAAAAAAATTGAAAATAATTTGACTACAGGGATATGTTAAACTAAGGTGTGTCCTGTAATTAGCATCACGGGTAACTTGTAATCAGTCTGTCTAATTAAAAGTAGTCATTGTGCTTTTTGGTATCATGGTGGGTACCAAAGAAAGCTAAGGAGAGATGTCTCAGGAGATAAGCAAGAAAATTATAGACAAACATGGTAAAGACTGTAAGACCATCTCCAAACAGCATGATGTTCCTGCTACAATAGTTGCACATATTTTTCAGAACAGAATTTGAAGGTCTATGGGACGGTAGCCAACTTCCCTGGACGTGGCCTCAAGAGACAATTGATGACAAATTGAAGAGATGGATAATACAAATGGTAACCAAAGAGTCAAGAACAACTTCCAAGGAGATTAGAGGTGAACTCCAAGGTCAAGGTACGTTAGTGTAAAGTTTGGTCATGTTTAAACACAATGTGAGGCTACTTTCACACTTGCGTTTGGTTGGATCCGTCATGGATCTGCACAAACACATCCGTTCATATATTACAACCGCATGCATCTGTTCAGAACCGATCTGTTTGTATTATCTTTAACATAGCCAAAACGGATCCGTCTTGAACACCATTGAAAGTCAATGGGGGATGGATCAGTTTTCTATTGTGCTATATTGTGTCAGTGAAAACTGAGCCGTCCTCATTGACTTACATTGTGTGTCAGGATCCGTTTAGCTCAGTTTCGTCAGACGGACACCAGTGTTTTGGTGTCCGCCTCCAAAGCGGAACGGAGATGGAACGGAGCCAAACTGATGCATTCTGAGCAGATCCTTATCCATTCAGAATGCATTAAGAGCAAAACTTATCCGTTTTGGACCGCTTGTGAGATCCCGGAACGGATCTCACAAACGGAAACCAAAACGCCAGTGTGAAAGTAGCCTCAGTGGTATATTCAGCCTCTTCTCCCTCCCACTTAGTGGTCAATGGTATACTCATTGTCTGATCCCTTAAACTAAAATATGTCCTAACATCTAGTGCAGGGTTCAGCAATGTTCGGCACTCCAGCTGTTGTGAAACTACAATTCCCAGCATGCTCCATTAATTTCTATGACAGTTCTTAAAAGAGCAGAGCAAGTATGCATGCTGGGAGTTCTGGAGGTTGCCTACCCCTGATCGAATATCTACAGAAGGAAGGCAAAACCTTGCACTGATCTTACTTTAGTGCTCTTTCACACCGTTTTTTGCTTCAGTTAAGGTGAAACAAAAAAGTGATCAGTTTAACTAAAAGCAAAGGTTCACATATGTTTGCCCCACACAGATATGTGATATTGGATCATTTTACATATGATTCTATATGGGGGGGGGGGGGGACAGATACAGAGTGATGCTAACTTTTTAGATCCAATTCCCTAAAATTAAATAAATTATGCTGTCCCTAAAGCAAAAATTGTGATGTGATTTAAAAGAGACCAGAAAATGTGACTAGCTGAGCAATAGATATTAGCGTGAAAATAGATATAACATAGAAGGATGCCATTCTTACCCAGTCGATGTCTTGGTCTACCAGTAGTCCATTGCCATATGGAATTCTGTTTTATGGAGTTTTATTATGCATACAATGGACATATACAGTACAGACCAAAAGTTTGGACACACCTTCTCATTCAAAGAGTTTTCTTTATTTTCATGACTATGAAAATTGTAGATTCACACTGAAGGCATCAAAACTATGAATTAACACATGTGGAATTATATACATAACAAAAAAGTGCGAAAACAACAAAAAATATGTCATATTCTAGGTTCTTTAAAGTAGCCACCTTTTGCTTTGATTACTGCTTTGCACACTCTTGGCATTCTCTTGATGAGCTTCAAGAGGTAGTCACCTGAAATGGTCTTCCAACAGTCTTGAAGGAGTTCCCAGAGATGCTTAGCACTTGTTGGCCCTTTTGCCTATAATTCCACATGTGTTAATTCATAGTTTTGATGCCTTCAGTGTGAATCTACAATTTTCATAGTCATGAAAATAAAGAAAACTCTTTGAATAAGAAGGTGTGTCCAAACTTTTGGTCTGTACTGTATATTGACAGTATAATATATAAGGCTCCATTTTTATATTATATATTTTTTTGTCATAGACTGAAACAATATGTGCAATGGAAGCAAGATAGAAACACATGCAATGCATATAGAGAACTTCACCAATATCTTTTGTGTGTGTGTGTGGGGGGGGGGGGGGGGGGGGGTGTCGGAGGCACATAAAATGGATGTGAACCTTGATGTGTGTCTGTGCATTCAACATTTCCTGATTATGATTACCTTTTTCTTCTGAAGAGATTTTCTCCTTACAGTTGTAGTGACCCGGGATGTTATGTAGTGTAGTAACCAGGAATACTCTAATGAAGACAAAGAAAGCATATATACTTGAACACATCCTAATCTTCTACTATTACTGCTACCAACAAATCTTCAAGTCAGGGCCAAGTACAGAGCTTCCAGCATCTGCATCTTTGTAGGCTGATAAAGCTATGCCAAATCTTCTTGTCCATGTCAGAGCTGGCAGATTGCTCCTTTTACAGTACCACCAACACTGGTAAGCCATATTAAAAAAAATGCTAAATAAAAGGTCAAATACATCTTTACAGAAGGGAAGGATAAGGGAGTAGAACCACCACATATGGGCTATGGTTCCCCTCACCCCAAAAGTACACTAACAGAGAGTATCATAACCTGGAATTATGTGAGCCAGTCTGACCAGAGTCAGATACATCTGAGTTTAAGGCCTCATGCACACGGCCATGCCTTTTTTTTGCGGTCTGCAAAAAACGGAAGCCTCACGTGTTGCCTTTCGCAATTTGAGGAACGGGCGCCGGCAATATAAATGCCTATTCTTGTCCGCAAAGCGCGGACAAGAATAGGACATGTTATATTTTTTTAGCGGGGCCGCGGAACAGAGCCACAGATGCAGACAGCACACGGAGTAATGTCCCCAACTTTTGCGGCCCCATTGAAGTGAATGGGTCCGCATCCAAGCCGCCAAAACGGCAGCTCGGATGCGGACCTAAACAACGGCCATGTGCATGAGGCCTAAAGGGCATCTGTCAGCAGATTTCTACCTATGAAACTGGCTGCCCTGTTACATGTGCACTTGGAAGCTGAAGGCATCTATGTTGTTCCCTGTTCATATGTGACCGCATTGCTAAGAAAAATTATGTTTTAGTATATGTAAATGAGTCTCTAGAAGCAACGGGGGCTTTGCTGTTACACCTAGAAGCTCTGCAGCTGCCTCGCCCTCTGCACTTGATTGACAGGGCCAGGTATGATGATGTTTTCACTGCCCGGCCCTGTTAATCAAAGTACAGAGGGTGCGCAGTTGAAGATAGAGCTGAGCCTCTAGGTGTAATGGCAACACCCCATTGCTCCTAGAGGCTCATTTGCATATATGAAAACATCATTTTTCTCAGCAATGCGGGCACATATGAATATGGGAGCCAAACAGATGCCAAATGACATGTAACAGGTCAGTGTCATGGAACCATGAACCAGACGTACAACAGAGATAGGTGGAATAAGAAGGCTTTATTGAAAATCAAGCCGTAGCTAAAGTCCAAACGGATGGCTAAACTGAAGCAGGGTCTTGCGTAGACGGAGGTCAGGAACCAGGAGGGTAGTCAGACGTAGCCAGGATCAGGAACCAACGGGGTAGTCAGACGAAGCCAGGATCGGGAACCAACGGGGTAGTCAGACGAGGCCAGGATCAGGAACCAGAAGCAGCAGCAGTCTTTGAAGCATGTGCACACAGGAGGACCAAGCAAGGAACTGAAGCCACAGACCTTCTATATATATGAGCTAGGCATCCAGCTCCTCCCAGTGGGAAGGAGGAGCCGCAGGGTGGGAGGCTACAAGAAACCCAGAAACCAAGATGGCCGCCAGCACATGTCAAACGAAGGAGAACAGTGAGAAGGTAAGACCATGACAGTACCTCCCCCTCAAGGGCCCCTCCTCCGCGGAGTAAGGAACGGTTTCAGAGGGAAGCGTGCGTGGAAGGCTCGGAGCAACGCAGGAGCATGGACATCTGTGGAGGGAACCCAGGAACGCTCCTCTGGACCATAACCACGCCAATGGACCAAAAACTGCAACCGACCGCGGACCAGGCGTGAGTCCAGGATATTGCTCACCTCATATTCCTCACGATTGCCCACTTGGACCGGACGGGGCCGAGGAACCGAGGAAGTGAAACGATTACACACCAATGGCTTCAACAGGGAGACATGAAACACGTTGGAGATCCGCATGCCAGGAGGAAGCGCAAGGGCATAGGCTACCGGGTTTACCCTGTGAAGCACTCGGAAGGGACCAACAAAGCGAGGCGCCAGCTTGGGAGTGGGCACTCGAAGGTTGAGGTTGCGGGTGGACAACCATACACGGTCTCCGACCTGGTAGGAAGGAGCGGGCGCTCGTCTGCGATTAGCCTGGAGTCTCTGGCGTTGCGCAGAGACCTCAAGGGACCTCTGGATCTGTACCCAAGAAGTACGTAGGACGGAAAGGTGATCCTCCACAGCCGGAGTATCCTGGGGAGAGAATACCTCCGGTAACACGGCAGGTTGGAACCCATAATTGGCCATGAAGGGAGACGTCCCAGAGGAAGAGTTCACCGCCGTGTTCCTGGCAAACTCAGCCCAAGGCAGGAGGTCAACCCAATTGTCTTGGTGATCGGAGACATAGCAACGAAGGAATTGCTCCAAGGCCTGATTGGATCGTTCTGCGGCCCCATTGGACTGAGGGTGGTAGGCCGAGGAGAAAGAGAGATGAATCCCCAACTGGGAGCAAAAGGCGCGCCAGAACCTGGACACAAACTGACTCCCCCGATCCGACACAATCTCCTTGGGCAAACCGTGCAACCGGAAGACCTCCCTGGCAAAAATCGAGGCCAACTCTTGTGCAGAGGGTAACTTCTTGAGAGGAACACAGTGGCACATTTTGGAAAACCGATCCACAATCATGAGAATGACCGTATGGCCTCGGGATGCAGGAAGGTCCACAATGAAATCCATCCCCAGGTGTGACCATGGACGCTCCCCGGTGGCTATGGGTTGCAAAAGGCCCAACGGAAGGTGCCGAGGGGACTTACTCTGGGCACAAACGGAGCATGCCGCTACATATGCGGCGATGTCGGAACGTAGAGAAGGCCACCAGAACAGACGTGAAACCGCCCAGGACAGCTGATTCTTTCCAGGGTGCCCCGCGGCCTTGGAGTTATGGTAGGTTCGCAACAACCGAGTGCGCAACTCCTCAGGCACAAAACATCTGCCGTTGGGTCTCCCAGAGGGAGCACCAGATTGAGCCGCCAAAATCTGCTCACCCAGAGGAGAGGTCAGGCTGGTGCGAATAGCAGCCAGGATCTGATTCGGGGGTATGACCGTAGTCGGAATCGACTCCTCCCCGGACAGCTCGGAGTACTGCCGTGATAAGGCATCCGCTCTGATGTTCTTGGAGCCGGGTAGGTAGGAGACCACGTAATTAAAACGTGACAAGAACAGAGCCCATCTGGCCTGACGTGGTGTCAATCTCTTGGCCTCAGAGAGGTAGGTCAGATTCTTGTGGTCCGTCAGGATGAGAACCGGAACCACCGAGCCCTCGAGCAAGTGCCTCCATTCTTTAAGGGCCTGCACGATGGCCAATAACTCCCTGTCACCAATCTGATAGTTGCACTCCGCGGAAGACAGTTTCCGGGAGTAAAACCCACAAGGAAGCAGAGGACCCTCTGGTGTTCTACGCTGAGACAGGAGGGCGCCTACTCCCGTCTCAGACGCGTCCACCTCGAGGACAAAAGGCAACCCAGGGTTGGGATGCGACAGAATCGGAGCCGACACAAAGGCGGACTTTAGAGCCTCAAAAGCTCGGATGGCCTCGAGCGGCCAGACCTGAGGATTACTGCCCTTCCTGGTCAGATCCGTGAGAGGCTTGGCTAGCATGGAAAAGTCCCTGATGAACTTCCGATAATAATTGGCGAAGCCCAAAAAGCGCTGCAGGGCACGAAGCCCACTGGGCTGGGGCCACTGTAAGACAGCCGAAACCTTCTCAGGATCCATGGAGAACCCCTCAGCGGAAATGATGTAACCTAAGAAGGTTACCTGGGATCGGTGAAATTCGCATTTCTCAAGCTTACCGAACAGCTTGTTCTCTCGTAAGCGTTGCAACACTCGTCTGACATCCAGAATGTGGGCCTCCATGGATGCAGAATATACCAAGATGTCATCCAAATAGACCACCACACACTGCTGCAACAGGTCACGGAAAACATCGTTGATGAATTCCTGGAAGACTGCGGGCGCATTGCACAACCCAAAGGGCATAACCAAGGATTCATAATGACCGGTCCTGGTGTTAAACGCGGTCTTCCACTCATCGCCCGCCTTGATCCTTACCAGGTTATATGCCGCCCTCAGGTCGAGTTTGGTAAAGACCGTGGCCCCTTTGAGGCGATCGAACAGCTCGGAAATCAAGGGTATCGGGTAAGCGTTCTTGATCGTGATGCGATTGAGACCCCTGTAGTCGATGCAAGGCCTCAACTCACCGCCCTTCTTTTTCACAAAGAAAAATCCAGCCCCTGCCGGGGACGAGGATTTGCGAATGTGTCCGCGTGAAAGCGCCTCCCTCACGTACTCCTCCATGGCCTCATTCTCCGCTACCGACAGTGGATAGACTTTGCCACGAGGAGGAACGGCACCAGATTGTAACTCTATGGCACAATCGTATGGGCGGTGCGGAGGTAGGGCAACCGCACGCACCTTATCGAATACATCCCGGTACTCCTCGTATTCAGGAGGCAACAGAGAGTCCGAGGAAGTACACAGCAACTTGACAGGCCCATGGATGCAACTAGCCCCACACTGCGGTGACCACGAGAGGATCTCGGCCGATCTCCAATCGAAAGTCGGATTATGCTTCTGGAGCCAGGGGTACCCCAAGACCACCGAGTAGTGTGGAGACGAAATAACCTGGAGACAGACCGACTCTCTGTGAACGGCACCAATGGCCATCCCCACTGGAAGGGTCTCCTGAGTCACGTGTGGCGGCAGAAGGGGTCTGCCGTCTATCGCCTCAAGAGCCAGTGGGGAACCTCGAGGCTGCAGAGGAATGGAATTGGCGGCGGCGAACACACTATCAATGAACAAGCCACCAGCACCAGAGTCCACCAACGCCTGGGTCGTCACCGAGCCCCCGACCCAGGAGAGGACAACAGTAATCAGTGGTTTGTCAACACGGGAAACCGGGGACGAGGAGACTCCACCCAAGATCTGCCCCCGACAGGATCTCAGGTGCGAGCGTTTCCCGGACGGTTCGGGCATGCCAACCGAAAATGCCCACCGAGACCACAGTACATGCATCGGCCCTCGCGTCTCCGGAGTACCCTCTCCCCCTCGGACAGGCGAGCAACCCCCAGCTGCATGGGTTGACCCCCAGACCAGTCATCCCCAGGAGGCGTGGGAGGAGAGGGAGGCACGGGTGGGACAGCAAACGTAGGCGCCAATCTGTTAGAAGGCCTCCGCAGGCTCTCCTTAAAGGAAGGTCTCTCCCTGAGTCTGGTGTCAATCAAAATCAGGAAAGAAATAAGGGACTCGAGCTCCACTGGTAGGTCCTTGGCTGCAATCTCATCCTTCAAGGCATCCGAGAGACCATGAGAGAAAGCAGCGACCAGAGCCTCATTATTCCAGCCCACCTCTGCTGCCAGGGTACGAAACTCAATGGCGTATTCAGCTACGGATCGTGAACCCTGTCTGATGGACATAAGGAGCTTCGCAGCAGAGGCAGCACGAGCCGGCACATCGAATACCTTCCGAAGAGAAGCAACAAAACCGGAAAACTCGGCAACCACCGGATTGTTGTTCTCCCATAAAGGGCTGGCCCAGGCCAAGGCCTTGTCCGAGAGCAGCGAGATCAAGAAGCCCACCTTTGATCTCTCAGTAGGAAAGGCATGTGGCAGCAACTCGAAATAAATGGCCACCTGGTTAAGGAAACCTCGGCACTGAGTTGGCTCTCCCCCAAAGCGCTGTGGAAGGGGGGCAGAACCGGTCATACCCCGAAACACCGCAGGTGCAGCAACAGGTGTCGGGGTAGACTCTGGCGCAACAACCGGAGCGGCAGTAGGAGCGGGCCCAGGAGCGACAACCGACCCATCGGCAACGGAAGCTAAATGAGCCGTGCGTTCAAGCAGGGTTTGTAACGCCACAGCGAACCGACCCAACAGGTGATCCTGCTGATCAAGTCTGGCAACCAGCGTAGGTAGCGAGGATGGCCCTGTACCGTCAGAATTCATGGCTTGGTCCTAATGTCATGGAACCATGAACCAGACGTACAACAGAGATAGGTGGAATAAGAAGGCTTTATTGAAAATCAAGCCGTAGCTAAAGTCCAAACGGATGGCTAAACTGAAGCAGGGTCTTGCGTAGACGGAGGTCAGGAACCAGGAGGGTAGTCAGACGTAGCCAGGATCAGGAACCAACGGGGTAGTCAGACGAAGCCAGGATCGGGAACCAACGGGGTAGTCAGACGAGGCCAGGATCAGGAACCAGAAGCAGCAGCAGTCTTTGAAGCATGTGCACACAGGAGGACCAAGCAAGGAACTGAAGCCACAGACCTTCTATATATATATGAGCTAGGCATCCAGCTCCTCCCAGTGGGAAGGAGGAGCCGCAGGGTGGGAGGCTACAAGAAACCCAGAAACCAAGATGGCCGCCAGCACATGTCAAACGAAGGAGAACAGTGAGAAGGTAAGACCATGACAGTCAGCCAGTGTCATAGGTACAAATCTGTTGACAGATGCCCTTTAATATTATGATTTTGTTCTGCATGGTTAATGCAGTTTGAGCTAAATACAGCCCAAAAAAAATTGTCATGCCAGTCTGCCACGGGAAAAGTATCTCTTAGTTCTTCCCATTTTAATGTAAAATCCAGTTTATTGTAAGACATTGTGGTACATAAGGAGGAATACAATATAGACAAACCTTTAGAGCAGGGATGCCCAACCTGCGGCCCTCCAGCTGTTCCAAAATTACAACTTTCAGCATGCCCCTGGACAGTCTACAGCTATCAGCCTACAGCAGGGCATGGTGGGAGTTTTACAACAGCTAGAGGGACACAGGTTGAGCATCCCTGATCTAGAGTATGAAGTATGCCCATCAAATAACCCCTCTAAAGGCTTGATTCTAGATGTGGGGAGAGGGAGAGGACTGGAAGACTGCAAGAGATGTGTATAACAAGATGTTCATCAGAGGACATTGAAATACGTTAATTTTTCATTTTCACAGCCAAGTGTTATCAATTCTATGAAATGCCTGTTGGGTCAAAGCGCTTACTACACCCCTTAAAAATTACTTGGGTGGAGTAGTTTCTAAAATGTGGTCACTTTTGGGGGGTTTCCACTGTAGGGGTACTTCAGGGTCTGTTAAAATGAAATGTTTCCTAAAGACCATTCTAACAAAATCAACCCTTTAAAACCTTTATGGCGCTCCTTGCCTTCTGAGCACTGCTGTGTGCCCATACAGCAGTTTACAACCACATATGGGGTGTTTCTGTAAACTGCAGAATCAGGATAATAAATATTGAGGTTTGTTTAGCTGTTACGCCTTGATGTGTTACAGGAAAACAAAATTAGTCAAATAGAAAATCTGCAAAAAAAAAGTGACATTTTCAAATTTCACCTGCATTTTGCTTTAATTCCTGTGAAATACCTGAAGGGTTAACAACTTTTCTAAAAATCAGTTTTGAATAGTCTGAGGGGTATTTGTAGGTAATTTGTAGGTTGTTTCTATCAAAGTGACTTCAGAACTGGTCCTTAAAAAAGTTCATTTGGGAAATTTTCTTGAAAGTTTAAAAATTTGCTTCTAAAATTCTAAACCTTCTAACATACTAAAAAATAAAATAACATTACCAAAATGACGCCAATATAAAGTAGACATATGGGAAATGTTAATAATTATTCTATGAGGTATCACTATCTGTCTTAAAAGCAGATTCAAATTTAGAAAATAGTACATTTTTGTTTTTGTTATAAATAAAGGTAAAACATATTGGCTCATATTTACCATTAACATGACATACAATGGGGAGATTTATCCAACTGGTGTAAAGTAGAACTGGCTCATAGCAACCAATCAGATTCCACATTTCATTTTCCAAAGAATCTGTGAAGAAATGAAAGGGGGAATCTGATTGGTTGCTATGGGCAACTAAGCCAGTTCTACTTTACACTAGCTTGATAAATCTCCCCCAATTTGTTACAAAAAATAATCTCTGAATGACTTGGATAAGTAAAAGGATTCCAAAGTCAGCACATAAAATGACGCGTGTCAGATTCGCAAAATTAGGCTTGTTCAGGAAAGGGGTAAATGGCCTTGTCCGGAAGTGGTAAAGGGGGACACAAAGTGTTAAGTAAAATTAAAAAAAAGCCATAAGCATTACCCATACATCCGATATATAAAAATTACAATATATATACTAAAAAATAATTTAAAAAAAATTATAAAATTATTTACATAAGCAAACAGAAAAAAAAATGACTTTCAAAGACGCATGTACTAAGAAAATGGAAAATGCATCTCGTCAGGACTGCTGTGGGGTAATGGCTTGGTCTTGAACTGGTTAATAATGAATAGTATCTATAGCAATGATATGAGATACTATAAAGGCTTTGGCATACTGGAGCATGATGTGGCACAGGCTCAGGGGATACATTATCGCACTGAGGCTTTATTTCAAGACCTTAAGGCCCCATGCACACGGCCGTTGTTCACAGCCGTGTGCGGGCCGTGGAACCGCGGCCTGGATCCCTCCTGAGAGCAGGAGCGCACGGCGTCATTGGTTGCTATGACGCCGTGCGCTCCCTGCTGCCGCCGCAATACAGTAATACACTGGTATGATCTATACCAGTGTATTACTGTACTGTGCCGGCAGCAGGGAGCGCACGGCGTCATAGCAACCAGTGACGCCGTGCGCTCCTGCTCTCAGGAGGGATCCAGGCCGCGGTTCCACGGCCCGCACACGGCTGTGAACAACGGCCGTGTGCATGGGGCCTTAGTATGAGCCAGTGATCTTGTTAGCTGGGAACTGGTTATAGTGGGCAATGTTGGGGCAGTAATGCAAATTAAGAAGAACCCAATATTGATTACTGTTGGCCACTTCCCAATACAGTACATCTAAGGCTACTTTCAAAACTAAAGTTTTTGCTGGATCCGTCATGGTTCACCAAAAACGCTTCCGTTCTGATAATACAACCGCCTGCATCCGTTATTAACGAATCCGGTTGTATTATCTTTAAAATAACCAAGACGTCATGAACACCAATGAAAGTCAATGTGGATGGATTCATTTTCTATTGTCAGAGAAAACTGATCCACCACCATAAACTGAAATTGTGTGTCAGGACAGCTCCGTCTTGCTCCGCACTACATGGCGGACAGAAAAATGCTGCTTGCAGCGTTATTCTGTCCGCGATAGGAACGCAACAAAATGGAACAGAATGCATTCTGGTGCACTCTGTTTCGTTCAGTTCAGTTTTGCCCCTATTGTCAATAAATGGGGACAAAACGGAAGCGTTTTCCCTGCTATTGAGATCCTATGACAGATCTCAATAGCGGAAAAGGAAAGTGCAAGACTGAAAGTAGCCTTAGGTCCACACGTCACACACATTCTCTCCTTACTCTGGTGGGTGAGGCTTGTTCATCCTGGTGGGGGAGCTTGGTCGTATTAATGACCGGCAGTTTTCCTCCAGCTCTTTCTTCCTGTAGTCACCAGCATATGCTGTGGCACTTTTCTCTTTCCTTCTTCCTTCATGGATATGCTGTAGCTGTGCTTCGACCCTAATCTCATCGTATTTTTCTTTGGCGGGCTTACTGGGGTATGTAAGCCTAACAAATGACTGAAAGTTGGCATTGTGGTATAGGGAATACTTTGCCATTGTCGGGCTGAGAAGTTGTAGAGAGAATACGTGACAATTGTATGTCCTCGTCTCTAGGACACTCACCTCTCGGAGCAGCTCGCTCAGCATGCTCTGTGCTGTTGTCCCTTGCTGCTTAGCAACACTCCTATTGCACGCTACTTGACCCTTGTTCCTCTGTGGCTTTCACATCAAAAGGTGTACCCGAGCAAACACTACATATCAATTACTATGCAGAGTGAGAACAAAATGGAATAACAATCTCTCAGATGACTAATGCACCGAATCCAGACTGTCCTGAAGAAAGAAATGTCAAATTAGAAAGCAATAATATTCTAAAAGAACAAAGTAATCATTAGAAAATCTTAGCAAAATCCGGGCATCAGGAAGGAGGACTAAAACCCATCGGCACTATATATAAGTTTATATAAGACTAACATAACATTTATAGGGTTTATGTGCAGTATTCATTTATTCACTGACATAGTGACATGGCCCCAGGTACATTTATGCTACACCTCCACAGTACCCACTGATGATGTCTGTCTTCTTTTATATAGCTGTATATAGGCCTATAACTGCACCGCTGCACATTTCCATACCCACTTGTTTACCCTGGTTTTACTATATTTTGCAAGATTATATGTAGGCTGTTTGCATCCCTCATTGCTGTCATGGGTAAAAGGGGCGATTTATCAGAGTTACAAAAAGGGATGATTATTGGCTTTCGGGCCAAGGGTGGCAGTATTTCTGAACCTGCGCATTTGTGAATAGTTCCCATGCTGCTGTGATTAAAGTGTATCGTGAGTGGACAAATGGCACCATTGAGAATAAGCAACGTGGAAACTGTGGAGCACCATGTGCCATTGATATGAGAGGTGAACATCGGCTATAAAGGTGTCTAAGCAGGCTTGGAATTCAGCCGGTTCTCCAGATCCAGTTGTTAAAATTACAGCCGGGTTGGGGAACCGTGTTACTGGCTAAGTCCCGATCCAGTGCTCTGGCGGCGGCAGGGCAGTGGGAGATTCATCTGTATGGCTGTCCTCAGGACAGTGATACAAATTAATGCTGCAGAAGGGCAAGGGAGGTCGTCTCCCTTCCCTGTTCCTGTGATAGGCTGCCTGAGCTGGGCAGCATACCGCAGGACACAGGCGGGAAGAGGCCTGCATCACATCGCTGCCAGCGTGGAGGTAAGTATTAGTGTTATTTATTTCTGTGGCACAGTGGCGTACTATAGGGGGAGAGGAGCACTATGGGGACACTGATTAGGGGAATTGTGTGCTGGCACATAATGGGGGACACAGTGGTGTACATAGAGTAGTAAAGGCCCCATAGCAAGGATCAAACCAGGCCCATCACGCAGGACATAAGGGTTTCTGCCTAAACCCTTTTAAATAACACTTGGACCATTTTTCCACTGCCTTATTTGCTAAAATGTGTTCCCTTAGATAGAGGGTAGAGTCACCTCCAGTAGATGAGGAGATAATTCCAATTAAGACTGGGCCCCCTCTTGCCCTGGGCCCCATAGCAGTCGCATGGTATGCCGCTATGGTAGTTACGCCCCTGGGGGGACACTATGGGGGTATCTTAATCTTATACTAGCACATTATGGGGGCACTAAAAAGGGGCATCTTATATTGGCAGATTATGGGGGCATCTATTGGGGGCACTAAGAAGGGGCATTTATACTGGCACATTATGGGGGCATATACTGGCTCATTTATACTTGCATATTATGGTGGGCATCTACTGGGGGCACTAAGTAGGGTCATTTATACTGGCAAACTAAGGGGGCATCTACTGGGGGCACTAAGAAGGGAAATTTATACTGACGCATTATGGGGGACACTATGGGGGCATCTTATACTGGCACATTATCGAGCACTATGGGGTTGGGGGGGGGAGAACACTATGGGGGCATATCATACAGGCACATTATGGGAGCACTATGGGGAAGGGGACGGAGCATTTTAAGTCTGCCAGTGTGCCTCACACAGTAATAGTGCTCCCCAAAGTCCCACCAATAGTAATAATTCTCTGCCAGAGTGCACTTAGTAGTGATAATATCCCCACTGTGCCCAAGAAGTAATAATGCCACCATAGTGCCCATAATAGTAATCATGCTCCCAATTGTCCCCCAGTAGTAATTCGGGGACATAAGTTATTTTAGGGCAGTGTGTGCCAATAATTATTGAAGGGCACTATCTGTGTGGTACTAGCATTATCAGGGGGGTTTATCTGTTTCTGCCGGGTAGTATTGGGGAGCACAGTGGACACAGTATTGGGAGCACAATCTGTGTGGTACTAGTATTTTCAGGTGTACAGGTTCTGTAGTATAGTATTGTGGAGCACAGCAAGTACAGTATTGGAAAAATAGGAACCCAAGATGTCATTTTGTCAAAGACTGCAGAGACGAGAGATGGGTGAAAAATCATGATGGCGGTCTGATCTGAAAGGAGAAGATGAGGAAAGAGAAGATCTACATCAGAGGAGAAGTCACTGGATGTAAGAGGTATGTGGTGCTGTATTCTCCTGTATGTTTGATACCACTGAATATAATGTGTATGCAAAGATGTCGTTAGCACTAGGTACAAAATGTGTATAAAATTTATGGAGGAGGTAAATCTACTGTAAGTGTAGCCTATGTGTAATTTATATACTGTATGGTATATCGTATATTGGTGTATACGATAGACTTCCACGACCGAGACTTCCAACTACTACCCTGGCCTCTATTTCTCCAGACTTGAGCCCAATTAAGCATCGCAGCCCGTCTAGCTGCTGTCCGCGCTGCACGTGGCGGTTACTCTGGATATTAGCTGGTGGTCATAATAATGTGATTTAACTGTGTTCATATATATATATATATATATATATATATATTTAATCATTTATTTATTTTTTAAGATTATATAAATACTTATTTGGTCACCCATAGGTTTATACCAGTGATGACGAGAATGATTGCCCAAACTGCAACCCAAAACCAACATATTTATCGCAAAGTGCCAACACGTCAATTTAACCTGAATACTACAGTCCAATATAGTATGTCTTCCATGTACTTTATCATTTAGCTATAACAGCCTGCCTACATTCAGTGCGCTGCCTGTGCCGTACATAGTGCGCCCTGCACTGATAAATGGCAGGAAAAGTCTAAGGCATATTGGTACACCATAGACTTTTTCCAGGGCGTGGGTGCCCACAGAGAGGGCTCTGAGTGCCACCTCTCGCACCTGTGCCCAGGCTCAGACTGGCCCACTGGGAAAGCAAGGGATTCCTTGGTGGGCCCCCAGTCTCCTGCACCCGGAGATAAGACGGAGGAGTAATTATTTCTCTTGTTTCTCAGGAGAGATAATTATTGTAGCCACTAGGTGGCATATCGCATAGCGATGCAGCCTCCTACTGGTGTAAATTGTACAGGAGGCTCCACAGTATCTTCTACACTTCCCAGCTGCTAGCAGTGAAGGAGGAGAGAACACGTCTGGCCACCCTCCTGCCCTCCCTGCTGTCAGAAAACTGGCTGCTGGAGAGAAGGACTCCTCTGCGGTGCTGGGCTGATTTCTCAGGTGTGTGACCGTAGTGAGCTGTAGGAGACTGTAAGGGGGAAATAGGGGATTTGTTTATAGCAGACACAGATCTATGAATGTGTGCTGCTCTTTGCAGAGTTCAGAGTGGCATTGTGGGACTCTGCCCTAGGTCCCCCCAATGCCTCTGCTTTAGGTGCACCCCGATTAGTGCCCCAGCTCCAGATGCCCCTCAATGCTCCCACTCTAAATGCACCCCTAATATTGCATCTTTTCCAGTTCACCCCTAATACCTCTGCTCCAGGATCACCACTATGACCCTGCCTCAGGTGACCCTAATACCTCTGCTTTAAGCACACCCCCATTAGTGCCCCAGCTCCAGATGCCCCCACTCTAAATGCACCGCTAATATTGCCTCTTCTCCAGTTACCCCTGCTCCAGGATCCCCACTATGACCCTGCCTCAGGTGGCCCTAATACTTCTGTTATAACCCTCCATTTGTGCCCTTTGCTCACGTTGCTCCTCTAGCACCCTTACTTGGGCTTTGTTAAAGGTTATGACCTGCAAAGGGGGTTGAACTTATGACTGAAAAATTCTGCACAGTGCGTCACATTCTCCAGTATTGACACAAATGGTTTACATGGCAGCAGTGATGATATTCCGTATTTACAGGCATCACTGCTGTCATGTAGATACTGGTTTAGTGGTGGAGGATTTAAAGGGGTTGTCCAAGTTTTCAAGTTATCCTCTCCACACCATAGGGCATAACTATATGTATATTTAGTGGGGTCTGATTGTGCAACACCCCACTGATTCCAGGAATGGGTCCTGTCCCCCCTTTTTGATGGTGGGGCAGGCCACACATATGCCCTGCTGCTCTATTTATTCTCTTTGGGACCACTGGAAATAGCCAGCGCTGTACTCTGCCATCTCCAGTCAACCCATAGAGAATGGATGGAGAGGCAGGGCATATGCTTGACCTATCACTCAATCAAGAAGGTGGATCAGTGGGGGCTCCAGCGTTCAGACCCCCACGGATCACTTAGTTATCCCCGATCCTGTGGATATAAGATAACTAGAAAAGTGGACATGGGCCCTTTAAGGCCCCTTGCAGACAAGCGAGTATTCCGTGCGAACGCATTGCGCCCGCACGGAATCCGGACCTATTCATTTCAAAGGAGCTGTGTACATGTCATTGGTTTTCACGCATCACTTGTGCGTTGCGTGAAAATCGCAGCAAATTAATCTATATTCTTTAATTTTCACGCAACGATGGCCCCATAGAAGTGAATGGAGCTGCGTAAAAATCGCATCGCATACGCATTTTCACGGATGGTTGCTGAGAGATGTTGTGTGTATACATTCTGTTTTTATCACTTGCGTGCAAAGCGCATCAAAACGCATTGCACCCGCCTGATAAAAACTGAACAACTGAACATGATCGCAGGCAAAATGAATGACTTTGCCTGCAAAATCACACATTTTTCACTGAACGCATTCGCAACGCATCCAGACCTAATCCGGAGACGCTCGTCTGCAAGGGGCCTAACAGGCGAGCATTTCTATTTTTATTTGATACATATTTTGGGCCAGATGTTTAACTTTTATTTTATTTTTTTACACCCTAAGAAAACCTTTCAAGATAGGGAATGTGAAAAGGTCCAACAGCTATGACACGACTGGTGAAAAGTGTCTGATTGATGGGAGTCTGACTGCTGGGACCCCCATTATCAAGGGAACGTGGTCTTAAGACCCTTGTGTACATAGATTGGTGGTGTAATTGAATATCTCAGGACCCCTTTTTTCATGATCAGTGGGCGTCAGACCCCCAGCAATCTGATATGTATCGCCTATACATAGGAAATAGGTAATTATGGTAGGACAACCCTTTTAAATATACAGTAGATTATGTGAAATCTGAAGAGGTTACGATTTGGTAAATTTCATTTATGCTTAAAGGGGTATTATCATCTTAATGATCACTGTTAAATCTGTTAATGATTTAACAGTGATCATTTTTTTAAATATATTTTATTAACAAATCCCCACCCCTTAGAAAAAAATAAACCTATACTTACCTGACTGTCTTCCATCTCCCCTGGTTACGGCCACCGCTGTTCTCATGAATCGCGGTGGCCGCGCGTGCGCAGACGACTTTTCTTTTCTTCTGCTGCCGGCCGGCCGGCCGCCCGCGCGCTGTACTGAACGCGCACGCCGAGTACGCGCATGCGCCCTGGTGACTTCTTCCTGGCAAGTATACTATACTGGCCAGGAAGAAGTCACCAGGGCGCATGCGTGGACTTGGCGTGCGCGTTCAGTACAGCACGCGGCCCGGCTGGGAGAAGACATCATTGAAGATGGAGCCCACCCCCTGCCGAAACCAGGAAGTGGACGGCACGCCGGGACCAGGTAAGTATGAAACGCTGTGTTGAGAAAACCCCTTTAAGCCCTTCAGGACCCTGCCATTTTTCACCTTAAGGACCAGTCCATTTTTGCATATCTGACATGTCACTTTATGTGGTGATAACTTTAAAACACTTTTACTTATCCAGGACATTCTGAGATTGTTTTCTCGTCACATATTGTACTTCATGACAGTGGTAAATTTGAGTCAAAATATTTCATTTGTATTTATAAAACAATACCAAATTTACAAAAAATTTGGAAAAATTTGCAATTTTCTAAATTTAAAGCGAATTTCATATTTTGAAATTCGTTCACACTTCGTTTGGTGTTAAAAGGTGAATTGCGTTATGGATTCCGTTACCATGGACCATAACGCAATTCTATGACAGAATGTCGGAATGTATAACGGAATGCCTTTCCGTCATAAAATAATTCAATGGGCTACAAAACGGATCCATCCCTTTTTTGTTATGCAGGGCAGTCCTCTCCTATTGGGCGATTGTCTTAGGTAGGGTCTCATTTTTTTTGCAGGATGAGAAGATGGTTTGATTGGTATGATTTTGGGGTGCGTATGACTTTTTGATCGCTTGTTATTACACTTTTTGTGATGTAAGGTGATAAAAATTGGCTTTTTTACACTTTTTTTTTTAGGGTGTTCATCTGAGGGGTTAGATCATGTGATATTTCTATACAGCAGGTTATTACGGATGCGGCGATACCTAATATGTATACTTTTTTTATTTAATTAAGTTTTACACAATAACAGCATTTTTTAACCCCCCCCCCCCCCCCCCCAAAAAAAAAGGTAAAAGTGTTGGCCTATGCACAATTCCAGCCTTTCCCTATAGTGTGTAAGAATGGCCACCACTGCTGGATTACACAGTGGTAATAACCAAGGATACGTGCTGTGTATAATATGAAGGAAAGGAGGCAATATGGAGTATCACACTACATTAGTAAGTGCCTTGTATTAACTGCATAATAAAAGCCCATTACTGAAGTGAGACAAACCCTGTAACCTCTTTAAATGGGTTTTCTCAACACAGCGTTTCCTACTTACCTGGTCCCAGCACGCCGTCCACTTCCTGGTTTCGGCAGGGGGCGAGCTCCATCTTCATTGATGTCTTCTCCCGGCCGGCCGCGCTTTGTACTGAACGCGCACGCTGAGTCCGCGCATGCGCCCTGGTGACTTCTTCCTGGCCAGTATAGTATACTTGCCAGGAAGAAGTCACCAGGGCGCATGCGCGGACTCGGCGTGCGCGTTCAGTACAGCGCGCGGCCGGCCGGGAGAAGAAAAGAAAAGTCATCTGCGCACGCGCGGCCACCGCGATTCATGAGAAGAGCGGTGGCCGTAACCAGGGGAGACGGAAGACAACAGTGAGGTAAGTATAGGTTTATTTTTTTCTAAGGGGTGGGGATTTGTTAATAAAATATATTTAGAAAAATTATCACTGTTAAATCATTAACAGATTTAACAGTGATCATTAAGATGATAATACCCCTTTAAACACAGAAACGTTGTGTTATGATAGCAATTGTAGGCCAAAACACCACGTCAGAATTTAATTGTAGCTTGAGGGGAGCATCAGACACGCCATAACGAATACACTACAGCGGATTTTAATGTGCCGGATCAATTTTTGTTTCTCTATTGTCTGGGGATATTTGGTTGCATCGGTGAGACGGAAGTTTGTTTCTTTTTTTACTTTTATAATTTAATTATAAACTTTCTGGAGCCCTCCTTTACCATAAATAACAATGTTGTGTATATCCTGATATGACCAGCAGGTGGTGCTACAGAACTCTGGTCTTCCACTAGTTGACTACTCTTGTAATACTTTTTCAGAACAAGTACATTCAAATAAAGGGCCATTTACCTGAAGAAATCTTAAGAATTATATTAAATTCTAAAAATGTATTTCTAAGGCCTCTTGCACACGGGCGTTGTGTGCCCGTAGCCGTATTGCGGCCCGCATACAGCAGGTCCGCAATACACAGGCACCGGCCCGTGTTCACTCCGCATCATGGATGCAGACCCACTCACTTGAATGGGTCCACAATCACGGAGATGCGGAACGGAAGCATGGATCGGAACCCCACGGAAGCACTATGGAGTGCTTCCGTGGTGTTTCTGTCCATGCCTCCGTGCCGCCAAAAAATTGAACTTGTTTAATTTTTTTTTGCGGCGTTAACGGATCACGGACCCATTCAAGTTCAATGGGTCTTGATCCGTCCCTGCTGCTGCACGGACGTTGCGCGCGCATTAGGAATTCCAAATTGCGGTCCCCAATGCACGGAATGGACCAACAATGGCCGTGTGCAAGAGGCCTAAAGGTGTTAAATAATAATCTATGAATCATTTATTGTTTATCTCTAATATATAAAGCTGAGTGTATGTATGTATGTCCGCTAAAGGAATCAGCACCGTCGCATTTACAATCACTTTGGCACACAGGTACATCAGGTGTCCGGGAAGGTTATAGACCAAGTCTCAGCTCTTTAGGACGTACAGTTCCTGAGATATTCCCAAAAAATGCATTAGCCAATAGAAGCTTGGTCACATGACCCTTATCAGCCAATAGAAGCTCGCAGGTCCTCCACCCTTCACTTAAACAGTTTTACTCCAGGTTTCCATAACAACCCAGCCATTTTTCTTCACTGCTGTAGGAGAGCTTTAAAGGAAATCTGTCACCAGGATAACCGCTATTGAAGTAAAGCCATGGCCTAAATAGCACTTAGTACCTTATTTCAAGATGTGCCTTTGTTCCAGCAATAGATGTTTTTATCCTCTGAAAATCCAATTTATTTGGTATGCAAATGAGCCAGTAAGGTGCCTAGAAGGGCGTCACTCTTGCAGGAAGGACCCCAGACAAGCCCCCTGCCACAATGTGTCCACTCTCAAAAGACATAAAACCACCCCCAGGTCCCGCTAAGCCATGCCCCTGATCTGGTTAGGCCAGGCTCCTTTCCACTCCTGAGCCGACGGGGATTGAAAAAATGAAGGTAAAAATCAACTTCTGTCAGCTGCAGGGGTGGGAGGGAGGGTGACCTTCTCCCTGCAGCTTACACTCAGACAGCACAGTGCTGCTGTCTTGGAGTGAGCTGTTCAAAAGGACACGCCCCTGATCCGGTTAGGCCACGCCCTTCCCACTCCTCAGCCGACTGAGATTGAAAAAATGAAGTTAAAAATTCTAGGTCCCGCTAAGCCATGCCCAGATCTGGTTAGGCCACGCCCCCTCCCACTCCTGAGCCGTTAGGGATTGAAAAAATGAAGGTAAAAATCAACTTCTGTCAGCTGCAGGGGTGAGAGGGAGGGTGACTTTCTCCCTGCAGCTTACACTCAGACAGCACAGTGCTGCTGTCTTAGAGTGAGCTGTTCAAAAGGACACCCCACCCCCCGATCCAGTAAAGGCCACTGTTAAGGCAGCAGACCCCTGTGGAGGTCACTGTCAAGGGGGTGGTATGCTGTGAAAGTCACTGTTAAAGGGGAAAGCTGCTAAAAAGGTCAAAGTTAAGGGGGTGGGCTGCTGTGGAGGTCCCATTTTAAGGGACGGGGCACTGTGGGGGGGAGGGGGGGGTCAGTGTAAAGGCTGTGGAGGTCACTGTTTTGGGGGCAGGGTGCTGTAGATGTCACTGTTATAGTGGATAGTGTTGATGTCGGGTCCTTCAGCTAGTATCATTATAAATGCTAAAACTATATGCTATAAAATAAACAGAATCAGAAAATTCACCGTAACGGGTCCCAAGAGTCATATTGTATTTTTCATATCAATTAAGATTTTATTGATTTCGATGTTCCTGTAAAGGTTTTATTAGTTCTATGTATATATTGTCTGTATTTACTTATTACGCCTTTCACATATATACGGAAGCAGAGCTTGAAAATGAGGAACGGAATAGACTGCTATAGTCTTCTTACTACTGGTCTTGTAATAAATAAGTACCTCTTTTGCAGACCTATATAGGTAAAGCTTTGTCCAGTAGTATAACATACAGGAAAACATGTTATGTGGCTAATAATATAATATAATAAAGGACTACCGTGGCCCCGATTTATCAAGACCAGCGCTGCTGGAGAAGGTATGTAATGACTAGGCGCAGTCCTCACTGTAAATTACATGGCCCCTCCGGGCAGTCCATGCGCCAAACTAAAATCTATGGCAGCTCAGAGCTACTGTAGATTTCGGTCATTATTTATGCCAGTTTCTGGCATAAAATGCTAGCTGTGATTAAAAAGTTGCAATGGCATGGAAAAAGTCACAAAACCATGGTTTTGCAACTTTTTTTTAAGGTAAATTCACATGTGGCAGATTTGTTGCAAGCATTTCTGTGACTTTCATTCATCTGAATGGGTTTATAGAAATCCCTTCCCACGTATTGAAGCGATTTCTCAGTCACAGCCTGAGCTGTCTGTGATACTAAGCTCACACTATGGGGGAGGGAGGAGGTGGGGGGGGGGGGGGTAATATCAAAACTGGTGTAAAGGAAAACTGATTCAGTTGCCCATAGCAACCAATCAGATTCCACCTTTCATTTTTTAGAGCTCATTTGGAAAATAATAGGTGGAATCTGATTGATTGCTATGGGCAACTAATCCAGTTTTCCTTTACACCAGTTTTGATAAATCCTCCCCTGTATCCCACCAGGGCCCTCCTGACTCCTAATCCTGCAATCACCATCTGTCTCCCACTAATCTACCCACTCCCTAGTTGAGACAAAACCTCACCAAACAGCCTCTAGCCTTGCTGACATCTCCAACCATGTGGCCAGAACCATCTTCCCCTAATCTTCCTACTAAAGCTTGAAGGGGCACACGGCACCCCTTACCCTGGGTTCACACCTGAGCGTTTCTGAGACGCGCGTAAAACGTGCGTATTTGTCGCGCGTTTTTTGCAATAGTAAACGCGCGTTTGACGCGTGTTTGTGTGATTGACTGCAGTGTTGTCCAATGAGTCTATGGCCCAAACGTGCGACAAACGCCCCCAAAAAAGCTCAAGAACTTGTTTATGCGTCGGGCGTTTTACAGCGCGTTCAAACGCGCTGTAAAACGCTCAAGTGTGAACCAGGGCCATAGGGAAGCATTGGTTTTCACGTGTTGAGCGTTTTACAGCGCGTTTGAACGCGCTGTAAAACGCTCAGGTGTGAACTTAGGGTTAGGCCCCTTTCACACGGGCGTTGAAAATGTGCGGGTGCGTTGCGGGAACACCCGCAATTTTTCTGCGCGAGTGCAAAACATTGCAATGCGTTTTGCACTTGCGTGAAAAAAATCGCGCATGTTTGGTACCCAAACCCGAACTTCTGCACAGAAGTTCAGGCTTGGGATCGGTGTTCTGTAGATTGTATTATTTTCCCTTATAACATGGTTATAAGGGAAAATAATAGCATTCTGAATACAGACTGTATAGTACAACAGCGCTGGAGGGGTTAAAAAGAAATAAAAAATTCTGTCTCCTTTGCTGAACAGGACCTGTGGTGAGCATTAATTACAGGTAAAGGACCTTTGGTGACGTCACTCCGGTCATCACATGATCCATCACCATGGTAAAAGATCTTGTGATGGATCATGTGATGACCGGAGTGACGTCACCACAGGTCCTGTTCAGCAAAGGAGACAGACGAGATGCCGGGCAAGCGCGATCAAGTGGACTAAGGTAAGTTAAATAAAAAAAATTTAACCCCTCCAGCGCTATTTTACTATGCATTCTGTATTCAGAATGCTATAATAAAGATCGGGTCTCCATCCCGATTGTCTCCTAGCAACCGTGCGTGAAAATCGCACCGCATCCGCACTTGCTTGCGGATGCTTGCGATTTTCACGCAACCCCATTCATTTCTATGGGGCCTGCGTTACGTGAAAAACGCACAAAATAGAGCATGCTGCGATTTTCACGCAACGCATAAGTGATGCGTGAAAATCACCGCTCATGTGAACAGCCCCATAGAAATGAATGGGTCGGTATTCAGTGCGGGTGCAATGCGTTCAACTCACGCATCGCATCCGCGCGGAATACTCGCCCGTGTAAAAGGGGCCTTATGGTTCCACACCTTGTCCTCCCCCTAATGGTCCCTTTACATGGGACGACACTTTCTTCCCGACAATCTGCTGCTCGCTGGTGGAGGAGACCGCTGTATTTACATGCAGAGATCTCCTCCAGAGTATAGGGAGGTGCGATAACTAATGCCATCGTTCGCCCCCGTAATGATTCGCTGTTTACACCGCACTATCTGCTGCCGGAAAACTACAATTATTGTGTGTGCACAAATGTAGGATTATCCAATAAACAAACGTTTTGCTCGTTCGGCGGGTAATCGGCGGTACATTTAAACCGCCACACACTTGTTAGCGATTATCTTTAGGATTCTTGGCCAGTGTGCTTGGAGATCTTTGCAGACAAATAGATTTTCAAGGAAAGTCTGAAAGGGCACAGGGTCCTTCTGTCGGAGGTCAGCGGGGGTCCAAGCTCTTTCTCACTGATCTCACACTTTTGATTAGGTCTTACATTTTTCAAGCTACCGTTTCACAGTATTTTCACAGGTTGTTCTGTACTTGTAAAAGTGCAGCCAACAAATCTGGTATAACTTGCAAGATGTGGTTATATGTATATTTAGTTTGTCTTTCTGTCATTTGTGCTGGCAGTGCAATAATACAGAAGAAGTGATTGGCATGTTTATGGTGGAATGAGCTCCCTCTGTATATCTGCCACTGATTCACTGGGTGTGAACTCTCTTATGTACATACGTGTGAAAAGCAACAGGTGAGACTTTTATTTTGTACTTGCATCCAAGCATAGCAGTTCTACTCCACTTAAAAAACTCAATTCAGTTCTCCCCAAACTCGTGTTCCTTGATGGCTCCCTTCTGTTCCACCTGTATACGTGACTGCCCTCACCTCTCCGATAAAGTCTGTGCCAGCTTTATGCTGTCTATGTATAAGGAAAATGATAAAACATTACCTGTGCACGGCTGACAGCAGTAAGGTAGGAAGAATGGGAGACTGTCAGTATGCAACCATGAAAAGGAAACTAGTGGCATTACAATAAAAAATAAACAACATACTGGTTATTAACCCCTTAGGGACCCAAGTTTCCTTTATGCGGTTTCATTTTTTATTCCCCACATTCCAAGAACCATAACTTTTTACATTTTCCATTCACATAGCTATATAATAAGTTATATTTTGTAATCGCAGCCTTTCATTTACCATATCTGGTATTGGTGAATGGGGTAAAATTGTGGGGTGAAACTGAAAAAAATATATCCACTAAGGATTTTTATATTATTACTGTGCTAAAAATGACAATGTCCTTATACCAAATTTGCATTTTTTATTGTTTTACTTTTTTTTTTTTTTTATTGAAAATAAAAATAAAAAATTCTTTGCATTGCCATTTTCGGAAACTCATACCTTTTTTTTATTTATATTTTCATCTACTGAGCTGTATGAGGGCTTGTTTTTAGCAGGATGAGCTGTAGATTTTATTGGTAGGTTCCCACTGGATGACAGACGGAGCCCCCTCCTTCTGTCTAACCCCACAGATGCCATGGTCACTATTGACAGCAGCATCTGGGGGTATAAATGACAGGGATTGGAGTAATCGCCGATCCCGGTCACTGCCAGCAGTCACCTGCCATATATCGAGTGAGCTCAGTATATGAGCATGCTCCGTACAACCCCTTAAAGGGAACCTGTCACCAGGATTTTGGGTATAGGGCTGAGGACATGTGCTAGCGGCCATCTAGCAACCCATGTCCTCAGCGCTATACCCAAAATCCCGGTGACAGGTTCCCTTTAACACTGATCAAGTACATGTATGTGATTATGCTTTAAGGGGTTAACGGTTATATACAACTTTGGAGCCATTTGTTTTATTATGGATTTAAATGTATTTTGGTGCAAACATAACTTTTGCAAAAGCTTTTCATTAAACCTTTTTTCACAACTTGGCTTCTGCAGCTTCTATGTTTCTCAGTATATAGCAGCTGCAGAAAACTGTGATAAATCTGTCAGACTAGCTTTCTGACTGCTCATTCTCCATCCTCTCACTGTAAGTCTCTGTTACCTGGAAAATAATAATAATGAAATAAACACCTCAAGTGTCCACTTCCAATAGATGGTACACTTTTGCCTGAAATTACAAATAGTCATATTGTCAAAGCCACCCCTTTGAACAGTTTGCAGATTATACATAATGGATGTTAATTTAGAAAAGTAGTCTCTGTATGCAACTCTTGTGCTCTTCTTCTGCTGGTTTGGTGTGTGATGTGGGATTTCAGCTAAACTAAAAGGAATATAACTAGAACACCCAGAATGCGTCGAGATTCTGTGACAGGGGAGTGCACAGAAATAATACAGCCCCATAGCAAAACTTATTATGCCCCCCTTCTCAACAGCCCAGACAAATAAGTTAAAGGGGTTGTCTAAGTTATATTTATTGATCCTCAGGATAGGTCACCAATATGAGATAAGTGGGGGTCCGCCACACCCAGGATTAGCTGGTTGAAGAGAAGGCACATGCCATGCCAGCGCTGCCTTCCCTTCATTGTTTATCTGTAATTACACCTAAGCCAATTCACTTCAATAGGATGGCTCGTTCCTACTCAAGTGTATAGGTGTAATTACACCTGTTCCCCGCTGCTGTTGTGACAGCGAGCAGATAAACAATGAAGGGAAGGCAGCGATGGCATGGCATGTGCCTTCTCTTCAACCAGCTAATCCTGGGGGTGGCAGACCCCCACTTATCTTATATTGATGACCTATCCTGAAGATAGGTCATCCATAAAAATAAATTGGACAACCCCTTTAATGTTCGCAATAGAGGGAGCTCTGTCAATACCCATGCAACATGCATGCCGTGCGCCAATATCTTTTCCTTGTGCAACGTATAACACATTTATCAGCAGGGTGCACGCCCTGTTGATGGATCTGGCTTAGACTCAAAATGCCAGGTCAGATATTCTCCAACACTTTTCTGGGTAGCATTCAGTACCACACTGACTTCATAAATATGGTGCTCGGTCTGAACATTTTCTTCAGTTTATTTACACCAAACCACTGATATAAATATGATAATAATTCTCATCCACACAATTTTTAACTTGTATCCCTTGATATAATGGTCTGGCTGCAGCCAGTACTTGGGGGTGCTCGGTGCATATGAATTTAATCAACTACCATTGAACTCAAAGGAATTAGTAAAAATCTGTATGCATTGAGCTGCTAGAAAATGGTCTACATTGGGAAGCAGGAAGCATTCAGAGCCAGACCCCTTCTCATCATGGCCCCTATAGCAGTGGCGTGATCTACCCTCATGTTGACAATGCCAATGTGCAACGGCTAGTTTATGCCGCGGATAGGATTTTGTCAAGAGTCTGTGACAAAATTTGCATGACTGCTTGTGAATTTCACCCCATGCATTGCAAAGGATGAAATCTGAAATGAAAACTTGTGATGAATCTGCAGCATGCTCATATTTCCACAGATGTATTCCACTAATTGCAAATAGGATTTTAAAACCCCCCATCCACATGCATTGTACTGTAAATTGACGCAACTTCTAGACCTGGCCTTACTGCAACTGTTTTGAACTGGAATACGAGGCATTATGTAATCATCTCCTTATATTTACTTCAACTTAAAATACGTTAGTTATTGTGCGTTAATAGAAAAAAAAAACATTAAAAATGTTCATTAGAATTTTTTTCACATTTATGAGCCTTCCAGAATGCACTGGTAAATATCATTTGCCATTCAATTATAATTAATGTGGTCATTTTATTTACAAGGATGTATCTGATATTTCAGCTGCTTTCAGAAAAGGCTCTGAGTAGCATGTCTGCTGCATGGCCTGGTGACAAGACTCCAGCGAGGACTTGCTCCTCCATTAGAGGTATCTGGTCCTTGACTGCAGGATGGTTCCTAAAGTGCAGGAGAACGTTCTCCTGAATAAGGCTCCACATCCAGACCTTCTGCTGATTCCTGCGCCTGGCTAGAAGTTCCCCGCTGTGAAGCATGTTGTTCTGGAACTCTGTCATCTTCTTCCACAGCTCCGCAATACCTTCTCCTGTCTTAGCAGAAATACGTAGAACCTGGAAGAGAAAGCATTTCAGTAATGGTTAAAGTTGGTCAAGAATATGAAATGGAAAGACTGTAGTTCCCTAGCACCACGAAAGGCCTACAGCACACAACTTTGACCGACCATCTTCAAAGTAATTCATCTAGGACTGAGGGTAGGGCCAAAAACTGCCACACAGTTTTTTTTTTTTTAAACTCTTTTGGGAAAGGGGTTGTCTGGGTTTAGAGCTGAACCCGGACAAACCTTTATTTTCACCCAGGCAGCCCCCCTGACTTGAGCATCGGAGCAGTTCAGTTACAATAACAAACTGCCCGGCGGAGGCGTCCGCTGGGCAGTGTGTTCGGTGATGTCACGGCTCTGATGGGCGGGCTTTAACGCTGCCCTAGCCGTTTTACTGGCTAGAGCAGCGCTAAAGCCCGCCCATCAGTGTCGTTGACGTCACCGGGCTCCCTGAGCAGTCGAAGAAGAGGCTTCAGCGCTCCTGCAAGGGACCCGGTACGTCACCGAGTCTAAGAAAAGTTCACTTCCGGCAAATAATTTTCTATAAGAAAACGGGGCTTCAGAAACATGTTGAAAAGGTAGGACATGGATGTATGTTATATGTATGTCTGTCTTGTACTAATGTAACAAAGTCCTCAATCCCAGACAACCCCTTTAACATCAAAGAAATAACAGTGACATTACACACTCTTGTTACATATCATTATACAAACAGGAATAGCAAATCTTTTAATCTCGTTGCTCCAATCACCCACAGCGAACCCTCTATCTCCTTGACTGTCTTTGCAATATATAATACAATCATGTGACCCCATCAAACCGATTGAGCCATGGACCCTCAAGCTGTTGTCAATGCTTGTCGCAGTCTCAAGGTTGAGTACATCGTGTGGGGTGACCCACACCATAGGCCCCAAACCCTGTCAAATTGTTGAGGTTTGTTGCAGTATTTAAACACCAACACTATATATGGTAGAATCTGATTCACCTGTGAATTCCACATGGACAAGGTCGGTGTATTGGGGTTGTACCATCTTAAAGCAATACATTTACGTGCCATAAATAGCGACTCTCTTAAGACTATTGTCATGTAATGATCCCAGTTATCTTCTTTCAATATTCCCAGCAGGCAAACTTCGGGGGTACAGGCCACTTGGACCGGCAACAAGTTAGAAAGAAAAAAAGAGTCACTTCCCCCCAGAATGCGGCAATCGGGCTGCATCTCCACATCATGTGCCAGAAATCTGCCTCCAGCTCCCCACACCTTGGACATGCTGTGGATGACACTCTGCCCATTCTGTACAGTCTGGTCGATGTGAGATATGTTTGGTGAATAATATATAGTTGAATTATTTTATTATTAACTGCTGGCAATACTTGTAAATGCGATTCTAATAAATCTGATATATGTTCATCTGTGAGTGCGGGTATCAGTCTTTTCCATTTATCTATGACCGTGAGGGGTTTAGCTCTGACCTTGTACTAAATGTTAGTAGACTACTGAAACTAGTCCTCTGGGTCCTTGAGTTTTGACGATTCCTATGAGTAGGTATTAGAAACGGTGGTGTTGGTGGGCGGGAATTTACTCTGTATGGCTGATGTTGTAAGTATGAAAAAAAGTGACCACTCCCTGGTTATATATATCTCCAATGGCTTTGACCTCTGCCATCTGTCCACTCCCATAACCACCTGCATATGTGGCAGTGATTGGTTAGCCCATGTTCAATAAAGTACCTTATTTCCTGCAGTGGTCTTCTTACTTTATTTTGTCATTTTGATAAAAAATTAAAAATTTCTGATATGCTAATAAGGCTCCAAGGTGCCCAGAGGGGCGTTTTTTCCCTCTCTGGAGCCCATTGATGCCCCCCTTCAGTGCCCAGCCCGCCTTAATTTGAAACCCAAGAACGCCTTCTGAAATCTCGCGCAGGCGCAGTACCGCCTTGCACCATCATCAAGCTCCTGAGGCAACAGCGCCAGATTACGTCACTGGGCTCGGCAGATGCCCAGTGAGACTTTTGAGGCTGTTGCCCTGCACGAGATTTCTGGCGACCGACAGGAAGAAGAACCTCTCTCTGCTATAAGAGCTTAGAAGAACTTGGTGGAACAGCTGTATGTTACCTTTCTTTCCTTCAAGGAATGTTTAAAATACATTTGCATATTAAATACAGTGGAGTCCAAAAACGGAGGAGTCGGAGTTGGAGCATTTATCTACCGACTCCACAGCCCTGGGTTTGTGGAATTTAGGAGATATTTCCAGAACTGACCATAGTGTGTAGCAATTTAGGTAGCACTTTAAAAAGTACTCTGAAGTGGGTAAGTCTTCAGATGTATACCATTTATTAATGAGCTTCAGCTGGCCCGCTAGATAATAGATATAATAGTTCGGTACAGCCATGCCTTCCTCTGTTTTGGGGCGCTTTAGTGTATCAAGGCTTAGTTCAACGCGGGATCTACCCCATATAAAAATTCTAGTGAAGGAATCTATTTCTCTAAATATCAATTTGGGTATGTGCACCTCTGAGTGCTGAAGGGCATACAGAGCCTTGGGAAGAATTATCATTTTAATTAAATGAATACGCGTAACTACTGAGATAGGCAATGTCTTCCAACTTTGAAGCTTGCTCCTGATCTGCTCAGTTAAAGGGGTCTTCCCATCTTAGACAATGGGGGCATATCGCTAGGATATGCCCCCATTGTCTGATAGGTACGGGTCCCACCACTGGGACCCACACCTACAATAAGAACGGAGAGGGGAAATGAACAGAGGGCGCACTGCGCATGTGCAGCCGCCCTCCATTCATTTCTATGGGGCCGCCAAAAATAGCCGAATACTAGCTAGTATGGGAAATGAATGGGAGCATGGGCCACGCATGCACGATGTGCTCCCATTCACTTCTATGGGAGCAGCGCTTGGTGGTGGATGGAACTCGGGAAATCCGGGGTCCTCCAGCCATAGTGCTCCCCGATTTGTTGGACCCGCACCTATCAGACAATGGGGGCATATCCTAGCGATATGCCCCTATTGTCTGAGATGGGAATACCCCTTTAAGGGATGAATATTGAGTGACAGGGCCTGGGGATATTTTTTTGTGACATGTACTCCCAGGTAGGGTTGTTTCGGGTATCGAACTTTCGATAACCAATCAATACTTTTAGCCCGGTATCGATGTGATACCGGGATTTGTCTTTTATCGATGGGCGGGCTTTAGCGCTGCCCTAGCCGTTTTACTGGCTAGGGCAGCGCTAAATCCCACCCATCAGTGGCGGTAACGTCACCGGGCTTCCTGGCAGCCCCATGGAAAGCCCCGCTACGTCACCGGATCTCCAAAAAATGCCTTTGCCCTGAGTGATTTAGCGCAGGGAAAAGGAGAGCATCGGAGCATGAACTGCTCCGATGCTCAAGTCAGGGGGGCTGCCGGGGTGAAAATGGAGGTATGTCCAGGTTCAGCTCTGAACCCGGACAACCCCTTTAAATAAACTGTTAAAAAAAAAGTGAAAAAAAAACACACACCATAATATTAAGTATAAATGACCCCCTTTCCCAATTTTACATATAAAATATATAAACAATAAATAAATAAAATATACATATTACCAAGTTCGAAAAGTCCAAACTATTCAAATATTTAAAAATATCTGCTATGCGGTGAACGCCGTAAAATAAAAAAATAATAAAAGAAAAACTGTGCAATTCACAATTTTTTTTTGTCACCTTGTCCCTCCCAAAAACAGGATAGGACTGTTCGATTATGGGCCGGACATTCCATAAAATGCAGAATGCACGCTGCTTTTTTAGGCGTTTTATTTTTTTCGCGTGGTATTGAGTATCGCAATACTTTTTTTATGGTATGGAAACCAAATCCAAATTTTGGTATCGAAATAACCCTACTCCCAGGTACTTGAATGTATCTACCACTTTCAACTGTCCCACGTGGGAGGAACCAGTCCAATTTGCCCGACCCAATGGCATGTATACTGATTTCTCCCAATTGATTCGTAGACCTGAGAACTCCCCAAACTTCTCAATCAGAGCCACTGTATTACAAAGGGATGTGTCAGGTGAACATAAATATTAAATCATGTCATCCGCATATAGTCCTATACGGACTTCTCTTTCTCCCATGGCTATTCCAGTTATGTTGCTGCTGCTTCTAATCCTGATTGCTAGCGTCTCGACTGCCAGTGCAAACAAAAGCAGGGATAGGGGGCAGCCATGTCTTGTTCCTCTGTGTAAAGAGGGAAACTTTCCGATAATTCCACGTTTATCAATAGCCTGCTTAACGGGTTACTGTATAGAATAGCAATCCATCTGAGGAACTGTGGACTAAACCCAAATCCTCTCAGGCAGTTATTCAAGTAGGCCAATTCTATAGAATCTAATGCATTGGCTGCATCTAGTGAGGCCAAGGCCCAATCCATATTCAAAGAGTTTCCCATCTGCTTAATTACCTGAACCAGTCTAATATTTTCAGTAGTAGACTTCCCTGGCATGAATCCCATTTGCTCCTGGTGGACCAATGACAGGATTACCCGATTTAGACGAGTAGCCAGAATTCTGGTCATAATTTTATAATCTACATTAAGCAATGCTATGGGTCTATAGGAGCTACATTCTAAAGGATTTTTATCTGGTTTGAGTAGAAGTATAATAGTGGCTTCCATAAATGATGCTGGCAGGGTGGATAACAATTGAGGGCCCAGTACCTCTGCATACCCGGCATATACTTCTTTTGGGAGCCCATCTGGGCCAGGAGACTTCCCATTATTAAGGTCTGATATGGCTTGATTTATTTCTTCCAAGCTAATTCTTTATAAAAACATGTAAAAGTTTGAAGAATCTCTTCTTGCGTGCAGAGTTCTTGTCCTGCAGAATTCTTGATTTTTAAAATTGTTGAAGAGGGTGAATTATGATGGATTAATTGGGCCAGTAGTTTGGCTGACTGATTGCCCAACTCAAACACTGCCTGTTTTATAAAAAATAGTTTTCTATCTGCTTTATCTTTAAGTATGGACAGATATTGTCTGCCTGCTTGGAGCCAATTATTCCTAATGGTGTCTGTTGAATATATATTTCTGCTCCAGTGTAGTACACTGAGATTCCCAGCTCCAATTCCAAGCGTTTAGTGTCTTTTTTTATATAGGATATACTGGAATGTAGGAGCCCGCGAAGAAACGCCTTTAAAGTGTGCCACACTAGAGCTAAATTGGGTTCATCTGCATGTATTTTCAGGAACTCGTTTAGCTGGCAAGAGGTCGCATCTACCGAACCTAAAAGGTTCAGCCAAAATGGATGGATGTTTATTCTATACATTACTGAAGGAGTGCCATTAGGGTACATGGCATTAGGGTACCTAGTATCGGTGGGTGATCTGATATCCCCCTAGGTAGTTATATTATAGATCTGAGATTTAGCTTCGCAATCTCGTTGCCCAATATATAATCTATTCGGGTTAGGGAATTGTGACCACCACTGTGGCAGGAGTATACCCTATCTCTGGGGTATTTAGTTCTCCAGAGGTCTAGCCATCTAAATTCAGTTAGTAATCTGTTGAGTCGCGAGGGGTTCCCAGCATCTGCCAGGTATGCCATATCCAGAAAGCGAGAGGAGTTTAACATCATCTTTAGGTCTTCCATGCAAATTACCCTGGCCTGTGGATAGGTAGCCGCAAAAGTAGCTGCTAGGTGCCAAACCTGCATAGAGCCGGGAGGCGGATTATAAAGGCCTAATAGTGTATATTGTACATTATCAATAAGAGAGTAAACAAAGACATATCTTCGTTCTGAATCAGTGACTAGATCTTTCACCTCCCAGCGTAATTGTTTATGTATTAGCAGAGGAACGTTAAGACCTGCGATGTATTGGCAGTAAGATGTGTCTCTTGGAGATACTGTGGACTAGAGTTTCTGACAAAGGTCAGTACCATGGATCTCTTTTGCTGTGTACCCAATCCCCTGACATTCCACGATAATATTTTTAGCTCAGCCATATCCTCCAAAGCAAACATGTGTTATCAGGAGTGGACAATAGCGCCGTGGGTGTATTAATGTGTGACAGTATCATATATATAACAGTAATAAACCGATAAAACATAGTTGTTGTAGAACCAGAAAAACAACCTAAAATTCCTAACATTATGCAACTGCAAGTGTAGTAGTATGTCTGGAGTCATTTCTTACTTGTAGGCCAGTAAAACCGGGATGCCTCTGCCTACGATAGTGATTGGTAGAAGCATGCGGGCTGCATCTACAGTATTGGTGTCCATTTAAGTATTTGTGTATAGTCATTAATGCCCTTTATCATTAGCTAGTGTAATCAAGAAACTGCAGTGAAATATATCCGAACATAAAGTAAATCAAACCAATTTGTTGACGTCATCTGGAGACTAGTCCTTAAGCATACTGAAAATCTCAAGGTCAGCCATCACCGTAAGATCAGCCATTGAGAAACTTCTCCAGGAGAGGTAAAGAAGACTGCTCTGTCGCCGTCCACCACTCTGAGTTTTGCAGGGTATCCCATGGAGTATGGAATGTTGGATTCTCTCGGCCGCCTCTTGACATCCATGAGAGTGGCACGTTGTTTCTGTAATTCCATGGAAAAGTCTGGAAAGATGGATACCCTGGCGTTGTCATATTTAATTTCTTGCCGTCTTCTGGCTAAAGCCAGTATGCGGTCCCTGTCTTTGCAGTTGAGAAACCTAGCAAGCATTGGACGCGGTGGAGCTCCCGGTGGAGGAGGTTTTGCTGGTACTCTGTGAGCCCTTTCAACCGCATATGCCGAGGAGAAGTATCCATCTGGAAAAAATTCCTTCAACCATTTTTCTATAAACTCATCTGGTGTGTGACCTTCTGCTCTTTCGGGCAAGCCAATGATTCTAATGTTGGTTCTACAGAGCCTATTTTCTAGGTCATCTGCTTTCTGTTTCAAGATCTCCGCTTTAGTATTGAGGTCAGCTATAGATCTTGGAACAGTGGCAGTAGCATCTTCAATGCGTGAAATATTCTCCTCGGTATGCTGTACTCTTTATCGCAGGTTATGGAGGTCTTGACATAGCAGTCCCAAATCAATCTTGACTTCATCCAATTTTCCTTTAAGGGACGTCTTACATGCAGTAATGGCTTCCAGGACTTGTGTGGATACTTGTTTGAGGGTTGGCTCTTCATGGTTCTCCTCAGAGGAGGTTATAGTAGTTGGCAATTCCGATGCTGTACTTGCTCTGGTGTGCACATTCCGCTGCGGTAGTGGTGACCGCGCACCTTCTTCGGGTTGTCTAGCGAATTCACATAAATTTTCAGTAGCGCTCTTCGTTTTTTGTGGCCCTATTGTTATATTAAAATAGTAACCGGCGAGCAATTGAGGAGGCAGATTCCAGGGCTCCAGGAGGTACAGTGTATTTCACTATAGCAAATATGCTGGCAAGTTCAGGGTATGCGCCTTGGAGTTGTCTTATACTGTTATGCGAAAGCAGCGATCTGGTTATCTTGTCAGACAGTCTATAACCGGCATCCTCAAACTGCAGCCCTCCAGCTGTTGTAAAACTACAACTCCCACAATGCCCTGCTGTAGGCTGATACCTGTAGGCTGTTCGGGCATGCTGGGAGTTGTAGTTTTGCAACAGCTGGAGGGCCGCAGTTTTAGGATGCCTGGTCTATAATCACCTCTTTGGTGCTTTTGTGCAAAAGATTGTGTCTGCGTAGTATAGTGAGGAGGGATGCTGCGCAGTTTGCTTAGGCAGGAACCTGTAACTGTCTGGGCTCCTTCCTCCTTGCCAGCACTGCAGAGGTATCGCCAAAATGGCCGACTGGCGGGAAACCGAGGGGACCTGCGTGTGTGGCCAGCCCCCCGCTTCTCTACCTCAGGTATTATGCCCGCTGCCTCCCAATTGTTCCCCCTTTACTCCTCACTGATCTGCTGCGTCTGGGTATGCCGCAGGTCCTCCGCCCAGACCTCCGATGCGGCTCACCATTCCCGACTCCCGGCGTGGCTTTAAATGCGGCTCCCTCCGTGCCTCCACCAGACGAATCTGTTCTGCGCTGGGCACTGTATGCTGCAGGGTACGAGCAGGGGTCTGTGTCCACTATAAATGGCTATGACTTAGCCAGGATTTATCCAAGTCTGCAGTGCTGGTAGCGGAGCTCCTTCTATACGCGTCCTGCCATCTTGGCTGCTGGCCACGCCGCCCCAGCCATACAGTTTTATCATAAAACAGTTTTGCAATTCTTATTTTTAGCTACTTTTACAGTACTCTTTGCATTTCACTCAATCAGGCTATTCTAGATAAAGATTAACCTTTTGCCTACCCCTGCACGACTTTATACGTCGTGGCAGTAGGCTCTTAACCGCAACCTGATGTATAAAATCGTCAGGTTATATGCGATCTGCTGGCACCACAGAAAACTGTGACCGGACTGTCATTAGACAGCTGCAGTCACAGTTAGGTTCCGTGAGACCAGGCAAAGTGGTCTCTCTGCTTGGCAATGTTGTAGCAGGGTGCTACAATGATCCATCGTAGTGTAAAGTATAAAAGCCAGCAGGAAAGCATACCCTGCTAGCTGTAAAATTAAAGAGGTTGTGCAGCCAATATATACTGATGACCTATCCTCAGGACAGGTCATCAATATCTGATCGGTGGGGGACCAACAACAGACACCTCCGCTGATCAGCTGTTTGAAGAGTCAGCACTCCTGAGGATAGGTCAATCTATATTGCCTGCATAACCCCATTAAACTGTGAGCCTGCAGTCTGTGAATTAACCCTTTCCTCCCCTGACTGTGGCATGAAGGGGTTAATCAACGTTTTTAAAATAAAAAAATGTATATAAAATGTATATATGTACACACACGTTTTCCTCCGTTTTTCATTCATAAAAAAATAATATAATACAATTTATTTATTAATTTTGGCAATAGTTTAGCGGACTTGGGTACAAACGTACACACTTTTTTTTTCTTTTTGTTACTTTAAAAAATGTAAAAATTTTGAAATGTTTTGTTTTAAAATCTTTTGTATTGAAAAATATACATTTTTCATAGCTGTTCCTTAAATATATATATTTTTAAACTATGAATCTGTCATCTAATGGCACAAAAGAAAGATCTAAGGTGTCCCATGAAAAATACATGTAGGTTGGCTTAGAAATTAATTAGTTATTTGCCATTGGATAAAACTGTACAATTAGCCTGCTAAGGAAGGGGGTAATTTTTTAACAATACCAGGACAGCATAATTTCCCATTCATCAGAGCAGAAAGTTTTACTATGCTGTTACCCAGTAACACGGGAAAGTCCCAGTTGCATCCTGAATGCTGTCCCAGCTACACAACTGCATGTTAAATGTCAGTGTAATAAAAGATACTGGGGCGGACTTATTAACCCTTTCATGACCAAGGGTCATTGATGCCCCAATGTCCAGGTCAAAATTTACAAATCTGACATGCGTCACTTTATGTGGTAATAGCTTTGGAACACTTTTACTTATCCACGCCATTCTGAGACTGTTTTCTCGTGACACATTGTACTTCATGACAGTCATAAATTTGAGTCAATATATATCACCTTTATTTATGAAAAAATCCCATATTTACCAAAAATTTTTAAAAATTAGCAATTTTCTAAACTTCAATTTCTCTGCTTCTAAAACAGAAAGTGATACCTCATAAAATATTTATTACATAACATTCCCCACATGTCTACTTTATGTTGGCATCATTTTGGAAATGTTATATTTATTTTTTTAGGACATTACAAGGCTTAGAAGTTTAGAAGCAATTCTTAAAATTGTTAAGAAAATTTCCAAAACCCACTTTTTAAGGACTAGTTCAGGTCTGAAGTCACTTTGTGGGGCTTACATAGTGTATACCCCCATAAATGACCCAATTGTGGAAACTACACCCCTCAAGTTACTTAAAACCAATTTTACAAACGTTATTAACCCTTTAGGTGTTCCACAAGAATTAAAGGAAAATGGAGATGAAATTTCTAGATTTCACTTTTTTAGCAGATTTTCTATTTTATTACATTTTTTTCTTTAACACATTAAGGGTTAACAGCCAAACAAAACTCAATATTTATTACTCTGATTCTGCGGTTTACAGAAACACCCCACATGTGGTCGTAAACTGCTGTACGGGCGCACGGCAGGGCGCAGAAGGAAAGGAATGCCATACAGTTTTTGGAAGGCAGATTTTGCTGGATTGGTTTTCTGAACGCCATATGTTTTTTATTTTTCTACCGATCGTCTTGTGCAGGGGCTCATTTTTTGCAGAAAGAGTTGAGGTTTTTATTGGTACCATTTTTGGATACATAGGATTTTTTGATCATTCATTATTACACTTTATGGGACAAGGTGGCCAAAAATTGGCTGTTTTGGAACATTTTTTTTTTTTTTTTTTTTTTTTACAGCGTTCATCTGAGGGGTTAGGTCATGTGACAGTTTTATAGAGCAGATGGTTACGGACGTGGCAATACCCAATATGTATACCTTTTCTTATTTATTTAAGTTTTACACAATAATAGCATTTCTGAAACCAAAAAAATGATGTTTTAGTGTCTCCATAGTCTGAGAGCCATAGCTTTTTATTTTTTGGGCGATTGTCTTAAATATGGGCTAATTTTTTGCGGTATTAGGTAACGGTTTGATTGGTACTATTTTGGGGTATATACGCCTTTTTTGATCGCTTGGTGTTGCACTTTTTGTGATGTAAGGTGACAAAAATGGCTTATTTTTTTTACACCGTTTTTATTTTTTATGGTGTTTATTGGACGGTGTTGATGATGTGATATATTTATAGAGATGGTCGTTACGGACGCGGTGACACCTAATATGTGTGTTGTTTTTTGTTGTTTTTTTTTTATAGGAAAAGGAAATTTATTTTTTACATTTTTATTTATTTATTTTTACTTTTATTATTTTCACTTTTTTTTTTTTTTATCAGTTCCCTCTTGGATCTTGAAGATCCAGTGGGGCTGATGGCTGTACTATACTTTGCAATGCTCTTGCATTGCAAAGTATAATACAATCAGATGCCTGTAGGTGGCAGCACTGGACGCCTATACCATGGCAACCGGACGCCTTTGCAAAGCGTCCGGTTGCCATGCACCTGGATCGCAGCAGCCCTGATGGTTGAGAGAGAGGGAGCCCTCTCCCTCTATTAACCCTATGGATGCCGCTACTGCGGCATCTATGGGGTTATAGCAGTGTCAGCATAGAGCTGACACACGCTGCTGATGGCGGCGGCTCAGGAATGGAGCCGCCGCCATCACACACAGAAGGGGGACCTCATCGGGGGCAGGGGACGGGGCATCGCTGGAAACTGGGGAGAGGGGGGCAGCATTTCACTACTTACAGGAAGGGGATGCAGGAAGGGGCGGACCGCATCGGGAGGAAGTAGCAGGAGATTAGGAGAAGATGATGGACAAGAAGGGGGCGCAGGTCGGGGCAGGAGGAGGCGGACCGCATCGGGGGCAGGACAAGAACGGGGCACAGATCGGGGGCTTCAAGGGGGCACGGGGGCTTAAGGACACATTACCGATTTCAGGCTCTGATCTGCAGACCGCAGATCAGAGCCTGAAACCGGCATTTTTTTCACTGCCGCGATCCGATTGGTTAGTCTGCACAGACTAACCAATCGGATCGATTGCCGGCAAGGGGCCACTCTGATTGGTCCCTTGCCGGCATTACTGCACTGTATGCTGTCCGTGACAGCATACAGTGCAGGGGCAGAAGCTTTAATCCAAGCGCTTTGCAGCGCTTGGATTAAAGAGCTGCCAGAACGTATATATACGTGGTAGCTGCACGGGGTATGTGCAGCTATCACGTATATATACAGATTGCAGTCGTGAAGGGGTTAATAATGCCCTATATTAAGACAGCACAAACCTAGAGTTGTCTGGCAGATACTGTGCAAATATATCACAGTGGCTCATGTTGTATGGTAAAGCTGGGTATTGTGGAAGCAGCAAAATATTTTATTGTTGCTCTGGATCTTTCTAGTCTTGATCACTGTTACTCACTACAAACTCCACCTTCTCTGATTTACCCAGAATGCAGCCGTCAGGCTCATATTTAATCGCTACACCGATTCCTCTACCTTGCCAGTTACAGCACTGGTAGGCCAATAGAACACATTTCTGGAACGCTTCCTTCCTGACAATCTTCAGGCTCATCTGCCAGTCTAGCACTAAGATTAACATCCTCCAGAATCCAAATCTAATCTCATCTCCAAGAATTTTCTCATGATGCAATAAATTCGGTGTATATTGTTAAAGGGGTTGTCCATACCTCCATTTTCACCCTGGCAGCCCCCCTGACTTGAGCACAGAGGCAGTTCATGCTCCGATGCTCTCATTTGCCCTGCGCTAAATCGCGCAGGGCAAAGTCATTTTTAGGAGTTCCAGTGACGTACCGGGCTCTCCATGCGGCTGCCGGGAACCCCGGTGACGTCACCGAACACACTGCCGGGCGGAAGTTTCCGCCCGGCAGTGTCTTATGATAAACAAAAGAGCCCTTGCCCTGCGGGATCTAGTGCAGGGCAAGGGAGCGCATCGGAGCATGAGATGCTCCGATGCTAGCCTCAGGGACAACCCGGACAACCCCTTTAACCAAAGAGTAGTAACCCATAGCAGAGGAGGAGAACATCACATGTCATCTAACAGAATGTGTCAGAAAACTCCCTACATTGCATCCAATATCAGAACCACCAACAGGTTTTTGTATTGATGCCACAGTGGAAAATGTTTCTCAATCTCCCATTTGGTCAAAAATCACCTATGAAAAACCATGACCACAGTTTTCACATGTGGTACTTCATTACTGCATTTTACGTCATTTTCTCCCACATTTTTGGTACTTTTTTGGTTGTGTGGACTTTACGCCACACCATAATAAAAAGCCTCATTAATCAGTTCTAGTACAGTTCAGTAAAAGGATTTTCAGTATTTATTCTAAAGTCAGGCCAATACTGACTGCTGGATGTAAAGAACATGGCTGCAGGTGAGGCATGTCATCATGACCATGCATAGCAGAAGACCTAGTAACCAGAATATGGGATGGTGCAAACGCGGAATGCATAATGCTCAGGTATAGGAACAAAAAAGCACATTTAAATATCACTTCGATCTTCAATGTTTACCTGAGGTTTCCAAGTCTTGGATCGCTTGCGAAGTAACTTTAATGCGCTCACATACTCGGCCTGAATCTTGCGTGCAGGAATAAGCAGATCTCCATCAGCCTTGGTTACAGTAACTAGGTCGGCCATTTCAACTATTCCCCGTTTTATGCCCTAAGGAAAGACAGATCATTATGAACTTGAAATCTTAATCGAAAATCATTTAATTAAAAAAATATTCAGGGAAACTACAGAGATAATAAAGGTGATGTGTCACTGCATAACTAGACGTATCTGCCACTAAAGAGTATAGGGAAGCTGGGTGGAAGCCCCTGTGGCAGGGGTCCTCAACTAGTTTTATTAAAAGGTCCACATACCTCAGTCTGCAGTCAGGTGAAGGTCCGAGCTGAATGCCAACAGTAAAGATGAACAACCCTATTAGTGCCCCCAGTAAGAATAATGCTGACTGGAATTTCAGGACAGGACCTGCGCCCCAGTGTGATGACGTCTTGCAGGTCCTATCTTGAGCGTCCAGTCAGCAGTGAGTGTTTCCTGCAGTGCAGGCAAATGGAGGACGTAAGTTTTCTTTTTTTTTATTAACACAAGTGGCGGTCGAGGTAAAGGCTGTACTAATGAGAGCTCCGCAATAGAAGCGCTCATTAGTAGCAGTCCATACAGAAAAATACCGGCAGGGTCACTAAAACACCTGCCTTGCCGGGGAGCTACTGGCCGGGTGGCAAACCTAGCCGCAGAACAGACATATGTATTTTTGTTCCAGATCTAATCCCTATTATTGGTGGATTGGATACAGACCCCTTCATTTCAATGGAGTCACAAAAGATAAAGACAGTACAGTGTTCTCTCTCATCTTTTGCGGCCCCATTGAATTGAAGGGGTCCGCATTCAATCCACCAAGAATGGTGCTTGGATATGGAACAAAAATACTATGGTGTGAATGGAGCCTTATCTTTATTTCACCATTAGGCTACTTTCACACTAGTGTTTTTGTTGGATCCAGCAGGGCTCAGTAAAAACCAGGGCTGTGGAGTCGGTAGATAAATGGTCCGACTCCGACTCCTCTGTATTTAATATGCAAATGTATTTTATACATTCCTTGAAGGAAAGAAAGGCAACATACATGTCATTACCAGAGAACTACTGGCTAGGAAGCTGCTGCCTTCTCCTTTGTGTGCTGATCTTCTGCTGATGATAGGGCAGTGGGAGGATCCAGGAAGGGGCATTTATTGTAAAGCATGGTTTCCCTAGTAGAATCCCATAGTCATGTTTAAAGGTTAAGCTAACAATCTGAGTTTACAAGCTTAGCTGAATGGCAGCAGTTTTTCTAATGGTTTACAGCTTCAGTCTTGAGCTATTGACTATCCATTCCCGTCACTTATACAAGTGTCTAGTCCTGCAAAAAACATATTTACTGATCAGTTATCAGTGAGAGGCTAGGTTAACCATGGGCGTTGCGTTCCCTGTAACAGCAGAACACAACACAATGGAAAGTATAACAGTGCCATCCACAGATGCCCCCATAACAGTGCCATCCACAGATGCCCCCCATAACAGTGCCATCCACAGATGCCCCCCATAACAGTGCCATCCACAGATGCCCCCCATAACAGTGCCATCCACAGATCCCCCATAATAGTGTCATCCACAGATCACCATTAGTTGAAAACCCACCAAAAGCACACCTTTTGGTTCAAATTTTTTTTTTCTTATTTTCCTCCTCAAAAACCTAGGTGCATCTTATGGGCAGGTGCGTCTTATAGGGCGAAAAATACAGTAATTAATTATAACTTTTTGTGAATTGGGACACTTAAACTTGCATTTTTATTTTTTTTCTAGTAGGAGTCGGAGTTGGTTCATTTGTGGCCAACTCCGACTCCAGGTACCCAAAATTGCCTCCGACTCCTCCTCCACAGCCCTGGTAAAAACATGCTTCCGTTACTGATAATACAACCATCTGCATCCGTTATGAATCATTGTGGGTCATGCCGGATCAGTTTTGCTCAGCATCCCATGACACAAAGAAAACTGCTGCATGCTGCAGTTTCCTCTCCGGTATGGGAACGCAACCAAACGGAACAGAATGTATTTTGGAGCATTCCGTTCTGTTCAGTTACATCTTGTGCCCATTGACAATAAATGGGGACAAAAGGGAAGCATTTTTCTCTGGTATTGAGACCCTATGACGGATCTCAATAGCAGAAAATAGAAACGCTAGCGTGAAAGTAGCCTTACAGAGAGAGGCACAGGCAAGATAGGAACATGCCACTGACACTGTGGAGTCCTTTCCTGCGGTCAGCGATGCGTTCCTGCCCTGTCTGTACCCCTCATGGGCGTGTCTTAGCAAAGCCAGTGTTTTATAGTACCTCCTCTTTTGAGGCTGGCAGTGGCAATGTCTTATCCAGCAGCACGTAAGTGTCCTTTGGAGCTTGAAGCTCCCTTACATGTCGCTGCTGCAGGAGAGGAGGGACTGAGATCGCTGAGAGAGACAGCTTCCTTCACGTGCAGGCGACGGATGAAAGCGCTAAGAGAGACAAGTCCCGGTGCCTGCATGTGGAGGGACCTGTCTCTTTCAGCACTAGCTGCAGCAGGGTGTCTCTCATATGAGGTCAGAGTAGACACACCCTGCTGCAGCTAGTGCAGTTACGGTACATTCAATTATATAGGTCACCCCTACACTTCAACAGGCATAAGAGCCTTCAAAAGCCCCAAAGCTGCCAAAACAACTAAACATCTCCCACAATTTCATTGTGGGGGAAGCCATTCTGTCGCCAGGAACAGAACACTCCTGGTAAGTGACTGCTCAGATACCTTGATACCATCTCGGCGGGGGAGGAGAAGGTATAGGTGTATTATGCTTATCCTATACCTCCCTCCCTGGTGAAGCAAGTCCCCCACTCGATGTATCATTGCTATACCTTTTAATTTATTTATTTTTTTATATTACATTGCCACACCATCATTATTTACTTGTCCTAATATCTCATAATTGACCATAAGTCCTCAAAGTTCTGTTGTTGAATAATTTGTATCATTCTGACTCAATATAATCCACCTCATTGTTTACACCGCTCTCCTGTCGCCCCTGCGTCCTCTTTTTTTCTTTCCCCCCTCTGATACCATCTGAGCTTTCAAGGGAAACACACGCACACCTATCTTTTCCCCATTCTTGCGCTTCCTGGCAGGGGTCCAGACAGCGGGCGTCCGCGGTCCGTATTTGGACCGTGGTCTGCCAGTTGAGTACCCCTGCCCTATGGAATCTATCTAGGAAAACATTACAGAAAACAACTAATTCCACACATAATGGACTCCCTCCAGTTGGGGAGACGTACGGGGACGGACTTTGCCTGAATGTATGTTCTCTCTTTGTACATTATACAAACAAGCCAACACCTGGTTCCAATCTGCGGCACACATTTCAGTTCCTCCATGATTGCAACAGGAAGGCAGAGGAGAAGGCAGGAGCCTCGATAATCCAGATGAAGGTCTAAAGCATGGGCTTGATTTGCATACTCACTTGTACAGCGTCTGTGACTTACAGTGATTTAAAAGATCATTTCCAAACTAATGCCACATAAAACTTCCTGTGCACTACAGGAAGCAGACAGAGGTGAACGCTAATGCAAATTACAAGTCATCGAGCCTAACTCACATGGAACCTAAGTGATTGCTCCCATATGGTCAGCTTTCTGGAGCAAAAGCAGCTGATTTATATTCCTTGGCTAACCCGCTGGATAAATATTTAAAGAGGAGACAACAGAGAGAATTTATTAGAACCAATGCAGATTAACAACATTGCTACAGGATATGTTCTATTTTTTTTCTTGGTAATGTAATATATAGTAAACCCTGTACGATAATAAAAGAGAGGCGCATTCTTTAGTACAGTGTTTCCCAACCAGTGTGCCTCCAGCTGTTGCAAAACTACAACTCCCAGCATGCCCGCACAGCCAAAGGCTGTCCAGGCATGCTGGGAGTTGTAGTTTTGCAACAGCTGGAGGCACACTGGTTGGGAAACACGGCTTTAGTAAATGTCGGGATTCCCTATAAATGAAAAGTAGTAATATACCTGCAACTCATCGCCCCCTGCTGGTGGCAGCATCAACACAAACATGTCAACCATGTCAGCCACTGCAAACTCTGATTGCCCCACTCCTGCAGGATGACAAAATACAACAATAAATGTCAAGATTCTTGGTTTGTGTACAGGGCACACAGGAAACTCATCTGCAAGATGCTCAGATCATACATTAGAGGAGTAGATAAGGGGTAAGTAAAAGAGGTAGCATAATAGATGAAGATTAGTAGAGTGAGGATAGAGGAAAGTTATCGAGCACCCTAGAGAGGTGGTAATGAGGTAATGAAGACGAGAAAGTCAAGTAATAAAATATATATAAATATATATATATATATATATATATATATTGAGAGAGAGAGAGAGAAAGAGAGATACACTGAATATATATATATATATATATATATATATATATATATATATATATATACACACACACACACACACATATACAGGGAGTGCAGAATTATTAGGCAAGTTGTATTTTTGAGGATTAATTTTATTATTGAACAACAACCATGTTCTCAATGAACCCAAAAAACTCATTAATATCAAAGCTGAATATTTTTGGAAGTAGTTTTTAGTTTGTTTTTAGGTTTAGCTATTTTAGGGGGATATCTGTGTGTGCAGGTGACTATTACTGTGCATAATTATTAGGCAACTTAGCAAAAAACAAATATATACCCATTTCAATTATTTATTTTTACCAGTGAAACCAATATAACATCTCAACATTCACAAATATACATTTCTGACATTCAAAAACAAAACAAAAACAAATCAGTGACCAATATAGCCACCTTTCTGTGTTCTGTGTTTTGATCTGTTCACCATCAACATTGCGTGCAGCAGCAACCACAGCCTCCCAGACACTGTTCAGAGAGGTGTACTGTTTTCCCTCCTTGTAAATCTCACATTTGATGATGGACCACAGGTTCTCAATGGGGTTCAGATCAGGTGAACAAGGAGGCCATGTCATTAGATTTTCTTCTTTTATATCCTTTCTTGCCAGCCACGCTGTGGAGTACTTGGACGTGTGTGATGGAGCATTGTCCTGCATGAAAATCATGTTTTTCTTGAAGGATGCAGACTTCTTCCTGTACCACTGCTTGAAGAAGGTGTCTTCCAGAAACTGGCAGTAGGACTGGGAGTTGAGCTTGACTCCATCCTCAACCCGAAAAGGCCCCACAAGCTCATCTTTGATGATACCAGCCCAAACCAGTACTCCACCTCCACCTTGCTGGCGTCTGAGTCGGACTGGAGCTCTCTGCCCTTTACCAATCCAGCCACGGGCCCATCCATCTGGCCCATCAAGACTCACTCTCATTTCATCAGTCCATAAAACCTTAGAAAAATCAGTCTTGAGATATTTCTTGGCCCAGTCTTGATGTTTCAGCTTGTGTGTCTTGTTCAGTGGTGGTCGTCTTTCAGCCTTTCTTACCTTGGCCATGTCTCTGAGTATTGCACACCTTGTGCTTTTGGGCACTCCAGTGATGTTGCAGCTCTGAAATATGGCCAAACTGGTGGCAAGTGGCATCTTGGCAGCTGCACGCTTGACTTTTCTCAGTTCATGGGCAGTTATTTTGCGCCTTGGTTTGTCCACACGCTTCTTGCGACCCTGTTGACTATTTTGAATGAAACGCTTGATTGTTCGATGATCACGCTTCAGAAGCTTTGCAATTTTAAGAGTGCTGCATCCCTCTGCAAGATATCTCACTATTTTTGACTTTTCTGAGCCTGTCAAGTCCTTCTTTTGACCCATTTTGCCAAAGAAAAGGAAGTTGCCTAATAATTATGCACACCTGATATAGGGTGTTGATGTCATTAGACCACACCCCTTCTCATTACAGAGATGCACATCACCTAATATGCTTAATTGGTAGTAGGCTTTCGAGCCTATACAGCTTGGAGTAAGACAACATGCATAAAGAGGATGATGTGGTCAAAATACTCATTTGCCTAATAATTCTGCACTCCCTGTATATACACACACGTATATGTATTAGTGTTGTCCTGTGTTGGTTTGTAACAGAAATACTCCCACCATGTGGTTGGATGACCACATGACACACTAAGGCATTTCACCGCAGTCAGGGTGGTCCAGCAGTGCCAGACCTCCCTGACAGCTTCCTTAATGATCTGACACAGCACTTTCAGCAAAAGAGGTGTGCGTCTGCACACTTCTCTCTCTCTCCCTGCCTGACACCAATCTGTATGATCAGTGCAGGCAGGAGGGTGCACAGTCTTGAAGAACACAGCCATCTCCATGCTGAAAAGTCCTCAGATACAGTGAAAGGAGAAAAAAAACCTCTGATCACTGAAAGCTAAAAGAACTTTTTATGATGTCATGAGTCGGAGGGGCCAGAACCAGGAAGAGAAAACTATGGTGTAATTGCAGAGAAATGAGATATTTTAATAAAAATAATAAAGTGTATCTGAGAGAAAGATTTATATGCAGCAGAGTGGTGTTTTTAGGTGTCTATAGCATTTAGCAGGCTGTGTTTGTCACGGCGTGTATGCAAATGTGGTGTGCATGTATACGTCAGCTGTGTTACAGATATGTATTTGTCATGGGGTGTATGCACATGTGCTGTGTTTGTAAGTCAGCCGTGTAGAAGAGCTGTGTTTGTCAGGTGTGTATGAAGCAGTGCTGTATGTGTGTAAGTTACTGACCTTGAGCCCTCCACTTGATTAAACCACCAGGGAAGGTTTAATAAGTTGAAATTATTTTCTTTCTTATTTTCTGCTGTCTAAACCTGGGGTGCGTCTTATAGTCTGGAAGATAAGGTATATATGTGGGCCAACAGATGGGGACTTGACACCTAATTGTTTATACTGTTGACATTGTGTCTTGCAATCAGGTAATGATCAGCCGGCACTCTGTTCAGGAAGCGTGGTTCACGTGTCCGTGATAACAATCCCACATGTATTGGAAGAAAAGACCGGCACTTACTTAGTCTTCTGCGAATTGAATATTTTAATCGTCACATATAATGCAATTCTGTGACGCGCGTTTCGGCTTTTGAGCCAAAACGCGCGTCACAGAATTGCATTATATGTGACGATTAAAATATTCAATTTGCAGAAGACTAAGTGAGTGCCGGTCTTTTCTTCCAATTGTGTCTTGCACTCACCAACCAGGGGAAGGGGGAAAACGATGCTGTGCCAACCACTCACCAGTGTAGCGGAGAGCAGCTCCTTTTACACTCACAGTCAGTGCCCATGTTGAAGCACTGTACAGGACTGTACAGCATGGTGTGAGTGGTACCAGGCGGGGGACTCCACTATGTCTTGTACTCATGAGTGTAGCAGAAGCTACTGCTGCACTAACTTATGTGTCTGGCTCAGCTTCTCCTGCTTCACCAACCTGTGGGTGGCCGCTACTGCCGCATTAAGTGCCCACATGGAGGCGCTGTACAGGAATGTACAGCGTGATGTAAGCGCTAGCAAGCACAAGGGGGTCAATGTTTAGCAGTTCCTGCTGCCCAAGCAAGGGGTGGGGGATATGCACAACATTGTGCTTGGTTAGCTGTGAAGAGGCTGCATTGCTCAATGCGGCCTCAAACATATGATCGGTGGGGTTCCTAGAGTCAGGCCGCCGCTGATCTAATATTGATGAGCTATCATGAGGATAGAATATCACTATAGGAGTCACGGAAAACCTCTTTAGGAAACCCAACCAAACACATGGTGCAATACCACAGTTTGTGAATAGAATACTGTAAAACCAATCATTACATGAAAAGACAGAGGGAGAAGTCTGAATGACCACGAAAAGTTAATTTCCAAATAAATTGCAATAAGCCTCAAGACCAAAATATAATGGAACCCAGTCAGCCCTGAGCCAGTGGCTTCACCAGTGACAATAAACACTTATTGGATGACACCACTAAGATATATATTAGAATTATTGATTTTTGTTCCTGTAGTTAACATGGTTGTTGAAAAGACCAATGCAAAATGCTGGGAACTCTCATCGTCTACACGGAAATGAGACTTTCTATATTACTCAGCACATCAGGGAAGCTGTGAAGGTGAAGAATGTCATTCTCGTGATCTAACTTCCCAAAATCAAGAGCACTCAGAGAAGCTGATGGCATACAATCTACCAAAACCCGAAACTGACCTTCTACTGATAGTCTAAAAACTGTGAAGAGAAAATAAATAAAAATCTGCAGTTGGTGCTAAGACAATGATGGGCCTGAAAGACAAATCTCAAAATGTGTGTGAAAAATATATGCAATCTTAAGTCAAACCTGGAGATAATAATAATTGAAGAAAAAAATAGTTTGATGGCCTAACAGTCCTTTTACATGGACAATCAAGGGCAACATATGCATGAGGTTTGTATGTTCCGCCTGTGTTTGCCTGGTTTACCTCTGGGTAATCCAGTTCCTCCTGCACTCCAAAGACATAATGGTAAGGTATTCAGATTGTAAACTCCATTGGGGACATCAAGTGATGACAATATCTGTTAAGTGCTGCAGAACATGCTGGCGCTATATACACCAAGAAGGACAAGCTCTAAAGTTATGAAAATTAAGGAAGTAACAGGTGTCGCTAAAATCTGCAGATTATCAAGTTTTCAAGCACCTAGCTCCAATCCGTAGCATATAGGAGGGGCATAAAAGACATCCAGCTGCAGGTGTTCCACTGAGCTCATGCTACCACTCTCAAATGCTTTCATGGTACACAGCAAGATTGCAATGGAGGTCTATCTTCTTCAGCAATAAGTTCCCTTTTTGTCTCAGGCACAATGATAGCTAGAGACTAGAGTCTGGAGACAACGTTGTTAAAACCATGAAGAGGCCTTTACAAGTGAATGTCACACCAGTCCTACTCCTGGAATTATGGTGTGGCATAATGCCAGACCCCTCAAGTCTTTATATTTTAGGTATACTAACAACTCATTGTTACATTGATTTGGTCGTGGAACCAGTAGTACGGCCATTTCTCCAAAGTGCACCAGCAACCATATGTTTTGTTTCCATTTTCATAATTTGCATATTATTAATTGATCCTGTGATTTCCTTAATTCTACGACTTTTCCTGGTGTTGCAATTTCAATGTTGAGGAGTAGAAATAGGTAATAAATAGGTAAAATAAGTGAAACTAAGATTTAGTCTTACCGGTAAATGGTTTTCCAGGAGTCCGACATGACAGCACCACTGGAGGATGTCCTATTGATCTCTGTAGGGACAGGAAACTAGAGAGATTAAAAGGCCCCTCCCCAACTCTCCAGTGTTTTCCAAATTACTACACTGGATAGAATCCAACTTATTTATTTGAACTCACAATGTTTAAAATCACATTGATCCATAAAGTCAGAACAAAAAGAAATAAGGCGGGGTAATACCGGGTGCTGTCATGTCGGACTCCTAGAAAACTATTTACTGGTAAGACAATCTTAGTTTCCAAAACATCCCTCCATGACAGCACTACTGGAGAACTATCAAATTAGACAGAACTAGGGGGGACTTTCCATCCAAATGCCTGATCTTGGTTGGCTAGTATGTCTAGCCTATAATGTTTAGCGAATGTAAGAAAACTAGACCAAGTATCTGCCTTCCAAATTTGATCAACACAGGCCTTTTCTCTGCCCACGAGGCGGCCATGATCCTGGTCCAATGGGCTTTCACAGTCAAAGGGCAGGATACATCCTGAAGTCTGTAGGATTCCATGATTGTCTCTTTAATCCATCTAGCCAAGGTCTGTTTTGAGGCCTTGCTGCCTCTGTTCCTTCCACCGAACTGAATAAAAAGATTAGCAGATTTTCTCCAGGATTCTGTTCTCTGAAGATATGCCAGGATTATTCTTCTGACGTCTAGACAATGGAAATGCTCCTCCTGCAGCTTTTTGGGGGAGGCACAAAAGGAAGGAAGAATTAGTTCTTGTTTTCTATGAAAAGGAGAGACCACCTTTGGTAAGAAAGACTGATCCAGCATTAGTATTATACGGTCGTCTAAGATCTTCAAGTATGGTTCAGCAATCGACAAGGCTTGAATCTCTCCTATTTTACGGGCCATAGTTATAGCTACCAAGAACAAGGCTTTGAGGGACAAAAGCTTATAAGATATATGTTCTACTGGTTCAAATGGTGTATTACAAAGGGCATTTAGGACTACATTTAAATCCTAGACACTGCCTTTACAAATCTTTTTATCCATCTATGTTCAGCCAGCGGAGTGTCCAGAGAACAGGCTAATGCCGAAATCTGAACTTTTAGGGTACTAGGTTTTAGTCCCATATCAAATCCCATCTGAAGAAAATCCAGAATGTTACCTATTGAGGGGAAAGCATTATCTGGATGATTAAGAGACAACCAGGATTTAAACTTCTTCCAAATCTTTTTGTATATGGCGAAGTTACTGATTTACGACTGTTCTGTAAAGTCGCCAATATCTCATCTCTAGAGGTTCTGAATTTGAGATGGTTTTCAAGCTGCTCTAGCCAAAGGTTCATTGCTCTGGCTACTGATGTGGCAACAATATTTGTGTTCCTACGATTTCTTTAATAATCCATCTATCTAACGATCCATCAGATCCTTCATCTGAGATGAGTCTTCAAAGGGAACCATAGTTTTCTTTGTCACCTTTGCTACTTGAATGTAGACTTCAGGGATTTCTTCCCATAATGTTGTCTCTTCTAGATTGAATAGAAGTCTGCATTTAAATTCACGCGGTTAATACAGTTACTTTTCTGCATCTTCCCACTCCTCCTTTATTAATTCTTTAAAATTTGAGTTTACTGGAAAGAGTTTCTTCTTTTCCGCTCTCAGGCCCCCGAACATCTCATCCTGAATAGTCCGGGCCTGTTCCTCATCTTCTAGCGCCATAGTTTGTCTTACTGCAGTTAGAAGGGGATCGAGATCCTCGCAGGAAAAGAGGTACCTCCTCGGTTCTTCCTAAAAGGATGAAGGGAAACACTGATCATCTTCCTCCAATTTTTCCTCTAAATAACATAAGCCATCGTCTTCAGAGTCGGAACCCATTTGAACCCTGGGTCTCTTAGACGGTGGCGGAGAGGGGACTGGGGATGGAACCAGGTTAGACACAGACGCCTGAACTTCCTCTCAAGTCTGACAAAAAAGAAGGCTGCTCCTCTTTAAGAACTTTTGGAAGGCACTCAGGTCATAATTGTTTGTCTTTTAGAACAGGTCGCACACTTTCTAGCCTTCTTTTTTGTTTCTACATGGGACTTGTGTCCTTTCTCTTTCTCAACCTAAAGAGAGCAGAGAGAGAACAAGAGATTCCTATAGTCCATACATTATGCCGGACAAACAGGACAGGGAAAGTAACTTACATAACCCTGGGCAGGGGAATCTGTACTAGCCTCATGCTTTCCAGATACCTGGACCTCCATGATGCACAGTTTGAACCCCTCAGCTGCTGTCATATAAATGGACTTACCCAGGTCCACCCTCCGCCGTTGCACCGCTCCTCCTCTTCCTGGGGGACCCATTCCATGGAAGAGTCGACCCCCATGAAAGGCCTTACTAAATCAAGGCCTCCAGCATGCAACAACGGGCGTCGCCATCTTCTTCCAGCGCATGCGCCCGCACTTCCGGTCACGTGACCTGATCGGCAATCGCGTGCACAGACGCGAGCCCAGAGGAGCCGCAGCCGAGCCCAGAGCTTCCTTAGCAGAAGCGGTATCGACTTCCCCGATACCGCAGCTTCCTCCACAGAGATGATGCAGGAGTTTTAGATCGGACCCTTCACCAAGCTCCCTACAGGTATCGGGGAAGAGCTAGGGGACCCCTACCCAGAGGCGTGCTAGCTTAGGCTACCGGAGACTGTGAGGAGGCATAAATCCCCCAACTCACCCTAAGCCTTCTTTTCCTAAATAGGGTACTTCTCCTCTTCATCCCTAAGCAGGGACTCCTTCTCTGCTCCCTATCCCTGTAGGGACAGGAAGAACACTGGAGAGTGGGGGCGGGGAGGGGCCTTTTAATCTCTCTTGCTTCCTGTCCGTACAGAGATCAATAGGACATCCTCCAGTGGTGCTGTCATGGAGGGACGTCCTGGAAAATATGCTTCTCAAGGTCAGGTCCACTGTAGTAATTAGTAAGAAGTGTAAATAATCCCTTAAAGGGGTTGTCCTTCTGGACTTTAATTGTTCCCACCACCGTGTTGCACCTACTAAAAAAATTATACTTACCTGCTTCCCGCTACTGCATTCCAGTTCCCTTCAGCTGGCTTCTGGTTCCAAGGAAGCTCTCATCTCCATAGTCTTCTGTATTGTTGTCCTCAGGACAGTGATACAGATGGATGCTGCATGGCAGGGGAGAGGTGTCTCCCTTCCCCATTCCTCTGATAGGCTGCAGGCACTAGGCCTGCAGTCTATTAGAGGCCGATGCAGGCGGCCGGGACACAGGCCGGAAGAGGCCTGCATCACATCGCTGCCAGCCTGATGGATCTAAGTATGCAAGTTTTTTTTTTTTATATGGTAAAATACAGGAGAGGAGCTCTATGGGGGCACGTCTTACTGGCACATGATTGGGGGGGGGAGGGCACTTCTTACTGGCACATGATTGGGGGGGCATCTATGGGGGCACTTCTTACTGGCACATTATTGGGTGCACCTATAGGGGCACTTTTTACTGGCACATTAGGTTGCACTATGGGGGCACTTCTTCCTGGCACATTATTGGGGGGCACTTTTTACTGGCACATTATTGGGTGGCACTATGGGGGCACTTCTTACTGGCACATTATTGGGGGCATCTACTGAGGCCACAAAGAAAGGGTATTTTATATGGGGGGCACTATAGGGGAAGGGGAACACTATGGGGGCATCTACTGAGGCCACAAAGAAGGGGTATTTTATATAGAGGGCTCTGTATTGGGGCATTTTATACTGGGACATATTATGATGGGTACTATGGGGAAAGGGAGTACTATAGGGTCATCGACTAAGAAGGAGTATTTTATACTTGCAAATTATGGGGGACACTGATGGGATCTACTGGGGCCCCCTCCGCTCCGCCAATAGGATAAATTTGGTTATTCCCAGGATCCACTTAAAATCATTTGGTGCACAGGCATTTTCCTATGCAGCCACTACTCTGTGGAACTCACTCCCACAATCAGTGCGAAGGGCCCCTTCTGTGGACAGCTTTAAGATAAGGCTAAAAACCCACCTATTTTCCTGAGCCTTAGAGACTGCAGAATACAGGGTCACAGCGCTTTGAGTCCCCAGGGGCACTATTTGCTGGGCTCAGTTATTTTAGGACACTGCGTGCCAATAATCTTTGAAGTGCACTATCTGGGTGGTACTAGTATTATCAGGGTAGTTTATCTGTTTCTGAAGTATAATATTGGGGAGCACAGCATTGGGGGTGGTAGGATGATTTGTCCAGGAGATGGGAGAATGATGGAAAAGTAGTAAACTAATGTTTTTTTTGTCAAACTGCAAAGACAAGAAATGGCTGCAAAATGGTGGTTTGGTCTGAAAGGAGAAGATGAGAAAAGAGAACATCTACATAAAATGAGACGTCACTGGATGTAAGAGGTATGTGGCGCTGTATTACCTGTATGTTCTGTAGTGATATATGTAATGTTAGGAGGGAAGGGGTTAAGTTGAAAATTTGGTATGGGAGGGGGTTGCTTTTTTAATTTTCGCCTGAGGCCGCAGAAAGGCTAGGTGCACCCCTGGATGGGGTCACATGTACCGCTGCAGTCAATGATTTTATTTTTACTGTGCTATTTGAGACCTTTTTTGTGGGGCAAGTTGGAGATTTTGTAGGCATTATTTTGGGGGTGCACATAAGTTAGTGCTAAATATTTATGATATTTTTTTTATATAAAAGCAAAAGAAAGCATGTCCACCATCGTATTTTATTCTGTTTCTTATAAAAAAAAATGTATTGTATTCGATTATTTATTATATCCAGCAAACCCCAATGAGGAGGCTGGCAAAAAAGTGATAAGCGTTGCCCCATCCATTTGTCATTGCTTTGATCAGCACTGTAGGGTTTAATCATGGTGATGTCACGGTCCCTTCTGTGACAAATGTCAAGAGATCAAGGAGACTGGCGGAGCGTGGAGGAATCTAACAGCCTCTTTAATTACTCTTTATTCAGTGTTTGTTTGTGACCTCACCCCCTGTTTCAGGTGTAGCTTAGTACTCATTACTATACCCTATTTAGTGTTGCCCCACCTTTCTGACTGTGCGGTAGATAGCATTATTTGGGTTTGGCTGAGCTGGTGTGAGGTTGTCTCTACAGAACGTCTCATCCGTCACTACAGAATTTAAATCTTGCGTTTGTTTGTGTTTTGTTACTAGGCCTCAGGGAGACGCCTGTTCCTTAATCGGGGAAGGAACGGGGGGCCTCAGCCCTAACAATATTCTTAGGGCTCTCTAGGGTCTTCAGGGTCCTAGGTTATGGGCATTTCTACCTTCAAGGGGTTCCCATACAGTTAGGAGTCAGGGCCAGGAGTAGGGTTACTAGGAGGTGACCTTTTCCTGTCTCTAGTATTGAGGCCTAGTGGCTTTCCCTTTCCCTCCTGGTTGTCAGTTTGGCATTTCCTCCTAATCCTCATCCGTGACAGGTGATCACAGATTGGTATCAAAGTGTTGGCAGTGGCTAATATCAGTAAAGAGACAGAGGAAGTGAGGAGAACTGGAATGCTGTGAGAGGATGATGGTTGTTTTGGATAGTGGTACAGTAGCAGTAGACCATGATTATTTGCAGTGAGAGGAAGCGTTTAAATATCGTTATTGCCATAAGAAATCCAGCATGGTTAATATGATTATACCCTTGTCAACAGCAAGTTAGCTATAAATTTGGTCCTTACCTACAGTTTCCACAAGGACAATGTCATAGCCTCCACTCTCGCACAGTAGAATGGCTTCATTAGTTGTCCTGGTGACTCCTCCCAAGGTCCCCCTGGTTGGAGAGGGCCTAATGTAAGCATTCATATCTCTAGACAGCTCGGTCATTCTGGTTTTATCTCCAAGAAGGGAACCTAAAATCCACATGAAAAGGATTTCATGAACTTTAGCACTGCAGCTCCAGCCTACCTGCCCACCTACCTGTCATCCCAATACAGTATGAAGATCAATTTTTCCGATAACTGAAAAATGAAAACACTTTTTTTTTTCAAATATAGTTATTTTTCTAGAAAAGCTGGTTGTATAGAGGCTATAATACCTCCTAGAGACGCTTTCATTCAGCCATCCTTGACTTCTAAGGCCAAATCTGGCAATAAATACGGGGTTAGGTCCATCATTCCTGTAATTCTGCAAGACAGGGCAGGTTTACCAGAAAGTTGGGTAACAAAGTCTATGGGACTTGTGGGGAAAACCACCTTCCCCCACCCCAAAAAAATATCTAAGAAATATCATGACCCTCTTAATTATTGCTATGTATGAATGAGGATATTTTGGCAGCAGGACTACACTGAAACCTAACGCTGGAATGTAAACAACAATAGAAAACTACAGAACCACAAGACGTGTCACGACAAAGACACAATGAAATACAGCTTCAGATTTTTTTTTTTATTACTGGTGCTGCAACTTCCCTTGTAGATACGTCTAATTTTCCCCAATTGTTTTTGTTGACTCCTTCTTTGGAAGGTCCTGGATATGTAGTCTGCGTTAGTCAATGCAGAAATACACACAGGGGCATAGCTAAAGGTTCATGGGCCCTGGTGCAAGAATTCATCTTGGGCCCCCCTTCCCTCAGTGCTTTATGGCAAGGGGCAGAGGAGCACATAGACTTCCTGCTGCCTGAGACAAAAATTTAAACCAACCAAATTCTTGACCTAACCTCTTCCCTCCAGCCAGAGGACTAACTTGAAGATTATCGGCCCCAGTGCCCCCTCAGGCTCTTGGGCCCAGTAGCGACTGCTGCCTCTGCACCCCCTATAGCTACGCCCCTGAATACACACCATATGAAGTTATGACTTACCTTTTTGTTGCCTGGTAGGTAGGGACACTATAGAAACTAACTGATATCCACAGCAAGGGGTATAAACAGTACAAAGATATACCCCGGCACACACATTCAAGACATCGTAGATTTGGCGCAGAACTCAGTACAAGCTTATTATTCTTATACATTATTGTTTCTGACCTGCCTCCAAATATCTTGTACTTTGGGCAAAAGGGAGGCTGCATTTCACAGAATATCACTGCACACAAAACCTTGTATAGCTTGTTACACTGCCTATAAATGGCTTTGTCTGGCAGTGGGGGCAGGTTACTAATAAAGGGGACCTAAACCTTTGGTGATGTCATGATGGTGCAGCAGCGATTCTCTCTGCACTGATGAGTTTACCTGCTCTGCTCGGTGTTTCCAGAGTGCGAAGTATGGATCCCATATATTTTCTGTGGATCCATACTCAATCTGTGTGTAGACGGTGCAGCCCGGCTGTGGGGTCCGGATGCAGGACCCGCAGGTGGATAACCGCTACAGGTCCAGCCTGGCAAACAAAGGGGACCTTTGGTGAAATCATGATCGTGCAGCAGCACTTCTCAGAGCGATATGCACTGTTGGGTTTCCTCGGCTCTACTCAGCATTCCCAGCATGAGTACGGAAACACAGCACTTCGCACTCTGGAAACACCGAGCAGAGCAGGTAAACTCATCAGTGCAGAGAGAATTGCTGCTGCACCATCATGACATCACCAAAGGTTTAGGTCCCCTTTAATAGTAACCTGCCCCCACGGCCAGGCAAAACTGTTTATAGTCAGCGTAACAATCTATACAAGGTTTTGTGTGCAGCGATATTCTATGAAATGCAGCCTCTCTTTTCCCCCAAATTGAAGTTAGGAGAACGCAGGAATATGACCCACCAGGGTGCCGCTGGGATGTGAAGTGATAACCATGTGTCATAGGTGGGGCATCCCTTGCTTGAAGTTACTAGATACTTGGGCCTATGGTCTCCTAGATGGCGATACAACATGTATAAAGTCTCCTTTTCAACCATATTTATGTCTGAACTTATGGCCACAAAACAGGATACAATAGGGCTGAAAACTCCTGACAAAACACTTCAAATTTAAACGTTTAATGAATATGGACACAATCTGGACTTAGCACTATATTTTACAAGTATTTCAATACAGCCTTAAGGTAGCGCTAAACTGTTCCGGTAGAGAAAACAGCATGCTGGAGTTCATCGCATCCGGCATAGCTTGAAAATAGATTTCCCTGCTGAAGCCCATTGACTATAATGGGGCCTGGCAGGTATCCAGGCCTGTTTCCCTTATTTGTGTCGGACAAAAACTGCTTCTTGCAGCTGTATTTGTCCAGCCGAGTCTCGCCACTAATGCCGGAAACAGGCCGGTTGCTACGCCTGGCGGTTACGGCATTTTCCAGATGCTATAATCTCGAGCAGGCTGTTCCTGTCACAGTTTAGTGCTAGTGTGAACAAGAACACGCTGTATTTATAGTGCTACTGCTTCGCCAAATAGCGATACATACCACTCCTAGGGTCAAACTTTATTTACATTTTACAATCAATGAGCAGCACCTGAAAAAGAAAAATCCTTCAACTTACCACCACTGGTGCTGGAAGAAGGGTCAACAGCTAAAACCGCAACTTTATGGCCCTCTCCGGTCAGCATTTTACCAAAGTATTCAATAAACGTGGACTTTCCAGCACCTGGAGGGCCGGACAGACCTGAGGCCAAGATGATAAGAAACAAAATGAACTTGGTATACACATCAGCACACAGTTACTGAGAAATGGAGAAAGACATGAAGAGCTCGGCAACAGTTCCTTCACTGGACTCAAAGGGGGGATTTATCACGCTTGAACTCCAGAAATAATTCTGCCTTCTAAGAGTCACAAAACAGGGCCTTCACAATTTTTTGAGGTCACTTGAACAAAATGTTTTCCTTTTGCATTTTTATACACTCACTCTAGACTTGAATGGAAAAGTGGTTGTGGTTAGCTATGTCAATGAGTTTCACTCCAGATTTATCACTGCAACAAAAAGTCAATTTTTTCTGTCCAGTAGTGTGATGGTGTAGAAACTGGAGTAGCATTTCTAGACAAATGGTTAGGTTTAAAGAGGACCTTTCATGGGTCCAGATTTGATTAAGTAAGTAGCAGGACATTTAGGGCATACATGGGGGATGTCCCTGCACATACTATTATTTATGGGCGCCACTCCGGCCCCCATTACCTTGTCCTATGCTGTATGCTAATCACTAGCATCAGAACACCAGGCAGGAGACATCAGCTTCTCTCCTGGATCGTTCCTTCTCCCTGCCTGTAGCGCTGTCCAATCGCAGCGCAGAGCGTCACAGCAGGGGAGAAATAAAAACTCGCCTGCTCCCTGTGACGCTCTGCGCTGCGATTGGACAGCGCTACAGCCAGGGAGAAGGAACATCCAGGGAGAGAAGCTGATGTCTCATGCCTGGTGTTCCGATGCTAGTGATTAGCATACAGCACGGGACAAGGTAACGGGGACCAGAGCGGCGCCCAGAAATAATAGTAAGTGCAGGGACATCCCCCATGTATGCCCTAAATGTCCTGCTACTTAGTTAAGTCCGAACCCATAAAAGGTCCTCTTTAAAGATGCACCAAATGTAACAAATAACGTGACATTTGATAAATTTGGCTCAAAATACTCCAACAAAGACTCAGGCAAACCTGACTTCAGATATGCCCCTCATGACAAATTTCTCCATAGTATCAACTATGTCTACAAACCAGAAGATGTACAAGTCAGGCCTGGTTACCAGCGCCCAGTGTGTTATTTAGCCAGAGTGTCAGCTATTGTAGAAGAAAATGCATATTAAAGGGAACATAGTGTTTGAGCTGCAGGGAGCATGTTATAGAGCAGGAGGAGAGGAGCAGATTGATATCTAGTTTTGATATGCAGTATTGAAAAATATAGGAATATTGGGAGCAAATTGTTTTATAAAGGGCCACCTTTAGTCTACTCAACCAATAACATCTCATAAGTGAGGAGTAATACTGAATGAAGTTTTTGTTAGATATGCACTAATACAACGAAAGTAGAAAAGTGTAATGAAAAACACATTATACATAGCAGAGAACCCTAAGGCTGGTTTCACACGGGCGTTGCGGGAAAATGTGCGGGTGCGTTGCGGGAACACGCGCGATTTTTCTGCGCGAGTGCAAAACATTGTAATGCGTTTTGCACTCACGTGAGAAAAATCACGCATGTTTGGTACCCGAACTTATTCACAGAAGTTCGGGCTTGGGATCGGTGTTCTGTAGATTTAGATTGTATTATTTTCCCTTATAACATGGTTATAAGGGAAAATAATAGCATTCTGAATACAGAATGCATAGTACAATAGCGCTGGAGGGGTTAAAAAAAAATGTAAAAAAATGTAACTCACCTTAATCCACTTGATCGCGCAGCCGGCATCTCCTTCTGTCTTCATCTTAGCTGTGTGCAGTAACAGGACCTGTGGTGACGTCACTCCGGTCATCACATGATCTTTTACCATGGTGATGGATCATGTGATGACCGGAGTGACGTCACCACAGGTCCTGTTCCTCCACACAGCTAAGATGAAGACAGAAGGAGATGCCGGCATCGCGATCAAGTGGACTAAGGTGAGTTACATTATTTTATTTTATTTTTTAACCCCTCCAGCGCTATTTTACTATGCATTCTGTATTCAGAATGCTATTATTTTCCCTTATAACCATGTTATAAGGGAAAATAATAATGATCGGTTCTCCATCCCGATCGTCTCCTAGCAACCGTGCGTGAAAATCGCACCGCATCCGCACTTGCTTGTGATTTTCACGCAACCCCATTTATTTCTATGGGGCCTGCGTTACGTGCAAAACGCACAAAAAAGAGAATGCTGCGATTTTCACACAACGCATAGGTGATGCGTGAAAATCACAGCTCATGTGAACAGCCCCATAGAAATGAATGGGTCGGGATTCAGTGCGGGTGCAATGCGTTCACCTCACGCATTGCACCCGCGCGGAATACTCGCCCGTGTGATAGGGGCCTAATAGATGATGCCCATCTCTGGTAACACTAACTCCTAGCAATAATTTATGCAAAATGCTGTAAAATACAACTCAGTGGCTAAACAGGCAGATTATCTATTATTTAAATAGGACATTTCTACAGGTGTTTAAAAAATGGCAGCAAGCACTCTGTTGGCATCTGCGATTTGCGGACACATACGATCATGTGCATGGGGCCTAAAGGAATTTAATTGATTTAGTCGTGAGACCAGACATCTAATTGGGTACATGATAAACCTATATGGCCCACACAAAAAATATGGTGAAAAGCTGTTCCATGTAAAATCCCGTCAAAAAAATAAGGGGGTCACAGCCTCCAACTGGTGAAGATAAAGTTCAGTCTAGGGAGGCGTCAAGGCATCTTTACTGTAATATCTGTAAATCTGTGGAATAGTCTACCTCAGGATGCGGTAGGAACAGGCTTGGATGATTTCTTAGAACAGTATAATCTTAAAAGACATCTGTCAGCAGATTTGTACCTATGACACTGGCTGACCTGTTACATGTGCACTTGGCAGCTGAAGGCATCTATGTTGGTCCCATGTTCATATGTGCCCGCAACGCTGAGAAAAACAATGTTTTATTATATGTAAATGAGCCTCTAAGAGCAATGGAGGCATTGCCATTATACCTAGAGGCTCTGCTCTCTTGCAACTGCTGTGTCCTCTGCACTTTGACAGCACCAGACAGTGAAAATGTCATCACGCCTGGTCCTGACTTCTCCTAAAGTCAAAGTGGAGAGGACGTGGCAGTTGTAGAAAGCGCAGAGCTTCTAGGAGTAATGGTAACGCCCCCGTTGCTCCTAGAGGCTGATTTGCATATATTACAGCTTCATTTTTCTCAGCAATGTGGTCACATATGAACATGGGACCAACATAGATGCCTTCAGCTGCCAAGTGCACATGTAACAGGTCAGCCAGTGTCATAGGTACAAGGACAGATGCCCTTAATAATGCTCATGAAAATGGGTAGAATTCTGGTTCCCACACGTCCTTCCCTTCATCCACATCCCCTCCCATCTTTTTGTTGAACTTGATGGATAGGTCTTTTTTCAACCGTACCACATAAGATTGATAACACGCAAACCGAATGGCTGATCATAAATGTAAGCACAGAACACAACACTGACCCACTCTAAACGCTAGAGGTTTTCCGTTCTTTAATCGCTCCTGTTCCCGGTGATGGGATAGTACCTTCTGCAACAGTATTTGGGCTATCTGCCTTTTCCGCAGATGAGTAGACTCGATTAGTGTTATGGCTTCAGCCAGGCAGGCTCTTTGTCCATTTACTAGACCTCCATAAATGTTATTCAGCAGTCTCTGTTCTTTCCCCGCTAGAGGCTCGCCTTCTGGCTGTGATATGGCGGAAATACACACGGTCCTTCTAGAACCAAAACAGTCTCTTTGGGACGGACATTGTTCAGGGCCTGGTCTCTGTGAAGATGCTAGCAGCAAAGCAGTCCTATGTAACGTTCGGAGCTGGCAAAAGGCTAACCCGGACATATTAGCAACTTGCTCTTTGAGAGTCTGATCATGAACTAGATGACAACTCTCCACGAGAAGAATGGACAGGGATCTCCTCAGATGAGCTCTTCAGCTGTAAATGCAAATCAAAAAGCAGCGTCATTAAAATACTGGCTGAAAACGTTACTAATCACTGATCACATAATAATCTAATAATGACGATGAAACTAGGTAGAGGAGATACACAGAAATTGGAAGCTGTGATATCATCAAAAGAAGGCATATGATCTGTTGGTAGTAACCATGTTTCTGAGAGGTCAAATGTGGTATGTGCCATCAAGACTCAAGGCAAAGGAGAGCATCAGAGCATGAACTGCTCCGATGCTTAAGTCAGGAGGGCTGCTTGGGTGAAAATGGAGGTATGTCCGGGTTCAGCTCTGAACCCGGACAACCCCTTTAAGTACTATTCACACAGCTAGATAAACAGTTAACCCTTTGTGACAGAAAGGCTCAATATTTTTAATAAAGACCAATAAAAAAAAAAGATTTTTAGACAAAAATGAGTAAAATGCAATCATAAAGAAATTGCTCTTGAAGGTGTACATAACCTTTAGGAATCACAAGATTATTTTTGCGTCACCCATTCTCACTGTTACAACCTCATCAAGTCTGTGTAAAGCCTTGGCTCTCGTTCACATTTGGCAGATTTGGTGAATGAAGTCGCTCTGCATCATGCATATGGATTTCAGCAGGGACAGGGGACAGTCGTAGACATTTGTGCAGCACATCTTCTGCATATAAACTTAAAGGGATAGTCTAGTTTAATGAAAATTATGACCCATCCTCAGGATGGGTCATCAATATCAGATCAGTGGGGGTCTGACTCCCGGCGCCCCATAATAATACTGTACCGCCGCTACAACGGTGACAGTGTGCATGTAAATACTGCAGCACTTGCACAGGCAACAAATCTTCTTCAGAAAGCTGATCTATAGGGCTGACAGGAGTCAGACGCCCACCCATCCAGTGGATAGGTCATCAATATCATGAGACTGGACTTAAGACGGCCATACGCATCAGATAAATGTCGACCAAACCCGCCAATGTGTATGGGGATCTCCCGACTCTCCCCGACAGCAAATATTGGAGGAAATAAAGATAAGGCAATTGGATTTCAACTGCCCAGTCCTTGAGTAGTCAGGATGGAAGATATGCCACTACTAGGAGTCTGGGAGCTGCTTTCTCCCTCAGGACACACATATGCTAGGCTGAGCTGAGCATGCAAGTGTATGGAGGGGTCAGGAGAGACAGTGATCAGCTATCCTAGGTGCATGGCCAGCCTTACCCTCACTTGTTCAGTGAAGGGCAGATTTTCCCATTCATATGGGGTCTTGTAGAAATCCATCCACATACAACGGACGCAACCTCATTCAGATGTATGCAAGAAATTCCTGCAGCAATCTGCTGTGTGTGAATACACCCTTGGAGGTCTGTGTATATGGGCTCTATATATTTTATAAAGCATGCATGTCTCTCAGGGAATAAAAAAAAATATACAACCTCCAGCATGCTCAAATGTTGGGGCATGTCAGTACCTGGGGACCCCCTACCATCACATGCGCTTTATGAAAACAACTTTTTTATATTTTTTTAAAATATTTCAGTCGCCATAATAGATTCTTAATTGTGATCCTCCCAATATAATATATTGACGTGTCTACACGCCAACAAATATCCATAGGCATAAGCCGGCCTAAGCAGCACTATGACAGGCCTGTATATGATGGCAAGTCGGGCTTCTCGGAGACTTTACAGGTGACCCGTGGCATCGCGATCACCATTGATTTCTGTGTTATTGGAGTTTGCACCGCCATTAGTACAGGACATATATATGTGTGTGTGTGTGTGTATATATGTAAATATATATATATATATATATATATAAAACTATATACCGGTGTGTGTGTGTGTGTGTATATATATATATATATATATACACACACACATACACACATTATAGATCTGGACTTGAGATCCGTCTCCTTCACATTCCTCATCTATGGAGGGAATATTGCTATAGATCTATTCTATATACACGCTCCACAAGCAAACAACCCCTCCAGGTAGAATTATTAGCCCCTATGTGTATACATGTCATATGGAGACTGGTGACCTGTGCCCGCACGCCACACACACATCTGACCATGGCACATCATGCTTGCACCAGTTACCTGCTCCAATATGACAAGCCCGGACACCCCTTCTCCTCCATGCCTGCCCTCCTGCTTTCTACCATGCCCTCGAAGGTTCACACAGCAGCGATTGGCCCCCGGCGCAGCAAGCCGGTCTATGCTCCTGGGAAATGTAGTTCTAGGTGAGGAAATGCGTAGTGCCTCTGCCGCACACAGAACTACATCTCCCATGATGCACTGATACAGCCAGCACGTGTAACGTGACTGATAGTCTCCTGTCGGCTCAATGTCCCTCAGTAATTTATGAGAATGCGCCTTCTGCACACCAGGAAACTGTATTTGTAAGCTCCGCCCACAACAGGGCGCTGAGGGGAGGGGGGTCGGAAGGCACAGCCATTTCATGAGGAGGATATTGTCCTGGGAGTCTTGCAGTCCTCTCAGGGAAAAGCTTTATGGCCTAAAATAGGGATCAGCAAACTCTGGAAATCCTGCTGTTCTGACACTACAACTCCCAGAATCCTTCTTTCAGTTCTATGGGAGTTACAAGGACAGCTGAGTAAGTGTGTATGCTGGGAGTTGTAGTTTCACAGCAGCTGAAGTTCAGAAGGTTGCTGATCCCTGGCCTAAAATACCTCACTAAAAGAAGCATAGCGTCACTTAGTGCTGCTTTACTAAGGATTTTTTAACCTCTTCCTGACAGCCTCATTTTGCAAATCTGACGTGTGTATGTGGTAATAACTTTGATATGTTTTTACTTATCCAAATCATTGATCATTTTTTTGTGACTAGTTTTGAGCAAACTTGTGCTTTCAAGTTTGACATACAAGGTACGGATTATCTAAGAATTCCGTTATGGATTCCGCTACCATAATTTATGGTCCGTGGAAGCGGAATCCATAACGGAATTCTTAGATAATCTGTACCTTGTACGCCGAACTTGAAAGCACAAGTTTGCTCAACACTATTCGTGACACATTGTACTTGATGTTAGTGGTAAATTGGGGTGTATATGTTTTACCTTTTATTTTTTATAAAAATCCAAAATTTCTGTAAAAATTTGAAACAATTAGCAATTTTCTAAAATACCTCATAAAATAGTTATTAATTATCATTCCCCATATGTCTACTTCATGTTGGCATCATTTTGTAAATGTCATGTTATTTTTTAGGACGTCAGAAGACTTAGAATTTTAGAAGCAATTATTTTAATTTTTAAGAAAATTTCCGAAACCGACTTTTTAAGGGCCAATTCAGTTTTGAAGTGACTTTGAGGGATTACATAATAGAAACCACCCATAAATGACCCTATTTAGAAACTACATCACTCAAATTATTCAAAACTGATGTCATTCAAGGTGTTAAGGGACGGATTGAGCATTTTGGCGCCACAGGTATTTTGCAGAAATGAAAAGCGGAGCGAATGGTGCAGAATGAAAATTGCAATTATTTCACAGGGCTCAATATGCTGTTCCCAGCTGGTGCCATCTGGGACTCACACCACACTACTTAAATTAATAGGCGGGTGCGTAAATGCTATAAATGTAGATTTAAACTGCTGTATGGGCACACGGCAGGGCTCAGAAGGGAAGCAGAGCCATTGGAATGGTTTTCAGGTGCTACATCACATTTACAGAGCCCCTGAAGTATCCATACAGCAGAAACCTCCAATAAATGACCCCATTTTGGAAACTACACCCCTTAAAGGGGTATTCCCATCTTAATGATCACTGTTACATCTGTTAATGATTTAACAGTGATCATTTTTCTAAATATATTTAATTAACTAATTCCCACCCCTTAGAAGAAAATAAACATATATAGTACAGACCAAAGGTTTGGACACACCTTTTCATTCAAAGAGTTTTCTTTATTTTCATGACTATGCAAATTGTAGATTCACACTGAAGGCATCAAAACTATGAATTAACACATGTGGAATTATATACATAACAAAAAAGTTGGAAACAACTGAAAATATGCCATATTCTAGGTTCTTCAAAGTAGCCACCTTTTGCTTTGATTACTGCTTTGCACACTCTTGGCATTCTCTTGATGAGCTTCAAGAGGTAGTCACCTGAAATGGTTTTCACTTCACAGGTGTGCCCTGTCAGGTTTAATAAGTGGTATTTCTTGCCTTATAAATGGGGTTGGGACCATCATTTGTGTTGTGGAGAAGTCAGGTGGATACACAGCTGATAGTCCTACTGAATAGACTGTTAGAATTTGTATTATGGCAAGAAAAAAGCAGCTAAGTAAAGAAAAACGAGTGGCCATCATTACTTTAAGAAATGAAGGTCAGTCAGTCCGAAAAATTGGGAAAACTTTGAAAAGTGTCCCCAAGTGCAGTCACAAAAACCATCAATCGCTACAAAGAAACTGGCTCTCATGCGGACCGCCCCAGGAAAGGGAGACCAAGAGTCACCTCTGCTGCGGAGGATAAGTTCATCCGAGTCACCAGCCTCAGAAATCGCAGGTTAACAGCAGCTCAGATTAGAGACCAGGTCAATGCCACACAGAGTTCTAGCAGCAGACACATCTCTAGAACAACTGTTAAGAGGAGACTGTGTGAATCAGGCCTTCATGGTAGAATATCTGCTAGGAAACCACTGCTAAGGACAGGCAACAAGCAGAAGAGACTTGTTTGGGCTAAAGAACACAAGGAATGGACATTAGACCAGTGGAAATCTGTGCTTTGGTCTGATGAGTCCAAATTTGAGATCTTTGGTTCCAACCACCGTGTCTTTGTGCGACGCAGAAAAGGTGAACGGATGGACTCTACATGTCTGGTTCCTACCGTGAAGCATGGAGGAGGAGGTGTGATGGTGTGGGGGTGCTTTGCTGGTGACACTGTTGGGGATTTATTCAAAATTGAAGGCATACTGAACCAGCATGGCTACCACAGCATCGTGCAGCGGCATGCTATTCCATCCGGTTTGCGTTTAGTTGGACCATAATTTATTTTTCAACAGGACAATGACCCCAAACACACCTCCAGGCTGTGTAAGGGCTATTTGACCATGAAGGAGAGTGATGGGGTGCTGCGCCAGATGACCTGGCCTCCGGACCTGAACCCAATCGAGATGGTTTGGGGTGAGCTGGACCGCAGAGTGAAGGCAAAAGGGCCAACAAGTGCTAAGCATCTCTGGGAACTCCTTCAAGACTGTTGGAAGACCATTTCAGGTGACTACCTCTTGAAGCTCATCAAGAGAATGCCAAGAGTGTGCAAAGCAGTAATCAAAGCAAAAGGTGGCTACTTTGAAGAACCTAGAATATGACATATTTTCAGTTGTTTCACACTTTTTTGTTATGTATATTATTCCACATGTGTTAATTCATAGTTTTGATGCCTTCAGTGTGAATCTACAATTTTCATAGTCATGAAAATAAAGAAAACTCTTTGAATGAGAAGGTGTGTCCAAACTTTTCGTCTGTACTGTACCTACCTGACTGTTGTCTTCCGTCTCCCCTGGTTACGGCCACCGCTCTTCTCAGGAATCGCGGTGGCCGCACTTGCGCAGGCGACTTCTCCCGGCCGGCCACGCGCAGTCCCGAAAGCGCATGCCAAGGCCGCTCATGCGCTATGGTTATAGTACAGTATAGTATACTTGCCAGGAAGAAGTCACCAGGGTGCATGCCGGCCGGGAGAAGACTTCAATCAAGATGGAGCCCGCCCCCAGCCGAGTGCCGAAACCAGGAAGTGGACAGCGCGCCGGGAGCAGGTAAGTATAAAACAGCGTGTTGAGAATACCCCTTGAAGTTATTTATCAAGGGGTGGAGTTAGCATTGTGACTCCACAGATATTTTGCAGAAATTAATGAACTTGCAAAGTTTTGTACAGGGAACTGTGCAAAATAAAAATTGTATTCCACAGATCTGACATTTCAGTGCCCAGTATGTTGTGCCCACCTGGTCTCATCTGAGAAACCACGCAGGGCTGCACTGCCAATTAGGCGAGGTGAGGCAATCGCCTCAGGTATAACCCTGAAGACAAGTGGGGGCAGCGGCAGGGCCGTGGGAAATGAGAATTCTATATTCCACTGTCTTCAGGAATGCTGCGGCAGGGGCCTTCCTTTTTGTAGGCTTCAGGCCTAGTGCCTGTATGCTATCAGAGGCTGGTGCAGCATACAGTGAGGGACACAGGTCGGAAGAGGCCTGCAAAGTATTTCAGTGTTTTTTTTTCATTTGGCAACATGCTATTGGGCCACTATGGGGGAGGGAGAGGAGCACTATGGGGGCATCTACTGGGGTCAATATATAGGGGCATTTTGTACTGGCACATACAAGGGGCATTGGCACACATTATGGGGGGACTAACAGGTACTGGCACATAGAAGGGGGTCATTTTTATATAGGCACACATTATGGAAGCACTATGGGGACACTGGCTCTTCTGGGGGCACTAAGAGGAGGTATTTTTGCACTGGCACACAGCACAGCAGCATTTTTTGTACTGGCACACACTATAACGGGTCTTTTTTTTACAGGCCACACATTTATAAAGGGGCATTTTTTTGCATTGGAGCACATTATAAGAAGACATTTATTGCGCTGACATGCATTATAAGGGGGCATTTATTGTACTAGCGCACATTATAAGGGGGTATTTTCTGTACTGGCCCACATTATAAGGGATCATTTTTGTACTAGTGCACATTATAAGGGGCATTTGTTGTACTAGTGCACATTATAAGGGGCATTTGTTGTACTAGTGCACATTATAAGGGGCAAATTTTGTACTGGCACATATTATAAGGGCTCATGGCCGAAGCCGTTTATGCTATCCGCAAAACGCAGATACCGGCCGTGTGCGTTTCTCATTTTGCAGAATGGAATGTCCCAACCTCTACAGAACTGTCCTATTGTCTGTAAAATTGAAAAGAATAGGATAGGTTGTATATTTTTGTGGTGCCACGGAATGTACATACGGATGCAGACAGCACACAGGCGTGCTGTCTGCATCTTTTGCGACCCCATTAAAGTTAATTGGACCGTATCCGACCCGCCAAAAATGCGGATCAGATGCCGACCAAAAATACATTTGTGAATATGAGTCCTAAGGGGGTATTTTTGTACAGCCTCACATTATAAAGGGGTATTTTTTGTACTGGCACTCATTAGGTGGCATTTTTCTAATGTCACACATTATAAAGAAAATTATTACTACTGGGGGCATTAAGGTGAGCTTTATTACTACTGACAGACTGTAGGGAACACTATAGGGGCACTATTACTAGTAAGTGCACTCTGGCAGAGAATTATTACTATTGGCGGGGCTTTTGGAAGCACTAATGCTGTGGAGGGCACTGACACAGTATCAACTTAGCACAATTGTTTTTGGGGGAGATTATGTTTACGGTACTATTGGTGTCAGGTATACTATTTGCTGGCGCAGTTATTTTTTAGGATACTGCGTGCCAATTATGGCCTCATGCACACAAACGTTGTTTGTTTCCATGTCTATTCCGTTTGTTTTGCGTATAGGATGCGGACCCATTTATTTCAATGGGTCCGCAAAAAACGCGGACAGCACACTGTGTGCATCAGTATGTCCGTTCCATTGCTCCGCCAAAAAAATAGTGCATGTCCTATTTTGTTGTAGTTTGCAGACAAGGAAAGGCATTATTACAATGGATCCGCAAAAAAAAAAATGGATCCGCAAAAAAACGGATGTCATACGGAATGTCATCCGGTTTTTTGCGGACCGCAAAACACATACGGTCGTGTGCATGTAGCTTATTGAAGAGGGCACTATCTTTGTGGTACTAGTATTTTCAGGTGTACTGTTTCTGCAGTATAGTATTGGGGAGCACAGTGGGCACAGTATTGGGGGTGGTAGGATGGGGTGTTCAGAAGATGGGAGGATGATGGGAAAGTAGGAAACTAATATGCCTGTTTGTCAGACTCTGCAGAGACGAGACATGGCTGAAAGAAAACATCATAGTGGTCTGGTTTGAATAGAGAGGATAGGAATAGAGAACATCTACATCAGGGGAGACATCACTTGATATAAGAGGTATGTAGAGGTTTGTGGTGCTTTATTACGTTGAGAATTAGCAACGTTGAGAATCTGGCATGTTGGGAGGACACCGTTTCAATATTCTCCTCAGGCAGCAGAAAGGCAAGGTGCACCCCTGACACCACACCCTTTAACCCCTTAAGGACTTAGGACATACCAGTACGGCATGTTTCCCGAGTCCTTAAGGACCCATGATGTACCGGGCGGCGGTGATTGGAACCCGGTGCCTGCTCAAATCATTGAGCAGGCACCTTGGCTAAATGAGCGGTTGGGTCGCGTGACCCCCCCCCCCCCCCCACCGTGTCAATTCAGACCTGCGGATTGCGGCGGCGTGTGGCGGTTCCTTCGGGTCCCCATGCGGCTGTAGAGGGGACCCGATGGCATGGAAGGCATCGTGCTGCTTTCCGGTGACGAGCCTGTGAGATCCAGCCCCCTGGATCTCACAGGCCGGAAGCTGTATGAGTAATACACACAGTATTACTCATACAGCCAATGCATTCCAATACAGAAGTATTGGAATGCATTGTAAAGGATTAGCCCCTTAAAAGTTCAAGTCCCAAAGTGGGACCTGTCAGATGAATGTTGTAAATAACAAAAAATAAAAACGGTGCCAAAACAGCTATTTCTTGTTATCTTGCCTGACAAAAAGTGTAATATAAAGCAACCAAAAATCATATGTACCCTAAACTAGTACCAACAATACTGCCACCCTATCCCGTAGTTTCTAAAATGGGGTCACCTTTTTGGAGTTTCTACTCTAGGAGTGCATCAGGGGGGCTTCAGATGGGACATGGTGTAAAAAAAAACAGTCCAGCAAAATCTGCCTTCCAAAAACCGGCATTCCTTTCCTTCTGAGCCCTGCCGTGTGCCCGTACAGCTGTTTACGACCACATATGGGGTGTTTCTGTAAACTACAGAATCAGGGCCATAAATATTGAGTTTTGTTTGGCTGTTAACCCTTGCTTTGTTACTGGGAAAAATTGATTAAAATGGAAATTTTGCCATAAAATTGAAATTCTGAAATTTCATCTCCATTTGCCAATAACTCTTGTGGAACACCTAAAGGGTTAAAGACGTTTGTAAAATCTGTTTTGAATACCTTGAGGGGTGTAGTTTCTTAGATGGGGTCACTTTTAAGGAGTTTCTACTCTAGGGGTGCATCAGGGGGGCTTCAAATGGGACATTGTGTCAAAAAAAAAAAAACAGTCCAGCAAAACCTGCCTTCCAAAAACCGTATGGCATTCCTTTTCTTCTGCGCCCTGCTGTGTGCCCGTACAGCGGTTTATGACCACATATGGGTGTTTCTGTAAACTATAGAATCTGGGCCATAAATATTGAGTTTGGTTTGGCTGTTAACCCTTGCTTTGTAACTGGAAAAAAATTATTAAAATGGAAAATCTGCCAAAAAAGTGAAATTTTCTAATTGTATCTCTATTTTACATTAATTCTTGTGGAACACCTAAAGGGTTAACAAAGTTTGTAAAATCAGTTTTGAATACCTTGAGGATTGTAGTTTATAGAATGGGGTCATTTTTGGGTGGTTTCTATTATGTAAGCCTTGCAAAGTGACTTCAGACCTGAACTGGTCCCTAAAAATTGGGTTTTTGAAAATTTCTGAAAAATTTCAAGATTTGCTTCTAAACTTCTAAGCCTTGTAACATCCCCCAAAAATAAAATATCATTCCCAGAATGATCCAAACATGAAGTAGACATATGGGGAATGTAAAGTAATAACTATTTTTGGAGGTATTACTATGTATTATAGAAGTAGAGAAATTGAAACTTTTTTGGTAAATTTGGTATTTTTTTTATAAATACAAATTATAATTTTTTACTTCATTTTACCAGTGTCATGAAGTACAATATGTGACGAAAAAACAATCTCAGAATGGCCTGGAAAAGTTAAAGCGTTTTAAAGTTATCAACACTTAGGTCCCTTTCACACGAGCAAGTTTTCCGCGCGGGTGCAATGCGTGACGTGAACGCATAGCACCCGCACTGAATCCTGACCCATTCATTTCAATGGGTCTGTGTACATGAGCGTTGTTTTTCACGCATCAGTTCTGCTTTGCATGAAAATCGCAGCATGTTCTATATTCTGCGTTTTTCACGCAGCCCTGGCCCCATAGAAGTGAATGGGGCTGCGTGAAAAACGCATTGCATCTGCAAGCAAGTGCGGGTGCAATGCGTTTTTCACTGATGGTTGCTAAGAGATGTTGTTTATAAACCTTCAGTTTTTTATCACGCGCGTTAAAAAACGCATCAAAACGCATTGCACCCGTGCTGAAAAAACTGAACAACTAAACGCAATCGCAGACAAAACTGCCTGAACTTGCTTGCAAAATTATGCGAGTTTCACTGAACGCACCCTGAACGCACCCTGAACGCATCCGGACCTAATCCGTCACGCTCGTGTGAAACCAGCCTTAAACGGATTGGCTCAGGATGCGTTCAGGGTGCGTTCAGTGAAACTCGCACTATTTTGCAAGCAAGTTCAGTCAGTTTTATCTGCAATTGCGTTTAGTTGTTCAGTATTTTCCGCGCGGGTGCAATGCGTTTTGATGCGTTTTTTAACGCGCGTGATAAAAAACTGAAGGTTTATAAACAACATCTCTTAGCAACCATAAGTGAAAAACGCATTGCACCCGCACTTGCTTGCAGATGCAATGCGTTTTTCACGCAGCCCCATTCACTTCTATGGGGCCAGGGCTGCGTGAAAAACGCAGAATATAGAGCATGCTGCGATTTTAAAGCATTGCAGAAGTGATGCGTGAAAAAAATGTGCACAGCCCCATTGAAATGAATGGTGCCGGATTCAGTGCGGGTGCAATACGTTCACCCTACCGCATTGCACCCGCGCAGAAATCTCACCCGTGTGAACTCAGCCTAAAGGAGTTGTCCCACCGTGGACTTTTATGGCAGTTCCACAGGATATGCTATAAATATCCGATAGGCGCAAATTCCACCTTTCACATGGCTGTCTTCATTTAATTCTATGGGGCTTCAAAAAAAATAAAAAAGTTGTGCACATGTACTCGTGTATTTTTGGAAGTACTATAGCAAAGAGCCAGACATGCGTGTCCTACACTCTATTCCCAATGGTACCAAATGGGACAACCCCATTAACCACTTCAGCCCCCCTAGCTTAAACACCCTTAATGACCAGGCCACTTTTTACACTTCTGCACTACACTACTTTCACAGTTTATTGCTCGGTCATGCAACTTACCACCTAAATGAATTTTACCTCCTTTTCTTCTCAATAATAGAGCTTTCATTTGGTGGTATTTCATTGCTGCTGACATTTTTACTTTTTTGTTATTAATCGAAATTTAACTAAATTTTTGCAAAAAAATGACATTTTTCACTTTCAGTTGTAACATTTTTTTAAAAAAAAAACGACATCCATATATAAATTTTTCGCTAAATTTATTGTTCTACATGTCTTTGATAAAAAAAAAAATGGTTTGGGTTTACAACAATGGTTTAGCATTTACAAACTATGGTACAAAAATGTGAATTTCCGCTTTTTGAAGCAGCTCTGACTTTCTGAGCACCTGACATGTTTCCTGAGGTTCTACAATGCCCAGACAGTAGAAAACCCCCACAAATGCATGCTCAACCTGCGGCCCTCCAGCTGTTGCAAAACTACAACTCCCAGCATGCCCGAACAGCCTACAGCTATCCGCCTACAGCAGGGCATTGTGGGAGTTGTAGTTTTACAACAGTTGGAGGGCCGCAGGTTGAGCATGCCTGCCCTAAGGTATTCGCTGATGGGCATAGTGAGTTCATAGAACTTTAAAAAAATTTGTCACAAGTTAGCGGAAAATGATGATTTTTTATTTTTCCTTACAAAGTCTCATATTCCACTAACTTGTGACAAAAAATAAAAACTTCCATGAACTCACTATGCCCATCATGAAATACCTTGGGGTGTCTTCTTTCCAAAATGGGGTCACTTGTGGGGTAGTTATACTGCCCTGGCATTTTAGGAGCCCAAATGCGTGCAAAGTAGTTTGAAATCAAAATGTGTAAAAAATGGCCTGTGAAATCCAAAAGGTGCTCTTTGGAATGTGTGCCCCTTTTCCCACCTAGACTGCAAAAAAGTGTCACACATCTGGTATCGCCGTACTCAGAAGAAGTAGTGCAATGTGTTTTGGGGTGTCTTTTTACATATACCCATGCTGGGTGAGATAAATATCTTGGTCTTTTGCCGAGTACTAGTGAGTTCATGGAAGTTTTTATTTTTTGTCACAAGTTAGTGGAATATGAGACTTTGTAAGAAAAAAAATAATATAAAAAAAATCATAATTTTCCGCTAACTTGTGACAAAAAATAAAAAATTCTAGGAACTCGCCATGCCACTCACGGAATACCTTGGGGTGTCTTCTCAGCTCATATACCTCGGCAAACGTATCTTTTACTGCAGAGGAGAAATCTCGTCTTGCAGCGCCGCATACACCGACTTTTGTGTAATCTGACAGCAGCGCAATGCTTCTGTCAGAATGCACATCAGTGCTGCAGCTAGTCGATCGGTTGGTCCACCTGGAAGGTAAAAAAAAAAAAAAAAAAAAAAAAAAAACAGGCCGCAACGCAATAAATTTTATTAACTTTATAATAACATTTGAACAGAACATATAAACTGTATTTAACTTTTTGAACTGAACGTTACCTTTTTTGCTTACTGGTGATTTATTTTTTATTTTTTTACCTTTATAGGACAAACCTCTCCTTCCCCACGGGACAATGTGCAAAGCGCAAATCGCCCAAAGATGTGGCGAAGTACATTATGCACTTTGTCCCAGGTGAAAGGAGAGGTTTGCAGCAGCTGTGTGTGAATGGGCCCTAATAGCCCTGTGTGCCTGTCCTGTGAGATGTGATCCCTATGCTAAGTGTACCTGTGTGTGGTACTTCCAGAAACACTCCCCTAAGCATAGGGCAGGGTGGTCAGGGCAGTCAGGACAGAAATAGCGGGTGTCACGCCTTATTCTACTCCTGCTACAGACACGACATCTTTTTCGGGGTGACGGTTGGGTTGAGGTGCCAGGAACGACACTGGGGAAATGTCGCTCGTGTAGACTGCTAACTACACTGGTGGATGGGGCCACGGAACCTCCTGGATACAGGAGGTTCTCGATGATCTCTTCCTGAAATTTAAGGAAGGATCCTGTTCTCCCAGCCTTACTGTAGAGAACAAAACTATTATATGCAGCCAATTAAATCAAATATACAGACACCTTCTCATACCAGCGTCTGGTGCGTCGGGAAACTAAATACGGAGCCAACATCTGGTCCACCCCTCCCATGTGAAGGTTATAGTTGTGGACTGAGAGGGGCTTTTCAATTACACTGGTTGCCCGTTCTATTTGTATTGTCGTGTCTGCGTGAATGGAGGAGAGCATGTAAACGTCACGCTTGTCTCTCCATTTCACCGCGAGCAGTTCTTCATTACACAAGGCAGCTCTCTCCCCCCTTGCAAGACGGGTGGTAACGAGCCATTGGGGGAAGCACGCGCGACTAGTTCGCGCGGTGCCACAGCAGCCAATTGTCACAACCAGACAGCTGAGAAGCTCTGACAGAAGCCTTTCAGAACCTCCTCCTTGAGTTTTCTTTGTTATGGTGTTGAGTTCCTCATCTCGTTAGCCTCTCTCAGCTGTCATGTAGTTGGACTGATTGCATCCCTTTAAATTCCGCCCCATAATGCATTACTGGGCGGCTTATACTTCTTCCTGGAGTGTGTGTGCATGCTGATCCTATTTCCCAGTCTGCTACTAAGTTAAGTGCTGTACATTTATCTGTTATTTTCTGTTTGCTGGATCTCAGGTGACCCTGACTCCCTCCGTGTCTGGTGTAGGGAGCCGGTGGTCGTGTCCCCTCACTATTGTAGGGTGTTCAGGTGTTATATAGTCGAGGTACGTGGATATGCAACCATCCACCTTTGGGATTTTTGCATTGGCTGAGCAGCCAGGGAAAGTGCCAGGTCTCCCTTTTGGTTCCTTAGCTTTGGATCCAGTGAGTCATATATGCATGTTGCATTGTCTTGTTTCCTGTACACCGTCCGTGACATTATAAGCTGCCAAAACCGTCTGAAGCATGGATCCGGTTTCACTTTTGGCTGAACGCCTTCAGGGTCTTTCATTGGAGGTAGCTGATCTCCGTAGGACTTTTTCTCAGCTTCAAGTGACCGGTTCAGCTGGCGTTCATGGAGTTTGTTCTGAGCCTAAGATCTCGCTCCCGGATACGTTTTCCGGGGGTAGTGAGAATTTCGTGCGTTTTAGAGAGGCTTGCAAACTCCATTTTCGCCTTCTTCCCCATTCCTCTGGTGATGAGGAACGGAGGGTGGGGATCATTATATCGCTGCTCAGGGGTAACGCTCAGTCCTGGGCCTTTTCGCTGCCGGAGGAGGCACGGCCCCTCCGTTCAGTGGATGAATTCTTTTTAGACCTGGGTCAAATATATGATGATCCGGATCGTATTGATCTGGCTGAGTCTAGACTACGTCTATTATGCCAGGGTAAACAATCCGCAGAGATATACTGCTCAGAATTTCGGAGATGGGCAGCTGATACTGGTTGGAATGATGCTGCACTCCGAAGTCAATTTTGCCATGGTCTTTCAGAGGGATTGAAAGATGGATTTGCCTTTCATGAGAGGCCTATCTCCTTGGACTGTGCTATGTCTCAGGCCGTTCGTATTGACAGGCGTCTTAGAGAGAGAGGAGAGATCTCTCCTTCCTGTCATACTAAGTCCCAGGACAGTGCAGCGGTCCCATTCTGTGCGCAGGGGTCTCAGTCGCTGTCAGCCCCTTCTGAGCAGGAGCCCATGCAGCTGGGGTTGATTGCTTCTGACAATAGAAGATTCAGCCCGCATGGGAGGGTTTGTTTTTGTTGTGGAGGTATAAATCATTTGGCAAATGTTTGTCCCTCTAGGAGATTCAGGCAGTTCTCTGGGAGTAATAAAGACACAAAGAGGAAAAAATCTTTAAAAAATGTTCCGTCTGTTACTATTGGCAGGGTTAAGGTGGAAATTGAAGGTTTTCTGTTTGCTTGTAGTTCCCGTTTTGTCCTGCCTGCTAGGGTGGCGCTAGAGAGCAAGAGCATTTTTTGAGAGATTTTTGTGGATAGTGGAGCAGCTGTCAATCTCATTGATAATCAATTTGCAATAACTCATGGTTTCCAGGTGTGCACTTTGGGAAAGGATATTCCTGTTTTTGCTATTGATTCCGCTCCACTTTCTCAGAAATCATTAAAGGGCATAGTTCACAATATCCGTTTAATTGTGAGTGATGCTCATGTTGAGGATGTGTCATGTTTCGTCCTTAGCGGTTTGCCTACTCCTCTAGTGTTGGGGCTACCCTGGCTCACTAAACATAACCCCACCATTGATTGGCAAGCGAGGCAAATAAATGGTTGGAGTGACTTTTGCAGAGAGAATTGCCTCACGACATTTGTTTCTGAGGTTGCTACTAAGACTGTACCATCTTTTCTCTCAGAATTTTCGGATGTCTTCTCTGAGAGTGGAGTTCAGGATTTGCCTCCGCACAGGGAGTACGATTGCCCTATTAATCTCATCCCAGGCGCCAAGCTGCCTAAATCTCGTTTATACAATCTTTCCCAACCTGAAAGGATCGCTATGTGTGCTTATATCTCTGAGAGTCTGAGAAAAGGACACATACGACCCTCGAAGTCACCTGTTGCCGCTGTTTTTTTCTTTGTTAAGAAAAAAGATGGTTCTTTAAGACCTTGTCTGGATTTCAGGGAGCTGAACAGTATCACTATTCGTGACCCTTATCCGCTTCCTCTGATCCCGGACCTGTTTAACCAGGTTGTTGGGGCTAAAGTATTTTCCAAATTAGATCTAAGAGGGGCATACAACCTGGTCAGGGTCAGAGAAGGAGACGAATGAAAGACGGCCTTCAATACCCCTGAGGGCCATTTTGAAAATTTGGTTATGCCTTTTGGTTTGATGAATGCCCCAGCCGTTTTTCAGCATTTCGTGAACAGCATTTTTTATCAGTTGATGGGAAAATTTGTATTAGTGTATTTGGATGACATTTTGATTTTTTCTCCTGATTTCAAAACTCATAAGGAACATTTACGTCAGGTCTTGCTCATCCTGCGGGAGAATAAATTATATGCGAAACTGGAAAAATGTGTGTTTGTGGTTCCAGAAATTCAATTTCTGGGGTTTCTTCTCTCCGCTTCTGGTTTTCGCATGGACCCCGAGAAGGTCCGCGCTGTGCTTGAGTGGGAGCTTCCTGAGAATCAGAAGGCGCTGATGCGTTTTTTGGGCTTTGCTAATTATTACAGGAAGTTTATTTTGAATTATTCCTCTATTGTTAAACCACTCACTGATATGACCAGAAAGGGGGTAGATTTTTCTTCTTGGTCGGTAGAGGCGCGTAAGGCCTTTTCTAACATCAAGGAGAGTTTTGCTTCCGCTCCCATCTTGGTAAAACCTGATATTTCTCTACCCTTCATAGTTGAGGTTGATGCTTCTGAGGTGGGTGTGGGTGCGGTCTTGTCTCAGGGTTCCTCTCCTGCCAAATGGCGACCGTGTGCCTTTTTCTCGAAAAAACTCTCCTCCGCAGAGAGAAATTACGATGTGGGAGATAGGGAATTGTTGGCCATCAAGTTGGCTTTTGAGGAATGGCGCCAATGGCTAGAGGGAGCCAGACACCCTATTACCGTGTTTACTGACCATAAAAATCTGGCCTACTTGGAGTCAGCCAAGCGTCTGAACCCGAGACAGGCCAGATTGTCTTTGTTCTTTTCAAGATTTAATTTTGTTGTCACGTTCCGCCCTGGGGTTAAGAATGTGAAGGCAGATGCCCTGTCACGTTGTTTTCCGGGAGGCGGGAATTTTGAAGACCCGGGTCCCATTTTGGCCGAAGGTGTGGTGGTCTCTGCTCTTTTTTAAGGAACAACCACGATACGGTCCTTGCTGGGCACCCGGGGGCAAGAGCCACACTGGATCTCATCGCTCGGAGATTCTGGTGGCCTGCGCTTCGTAAGTCGGTTGAGGGTTTTGTGGCAGCCTGCGAGACTTGCGCTCGTGCCAAAGTCCCTCATTCACGGCCATCAGGTCCTCTCCTTCCCTTACCCATCCCTTCCCGTCCTTGGACACATCTGTCCATGGACTTCATAACGCATGGATGTCAAACTCATGGCCCTCCAGATGTTGCAAAACTACAACTCCCATCATTCCCTGATAGCTGTAGTATGCCCAGGCATGATGGGAGTTGTAGTTTTGCAACAGCTGGAGGGCCACGAGTTTGACATCCCTGTCATAACGGACCTGCCTCGTTCCTTGGGGAAGACTGTGATTCTGGTGGTGGTGGACCGTTTTAGCAAAATGGTGCATTTCATCCCTTTTCCTGGTTTGCCCAATGCTAAGACGCTGGCGCAGGCATTTATTGATCACATTGTCAAATTGCACGGTATTCCTTCAGACATAGTCTCTGATAGGGGCACGCAGTTTGTTTCCAGATTCTGAAAGGCTTTCTGTTCTCGCTTGGGGGTTCGGTTGTCATTCTCTTCTGCTTTCCACCCGCAGTCGAATGGCCAGACGGAGCGCGTCAATCAGAATCTGGAGACATATCTGCGCTGTTTTGTGGCGGAGAATCAGGAGGAATGGTGTTCTTTTTTGTCCCTTGCTGAGTTTGCTTTAAATAACCGTCTTCAGGAGTCCTCTGATAAGTCACCATTTTTTGGTGCATATGGGTTTCATCCGCAGTTTGGGACTTTCTCGGGAGAGGGGTCTTCTGGTTTACCTGATGAGGACAGATTCTCCTCGTCCTTGTCATCTATTTGGCAAAAGATTCAGGATAATCTAAAGAGCATGAGTGAGAGATATAAGCGTGTGGCAGATAAGAGACGTGTGCTTGGTCCGGACCTGAATGTTGGTGATCTGGTGTGGTTGTCTACCAAGAATATCAAATTGAAGGTTCCCTCCTGGAAGTTGGGTCCTAGGTTTATTGGGCCTTACAAAATCCTGTCTGTCATCAATCCTGTTGCCTACCGTCTTGATCTTCCTCAGACTTGGAAGATCCATAATGTTTTTCATAAGTCCTTATTGAAACCTTATGTTCAACCCATTGTACCCTCGCCTTTGCCTCCTCCTCCGATTATGGTTGATGGGAATCTTGAATTTCAGGTCTCTAGGATTGTGGATTCTCGTCTTGTCCGCGGTTCTCTCCAGTACCTTGTTCATTGGGAGGGTTATGGTCTTGAGGAGAGGATGTGGGTCCCAGTGACGGACATTAAGGCCTCTCGTCTCATCAGGGCTTTCCATAGGTTCCATCCTGAGAAGGTGGGCTCTGAGTGTCCGGAGTCCACTCGTAGAGGGAGGGGTACTGTCACAACCAGACAGCTGAGAAGCTCTGACAGAAGCCTTTCAGAACCTCCTCCTTGAGTTTTCTTTGTTGTGGTGTTCAGTTCCTCATCTCGTTAGCCTCTCTCAGCTGTCATGTAGTTGGACTGATTGCATCCCTTTAAATTCCGCCCCATAATGCATTACTGGGCGGCTTATACTTCTTCCTGGAGTGTGTGTGCATGCTGATCCTATTTCCCAGTCTGCTACTAAGTTAAGTGCTGTACATTTATCTGTTATTTTCTGTTTGCTGGATCTCAGGTGACCCTGACTCCCTCCGTGTCTGGTGTAGGGAGCCGGTGGTCGTGTCCCCTCACTATTGTAGGGTGTTCAGGTGTTATATAGTCGAGGTACGTGGATATGCAACCATCCACCTTTAGGATTTTTACATAGGCTGAGCAGCCAGGGAAAGTGCCAGGTCTCGTGCAGGGGTCTCCCTTTTGGTTCCTTAGCTTTGGATCCAGTGAGTCATATATGCATGTTGCATTGTCTTGTTTCCTGTACACCGTCCGTGACACCAATCTGTTCTAGGAACAAATGCCTGAAGAGGGCCACACTTGTGTAGAAATTGTCCACATAAAGATGGTACCCCTTGCCAAATAAGGGTGACACCAAGTCCCAGACTGTCTTCCCACTGCTCCCCAGGTAGTCAGGGCAACCGACCGGCTCAAGGGTCTGATCTTTACCCTCATAGATCCGAAATTTGCGGGTATAGCCTGTGGCCCTTTCACAGAGCTTATACAATTTGACCCCATACCGGGCGTGCTTGCTTGGGATGTATTGTTTAAAGCCAAGGCGCCCGGTAAAATGTATAAGGGACTCGTCTACGCAGATGTTTTGCTCAGGGGTATACAAATCTGCAAATTTCTGGTTGAAGTGGTCTATGAGGGGCCGAATTTTGTGGAGCCGGTCAAAAGCTGGGTGGCCTCTGGGACGGGAGGTGGTGTTGTCGCTAAAATGCAGGAAATGCAGGATGGTCTCAAATCGTGTCCTGGACATAGCAGCAGAGAACATGGGCATGTGATGAATTGGGTTCGTGGACCAATATGACCGCAATTCATGCTTTTTGGTTAGACCCATATTGAGGAGAAGGCCCAGAAAAATTTTAATTTTGAAAACTTGGACTGGTTTCCACCGGAAAGGCTCGGCATAAAAGCTTCCCGGGGTTGGCGGATATAAATTGAGTGGCATACCGATTTGTTTCTTCCACGACTATGTCCAAGAGCTCCGCAGTCAAGAACAGCTCAAAAAAATCCCAGTGCCGAACCGATCTGAGCTATCTCAACCCGAACTCCAGACTGGGCGGTGAAAGGGGGAACTACAGGTGCGGCTGAAGTTGGGGACTGCTAATCAGGGTTTGCCAGCACCTCAGGGACTCTACGGGCCTGTCTGTGCGGTGGCTGCGACGGGGTAACTATTGCACGTGCCCCCGTACCAGTTTCAACTGCCCTTCTGGTGCTCGCCACTTCACCATGTTGTACGGCAGTGCTGGTACTAGGTCCAGGATGGGCTGCGCTGCTGGTGTATGCCTCACCACGTAATCCGACAGCGCCAGCCCCACTCTGCTGCCCTTGAAGCGGATCCTGTGCAACCTGTGGTCTAGCGACACGGGGCCGGGTACGCATGGTGCTATCAGGGACCTCAACCTCCTCGTCCGAACTTTGGGTCAGACTGCCACTGCTTTCTACAGGTTCATATTCTGACCCACTAGATTCATCAGATGAGGGTTCCCATTCCTCATCCGACTAGGTCAGAAGCCTGTAGGCCTCTTCAGAAGAATACCCCCTGTTTGACATTTGGACTACTAAATTTAGGGGTATTCCCTGAGACTACCCAAGAAAAAAATCAAGCCTGCCTTACAAATGGGAGGCTAGCGAAGTACCGTAGGCCGCTGCAATTGATAAAAAATATCAAAACTGAATTTTTTATCGCCGCAGCGCTTGTAAAGTGACTGTGCAGTGATAAAAAATATATATTTTTTGTCACTGCAGCGGGGCGGGCGAGGGTAAATGCACGTGTGGGCGACCGATCAGGCCTGATCGGGCAAACACTGCGTTTTGGGTGGAGGGTGAGCTAAGGTGACACTAATACTATTATAGATCTGACTGTGATCAGTTTTGATCACTTACAGATACTCTAAAAGTACAAAAGCTGATTAACGATACGCTAATTAGCGAATAAGTGACTGCGGTGCGGTGGGCTGGGCGCTAACCGATGCTAACTACCTAACCAAGGGGTCTAAACTATCCTAAAACCTATCAGTCAATACCAGTGGAAAAAAAAAAGTGACAGTTTACACTGATTACTTTTTTCCCTTTCACTAGGTGATTGACAGGGGCAAGAAGGGGTGATCAAGGGGTTAATTGGGGTGCTGGGGGGTGATCTGGGGCTAAGGTGTAGTGTTTGGTGCTACTCACTGTGATGCCTGCTCCTTTGCTGAGACCAACCGACGAAAAGGACCAGCAGAGGAGCAGGGAAGCCATTTAACACCTTATATTTATAAATATAAGGTGTTAGATGGCTTCTGATTTGAGATTTTGAAAATCGCCAGCCTGCCAGCCACGATCATTGGCTGGCAGGCTGGTGACGAAATTGTTCTTCAACTTTTGCCGGCCCGCAATGCGCATGCGCGGGCCGGCTCAGACCGAAATCTCGCATCTCGCGAGATGAAGCACGGATGCGTCCAGGAGAAATGAATCGACCGCCTCCAGGACGCATCCGTGCGTTAGGCGGTCCTGGGGTGGTTAAATTACACTCAAAGAATGATCATTTCTATTTTGGTCAGCCTCAGACTAGTGTGAAGGATCCTGGTGCAGAAACTGCAGAACTGCTGCTGGTTGCTTTCCCATAATCTCCAGGCTCCAGACAGAAAACGTATAGAAGGTATAAACAATTCAGATTTTAAGTCACTGGCCAACTAGCATTGTTGTGCCGGTTTGCATTGGCTGAGGTATGCTCAAGATTTAGGTTTGCACATTGTGGTGGAATCTAGTGGTAATCACTCTAAGGGCTCATGCACATGGCTGTAGCCCAGCCATTACGTGTATTGGGGACCGAAATTTGCAGTCCCCAATGCACGGGCAGCAACCGTGCGGTCTCTGCAGATAGATGCAGACCCATTCAACTTGAATGGGTCCGTGATCCCTCCGCACCACAAAAAAATAGGTAGCAGCCGCATCCTCTGCATGTTGATTGACAGGGCCAGGGAATGGGATCGTTCTCTGCTGGCCCTGTTTGAATTCAAAATCTCGCGCCTGCGCCGTTCCTGTCTTCAATCGGCGCAGGCGAACTGAGAGGCGGCCGCTCCATCCTCAATGCGCCTGCTCCGGGTGTAGATGTGATGTCATCGGCGCAGGCGCATTGAGGATGGAGTGGCCGAGCGAGCGGACGCCTCTCAGTGCGCCTGCGCCGATTGAAGACAGGTACGGCGCAGGCGCGAGATTTTGAATTCAAACAGGGCCAGCAGAGAACGATCCCGTTCCCTGGCCCTGTCAATCAACATGCAGAGGGGGTGTCTTTAGGATCGGAGGATGCGGCTGCTACCAGCAAGTAGCCGCCCTAGTTGCTGGTAGCAAGGTAATTAGCATATTTTAAAATTACTTTTTTAACAAATTCTACTGAACCGAAATTATTATTTAGCTTATGTATGCAGAAATCGCACTATAGGGATTATAAGTAAACCAAAAAAAAAAAACGGTTTAGTGGGGTGACAGAAGCCCTTTAAGGGCACACTAGATGACACAATATACACATGGAATATATAAAGTGGTCTGAGGTTACAGATACAGGCGACATAGGTACAACAGGGTTCAGCAGAGCAAAAGTCAGTTACCGGGTAGATGAAAGTTCAGTCACGTAGGGGGCGGTGATGTCAGCGGTTTCCAGGTCTCTTTAAACACATTTGCACGATGTGACCCCCTTTCAGAGAAAGACACTGCCTGCTGGCATGCATGGGCTTATGACCTGTAGCCGGCCGTTCTCCTCCTCGCCTATGGGTAGGGTCCACTCCTCCTTCTCTGGTGCTGGCAGAAAATGACCCATAAAACTCCTTAGGGCTCATAGCCCCAGACCAGAATGTCGCAGGAAGATGGTTTCGGGCCCAAATGATCTGCCTGGGTTCCGGCTACAACTAGAGTCCAAGCATGGTACCTTTATTTGGTTTCTGTGGGAAGATATGTATATCTCTCCTCCCGGGCATCCTAGCATCAAGCCAGGACCACGTGGATGTTTGGCTTTGCCCCAGAATCGCAAAAAGTTAACAGAATTATGCCTGGGATGGACGGACGATTCATAATTCCTTATGAAATGTAGGTGCCAACATGTCTGGGAGGTATCATTGATCCTGGGCAAGGGCTGAGACCTCCTGCTGGCGGGTTTTCCTGCAGGATTACCTTGCCTCCAAACTGCCTGGTTGAGGTGTGACTTTATCCATCTGAGGCCTCCTTGAAGCCTGGACCTTTCTCCCTTGCTAGCTGACAGCAGATGGCTGGGGGGTGAGAACATATAGTACATGTACACTGACTGTGTACATGCCAAAAGGTGAATCAAATGACAATCAGGGCAGCCAGTATGATAATCCATATTCCTCACACAACCCCTCTGCCCAAGCCTACTGTTAAAGACAGATTTGGGTGTATAAAATTATGTACAGCACTACAAAACATACAGAAGAATACAGCACGACATACCTATTACATCCAGTGATGTCTCCTCTGCTTTAGACGTTCTCTTTCCTCTTCTCCTTTCGGCCCAGACTGCCTTGATGTCACGAGGGTGTCAAGAGCCACGCCTGACTCCATTGTACCCGGGGGCAGGAGGTCGCAGCGGTTGGCTGCCAGCTCTATGTCAGATAGGGAAGTTTCCTTATTGTAGCTTTCTGGGTTTGCTTTACAAACCCTTTTGGCTCACTCAGGGATCCGTAGCTCCTTCTCTCAGCTGTTCCTTGTCCAGCACTCCCAATCCTCCTTATATTCCCCTCTCACACTTCTCTGGTTGCCAGATATAGAGCTTCCTGCCTGGACATCTATTCTGACCCACTGGAGCTGTGTTGCTGCGTTCTCTGAGTGTTGCCTTAGAACGCTACCCTCCGGATCCCTGTTGGACCTTTGTGGACAATTGTTGCCGTCCACCTGGGTGTTTGTGTTTGTCTGTCCTCTCCCTGGTGTTTCCCTCTTAGTGCAGTGGTGAGGACTAGCGATCCCACCGGCCCGTTCATTATCTAGGGCTCATTTCAGGGAAAGCCAGGGTTTAGGCACGTGATCGCCGCACGGGTGAGGAACCCGTCTAGGGACGTCAGGGCAGGCAGGTGCCAGCTGCAAGGTGAGTTAGGGGTCACCACCTTTCCCTCTCCCTTGGGCAGGGCTTTCCCTGTTTTCCTCCTTGTGTGTGTTGCCGGTCATTACATTATATCTGGCCCTTATGTTTGTGTAGGTAAAAAAAAAAAAAAAAAAAAAAAAAAAATATATTTTTTTACCTACTTAGAATCCAGTATGGATCCAATTGCTGCTCTGTCCGAACAATTTCATGGCCTGTCTTTGGAGGTGGCAGGATTGAAGGCGTCGGTCCTCCAGCAACAGCAGCAATTACAACAGACCGCAAGCCCAGCGGTTGCTACTGGTAACCAGGTTGTTGCGGAACCCAAGGTCCCTCTCCCTGACAGATTTTCTGGGGGAAGGGACAAGTTTTTGACGTTCCGTGAGGCCTGTAAACTATACTTTAAACTGCGTCCTTACTCCTCTGGTAATGAAGAACAGCGGGTGGGTGTTGTTATTTCCCTGCTGCAGGGGGACCCGCAGTCCTGGGCGTTCTCTTTACCTACTGATTCCCAGGCTCTTCGGTCAGTGGATGAGTTTTTTGGGGCCTTGGGTCTCATATATGACGACCCTGACCGAGTCGCACTGGCTGAATCAAAATTACGGAGACTCCTACAAGGAGAGCGGCCGGTAGAGGAGTATTGCTCTGACTTCCGTAGGTGGGCTACGGATACCCAATGGAACGACCCGGCTCTCAGGAGTCAGTTCTGCTCTGGGTTATCCGAAAGGGTTAAGGATGCGCTTGCATTGTATGAGACCCCCTTTTCCCTTGATGCAGTTATGTCCCTTTCTATCCGCATAGATAGACGCCTTAGGGACAGGTTGAAAAAACCGGAGCCATTGGTAACCCCTCCCAAGCAGCAGTTAGTCTGTACGGACTTAGACGAGCCTATGCAGCTAGGAGGAACTACTCGTCAGGTCCGTCCTCCTGAGGTTCGCCGTAGGCGTGGGGGTTGTTTTTTTTGTGGGGAGAGGGGTCATTTCATTAACGTCTGTCCTTCTTTCCTCAGAAACAAAAAAAACGTCGGAAAACTACTAACCCCAGGCTGTGTGGAGGATGTCAGCCGGGGGGTATACGTTTCCTCCATACGTACATCGCAATTTGTGTTGCCAGCGGTTATTGTTTTTGGTGATAAGACAGAGACTGTTTCTTTCTTTCTAGACAGTGGAGCAGGGGTACATTTGATAGATGCCCATTTTGCCCGCACTATGGGTTTGTCTCTCTGTACGTTACAGAGACCTATTCCCATATTTGCTATAGATTCTGCTCCTCTGTCTCAGAGAAACCTCACCCACATCGTTCATAATTTACACCTTCGGGTAGGGGACCACCATAACGAGATGCTCTCATGTTATGTTCTGGAGGGGCTTCCCACTCCGGTGGTGCTGGGCCTTCCCTGGTTGGTAGCGCACAATCCAGTGGTGGATTGGCAGGCCAGGGAGATATTGGAGTGGAGTGAGCAGTGCAGAGAAAATTGCTTAAATAGCAATTGCTTAGTCGCCTCCATAACTACCCTACCTACATTTGTTTCGGACTTTGAGGACGTTTTTTCTGAAAAGGGTTGTCAGAAGTTACCACCTCATCGTCCTTATGATTGCCCGGTTAACCTTATTCCCGGCGCAAAATTACCCAAGACCAGGTTATATAATCTTTCAGGTCCAGAGAGACAAGCCATGAAGGATTATATCTCCGAGAGTTTGGCTAAGGGACACATCAGACCCTCTTCTTCACCCGTGGCTGCAGGGTTTTTCTTTGTTAAAAAGAAAGATGGGGGCCTGCGTCCTTGCCTAGATTTTCGTGAATTAAATCGGATAACCATCCGAGACCCATACCCTCTTCCTCTCATTCCTGACCTGTTTAACCAGATTGCGGGTGCTAGGTGGTTCTCCAAACGCGATCTTAGGGGGGCCTACAATCTGATTCGTACTAAAGAGGGGGATGAGTGGAAAACAGCTTTTAACACCCCTGAGGGGCATTATGAAAATCTAGTTATGCCTTTCGGCCTGACCAATGCTCCTGCCGTCTTTCAACATTTCGTTAATGACATTTTTAGTCATCTAATCGGCAGGTTTATGGTAATATACCTAGATGATATCTTAATTTATTCGTCTGATCTGAAAACACATGAGGAGCATGTCAGACAAGTACTACAGGTCCTACGGACGAATGAATTATATGCTAAAATTGAAAAATGTGTTTTTGCCGTTTAGGAGATACAATTCCTAGGTTATTATTTATCTGCGTCAGGTTTCCGTATGGATCCTAGGAAGGTCCAGGCAATTTGGGATTGGGATCTTCCTGAGAACCTCAAAGCACTACAACGGTTCTTGGGCTTCGCGAATTTATATAGGAAATTCATTAAAAATTATTCGGTGATCGTAAAACCCCTTACTGACATGACTAGGAAGGGGACTGATTTTTCTAAATGGTCTGACGCCGCTAAAGTTGCTTTTTCCTCTCTAAAAGAGAGGTTTACCTCAGCACCTGTACTAGTCCAACCTGATGTCTCTCAGCCTTTTATTGTTGAAGTCGATGCATCAGAGGTGGGAGTGGGGGCTGTGCTGTCTCAGGGTCCGTCTCCTGGCAAATGGCGTCCTTGTGCTTTCTTTTCTAAAAAACTATCTGCAGCAGAACAGAACTACGATATTGGCAATAGGGAACTGTTAGCTATTAAACTTGCGTTTGAGGAGTGGCGTCACTTTTTAGAGGGGGCAGTCCACCCCGTCACTGTGTTTACGGACCACAAAAATCTGCTGTACCTCGAATCAGCTAAGCGTCTCACCCCTAGACAGGCTAGGTGGTCGCTATTTTTTACCAGGTTTAACTTTGTGATTACCTATCGTCCTGGGGTAAAGAATACCAAGGCTGATGCACTATCTCGTTGTTTCCCTGGAGAGGGTAATGTGAGTGATCCGGTACCCATTCTACAAAGAGGAGTGGTTGTCTCTGCGGTACACTCTGCTTTGGAGGGGAGGGTGTTAGAGGCCCAGGGGGACGCCCCGGCCTCTTGCCCCTCAGAGAAATTGTTTGTACCGTTGAACCTACGTCTCGAATTATTAAAGGAACATCATAATTCGGCACTTGCTGGGCACCCGGGTAGTAAAGCAACCTTAGAGCTATTGTCTCGTCGTTTTTGGTGGCCAAGGTTGCGTCAGGATGTATTGGATTTTGTGTCTTCTTGTTCTACCTGTGCGCGCGCAAAAGTTTCACATACACGTCCTGCAGGGTCTCTATTACCACTCGTCATTCCCAATAGACCATGGACACATCTGTCTATGGATTTTATCACTGACTTACCTTTGTCTGCGGGTAAAACAGTGATTTTGGTAGTAGTGGACAGGTTTAGCAAAATGGCACACTTTATTGCGTTACCCGCACTACCTAATGCTAAAACTCTTGCTCAGGTATTCGTCAGTGAGATCGTGAAGCTTCACGGGGTCCCCTCCGATGTTGTTTCGGATCGGGGAACCCAGTTTATTTCTAAATTTTGGAAAGCTTTTTGTTCCCGTTTGGGGGTTCACTTGTCCTTTTCCTCAGCTTTCCATCCTCAGTCGAATGGACAGACTGAGCGTACCAACCAAAACCTGGAGACATATCTAAGATGTTTTGTGTCTGAAAACCAAGAGTTGTGGTCGTCATATTTACCGTTAGCTGAGTTTGCCATAAATAATCGCCGTCAGGAATCCACTGGCAAGTCACCTTTTCTTGGTGCGTATGGTTTTCATCCCCAATTCTGTACTTTCAAAGAGGGGGGGGGTCTTCTGGGGTTCCCGAAGAGGAACGGTTTTCGTCATCTCTTTCATCAGTATGGCAGAAGGTGCAAGCTAACTTGAAAAATATGGGAGGTAAATACAAATGCATGGCTGATAAGAGACTGTCGCCAGGTCCGGACCTAGGAGTGAATGACTATGTGTGGTTGTCTACTAGGAATATCAAGTTGAAGGTTCCCTCTTGGAAACTGGGTCCTAGGTTTATTGGTCCTTACAAGATTGTAGCCATCATCAACCCCGTGGCTTTTCGCCTGGAGTTACCTCAGACTTTTAAAATCCATAATGTCTTTCATAAGTCGTTACTCAAAAAATATGTTCCACCTCTAGAACTGTCACCGCTGCCACCCCCTCCTGTTGTCGTGGATGGTAGTTTGGAATTTCTGATATCCAAAATTGTTAATTCTCGTCGGGTCCGCCGCTCTCTCCAATATCTGGTGCACTGGAGAGGTTACGGTCCCGAGGAAAGAATGTGGGTTCCTGCGTCTGAGGTAAACGCCGACAGGCTAGTCCGGATTTTTCATGCCTCTCATCCTGAGAGACCTGGTCCTGAGTGTCCGGAGGCCCCTCGTAGAGAGGGGGGTACTGTCACGAGGGTGTCAAGAGCCACGCCTGACTCCGTTGTACCCGGGGGCAGGAGGTCGCAGCGGTTGGCTGCACGCTCTATGTCAGATAGGGAAGTTTCCTTATTGTAGCTTTCTGGGTTTGCTTTACAAACCCTTTTGGCTCACTCAGGGATCCGTAGCTCCTTCTCTCAGCTGTTCCTTGTCCAGCACTCCCAATCCTCCTTATATTCCCCTCTCACACTTCTCTGGTTGCCAGATATAGAGCTTCCTGCCTGGACATCTATTCTGACCCACTGGAGCTGTGTTGCTGCGTTCTCTGAGTGTTGCCTTAGAACGCTACCCTCCGGATCCCTGTTGGACCTTTGTGGACAATTGTTGCCGTCCACCTGGGTGTTTGTGTTTGTCTGTCCTCTCCCTGGTGTTTCCCTCTTAGTGCAGTGGTGAGGACTAGCGATCCCACCGGCCCGTTCATTATCTAGGGCTCATTTCAGGGAAAGCCAGGGTTTAGGCACGTGATCGCCGCACGGGTGAGGAACCCGTCTAGGGACGTCAGGGCAGGCAGGTGCCAGCTGCAAGGTGAGTTAGGGGTCACCACCTTTCCCTCTCCCTTGGGCAGGGCTTTCCCTGTTTTCCTCCTTGTGTGTGTTGCCGGTCATTACACTTGATGACTTTTTTCAGCCGTGTCTCTCTCTCAGATTTTGGCACACAGACTTAGGTTCCTCACTTTTTCATCACACCTTCCCCTGCTGCTACCCCCATATACTGTGCTCCCCAATGCCCCCAAATACTATACTGAAAACATAATAGTGCCATACAGACTGCTCTCAATAGTAATAGTGCCCCCCGCAGTACCTCCAATAGCAATAATGCTCTCCAAGAGTGTCCCAATTAATAGCAATGCCCTCCACATTGTACCCAATAATTGTGCCCCTACGGTACCTCCAATGGTAAAACTTCTCCCTGTAGTTCTCCAGGCCTCCTATAGTGCTTCCAGCAGTAACAAGGCTAGTCTGTAAGGCACCCCTATAGAACCCCCAGTAGTAATAATGACTTATAAAGCCACTCTTAGTGCCTCCAGTATTTATAATGCCCACTTGCAGTTACAACCCCCTGTAGTGCCCTCTGTATTGTAATGCCTCCGTTAGTGTCCCCTGTATTATAATTCCCCTCCTGTAGCGCTCCAGCTATTAGTGCTCCAGCAGCCTGCATTGCGCAACACCCCCCCCCCCCCCCCAAGTAGTGCTTCAGCAACCTGTAATGCCCCCTCTAGTGATTCAGCCTATAATACCTTCCTGTAGTGCTTCAGACTATAATGTGTCTCTCCAGCCAGTAAAGTTTTGTACAAAATGCATTTGCCAAGCATCTCACTTTATAAATAAGCGTAGTATTAGCACTGTTATATTTTTTGTGACTATGGCATTACTGTACTTTATCTGTTTTGCAGAGTGCTGTTGCATTGTCATTTTTCTTTATGCTTTCAGCCACGGCGGCGTGCACCTGCACATTGGGATGTGCTGACTAACCCCCTTTGCTCTGCAAAAAAACAAGCCAAGCCACAGCTCAGCTCCGTAGATGAAAAGATAAAAAAAAGTTATGACTGTCAGATTATGAGGATGCAAATAATTTTATTTTTTTTTTTTAAAGTAGTAGTAAAACATAATAAAAACTATATGAATTTGGTATTGCTGCAATTGTACTAACCCGCAGAATAAGGTCGTGTAATTTTTAGCGTACAGTGAATGTAAAAAAACAACAACCCATGACAACCATGAAATGTGTTTTTTTTTTTTCAATTTCACCCCACAAAAAAATTACTCCAGGACAGATCTTAAAAATATCATTGTGTACCTTTCAGTGATATTTTACTTGCTGAAAGTGTCCATCAAAATGTCATTTTATTTAAAGGGAACCTGTCACCTGGATTTTGGGTATAGAGCCGAGGACATGGGTTGCTAGATTGCCGCTAGCACATCCAAAATACCCAGTCCCCATAGCTCTGTGTGCTTTTGTGTAAAAAACAAAAACAAAAAAAAACTATTTGATACATATGCAAATTAACCTGAGATGAGTCCTGTCCCTGACTCATCTCACGTACAGGACACAACTCAGGTTAATTTGCATATGTATCAAATAGTTTTTTTTTACACAATAAAAGCACATAGAGCTATGGGGACTGGGTATTGCGGATGTGCTAGCGGCGATCTAGAGACTCATGTCCTCAGCTCTATACACAAAACCCGGTGACATGTTCCCTTTAATGTGTGCACCATTTTAACCTTCTCAGGACCGCCGTACGCAGGATTGCGTCCTGGCGGCGGCCCTGCTCTTCTGGGTGGACGCATATACGCGTCCTCCCACGATAGCCGAGATTTCCTGTGAACGCGCGCACACAGGAACGGAAGGTAAGCGAGTGGATCTCCAGCCTGCCAGCGGCGATCGTTCGCTGGCAGGCTGGAGATGTGATTTTTTTTAACCCCTAACAGGTATATTAGACGCTGTTTTGATAACAGCGTTTAATATACCTGCTACCTGGTCCTCTGGTGGTCCCTTTTGCTTGGATCGACCACCAGAGGACACAGGTAGCTCAGTAAAGTAGCACCAAACACCACACCACTACACTACACCCCCCTGTCACTTATTAACCCCTTATGAACCACTGATCACCCATGATCACCCCATATAGACTCCCTGATCACCCCCCTGTCATTGATCACCCCCCTGTAAGGCTCCATTCAGACGTCCGTATGATTTTTACGGATCCACGGATAGGATCCGCAAAACACATACGGACGTCTGAATGGAGCCTTACAGGGGGGTGATCAATGACAGGCAGTATAACTACCCCACAAGTGACCCCATTTTGGAAAGAAGACACCCCAAGGCGAGTTCCTAGAATTTTTTATTTTTTGTCACAAGTTAGCGGAAAATGATGATTTTTTCTTTATTTATTTTTTCTTACAAAGTCTCATTCCACTAACTTGTGACAAAAAATAAAAAATTCTAGGAACTCGCCATGCCCCTCACGGAATACCCTGGGGTGTCTTCTTTCCAAAATGGGGTCACTTGTGGGGTAGTTATACTGCCCTGGCATTTTAGGGGCCCATATGCGTGAGAAGTAGTTTGCAATCAAAATCTGTAAAAAATGACCGGTGAAATCCGAAAGGTGCTCTTTGGAATGTGTGCCCCTTTGCCCACCTAGGCTGCAAAAAAGTGTCACACATCTGGTATCGCCGTACTCAGGAGAAGTTGGGGAATGTGTTTTGGGGTGTCATTTTACATATACCCATGCTGGGTAAGATAAATATCTTGGTCAAATGCCAACTTTGTATAAAAAAATGGGAAATGTTGTCTTTTGCCAAGATATTATGTATATGTAAAATGACACCCCAAAACACATTCCCCAACTTCTCCCGAGTACGGCGATACCAGATGTGTGACACTTTTTTGCAGCCTAGGAGGGCAAAGGGGCACACATTCCAAAGAGCACCTTTCGGATTTCACCGGTCATTTTTTACAGATTTTGATTGCAAACTACTTCTCACGCATATGGGCCCCTAAAATGCCAGGGCAGTATAACTACCCCACAAGTGACCCCATTTTGGAAAGAAGACCCCTCAGGGTATTCCGTGAGGGGCATGGCGAGTTCCTAGAATTTTTTATTTTTTGTCACAAGTTAGTGAAATATGAGACTTTGTAAGAAAAAAATAAAAAATAAAATAAATCATCATTTTCCGCTAACTTGTGACAAAAGTTCTATGAACTCACTATGCCCATCAGTGAATACCTTAGGGTGTCTACTTTCCGAAATGGGGTCATTTGTGGGGTGTTTGTACTGTCTGGGCATTGTAGAACCTCAGGAAACATGACAGGTGCTCAGAAAGTCAGAGCTGTTTCAAAAAGCGGAAATTCACATTTTTTGTACCATAGTTTGTAAACGCTATAACTTTTACCCAAACCATTTTTTTTTACCCAAACATTTTTTTTTATTAAAGACATGTAGAATAATAAATTTAGTGAAAAATGTATATATGGATGTCGTTTTTTTTGCAAAATTTTACAACTGAAAGTGAAAAATGTCATTTGTTTGCAAAAAAATTGTTACATTTCGATTAATACCAAAAAAGTTAAAATGTCAGCAGCAATGAAATACCACCAAATGAAAGCTATATTAGTGAGAAGAAAAGGAGGTAAAATTCATTTGGGTGGTAAGTTGCATGACCGAGCAATAAACGGTGAAAATAGTGTAGTGCAGAAGTGTAAAAAGTGGCCTGGTCATTAAGGGTGTTTCAGCTAGGGGGGCTGAGGTGGTTAAAGCGGATTGTTTCTAGTGGTGATCAGCGGTATTGTGAGTACAGCTCTGCTATATATAATACAGGCTGTCATTTAGGATCAATATAAAATTAGTTAGTACACTGGATTTACAAATTCAGGTCCTTTGCGGTTTCTTTTTTAGTTTTGAGAGGACTGTATTGTGAGTGTTGAGCCGCCTGAATAAGTTGCCGTTTTGCAGATCAAGCTCTAAGTGGGTCATTTATCAAACTGGTGTAAAGTAGAACTGGCTTAGTTGCCTATATCAACCAATCAGATTCCACCTTTCTTTTTTCACAGTTTATTTGGAAGATGAAAGTTGGACTCTGGTTGCTATGGGCAACTAAGCCAGTTCTACTTTACACCAGTTTGATAAATGACTCCCTAAAGTCTCTCTTTGTCCATCTGGCATGCCATGAGATTTTGGCAATTTTTTTTCTTTCCTGAGGGGAAATACAGCTGTTTAGTGACATATATGCCTCTCAAGAAAACAACAGATTTTATTGTTAAGGGGGACGGACGTGGGGGGGGGGGGGGATCACAAGAACAATGAAATATGTTGTACTTCGAAAACCACATGTTGAAAAGGGAACATCTGTTGTAGCAGGATCCATACACATGGCTGGGCCCCTTAGTCAGCAATAAGCCTGAGCGTGGAGGAAATAACTTGCACAGAGCATCTGGAGCCTGGGTGTCAGACCTGTACATGTCCCTCAGAAAGTAAGAAGGAAAATGGCAGGACAACTGATTTTGATGATACATACTGGATTCAATACACAGCACGATCCTTGGAAAGCGATCGTGTGCGATGAAACTAATGGGGGGCAACAATCAAATTATAAGTATTGCCAAAACCTCAGTTCAGCAAGCAGACATGTTAGGACTAATGCACCTGGCAACTGAATGTGCATGGACTACAATACAGATCTTCAGGGTGGTCACAAACTACTCCGAATAATTCTTTAGAAGCAATCTGGTAACTTTTTTTTATTACACACTAACTAACTACAAGTTAAGTAAGGCTACATTCGCAGGACCGTATCCGTTTTTGAATCATCAGAATGTCCTTCTTTACGATAGAAATGCATATTCTTGTCTGCAAAAACGGATAATTGGCCCCACTGAAATAAATGCGTCTGCATTTTGCAGACAGAAAAATACGGTTGTGTGAATGTAGCCTTAGGCTACATGCACACAACCATATGTTTTGCAGTCCGCAAATAAATCCCCAAATCCGTATGTCATTTTTTTCTTTTGCGGATCCATTGTAACAATGCTTAAAACGGACAAGAATAGGACATGTTCTATTTTTTTTGCGGGGCTACAGTACAGACATACTGATGCGGACAGCACACTGTGTTGAAATGAATAGGTCCGCATCCTATCCGCAAAAAAAACGGAACGGAACGGACACTGAAACAAACAACGTTCGTGTGCATGTAGCCTTATACTGTTAATTTTTATTAAATGTGCACGAGGCATTCTCTGTAAAGTGCAAAATGTTCCTGTAGAGATTTCCAGTTATCCAACCCACCCCCGAAGGAGGCCAAACTCTTCATATGCTTCTCAGCATTTATTTTAGTGATCTACAGCTGTCTTCTCTAGCCACTAAGCTCTGGAGATTCCGATTTCTCACTTTCTAAACATCTTTAACCAGTTCAAGACTGGACAATTTAACCCCTTCCTGACTTTTTTTTTTAGTTAGTAATGTCTCTGCAATTCATATCTTTTTTCCTGTTTAGTTATGTAAATAGCCTTTGCACCTTTTTTCGGTAATATATAGGCCATTATTTTTGTGTTATTTTTAATTTTATTATTTTTCATGTTTGTACCTGGGAAAATTGAAAAATTGTCTGTTTTTAACTAAATTTTATTTTTACTAGCACAAAGTGCAACAAATTTATATATATATATATATATATATTTTATTTTTTTAAAGTAATATCTCCTTTCCCTAATGGTTGTTTTGCTATAAGGGATGTGTGGGTTATAAGGTTGTCTGGGGGTGGGGCTAGAGGTTGCAGTGTTTATTTTTTTATCTTATTTAATACTTTTTTATTGCCGATTTCTCTTATAACTGGACCTGAGGTTTTGCAATGCTGCAAAGCCTCACTGCAGCGCTGATCTGGGTCACTAAGACCCGACATTTCGTCAGGTCCTGCCTTCTCTATGTGGAGCCCTGCTGTCACTGATATTGGGTTCCTTGCTGCTGTAGCTGTGTGGTTGGCATGTAGCTGCTAACTCTGTAAGAACATTCAGGAATATCCTTGCACAGATAAGAATGGACCAGTCAAACATTTATAGTCAATGGGCGATCTGGAAGTGGTTAAAAAGTTAATAAATGGAGTTTAATAAAGGATGACAAAAACAATCCTCACGCACACAAGGTGAAATGACTGCATTGAGTCCTTCAGACTTGACCACACTATACCCAATCAATACTTTTGTCCCAGTATCAGATTTCCATTTTTTCAATACTGGGCTGCGCTGCGAATAAAGAGGGCGGAGGGGGGGCAGGTGCACTGCGCCACCAATGATCCAGACACATGAAAGGTCGTCTTTAACTTTTAATACAGGAGGCAGGTCCCGACATCCTGCCTCTGACAGGGAGCTGCAATCAGCGGCAGTTAAGCCCTCAGGTGCGGCACCTGAGGGGTTAACTGCCGCTGATCTGCTGCTGGCACCCGCTTTCTGTATTAAAGGTTAATTTTCATTGGTGGCGCAGTGCGCACCCCCCTAGTATTAAACTCATTGGTGGCAGTGGTCACAGAGTCCCCTCTCCTCTCCTCCTCTCCTGATTGGTGGTGCAGTGTCAGCCCCTGATCGAAGCCCCAGCAGTGTAATCCTGGGGCTCCGATCGGTTACCATGGCAGCCAGGATGCTACTTAAGCCCTGGCTGCCATAGTGAGCTCCCTGCTGCTGTATGCACTATGCACAAGGGCAGCAGGGACAGCGTAAAGTCCTATTCACCCTAATATAGCTCTATCAGGGTGACTAGGACAAGGGATGAAAAGATCCCAGGTTCTAGCCCCTAAGGGGGGAAAAGTTATTAACTTAAAAAAACACACCAAAATTTTAACCCCTTAAGGACTTGGGGCGTACCGGTACGCCCTATTTCCAGAGTCCTTAAGGACTCAGGGTGTACCGCTACGTCCTAAGTCTAAATCGCGATTGCGGCGCGGTGGGGGTTAATCGCAACAGGATGTCCGCTGAAATCATTCAGCGGGCATCCTGTAACAATGCGGGGGAAGGGGGGGTGAAAAACTGTTAGGAGGAGATAACCGCTATACCCCTCCTGCAGACACTGAGCGAATCAGTTTGTATGCAAGCAGTAGGAGCAGCCAGGAAAAGCCAATAGAAAGCAGACAGTAAGAAACAGATAGAACTTGAGATGGGTCAGAACTATGAACATGTGGGATCCATCAATAAAAAACAGCAGAATAACTGGGTTGGAGCTGTGTCCCCCAATGAAGAGAGAGCATAGCCTGAAAAATCAAAGTGCGCTGCTTGGAGGCACATGCATCCAAGTAAAGGTGGGTGCAAGGCTGGCAAAAATAAATAAATGAATGAGTATGTATTTTCCAAAAGCCTGGAAATTAATAACTTGGACCATTCGAGGCTAAGAGGAAAAACCCTCAACACTGGTGGTCCCAGGGAATCCCGTCAAGGAACCAGTTGACAGAGGTGGAAAAATACCAGTCAGGGTGATTTTAAACACCCAAAGGCCCCTTTCACACGGGCGTTGCGGGAAACTGTGCGGGTGCGTTGCGGGAACACACGCGATTTTTCAGCGCGAGTGCAAAACATTGTCATGCGTTTTGCACTCGTGTGAGAAAAATCGCGCGTGTTTGGTACCCAAACCTGAACTTCTTCACAGAAGTTCAGGCTTAGGATCGGTGTTGTGTAGATTGTATTATTTTCCCTTATAACATGGTTATAAGGGAAAATAATAGCATTCTGAATACAGAATGCATAGTAAAATTGCGCTGGAAGGGTTACATTTTTTTTTTTTAATGTAATTCACCTTAGTCCACTTGATTGCGAAGCCCGGCATCTCCTTGTGTCTCCTTTGTTGAATAGGACCTGGGGTGAGCATTAAATACATGAACAGGACCTGTGATGACGTCACTCCGGTCATCACATGATCTTTTACCATGGTGATGGATCATGTGATGACTGTGACGTCACCAAAGGTCCTTGTTACTGCACAAAGCTCAGATGAACACAGAAGGAGATGCCGGGCTACGCGAGCAAGTGGATTAAGGTGAGTTAAATTTTAATTTTTTTTAACCCTTCCAGCGCAATTGTACTATGCATTCTGTATTCAGAATGCTATTATTTCCCCTTATAACCATGTTATAAGGGAAAATAATAATGATCGGGTCTCCATTCCGATCGTCTCCTAGCAACCGTGCGTGAAAATCGCACCGCATCCGCACTTGCTTGCGGATGCCTGCGATTTTCACGCAACCCCATTCACTTCTATGGGGCCTGCGTTGCGTGGATTATCGCACCGCAACGCACAAAGGAGCATGCTGCGATTTTCACGCAACGCATAAGTGATGCGTGAAAATTACCGCTCATGTGAACAGCCCCATAGAAATGAATGGGTCGTTCAACTCACGCATCGCATCCGCGCGGAATACTCGCCCGTGTGAAAGGGGCCAAAAAGCTTGGTGAGATATGAAGTAATCTCTGGGCACCTGACAGAGGAGCAACTCAGCAACTGTCAGACAAGGCCATCTACAAAAAATAGTGAGAAAAAGTGCAGAATACATTATTTGAATCCAGAAATGGAATCTAGTAACTCCCTTGTAATAAGGTTTCACCCTGAGAAGATGCATACTGAGGTAAGGTTGGGGAGAAGAGGTAGGCCTGGAGTCTTGTGATGCGCTGGTCGCCAGTATAAGGTAGACTCAGCCGAAGAAATAGATATTGCCCAAACCTTCTCTGAGGAGTGAAATGGGAACAGAATGTGCTTGCATGACATTGTTGGAACACAGCGGTAACGTATCAAGTATGCTGAAGCAACAGCATAGTCATTACTTCTTAGAAGGTGATGATATGGCTTTAAAAGGTAACAGAAAAAGAAGAGTAGCAAGAGCAGGAACATACTAACCCTCACCTTTGTTGCCATGGAGGAAACAGTGACTAGCATGGTAGCGGTGACCATACAATGTAAGGGGGATAGCAGTGTTCTGGGGGCTGTAACAATAGGGCACTAACGTCAGATGTTATGTAACTAAAAACAAGACCTAATGAATGCTAGTATCCAGACGTTGCAGTAGCAACGCCACTAGCACCCTATCACTCTGTCTACAGGATGTGGCAATGCAAAGACAAAAGCAGAAGCCATGAACATGTAGCCATGCCTTAAGTAGCATCCAGATCAGCACAATAAAGGAGCAGGCTATCTGGAGCACATAACCATTATGAAGCCATGTTTGAGACAGCGGCTAGTTGTAGTACCATGTACCTATGGAAGGTAGAAACGCAGGCAACTGTACTGCATAATGGAGAGGGCAACAGCGCTGTCTATTGCACATCAGAGTGTGTGCACGCTCGACAGGAAAAGCATTCAGTGATGGCACCATTAATGCACCTATGGAGACTGCGAAACAACACATTCACTTCAGAACTGCACATGCACGACTACAGTTTTCAGCGATGGCCACTAGGGTTGTTTGGATACCAAAATTTTGATTCTGTTTCGAAAGCATTTAAAAAAATTATTGCGATACTAGATACCACGCGAAAAAAAATACCCAAAAAGCTGTGTGCATTCTGCATTTTATGGAACGTCCGGCCCATAATTGAACAGTCCTAGCCTATTTTTTGAGGGGGGGCAAGGTGACAAAAAATATATATAATTGCGAATCATGCGTTTTTTTTTTTCTGTTATGGTGTTCACCACTTAGTAGTTTTTTCTTACATTTTAATAGTTTGGACTTTTTAGACGTGGCGATATTCAATATGTTTATTTATTTATATATTTTATATAGATTAGATCTCTATTAGAGTTTTTTCGGACTTTATACTGTCCCTGCTGCCCTGTGCATAAGGGTCCATTCACACGTCCGTGTGTTTTGCAGATCCACGGATCCGTTCTGCATTTTGCAGACCGCACATCACCGGCATTCTCATAGAAAATGCCTTTTCTTGCCTGCAATTGCGTACAATAGGACATGTTCTAATTTTTTCGGGATCGGAAGTGCGGATCCGCAATTCCGGATCCGGGCAGCACATCATGCTGCCTCATAGAAATGAATAGGTCTGCAATTCTGTTCCGCAAAATGCGGAACGAAATTGCGGACGTGTGAATGGACCCTAATGCACACAGCAGCAGGGAGCTTACCATGGTAACCGATCGGAGGCCCAGGATTACACTGCTAGGGCTCCGATAACAAGCTGCCACTGTCATCAATGAAGAGGGTACCCTGTGGCTACTGCCACCAATGACTTTAGTACGTGTGTGTGTGTGTGTGTGTGTGGGGCGCACCAATAAATTTGATACTCACAATGATCATTAACCTTTAAATCAAATACAGGAGGCGGGGGCCGGCCCGCCTTCCTGCATCTGTATTAAAGGTTAATTATCATTGGAGGCACAGTGCGCCCCCCCCAAGTATCAAATTTATTGGTGGCGCCCACCCTCCCCACACACAGGCACCTGTTATGCTGGCTGATTGACTCTGGGGAAGAATACTCATTTTCTGAGACAGCACAGCAGTGTATTCCCTTCCCCGTCCCGCCTCCTGCTTTAATTAACCACTTCAACCCCGCTAGCTGAAAACCCCCTTAATGACCAGGCCACTTTTTACACTTCTGCACTACACTACTTTCACCGTTTATTGCTCGGTCATGCAACTTACCACCCAAATGAATTTTACCTCCTTTTCTTCTCACTAATAGAGCTTTCATTTGGTGGTATTTCATTGCTGCTGACATTTTTACTTTTTTGGTTATTAATCGAAATTTAACGATTTTTTTTGGCAAAAAATGACATTTTTCAGTTGTAAAATTTAGTAAAAAAAAAAAACGACATCCATATATAAATTTTTCGATAAATTTATTGTTCTACATGTCTTTGATAAAAAAAATGGTTTGGGTAAAAGTTATAGCATTTACAAACTATGGTACAAAAATGTGAATTTCCGCTTTTTGAAGCAGCTCTGACTTTCTGAGCACCTGTCATGTTTCCTGAGGTTCTACAATGCCCAGACAGTAGAAAAACCCCACAAATGACCCCATTTCGGAAAGTAGACACCCTAAGGTATTCGCTGATGGGCATAGTGAGTTCATAGAACTTTTGACAAAAAATAAAAACTTCCATGAACTCACTATGCCCATCACTATGCCCATCAGCATGGGTATATGTAAAATGACACCCCAAAACACATTGCCCAACTTCTCCTGAGTACGGCGATACCAGATGTGTGACACTTTTCTGCAGCCTAGGTGGGCAAAGGGGCACACATTCCAAAGAGCACCTTTCGGATTTCACCAGTCATTTTTTACAGATTTTGATTTCAAACTACTTCGCACACATTAGGGCCCCTAAATTGCCAGGGCAGTATAACTACCCCACAAGTGACCCCATTTTGGAAAGAAGACACCCCAAGGTATTCCGTGAGGGGCATGGCGAGTTCCTAGAATTTTTAATTTTTTGTCACAAGTTAGTAGAATATCAGACTTTGTTAGAAAAAATAAATAAAAAATAAAATAGAAATCATCATTTTCCGCTAACTTGTGACAAAAAACAAAACAAAACTAGGAACTCGCCATGCCCCTCACGGGATACCTTGGGGTGTCTTCTTTCCAAAATGGGGTCACTTGTGGGGTAGTTATACTGCCCTGGCATTCTAGGGGCCCTAATGTGTGCAAAGTAGTTCGAAATCAAAATGTGTAAAAAATGACCGGTGAAATCCTAAAGGTGCTCTTTGGAATGTGTGCCCCTTTGCCCACCTAGGCGGCAAAAAAGTGTCACATGTGGTATCGCCGTACTCAGGAGAAGTTGGGGAATGTATTTTGGGGTGTCATTTTACATATACCCATGCTGGGTGAGAGAAATATCTTGGCAAAAGACAACCTTTCCCATTTTTTTATACAAAGTTGGCATTTGACCAAGATATTTATCTTACCCAGCATGGGTATATGTAAAATGACATCCCAAAACACATTCTCCAACTTCTCCTGAGTACGGCGATACCACATGTGTGACGCTTTTCTGCAGCCTAGATGCGCAAAGCGGCCCAAATTCCTTTTAGGAGGGCATTTTTAGACATTTGGATCCCAGACTTCTTCTCACGCTTTCGGGCCCCTAAAATGCCAGGGCAGTATAAATACCCCACATGTGACCCCATTTTGGAAAGAAGACACCCCAAAGTATTCCGTGAGGGGCATGGCGAGTTCCTAGAATTATTATTTTTTTTGGCACAAGTTAGCGGAAATTGATTTTATTTGTATTTTCTCACAAAGTCTCCCTTTCCGCTAACTTGGGACAAAAATTTCAATCTTTCATGGACTCAATATGCCCCTCACGGAATACCTTGGGGTGTCTTCTTTCCGAAATGGGGTCACATGTGGGGTATTTATACTGCCCTGGCATTTTAGGGGCCCTAAAGCGTGAGAAGAAGTCTGGAATATAAATGTCTAAAAAATTTTACGCATTTGGATTCCGTGAGGGATATGGTGAGTTCATGTGAGATTTTATTTTTTGACACAAGTTAGTGGAATATGAGACTTAGTAAGAAAAAAAAAAAACTTCCGCCAACTTGGGCCAAAATAAATGTCTGAATGGAGCCTTACAGGGGGTGATTAATGACAGGGGGGTGATCAGGGAGTCTATATGGGGTGATCACCCCCCTGTAAGGCTCCATTCAGACGTCCGTATGATTTTTACGGATCCACGGATCGGATACGCAAAACGCATACGGACGTCTGAATGGAGCCTTACAGGGGGGTGATCAATGACAGGGGGGTGATCAGGGAATCTATATGGGGTGATCACCCCCCTGTAAGGCTCCATTCAGACGTCCGTATGTGTTTTGTGGGTCCTCTCCATGTATCCGTAAAAATCATACGGACGTCTGAATGGAGCCTTACAGGGGGGTGATCAATGACAGGGGGGTGATCAGGGAATCTATATGGGGTGATCACCCCCCCCTGTAAGGCTCCATTCAGACGTCCGTATGTGTTTTGTGGGTCCTCTCCATGTATCTGTAAAAATCATACGGACGTCTGAATGGAGCCTTACAGGGGGGTGATCAATGACAGGGGGGTGATCAGGGAATCTATATGGGGTGATCACCCCCCTGTAAGGCTCCATTCAGACGTCCGTATGTGTTTTGCGGATCCGATCCATGTATCCGTAAAAATCATACGGACGTCTGAATGGAGCCTTACAGGGGGGGGTGATCAATGACAGGGGGGTGATCAGGGAGTCTATATGCGTGATCACCCCCTTGTCATTGATCACCCCCCTGTAAGGCTCCATTCAGACGTCCGTATGTGTTTTGCGGATCCGATCCATGGATCCGTAAAAATCATACGGATGTCTGAATGGAGCCTTACAGGGGGGTGATCAATGACAGGGAAGTGATCAGGAAGTCTATATGCGTGATCACCCCCTTGTCATTGATCACCCCCTGTAAGGCTCCATTCAGACGTCCGTATGTGTTTTGCGGATCCGATCCATGTATCCATGGATCCGTAAAAATCATACCGACGTCTGAATGGAGCCTTACAGGGGGGTGATCAGGGAGTCTATATGGGGTGAGCATGGGTTCATAAGGGGTTAATAAGTGACCGGGGGGGGGGGGGGGTGTAGTGTAGTGGTGTTTTCTGGTACTTTACACAGCTACCTGTGTCCTCTGGTGGTCGATCCAAACAAAAGGGACCACCAGAGTCTATAACCCAGCGTCTAATATACCTGTTAGGGGTTAAAAAAAAAATCACATCTCCAGCCTGCCAGCGAACGATCGCCACTGGCAGGCTGGAGATCCACTCGCTTACCTTCCGATCCTGTGTGCGCGCGTTCACAGGAAATCACGGCTCTCGCGAGATGACGCATATATGCGCAACTCTGCGCAGAGCTGCCACCTCCGGAACACAAATCTGCATTAGGCGGTCCGGAGGCGGTTAATAGCGGCACATTCATTGGTGGAAGTGGTGCAGACAGCATCAGAGCACGCTCAGCGCGGTCGCGTCATAGGAGGGAATGACTCCCTCCCTCCTTCTCAACTGTCTGCACAGAGCACCATAACAGGGTCTAGTATCGAAAGAATCCTGATACCGAATAGATACTGGCATAAAAGTATCGATTGGGTATCGAAAGTTTGATACCTGAAACAACCCTAGTGGCCACTGAGGCTAGTCATATAACATCAAGCAGCCACTCTTCTTAGGGTACTTTCACACTAGCATTATTCTTTTCCGGCATAGAGTTCCGTCCTAGGGGCTCAATACTGGAAAAGAACTGATCAGTTTTATCCTCATGCATTCCGAATTAAATAAATGCCGGATCCGTTTTTCCAGATGACACCGGAAAAACTGAACCGGCATTTCAATGCATTTGTCATACGGATCAGGATCCTGATCTGTCTGACAAATGCCATCAGTTTGCATGCGTTTTGACGGATCCGGCAGGCAGTTCTGGCGATGGAACTGCCTGCCAGAATCCTCTGCCGCAAGTGTGAAAGTATCCTTAGATGGCAATATTACTTTGTCCATTTAAAAGTGAAAAATGTGGTTGCCTGGCACACACCAGACCTGCGTATTGAGGGATAGTACAATTACCCCACCTATTGAGGAGGGAAAAGTACCGTATATGCCGGCGTATAAGACGACCCCCAACTTTTACACTGAAAATAGAGTTTGGGATATACTCGCCGTATAAGACTACCCCTTTTTCAACACACAGCAGTGCATTACTGCATCCCACCACCATCCCTGGGTACCTCTGCCATCCCTAAATCCCACCACCATCCCTGCATCCCACCACCTTCCTTGTCCTCCCTCCCTGCCTCCCAGACCCTAAACATGTGCCACCTATACCCTGAACATGTTTTTGTTATGTTATTCTTCATATTCACATATGCACATCTGCGCCGCACGGAGATCTCGCACATGCGCAGGAGCGAGATGCGAGCGGCCGTGAGGATCCCGTGTATCCACGCTCGCCGCATGAAATCTCGCACATGCGTAGGAGCGAGAGGCGAGCGGCCGGGAGGATGGCGGTACAAGGAGCATACAAGGTACAGAGCAGGGGGGAGGCATACAAGGTACAGCGCGGGGGGGGGGGGGGGCATATGCCGTGGGTTACATCGCAGCTCTCAGCTGCTGGGGATACAAGGCAATAGCCCGGGCTCTCTCTGTTGATAATTCGGGCGTCCCGGCACTGCAGCGCCCGCCATACCCGGCGTATAAGACGACCCCCGACTTTTGAGAAGATTTTCATGTGTTAAAAAGTAGTCTTCTACGCAGGAATATACAGTAGCTGTTGCAGATACAGTACCCAGTGGCAGAGCAATTACTCCGGCTGTTGAAGGGGGTAATGCTGATGCCTGGTGCACATCAGTACTAAAATCGGCTTGTCAGAGACAACACTAGTGAGAGCGCAATTACTCTGCCTATTTAGAGGGTTAATGCGGTTCTTTGGTGCATATCAGAAATGCATAGGCCTGTCTGATAGAGCATCTACCAACAGCAGAATTACTCTGCCAATTAAAGGGGGTAATGTGGGGCCTGGTACATGACAAAACTACATAGGTTTGACTAAAACCACAGCAAACAATGGTGCAATTACTTCATCTATTAAAGACGTATTGCAGGTGTCTGGTGCACGTCAGAACTGTGTAGCTTGCCAGAAGCAGCATCTTGCGATAGCACAACTATGCCACCTGCTAAGGCTACTAAGGGGGGCAAGTCAGATGCCTGGTACACTCATACTTCATAGGCTTGCCTGATTAAAGGAGAGCACGTAACGACTGAGGAGTATACAGCAACTGCAGAAAAAAAATGTCACAAGGCTGTGTACTGCCCAGTACACTGTTATTTATCACAGAGGCCCCATCAGACATGCAGCCCAGCAGGCTGTAGAAGCCGCAGCTGGTGACTTGTGTCGCAGGTGTCAGACCCAGCAAAGGATGAAGATCCAAGGGATTCTAGGAAGTCCACCATGGACCAGGGAAGCTGTTCCAGAAAGAAAAAAAGTACACACAACAAGAGGTCACCAGAACCTTGTAGGCCTGAATTAGTTTCATATACTGGGGCAGACAGGACAATTTTTTCTGTCATATATAACGGAAACAAAGGAACCACTGTGCCTCCCATAGACATGCATTGATAACGAAATTCAAAAACGCTGATGTGAACCTGGCCTTAGTTGTTGGAGCTACACTCTATCAACCTTGTATTGCAGGGAGCTCGTTACTACAGTGCTGGTCCCCTTAGTAAAGGCTGGACAACTACTTTACGCTATATGCTCAACCTCCTCTGGATACTTCCCGCCTTCATCCTGCTGTGTGCGTGACCATGGCAGGAAGGGCTGAAGCGGGACGGGTACACACATGGTCTGACTTGTGCAGGATGGCTAATTATTGAGTATAACATGGGGCCACAGCACTCTGCTGCCCAGAAACAAAGCAGCGGTATGAGGACAAGCTATAGCAGTAGCGATTGCTCATTCTCATACTGTGGAGGCGACCGTTGCATGAAAATACAGAACTTCACCCTCACAATAAATCGGCTGCTCCTCAGCCCATGTAAACTCACCATAAGACTTTAGTTACACCGCTGGTACCAGTGTACCATAGCCGAGAAAGAAAGCCCGTCTGGATCTGCAAGTAATAGTTCTATGGAGGATCAGGAAGATGCAGGGCAGATATTAAAGGGGTTGTCTGGGACATTTTAAAACACTGGCTAAAACAGGAATGTCTGAAGTACAAGGCTAGGTTCATATTTCTATAACCCATTTAAGGCTACTTTCACACTAGCGTTCGGGCGGATCCGTTCTGAACGGATCCGCTCATAATAATGCAGACGGAGGCTCCGTTCAGAACGGATCCGTCTGCATTATATTAGCTAAAAAAAGCTAAGTGTGAAAATAGCCTCGGACGGATCCGTCCAGACTTTCAATGTAAAGTCAATGGGGGACGGATCCGCTTGAAGATTGAGCCATATTGTGGCATCTTCAAACGGATCCGTCCCCATTGACTTACATTGTAAGTCTGGACAGATCCGCACGGCCAGGCGGACACCCGAACGCTGCAAGCAGCGTTCAGCTGTCCGCCTGTCCGTGCGGAGGCGAGCGGAGCGGAGGCAGAACGCCGCCAGACTGATGCAGTCTGAGCGGATCCGCTCCATTCAGACTGCATCAGGGCTCGACGGCTGCGTTCGGGTCCGCTCGTGAGCTCCTTCAAACGGAGCTCACGAGCGGACCAGCGAACGCTAGTGTGAAAGGAGCCTAACAGATACCCCAAAAATGGATGATAATGAACCACTGGAAGGGAATCAGTTTGCATAGTTACTAAAGAGCCCTTTACATGGGGTGAGAAATCCAGATTATCGCTAACAAGCATTCATAAGAGCACTCGTTAGTGATTATCTGGTGGTGTAAAAGTGACACCGATTACTCAAACAAGCGAAAAGCTTGTTCATCGTGTAATAGATCATTTGTGCAGACAAAAATAGTCATTTGCAGGCAGCAGAGCACGCTGTGTAAATACGCTCTGCTGCTGGCAAACGAGTCTGTATGGGGACAAGCGGCGACATTAGTGATCGCTCCTCCCCAAGCTGTGGAGATCTCTGCATGTAAACACAGCAGTATCCTCCGCAGATGAGCAGGCGATCACCAGGAAGGAACGCTTCCTTCCCGACAATCACCTACTGTATTGTCTCATCTAAAGGGACCTATAGACTTCAATGTTAAATTAAAAAAAAAAAAAAAGGTTGCGGAGATTTTAAGTAGACACAAAAGCAGAGCCTACTACTCTGTCTGTAACAGATATTTTTTTTAGGTAAAAAGTATGTAAAACAGAAGCAAACAGACACCCTTCTGTTGGCTGGCTATCTGTTAAACGGATCAGCTAAAAACCATGACCCTTTGGTCTGTTGCAGTTCTGCAGCGATTATGTTCCGATAATATGCACATGACTGCTGCAGCCAATCAGTCCTGAGCAGTGACAGCAGCAAGGAGGGCAGGCTGTCGCAGTCACATGCACATTGTTAGAATGGTATAAAGCCTTATAACCAGCATAGCTGGGGCTCCAGTGGATTATTAATAAAGGGAACCTGTCACCTAGATTTTATATCTGTACTCAGCACCAATGTCCAGTCGTGGCCAAAAGTTTTGAGAATGAGACAAATATTAGTTTTCACAAAGTTTGCTGCTAAACTGCCTTTAGATCTTTGTTTCAGTTGTTTCTGTGATGTAGTGAAATATAATTACACGCACGTCATAAGTTTCAAAGGCTTTTATCGACAATTACATGACATTTATGCCAAGAGTCAGTATTTGCAGTGTTGGCCCTTCTTTTTCAGGACCTCTGCAATTCAACTGGGCATGCTCTCAATCAACTTCTGGGCCAATTCCTGACTGATAGCAACCCAGTCTTTCCTAATCACTTCTTGGAATTTGTCAGAATTAGTGGGTTTTTGTTTGTCCACCCGCCTCTTGAGGATTGACCACAAGTTCTCAATGGGATTAAGATCTGGGAGTTTCCAGGCCATGGACCCAAAATGTCAACGTTTTGGTCCCCAAGCCACTTAGTTATCACTTTTGTCCTATGGCACGGTGCTCCATCACACTGGAAAATGCATTGTTCTTCACCAAACTGTTGTTGGAAGAAGTTGCTGTTGGAGGGTGTTTTGATACCATTCTTTATTCATGGCTGTGTTTTGGGGCAAAATTGTGAGTGAGCCGACTCCCTTGGATGAGAAGCAACCCCACACATGAATGGTCTCAGGATGCTTTACTGTTGGCATGACACAGGACTGATGGTAGCGCTCACCTTTTCTTCTCCGGACAAGCCTTTTTCCTGATGCCCCAAACAATCGGAACGAGGCTTCATCAGAGAACATGACTTTGCCCCAGTCCTCAGCAGTCCATTCACCATTTTTTTTTGCATTAGATCAATCTGTCCCTGATGTTTTTTTTGGAGAGAAGTGGTTTCTTGGCTGCCCTTCTTGACACCAGGCCAACTTCCACAAGTCTTCGCCTCACTGTGCGTGCAGATGCGCTCACACCTGCCTGCTGCCATTCCTGAGCAAGCTCTGCACTGGTGGCACTCTGATCCCACAGCTGAATCCTCTTTAGGAGACGATCCTGGCGCTTGCTGGACTTTCTTGGATGCCCTGAAGCCTTCTAAACAAGAATTGAACATCTTTCCTTGAAGTTCTTGATGATCCTATAAATTGTTGATTGAGGTGCAATCTTAGTAGCCACAATATCCTTGCCTGTGAAGCCATTTTTATGCAACGCAATGATGGCTGCATGCGTTTCTTTGCAGGTCACCATGGTCAACAATGGAAGAACAATGATTTCAAGCATAACCCTCCTTTTAACAGGTCAAGTCTGCCATTTTAACCCAATCAGCCTGGCATAATGATCTCCAGCCTTGTGCTCGTCAACATTCTCACCTGAGTTAACAAGACGATTACTGAAATGATCTCAGCAGGTCCTTTAACAGCAATGAAATGCAGTGGAAAGGTTTTTTTGGGATTAAGTTAATTTTCATGGCAAAGAAGGACTATGCAATTCATCTGATCACTCTTTATAACATTCTGGAGTATATGCAAATTGCTATTATAAAAACTTAAGCAGCAACTTTTCCAATATTTATGTAATTTTTAAACATTTTGGCCACGACTGTACTGTAGTGCACATCTACAACACTAAAACCATCCAGTTTATTGCCCATCCACAGGAAACCACTCAGAGTATGTAAATAAGACATCAGGTGCCAAGGCGGGCATTTTCTTTGAAAAAGCCCAAGCCTGTAATTAAAGGGGTTCTACACTTTGTTTTAACTGATCTATCCTCTGGATATATCATCAGCTGTTTGAGAAGGCGGCGCTCCAGGAGCACCGCGGCCTTCTCAATGTCGTCACTAGTATCAACTAGCATGGGTGGGGCCAAGCTCTGTTCACGTGAATGGAGCTTATCCCCGCCCACGGCACGCTAGTTGATACTAGTCATGACGCAAGTGAGCCGGCGGTTAACAGTGAGAAGGCCGCGGCGCTCCTGAAGCAGAACCCCTTTAAGCAGCTCCCCCTGTACTTAAATGTTCTACCCCTTTCCCAACATCAGCGATCAGCATCCAAATCTAGTGCAGGCTACCACTCACAGCCTGTGTACATTTTCTGTAGGGGTCCATTAGTGCAGTACAGTGGTATAAGCTGAAGTAAAATGTAGGCAACACTCCCCTTGAATGTTTTAAGAAGTATTCCCATCTTAGGATATATCATAAATGTCTAGTAAACAGGCACCAATTTTGAGAATATGGGTCCCTCAGATGGGACGACCACTTTCAAAGTGAGGAATACACAGTGAAATCGGCATGTGAGACATGCAGATTTTGCTGTAAATTTGTGGCTGAAAACTCCACTACTTGTGTACTTCCCCTAACTGGGTATATTCAGGCTGGGTTCACAAGTTCCTGACTAGATGCAGTTCTATTCTTTGGAACCAGTTACTCAACTTACAATGGTCACCCTGGAACCAATTAATTTTGTAACTTGAGGGTCGTGTGTGTGATAGATAGAGTATGTGTGTATAATATATATATATATGTATAATATATATATATATATATATATATATATATATATATATATATATATATATATATATAGTGAGTGAGAGAGTGAGAGTGTGTGTGTGTGAGAAATATATATATATATATATATATATATATATATATATATATATATATATATATATATATATATATATATATATATATATAAATAATCTCCTTACAGAACAGTTGATAATCCGCTGCTTGTTCCACAACTGCAATGTAATATGATCGTGACATAGAAGTGATAACATATTAGAAAATTCTTCGATACTCCTAAGTATTATATATAGTTTACAATCATTAATATCAGATAGTCTGGTACCCATTATGATCCACTGATACATAAAAAAATATAAATAAAAAAATAAGATTTGTGCGTATAAATTTAGCTCCGAGAATTTATTGCCTGAGATCAGGACCAATTCTGGTTTGCAGACTCTGAATGTTAACCAAGAGTGCCCCTATTCACAGACAGCAAACCACTTTTTATGTATAAATTGAATATGCATTATTTCTATTAATCCAAACCACCACTATAACTTCTCCTTTGTACCCTTATGGTATGCTTATTTTCACATGATGCCTTTTATATCAAACAAGGCAAATTCTGCAAGTTTCCCATCACCAGGGAGTAGTGCACGACAGGACTTTTAGATTCCAGTTACAAAGTGACAGCTCAGAAGGTGGCGTGTTTGAGATACTGTACATTAAATGGAAATTTCAGCCCAGTAAGAAAAAGTTGTCCCACTGCCTTCAAATACCCCCTTAATATCTCCAAGGGCAATCAGTAGAATTGTGGAAGCAGCACAAACTTAAGCACTTCACGAACTGTAACTTGAAGTAAAGAGCACATACCAGGCAGGTTTTACAGGTAAGCAATAATGACCATTTATTTAAACTTCTAGTAGACAATATCTACTAGATTTGGAATAAAAGTACTTTAAATAAGTACTACAGCTTAACTGTGAATATAAAAGAAAACAAAAATAGTACAAAAAGTAACATCATAAAAAAGGGAAAAAAAGAAGAAGTCTGCAAGAGAGTAAACCTTGGATATTGAAATCTAATCCAATTTGAACACTCGGCGAGAAGTGTTTGTTCAGGCCATCAGGCACTAGAGGAGGTGCAGGATTGTATTCTCTAGAAAACAATGTTTCCCCAATATACTAGCAGTCAAAGCCGAGATCTATTACACAGCAGTAGTGTTAAGATAAAAGAGGGGTCATCTTCAATATTGCAAGTCCCCTCCAATAGAGAGTGAAGCGCATTAGCTAGGAGATTATGAAAAGTTGCAGAGAACCAAGGCTGGTGCTGCAGAGAACACTCCATTCATACAGCTGCTGAGAGGTACACAGCCAACGGCATACCGTAATGAGAAAGATGTGCATTACATACACAGCCGATGGAAAAACTATGCCATCAAAGCACTGCTCACATTTAATATACTGTCCTAGTGAACCTCCTCAAACTGTTAAAGCAAAAGAAAAATTCACTTAGTCCACCCTAAACTATTCTTTACTCTTAGCGAGGGGGGGGGGGGGGATCTGTTCATATAAAACACTGTACAAACAGTAAGGAACTAACATCTGACATTCTGATGGCAGTATGGCCAGTACACAAATTAAGTAGTGCCACAAGTTTTTCATGTAAAGTTACTGGGGGGAAAAAAACAGAACCAAATGGCATTGTTCACTGTAATATTCCCATTAAACCTAGAACAAGTCTGCCTTCGTTAATACTTTACACAGCATGGTTTTAAATTACACCGTTATACTGTGAACTCTAAATTACAAAGAGGGAACAGAGAAAAATAAAATAAAAATTAGCTGCTGAGATTTTGCCACATATAGTAGGGACCCTCTTCCTTTCATGTCAAGAGTTGGTCACAAACATCAAGTATTTGAGGCTCCCAAAGTGACAAAAAATATAGATAGTCCTCTCTCTTGCCAGTATGTGTGTTCAACATCCTTCAAGTACATGCACGGCTCCATATCATCCAGAAATGTCCAGTTCTAATTAGGAGACGGAGGAGATGGGGTTATGGGGGGAGCCCATCTGAGTGAGTACTTTATCCAGCCACTGAAGCGGGCCATGCAGGTGAATCTCAATCCAGCAGGGGGTGCTAGTAACGTCCTGGCGATGATATTCTGCACCCCAGCCCTAAAAAAAAAACAAAAAAAAAAAACATGAGAACAAGTAATAAAATTAGTTACATCACTAACCTTAGAACGTTATCTAGAGATTAACAAGTTCAGACATATATATTAGTGCTACATTACCTTGACAAAACTCATCCGGATAGTGCACATCTTTGTTAGTTCATAGACGGTCTCAAAGCCATGGTTCACAGACTGGGCCAAAAGCTGCGCAAACTCCTGGTTGTTGAATATCTTCAGGCTGCAACCACTAGGTATTTTACAGACAGTGGTTGGGTGGAACCCATGGTGATAGTTACAATTCCGGCTCTGGACAAAAATGCTGCTATCACTCAGGCACTCTGCGTACACTTCACCTCCGACATAATACAAATGAACACCTACAAGATACAAGAGATGTTCTTCATATATCCAATCGTAAAACTGTACAAAAGTATTGGTTCCGTGTCAGCCAAGAAAATTTCAATGTTTTCAAATTTATTATACACATGACAAAAATATATAACAAAGAAGAAAGAGCAAGGAGAAATATCTGGAACAGGGCACCTAGGATGAGAAGACGGGACATACCTTTCCCAATATGCCTCCTGGTGTTTTCAATAGTGGAGTTGCGGTTAACATTGGACAAAAGGCCGAGACAAAATCTGTTCCTGTTGTTTGAAGGATCAGTGAAGCCATCCACCAACACACTTGTGGAGGAGGCATGGAACGCTTCTCCAACTCGATTGTTTAGCTCATAATAGACAATTGAACACCAGTGTTTTGGCTCCTCATATGCGACAGCTTGAACATCTGCAAGACAGACAAATATACGGTCACATCCACACAGGACGTATATATGTAACCACTAGTACAATACTTTACAGCAGGACAGACTGACACCACATACAGGTAAGATGCACACTGCAGGCACTGACTCCTATAGCCACATGGTAGAAAATAGTTTCAGGATCTGCTCTACAGATGAGCAAATCATTTCTGCCAAGATAGAAATCATTAAGTTTCCCCCAAAAATGTTGATTCTAACTAAGCCAAATTTCTTGTGATTTTTTTTTTAGGGCAAATCAGAGCGAGATCCCAGTGTAATATTCCACTAGAAAAGACACTGGTCTTAACTCAAGTGGTAAAAAGTGAAGGGGGGGGGGGTGCAACAACATTTTTCCTTTATCTATGCGGATAAACCAAGACTATTATTTTGCTTACGCAATATTATTTTGAACTGGAGACATTTGGTATGACAGGGATGAGTGAACAGATTCGCCTCCTTACTAGGAGCTCTTCACCTGTGAGGGGTGTCCCCACTCGCCTGTTGATTGACAAAGGTCAGACATCTTGCCCAGACCCGACAACTGTGCCTCAGCTTCAGGAGCAGTTGTAATGCTACCCGGAAATGTAGTAGCACAGTTACTGCTCCCAAAGCCAAATTTGAGCTTCAGCACCTGCGCCACTACTCAGAGCACCAGCACAGGACCCAGACTGTCAGGGTGGGCTAGGTTCAGCCCCATCAATCAATAGGCAGGTGGGTGCTTCTTCACCTGTGGGGAATGAATAGGTGAATAGTTCCTGCTAATGAGACAAAATCAATTCACTCATCCCTAGTATGAAGGAATAATGATGATCCTCTGACCTTCATCACTGAAGACAATAGCCGCATACTGACAACTATAGGACAAGGCCAAGTTGGCAAAATTACGAAGAGAACCGAAGACCACTTTAATTTCCTGAAATAGCATATTCGATGGTGGCAACACAAACAGCAGCTGGCATCGCTGTAGCAGACGAAATCCATGACGGCATTACCCATTTCTCCACTCAACATCCCACTGCAGTATAATTAAAAATGTGCCTCATTAGAAGAAAGGGTTGCTTAACTTTCACACATCAAGATACCAGTAACCATCAAGGCTACAGCTTTCTCAAACTTTGTAAGAAACCCTGCCAGCTGGCAATTCTTCTGGGATGAATCATATCCCTCTCACAGATTTCTCACACAACTTCCTTACGTTTGCTAGAAGTCATGCAGAGCAGGTGCGATGTGTCTCTGTTCCCAGCAAAGGCCAACAATGGAAATCACCCAGTTCTACTGACAGGATGCAGCTTGTTAAATTAAATCTCCGGGGACCAGCAAATGTCTGCTGAATAGAGAGGTTTAGTATGCCCATTCTATTAGTGGGCAAGATACTGTAATCAACTGAGGGGGGGCGGGGGGGTCCAATTCTCAGTACCAACAAGCAAACCTCGAAGGGCTCAAAAATCAAGGAGTGCCATGATGGTTATTACACTGCACTGTATGTGAATACAGAGAAGCCTTCACTCCAATCCTGTATGGCTGGGGCCTGGAAAAGCAGGACAGGTTCATGCATACTGGGGTAGACCTGGCACAGGTGGCAGTCACTAGTCCTAACACTAACGCTGCTTGCAGTACTTTGCATGTTACCTACTATTAGGGAGTAGTTGGCCCGTCTGAACAAGCCCTTGCAAACCAAACATCACAACAGGAATAAATGGTGTGCCCTCTGCAGTGCCACATGACCGGCAGCAAAACCCATGACTTGTGAAATGCAGCAACCAGGACGTTCAGCAACATGTGAAAAAAAAGGGAAGCAGGAACCACTCTCCGGCCAAGAGAAAAACCTGTTCCCACGGGAAGTGAACAAAATAAGTTCCTACACGACACAAAAAATTAAAATAAAATCAGAGCGCAAATATGAAAGTGAGAAGGGCAAGGATGGCACAGTGCACTTAAAGGGGTTCTGCAGTTTTTTTAGACTGATAATCTATCCTCTGGATAGATCAGCATCTGATCGGCGGGGGTCCAACACCTAGGACGCTTGAATGGAGCTTAGTCACGCCCAGGCGATTGATACTAGTCGTGATGTCACTGGGCCTGCGGTAAATAGCGAGAAGGCAGCGGAGCTACTGCCTTATCAAACAGCTGATCGGCAGGAGTCCCGGGTGTCGGACCCCCACAGATCAGATGCTGATGATCTATCCAGAGGATAGATAATCAGTTTTAGTTGCTTTTGGTGTTTCTGATGCAGTTTTATTTGAGGCAAAGCTAAAATGGATCCAAAAGGAAGATCAAATGTAAAGAATAGAAGTCTCATTAGCTCATCATGCACAATTCTTCAAATTAAATATCAGCCTGAAGTGTGCAGCACACGACACCAGCTTTTCGGCTAACACGTTTCCCGTTCTATTATGGGAAAAGGAGGGGCAATATGACATTTTTTATTTAATTTTTTTTTCCTTGACTGTTATGTAAACAAGGAAATGGTTGATATGGCAATTACTCCAACGAGTGTATCGCTTGCAGCGCGTTTTATCAACATATCTAGTGTTTTCCTGTTTAAACAATACTTAACCAACGACAAGCAACTGTGACTGCTGGCCAAGACTATAGAAAGCAAGCACAAACTGTCCAGCCGCCCGCTTACCTGCTCGGTTTATTTCTTGAGGGATGGGAGGCACCATCATGTTATTAGTGTCCATTGGCTGAGAGTTCTCCTGGGTCATCTGATCTTCTGGAGGCATGTAAGCCGGAGGAGGGGTGTCCGCTGAAAATATAGATAGTTGCAACTATAAAAACGCATCTTTGTCAAGCCTCCTAATACACTCATGGACGGGACAACCTAGAAGATAGTAAAATGCTGCAGGCTCTTTTCTGTACACAATCTGAAAGAAGTTTCAAGAGGAGCAGATTTCAGCCTACATTTAAATTACAGCTCCATAATACACTGCAGGGGGTTGATGGTGTGAAACCTCTACATGTACTGCAGGAATATAGTGGATCTATAATGGAAACATTTCCGCGTCAGGTCCCCCCATTTGGCTAAGGCCACTTTCACACTTGTGTTTCTATTTTCCTGTATTGAGATCTGTCATAGGGTCTCAATACCAGAGAAAAATGCTTCTGTTTTGTCCCCATTCATTGTCAATTGGGACAAAAAAACAGAACTGAACAGAGAGAGAGCAAACTGCGATTTTCTTTCAGTCATGGTATGTGGAGCAAGACTGATCAGTCATGACCAATGCAAGTCAATGGGGATGATCAGTTTTCTCTGACAAAAAAAACTGAACTGTCCCCTATTGAATTTCAATGGAATTCATGACAGAACCGTTTTGGCAATGTTAAAGATAATACAACCGGATCCGTTCATGACGGATTTAGATTGTTGTATTATCAGTAACAAAAGCGTTTTTTGCTGAACCCTGCCGGATCCATCAAAAGCGCTAGTGTGCAAGTAGCCTAAGCTCACTGAAAATGTGTCCATCACTAACATGAAGCATACTCAATAGAAATAAAAAATAAAATACAGGAATATATATATATATATATATATATATATATATATATATATATATATATATATATACATATATATACACACACACACACACACACACATACACATACATACATACATACACACATGGGAGTATTATGCAAGTCCATATTCTTAGGAACAGGGATCGGTCACGCTATGAAAGCAAGTAGCCTCAGACTAGGGGGGGCTTGTTATGAGAAGTGCACACTACACACCACTGTACAAGTGGCATACTCTACCACCAGAAAATGGCCTTTATCATTTATTTTGTGGACCTAGCAATGCAAGGTGTCAGAGGCCTCTATACAAAACCCACATTTATAAGCTGGTTATACATTTCTGAAGTTGAACTATGGCAGATACGAGTTGGCCACTGACAAAATACACATTTTGCATGATGCAATAAGGAACGACTGGGCAACGCATAGGCCAGACACTGCCATTCCTCTTCTGAAAGGCCACTTCTAGATCTGGATCATTGTTAAGACCTATAATAGTGCCCAGATAGTACCTGGGATCCTTGTCACAGAGCACTGTGCTGCTTGGTACCATTTAGCACCATAGCATATTTTACACTGAAATTAGCGTATTGCAAAAACAGCAAAGTCACACGTGAAATCCTACTTCGGCAGCAGAAAGTGAAATGCACATGGATTACAAGGCATTTAGGAGACATAAATGAACATACCTGGGATCTGAAAAGGACTTCCAGGGTCAGAGCTTGCCGGAGAGTGAGGGTATGTACTGCTACTGCCAGGAGAGTTCGGGTAGCTGCTGTTGGGCGAATGCGGAAACGGGTGGCTGTTTGGCTGTTGGAAAGAATCTGGAAACGTGGCATTGTGTGGCATGTGAGGCTCACTGGGCTCCATCGTGCGAAACTGAGCAAGGAGACTGTGTTGCGGGTTGTACTCGCTGTGTCTTGGAACAAGGACTGGAGGAAGTACTAAGGAAAAAAATAAAAACAAGTTGAAGGATAACTGTCACATTTAGACCCTAATTTCTATACATCTATACACACACTAAGTCTATCTAGTTAATAATAACATTATATTCCAGAATCAGTTACTATTAAGACCGACTTACCCCATATTTAATAAGATTCAGCCCTTAGCAACCAGTCTGCATAAAACTGCAATTTCACTATTCAGTTAAGATGGCCGCCACTGCCCTCACCCTGAGGCTAATCCCGCCTGCCCTCACTAGCCAGTAACAATAGCCCCCCCAAAAGTGTCAGTAACCAGAGCCCTCCCCCCTAAAGGTTAATCTCCTGCAGCACAAAGGGGTCCCATTACCACATGCTGCTTTCATTTATACACTGAGCAGATGGCAGATCTCCCTTCCCTGCTTCAACTCTGCATTCTCCAGCTCTTAAGGCAGTACAGGGAACAAAAATGTGCAATTAAGGGGTAATTGAATACACAATGAAAAGTTGAAATAGGGCCACCAAGGAAATATTAATCACCACAATACTCCAAAAAAATAAAAATATACGACTAAAAGTTATCCTTTAAGCTTCTACAGAGATGAAAAACAAGAAACAAAATGGAGTAAGTGCCTATTCTGACTGGATATGACAAATGTCCCAAACACGAGTGGGCAGAATGCAACACAGTCCCTCTATAATACATTTAGATGAGGCCCATAATGCCGTATAACAGCTAATGTATCTAGCTAAACCAGCTACACAGGCAAGAAGGGGCAGAGGTTTACATGGGTGCCCCCTGTACAGCCATCCGGTAGGTATGAGGACCTGTGATCACACACTGACTGCAGACTGTCATGTCTATGGAGAGATAGATAAACTAGCAGAAGGACCAGACTTTGCACGGGTATATTTCATCCATTTTTATGTTTGTGTGTCGTAAAAAGATAGACAATTTCCCCTATAAGTGACCGCCCCTTTAACAGTGACCTTCAAAGTGACTGCCCCTTTAGCATTGACCACCCCTTTAACAGTGACCTTCAAAGTGCCCGCCCCTTTAAGCAGTAAGCATTTTTTTTTTTAGGAATCTCTCAGGAACGGTACGTCCTAGAGAGCAGAGACCCGGTCTAAAACCTTCCCGGACACCTGATATACCTGTGTGCCACATTCGGTGAAGATCAGTCCAGTCTGATCGGCAGGTCTATATTGCATCCCTGATACCTCCCCTTCCTTGTTTTTATTGATCATATTTGACACTTTATGATACCTAATCATGTTTATTTGCACTGATGCACTTTACACAGCAGTGTATACATCTATTGGATATTTGTTTTATATAAATTGTAAAAAAAAAATAAAAAAAAAAGATTTTATTTTTATTTTTACTGCATGTATTACCACTATGTATGAGCAAGGTTTGGATTTTTATTTTGGGAGTGATTTATCTCATTTGCATAATTGAACACCGGTTGATCCAATTGTGCTTCACATGTTTTTCTAGACACACACACTGCTCTCCTGGTTTGGTAATTTTGCTTGAAAAAGGCTCATACTGCGCTAAAACGTTGCCTTGTCACATGGGTGAATAAAGTCTTGCATATATTATGTCACCTTTACCTTGGTGTGCTGCCTGCTTTTTGGAAATATATATTTTTTCAGGAGTCTATTCTATTCTTCTATGATGCTAAAAGCAAGTCCGCCCATTTAATGTGTATGTAGAGCTCCCAACTATCCCCCCGACAGATGTCAGGAGAGAGAAGGATTGGGCAAAATTAATATTTTCTCCTGATCGCCAGAGCTAACAAAAACAGCAAGAGGCCTGATTTATGAGGTTACAGGGGTTCTCCGGGAATTGATAAGGACAACTAAGGCTACTTTCACACTGGCGTTTCTAGGTCTGCTTGTGACATCCGTTTCAGGGGATCTCACAAGTGGCCCCAAACGGATCAGTTCAGCCCCAATGCAATCTGAATGGATAAGGATCCGTTCAGAATGCATCAATTTGGCTGCGTTTGGTCTCTGTTACTTTTTTTAGACTGTCACTAAAACGCAGCTTGCAGCGTTTTGGTGACCGTCTGACTATGCAGAGCCAAACTGATCCGTCCTGACTTACAATGCAAGTCAATAGGGACAGATCCGTTTTTTCACTGACAATATGGTGCAATTGAAAACGGATCTGTCCCCCATTTACTTTCAATGAATTATGCAAACAGATCAGTTATGAACAGGTACAAGCGTTTGCATTATTGGTGTGGATCCGTATGTGCAGATACAAGACGGATCCGCACCAAACGCGAGTGTGAAAGTAGCCTCATCCTCAGGATAGTCCATCATTATCACATTGGCGAGGATTCAAGTGCCAGCACCCCCCGCCGATAAGTGGTTTTAGGGAGCCGCTGCAGGCTTCCAGCAGCCTTCCAAGCACAGCGCCGTACAATGTATAGTGGCTGTGCTTGGTACTGCAGCTCAGCCCTATTGACTTGAATAGGGCTGAGCTACAACTAGGCCATATAACTGATACCCTAAAGCTGGCCGTGCAGGTACATATTTGTATGCATTACCAAACACTACACCTGAAATCAAATACACTTTAAATTGATAAAAATAAAAAATTTAAACAAGCTTAATAAATTTTGAGCAATGAGTTTTTTGGGGTCCAACTATACTTCACTGCAACATTTAGGCCTCATTTACACGAAAATGGCCATCATGCAACTATTTCAAAACCATTGCAGTCTATCTGGCAATTTTTTATTTTTTTACTGCCAGTGAATAACAGGTGTTATTAAAAATAGGACATGCCCTATTTTTGGGACATTTTATGGCCAAGAGGACTCCACTGAAATCAATGGGCCAGATTAACAGTCCTTAAATATAGGTACACTAGTTTAAATAAATAAAAATACCCCTCACCACAGGTATGCGCAGGAACAATTGCACCGTACTGGATGCAGCAGTGACCATGTGACGTCACACTGCTGGGAGTGTCACTTCCTGCTGCCTCCAGCACAGATGCGAGTGGCTGTGGGGTTTTTATTTTATTCATTTAGCTGCACTGCTGGGGGCTGCACTAATACTATACACAGAGGGCACAACAGTGGTCCGTTATATCTAGAAAGTGCCCTGAGGGGGGGCATTATATAAAATGGGGGCCAAAACAAAAGGGACCTAATATATACACTGAGGACACTGTAGGGGTTGGAACTGAATGGGCCCTTACTCCTGAAATCTACTGAATTATACTGAAATAATGCTGTGCGTGTAATACAATAGATTGCAGGACTCTTGAGGTTACTCAGCATTATAAGTCAGTATAAGGGCTCATTCAGACGGCTGCATGCTGTCTGCAAAAATGCGGATCCACTTTTCAGAGGACAGTTCAGCATGCCCGAAAAAAAAAAAAAAAACTGATTGCATTCCGCATTTTTGCGGACCCGTAGACTTCAATGGGGCCACATCCTGATTTTCACTGATAAGTCTAGGACAGGTTTTATTTGTTTTGCAGACACATAGAAGGAAGAAAAGGGCCCTATAGAAGTGAATAGATGCGCATTTAATCTGCATTTTAGCGAACAGCATACGGCTGTCTGAATGAGCCCTAATGGTGTGTGATCCTGTCCAGAGGGGAGATCAGGACGGGATCTCACACTGACACACACTGCAAGTTTATCGCATTCAACATGCTTGTGTGTGGCTGGCCTTTGGGTTCTTGCATCAATTTGGCCGTTTAATTTTTTTTTTAATATAATAGCAGAAGGTATCATTTTTTTTGCCACCTGCGGTTTTGAGTTTTTTGTATGCAGTGCATCTTAGCACTAGCATTTTCTTCCCTGTAAAGAACAAAACTCCCAGAAACATGGCAAAAGTTACAGCATGTTGTGGTTTTGAAAAGAAAAAAATAAATGCCACCAAATGAAGAATCTGGAGCTAAGGTTTTTAAACAGCAAAAAATGCTTTAAGTGCAATAAAAAAAAAAACAAAAAAAAAAAACACAAGTTTGAAAGCACAATTTGAAAACGGTTTTCAAGGGACATTTAATATTGATAGGCTTCTTTGGATAGGCAATCAATGACAAGTCGGTGGGGGTCCTACCAACCAGCTACAGAACAGGCAGAGCTCTGTACATGGTACCAACATACTGACAGGGAGACAGCAAGCAATGGTAATGTCTGTACAGCGCTGTGGAATATGGCAGCGCCATATAAGTAAATACTGTCAAAATGCAATAGACGTAATCTAATAAAATGAGGAGACCCCCTTAGCAAGTGTCTATTGTTCTAATAAAACAAGAAGCATTGACGGGACCCGAGCAGAAGATGGATAATGTTAGATGCAGTGAAAGCTCCAGTGCCATCCCCTACATTGTGCTCCACTGAATGGTTTGTGTTATGTCTAGACGGGTAAATTGGAGACCATTTGCTGAGGCGACACCTATGAAGGGAACCTTTAATGCAAATCTAGTGGTAAATCTACTGACCATTATAAAGCAATTTTTTTTTGCATAAGATAAAAAAAAAAAAAAAAAAAAAAATTATGATCTTTGCCAACTTTCAAAAGTGGAGTGAAAAGTTGATTGGAATTACAAATTAGAAGGCTTGTCCCATTTACGATGTGCAGCTTTTTAAAACATCACATCTCCACGCCAGGCATCCCCTGACGTACTTCACCCAAGTGCCATCTTCAGAAAGCAACTCCAGTCTCTAAAACAAACCTACAATGAGACCCCCCCCCCCCAGGTCCTAATCTGCTATAATCTAACCCGCTTCTCCTGTGACAATAAATTTCAATATATATTAGAGATTTTTTTTTTTCCAGCACAATTGTCATTTTGAAACCTACTTCAAGACAAATTTGGGTCTCCAAACAAAAGGCCAATAACCGTTATTTGAAAGACTACTATGTGCTCTTTCATCTCATGCCCCCGCCAGCACCGCTGCTGATGAGGATGGGCTGGCCCATCTCTCTTGCATGCTCTTTATGTGTCCACGTCCTACTGCTCCACACCTCCACCTACCCCTTTGGCAGCTATAAACACGGGGCCCAGTAAATTCCCTTGCAGAATAACCGCGCACTCAGTCCTCAGAAGCAGTCTTTTTAGCTTTGCTAAGCACAGGCTCCTGTCCCTCCACAGACAAGCAGTTTATATAGAGCTCTAGGCCAGGAATGGGAACAAAGCAGCGAGAACGTATGCCCGCCAACGCTCGGCTCAGGGGGCGAATGTGAACAATGATTTCCACATTGAACACCAGGGGGAAAATCACACTTTGTAAGTAAATGTCATAACTTCATTGACTTTTTTGTTTTCAATCCTGTAACTAGCAAAGCGGGGGCCCCTTAATGAACGGCTAGAATTTGCAGCACAACCCAAGCCACCCAGCACATGCATGAACAGAAGCTTGTGAAGCCCATTAACCTTATAAGTTCCAGTAGCCCGACCGAGCATCAAGTTGATGTCTGCTGACTAGGTTACTGGTAGAAAACAGTAGAAGGGAGCGGCCGGGAGGATGCACAGTTGGTAAGCTCATATCATGGACAAGAGACAATGAAGCAGGAAGGAAAGGCAAGGGAGGTGGCTTAACACCAAAGGAACACAGCAAACCACAACACCAAGGGAAAAGGGCTCTGTTCACATCTGAGGCAACACGTGCCCAGCATGTACTACTGGGGTTAGCAAAAGGTTCTTTTGCACAGCACCTACAGAAGAAAGGACTGGATGGTAGCAGTGCCGTGCCTTACCAGCTGGCATCATCCACTACTTTCACTTTAAGATCGAGATTTATTTAATTTTTTTTGTGAACTTTGAGACCTGAGAACCTAGGACATGGCAGAAGACTGGCACTTCTAGGAGCACTGGTTCTGGTGTCATTCTCTGACATACTGGAGATATAAAGCTATACACGTCGTGCCCATGATAACCAGACTACATACAACTCAGCTTGTAAATGAAGATGCCAAGGTGGCAGACCAGAAACACCATCTATTACAGTTAGCATTTTGTTTCATGACTAAAATGGTCATTTTTTTTCACGAATATGAAGAATCACATTTAAAACTGCACAAATATCTAAACCACCAATGATCATGGCTACTCCACCTTAGCCCTCATAAGAAGCATATTTGTACTGTCTCCAAGCTACTCTGATGGCTCTGCCACTTGAGTTGTTGGACGTATCATTTGGGCTGATACTACAAGTCCCAGCAGGTACCACTCCCATCTGAGCTTGGTGACAGCCCAAATACCAGCTGCAGGGTCCTTACAGAACACACTGCCCTAAAGCAGCACGTCATTGCCTCAGGCGGGCATGAAAACGTGACTGCCGTACACCATGACCTAAACATCACCTGAAATAAAGCTCAACTGCACGGTTTAAAAAATGGTTTGGTCCAGTTCAACGTCAAAACCATTACCATGGAAGCAAGAGTTTTTACAAACCCCCCACCAGACCGCTGAGATCCACGTAAAATCCAATGTCCACTGCATTCCGTGTGTATGGGACAATTCTTGCAGGTCTCTTTCAGCCTAGCCACAGAGATCCAGCATGGAAACAAACACTGAGCACACCATTTCTGGTCTGAACGTCCCACTGACTGACAGCCTTGTGCGGATCCGAGACAGACAGAGCCAGGGACGCTATAGGAACAGTAAATTAATATTCATCTTTTCAAAAATTTACACCATATTTTCTGGATTATTAGACGCGCTTTCTTCCAGACTGCACTGGTGCGTCTAATGCCAGCAGCTGCCAGTGTAGGAAGGTAGGAGACTGAGCCGAGAGTGAAAGGTCCTGGCAGGGCAGTTGTGGCAGCAGCAGCAGGTACTGTGTGTACCCAACGTCTGCTCACATCTTACACACAGACTTGTGCAAAGTGTGAAGTTCAGTAAGTAAACAGCACACACAGCAGATTAACTGTGTGTAGTGTGCTCTGCCAGGGACTTCTAGTCACAACCCCCTGCTGTACAGTCTCCTACTCTGCACAGTGCAGTCTCCAGATCACCTAAACTCTGTATATATATCCTCCCTGGCCCCACCACCACCACCGTGTATATACTGTATGTATACTCAATCCCTGCCATCACCTGCCCATTGTCCATAGGGCATACCCCATCATTGTCCTCACTGAACTGGGTCTGTGAGGCAGGCTTGGCATATGGCACAGATTCTTGGCTACTGACTAGTAAGCGCAGGGAAAGGGGTGTTTTACATGGCTGTGGCCATTAATGAGAACAGTGGTTGGCAAAATAGGGCACTATGGCTGAAAAAAAAAAAAATTATATATAATATCTTTCGGCTAATTATTTTTTATGGCAAGATATGTACAATAAATCTTTTTGCTAAAAAAAAAAAAAAAAGGGTAAAGAAGCTTTTCTAGTCTGAGGGACACAACATCAGTTGTGCAACTCTGAAGGGCCACAATAAAACTTAGAAAGGTTCCCCAACTGAGACATTTATGTCATGTCAACAGTCTCCCAACTATCAGGAGAATGGGGCACTCTGCATTTGTGGCCCCAGTGTGTCCTGTTCAGACAGTAACAAAAAATAAAATAAAAACTCCCTTGAACTATGTGTATGTTCTATGGTGTTTTCTGTAGATTTGTGGGGTCACACAGTCTGACAAATTTACCATAATTCACTGCAGAAGCTGGGGTAAATTATAGCTCAAGTCTACACCATAGCTGGAATAGGTTTGATGTTTTGCTGCGTTTTTTGGGCAGTCCATGTGCATAAAAAATAATTCAGAAGACGTGTGTCTTAATAGATTTGCCTGGACTGGTCCTGTAAGATAAAATAGAAGACGCTCACACAGCCCCCACACTAGCACTAGCATGGGCCGTGTTGTGTGCCCTCTACATACCAGGACTCTCCACCCTCTTGTAGTGGTAAGGATTTATGCAGACTTCTTTCTGTTTAGAGCCAAACGGATACTCGCAGCATTCCAGAGGTTTCAGTTCATGATGGCTCTGCAAATCAGGCCAGCGCCATACTCGACAGTAAATGACATGCGGGAGCCCCTTTCGGTGAGATACTTGTAACCTTCCATCGAGCGAGCGGGGAATGGTGACACAGTTACTGGGTTGTCCAGGACAACTCAGAGCCTTCTCCAATTCTTCCATGGCTCCTTTTTTCTTCTTCAGCTTTTTTACCAATGCATCTACTGCTTTTTCCGCCCATTTTTCTTCCTCATCCCCCTGTTTCCAGCCGAGCAGCCTCTTCACTGCTGGGCTAGTAAAGGAGAATAAGCTGGTCACATTCATTGTGACAAGCAGAGGTCACAGATGTATCAGAGCACTGAGTGGTCCAACTTTCTAAAAATAAGATTGCTTCTCAACCAGAGGACGGTTTCCAGAGTAAGAGTCTGCAATTCCCACCAGACAAGCAGCATCTAAAAAGGGAAATAAAAAAATAAAAAATTGGTTAGGGACGGGTGGAAATCCAGATGCAAGGTTTCATCATCTGGCAGCATTTCGAAAGCAGAGAACATATTGGCGGCTATACGGCATACACTTACAGTGAGCACACAACCCCCCTGAGAACACGGTGACCTGTGCTTGGAGAAGGTCAGCTTATTCCCCTCTATTTGGGCTATTCTTAGCTTCACTTACTCCATCATATCAATAGCCAACATACAATTGCAAATGTACAATGACATTCCAAGAATCACTAATGATTCTGCACATACAGCAAGTTTCCAAAGCAGTAATGTAATAAAGCAGCCAAAATAAAGAAATAAATTCGACTAGAATTCCCTTTTTTTGGTTTTTAGTCCCCAGACTTGCACTATAGTCTATGGCCCACAAATTTTCTGTAATTAGAGGTACACATTAAAAGGGGTTGTCTCACTCCAGCAAATGACATTTATTATGTAGAGGAAGTTAATACAAGGCGCTTACTAGTGTATTAATTGCTCATGTTGCCAGATTGATGCATTTTTTTTCCCCCATATCCAGTGTATCCAGGGGTCATGACCACCCTGCAATCCCACAGCAGTGGTCGTGCTAGGACTCTACATGGAAAAGCACAGGCCTGTATAGGTACGCATGCGCAGCAGCTCCCATCCCGACCAGAGTGATTGTCGTAACCTCTGGATATGAGCTGTGGATAATGTGATGGAAAATGAATCCAGCCAGCAAAGGAAGCAATATGAATAACAATACGTTAGTACGCTCCCTGTACTAACCTTGTCTACATGATTTAAGGGGTTCTCACTTCAGTAAAAGGACATTTAAGTGGTTGCCTGGTTTCAGAGCTGAACCGACATAACCCCTTTTTCACTCCTTCAGCATGAATGAGTGCAGCGTAATATGCTCCCCTTGCCCTGCATTTCGCAGAGCAAGAGCGGTTTTGTTTACAATCTCACACTGTTAGGCGGTGATCCCGGTGACATCACCAGCACTAATAGGCAGTCTATAGCAGTGCTAAAGACCACCCATTAGCGCCGGTGACGTCACCAGGCTTAATGCTAGGTGGAAGCCTCCGCCTAGCATACTCATTGCCGAGATCTGGTATGTCACCGGAGGTAAAGAAAGAAAAAAAAAAAAAAAAAAAAAAAAAAACATAAAATGCACCGATGCTCTACTTATTCATACTGAATAAAAGAAGTGAAGGGGGTTATGTCCGGATTCAGCTCTGAACCTAGAATGGGGAGGAGGCCTTGCATGCACAGCTATCTCCGTACACCGCTATGGGACTTAGTAGATTAGGTCCCATAATGTGGACGTAGAGCACTGCGCATGCGCAGACTTGCTTCCGATGGCTCACTATGGTGCCCTGTTCTTGAGATAGAAGTGGACCCCAGAGGTGGGACCACAACTCAGACAGCGACAGCACATCCTGTGGAAATACCCTGAATGTCCAGATAGGACAATGCATTCAAAAATCAGGGCTTACTTTGGGCTAAAAGTCATTATTCTAATTAGGTCGTTATTAAACTTCTACAGATTCTCCTGCAGATTTTCTGACGGCAGGCTGACTGCTCAGTCCCGTTCTCACTGACACCCATCATCTCTACTCTTAGGAGAGCCCATGAACACATACTTAAGCTTCACAATTCAAGTACAATGCAGAAACAAAATAAATGTATTCAACAGTGACCATCGCCCCCGAGGTCATGCAGATTTATCATTTCTACAGTAAGGACCTGGGAACCATTCCACTGCCACCTGAACAGCATACAGAACATGAGCAGGCATGCTGTGAATCTGGGCTAGGTTGTCCTTCACTTGTGCCTTGCTGCCATTTTATTAGTGGCTTGAGACGAGTTAAGACGCAAGCAAGATAATTCATTTACGATACGGAGGCGGCATGTAGTGGCCATGTGAAAAGTAGCAGGAGGGAAGGGGTGAAAATCAGCTCGCCTCTGCCCATCCCTGACACCCAACCTATATAACCGAGGAAGTTCTTGTTTAAAAGAGACAAAAGAACAGAATTCCTCATTCTTCCCAGTGGAGGGGCTCAACAATTAGGCGTGCGGTGTGGGACCGTGTGTTGCTTTGCAAAAGGATACAGCTTGGAAAGATGTTTCCTTTGATGCCTGAGCAGTATGGATGCCTTTCCGCTGCAGAGGGGCCTGATTAAATTATGCAATTAGAGCTGAGTAGACAGTTCTATATATAGGGCTATCCTGCTTTTGTGCTTCTCCACATACACACCCACACAGATGTGCATTTTTTTCTAACACCTGTTTTCCAGAGACAGTTCAAAAAGTCAGGCAGGGAGGAGGCAAATGTGCGAGCAGGAAAATAAGGGTGGGGGCTGCCATAATACTGGACAGACTTTCATATTGGGTGCTCCTATTAGAAATGATGCTACATACATGGAATGCTTACACAAACATCTGGCGGTAGAAAAGCGCTTAACCACTCCACACTCTGCACCCCCCACCCTGTGGCAGCACCGGGATCTACCAATTCTCAGGAAACCTCAATGTTCCTGTCACGTATATTTTTACTGATCTCAAAAGTGACAGAAGAGTTGGCCCTTTAAACTGGCTCTCCACATGCGGCATGGAGGAGTGCAGCTCTGTGAGATGTCCCATTTAGGCTGAGTTCACACGGGCGAGATTTCCGCGCGGGTGCAATGCGGTAGGTGAACGTATTGCACCCGCACTGAATCCGGCACCATTCATTTCTATGGGGCTGTGCACATGAGCGATTTTTTTCACGCATCACTTCTGCAATGCTTTAAAATCGCAGCATGCTCTATATTCTGCGTTTGTAACGCAGGACAGGCCCCATAGAAATGAATGGGGCTGAGTGAAAATCGCAAGCATCCGCAAACAAGTGCGGATGCGGTGCGATTTTCACTCATGGTTGCTAGGTGACAGTCTATTCACTGTATTTTTTTCTCTTATAACATGGTTATAAGGGAAAATAATAGCATTCTGAATACAGAATGCTTAGTACAAGGGCAATTGAGGGTTAAAAAAATAAAAAATAAATTAACTCACCTTGTCCTCTTCATCGCGCAGTTCCCGGTCTCTTCTGATGAGCTGTCGGCTAAAGGACCTTTGGTGACGTCAGATCACATGCTCCAATCACATGGTACATCACCACGGTGATGTACCATGTGATTGGAGCATGTGATCTGACGTCACCAAAGGTCCTTTAGCCGACAGCTCATCTACCAGACCGGGAACTGCGCGATGAAGAGGACAACGTGAGTTAATTTATTTTTTATTTTTTTAACCCTCAATTGCCCTTGTACTAAGCATTCTGTATTCAGAATGCTATTATTTTCCCTTATAACCATGTTATAAGGGAAAATAATACAATCTACACTACAACTAACCCAAACCTGAACTTCTGTGAAGAAGTTCGGGTCTGGGTACCACAGTCGGTTTTTTATCACGCGAGTGCAAAACACATTGCACCCGCGTGATAAACACTGAACATCGGAACGCAATCGCAGTCAAAACTGACTGCAATTGCGTACCCAATCGCGCGGGTTTGCCGCAATACACCGGGACGCATCCGGACCTAATCCGGACACGCCCGTGTGAACCCAGCCTTATACTGTGTGGTGTGGAGGACAAGGGACTACATCAGTATATGCAAGCCAAAAACCAGGAATGTGTCCAAAGAACAAATATTCCCCCATCTTTTAGCTTCAATTCTTGGTTTCGGCTACACTCACGACAGTGAAGAGAACAGCCACTAAAAACGGACACGGTCACTTTCCCAGCCATTTTTCAACCATTTCTGCATCCACGCATTTCATTATTTTTTATAAAAATCTAAACCCTCTGCAGTGCCCTCAGTACACATAATGTCCCCCCGTAGTGGCACCCAGCTCATCCACTTGCCTGTACAGAGGCAGTTGCTCCTCTCTTGACTGAAAAGGACTGCGCTCAGCGCAATGAAACACACGCTCCCAGTATGATAGCATGAAATCACCATGCTGACTGCCTCCTCGCGAGCAAGTGGTAAGGTAACGCGAGTAGTTTTTTTACCCCTGAAGTCATATTGTACTAGCATACCCGTTAACGGCTATTAGACGGGTGCACGCCTAAGCAGCTGTTAAAAAAAAAAAAAAAAAAAAAAAAAGTCCCATTGATTTCAATAAAACGGCCATGTGAATAGCCCCATAGACTTTCATAAGTGGTAAAAACGGCCGTGACACAGCCATTTTTAACGTGTGTGCGTATGCAGCCTTACAGATACTGATTTAAAACACTGACCCCCACCACTGTGTAAAAGGTGGCGCTTCTACACAGTTGTATTAAAATCGCAGCAAAATTTCATGTTTTAGGTTAATTTGTTTTTCGGTTTGATTTTGGCACAGATTCTGATGTGGTTTTAGGTCTCCATTTGATTTCAATGGGAAATTCCATGTGGAATCCGGACCAAGAATGAACATGTTGCTTTCATTTTACTCAGCAATGCAGATTTCAATTCACATGTGGAGGAAAGAAAATGCATTACAGAGCAGATCTCCCACTGAAAACCATGGAAGGTGGACAGAGCAGATGCCAAGTGGATGTGAACACAGTCTTAGGGTCCATTCACAAGTCCGCAAAACAAGTCTGCATCTGTTCGCACAATTTTGCGGAACAGGTGTGAACCCATTAATTTTCAATGGGGCCTGAAAATAAAAAATAAATTGAAGATATCCTATTCTTGTCTGAAATTGCAGACAAGAAAAGGCATTTTCTATGAGTGCCGGCGATGTGCGGTCCGCAAAATGCCAGTGTCTGTTTTGCGGAGCTGCAAAACACATACGGATGTGTGAATGGACCCTTAGGGCGAACCCAGTACACAGCAGGAAGCACTTGGCGGTGTTAAAACCCATTCATGCAACACAAGATTTGCTGCTAAACCAAAGACCCAAAAGATATCTTCCATGCCGGGTTCGCCCGACATTATCGTCATGCAGCAATAGGAGGACTGTATGCCGGTCCCTCACGCTGCTCCTATGAGGTAAGCTCACAGCATTATAATTGTCCTAAAAAAATTAGCATATTGTGATAAAGTTCATTATTTTCTGTAATGTACTGATAAACATTAGACTTTCATATATTTTAGATTCATTACACACAACTGAAGTAGTTCAAGCCTTTTATTGTTTTAATATTGATGATTTTGGCATACAGCTCATAAAAACCCCAAATTCCTATCTAAAAAAATTTTGCATATCATGAAAAGGTTCTCTAAACGAGTTATTAACCTAATCATCTGAATCAACTAATTAACTCTAAACACCTGCAAAAGATTCCTGAGGCTTTTAAAGCGAACCTTTCACCTCATTTTCACTTTATAAGCTAGCAACAGTACCTTATAGATTATCTTGAGTGTTATCCATGTTACTGCCGCTTTCCTGCGCTGTTCATTCATTAAAAAAATCGTCTTATAAAGTTCACATTTCGTGCTCCAACAGTCAAGCAACAAGTCAAGGGGGTAGCCCTTCCCTCTCCTCTGGCCGTCTCGCCCCTGCCCTAACGCCGCCTCTATGCCTTGTAATTGACAGCCGGTCAGTCGCCGGGACGGCGCTTCTGAATGCTGCGCATGCGCCGTCCTCCTCATTCGCCTGAAGATAGTGGAGCGCGCGCACGGGAGGGAGAGCAGACAGGCAGGCATCGTGTACGGCGCATGCGCGATTCTGTTACATGGTCGCGCTTGTGTCTGCCAGAAAGACAGGATCGAGCAGCGAATGAGGAGGATGGCGCATGCGCAGGATTCAGAAGAGCCGTCCCGGCGACTGACCGGCTGTCAATTACAAGGCATAGAGGCGGCGTTAGGGCAGGGGCGGTACGGCCAGAGGAGAGGGAAGGGCTACCCCCTTGACTTGTTGCTTGACTGTTGGAGCACGAAATGTGAACTTTATAAGACGATTTTTTTAATGAATGAACAGCGCAGGAAAGCGACAGTAACATGGATAACACACTCAAGATAATCTATAAGGTACTGTTGCTAGTTTATAAAGTGAAAATGAGGTGAAACCTTCGCTTTAAAAACTCCCAGCCTGGTTCATTACTCAAAACTGCAATCATGGGTAAGACTGCTGACCTGACTGCTGTCCAGAAGGCCATCATTGACCCCCTCAAGCAAGAGGGTAAGACACAAAGAAATTTCTGAACGAATAGGCTGTTCCCAGAGTGCTGTATCAAGGCACCTCAGTGGGAAGGAAAAAAAGTGTGGCAGAAAACGCTGCACAACGAGAAGAGGTGACCGGACCCTGAGGAAGATTGTGGAGAAGGACCGATTCCAGACCTTGGGGGACCTGCGGAAGCAGTGGACTGAGTCTGGAGTAGAAACATCCAGAGCCACCGTGTACAGGCGTGTGCAGGAAATGGGCTACAGGTGCCGCATTCCCCAGGTCAAGCCACTTTTGAACCAGAAACAGCGACAGAAGCGCCTGACCTGGGCTACAGAGAAGCAGCACTGGACTGTTGCATGTCATTCGGAAATCAAGGTGCCAGAGTCTGGAGGAAGACTGGGGAGAGGGAAATGCCAAAATGCCTGAAGTCCAGTGTCAAGTACCCACAGTCAGTGATGGTCTGGGGTGCCATGTCAGCTGCTGGTGTTGGTCCACTGTGTTTTATCAAGGGCAGGGTCAATGCAGCTAGCTATCAGGAGATTTTGGAGCACTTCATGCTTCCATCTGCTGAAAAGCTTTATGGAGATGAAGATGTCATTTTTCAGCACGACCTGGCACCTGCTCACAGTGCCAAAACCACTGGTAAATTGTTTACCGACCATGGTATTACTGTGCGCAATTGGCCTGCCAACTCTCCTGACCTGAACCCCATAGAGAATCTGTGGGATATTGGGAAGAGAAAGTTGAGAGACGCAAGACCCAACACTCTGGATGAGCTTAAGGCCGCTATCGAAGCATCCTGGGCCTCCATAACACCTCAGCAGTGCCACAGGCTGATTGCCTCCATGCCACGCCACATTGAAGCAGTCATTTCTGCAAAAGGATTCCCGACCAAGTATTGAGTGCATAACTGAACAGAATTATTTGAAGGTTGACTTTTTTTGGTCGGATGAAATATGCTAATTTTTTTTAGATAGGAATTTGGGGTTTTCATGAGCTGTATGCCAAAATCATCACTATTAAAACAATTGTGTGTAATGAATCTGAAATATATGAAAGTCTAATGTTTATCAGTACATTACAGAAAATAATGAACTTTATCACAATATGCTAATTTTTTTAAAAGTACCTGAAGATTCAGTATAACTGACAGGGTACGTAATCAGTGCTGGGCGCCATCGCTGTATACACGCTTACACAGAATGCCACTGATAACACCGCGAAGTGAACAATGAAATTACACGTTTTAGGCCAAGTTCACACTTCAGTTATTTCCATCAGTTATTGTAAACCAGAAACGAGTAGTGAAGCCTCCTCAGAGATACAAGGTATGAAGGAAAGATCTGCACCTATTCTCTGTTTTAGACCCGCACCTAGATTGAGTTCACAATAACTGACCAAATAACTGAAGTGTGAACTGCGCCTTACTGAACCTGTTCCCACAAATCTATACATCGATCTGCTCCGCTGTGTAACATGGTGCAGGTCTTGTGACGCACAGTGGACTGAACTGCTGTGGACCTTCACAGGCAAGATCTGAGGCAGAATATAGAAGGCGGCAAGTGGAAGACATTTGACCAATCTTTCCACACGTAAAATGACCAGAGAAGATTTGAAAATCAAGATCCTAAAACAGTCTCTTATGAATTTTGACCACTTTGTAGCTGGTACAGACTGGATACAGCCACCTGGCAAAGCCATGCCGAGGCCGAGCATAGAGGGCCTTTACAAGCCTATGCAGGATGAAATGACCTGAAGACAACCAAGCGGTTTATTCAGAGCACATGGCTTATGGCCAAGCAGTTTACCAGGTTACTGTGCGGCAAGTTGGTTCTAATTAGTTAATATGATGCTCCAGCGGCCTGCACAGCAGTTCTCAGCCGCTTCATGTGGCGCTACCCTTAGGTCTCTTGCACACAAGCGTGATGGATTCAGTGAAACTCGCACCATTTTGCAAGCAAGTTCAGTTTTTCCTGTGCGGGTGCAATCCGTTTTGATGCATTTTTCATGCGCGTGATAAAAAAAAAAAAAAAAAAAAAAAAAAAAAAAAACAACAACCCTGAAGGTTTACAAACATCTCTTAGCAACAGTGAAAAATGCATCGCACCGGCACTCGCTTGCGGATGCAATGCTTTTTCACTGAAGCCCCATTCACTTCTGTGGTGCCAGGGCTGCGTGAAAAACCTCAGACTATGGCCTCATGCACACGACAGTTTTTTTTCACGGCCCGCAAAAACGGGGTCCGTGATCGTTTTTCCATCCGTGGGTCTTCCTTGATTTTTGGAGGATCCACGGACATGAAAAAAAAGTCATTTTGGTGTCCGCCTGGCCGTGCGGAGCCAAACGGATCCGTCCTGAATTACAATGCAAGTCAATGGGGACGGATCCGTTTGATGTTGACACAATATGGTGCCATTTCAAACGGATCCGTCCCCATTGACTTTCAATGTAAAGTCTGGAGTTCTGTTATACCATCGGATTGGAGTTTTCTCCAATCCGATGGTATATTTTAACTTGTAGCGTCCCCATCACCATGGGAACGCCTCTATGTTAGAATATACTGTCGGATATGAGCTACATCGTGAAACTCATTTCCGACAGTATATTCTAACACAGAGGCGTTCCCATGGTGATGGAGACGCTTCAGGTTAGAATATACAAAAAAACTGTGTACATGACTGTCCCCTGCTGCCTGGCAGGTGCTGCCAGGCAGCAGGGGGCAGACCCCCCCCCCCCCTGTTTTTAACTCATTGGTGGCCAGTGGGCACCCCCTCCCCTGTTAACTCGTTGGTGGCCAGTGTGCGCACCCCCCTCCCTCCCTCCCTTGTTATAATAGCATTGGGGCCAGTGTGCGCGCCCCCCCCCCAACCCCCCCCCCCCCTCCCTCTATTGTAATAGCATTGGGGCCAGTGTGCGCGCCCCCCCAACCCCCCCCCCCTCCCTCTATTGTAATAATAGCATTGGGGCCAGTGTGCCCCCCCCCCCCCCCCCATCGGTGCCAGCGGAGTAGAAGATTCATACTTACCTGGCTGCTGCGATCTCTGTGTCCGGCCGGGAGCTCCTCCTACTGGTAAGTGACAGGTCTGTGCGGCGCATTGCTGTCACTTACCAGTAGGAGGAGCTCCCGGCCGGACGCAGACATCGCAGCAGCCAGGTAAGTATGAAAATCTTCTACTCCGCTGCCACCGATGATCGGGGGGGGGGGGGGGGGGGTGCGCACACTGGCCCCAATGCTATTATTACAATAGAGGGAGGGAGGGGGGGGGGGGGGGGGGGGGGGGAGTGCGCACACTGGCCCCAATGTATTAAAACAATAGAGGGACTGAGGGGGGGGGGGGGGGGTTGGGGGGGCGCGCGCACACTGGCCCCAATGTATTAAAACAATAGAGGGAGGGAGGGAGGGGGTGCGCACACTGGCCACCAACGAGTCAACAGGGGAGGGGGGGGGCCGCACAATGATATTCAAACTGGGGAGGGGGGGGGGGGGGGGGTCTGCCCCCTGCTGCCTGGCAGCCCTGATCTCTTACAGGGGGATATGATAGTACAATTAACCCCTTCAGGTGCCGCACCTGATGGGGTTAATTGTACTATCATATCCCCCTGTAAGAGATCGGGTGCTGCCAGGCAGCAGGGGGCAGTCTTGTACACAGTTTGTAGTGTATTCTAACTAGAAGCGTCCCATCACCATGGGAACGCCTCTGTGTTAGAATATACTGTCGGATCTGAGTTTTCACGAAGTGAAAACTCAGCTCTGAAAAAGCTTTTATGCAGACGGATCTTCGGATCCGTCTGTATGAAACCAAAACCTACGGCCACGGATCACGGACACGGATGCCAATCTTGTGTGCATCCGTGTTCTTTCACGGACCCATTGACTTGAATGGGCCCGTGAACCGTTGGCCGTGAAAAAAATAGGACAGGTCATATTTTTTTCACGGCCAGGAAACACGGCTCACGGATGCGGCTGCCAAACGGTGCATTTTCCGATTTTTCCACGGACCCATTGAAAGTCAATGGGTCCGTGAAAAAAAACGGAAAACGGCACAACGGCCACGGATGCACACAACGGTCGTGTGCATGAGGCCTATAGGACATGCTGCGATTTTCACGCAACGCAGAACTGATGTGTGAAAAACAACGCTAATGCACACTGGCCCATTGAAATGAATGGGTCCAGATTCAGTGTGGGTGCAGTGCGTTCACCTCACGCATTGCACCCACGTGGAAAACTCACTTGTGTGAAAGGGGCCTTAGGGTCCATTCACACATCTGCAAAATGGGTCCACATCTGGGGTTCCAGCTATCAAGAAGCATGTTTTATGCTGCAGTGCTGTCGGTACCATGTTCCTCACCCCACAATATATGGTCACTGTCTAGAATTTTAGCATTGAGTAGAATATAGATCAGACCCAGGGGGTGCGATCATAGCCTTCAGGATGCATTACTGTGAGTAGGGGAAAGATGGTCAAACACAGCGCTAACCAGTTGGTTCCCATTTTCCTACACTTAACCGACAATTTTCCCTCCATCCTTTCAGACAACTAGCTTTAGTACTAAACACTGAAAAAAATAATTCCAGCTATTTTTCCCTTAATCCCCCTCCCCCCCATTTTATATCCTATGCCAATAGGACTGAAAAAGAAATAGTCTACATGTCCCTGGAGCTCAAGCACATACCGAACCTCCAGCTGTTCTGAAACTACAACTCCCAGAACCCGCCTTTCACTTCCATGGGAGTTAAAAGAACAGACGTGTAAGAGTTCATGCTGGGAGTTATAGTTTCACAGCAGCTGAAGTGCCACAGGAACTTGACATCGTGCGTCTCAATATGTAGATAACAGTGCAGACAAGATCACCAATTGACTTATTTCTCGATGCAGTGGTCTTTTAAAAGCAGCAGTTTTGAGTGCTCTATGTGGCAGCGCACTTTCCCACACGGAGACTTCCATATCCGCCATAACGTACAGACTTGCAGCACATAAGCTGGTGTTGTGCAGCATTTATTTTAGCCTCTACCAGGCCACACACACACACTGAAATCATGCCAACTGCACAATACCAGCTGTGAAACTACAGAGTGTGCCCAGGAAAAAACCACAGCTAAATTAAGGGACATCTGTCCGCACACCCTTCAGAAGCATTACTGTGACTGATGGAGTCAGGAGTCATTATTTACTGCAGTATCTACTGGACTTGGATGTCCTGGACCTGATTAACATTGGGGTCTGATGAAAAGGTTTCTTATTTTCTTCATCTAAAACCTGCGCCTAAGGGCTCATTCACATGAACATGTGCCCGTATTGCGGCCAACAAACGGTCAACAATCCAGAAGGTCCGGTGCGGAACAGAGGAACGGAACCCCACGGAAGCATTACAGAGCACATCCGTGGAGGTTTTTCTCCGTGCCTCCACAGCGCAAAAAAAATAAAACATGTTCTATTTTTTTTTTTGCGGTGCGGATGGATCACGGACCCATTCAAGTTAAATGGGTCTGGATCTGTCTGCGGAATCTGCACGGATGTTGCCTGTGCATTGCGGTCCCAAATGCACGGAACGGACGACCAACTGTCGTGTGCAAGAGCCTTTATAGAGGGGGGGGGGGGGGGGGGGACGGGACACTGAACAGATACATTCAAATCAATGAGTACGTGTGCTGTCTGCAGAAAATGCAGCACGTGTCATTGACAAACCTCATTAAGCGGAGCTGAAGCGCTGCATGTACCTCCACAGAACGAGTGATCCAGAATCATTGTTCCTGGTTAGACAGCACATTTCGCCTGATGAACGAGCCTTCCGCACGTGATCTGGCAACCTTTACACAGGCAGATCAGGAATGAGCACTGAGGAACGTTGGGCCATGTAAACCCATCTTAACCAATAAAGTTTTCCTACAAAATCCTTCTTCTATAGCATCCACACTCAGTACCCAGTTATAAATGATGGGTTATGTACAGTCAATGTAAGCTCTGTCCAGAACGGTTGGCAGAATGAAACCTGTGCATCTTTGATAACGCAATCCCCGAGCCGTGGGGTGGAGGTCTACATGTACAATTCCTGGCTTTCAGTGCAGAGTCACCCATCATTAAAACAGAATTCAATTACCCAAGAACACAGCTGTCTAACACAAGCAACACAATATTGCGAGGAACCATAAAGATAATAGACGAACCCGAGGAGAACAGCCCATCTTTACTGCTAATGTTCTGTGTCTGCTCACTGGACGGAGGTCAGACCAGGATGCTCAAGTGCCAGATGGGCAGCACTTACAGAGGACGGGGGAAGAAGAATTATTAATGTACATCTACAGAAGCAACATTATATCATATGCATTCCCTTGCTGCTTTTATTCTTAATGATATTTCACCCTGGGAAGTTAAAGGGGTTTTCCAGGCTTCTGATGTTGATGACCTATCCTCAGGATAAGCCATTCATTTCTGATCGAAGGGTGCCTGGCACCCCACACCACCACCAATCAGCAGTTTCCCGCAGCCTCCAGAGCCTGCGATCAGGATCGCGTGCGGAAAATCTGCACCGTGGGTCATGTACATTGTATTCTATGAGAATTTGAAATTCTCAATGCAAATGATGCAGATTTTAAAATTGACCGCATGGATTTGCCTGTGGATTTCCCACACATGAATCATGAACGTGTGCATGTACCCTGAATGGAATCGGAAGCACAGCTGCATTCAAAGTGTAGTAGCCATGTGGGGTTCCTGAAGCTCCACTCCCATTCAGCTGCATTCAAGAGCTAGTTCCAAATTAGCATTCTGCTCTCAGTACCCCATAATGACAAACTGAATGTTAGAGATCTTTGCTAATGTATTAAAAAAGGAAAAACTAAAATTTGACATTGACATAGTTGAAGCACTTTTGGCAGCGATTACAGCCTCCAGTCTTCTCGGGTATGATGGCATCTGGATTTGGGGATTTTCTGCCATTCATCTGTGTAGATCCTCTCAAAATGTCTGGTTAGATGGGTCCCATCTGTGGACAGCTATTTTCAGGTCTCTCCAGAGATGTTCAATAGGGTTCGAGTCAGGGCTCTGTACGGGACACTCAGACCTTCAGAGTTGCCCCAGCTGTGTACTTAGGGCCATTGTCTTGTTAGAAATTGACCTTTTGCCCAGAGTACTCTGGATGAGATTTTCATCAAGAATACCTCTGCACTTTGCCCCATTCACACATCCGCAATTTCATTCCGCCACTCATTTCTATGTGACCGCACAATGTGCTGCCCAGCTCTGGAAATGCGGATCCGCACTTCGGGTTCCGCATTTCCGTTCCCGAAAAAATAAAATAGAACATGTCCTATTCTATTAGTGCTGGCGATGTGCGGTCCGCAAAATGCGGAACGCACATTGCAGTGTCAGTGTTTTGCGGATCCACAAAACACGCTATGGAAGTGTGAATGAAGCCTTACCCCGACGTGTCTCACTGTCCCAACTGATGGAAACAGTCCATTCTTTAGGAGCTTTTCTGTAAACTCCAGGTGGGCTTTTGTGCATCTGAGGAGAGGCTTCTTTCTGTTCACTCTGCCATAAAGCCCAGACTATAAAGTACTGCAGTGATAGTCAACCATAGAAGTTTCTCCCATCTGCATACAGGATCTTTGAAGTTCAACCAAAGTGAGCATTAGGTCCTCGGTCACCTCTCTTAACAAGGTCCTTCCCCACTAATTACTTAGTTTGGTGGAGCAGCCAGCTCTAGGAAGAGTCCTGGTTGTTCCAAACGTTTTCCAGTTAAGAATTATGGAGGCCACTGTGTTCTTGGGAATTTTCAGTGTAGAAGCATTTTTTATGTACCCTTCTCCAGATTTTTGCCTCTACACAATCCTGTGAGCTCTACAGGCAGTTCATTCCTCCCGTTAGCTTGTTTTTTCCCCCCTCTGATATACATTGTCAGCTTTGAGACCTTCTATAGACAGGGGGGTGTCTTTCCTAATCATGTCCAGTTAACAGGATTTACCAGAGGGAGACTACAAATCAAGGTGTGGAAACATCTCAAAGATGATCAAGCGAAACAGGAAACCCCCCCAGAGCTAAATTTAAAGTGTCATAGCAACTTATGTTCATGTTAAATGAGATTTTCCTTTTTTAATAAATTTGCAAAAAACTTCTAGAATTGTTTTCACTTTCTCATTATAGGGTATTGAGTGCAGATTAATTCAGGAAAACTAGTTTCAAATTTTAGTACCAAGTCACAAAATAACATGACACGAAATAAGTTAAAGGGTCTAAAGACTTTCCAAATGAATTATATGGGATAACTGTCATTCTAAATCAGCCTTTGATAATAGGATGACTGCTGAAAAGCCATCTGTACAGACCGAGAAGGGGCACCTATTAGGCTCAGGAGTGCAAAAGCTACTGGATTTATTTTATTGTTCAACTATAGATCATGGCATGGAGGAAAAACAACAACAACAAAAAAACACCCCAAACATTTTTTAAATCTGTTTAACAAAAATTAGATTTAAGCAAAACGTTGCTGATGACACATTCTCTTTCGTGGCAGCATAAACCTATTAAATTTGCTAATAATACAAGTCAGCGGAGTATAGTGGGAATATCCAGGGAAAGTAGCTGGCACGCTGGTCCTAACCCCAAGAAATGTATGGAAACATAAGCTTCCTGCCAGTACCACTATAAACCATTCCCCCTTACATATAGGGTAATGCAAGCCCATATCTTCTACATTCAGCTCATCATCACCTCCTTAGAATGGCTGATCTCACAGCCGCACATTATACACTTCTGCAGAACGACCCTGTTCGCCCTGACGGATCATTTTGCACCAGATCAGTGCTGTAAATCAATCTGAGATCTGTAGCATCTTGAAAAGTCTGGTAATGATGCTTTTTCCTCAGTCCCTAGAGTCCCTCCATTAGACCCATCTTACATTATTTATAAGGACGAGCTGAGACCTCCATTAGCTGGATAGAGCTACAGATGGAGAGGCCGCTCTGTGCGCCACTTGGACTTGAATGCTTGGAGAACAATGTATAGCATTAATAGAAAGGGGAACTGATGGCTGCCATGTGGGCACAATCTTCCCTAAACATTGGGTGCCCCTACAAATGCCAATACAGACACCAGATGTATAACCACAAAGGAACATGACCAAACTTGCATCTGTAGTGACCTCCTGATTCCAATGCCACCAGTTTTTTTTTTTTTTTGTTTTTTTTTATCCACAGCAAGATATATCACAAAAGAACAGTGTGCTGAAAAACAAACCACAAACATACAAGAGCCTGCACAGTTTAGGTGCCTGCACCGTGGAGAAAGTTATAGAAAACGGAAACAGGTATGTGCAGGTGACTTGCAAGACAGATCCGTCAGCAAATGCACCCAATCTAATGGTCATGGGTTTGCCCCCCCGATGACTGATGCAAGGGGAAAGGAGGATCGGGCACACCAATTTCAGAAGCTCAAGCTGGTCTCGCACATGATAAAAGCAGGCCAAAATGGATGACTGGCCTTAATCTAAAAAGTTAGACATGACTGCCAAAGCAATTGTCCATCTGTTCTGTAGAAACGTAAAGGCCAATGTCACCATGAACCTAGTTTGTAGCAGTCCGATAATCGCTCCCTGCTAACTAAAGCATCAGATGTTGAAAGCCAACATGCCAGACCCTTATCTTCCCCAACATTGGCCGTTCAGGGAGAGTTGGAGGCCATTAGAAGACTGGCCAAACACAGCAAAATAGCCAAATGTGTCCAATCCACATCTACTGTGTAAGGTCACCTTCCAGGAGAGATTCATCTGCAAAGGTCATGTGTGGTCAACGGGTCATACACATTAGGGCTTGTTCACATACCGTTCCTGCTGTAAGCCAAGCAGATATGTTTAGACCAACAGTAAAAAAAAACTAAAATTGCACTCAAATGTATGCAATTTGAGTCATTTTTCCATCTGTATTTGAGAAACACTTTATTTTAAAAATAAAGTTTAAGTGCATCAAAGAAAGTAGCTGGATAAGGCTGAGTTCACACCAGCGTTCAGCCTTTCCGTTCTCCTGCTCAGTTATAGGAGCAGGAGAACGGATTGGGCACATAACTGGCGAGCGGAGCCTACAGACCCCATAGACTATAATGGGGTCCGTTAGGTTTACGCTCAGAAGATTATTTTGGAGCGGAGACGAAAGTACTGCATGCAGGAGAACGGAAAAGCCAAACGCTGCTGTGAACGAAGCCTAAAACCGGAGATGCAGATGCCGCAATAATATACTGGCCAGCTTTAGGGTCCATTCACGCGTCCGCATCCTTTCCCCAAATTGCGGAACGGGGGCGGACGCATTCATTCTCTATGGGGCAGGAATGGATGTGGACAGCACAGTGTGCTGTCCGCACCCACTTTACCGGAGCGCACACCCAATCTTCCAGTCCGCAGCTCAGAAAAAAATAAAATATATATATATCCTATTCTTGTCCGCAATTGCATGTGACTGGACCCTTACTCATAAGCATCAACTACATGCCCCACTATCAGTTAATGACCTCCTTGCTTATGCCCACAATCTGGTCACTCAATTACTAATGTTTTGTCTTAAAGGGGTATTGCAGCTTCTACGGTGGAATTACACTGCTCGATGATCTGCCCTGTTTCACATTTGCGGTAAACCAGGAGCAGCTTGCCAGATCTGTGAATACTGGGCGCAACTGTACGCTGCAAAGACACTGACCGGCCCAATTCACTATAATGGGGACCAATGTTGATTCTGCCACTACCCAGCAATTACGGCGAGTAGCGGCCAGACATACCACTGTACGCAGCCGTTTTCGGATCCGTCTACCTACAGGACTAAATGTGCTGCTGATAAATTTGTGAAATGCTTGTTCAGTTGATCCTGTTCAATCATCATTTCTGGGCAGCAGATCGGGCTGTCTATACAGCAATTTGTTGCCCACAAACCATGATTCTGTATGGGGACGAGCTACCACAATAACAATCCCTCGTCCCCATACTGTGGAGGAGATCGCGGCATGTAAGTAGAGAGTCTCCTTCACTGAACAAGCAGCCGACTGGCAGGAAGGAACGTTTCTATCAAGACAATCAGCAGTAACATGACGTGGTGTAAACCCTCCGTTAGATATTGAGGACTTCTCCTTGTGGTGCTCCGATAACGATCTGACTGATCCGCCGGAAAGCAACTGGAACTAGAAGGCTCCGCCCATTTTGAACTTGCTATGCTGTACGGATGCTGAGTTTAAGGCTTCTTTCACACAAACTATACGGACTGTCTGTTCAGGAAAACAATTGTGTTCTACTCAGGGGAAAAACTGATGGTTTTGTATGCAAGTTTGGTCAGTTGTCAGAATTTTCATTGATTCTCCCCCCCCCCCACAAAAAAATTAAAACCATGAAGAATTAGGCTACTTTCACACTAGCGCTTGATCGGATCCGTTCTGAACGGATCCGATCATATTAATGCAGACGGAGGCTCCGTTCAGTACGGATCCGTCTGCATTAATAACTTAGAAAAAATTCTAAGTGTGAAAGCAGCCTGAGCGGATCCGTTCAGACTTTCAATGTAAAGTCAATGGGGGACGGATCCGCTTGAAGATTGAGCCACAGGGTGACATCTTCAAGCGGATCCGTTCCCATTGACTTACATTGTAAGTCTGAACGGATCCGCTCACCTCCGCACGGCCAGGCGGACAGCTGAGCGCTGCAAGCAGCGTTCAGCTGTCCGCCTGTCCGTGCGGAGGCGAGCGGAGCGGAGGCTGAACGCCGCCAGACTGATGCAGTCTGAGCGGATCCGCTCCATTCAGACTGCATCAGGGCTGGACGGAGGCGTTTGGGTCCGCTCGTGAGCACCTTCAAACGGAGCTCCCGAACTGACCCATGAACGCTAGTGTGAAAGTAGCCTTACAAACACTCCTAGCAATTATCAGTGAAAAACACTTTGCATCTAGGCGCAATTCATGGAAGCCGCATTCACTTTCAAGGGACCGGGTCTTTATGAAAAAAAGCTGAATATAGAACATGCTGCGATTTGGATGCAGAGATGATGCATTAAAAACAATGCTCATGTACACAGACCCATAGTAATGAATGGGCCAGGACTCTGTACATGCACACGTTCAGGATTCAAGTGGAGAGGATCCGCACGTGTTCGCAGGCAAATCCGTGCGGTCAATCTGCATCCATCAGTGCGGATTTTACTAAATGAATGCAGAAAATCCAGTCAGGAAAAAAAAGTTAAATAAATTGATATGCTGCGGATTTTAAAATCCACACTACAGGTCAAAATCTTGAAAAAGATAAAATAAAAATCCACATCGTGTGCATTGAAAATGTAAAATTCTCATAGAATACAATGTACACGACCTACGGTGCGGATTTTCCGCACGCTATCCTGATCGTGTGCATTTAGCCCAAAGGTTTCAGCAGACTTCCATCACAATGTTAGGTGTATGGACAGCTCCAGCGACGCCACATATCAAAGGCCTCAATAACTGAGTGCTCCGTCCAGGTCACATATTGCACCCAGGAAAACAGATACACCGCACGTTATAGGTAATGCTGTGTGCTGCCATATGGTGCATACATGGCAGTCCAGCTTTTTACACAGATGTACAGTATGGGACACAATATGGACATGAAGCCTGTTCTCTCTATAACAGCGTATGTGGTTTCCACCATTTTCCGCCAAGAATCAGATGTTTCCGGACAGTCAGAACAGCACAAAGTGCTGCAGTACTGCAACCGCCAAACAACTGGTACCTGTCCGATCCTAGGACCCTCAGTCGTACATGTTCAAAATTCTACGGGGTTTTGTTGCATGCTGCATTACATTTGTTTTCTGGGAAAGTCAAAATGCCAGAACCCATGTTAAAGCCACCTTTCCACTGCTTGGAACTGGCTCTATTAGTTTATTAATCACTGTGGGTACAGCGTCTCCTCAGTGTAGTAAAACCACTAGCCAGCAGCATGGCCTGGCCCCTCAGATCATGTACCAGGTACGGTTTTACTTTGGCTCAATGGAAAATAATGTCCCGAGACAGTTCCATGCAGTAGGAAAGGGGCTTAGTCGATGGTGTCCGCCGGGTGCTGCTAACCATCATGTGACGGATCGGTCACAGCACGGAATGTCACTTTTCTGCTCCTATAGTTAGATTCCCTCTTTACACAGACCGCTTATTCCCTCTGTATGGGAATAAAAGATGACTACTGCGATCATTCATCCCCATAAGCTTGTTGCTTCGCAAATCAGATCCTATCACTCGATGAACAAGGTGATCTGCTGCACCCTTAGGCCGGGCTCACATATCCGGAATTCAGAGCCGGATACCACAGTGCACCGTTGAATCCCCATTCACTGTAACGGGATCCAGCCGCTTTATGGCATACGCTTTCAGATTAGGTGGGGGAAAAAAAAAATAATAAAATGCATGTAGTTTTTTTTGTCTGGCCAAAAGTCGGCATATACGCAGGATAGAATGAACTCCACCGGAAACGTCTGCCGGAGTACACAGCGCATATGTGACCGCGGCCTTACACAGCTCAGTTACCAGCTAGGAGCATTTGGGAAGGGGACGCAACGCAGACCTCAACCTAGCCTAGGTGAACCTGACCCCTCAGAGGTCAAAACGGATCAGTCATATCAGCCATGGTTCCCGCAGAGACACTACTGTCCCAAAGTACCAGCTCCATCCATCAGAAACCTAAGGCCTTATGCACATGACCGTATCAGTTTTGCTGTCTGCAAATCGCGGCTCCGCAAAATATGGATGCAGTCCACATTTTTTCCGTGGACCAGTGGTCCACATTTTGCGGATTGGACATACTATCACCTTGTATGTCCTATACTAGGCCGCAAAATGCAGACCATGGACCCATTGAAGTCAACAAGTCTGCAAACCGGAGACGGTCGTGTGCACGAGATCTTCCAGGGAGAAGAAACGGTTCAGGATTACCAGACGACCGGCTCCGGCAGCCAAGGCGTTCACTAAGACATCTCCAGGGAGAGAGCGAAGCAGCTGCCCGACTGATGCAACAGACTCCAGCCCAACATCTGTCTGATGAGGAGACAGTGCTCCTCTGTGGTCATCCTGCCCCGAGAGAGACGACCAGGGAGCCCCCTACAGAGAAGTCACCCTGAGGGCACAAGACCGTCTGCCGCACACAAGGGGGCATTTAGCAGGGTTGTGAGCCCCCTGGGGAGGACTATGGGGTCTCACTTCAGTGCTAGGACAGCAGCCCACCTTCAAAGAGTCACCAAGTGAGGCCTAGAACCAGCATCGCTGAAGCAGTCATTGCCTACATAGCAATTCCCTCAAGTTATCTGAGCCACCCCCTAAACTGCAGGAGCGACCCCATCTGCCAGGACAATGCCTAGAATGTCTATGGCAGGTCTGGAGGGGGGGACATCTTGTGGAATTACCCCCTGAGCAGTTGCCCAGAGGAGGTCATGTCTACACTGCCCCAGCAGGGGGCCTCCTCCAAATACCCCTGTACTCGCGCCCTAGACATTACATGACACTTCACCCCTTGCGCCCTATTTTTTTAATCCACAATTTGCGGGAAAGCGCCATTTGCTGCGCGTTATTAGCGGGCGGCAGCTCTTTGCGCACGGTCCCCCATTGTCCTGAGACTTCGGAGAAGTTGGGAAGCTTTCGCCGTGTGGAAAGCCCGGGCCGGAGCGCGGCGGTGCGGAGCGCCTCACACAAGGGCTTCTGTGCGCTGCAGGCGCCATCATGCCCCCCCACTCCCCCTCCCTTCTCCTTCCAGGATCCTGAGTAAAACTTCCCACTATCCCGGGGCTGACTCACTGCGGAGGCCGCCGCTCCGCGCTCAGTACCGGAGCACAGATAGAAGAGCCGGCCGGGGCACAGCTGCACACGTCAAGTAACTTTTAGGACCCCCCGCGGCGCCCCCCGCCCGCAGTGTCGGTGCGGCGTCCTGCCTGTAGCATATTAAAGTACCCACAAAGTTCCGGCCGGCGGCAGAGGCCGAATAACTCCCCCAGCCACGTTTTCTCCCGCCGCGCTCATTACCTGCTGTGTCCTACAAGGTAGTCGGTGAGGACCGAGGAAGAGCGGCTCGCATGCCTCCAGCGGCCCGGGATGTGAGGCTCCCTCCTCCTCCTCTCTCCCCGGCTGCCTGGATTGATCTGGTCTCACTGGCGTCAGGGAGTCGGAGCCGCCCCACTGCCAATACACAACACACCCCAACCAGGGAGCGTCTGCAAATCACCAGCCTCAGCACACGGCGCACAGCCGCCTGCTCGCCCGCCCAGGGGCCCGTCTTAAAAGAGACCGGAGGGGTGGGGGGTGGGGGCTCTCCTCACACACTCTCTCAGTACTTCACAGTCCACGGGCAGGTTTATCCGTGATGTCTCCTGAGGTGACCATAGACACGATGACAGCGCTGGGGACAAAGCTTTCCAATATCTACAGCCCCCTCTATGAGGAGAGAGCAGCCTCATTACCTGACCGATCATTTATTTCTCCTCAGAGATCAGCGGTGCCTGGCATCCGCTTCTCTCCCTGTCTTGTAAGCCATGTTGGTCCCATGTAATTATCTACACACCACATGTCTCATATAATGAGCGAATTTCCGCTTATGAGGAGTCCTCTTCTGCATAACGGAAACGGGACGGATCCGTTTTGCAGCCTATAGACTTCTATTATGACGGAATTCCTCTAAAAGCATTCCGGCATAGAATTGCGTTATGGTCCGTGGTAACAGAATCCATAATGCAATTCACCTTTTACCAGTAAACGAAGCGTGAACGAATTTTAAAATATGAAATTCTCTCATCTCTACTTATAATAGTGGCCCCAAGGTGTGTGTTTACTGCTACGTGGCGACATTTCATGGTGTCGCAGTGCGACATGCTGTGACGCCAGACTCGGCTGGACATTATATGACATGTCGCACGACTGCCGTGTAGCTGTGTCCCTGCGTGGCAGGATGTCACATTATGGGTACACGGCGTGCCACTTGAATATTCTTCTTTATCTCATCAGTGCAAACATGCAAAAAGCTTCAATAAAATACGGACAAACGTCAGTATTAAAGAGTCCATATCTGCAAACAGGACTAACCTCACAGAGACAGAGCGAAACGCCAACCGCACTACAGCGGCGTTTCAGTCTCTTGTAGGATTTTTATACTGATGACCTATCCTCTCAGTATCTGATTGGTGGCGGTCCGGCACTGCCGCCGGCGATCGGCTATTTGAGAAGGCAGCGGCGAGCCTGTGAGCGCCGTGGCCTTCTCCATGCTCACCACCGTACATTGTGCTTGGTATCGTGCCCAGCCCCATACACGCCATGTGACTGATGATTGTGTCGTCACTGGCCTAGGGAAAGCTGTAGGAAGGCCGCAGTGCCACTGTGAGCGCTGCTACCTTCCCAAACAGCTGATCAGTGGGGGGTTCCAGGTATCGAACCCCCACCAACCAGATACTGATGACCTATCCAGAGGATAAGTCATCAGTTATAATGTCCGAAAATCCTTTCATCCAACGTGCTCCTCTATCATACAGGGAGATGTGATCATGCACCCCATGAAAGGGACAAACATCCCGATTAGGGCTCATGCACATGGCCGTAGGTGTTTTGCCATTTATTTTTAAACTTAGGTAGAAATGTCCTAGGACATGTTCTATCTTTTTTACAGGGCCGCAAATTGGACGTGCGGAAACAGACAACACATCTTTTGTGGCCCTATTGAAATCAATAGGTCCGCATCCAATCCGCAAATAATTTGAATCAGACACGGACAGAAACTGCAGCCTTGTGCATGAGCCTTCATACCTCACTCACACATCCGTGATGTAATCTGCGATAGGATGGTCAGTGATTCATCCGTAAAGGGTCCGTGTTTTTGGTCGGTGTGTCCATTCCGTGTGTCATCCGTGTTTCACAGACACTGCACAGCAGAAATGTAATTTTCACAGCATCTCCTCCTAAGGTCTATAAAACACGGATGGCATCCGTGTTGCATCTGTGTTTTTCATAGACCCATAAACTATAATGTTAAAAAACTGGCCATGTGAATAACGCTTATAGACTGCAATGGTTCGGAAAAGAGCAATCATGTCGTATGAAAGCAGCCTAAGGCCTCATGCACACAACCGTTGTTTTATTCCGTGTCCGTTGTTCCGTTTTTTGTGATTTTCTGCGTACCCATTGACTTTCAATGGGTCAGTTGAAAACTCGGCGAATGCACCATTTGTCATCTGCATCCGTGATCCGTGGTTCCAGTCCGTCAAAAAAATATAACCTGTCCTATTATTTTAGCGGAACACGGTTTGCGGCCCTATTCAAGTCAATGGGACCGCAAAAAAACACGGAGGCACACAAGATTGTCATCCGCGTCTGTGCGTCTGCGTCCGTTTTTTCCCTATCATTTGCATGGCAAACCTGACTTAGACTTTTTTTTACTTTCCTTTATGCCTGGTGATCCTCCAAAAATAAAGGAAGACACACGGAAACAAAAACGGATCACGGAACAACGGAACCCCATTTTGCAGAACGGAACACAACAACGGTCGTGTGCATGAGGCCTAAGGGTAAATGCACACGTTCAGGATTTATGTGCAGACAATCCGCACTGAAATCCGCAGGTGTTCGCAGGGAAATCTGAGCCGTCAATCCGCATCAATTGGTGCGGATTCGATGCGGATTTTACTCTCCCCATTGAAGTGAATGGAGAAGATCCAGTCATAAAAATAAAATAAATTGACATCCTGTGGATTTTAAAATCCGCACGGGAAAAAATCTGCATCGTTTGCATGAGAATTTCAAATTCTCATAGACTACAATGTACATGGCCCACGGTGCACGCAAATCCGCACGGAAAACACTGAGGGCCCTTTGCCATCAGAATTTTGGTAAGGATTCAGCTCCAGATATCTGTCGGTGGCCATTTGCTGTCCGCCTTCCATTGTTTGCAATGAGAGGCAGTGCTGCCATTGGAGCAGCCTGTGGTATAAAGCCGCGACAGCGCTAAGAAGAGACATGTCTTTTGGTGTGGCATCCGAAAAGACGCCGCTAGAAGCCACACAGGTGTCCGCTCACAGGATAGCTCCATTCAATAAGGCTAAACCACTGCCACAGTCAAAGTGGAAATACTGCAACGGAAACCTTGCTCCACTTTTTGTATGCCATCCTCTACTAGGGTAAAATTGCAGAATAGTTTACAAACTTTTATAAGGTTGCAGTTAGCTAGATCCGATCCATATTTTAAAAATGCAAAAAGTTCCAAAATTGTTTGCGCAAATGTGGCATGTAGCAAAAATTCTTGATACAAGTTTTCTAGCACAAATTGAATTCTAAATTCTCCCCTAATGGCTGTTTCATACAAGCGGATGCTGTGTGTGACATCCACTGCGTGAATGACAGCCAAGACCCGATGCGGACAGCAGAGACACGGAGCATTAACATGATTGATAATGCTCCGTGCCTCTCTGTGACCGTTTTACTACAAGTAAGGCCTAGTTCACACAATCGTTTTTTTTTTGCGAGTGTACGGGCCGTTTTTTTGTGTTCCGTATACGGAACCATTCATTTCAATGGTTCCGCATTAAAAACAAAATGTGTTCCGTAAGCATTCCGTTTCTGTTTTTCCGTTCCGTTGAAAAATAGAACATGTCCTATTATTGCCTGCAAATCACGTTCCGTGGCTCCATTCAAGTCAATGGGTCTGCAAAAAAAACGGAACACATACGGAAATGCATCCGTATGTCTTCCGTATCCGTTCCGTTTTTGCGGAACCATCTATTGAAAATGTTATGCCCAGCCCAATTTTTTCTATGTAATTACTGTATACTGTAAATGCTATACTGAAAAAATGGAACAGAAATGGAAACAAAATGAAACAACGGATCCGTGAAAAACGGTCCGCAAAAAAATATAAAAGCCATACGTTCGTGTGAACTAGGCCTAAAGTTGTGTTGTCACCATGATTTTGTAGCAAAAACATCACAGAGAGGCACGGAGCATTATCAGTCATGTTACTGCTCCGTGTCTCTGCTGTCCACAGTGGGTCTTGGCTGTCATTCACGCAGCTGATGTCACGCACGGCATCCGCTCGTGTGAAACAGCCCTAAGTGTCTCTGTTGGACTTCATATACGACCTCCATATGGCTTAACAGGTAATATGGACAGGGATAAATTACTAATACATTAATCATTTCCTGCAAACGGATGTACCATAATGCCCTAATTGTGGTGTTCTTACCTCAGCAGGGTGGAGTGATAGGTCCAGTGGATGGCACGGGCATAGGACCATAAAATATATAGCCAACTACTTGCAGCTTACGTTTGGATCAGGAGTTATTTCCAATCCTGGCCATTTAACACCTTAGATGATGCAGTTGTGCCACGAAAAATATTCTAGTTTTTAAACCAGCACCTGGATCTGAATACTTACACTACTCACAAAAAGTTAGGGATATTTAGCTTGGTGGTGAAATTTAAGGATGAACCTAAAATGCCCTCTAACCTTTACAGGTGAAGTTAATGTGACCTTCCCTAAACGTTACATGTCCAATTGTTCAATGTTTCAGTACTTTTTTCACAACTTGCTCTAACAAGGAGCCTAACGGCAAAATTCACAAAACGTGTTTGATCCATGAATCACCCAATACATTTCCCGGTTCAATTAGAATTGGTATTTAAACAGTCCTCCTCATCATGCTGTTCACATTTTGACATCATGAGACCAAGACAACACCTAACAATTAATCAACAGAACCCCGCCATTGCGAGGCTTCAAGCAGGATGTTCTCAGACAGACGTGGCCACTGAGCTTACAGTGTCACAGAGTGTCATCAGCAGGTTGCAACAGAGATACAGAGACTGGAAGAGTCACAGAAAGGCATAGAAGTGGACATCCTTTGGTCACATCCCACACTGATGACCACTTTATTATGAACAATGCCTTGCGAAACTGGACAATACATTCCACACAACTGCAGGCACATTTAAGGAAGGGGATAGGCACCCAAGTGTCATGTCAGACCATTTGAAACTGTTTACATCAGCATGGTCTGTGTGCTAGATGACCTGCAAGGGTACCTGACCACACCACCAAGCGTAGGCGTCATTGTCTTGTATGGGCCAGAGAGCATCAACACTGGATGAGGGACCAGTGGGCCTCAATGCTGTTCACTGATAAAAGTCAATTCACTCCGAGCAGGAATGATGGCCGCTAATGATGTTGGAGACATCAAGGAGAGCACTATGCATCAGCCACTGGCGAGCCTTTGGTGGTGGTGTTACAGTGTGGGCAGGTGTGTTTAGTCAATACAGGACTGCCCTACACTTTGTAAATGGTACAGTGACAAGCCCATACTACTTGAATAACATCATTAATTCAGTCATTGTGCTTCTGCATGAACACAGGCCTAATTTCATCTTCATGGACACAATGTGCCAGCTCATCGTGGTCGCATCATTAGGGAACGGCTGCTAGAGTCTGGGGTACCTCAAGTGGAGTGTCCTGCACTTTCTCCAGATCTGAATCCCATTGAAAACCTATGGGATCAGCTGAGTCGCCGTGTAGAGGCTCGTAACTCTGTACCCCAGAACCTCAATGACCTGAGGGCAGTCCTTCAAAAAGACTGCGATGCCATGCCTCAGTAGACAATAAATCGACTTGTGAACAGCATGAGATGTTGTCAATCTGTAATTGATGAAGCCATTGACATTTTTCTGTAGGAGTATACCGACCACTGTTGTCGGCTTTTGTTTGAATAAATAGTTTGAGATGAGGAAATCACCATTGCTTGCTTCTACTTAAATGCCCTACTTTCATGATATAATATCACTGTAGCGTGAACTTTTAATTTTTTCCATAAATGTCACCGAAAAGCCAAATATCCCTAATTAGTGTATGTAACTGCATGTAATAAAAAATTTAGCATAGCCACTTAGTTATTCAATAAAATGTATCAGTATAGCACCACCTGCTGTTTTTTTTCTTTCTTATTTCTTTGTCCGGCTCGCTGAGATGGCCGCACATGCTCAGTTTCATCCTTTAACTGCCTGTGTTGTGATGGGGAGAGCATGGACACGCCCCCTTATCTGCAGCAGATAAGACACTCCCCTTGAGCTGTCAGCTTGATATCAATCTAGCAGAGCAATGAATGGGGAGATCTCTGGATCCATGTGAGGTACAGGGCTGGTTGTAGCTTTGTTGGGAAGAGATTGGCATGTACTATATGATGTCTGATTTTCTTTTTTTACATTAGTCAGGTCAGGGGTGTAGCTAAAGACTCATGGGCCCTGGTGCAAGAGTTCAGCTTGCCCCCCACCTTCCCTCAGTGCTTTATGGCAAGGGGCAGGGGTGCACCTAGCTCTTCTGCTGCCTAAGGCAAAAATTGAAACGTCCCCCCATGCCAAATTCTCAACCTAACCCATTCTTTCCAGTCCTACTGTCCTCTTTGTACTACTGATAGTTACTACTGATCCTCAAGATAGGTCAATATGAGGCCGGCAGGGGTGCCAGGAGACCCCCGCCGATCAGCTGTTTGAAGAGAGGGCAGCACTGATATGAGAGCTGCTTTCTCTGCTCTCTTCACCTTCTCGCCACTGCAATTGCAGTGGTGAGCAGGTAAACAGAGAAGGCTGCTCATACGGGAAAAAAAAGCGGACAACCCCTTTAAAGACATACTTGGAAAACATTACAGAGCTACAGAACATACAGGGTCATACAGCCCCACATATGTACCTCTTACATCCAGTGATGTCTCCTCTGATGTAGATATTTTCTTTCCTCATTTTCTCCTTTCAGACTAGACCGCTATGATTATTTATTTTAGCCACGTCTTGTCTCTGCAGAGTTTAACAAACAGACATCTTACTTTACTACTTTATCATCATCCTCAACTTCTCAACACCCCATCCTGCCCCCCCCCCCCCAATACTATACTGCAGAAACAGTCCCCCGGAAAATACTGGTACCGCACAGATAGTGTGCCAGTGCAAAAAAATCCCCCCTTACCTTTCAGATCAGACCCCCATATCAAACCTCAGATGACCCCACCACATCTCAGACCAGACCCCTTTAGACCTCTGTCAGACCCCATATCAGACCTCCATGTCAGACCCTGTCCCAATATCAGACCTCAGATAAGACCCCCATTAGAGCTCCATATAAGACCCCTATTAGACCTCCAGACCCCCATATCTGACCCCAATTAGACCTCTAAACCCCCATTAGACCTCCAGACCCCTAATCAGACCTCCAGACGCCCTTTCACTTGCAGGGCTTCGTTTTCGATATAGGTGCGGGTCCCAGCGGTGGGACCCGCACCTATAAGACAATGGGGGCATATCCTAGCGATATGCCCCCATTGTCCATGATAAGACAAACCCTTTAAGGGAAATATACAGCACCACTGACAGTCCCAACTGCGACCCCTATAGTTACGCCAGTGGTCATGGGATAACCCTATAGGGGTCCTTAACCCCTTAAGGACACAGGGCGTACCAGTACGCCCTATTTCCCGAGTCCTTAAGGACCAAGGGCGTACCGGTACGTCCTGACTTAAAATCGGCATTCCGGCGCCGCGGGGGTTAATCGGAACGGGATTTCGGCTGAAATCATTCAGCCGGCATCCCGTAACAACGCAGGGGGGGGTCATTTGACCCCCCCGTATCGGCGATCGCAGAAAACCGCAGGTCAATTCAGACCTGCGGTTTTCTGCGTTTCCGGTCCATTCGGGTGTCCGGTGACCCGATGAACCGGAAAAAGACTGCGATCGGTGGCGTAATTATACACCACCAATCGCAGTCCGAGGATTTGAGGAGGCGGTGCTGGCCCTGGTGCTGAACACTGCTGTCCAGGGTGCTGATTGGTGCAGGGGAGAGAGGCGCGAGATTCAAACTTCCTGCGCTCCTCTCTCCCCTCCTCTTCCTGTTCTGCACGAGCACCCGGCAGCATCGTCCAGCACCAGCTCCTGTGTCCCCCTAATCGCCATCCATCACCCTCCTGCACCCATCGCCACCCAGGTAGGTTAGGGTCAGTGAGGGAGAGGCATCGTTAGGCAGGGAAAGAAGGGAAAAGTTAGTTAGGAAAAAAAAAAAAAAAAAAAAACTTTTAACTTTTACACAAAACTTTTTTTGATCCATCTAACAGACCCCAGACCCCCCCCTGCCACTTGCCCCCCCCTACCAGCCCCCCACCACCACCAGCCCCCCCACCCCCTCCACCCATCCCCCCACCACTCCCCCCAACCCCCCCCCCCCACCACCACCACTAGCCCCCTCACCACCACTTTTTTTCTGCGTTCGCTGACTGGTCGGCACTTTTTAGCGTCCGTCCACTGTTAGCGCATCGCCTGCCCCACCGCTGATCAGCGTTGTACCGCTAATCAGCAACTTTTTTTTTTTCCTAACACTTGCCCTTTTTTCCTTTTTTTAGTACGCGAACACCCGTTGCCCCCACACACACGCACATATAATAAAGTTTTACACACACGCACACCTACACGCACACACACCCATGGCCCGCCGGGTGTTCTCGGCCGAGGAGGCATATGCCCAGATTGCCTCCGACTCCGAGAGCCCCAGTGAGGATGAGGATGACCCCACATTCCTCTTATCATCAGCATCCTCCTCATCATCATCGGATGACGATGAGCCACCAAGGCGGCGGAGACGCCGCCAGGCGGAGCCAGGGGCCGCACATGCTAGGGATCCTGTGGCCCACCCTAGTACGAGCCGCCCTGGGGTTCGTACTGGTTTCCCGGCCCACCAAATAAGTTCACCGGAGACCCCTGCCGATGAACTTAGCTGGTGTCCCCCAGTGGACTTTGAGCCTGAGATTCCGGATTTCGCTGGCAATCCTGGAATCCAGATTCCCACAGTGGGGTTTACTGAAATTGACTATTTTAGTTTTTTTTTCAGTAACCCACTGGTGAATTTGATGGTGGAGCAGACGAATCTGTACGCCCAACAGTTCGTCGCTCAAAACCCAGGCTCAGTTTTGGCTAGACCCGGTGGCTGGACGCCGGTCAGTGCAGCCGAAATGAGGACATTTTGGGGCCTCGTGCTGCATATGGGTCTAGTCCAAAAACCCAGTGTCAGGCAATACTGGAGTGGGGACCTCCTGTACCAGACCCCACTGTACAGTATGGTCATGACACGCTCCCGGTTTGAGGCCATCCGGAAATGTCTGCATTATTCCGATAATGCAGCATGTCCACCCCGAGGTGATCCTGCCTATGACCGGCTGTATAAGATACGGCCTGTCATCGATCACTTTGGGGCCACATTTCAGCAGGCCTACGTACCTGGAAGGGAGGTCGCGGTTGATGAGTCGCTCATTGCGTTCAAGGGGAGACTCAGTTTCCGCCAATATATTCCCACAAAGCGAGCGAGGTATGGCGTGAAGCTATACAAAATTTGTGAGAGTACCTCAGGGTACACTTACAAATTTCGTGTGTACGAGGGGCGAGATTCCCGTATTCAACCCCCAGAATGTCCCCCCACTCTGGGTGTTAGCGGGAAACTCGTGTGGGACCTTATGTACCCACTGCTGGATAATGGTTACCACTTGTACGTGGATAACTTTTATACCAGCATTCCCTTGTTCAGGTCCCTTGCCGCCAGATCTACGTTCGCTTGTGGGACCGTGCGGAAAAATCAGCGCGGCCTCCCTGCCTACCCCCTCCAGGTACCTATCCCCAGGGGTGAGACCCGTGCACTTACCAGTGGAAACCTGTTGCTGGTCAGGTATAAGGACAAGAGGGATGTCCTTATGCTGTCCACAATCCACGGTAACGGCACCACCCCAGTCCCTGTGCGAGGTACCGCGGCAACGGTCCTCAAGCCCGATTGTATCGTCGACTACAATCGGTATATGGGAGGAGTTGATCTCTCGGATCAAGTCCTCACGCCATATAACGCCATGCGCAAAACCCGGGCATGGTACAAAAAAGTTGCGGTCTACTTGGTGCAGGTTGCCATGTACAACTCTTTTGTACTATCCCGAAGCGCTGGCAGCACAGGGACATTCCTCCAATTCTATGAGGCAGTCCTCAAGGACCTGATCTTTTCGGACCGGGAAAGAGCAGGCCGGAGTACCTCGGGAACTGGAGGCGCCCGGATCGTCCCTGGCCAACACTTTCCAGGTGTGGTCCCCCATACTGGAAAGAAGGGACGAACCCAAAAAAAGTGCAGAGTGTGTCGCAGGAGGGGGATACGGAAGGACACCACCACTCAGTGCGACACGTGCCCCGATCATCCGGGCCTCTGCGTTATCGATTGCTTCAGGGAGTATCACACTTCCATGGAGTACTAAATTTTTATAATCCCCAACAGTTCACTAGAGAACATAAAACACTATGGCTCTCAGACTTTGGAGACACGAAAACTATTTTTCTTTCCCCCAAAAATATTAGTTTTAGTGCAGGCATCCTCAAACTGCGGCCCTCCAGATGTTGTAAAACTATAACTCCCAGCATGCCCAGACAACCTACAGCCATCAGCAGGGCATGGTGGGAATTGTAGTTTTACAACATCTGGAGGGCCGCAGTTTTAGGATGCCTGCTTAGTGTCTCCAAAGTCTGAGAGCCATACATATTGGGCATCGTCGCGTGCGTAAAAGTCGTCGCTATAAAAATAACTTTTGACCAAACGCCTCGGATGAACGGTGTTAAAAATATAAAATAAAAACGGTGCCAAAACACCTATTTTTGGGCAAAATTTCAATTTAAATCCATTTTGCCGGTAATAAAGCAAGGGTTAACAGCCAAACAAAACTAAATATTTATTGCCCCGATTCTGTCGTTTGCAGAAACACCCCATATGTGGTCGTAAATGGCTATATAGCCGCACGGCAGGGCATAGAACGAAGGGAACGCCATACGGTTTCTGGAAGGCAGATTTTGATGGACAGTTTTTTTTTTGACACCATGTCCCATTAGAAGCCCCCCCTGATGTAGCCCAGACTAGAAACTCCAAAAAAGTGACCCCATCTAAGAAACTACACCCCTCAAGGTATTCAAAAGTTACTTTACAAACTATGTTAACCCTTTAGGTGTTCCACAAAACTAAATAGCGAATGTAGAAACAATTTTAGATTTTAATTTTTTTGTTACATTGCCTCAAAAAAGAGTAATATAGAGCAACCAAATATCAAATTTACCCCAAAAATAGTCCCAAAACAACAACCACCTTATCCCGTAGTTTCCTAGATGGGGTCACTTTTATGGAGTTTCTACTCTAGGGGTGCATCAGGGGGCTTGAAAGGGTACATGGTGTAAATAAACCAGTCCAGCAAAATCTGCCTTCCAAAAACCATATGGCGTTCCCCTTCTTCTATGTCCTGCCGTTTAGCCAAATAGTAGTTTACCACCACATATGGGGTGTTTCTGCAAACTACAGAATCAGGGCAACCCATTTTGAGTGTTGTTTGGCAGTTAACCCTTGTTTTACTCCTAGAACAAATTGATTATATTGGAAAATTTTCCAAAAAATTGAAATTTCATAATTGTTTCTCCATCTGCCATTAACTCTTGTGGAACACCTAAAGGGTTAACAAAGTTTGTAAACCCAGTTTTGAATACCTTGAGGGGTGTACTTTCTTAGATGGAGTCACTTTTTTGAAATTTCTATTCTAGGGGTGCAACAGGGGGCTTCAAATGGGACATGGTATAAACAAAACCAGTCCTGCAAAATCTGCCTTCCAAAACCCATATGGTGTTCCCCTCCTTCTATGTGCTACCGTTCGGCCAAACAGTAGTTTACGACCACATATGGGGTGTTTTTGCAAACTACAGAATCAGGGCAACCCATTTTGAGTGTTGTTTGGCAGTTAACCCTTGTTTTACTCCTAGAAAAAATTGATTATATTGGAAAATTTTCCAAAAAATTGAAATTTCATGAATTGTTTCTCCATCTGCCATTAACTCTTGTGGAACACCTAAAGGGTTAACAAAGTTTGTAAACCCAGTTTTGAATACCTTGAGGGGTGTACTTTCTTAGATGGAGTCACTTTTTTGAAATTTCTATTCTAGGGGTGCAACAGGGGGCTTCAAATGGGACATGGTATAAACAAAACCAGTCCTGCAAAATCTGCCTTCCAAAACCCATATGGTGTTCCCCTCCTTCTATGTGCTACCGTTCGGCCAAACAGTAGTTTACGACCACATATGGGGTGTTTTTGCAAACTACAGAATCAGGGCAACCCATTTTGAGTGTTGTTTGGCAGTTAACCCTTGTTTTACTCCTAGAAAAAATTGATTATATTGGAAAATTTTCCAAAAAATTGAAATTTCATAATTGTTTCTCCATCTGCCATTAACTCTTGTGGAACACCTAAAGGGTTAACAAAGTTTGTAAACCCAGTTTTGAATACCTTGAGGGGTGTACTTTCTTAGATGGAGTCACTTTTTTGAAATTTCTATTCTAGGGGTGCAACAGGGGGCTTCAAATGGGACATGGTATAAACAAAACCAGTCCTGCAAAATCTGCCTTCCAAAACCCATATGGTGTTCCCCTCCTTCTATGTGCTACCGTTCGGCCAAACAGTAGTTTACGACCACATATGGGGTGTTTTTGCAAACTACAGAATCAGGGCAACCCATTTTGAGTGTTGTTTGGCAGTTAACCCTTGTTTTACTCCTAGAAAAAATTGATTATATTGGAAAATTTTCCAAAAAATTGAAATTTCATAATTGTTTCTCCATCTGCCATTAACTCTTGTGGAACACCTAAAGGGTTAACAAAGTTTGTAAACCCAGTTTTGAATACCTTGAGGGGTGTACTTTCTTAGATGGAGTCACTTTTTTGAAATTTCTATTCTAGGGGTGCAACAGGGGGCTTCAAATGGGACATGGTATAAACAAAACCAGTCCTGCAAAATCTGCCTTCCAAAACCCATATGGTGTTCCCCTCCTTCTATGTCCTCCCGTTCGGCCAAACAGTAGTTTACGACCACATATGGGGTGTTTTTGCAAACTACAGAATCAGGGCAACCCATTTTGAGTGTTGTTTGGCAGTTAACCCTTGTTTTACTCCTGGAAAAAATTGATTATATTGGAAAATTTTCCAAAAAATAGAAATTTCAAAATTGTTTCTCCATCTGCCATTAACTCTTGTGGAACACCTAAAGGGTTAATAAAGTTTGAAAAAACAGTTTTGAATACCTTGAGGGGTGTAGTTTCTAGAATGGGGTCATTTTTGGGAGGTTTCTATTATCTAAGCCTCACAATATGACTTCAAACCTGAACTGGTCCATAAAAAGTGGGATTTTGAAGATTTCTCAAAAATTTCAAAATTTGCTTCTAAACTTCTAAGCCTTGTAACATCCCCAAAAAATAAAATATCATTCCCAAAATGCTACAAACATGAAGTAGACATATGGGGAATGTAAAGTCATCACAATTTTTGGGGGTATTACTATGTATTACAGAAGTAGAGAAACTGAAACTTTGAAATTTGCTAATTTTTCAAAATTTTGGGTAAAAAATGTATTTTTTTATGCAAAAAAAATAACTTTTTTGACCCAATTTTAGCAGTGTCATGAAGTACAATATGTGACGAAAAAACAATCTCAGAACGGCCTGGGTAAGTCAAAGCGTTTGAAAGTTATGAGCACTTAAAGTGACACTGGTCAGATTTGCAAAAAATGGCCCGGTCCTTAAGGTGAAAATGAGCCCGGTCCTTAAGGGGTTAAAAGGGTTCTCCGGGAATTAAGAAAATTAAAATACTTAAATATTACTTCATTATAAATATATTCCCAAATACCTTTCATTAGTTATAATGGCTCCTTTTGTCAGGGGAGCAATCATTAGGAGAAATACAATGGCTGCCGTCCTATTAGTGCACACAGAACCTGTCCTAATCACACAGGAAGACAAGTCACTTCACAACAGATAAAGAGCCACCTCATCCTCCTCTCTGCTCTGCTTGTCAGGGATTATGATCTTGAATACAGATGATTAGATCTTCAGCTGAATCTCTGTTGAAATTGAGTTTATGAGCAGATGTGACTGATAAGCAGCCGCACTTGTATCCAGTCTCCATTACCACAGTCTGTCCTGTCCGTCCTCTCTGTACTTCATGTCTCCTTGTGAACTCCATTCCCACAAAGATTCAGTTAAATATCATATTAAAGGGGAACTGTCATAATTTTTTTTTTATGAAAACATGACAGTTACCCTTTATTCAAGATCATAATCCCTGACAAGCAGAGAGGAGGACGAGGCAGCTTTTTACCTCAGTGTTGTGAAGTAACTTGTCCTGTTGTGTGATTAGGACAGGTTTTGTGTGGACTAATAGGACAGCGGCCATTTTGTTTCTCCTAATGATTTCTCCCCAGACAAAACGAGGCATTATATCTAATGAAAGGTATTTGGGAATATATTAATAATACAGTAATATTTACGTATTTTCATTTTCTTAATACCCCTTTAGCTGGTGGTGATAACTTTGGTGTATCCACCGTCTGTCTAAATCTACTACAGCTCCCTTGCTGTCATAGCTTTAGACCATTTTCTACACCTAAAACATGATAAATGAGATGGGCCTGCCGGCCCGCCCACGCCACACACCCTTTTTTAGACCTGGCATCAGCGGGGAAAAGTCCTAGATTGTGGCGCAAATAGCTGAGCCAGCGCTTAAGTGAACGGAGCTTAGGTGTGCCCAGGCAAGTTGATACTAGTCTTGACATCACTGGGCCAGCGGTAAACAAGCTGCCTTCTCAAACAGCTGATCGGCGGGGGTCCCGGGTGTCGGATCCCCGCCGATTAGATCCTGATGATCTATCCAGAGGATAGAACATCAGTTTAAACAAAGTGCAGAACCCCTTTAACTAATGTGATAGACAGGCCCTAATTTCTAATATTTAAGGACTCTATAATAGCATGACTGTTTCATAGCCAATATGGCATCAATATAAAAAAAAACTAGAACAAAACACTTTTTCTGCGGCACTTTTAGACAAGCAGATTATCGGAAACAAGCATTTGTGTAAACCCACCTTAAGAGATGCTATCCTGCAGTATGGGTTTATGAAGGAACGGTCCTGGCAAGCAAGGGAAGTTCTAGACTGGATAGGGGAGACTCGTTAGATATCATACTTCTTGATTTGTCCACAGCTTTCAGTACTGTGCTACAGAAATGGCTGGTACACAAAACGAGAATGCATGGACTAGGGGAAAGTATGTGTAAATGGTAAGCAACTGTCTCAGTGACAGAAAGCAGAGGTTATTCACCCCTTTAGGGTACTTTCACACTTGCGTTTTTCTTTTCCGGGATAGAGTTCCGTCCTAGCGGCTCTATACCGGAAAATAACTGATCAGTTTTATCCTAATGCATTTTGTTCAGGATGCATCAGGATGTCTTCAGTTCAGTCTTTTTGACTATTCAGGATGGCGATAATACAGCAGCATGCCTGAATGCTGGATCCGGCATTTTTTCCCTAGGAATGTATTAGTGCCGGATCCGGCATTCAAATTGCATTGACGGATCCGGTATTCTGGTCTGTGCATGAGCAGACCTTTAAAAATGTGAAAAAAATAAATACCGGATCCGTTTTGACTGATGACACCGGAAAAAACGGATCCAGTATTGCAATACATTTTTCTGACTGATCAGGATCCTGATCAGTCTGAAAAAATGACATGCGTTTGCATACAGTTTGCCTGATCAGGCAGACAGTTCAGGCAACGGAACTGCCTGCCGGAATCAAACAACACAAGTGTGAAAGTACCCTTACGACATGTGATGTAATAGTACGTCACATGTTGGGTCTTAAAAGATGGTGCTTATTCCGGGGCGGAGCAAGCGCCAAAGCAAACGGGTGACTGCTGTTTCATATGGCGCACACCCATGGCTAATGACCGCAATCGGCGGTAATGCCAATCGTGGACATTTAACCCCTAAGATGCCATGATCAAATGTTTTGGATGCATACAAGCTGTTCTATCTTATCAACTGCCTGCTCCAAATTGCAAGTTGTTAGTGAGTCGTGCACGGCGGAGAAAAACCACACTGACACCTCTCCAGGATCAAAGCATAAATCTCTTGTTTATTAGAGGAAGTTAAGCAGTATATACAGTCCTGATCAAAAGTTTAAGACCACTTGAAAAATGGCAAAAAATCATATTTAGCATGGCTGGATCTTAACAAGGTTCCAAGTAGAGCTTCAACATGCAACAAGAAGAAATGGGAGTGAGACAAAACATTTTTTGAGCAGTCAATTTAATGAAAACAACAAATAAACTGAAACAGGCTGTCTTTCAGCTGATCAAAAGTTTAGGACCACACCTGCAAAAAATAATAATAAACCCCCCCAAAACAGAAATCCAACTTCCAAACATGAACTCAGTAATGAGTAGCTCTGCCGTTATTGTTTATCACTTCCAAAATTAGTTTCGGCATGCTTGCTGCAAGCGTTTCCATGAGGTGAGTGGGAACATTTCTCCAAGTGGTGAAGACGGCCGCACGAAGGCAAACTACTGTCTGGAACTGTTGTCCATTTTTGTAAACTTCCCTTGCCATCCATCCCCAAAGGTTCTCAATTGGATTTAGATCAGGGGAACACGCAGGATGGGCCAAAAGAGTGATGTTATTCTCCTGGAAGAAGTCCCTTGTCCTGCGAGCATTGTGTACTGTAGCGTTGTCCTGTTGAAAAACCCAGTCGTTACCACAAAGACGAGGGTCATGAGGAATGCTCTCTGCAACATCTGGACATAGCCAGCGGCCGTTTGACGCCCCTGCACTTCCTAAAGCTCCATTGTTCCACTGAAGGAAAAAGCACCCCAGACCATTATGGGACCCCCTCCACTGTGGCGCGTAGAAAACATCCCAGGTGGGATCTGCTTGTCATGCCAGTAATGTTGGAAACCATCAGGACCAGCAAGGTTAAATTTTTTCTCATCAGAGAATAAAACTTTCTTCCACCTTTGAATGTCCCATGTTTGGTGCTCTCTTGGAAAGTCCAAACGATCAGTTCTGTGGCGTTCAAGGAGACGAGGTCTTTGAAGATGTTTTTTTGTTTTTGAAGCCCTTCAGTCTCAGATGCCGTCTGATGGTTATGGGGCTGCAGTCAGCAGCAGTAAGGGCCTTAATTTGGGTTGAGGGTCATCCAATGTCTTAACGGACAGCCAATTGGATCCTCCGGTTCAGTGCTGATGAAATTTTTTGGGGTCTTCCACTTGACTTTTTTGTTCCATAACCCTCAGGATCATTAAAGAAATTCCAAATGACTGTCTTACTGCGTCCCACCTCAGCAGCGATGGCGCGCTGTGAGAGACCCTGCTTATGCAGTTCAACAACCCGACCACAGTCAAAAAGAGACAGTTTTTTTGCCTTTGCCATCACAACGTGTGACTACCTGACAGAAAATGACAATGAATCCACATCTTTGCACAGATTTGGCCTTTTAAAGGCATGTGTTCCTAAAATTTGGATCAGCTGAAAAACAACCTGTTTTCGTTTAATCTTTATTTTCAATTAATTGAATGCTCAATAAATGTTTTGTCTCACTCTCATTTCTTCTTGTTGCATGTTGAAGCTCTACATGGAACCTTGTTAAGATCCAACAATGTAAAATATTTTTTTTTGCCATTTTTCAAGTGGTCTTAAACTTTTGATCAGGACTGTATGTACATCAGAAGGGGCGTCCCCCCTGAGGCTCATGGCATTGTTCCATTGGTCATTATACCCCCAAAAAATGTCACTTCTGCGCAATTAGCATAACTAAGGAATGTAAACTATAGATAAGTGGGGAGTGGTCCTGGATACCAGCGCCATCTTGTAATGGCTTCAGATCTTACAGTCTCATATCCACAACATGACCACAGCATCTCGGAGTACAAAAATCAGCGAGACTGTGTGTGCTGCGGCAGCCTCGGTCCTCCTGAATGATCTGAGGCTGCCGCTGATATGTTCCTATGGAGATCCTGCCTGTGGCAGGGCTCCATAGGAATATAACATAAGTATCATAGACCCCAATGCTAATGAGAGAAGCAATCTGATGATTCACTGTCCTCAGCAGTCTACAACTAAAGGGCTCATTCAGACGACCGTATCCATTTTGTGGTCTGAAAGTTGAAGATCTGCAAAACATGGATACCGGCCGCTTGCGTTCCGCATCTTGCCAGCCCTATCATAGAAATGCTTATTCTTGTACACAAAAAATGGACAAGAATAGGACATGTTCTATCTTTTTTGCAGGGCCACAAAATGAATGGGTCTGCAAAATTGCGGAATGGATGCAGATACTAATATATGGTCGTCTGAATGAGCCCTAAGAACAGTGATCGGCTGCAGCAATGAGCTGATGAATCCATGCTGTGCTTCAATTACCGTGATGTGCATGGATTTGGAGCTTGTGGATTTGCCACCTCACTGCTAGAGCCAATCACTTTCCTCAGTTATAGACCGCTGAGTACAGTGATTGGCTTCTACAGTCAGGTGACTTATGCAGGCTTGTTATCGTTAACATCAATAATAGCCGGGCTTGGAGCAATTGTCCAGATCTCACCAAATCGGGTGCTGTAGTAAGTTTGCAGTAAGCCATGCGCAATCCAAGCAGCCAGCTATACAATACAGGATTGTTGCTCTATTATTACTCCTGGCCGGTTTGTCTGCAAGGGCTGCAATGAAACACCACCAGGTTACTTTGTGGGAAGCAGGAAAGCCATGTATATAAAGTGGGGAAAATAAATATTTGATACACTGGCAATTTTGATAGTTTTTCCACCTGCCAAGATTGGAGAGGTCTATAATTTTTTATTGTAGGTTCACTTCAACTGTGAGAGAGAGAATCAAAAAAAAAAAAATCATATTGAGTTTCAGCATCCTCCAACGATTTTAGATTGGGTTCAGGTCTAGAGACTGTCTAGGCCACTGCAGGACTTTGAAATGCTTCTTATGGAGCCACTCCTTAGTTGTCCTGGCTGTGTGTTTGGGGCCGTTGTCATGCTGGAAGACCCAGCCAAGACCCATCTTCAATGCTCTTACTGAGGGAAGGAGGTTGTTGGCCAAAATCTTGCAATACATGGCCCCATCCATTCTCCCTTTAATATAGTGCAGTCGTCCTGTCCCCTTTGCAGAAAAGCACGCCAAAGTATGATGTTTCCACCCTCATGATTCATGGTTGGGATGGTGTTCTTGGGGTTGTAATTATCCTTCTTCTTCCTCCAAACACGGTGAGTGGAGTTGATACCAAATAGTTCTATTTTGGTCTCATCTGACCACATGACCTTCTCCCATGCCTCCTTTGGCTCATTTAGATGGTCATTGGCAAACTTCAAATGGGCCTGGACATGTGCTGGCGTGATCCGGGGTCCTGACCTTTCTCACAATCCTCCTTACCCCATAAGGTGAGATTGTGCAGGAAGCCTCAGACCGAAGAAGATTGACAGTCATCTTCTGTTTCTTCCATTTTCTAATAATTGTGCCAACAGTTGTTGCCTTCTCACAAAGCTGCTTGTGCAGGTCTACAATTTTGTCCTTGGTGTCCTTACACAGCAATTTGGTCTTGGCCATGGTGGAGAGGTTGGAGTGTGATTGATTGTGTGTGGACAGGTGTCTTTTATACAGGTAATGAGTTCAAACAGGTGCAATTAATACAGGTAATGAGTGCAGAGTAGGAGGACTTCTTAAAGAAAAATTAACAGGTCTGTGAGAGCCAGAATTTTTGCTGGTTGGTAGGTGATCAAATACTTATTTCATACAATAAAATCCAAAATAATTATTTAGAAATCATACTATATGATTTTTCAGGATTTTTCACAGTTGAAGTGTACCTACGATAAAAATTACAGACCTCTCCACTCTTTGTAGGTAGGAAAACCTGCAAAATTGCCAGTGTATCAAATATTTATTTCCCCCACTGTAGATTGGAAGCAGAAGACACACACCCTATGTAGGATCCAATAGTGCTTTAATTCACACGCATTTGAAATTACTCACAAGAATAAAACTTGGTATTCAGCATATAAAACTCATAGTGCCCAACTGGTTTCGCCTTGCAGCTGTCTCAAGGGTGTTAACCTTAATAAGTTTTATATGCTGAATACCATCCATCAAACCTTGGAAAGAGTTGGATGAGAGGTTTCTGTTTCTGCATCAGTGGTGTCCACAATGGTCAGAGGAGAGTACTTATACACGTAGAAAATGGTACTGAACGGTCAAGACAGATGTATGCCAAGATCACCATATAAGAACAGCTGATGTATCTGTCACGCCTTGCCCTGTGAATGTGTGGAGGTCTGTCAGACTGGTGGCACATGTCTGACTTCTCTGTTTGTTTTGGTTTGGGTTTGAGCTGGATCCACCTTCCCTCAGGTGTACTGTAATTCTTTCCTGTGAGCTCTGGATGTGTGGTGGATCGTCTGCTCCAGCTCTGCTCTAGATAAGTCCTCTCTGTTATTTCTCATTGTGTCTTTTATCTAGGTCTCTAGGGAGACGCTTACTTCTTCCGGGTTTGAAGAAGCAGGTTGCCTCTTTCCTTTTCCCTACAGCTTAGGGTTTTCCCAGGGTTTATAGGTTTAGGTACGAGGGCATGTGCATATCAACCATTAGGGTATGCACATAGGCACAGCAGTTTAGGGAAAACTTTTAGGGATCGCTAGGAGGTGACCCTTTTCTCCCTAGCCTTTGGGCCTAGTCATTTGTTACATTTGTTTTCCTGTGTTTGGTTCTTTCCCCGCTTACCTACCTATCGTGACAGTATCTCAAAGGACAGTCACAGCATCACAAATTGGCTCTGCTGTAGGCCTTGCAGTGGCTGTTTGGACTATAAGAAGCCATCTGCTTGAAGCAGGACTGCATTCATGCACTCCACTAGCCTATTGGTCATTGAGCTCTCATTATCACCAAGAGCATTGGTACCACAAGAGTTATAGAAAGCATGACTTGCAAACAATAATGTTCAGTAGTGAAAGCAGTCTCTGTCTTGGTACTAATGATGGCTATATCACTGTTTACAGGAGGGCTGAAGTGTGCATACTTCTATCAAGCATAGTGCGGAGATACACAGGACCAACACCAGGTATCATTCTGTAGGATGCCATTAGCTACCATGCCTGTTTCTGTCTAGTATTTATGGAGGGAACATTGACCAGCCTTCATCGTAGAACCACTGCTACTGCCTTTTTTGACTCAGAAGATGTGGTGCTCCAACAAGATAATGCCCACTCAGCAACTATCTGCTCTACACAGCATGCTCCACAGGGTATCCAGCAGCTCCCCTGGCCACATTCAATTGCCAGATCTCTCCCTCATCCAGAATATTTGGGAACATCTCCTATGCACAGCAGCCAACAACCACTTTGGCTGAACTACGTGCTCAAGTTGAAAGAGCTTGGAATGACATACTACAGGAGGATATCCAGAATCTGTATCACCATTACGATGCCAGAGTGGCAGCCTGTATTGTAGTAATGGTAGATGCAACCCAGCATTAACCCCTTATCACATAATGCCATACATGTACAACATCAGTGTGCAGGAGATGTATGGAGCAGACTCACATGCTGAGCTTGCTCCATACATGCTGACTACCGGATGTATAATACAGAAGTGACCAGGTTTGGAGATGACACCTATCCTGGTCATTTAACCCTGCTGCTGTCAATAGGAATTGCACCATCTGTGGAGTTAGACAACAGAAGAAGGGGGCTCTGTTCTCTGCAAAATCATGGAGCTCCGATGTGAAGGCTCCCAGCGCTATTATAGCTTACTTCTTGCTAAGCTATATCCGAGGCAGGAAACCTGTCAGAATCCCAGAGATCACTTGTACAATTCCTGAAGGAGTGTTTCTTCAACTCCATTCCTCAGGGCCCAACCGCTGGTCATAATTTGAGAATATCCCAAAGAATAAATACCTGCAGTACATCATGATGCACTGACACTAATTATATCACCTAAGGAAATCCTGAAAACATGACTGGTCAGTGGGCCCTGAGGACTGGAGTTGAGGAACACTACTCTAAGGAGACTAAAAATTACAGTAATTTTTTTAAATTAAAAAAACACAAAAATCTTAAATTCAAATCACCCCCTTTCCAAATTTTACATATAAAAAAATAAACAATAACAAAAATGAACATAGGTCCAAAACAGTTTAAACTAATAAATTCTAAAAAATATTGTGCAGTTGATGTCATAACAGAAAAAAAATGCACAATTTGCCATTATTCGGTCACTTTGTCTACCCTAAAACATGAATAAAAAGTGATCAAAAAGTCATATGCACCCCAAAAACCCTGCAAAAAAACAAGCCTTCACACAGTTCTGTACACACAAATATAAAAAAAATAGTTAAAATGGCGATGCAAAGAAAAACTTTATTTTTTCAAAGGGTTTTTTAACAGTAGTACAACATAACAAAACTATACAAATTTGATATTGCCATAATCATACAGACCCGCAGAATAAGGATGTTATGGCAAAAAATTGACTTGGTCCTAAAGGGGTTAATGTGACCCTGCCTGCAGAACACAAAATAAGAGTGCACCACCTTGGTTGTGTGATCGTTGACCAAGCACCAAGAGCAGTTTATACTTTGTGAATCACATCCCAATCACATTTTTACAAGTTTTCTTTTTCATTTTCAGCTAGTGTATATTTATAAATAATGTTGTGGCAAGATTGCACAGTAAAATAAAAAAAAATTCAGATAAGGGTACTTTCACACTAGCGTTATTTTTTTCCGGCATTGATTTCCGTCCCAGGGGCTCAATACCGGAAAAGAACTAATCAGTTTTATCCAAATGCATTCTGAATGGAGAGTAATCCGTTCAGGATGCATCAGGATGTCTTTTTGACTTTTCAGGAAGGAGATAATACCGCAGCGGTTTTATCTCCGTCCAGAATTCCGGAAGACTTTCCCATTGAAATGCATTAATGCCGGCATTGCGGTCTGCGCAATAGACCGCAAAAAATGTTAAAAAAATAAATGCCGGATACATTTTTCCGATGACACAGGAGAGAAGGATCCGGCATTTCAACGCATTTGTCATCATTTTATGATGCAAAATAGTAAAATATGCAAAAAATTGTTATCATCATAACTGTATCAACCCACAGAATAAAGTTACCATATCATATATAGTACATGGTGAACCCCATAAAAAATAAATAAAAAAAATTGCAATTTTTGCCTGCCTCACCCCCCAAAAAACATGAAATCAAAAGAGATCAAAAAGTCATATGTACCCTAAAATTGTGCCAATAAAAACTACAGCCCATCCCGCAAAAAAAGCCATCACACAGCTATGTTGACAGAAAAATAAAAACAAGCTATGGCTGTTACAAAGTCCAAATGCTGCTCCTTCCTTTCTGAGTGCTGGTGTGTCTTGAAACATCAGTTTATGACCACATATATATTTTATATTTAAATTTTTCATTTTCACAGTCAAATTCCATGAAGCAACTGTGAAGTAAAAAACATTTTACTTCACCCTAGCTGAATTACTTGTGGGTGCAGTTTCAGGGGTGTTGCAAGTTTGGCATGGAGCCCAAACCCATTTCAGTAAAATCTGGGTTTCAAAAGCTAAATGGTGTCTTTCCATTCTTAGCCCTGCTGTGTGCCCAGACAGCAGGTTAAAACCACATATGTTGTACTGCCATACTCATGAGAAATTGCATAACAATTTTGGGGTGCTTTTTCCTATTAACTTTTATAAAAATGAAAAACTTTGAGCTAAAACAAAATATTCTTGTTAACATGTAATTTTTTATTTTCATGCCCCACTTAAATCCTTGAAAGGGGCAGTTTCCAAAATGGGACCTTTTCGGGTGTTTCTTATTTGGAACCTCAAGGCCTCTGCAAACCTGAAATTGTTCCTGAAAATGGAGACCCCAAAATCCACAAGGTGCTCTTTCAATTTTGAGGCTAGTATTTGAGTCACACTCTAGGGCCACATACAATGGAGTTTAAAAGTTTGTGAACCCTTTGCTCTCAGTATCTGGTGTCACCGCCTTGTGCGGTGTGCAAGTGAATGTTTCCAGTAATTGTTGATTAGCCCTGCACATCGCCTTGAAGAAATGTTACCCCATTCCTCCATATAAAACAGCTTCTACTCTATGTTGGTGGGTATCCTCCCATGAACTGCTCTCTTCAGGTCGTTCCATTAGATTCTTACTGGATTAATGTCAGGACTTTGACTTGGCCATTCCAAAACTTTATTTTATTTTTATTTAATTATTCTTTGGTACAAATTGTGTGCCTAGGGTCGTTGTCTTGCTGTATGATCTGCATTCTCTTGAGATTCACCTCACAGACAGATGTCCTGACATTTTCCTTTAGAATTTGCTGGTATAGTTCAGAAATCATTGATGGCAAGCTGATGCTAGTGCACATGAGTTAGATGGTTTAGAAGTAGGAAGCTGGGTTTAGTTTGGATAGTTTTTGTGTACACAGCAAGTGTGACAATTTTGTTGGAAGGAATCTCCTAGTTACTAAAATAATAAAAAATAGATTTGCTAACAGCACCAGCCATACAACATACAGCTGAATAGCTAACCCTTCACTGCATAATTGTGCAGATTTGCGTTTCAGCAGCTTTAGAAATCTTGGTAGCATGTGGAGGTATGCTGGAGATCAATCGAAATATATAGTATATACTCACGGTTGTGCTAATCTTATATTTATGGATATAGTGTATACAGAATGTATTTACCAAATGCGCCTCCATTCCATCTTTCCAGACAGACTGTTGCCAAGTTTTTCTAGACTGCTGAACTCCAAATTTGCCTAGTTATGTAGTGATAAATCCCTTAAAGGGATTCTGTCACCTCCCCTAAGCCAAAAAACGATTTTAAAGCAGCCATGAAGCACAGCTTACCTGGATTAGGCTGTGCTCTTTTATCTTGAAATCCGTCCAGCAGTTACTGCAAAAAACGACTTTGATTGATATGTAAATGTGTCCTGAAGGTGCCCAGAGGGGCGTTTTTTTCTTCTGAGAGAGCCCAGTCCCGCCCCTCTTTCAGTGCCCAGCCCGCCTTCCTTGTACTTTCTAACCGCCGCCCCCAGCCTGCCACAGCCTCTCCTCCCTCTCCTCCCCCTCCCGCCGAACGAACTTTCGCACAGGCGCAGTACCCACTGAGGGCTGCGCCTGTGCGATCAGCAGGAGACTGAGGGCAGCAGCTTCATCTTCGTCACTGGGCATGCGCCGAGCCCAGTGACGTCCGATGCTCGCTCTTCTCTGCTGACTGAGGGAAGAGCGAGCATCGGACGTCACTGGGCTCGGCTCATGCCCAGCGACGAAGATGAAGCATCTGCCCTCAGTCTCCTGCTGATCGCACAGGCGCAGCCCTCAGTGGTTACTGCGCCTGTGCGAAAGTTCGTTCGGCGTGAGGGAGGGAGGGGGAGGAGAGGGAGGAGAGGCTGTGGCAGGCTGGGGGCGGCGGTTAGACAGTACAAGGAAGGCGGGCTGGGCACTGTAAGTGGGGCGGTACTGGGCTCTCTAAGAAGAAAAAAACGCCCCTCTGGGCACCTTCAGGACACATTTACATATCGATCAAAGTCGTTTTTTGCAGTAACTGCTGGACGGATTTCAAGATAAAAGAGCACAGCCTAATCCAGGTCAGCTGTGCTTCATGGCTGCTTTAAAATCGTTTTTTGGCTGAGGGGAGGTGACAGAATCCCTTTAATATAGCTAGACTAACTTGCTGTTCAGGTGCCTGGAATAGGTGACAACACTGCACAGCTGCATTTGTGACAACAGATTATTTTGCCTGTTCCCGCATGATAAATATACATAATATATCAGGGCTGCATTGTGTGTATTTTATATATATTTTTATATAGCCAATATGTCCCAATTACTGCCTGTGGGGATTCGCTCTGGTATTTAGTATTAGCGGGTGCAGCACAAAGGCAAAGTACAAGTTCTTGGTTCAAAACATCAGTGTTTATTCACACGTGAAAGCAAAATAAAAACGCAAGTTGCTTGGTAATAGTTCACACACATGAAAAGTCCATATACAAAACAATCACCTTTTCTCCTGGGTGTTCCCACTTCTGGGACCCGCATCTACAATGAGAATGGAGCAGGGAGAGCTATGGCTGGAGGACCCTGGACTTCCCAGGGCCCGTCCACCACCAAGCGCTGCTTCCCCTGGGCTCCCAAAGAAGTGAATGGGAGCACACCGAGCACGCGCGGCCCTTGCTGCCATTCATTTATGTGGGGCAGACGGAAATAGCAGAGCCAGCTTTCCGCTTTTTTCAGCGGCCCCATAGAAATAAATGGAGGGTGGCTGCGCATGGGCAGTGCGCCCTCCGTTCATTTCCCTGCTCTGTTCTCATTGTAGGTCCTAGCGATATGCCCCCATTGTCTGTGATGGGAATACCCTTTTAAGACTGATGACCTATCCTCAGGATAGGTCATCAATATCAGCTCCCTGCACGTGTCCTCCCTTCATACAGCTTGTGGCGTGTATAAGTGGAAAAAATTATGGGCCTATTTGCCGTTCAGCAGTGCAGTTATATGTTCTAAAGCCCTTTTTGGTGTGTATTAGTGGCTCAAAATATATATATTTGCCGTTAAGAGGTGTAGTTATATGTTATAAAGCCTTTTGTGTCATGTATAAGTGGAAAAAAAGTAAGGGCCTATTTGCCATTCAGCGGTGCAGTTACATGTTCTAAAGCCCTTTTTGGCATGTATTAGTGGCAAAAATATATATATTTTTTGCCGTTCAGCGGTGCAGTTATATGTTCTAAAGCCTTCTTTGGGGTGTATTAGTGGGAAAAAAAGGGCTTTATTAGCCATTGCGTGGTGAAGTGAGAAAATTACAGACTTTTTTAGGTGTTTTCATTTCCTTTTTATTCATTTATTTGATCTAACAGTATGTCAGACAGAGAAGTGACAAGCCGTGCACAGGGGAGTGGCAAAGGGGTAAATGTTTCTGGCGCAGGCACAGGTTACAGCAGAGTAAGGGGGCGTGGCAGCAGGAGTCGCAGCGAGAGGCCTGAGCTCCCGGTGTCATCTAGCGGTCATGTCTTGATCAGCAACCCAGCAGTTCTTGAATGGTTGACTCGGTCATTAACTTTGTCCCAAGTGACATCAGACACCCCCAGCCAAGAGTTGGTGGGTTTGTTAGGCACAACCCTTATTTGGCATGGCCCTGGAGCAGGCCCTGTGCCCTCACCTGTCCTCAACCTGCCTCTGTCCTTTTCTGTTCCCTCAGCCAGAGAAGTATTATATGCTGTGGACTCAGCTCCACTATACAGCGAGGACAAGCTACTAGAGGACAGTCAGCAGCTACTGGCCAGCCAAGATGTGAAGGAGACATCCGCCGCAGGTAGTGATGAGGAGAGTGGCGTGGGAGCTGTTATTGCGAGCGGTCAGGCTCCTGACCCAGAGACGGTTGAGGAGGACATCAATGAAGTGCAGACAGTACTCGATGATGATGATATAGCTTATTGCACTTAGGAGCCAGGTGAATTAAGGGCTTCATCATCATCGGGAGAAGAGGGTGGCAGCTTGCTGGTGAGGCAGCAGCGGAGCCAGCAAGTTGCTAGCTGTGAGTCAGCAGGGTGGCAGCAGTGGGAGGTCGGGAGGCAAACAAGCCCGGGGTAGACCATCCGCTTTGCAGGAGCCTACCTGCCCGGAAAGTAGTGGTGCAGGGGTTAACGGAAGCAGCGGCGGTAGCAGTCAGTCAGTGCGGAGTGTTGGGGGTAAAATCACCTACTCGGCGCTGTGGCAGTTTTTTGTTAAGTCGCCGGAGGAGGTGAATATGGCCATTTGTAGAATTTGTGGGCAGAAGGTGAAGCATTGCCAGGGTGCCAATGTTGGCACCACAGCCCTGCGTCAACATATGCAGCATCACCATAAAGTGGCCTGGGAGAACCGTGCGTCCGATGTGGTGGTCCAGCCTGCCGCAGCAACCGCTGCTTCGCTCAGTGGCATGCACCCGATTTCAGGCAGTCAAGGCTCCACCACCTCAGCTGAAGGGAGCTGTCTGTCCTTCCCATCATCTGCTGGTCCTGATGCTCCTGCTCCTCCTTCTCCTCGTCAGACATTCCGTCAGCCATCAATCACCGAAGCGATTACCAAGAGACAGCAGTATGCATGCACTCCAACGGCGCAGAAGTTGAACATGCTCCTGTCCAAGTTGCTGGTGCTGCAGTCCCTCCCTTTCCAAGTGGTGGACTTTGCACCTTTCAGAGAACTGATGGCTTGTGCCGAGCTGAGGTGGAGAGTCCCAAGCCATCATTTCTTTGCCAAAAAGGCAGTACCAGCCCTGCACATGTATGAGGAACAAAAGGTGGGCCAGTCCTTGAGCCTGTCGGTTTCTGCCAAAGTGCACAGCAGCGCTGACTTATGGAGCTGTAACTACGGTCAGTGACAATACATGTCCTTTATGGCCCACTGGGTGAATGTGGTTCCTGCACAGCGACACCAGCAACTTAGCCAGGTGACGCCACTTCTGCCTCCACGTTCTTATAGCATTGGTCCTGCGATAATGTCCGCCTCTGCCTCCTCATCCTCCACCGTGTCCTCAGCCTCCACTGCAGGGACAATTCACAGTGCCCCTCCAGCATACCACATGTGCAGGGCACGGCGGTGTCACGCTGTTCTGCCCTTCGTTTGCCTGGGTGAACAGAGTCACACAGGGGAGGAACTGCTCTGTGTCCTTCATCAAGAAATTGAATCCTGGCTTTCTCCGCGACAACTCAAAATCGGAACCATGGTGACCGACAACGGGAAGAACATGGTGTCGGTGCTGCGTCAAGGAGGGCTGAGCCATGTGCCCTGCATGGCACACGTGTTCAATCTGGTTGTCAAGCAGTTCCTGAAGTCTTCCACCCATCTGCAAGACATCCTAAAAATGTTGAGAAAACTTTGCATGCACTTCAGCCACTCATACACCGCAAAGCACACCTTCCTTGAGCTGCAGCGGCAGAACGGCATCCCCAAACATAGGATGATATGCGACGTTTCCACCCGTTGGAATTCCACCCTCCATATGTTGGATCGACTATGCGAACAGAGAAAGGCCATAAACAATTCCTTGATGATCCAAGCGGACAGGAGTACTCCTCTGTGTAACTTCGATGTCAGCCAGTGGCAGCTCATGGGTGACACCTGCCATTTGCTCAGGCCCTTTGAGGAGGCCACGTTATTTGTTAGTCTCCAGGACTAAAGGATGAACAACGTCATTCCACTGCTTCATGTCCTGGAACAGATGATGGTAAATCTGGCTGGTCAGGGGACTGGAGACGTGGTGCCTAGATCTCAAGGCCACATGAGACCTGTGCTGGCTGAACTGGAGGAGGAGGAGGACATTGGAGCACAAGCAATGTGTAGCAAAATGGGTGTGAGGAAGACGAGGCAGAGGACCCAGACACACCGTGGCAGTATGCAGTGGAGATGGAGGCAGGGAGTTCCTCTGAATCATTTGCACAAATGGCCCGATGCATGCTCACTTGCTTTTGTACTGACAGCCGAATTGTCAGCATTCGGCAGAGGGATGACTTCTGGCTCTCCACCTTGTTGGACCCTCGCTACCGGTCCAGAATGGGGGCCTTTTTTTACACCTGCTGCGAAGGAGGACAAACTGAACTACTATAGAGACATCCTATGTCAGGGGTGGCCAACCTTACTGACACAAAGAGCCCAAAAAAAAAACTATAACTGCCAGGAGCCACAAGTTATACATTTACACACTAATCACCGTATTTTTCACCCTACAAGATGCACCTAGGTTTTAACAAAACAAAATAAGAGAAAAAAAAGATTTTTCATCTGATCTGAGGTCTGATAAAAATATTTTTTTCTTATTTTTCATTAGCAGAGAAAAAAATGAAAAAATATATTTCCTCAGACCTCAGATAAGACTCCAAAATCAGATACCCAATCCTATTCTGACCTAAAATAAGATCGCCAAACCTCATCAGACCTCCAAATCAGACCTCCAAAATAAGACTCCCAATGCTCTGATCAGACAACACAAATCAGACTCCCAGTGTCAGACCCTCAGTGCTCAGATCTCCCCCCTTCTTAGATCTGACCCCTCACGCTCAGACCTGACCAACCCATGCTCAAACAAGACCCCCTATGCTCAAATCTGAACCCCCCCATGCTCAGATCATACCCCATGCTCAGATCAGGACCCCCCCATGCTCAGATCAGAACCCCGTTGCCCAGATCAGGACACCCCCCCCCCCATGCTCAGATCAGAACCTTCCATGCTTACATCAGACCCCCATGTTCAGTTCTATAATAAAAAAAAAAATATCTCTTCTCTCTCCTGATCAGGCACTGGGCTCCTGCTCGGGCACCTGCTACTCTGCAGGTCTGACACACTCTCCACCAGGGGCGGGCTGGGCCGGGGGGCAGGGAGGCAATTGCCCCCCAGGCCGCCCTAAATAAACGGCCGCTGGGCCGCCCGTCTAAAAAAAAAAAAAAAAAAAATTTTTTTATTCTTCAGGGCCGCACCGCCGATCACCACAGGCGGCGTGGCCCTGGATGTAATTGCGGCCGTGCTGTGGGGCAGGGGAGGGAGAGGCGTGTCCCTCCCCTGTTCTTCTGATAGGCTGCAGGCACTAATGCCTGCAGCCTATCAGAGGCCGGCTCAGGCAGCGCGATGACGTCATTGTCATCGCGATGCCTGAGCCGGCAGCACACACACACAGCAGGGACACAGGCCGGCATCGCTGCTGATGGAGGTAAGTATTATTTTTTTTTTTCTTCTTTGCGGGGGCCTGGCACTATGGGGGGGGGGAGATCTGGCACTATGGGGGGGAGATCTGGCACTATGGGGGGAGATATGGCACTATGAGGAGGAAATCTGGCACTATGGGGGGAGATATGGCACTATGAGGAGGAAATCTGGCACTATGGGGGGAGATATGGCACTATGAGGAGGAAATCTGGCACTATGGGGGGAGATATGGCACTATGAGGAGGAAATCTGGCACTATGGGGGAGATATGGCACTATGAGGAGGAAATCTGGCACTATGGGGGGCACTATAGGGGGAGCTGGCACTATGGGGGGGACTATAGGGGGAGCTGGCACTATGGGGGGCACTATAGGGGGAGCTGGCACTATGGGGGGCACTATAGGGGGAGCTGGCACTATGGGGGGGACTATAGGGGGAGCTGGCACTATGGGGGGACTATAGGGGGAGCTGGCACTATGGGGGGGACTATAGGGGAGCTGGCACTATGGGGGGCACTATAGGGGGAGCTGGCACTATGGGGGGCACTATAGGGGGAGCTGGCACTATGGGGGGCACTATAGGAGGAGCTGGCACTATGGGGGGCACTATAGGGGGAGCTGGCACTATGGGGGGCACTATAAGGGGAGCTGGCACTATGGGGGGCACTATAGGGGGAGCTGGCACTATGGGGGGCACTATAGGGGAGCTGGCACTATGGGGGGCACTATAGGGGGAGCTGGCACTATGGGGGGCACTATAGGGGGAGCTGGCACTATTGGGGCACTATAGGGGGATCTGGCACTATGGGGGCACTATAGGGGGAGCTGGCACTATGGGGGGGGACTATAGGGGGAGCTGGCACTATGGGGGGACTATAGGGGGAGCTGGCACTATGGGGGGGACTATAGGGGGAGCTGGCACTATGGGGGGCACTATAGGGGGAGCTGGCACTATGGGGGGCACTATAGGGGGAGCTGGCACTATGGGGGGGACTATAGGGGGAGCTGGCACTATGGGGGGACTATAGGGGGAGCTGGCACTATGGGGGGGACTATAGGGGGAGCTGGCACTATGGGGGGACTATAGGGGGAGCTGGCACTATGGGGGGGACTATAGGGGGAGCTGGCACTATGGGGGGCACTATAGGGGGAGCTGGCACTATGGGGGGGCACTATAGGGGGAGCTGGCACTATGGGGGGACTATAGGGGGGGGGCTGGCACTATGGGGGGACTATAGGAGGGGCTGGCACTATGGGGGACTATAGGGGGAGCTGGCACTATGGGGGGGACTATAGGGGGAGCTGGCACTATGGGGGGGCACTATAGGGGGAGCTGGCACTATGGGGGGGCACTATAGGGGGAGCTGGCACTATGGGGGGACTATAGGGGGTCTGGCACTATAGGGGGAGCTGGCACTATGGGGGGAGGGCTGGCACTATTGGAGGAGCTGGCACTGTGGGGGCATTTCTTATTGGCACATTATGGGGGGGCACCATGGGGGAGAGGAGCACTATGGGGGTAACTGGGGGCTCTAAAGGGGCTTTTTTTTTTATTATTGGCACATTCTGGGGGGGGCACTATAGGGGAGAGCAGCACTATGGGGCATCTGGTGCTACTATAGGGGCATTATTTGGGGGCACTATGGGGAAGTGGGGGCTCTAAAGGGGCCTTTTGTATTGGAACATTATGGGGGGCACTATGGCATTTGGTGGCACTAAGGGGGCATTTTTTACTGGTACATTGTCGGGGAGAGGAGCACTATAGGGGCATCTGCTGGGGGCACTAAGGGGCATTTTTTTACTGGCATATTATGGGGACACTATGGGGAAGGGGGAGAGGAGCAGTATGAGGGCATTTACTGGGGCACTATATAGGGGTATTTTATACTGGCATACATTTTGGGGACATTAGCTCAACTGCGGGCACTAAGCGGGGGTATTTCATGTACTGTCATATTATAGGGAAAATTAGTACTACTAGGGGGTATTATGGGGAGCTTTACTACTACTAGGTGCTATGAAGAACATGATTACTAGGGCACTATAGGGGCATTATTACTACTAAGTGTGCTCTGGCAGAGAATTATTTCTATTGGTGGGATTTTGGGGAGCACTGTTACTTTGGGGGCACCCTGGCATAGTATCAGCTTAGCACAATTATTTTTGGGGGACATTATCTTTATACTATTAGTGTCTGGGCGCAGTTATTTTTTAGAGCACTGTGTGCCAATAATTGTTTAAGGGGGCACTATCTGTGTGGTAGTAGTATTTCCAGGCGGACTGTTTCTGCAGTATAGTATTGGGGGCATAGCGGGTACAGTATTGGGGGCACTATCTGTGTGGTAGTAGTATTTCCAGGGGTACTGTTTCTGCAGTATAGTATTGGGGGTGGCAGGAAACTAATGTCTGTTTCTCAATCTCTGCAGAGAAGGGAGATGGCAGAAAAATCATCATGGCGGTCTGGTCTGAATGGAGAAGATGAGGAAAGAGAACGTCTACAACAAAGGTGACATCACTGGATGTAAGAGGTATGTGGCGCTATGTAGGAGAAGAGATGCTCCGGCTCCTCCACCTGACATCTGCAGAAGGAGGATTCAGAACTGGGTGAGGATGACGAAAGGGGGCAGCAGGCCACGGGCGGGTGGCAGATGGTGGGGGGAACCACAGGCCTTGAGCAGGATCAGGGTAGGGAGGAGAGCGGAGGAGCTTCCTGGCTGTAGCTTGTTATATAAGCAGGCAGTGCAGCCAGGACGGCCTCCCCTCTCCGTATGATGTGTAGAGACAGGCCGCAACTATAGAATGTCAGCTGTAAAGTGTGTGTTGGGAGTGGCCTATTATATGTAGGAGGGGCTTTTAATGATGGGCGGGGCTAAAAATAGGCCACTTGACTAGATTTGCCCCCCAGGACTAAGGCTGCCAGTCCTCCCCTGCTCTCCACTGTGACCTGATGAGCACAATGTCAGGTCATAGTATTTCTCCACGTACTACGTTCTCACACTGTGTGCATCAGGACGTAGTGGAGAGTGAGCTGGAGCTGCAAAGTAGCAACAGTGCCCGATCAGGAAAAGAGATCTGAGCATGGGGTGGAGAGTGAGCCGGCCTGACTGCTTCCCGGCTCCACAGCTAGAGCCACAGGTTGGCCACCCTTGTACTATGTTGTCAGTTGGCCGCTGCCTATCTGCGCCATCGTCCATCCTCTCACAGGTCTGACCGGGGGGCCTCTGCACTCATGTTCCTCTGCCAAGGCTGCTGTGGCAGGGTGGGGGGGGCAGGAGCAGTTTGAGCGCCATCAGCAGCAACTTGAGTCTAGAGTCGCTGCTGAGCTGCTTTCTTCACCTGCCTAGTGAAGAAACTACTCACCAGCAGCAGCTAGACCTGGAGCAGGACCTGAACTAGCAGGTGGTGGCATACTTAGACAGCACCCTGCCACCCCACATTGAAGATCCGCTGGACTACTGGGCCTCTGCACAGTTCTTTATACCTGGCTCTAACATTGACCTGTAAGGCTGAGTTCACACTTGAGTTATTTGGTAAATTTTGGCCCTGTAACTGCCCCAACAAGTGAAGTGTGCAGTGATTCTAAGAGCGACACCTGTCATCTGCATGTCATACTGACTCACAGTATTGTTTCACTACCACAGCAGACTCCCAATGCGTGTTACTGCAAGGCACAGTGTTCTACACCACTATAAAGGCTTTCTGCAGCCCGGAAATAGCCATTTTTTTACGCAATTCGCCACAAATAAATTCGGATCTAACCAATTTTTTTTAGAAAATTTGGCGAACCGGCCAAATCAAATTTTTGAGAAATTTCTCTCTATTGATGACCTATTCTGAGGAAAGGTCATCAATATTAAAAGCCCGGAGAACCCTTTTAACTAGCTGTTTCAGAGATGCTCCTTTAAGTGCATGAATTAGATGCCTGCTCCTGCATGAAAAAGCACTAGAGATATCCCAGTTACACCAAGCATGTTGAAGTCATCCATAACTACAATATCTACCTTTTCTGCCATTTGGTCAATTTCATCCAGCAACTTATCAAAATTCTTACTTTACCCTAGAAGCCTCTATATCACACCAATTCTAATAACAGTTCCCTCTTTAGTTTGCATGCAATTCCAAAGAGTTCCGAGCTCTTAATGTGTCTCCTGAATTACTGTAAATTTAAGACTACCTTTGACATAAATGGCTGCTCAACCATTTCTTCTGTCTTCTCTGTCTTTTTTGTATGGTTTGTGTCCAGGTATGGCTATTTCCCAGTCATTACAGTTATCGAACCACCTCTCACTGAACAATGAACTATTTGCTTTCGAAACTCTTAACTGAAAAAAATCACAGGTTTTATGTTTTATTGAAAAAAGGAAAAATCTAATAAAAATCTTCTAATATTTGTTAATGATTTTAAATATTACATAGACAAATGGGGAAAAAATAGGACATTCTTGTGGAACCACCTTTATATGACTCCCATATATGCACTGAGGCTACGTGCAAGTCATATCGCAAAGCCTATTAACCTTTCAATCAGCTATTCAACAGGATTTCAAATTTAGAGTCATCCACAGCAGGGAGCAGTCCTTGCCACATAGTTATACAGCATTTACACGTAAGCACAATAGATTTTACATTAATATGGCCAGATAACATGTAGGAAACATAGTATTTAAACTCCTTATCTTTAACTCCCACTTGTGATTAACTATTAAACCTCAGTTATGGACAATGCTTAAATTCTTAAACACAGCCATAAAATACATTGTTTAATTTCAAATTTCCTTAATATTTCTAAGACATTATCTAAAGTATATCCAAATGAGTAATATGTGCAGGTTCATTTGTGGCTTGCTATTTGGGGGGTGAGTTCCACCTAAATCCGCCCAGGAGATCCAAATTACAAGAAGAGTCAACACTAAATGAAATATAAACTTCTTTATTTGGAGCACAGAAACCAATAACAGCAATGTTTCAGCGTCTTGGCCTTTCTCAAGCAGATTTGAAGGGTCAAAACTGCTGACACACTCCCTTTAATACATATCAAGATTGGCGTGATTTTTCCTACTGATAGGTACTCTATAACCCCTTAACGACCACCTACTGTCTTTTGATGGTGAGCAGTGCAGTTCCTCAGTCTGCAGCAACATATTTTGGCATTGCTGAATTTCAGAAGCGTTAAAGGCTGACGGAGCGCTCTAGTGCTGTTAGTAAGAGCCTGGGTTCTTAGCGCAGGCTCAGCTTCACAGCCGGGGTTGGAGGAAGCTTTGATCCCGGTTGTTAACCCTTTGATCATGTTGCAGTCCATACAGTGGCTTTAAGAGAACTCCCCCTGCGATCAGGTGACCTGGTTTTCCAGTCACCCATTCGGAGACCAGGAGCACAATTAAAGGGAACCTGTCATCAACTTTATGCTGACCGTACTGAGGGCAGTATAAAGTAGTGACAGAAATGTTGATTTCAGTGGTGTGTCACACATCAGTTAAAAGTAAGTGGCAGGGGCGTACATAGAAATCACTGGGCCCCATAGCAAAAATCTGAATTGGGCCCCTTAACCCCGCCCACTACCCACCATGGCCCCTCCCACTTCCTGACCTGGCTCCTCCCATGCCACACCCCCATTAAATAAATTTATACATGACCTACAGAAACTGTTAGGGATAAATATTTTTATTTTTTTATATTTTCATATAATGGGCATGTCACTTGCCAGGCTTTAGCAGAGTGGACACAGGGCACAATATGTATGCCACACAACTGACCGAGTGCAGCGCAGGAGCGCATACACATCACTCCTCCTGCCTCTGTCCACTGTGCTAAAGCCGGACGTAAGCCATCCCCCACATCTTAACCCCTTTGCTACCTGCGCCATTTTGTCATCACTTCTCTTACCCCAAACCCCTTTAACACCTTGCTGCTGAGTGTGCACATATACGCATGTGTTTGTGTGGGGGGGGGGGGCGGGGGGTTTGGCTGGTTGGTGAAATATCATTTGGTGGCTATGTGCACACTCAGCATTAGCAGCAAGGAGTTAGAGGGGTTAGTAGGTGTAGGAGGAAAGCACACTGTCCTCTATGAGCCCCCCAACCCCTAATGCCCCCCCCCCAAAATTCTCAGGACAGTGTGCTTTCTTCCTACTTCCCCCCCACCCTGGGCACGCCCCTTTTAACAAATACTGTAGTAGATCACTAGCAATCCTATGTAACACAGTGATAACTCTCTGAGTACAGATAATGTTGTAGATGGGTGAGGCCCCAGAATTCAGAACACGTACAGTGTGACCTGAAGTCTGGGGCCGGGCTGAGGCAGTGTGGGTCAAATTCTATCTACCCCTTACCCTACCGAGAAACAGATATGTGCATGGATAATATTATTACAGGAGAATGCCGCCCCATACCTGTTACATCCAGTGACGTCTCCTGTGATGTAGACTTTTCTCAACGTCTTCATCCAGAGATAAGACCGCCATGACACCTTCTTTCAGCCGCTTCTCGTCTCTGCAGAGTTTCACAGAAAAAAATTTAGGTTCCTCACTTTACTATAAACCTCTCCTTCCTGGTGTCTCAACAACTCCTCCTGCTGCCCCCCAATATTGTGCTAGAGCCAGACAGATAGTCCCCCATTCCCCATAATATTATTCCCCCTGTATATTATAATGGCCCCCACTTTATTATTAATATAATGGCCCCCTCTTTGTTATTAATATAATGGCCCCCACTTTATTATTTATATAATGGCCCCCACTTTATTATTTATATAATGGCCCCCACTTTATTATTTATATAATGGACCCCACTTTATTATTTATATAATGGCCCCCACTTTATTATTTATATAATGGCCCCCACTTTATTATTTATATAATGGCCCCCACTTTATTATTTATATAATGGCCCCCACTTTATTATTTATATAATGGCCCCCACTTTATTATTAATATAATGGGCCCCTCTTTATTATTAATATAATGGGCCCCTCTTTATTATTAATATAAGGGCCCCTCTTTATTATTAATATAATGGCCCCCACTTAAATAACAAAGAGGGGGCCATTACATTAATAATAACGAGGGGCCCTTATATTAATAATAAAGAGGGGCCCAGGGGGCCATTATATTAATAACAAAGAGGGGGCCATTATATTAATAACAAAGAGGGGGCCATTATATTAATAATAATGTAATGCCCCCCTCTTTATTAATAATATAATGTCCCCCTCTTTATTATTAATATAATGTCCCCCTCTCCACTCTTATTAATACTATGATGTCCACTGGACCACTGACTGAGTACTGTCAGTGGTCCTCCTCTCGTGCCCCCAGTGCCTCTGCAATAAGGGTAGAACGTAGGGTACATAAAAAAATAAAAAAATGAATACTTACCTCTCTAAGGACAGCTTGTGGCATCCTGGTACAGGATCGCTCACTGTGCCTTCCCGCGCCGCGTCATCGCGTCATCTCGCGAGATCCGACGCAGGAGGTCACAGTGAGGTACGTGACTAAAAGTCCTGCGTCGCACCTCAACTGAAGCCGCTCCCCCAGGCCCCTCCTCACTTCGCCGCGTCACGCAGGGCCTCTCCTCTCGCCGTCCTCCGCTCCGCCCCCTGTAAATCTTATTTTAGTTATCCGGCTGCGTTCTAACTTCTCCTGGGTTGAGGGGGCCCTGGGAGCCGGGGGGGAAGAATAGTTGGCTCAGGGCAGGCTGAGAATAAAAGCAGCCGCATAGCGCTATAGCGGCATGTCAGTGGGCGGGGCCAAATAGTGTGGGCGGGGCCTTCTCTGCGCTACGGGCCCCCCAGTGCCGCGGGCCCCATAGCAATGGCGTGGTCTGCCTCTATGGGCGGTACGCCACTGGTAAGTGGTTTCTGAGAACCAGCGTCATAATTATTGCAGCCCAGGCCTTGAAAATAGTCTATCTGAGAGAGTAATGGTTATTCATAATCTCCTGCTCTCTCACCCATCTGCTGATGATTGACAGTCTTCTACCTAGTTTTCTCCCTTTCTCTCTAGGAGAGAACTGCCAATCATCAGCAGATGGGCGGGGAGATCAGGAGATTTCGAATAACCATAACTCTTCTCAGGTAGATTTGACTCTTCACTTGACTTTTCAAGGCCTGGGCTGCAATGAATATGATGCTGGTTCTCGGCAACCACTTACTTTTAGCTGATGTATGACATACCGTGAAATCAGCATTTCTGTCACAACCAATTATTATTTGTAAATATAGTGTATAAAAATTATTATTGGCAGCCAATCGCAGCGCTCGTCTCTCAGCCAGGGAGAATAGCACTCACGGCCACAGCAAAATCTTCAGCAACGCCCCATACAAAAGTCTGTCTCAATTACATATGAGGCGGCAGAAGAAACGGGGCTATTATTAATGAATTCGGGGGTCGATTTAAAAAAAAAAAAAAAAAAAGGGAAACATCAGTGGATGCCGCACTATTAGGTAGGAGTGTTATTTCATTAAATTTAAATTGATGAAAGGTCCTCTTTAAAAGAGTGTTTTTACAGGGAGGAACAAAAATACCAAACTTTAAAAAAGCTAAATTTAACCAACTAAGAGAGGCCTAACTAACTGGGACAAAGTCCTCAAAAATAAAAATACAGCCACAAAATGGGATATCTTTAAAAGCATCCTAAAATCTCATTGTGAGAGGTACATACCATATGGGAATAAAAGGTTAAGGAACAAAAAGAAACCAATGTTGATAAATAGAACTGTAAAGAAAGCAATAAATGACAAAAAGAAAGCATATAAATCACTAAAACAGGAGGGTAGTGCGGAAGCACTGAAAAATGATAAGGAAAAAAATAGAACATGTAAAAAACTAATAAAAGCGGCCAAACTAGAGACCGAGAGATTAATTGCCAAAGAGAGTAAAACTAACCCTAAAATGTTCTTCAGTTATATAAATGTTAAAAAGTATAAATCTGAAGGTATATTTTTTTTTCTCCAATGTATTCACTGAGGAAAATAAACTGTCAGATGAAATGCTGAATGTAAAAATAAATTCCACATTAAAAGTGTCCCGTCTGACTCAGGAAGAAGTACAACAGCGACTTAAAAAGATTAAAATAGACAAATCGCCAGGACCGGATGGCATACACCCCCGTATCCTAAGGGAATTATGTAATGTCATAGCCAGACCCTTATTTCTGATATTTGCGGACTCTATACTGACAGGGAATGTCCCATAGGATTGGCGCATAGCAAATGTGGTGCCAATATTCAAAAAGGGTCCAAAAACAGAGCCTGGAAACTATAGGCCAGTAAGTTTGACATCTGTTGTGGGTAAACTGTTTGAAGGTTTTCTAAGAGATGCTATCTTAGAGCATCTCAATGGAAATAAGCAAATAACGCCATATCAGCATGGCTTCATGAGGGATCGTTCATGCTAAACTAATTTAATCAGTTTCTATGAGGAGGTAAGTTCTAGACTAGACAGCGGCGAATCAATGGATGTCGTGTATCTGGACTTCTCTAAAGCATTTGACACTGTACCACATAAAAGGTTAGTATATGAAATGAGAATGCTCGGACTGGGAGAAAATGTCTGTATGTGGGTGGTTATTAACGGTACACACTCAGATTGGGTCACTGTCACTAGCGGAGTACCTCAGGGGTCAGTATTGGGCCCTATTCTCTTCAATATATTTATTAATGATCTTGTATACTTGCATAGTAGAATATCAATATTCGCAGATGACACAAAACTGTGTAAAGTAATTAACACTGGAGAGGACAGTATACTACTACAGAGGGATCTGGATAGATTGGAGGCTTGGGCGGATAAGTGGCAGAGGAGGTTTAACACTGACAAATGTAAAGTTATGCACATAGGAAGGAATAATGCAAGTCAACCGTACATACTAAATGGTAAAACACTCGGTAACACTGACATGGAAAAGGATCTAGGAATTGTAATAAACTGCAAAATAAGCTGCAAAAAGCAGTGTCAGGCAGCTGCTGCCAAGGCCAATAAGATAATAGGTTGCATCAAAAGGGGCATAGATGCCCGTCATAAGAACATAGTCCTACCACTTTACAAATCGCTAGTCAGACCACACATGGAGTACCGTGTACAGTTCTGGGCTCCTGTGAACAAGGCAGACATAGCAGAGCTAGAGAGGGTCCAGAGGAGGGCAACTAAAGTAATAACTGGAATGGGGCAACTACAGTACCCTGAAAGATCAAAATTAGGGTTATTCACTTTAGAAAAAAGACGACTGAGGGGAGATCTAATTACTATGTATAAATATATCAGGGGTCAGTACAGAGATCTATCCCATCATCTATTTATCCCCAGGACTTTGACTGTGATGAGGGGACATCCTCTGCGTCTGGAGGAAAGAAGGTTTGTACACAAACATAGAAGAGGATTCCTTACAGTAAGAGTAGTGAGACTATGGAACTCTCTGCCTGAGGAGGTGGTGATGGTGAGTTCACTAAAAGAGATCAAGAGGGGCCTGGATGTATTTCTGGAGTGTAACAATATTACAGGCTATAGCTACTAGAGAGAGATCGTTGATCCAGGGATTTATTCTGATTGCCTGATTGGAGTCGGGAAGGAATTTTTTATTCCCCATAAGTGGGGAAAATTGGCTTCTACCTCACAGTTTTTTTTTTTTGCTTTCCTCTGGATCAACTTGCAGGATGACAGGCCGAACTGGATGGACAAATGTCTTTTTTCGGCCTTATGTACTATGTTACTTTACTATGTTACTAGGTTACTTTATACTGCCCTCAGTACGGTCAGCATAAAGTTGATGACAGGTTCCCTTTAAGACTGCTGTTAGGGCACACTAGTGTTGCCCTAACAGCAGCCTGTTTCATAGAGACACAGGGCATAATGTATTGGCATACAGGAGTATTATTATTACCATAAGTGTGAAATAAAGTCATTTGTTAAAAAAAATTATAATAAAAAATGTAGCACCTCCCCCTAAAAACATCACCATATTCTAGTGTAAAATATGTTTTCTTGTGCACATATTAAAGGGACACTGACAGGCAAATTCAGCATATTGTGTTATATATCTGACATTACAGGTCTTATACAGTCTATTAAAAGCATGTAAGTATCCCACCTGTCCACCTTCTAAATACCGAAATATAAAGTTTTATAACTTGCCTGTCTTCTCACCAATCTGCCCAAGGGGCGGCGTTTCATCTGAAAATGCGCCCAGCCAGCCGCTCCCAACTGCCGTTCTGTAGCCCCGCCCAGCTCATCAATATTCACTTCGCTGGGCGGGGCTACAACTCTCCCCAGTCACGATCCTGCGCATGGTTGATAGAATCCTCTTGGCAGCGTCTGTCTAATCCTCTGCGCCTGCGCCCCGCCGTGGTTAGATCGCGCCTGCTGTACACACCCTGCCTGCGTTCCCAGAGGCAGCTGCAGCCTCTGCCTCATGCGCATGCCCCAGGCACTGTTCAAAGCAGCGCTTCAGAGCGCTGCTCACTCACATCTCCAAAGGGGTTAATGATAGTGCGGAGAGTTGTAGCCCCGCCTAGCGAAGTGAATATTGATGAGCTGGGCGGGGCTACAGAACGGCAGTTGGGAGCAGCTGGCTGGGCGCATTTTCAGATAAAACGCCGCCCCTTGGGCAGATTGGTGAGGAGACCGGCAAGTTATAAAACTTTATATTTCGGTATTTAGAAGGTGGACAGGGGGGATACTTACATGCTTTTAATAGACTGTATAAGACCTGTAATGTCAGATATATAACACAATATGCTGAATTTGCCTGTCAGTGTCCCTTTAAATAAGAATAAAAAAAAATACACATATTAGGTATCAACATGACTGTAATAACCTGAAGAATTTAATTATTAGGTTATTTCATGTGATACATGAATTATGTAAAAAATTAAAAAAGAGATGTTAAAATAGCTTTTTTTCTATATTTCCGCATAAAAAAAAATTTATACCGTAATTTATATGTACCCCCGAACAACACCCAAAAAATATTTCTTCAGCATAAAACAAGGCCTTAAACAGTCAGTGAAAAAGTAAAAAAGCTATGGCTACAAAAATGTAGGGAGATGAAAATTTGAAAAAATTGCTGCTCACTAAGCCCTTTTCAGGCCTGGCCGTTAAGGCTAATTTCATATTGCTGGCATAGTTCCTGCAGAAAACAGCCTGCCAGAGCTATATGGATATGGCATTGCCAGATGTTACCGGTATGCATGCCGGCCAAATTGACTATAATGGTGTCAAGCGGAGATCCAGCAATTACCCAGAAAATAATGCCGGGTAGCTGGCGGTTCTCTGCTGGACCCCATTATAGTCAATGGAGCCAACAGGCATTTGGGTAACGTCCGGCAATGCCAGATCAAGAGGGCTCAGGCAGGCTGGTGTCTACTGGATGAGCCTGCCAGCAGTGTGGAAGAAGCCTATGGGGACAAGCAAGAGAGAACAGCTAAAAGTTTTATGACTTTTTCAAACATTACATATTTTTATACACCTCTGTATATTTCTTTGAAAAATCTTTCATACTCTTGTTCTTCTTTGCTTCCCTAACCTCCCTAAATACAGTCCTTTTTTTAAACAGCAACTGGTTTGATAAGACTAGCCCATAATTAGGAGACGTCCGGTGGGCCCATACATTTCCCCTGAATGGCTAACCATGAAAGGCTTGGATAAGCCCCATTTGTCAGATAAAGAACTGGCCTTGCATATTGGCTATCCATTCTGGCACATAGAGGGGGATACCAAACAGGTCATATGCCCTAAAACAACCCCTTTAAAACAGGTTATCTCATATTATTTTCTTGCCAATCCTGACTGGAAATCAGACTACCAAATTTCAATGTACAGTATGTCAGATAATGGTGAACATTACAGAGTCACCCCTCCAAATAAATGGAAAAAGGCTCTGCTGCATCTGAAAGAAATCTACAGTACGTCCAGTTGCCCTGATTTATTCTTTACAGATATCTGAAAGGAACGTTCACTGGAAAATGCAGAACACCAAAACATACGTTTCTATTTATGTTAGTTAAAATCAATTCCACCAAAAATATAGATAGCACAATAAATATATTAGTTCATGTACCTGTCCATCATTTACAGTGCTTGCATGCCACTGCAAAATATGGCCATTTCATGCAGGAGCTCAGTTTTACCAGGACACAACTCAGGCTCCTTGCCTTATATTACCCAGGCTCTCTCTCCCTAGAGGAATTCTGGAACATTCAAGGAACAATCGTGTAGGGAGGACAAGGCTTAATAGGCTTATTTTAGGCATATGTACTTTACAATGCTACCTTATTTTCCAAGGGCTGAACTAGCTGGATTAATAGGAACATTTTTCTCATTGGCGATTATCCATTGCTTTGGTGTGATCACAGTAGGAGGGTCCTATATCTGCCACTGGTTTAATAGCCTATATTTAGGTTTGAGACATGCCTGTTTCAATAAGAACCTGCATTCCCCATGTAGTAACAATCCTTGATCATCTTTTTATATAACTGTATGTTGTGGTATTAGAAGTCTATGAATTGACAGTAGTCTGCAATACAAGTCCACCTTGATGTTACCAGTTGGGTGTTGCCTCCTAATAAATTACATGAATCTTATTCCAGTGCAGGAAGATGCATGTCCCTCAATGTTCTTGTTTCTATGTCATTTTACAGAAAATTAAAAAGTGTGGATGAAGGAAACATAGACAATAAATCATGAAAAATATTGAGTTGTCTCAGTATATAAACGTATCTCCTACCCACAAAATAGGGGAAAAATATCTGACATTTGGGGGTCCAAGTGCTAAGACCGTCATCAATCATGAAAATAACGTCCCAAAATCTCCTGAATGAATGGACAGGCGGTTGATCATGACCACTACCGCTCTATTCATTCTTAATGGCAATTGTTGTTATAAATGGCACAATACGTAAATGGAAATAATAGGCATTACTACCTAATGTAACTATCCTCTCATTGTGAAGTCTATCAGTTTTAAAGTTAGAAAGTGGGTCATTTTTAGAAAACATTTTAATCTCAGCCTCTCCATTATTCTTCATGTTCAGTAAGTAGAAGTAAAACGAGAAGTGGGATCCACTCTCCATCAGAATCTCTGTAATTTGGTGAAATGAAAACCTAAAAAACATAATAGTTATATAACCATAAAAAATAATAGTTGAATAAATATATAGATAAGTAGATGTATAAATGTACCATTCATAAATAGAATTTTATAAAACACTATAATTGTGTTCAAATTGAATTCCGTACAAATTCTAAGTCTATAATAACGAAATTAACTTCACACTATGTAGATTAGTTACATTCAGGTGACACACTTTCTAAGGTGCAGCTTTGGCCTTCTGCATATGAATGGGAAGCGTTTTTTGTATCCTTCATGGCTGCTTCCTCTTTCATCTGGTAACTATCACTGGTTGATCACTACTCATGTATCAGTGCTACTCCCTATAACTATTAGTACAATTACTAAACACTTCAAGCTGTCACCATTCTTCCACACAGCCCCAGTGCTGCCTGTGGTAACTGCTACTATCACAGTCTGGCACACACATGGAGTAAGTTGAGTATGTGGCAGGCGGTAGACAGAAATGAGACTTTGGTGACAACACATAACACTTAACGACAAGACAAGGAGAGTAACCTTCTAGCTGGCTATGGAATAGACAGATGTCATTGGTGGAAGACTGAGGTTACACTTCTATTAACCCCATAATGACCAGGCCTGCATTACAGCAGCCGTAACTTTTTGAATTCTTACTCATGTGGCTGCCTGAGGAATTGTTTTAAGTGGGATAAATGTTATTATTTGTTGGCGTTGTTTGGGAATGCATATAAATTAAGAAAAAAGCGATTATTTAGTTTTTATGCCGGTCATGTTTCACATGAAATAGCCTAATAATTAAATTCTTCAGGTATAATGGTCGTGTCGATATCTAATATGTATATTTTTAAAAAAAATGTATTTATTGTAAGCCCAATAAAATGTATTTTACACACTTCTTGGGGGAGTGTGATTTTTTTTAAATTACATATTTTACTTTTTTTTTTTTAAATCCCAATATGGGATTACTCTTTTATAACGTTATTTCACATTTATAATGTATTAGCATACTGCTGTATATGTACATTATGCCCTGTGTGCTTTAACAGGAGGCTTAGGGCTGTTTCACACGAGCGGATGCCATGCGTGACATCTGCTCCGTGAATGACAGCCAAGACCCGATGTGGACTGCAGAAGCACGGAGCAGTAACATGACTGATAATGCTCCGTGCCTCTTTGTGATCTCTTTACTATGAAATCACGGTGACAACTTTTATCTCACTGTGATTTCGTAGTAAAGAGATCACAGAGAGGCACGGAGCATTATCAGTCATGTTAAAGGGAACCTGTCACCGTGATTTTGGGTATAGAGCTGAGGACATGGGTTGCTAGATGGCCGCTAGCACATCCGCAATACCCAGTCCCCATAGCTCTGTGTGCTTTTATAGTGTAAACAAAACGATTTGATACATATGCAAATTAACCTGAGATGAGTCCTGTCCCTGACTCATCTCACATACAGGACTCATCTCAGGTTAATTTGCATATGTATCAAATCGGTTTTTATACACAATAAAAGCACACAGAGCTATGGGGACTGGGTATTGCGGATGTGCTAGCGGCCATCTAGCAACCCATGTCCTCAGCTCTATACACAAAATCCCAGTGACGGGTTCCCTTTAATGATCCGTGCTTCTGCAGTCAGCATTGGGTCTTGGCTGTCATTCACGGAGCGGATGTCACGCATGGCATCCACTCGTGTGAAACAGCCCTTATAGTGCAGACAACCCTAGGGTCCTTAATAGGTCCCCAGGGCTGACTGTTGCTCCCCAAACTATGATCTGGTCATTGAAATCACGGTGACCTGATCGCAGTTGTGTCCCCTTTCATCATGCTGTGGTATGGATCTTAAATTGTCCCAGTGCAACAAAAAAATATAATTTGACCCCTAAATTATTATACTTAGAGGCCAAAGGTGCCCCAGTGATTTGTATGTCCTGGAGCCCTGCTGCAGCCACTACTAGAAGGATTATTAAAGCTTACTGCATGCTATGTTAGTATTGAGTTCAATGTATAACTGTATGCAATGTATAACCACCTTCCAGTGGTGGCTGCAGGTGGCCAGGACATAGATGCTGCACTGCTGCAGTCAGTCCACTGTCCATTGTAGAAGCTGCCTTCAGTCAACAGTCTAGTGTAAACACGTATCTTACATGAAATAATGATTTTTCATTTGGCAACCAAAAATATTACAACTCCAATTCCCCAAAATTTGGGACACTGTCTAAAATTTTTATAAAAACAGAATGCAATGATTTGAAAATCTCATAGACCCATATTATGAAGAAAATCTAAAGGGGTTATCCAACCCCAAAAATGCCCCCCAAATGCCTGGGCCCGCTCCCCGGCACCCACGTCATTTCTAATGCCCGCATGGTCACCACTGCATCTCCCCGTCGCGTGGATCAAAACATCCAGCGAAAGCCAATAGCAGGCTGCGACAGGAATGAGCCTCCCTAGCGTCACCTGCAATGGGAACAATGCTCCCTAGCATCACCCATGATGCTAGGGAGATTCATTCCCTTTACAGCCTGCTATTGACTACCCCCCCCCCCCTCCCCGACGACGGATCTTTTGATCTGTGCAACGGGGAGATTCAGCGGCGGCCATGCGGTCATCAGAAGCCACATGGGTGCCAGGGAGCGAGGTAAGTACAATCTGTGTGAAGAGGTTCGGGCATTTGGGGGGGGGGGTATTTTTTGGGTTGGATAACCCCTTTAACTCATGTAGAATATGATGGCAGGCACGCGTCCCAAAAAAAAATGCTGTGACGGGGCAACAAAAGGGTGGAAAAGTAAGTGTTACTAATAAAAAACTGCTTGAGGAGCCATTTGCTACCAAGTCACATGACTGGGTATAAAAAAAGAGTATGTTAAAGAGGAAGAGTCTCTCAGAAGCAAAGATGGGGAGAGGTTCACCAGTCTGCGAAAACCTGCATCTAAAAATTGTGGAACAATTTCAGAAAAATGTTCCTCAATGTAAAATTGCATAGACTTTGAATATCCCACAATCTACAGTACAAATCATCATCAAAAGAATCTGGATAAATCTATATGCGGAAGGGACATGTCACGGCAAGTGGGAATAAGAGGACCACCAAGTAAACAAACAGCAACAGGTAAACAAACTAGGCCCCAAAGCTAGGGAGGAGGGAATGGTAACCTCCTAACAATCCCTGAGCCTGTCCCTGACTGCTGACAGTATGAGCAAGTCCTGATGGTGAACAAACTCATACGCTGGAACCTAAGCCCTGCTGACACTGAAGCAAACCTTAACTTAGGGAGCGGTGAATGAGACAGCCAGAAACTTCTGCCGTGAAGGGACCAGCATCTCCCTGAGACCTAGAAGCAACACACACGCAAAGGGGAGAACAGGAGGACATAGCTTGAGACGAGCGGGAAGTAGAGGATCCACAAACAACCTTTATAGAACTCCAGAAGGAAAATATCAACCGCAAAGTCAGCAGTAAGAGGCAGACTTAAATAGAGCCTCTTAAACAGCTAATGAGCAGAACCTGTGGAGAGGTGGGATCCTGCCCACAACAACAAACAGAAGGGAAACACAGAAAGACCTGTCAGATAGACTCACGTGCTGTAAGTCTATACGATCTTCTCAGATCTCTCACAGGGCAGGCAGTGACAGGACAAGGCCGATAGTCAATACTAGATGATCTACAGGGCCTCAGATGGCACTGCATTAATAACAGGCATGATTCTGTATTGTAAATCACTGCATGGGCTCAGGAACACTTCCAGAAATCATTGTCTTTGAACACAGTTTGCTGTGCACTCCAAAAATGAAAGTTAAAGCTGTATCATGCAGAGAAGAAGATGTATATCAACACCATCCAGAAATACCCCCCTCTTTTCTGGGCCAAAGGTCCTTTAAAATGGACTGAGGAAAAATGGAAAACTGTTCTGTCATCAGATGAATCAAAATGTTAAATTCTTTTTGGAAACGATAGACGCTGTGTTTTGCAGACTCAAGAGGAGAGGGACCATCCAGCTTGTTATCAGTGAACAGTTTAGATAACCTCTGCATCTCTGATGGTATGGGGTTGTGTAAGTGCATATGGGATAGGCACTTTACACATCACTATCAATTCTGAACAGTATATAGAGGTTTTAGAACAACATATATTCCCATCTAGGCAATGCCCCTTTCAGGGAAAGACTTGCATATTTCAGCAAGACATTGCTAAGTCATATACCGCATCCATAACAACAGCATGGCTTAGCAGAAGAAGAGTACGGGTGTTGAACTGGTCTGTCTGCAGTCCAGACCTTCTACCAATAGAAAACATCTGGCAAATCATGAAACGAAAAGTCTGGCAAGGAAGACCCAGGGCTGTTGAGCAGCCAGAATCCTACATCAGACAAGAATGGGACAACATTCTTCTCCAAAAACTCCCGCAACTGGTCTCTTCAGTTACCAGACATTTACAGAATGTTGTTAAAAGGGGATGCTACACAATGGTGGACATGGCCCTGTCCCAACTTTTTTCAGAATAAGTTAATTTCTTTCTTGAAATTATAAAATCTCAACATCTCATATGTGTTTGGTGAATAAAATATGGGACTAGAAAATTTTCACATGCATCCCCCATACTCTGAAACTCACTTCCCCAGCACATCAGCCTCTCCCACAACCTCCAAACCGTCAAAAGTAACCTGAAAACCCATCTGTTCAGGAAAGCCTATCACCTTCAATACGTATTCTGCCACCAAACAACCAGATGAGCAGCTTTCCCCTCAAGTGCTACATCTTTCCTCTTTCCCTTGTAGATTGTAAGCCCTTGTGGGCAGAGTCCTCTCCCCCCTGTACCAGTCTGTTAATAAGTTTTTGCTTACTGTACTTGTGTTTTATATTATGCATGCACTGTATTACCCCTCCTAGATGTCCATGGAATTTAATGGTGCTTTCAAATAAATAATAATTTGCAAACCATTGCATTCTGTTTTTATTTACAATTTACAAAGTGTCCCAACTTTTTCAGAATTGAGGTTGTATTAAACAACTAAATTTTTAGATTCAGAGGCTCTGCTAGGTACCACTGAGTTCCCAATTAGGTTAATGGTAACTTAGCAATGTCAAAGCATTTTAGTGTAATGGCTATAACCATTGGGGACATATCACTTTTCAGGCAGCAGAAATGCTAGGTTCTGCTTTATTTGTATCACTTTTTCACTAGTTGTATCTTGTAGAAATTGATAAGCTTGCTATATTCCTCTTATTTCGCATTTTATGTTCTGGTTTGGATGGAGCTTTTGTAATTCTGTAATGTGAGAGCCACTGCGTTGGAAAAAAGTAGCTAGTTGATCATTGTCCTTGCATCTCTGTATCCTCGCCTCCAGCTTCCTCTTCTGCAACATCCGTGGCAGATGGTGAATCAATAACACTGTCAGCTCTAGAAAGAATAAATATGAATGTGTGTTTTTTTTGTTTTTTTTATACAGGGGGGAAGAAGCATTTTTAGTCATCTCTAAGGCTACTTTCACAGCAGCGTTTTTGCTGGATCCGTCATTGATCAGCAAAAATGCTTTCGTTCTGATAATACAGCCAACTGCATCCGTTACAAACGTTACGGATCTTTAAAATAAGACACAAACACAGAAATATAGTGGCAAATCTGGGGGAGCTGCTCAACCCCTAACACTGTAGCGTGTTTTTCATTGGGGGAAAAAAATGCATACGATGGAAGATATCGGCGCGGTCCACATGCACCACAAAGGCATCCTACACAAAACGGAGCATTGTGCGGATGAAAATATAATCATATAAATCACTGAAAAAATGCACCAAACGGATATGCCACTGACTATACTGGCTAGTCATAAATGCAGATATTAAAAGCTGAGACTTTTGCCAATATATTCCTGCAGGGGCGTAGCTAAAGGATCATGGGCCTTGGTGCAAGAGTTTAGCTTGGGCCCCCCATCCCTCATTGCTTTTGGCCAGGGGCAGGGAAGCACATTGCCTTCCTGCTGCCCGAGGCAAAAATTGAAACTGCACCCCCCACCATGCCAAATTCTTGACCTAACACCTTTCCTCCAGCCAGCATGCACCTTCTATAAAACAGGTGTCTTCTCATGTGGTTCAAGGGTCTTTGGGCCCCCTCAGGCTCCTGGGCCCGGTAGCAACTGCTACCTCTGCACCCCCTATAGCTACGCCCCTGTATTCCTGGAATATATTGGCAAAAGTCTCAGCTTTTAGGATCTTTAAAATAGCCAAGAAGGATCCGTCATGAACTCCATTGAAAGTCACTGGGGAATGGATCCATTTTCTATAGTGTCAGATTGTGTCAGAGAAAACGGATCTGTCCCCATTGACTTATATTGTGTGTCAGCACGGAAACATCTTACTCCGCACCACATCGCGGACAGAAAAACGCTGCTTGCAGCGTTATTCTGTCCGCGATGGGGACGCAACCAAACGGAGCAGAATGCATTCTGGTGCACTCCGTTTCGTTCAGTTCAGTTTTGTCCTTATTGACAATGAATGGGGAAAAAAATTAGGCGTTTTCCCCCCACTACTGAGATCCTATGACGGATCTCAATAGCGGAAAGGGAAAGCACAAGTGTTAGAGTAGCTTTATTTTTTTTAATTCTGCTAGTAGAAATCTTACATTAAAGGGGGTGTCTCAGTAAAGCAAATGGCATTTATCATGCAGACAAAGTTAATACAAAGCACTTACTAATGTATTGTCCATATTGCCTCCTTTGCTGGCTTGATTCATTTTTCTATCTTATGATACGTTGCTCATTTCCAGTAGCCCAGCGTGGATACAAGGTGGCCAGGACAGAAGCTCCTGCGCATGTGTGCCTATGTGCACTTTCACAGTCTCAACCACCAGAGAGGCCAGCACTTTCTGCTATACTGTGCAAGCACAGACACTGCTGTTGCTGTTGGCAGTGATGGCCGGCACCCTTGGAAAGCAGTGTATAATGTAATAGAAAATGTATCAAGCCAGCAAAGTAGGCAATATGGACAATAACAATATATTAGTAAGTGCCTTGTATTACCTTTGTCTACATAAAAAATATTTTTTTTTTTTGCTGAAGTGAGACAACCCCTTTAAATATTATTGCAAGGTACTTGCCCTAGGGTTGGCCAAAATCATAAAGTGAAAATACAAAAACATCTATTCAGTGCATTTCACGCTGACAGGGGTAGTAGTCTGAGGACAGCTGATATGGCTGCTCTGAACCTAAGCATAGACGCAAAGACTTTCACTTTTATTACTGGTATTTTGTTAGCATAGAAGCACAGGCTACTGAAATATAGAATTGGTCATATAATATGCATCAATGGAAATCTTTCATCTTCTACGTAGTCACTACTTATCTATATTTCTGCAGAAGTTGTCTGTCAAAGCTTCTACAGGAGGTAACTTCTGTAACAATCATTAATTGACTGATATGTAGAGCTCCTTCTCTCTTCAAGGGTTCCCTGACACGTGGCGATTTTGTTGCAGATTTTTTTGCGGCTTACATTCCCTATTGAAATGAATAGAGACATTCAGCTTCAGAACATCCACACCACATCATTTTTTACACTTCACCGCTGAAGCCAGTTATTAGCTGCAACGGAGCACGTAACCGTGCACTGCCGGATGTAAACAGTCTGGGGACCAGCAAATGGACATGCGGGAGCCAGCACAAAGAACCAGAATGGCGGGGAGCAGGTGAGTATGAATTTTCTACTTACGGAAGGCAGGCTGTAGTCATTAAACAAAAAGTATTTATTCCTGGAGAACCCCATTTAAGGTCCCACCACAACATGTCGATTGGGTTGAAGCCTGGACTTTGACTGGGCCATTCCAACGCCTTTATTCTTTTCTTTTTCATCCATCCTGTTGTAGATTTGCTGGTGAGCTTGGGAGCATTGTCCTGTTGATTGACCCAGCCTCAGGCAAACTTTAGACTGCTGCCACACGTTCAAGCTGTTTGATGCAGTTTTTATAGCCAAAACCAGGAGTGGATCATAACAGGAGAGAAAGTATTAAAGGGGTTTTCCAGGCTTTTAATAATATTAATCCCCAGGATAGGTCATCAATGTCAGATCAGCAGGGGTTTGACAACCGACATCCCTGCTGATCAGTTGTATGAAGAGAAGGCACACGGCGTGTGCGCGTACCATCTTCTGTCACTCTTCATGCTCGCTATCGACGTAACAGCGGGGAGCAGGAGAGAGACAGAAGATGGCGTGCGCACACAGCGCGTGCCTTCTCTTCACACAGCTGATCGGTGAGACTTCCGGACTTGGTAACTGCTGGATGAAATCAGCATCTCCGTAAAGTTTGTCAGCAGATGGAAGCATAAAGTGCTCTAAAATTTCCTGGTAGATGGCTGTGCTGACTTGGACTTGATATAACACAGTGATGATATAGCTCCCCAAACCATCATCGACTGTACACTGGACTTGAAGCAACTTGGATTATGTGCCTCTCCATTCTTCCTCCAGATTTGATTTCCAAATGCTTTCCAAATAAAATATAAAATGTACTTTCATCTGCACTTTGGACCACTGAGCAACGGTACAGTTCTTTTTCTCCTTAGCCCAGGTAAGACGCTTCTGACGTTGTCTCTGGGTCATGAGTGACTTGACACAAGGACTGCGACAGTTGTCACCCATGTCTTGGATGTGTCTGTGTGTGATGGCTCTTAAAGCTCTGACTCCAGCTACAGTCCATTCCTTTTGAATCTCCCCAAAATTCTTAAATGGCCTTTTTTTTGGCAATCCTTTTAAGGCTGCTGTTACCCCTGTTGCTTGTGCACCTTTTTCTACCACATTTTTTTTCTTTCACTCAATTTTCCATTCATTTTCTTAGCTACAGCACTCTGTAAACAGCCAGTTCTTTAGCAATGACCTTTAGTAGTTTGTGGAGAGCTTGTGGACAGTGTCATGACTGTCTTCTGGACAACTGTCAAATTAGCAGTCTTCCCCATGATTGTGTAGCCTACTGAACCAGACTGAGGGACCATTTAGGAAGCCTTTGTAAGTGTTTTGTGTTGATAAGCTTATTAGAGTGTGAGTAGTAGCGTGAGAGTGAGACCATGCAGGACATTTATCAAGATTGGCGCATCCATACATACACCAGTCTTGATCTTCTGCACTGATGTGAGATGCACCTAATTTATTAAGAGGCAGATGCCTCTTAACAAATCTGGTGCATCTCTGCCCTGCTGTTGTCACGGCCACGGTTATGGTCGTGACTCCTTGGGAGCCGCATACAGTTGCCCGCGGTTGTGGTTGTTGTGTCAACCGCAGCTGAGGCATAATGTAGTTGGCCTCAGTGCGGTTGCAGCGGACAACAGCTATGTGTGCGGTTCCCGGGGAGTTGTGTGCGTGTGTGGATGCACTTTGCTTGTATGTCTGGTGTGCACTTGTTGTTGATTGGTGCGCACGTACATCTTCCTTTCACTGTGGCTGCCCGTGGCAGCGTCTGGTATGTTGTACATGTGGTGGCAGTGTCCTGGCCTTCGGGCTGTCTTTCTGGACGGCTGCCACCCATGTCATTGCCAGCGGCAACAGCCACAGTGTGATCTGTTGGACACTTCCCCTGTCTGTGACTTTCCTTTCTGTGGTGCTGAAAGGGTTAACTCCCTTCCCAGTGTGTGAGTGATGTCACTGGGTGTGTCTGACTGTGGGTGTGGCTTCTTGGCCTATAAAGCCTGAGTGTTTTGCATGGTTCAGTAGGTTGCTTCAGCCCTGCTAGCTGGAGCAGCCTCCTGTGTATTTGACCTGCCTGTGAGAGCCACCCCTGTGGTCATAAAAATTATTGTTCTTGTTGATGTCTTTATGTTGGTGAGGTTGTATGTTCTTCTGTTGGGAGCTTTCTATGTTTTGGTGCAGCTAATGGTTCTGGATTCCTGTCTCTTGAGGGATCCAGTCAGCAAGACTGTGGCAGGTTGGTAGAACTACCTAGTTCGCCTGCCATTTCCATTAGTCTGTTAGTGTTCCCCTTTTCCCAACAGCTTGGCCATTGAGACTCCTGCTACTCCGTGCCAAGGAGGAGTAGGTCGTCTACCCAGCTCCTAGCGCAGGGATCTGCGGAGGGTAAGATAGGGCTCCGAGGTTCCTGCGCATGGGTCCTCCTACCTTAAAGGTCGGCCCATGCTGGTTAGGAGTTAGGGATGCTTTGAGGAGGTGACCTGCTCCCTATCCTGTACTCATGGCCGAGTAACCACTACAACACCTGGCATCGCACGGCTGAGGGTTTCCCCCATCCTCAGCCGTGACAGTTGTGCACCAGACATTGAAGTCTACGTCAACTACAGGTTGGTGTAGACTTAAATTATAACTTCTGGCACTTTCTGGCGAAAGTTATAGTAAATGTGATGGGTGTTGTGAAGCCCCACTCCTTCCATTAGGCCACGCCCCTTCTATCGCCATTTTGGAAAAGTGGTGAGAAGCCTAAAAAGTTTCAAGTTATGGTGCACATATGGCGTGCGCCATGATGTGCAATTTTTTTTACATCACAATAGTGGCGTAAAGGGCTTAATAAGTGTCCCTCCATGAGTCCACAAGATTGACCTTTTTTTAACAATATTGAAATTTTTTTAGATACTGTCTTTTGGGTTTTTATTAGCTGTGAGTCATAATCATCAACGTTAAAAGAAATGAACGCTTGAAATAGATCACTCTTTGTGTAATGAATCTAAAGAAAATATGAGTTTCATATTTTGAATTGACTTGCTGAAATAAGTTAACTTTTCAATGATATTGTAATTCATTGAGATTTATTGCACTAGTGTCATTTTGGTTGCAAATTCAGTTCCTTCTTAGCATGCCCATGAGGACGGTGACAATTTGAAACCCACAGTAAGTGCTGACCCAGGGAGACGGAGTTACGGAAACAGTCTAGCGACTGGCACCCATTGAAGTGAATGGCAGCAGTGCTGAATATACCAGCCCGGTCCACTACACAATGGACAGAGCTGTTTAGTTCTGGCACTGGAGCTACAAAATAACAGCTAATCAGAAGGAGCGCATGGTGTCGGACCTCTGCTGATCTGATATTGATGGCTTATTCTGAGGACAGGTAATCAATATCAAAATCCTGGACAAAACCTCTAAACAGCAGTCCATCATATGACATACCCATTTTACGTTCTAAAAATAAATAACTTGATCAATGTTAGAAATAAGAATAACGTATGATATTATTGGTTAGTTTGTTTCTACAATAAATTATTCTTTTATATTATATTTAACTTGAATAGATAGTGAAGGAATATGTTAAGTATGTTTTATAATACATCTGGAAAATTAAATATTAGCTTGACCAAGTTAAATTGAAGTTGACAGAATGACAAGTACATGACGCTCATCACCGGAGCTGACACAATTAAAAGCTTGTATGATAGAGGCTAGCACCTGAGCTGGACGTCTTTGAGTGTCCTCTGGGGACAGCAGATGTATACAGCTTTTTTAAATTCATTACATGGGCCATATAACAATACAATATTCTGTGGTTGTCTGTATCCCTCAGGTGCATCCTGTTATCCCATAGATGTTGAATCTGACACATAAATCACTACAGTCTTATTTCATTAAGACCAATGAGTGTGTTATGATCTCAGACTGTGGAAGTGCAGTCATAATTTACAGTGCTTTTCGAAAAGCACATCTGTTTTACAAGAACAGGAACGGTTTAATAGTATACTTGCAATAAAGCCAACACTTGCTGATATCCAGGGGCAGTAGCAGCCTCTAAAGGTTACTTTATAGTTTCTGCTGTCCCTACGGCATCACAATCCTTATAAAACAATGCCTTAAATGCAGTGCTGTAGTAGTTATCATGTGGATTGTTAAAATGAGTACCTAATGATGTGAAGCACTTTATGCAAATAGTAACATAACAGGCAAATGCAGTAAATGTCATTATCCAGAGAATAATTTGTGCATACATATACTTATCCGGAGCATATTGCATGCATACATATACTTCTCTGGAGCATAATGCATGCATACATATACTTATCCAGAGCAAAATTAATGCATACATATACTTATCTGGAGCATAATGCATGCATACATATACTTCTCTGGAGCATAATGCATGCATACATATACTTATCCAGAGCAAAATTAATGCATACATATACTTATCTGGAGCATAATGCATGCATACATATACATATCCGGAGCATATTGCATGCATACATATACATATCCGGAGCATATTGCATGCATACATATACTTATCTGGAGCATAATGCATGCATACATATACATATCCGGAGCATATTGCATGCATACATATACTTATCCGGAGCATAATACATGCATACATATACTTATCCGGAGCATAATACATGCATACATATACTTATCCGGAGCATATTGCATGCATACATATACTTATCCGGAGCATAATTTGTGCATACATATACTTATCTGGAGCATAATGCATGCATACATATACTTATCTGGAGCATAATGCATGCATACATATACTTATCCGGAGCATAATGCATGCATACATACATACAGTATACTTATCTGGAGCATAATGCATGCATACATATACTTATCCAAAGCATAATACATGCATACATATACTTATCCGGAGCATAATGCATGCATACATATAGTTATCCGGAAAATAATTCATGCATACATATACTTATCCGGAGATTGATGCATGCATACATATACTTATCTGGAGCATGATGCATGCGTACATATACTTATCCGGAGCATAATGCATGAATATATATACTTGTGGTCAGGGCGACGGCCCCTGAACGTGGAACTGGAGCTTACCGATGGCTGGTTAATGCCTGGAGCCAGGAGCGAGGGTAGGCCTAAAAGTGGGCCTACCCCAATAGAGCTAAAGAGAAAAGGGGAGGGTGGGAGGGGTATGTGGCCTCAGCCCCTCCCACAAATACAGGCTGCCCGGCAGCCTTAACTACTTGTGGTCAGGGCGACGGCCCCTGAACATAGAACTGGAGCTTACCGATGGCTGGTTAATGAAGGGAGCCAGGAGCGAGGGTAGGCCTAAAAGTGGCCAAAAATAGAGACACAATCATACTGCCAAAACACTTTATTGTACTGTTACAGGGCAAGTGAACAGAAAGCATTGCGAATTTCTGATTGAGGATTCGGAACATATCTGGAGAAACAAGACGACCTCCAACGCCCAATGCTCCTGATGACATGCAGAGGTATTTGGTGCCTAGAAGCTGCTGAGGCCGCCCCAATGTGAAATGAGTGGCCTGAGATGGTCTTTGGATCATAACCTAACCCTGCAACCAAGGAGCGGACATGCGACATGAACTGAGATGTGGATAATGGACCCACCTTAAATGGAAGCAGAGGACTAACCGAGGCCGCCGCCTGCTGCCCTAAAGACAATTGCTGCAGCGCCTTGACCGGGCACCAATCGTTATGCGACGGGTAAAACCTCACCAGAGTTGGAGGCCCTGTCTGTTCGGTCTTGGTAGATAGTATGCTTAGTATAAATGTCACGGAAAGTGTACAGAAAACTAGAAGACACAAAATGAAGATCCGACTGACTGGATCCAAAACTAAGGAACCAAAGGGAGAGCCCTGCAACAGACCTGGCTCTCTCCCTAACTGCTAAGTCTATGCAAAAATCTCAATGGTAGATGATCGCATATCCTCGTTCCGCGACTGTATAACACCTGAACACCCTATAATAGTGAGGGGACACGACCACCGGCTCCCTATACTTGGTACGGAGGGAGTCAGGGTCACCTGGGATCCAGCAAACAGGAAAACACAAATGAATGAACAAAACTTATCTGTAGAAGACTCAGTAGTAGCATCCAGCATGCACACACTCCAGGAAGTTGTATAAACCGCAAAGTGATGCAGTATGGGAAGGGATTTAAAGGGATGCAATCAGTGCAACTACATGACAGCTGAGAGAGGCTAACGAGATGAGAAAACGAAAGCAAAACAAAAGGAACCTCAAGGAGGAGGTTCTGAAGAACGTCTGTCAGAGCTTCTCAGATGTCTGGTGGTGACAATAAAATGGTCGTGATGCCAGGACAAGTGCTGTTTTTGGAGATGACGTCCGCTCTGGACAGCAGGGGTGAATTCCCACGGCCAGAGGAACCCGTAGAACCCTAGGTATAGGGCAGCTTTGATGATGGTGCTGACCAGAGGCCCAAAAGGATCACCATCCAGAGCCAAGGACAACTGCCTGAACATGGAGCCGGACAGGGGTTACCGGACCTCTGGCCTACTTGTACTGACTTTTTCAATGCCCCTGAGAGTGGCTTTGATGGCTTGTGACGTGAGACTCGGGCGGGGTCGTTTAACGTGAACTGATGTTGAACTCCCGCCAAGTAAAGGTGGATGGTGTTGGATGCGAGGCCGAGGTTGGAATGACAGTGATAAAAGCCATCATAAATGAAACATCGTCGACGTTGCCCTGCGGGTGTCCATTGGCAAAATCCCTATAAAGATTCCAGCCCATGCGATAATTCCTGATGGTGTTTCCTGAAAGGCTTTGGTGCAACAGGTCTTTTGCTGTCCTGATCAAAGATGCTAATCCCACACCAGGTCGCTGTATGCTGGAATGCCTTCCCCAGTTACGTCCGCGTGTGACATGTTCTGGAAAAAGACATTAAAGTTAAAGCGGGACAGAGCATCAGCGGCCAGATTCCTGGAACCCTGAATGTGGGAGCACTCAAAGCAGAAATTATGCACCATAGAAAGCCAAACCAACCTACGCATGAGGGACATGATTTCTGGGGATTTTGCTCTGCCACTGCGGATGATATCAATCAGGTCCTGACTATCGGTGACAAACAACACCCTAGAATCCGACAACTCGTGGCCCCACACATGAGCCGCCGCCACCAATGGATACAACTCCAATAGGGGAGAAGAACGAAGGGCCTCCTTGTCTACCGTGATATGAGATGGCCAGGAGCTGGCAAGCCAGTGATTTTAAAATATGGCTGCAAAACCCAGACGCGGCCGCATCTGAATAAATCGTGGGGGAGGAAGGGTCCCGGGGGGGAAATGAACAATCTCACACCGTTCCATGAGGACATAAATGTGTTCCACATGAACAGGTCCGCCATGGCCTGTTGGTCCAAACGAATAACACTGTCCTGTTCCGGGGCAGACGTCAGGAGCAGCAAGAGCCGTGAAACGAAGGTACAACCCTGGGGCATGACCCTCATGGCGAAGTTCAGCCTGCCCAGTAACGATTGGAGGTTTGTCTTGGTCAGGAAGCAGGACTTGGAAGCCTCCTGGATGGCTAACCGGATCTGCTGCAACTTCTCCTCGAGGAGCCTTGCTTCCAGCCTGACTGAGTCCAGAATAACCCCCAGGAAGGTGATCGTCTTGGAAGGGCCTACCGTTTTCCCTGGGGCGACAGGAACCTGAAGCGCAGAAAATAATTCCAACAAGGAGGACAAGCTAGAGGGCTGCCGGGAACGGTGTTTCACCAGAAGGAAGTCATCTAGGTAATGGATGCACATGGGGGCTTCCCCGTGCTCGACCAGGATCCAGTGCAGGGCCTGGGTGAGTCGGTCAAACAGCCACGGGCTGCTCTTTGAGCCAAACGTCAGGCGATTGGCAAAGTAGTACCTGCCCGCCCACCTGATGCCATAGTATTGCCAAAGTTGGGGATGGATTGGAAGAAGTTTAAAAGCGTCCGCAATATCCGTTTTGGACAACCAAGCCCCCCTACTTGCCTAGAGTATGAACTTTATGGCCTCGTCAATTGAGGAGTATTTCATACTAAATTCTTCAGATGGTATGAGGGAGTTGATACTGGGTACGTAGGAAGAATGAGGAGCCGAGAGGTCATAGATAAGTCTTTTTTTATTTGAATCCTTCTTGGCCGCCACCTATCTGGAGCATAATGAATGCATACATATACTTATCTGGAGCATAATACATGCATACATATACTTATCTGGATCATAATACATGCATACATATACTTATCCGGAGCATAATTTGTGCATACATATACTTATCCGGAGCATAATTTGTGCATACATATACATATCTGGAGCATAATGCATGCATACATATACTAATCCGGAGCATAATAGATGCATACATATACTTATCCGGAGCATATTGCATGCATACGTATACTTATCTGGAGCATAATACATGCATACATATACATATCTGGAGCATAATGCATGCATACATATACTAATACGGAGCATAATACATGCATACATATACTTATCCGGAGCATATTGCATGCATACATATACTTATCTGGAGTATAATGCATGCATACATATACTTATCCGGAGCATAATACATGCATACATATACTTATCCAGAGAATAATTCATGCATACATATACCTATCCGGAGAATAATGCATGCATACATATAGTTATCCAGAAAATAATGCATGTATACATATACTTATCCGAAGCATAATACATGCATACATATACTTATCCGGAGCATAATACATGCATACATATACTTATCTGGAGCATAATACATGCATACATATACTTATCTGGAGCATAATACATGCATACATATACTTATCCGGGGCATAATACATGCATACATATACTTATCTGGAGCATAATACATGCATACATATACTTATCCAGAGAATAATTTGTGCATACATATACTTATCTGGAGCATAATGCATGCATACATATACTTATCTGGAGCATAATACATGCACACATATAAGTATCCAGAGTATAATGCATGCATAAATATACTTATCCGGAGTATAATACATGCATACATTTAGTTATCCGGGGCATAATGCATGCATACATATACTTATATGGCACATAATACATGCATACATATACTCCAGGGACGTTTCTCATATATTGTGGAGCTTGAAAGTTTGCGAACCCTTCAGAATTTTCTATATTTTTGCATAAATGTGACCTATAACTACATCAGATTTTCACACAAATCCTAAAAGTAGATAAAGATAATCAAATCAAACAAATGAATCAAAAATATTAGACTTGGTAATTTAATTATTGAGGAAAATGATCCAATAGCACATGTCTGTGGGTGGTAAAAGTATGTTTGCTTTCAGTAACTGTTGTGACCCCCTTCGTGCAGCAATAACTGCAACTAAACGTTTCCATTAACCCCTTTAGGACACAGCCTTATTTCACCTTAAGGACCAGGCCATTTTTTGCAAATCTGACAAGTGTTACTTTAAGTGGTGATTAGGGATGAGCGAACTCGAACTGTATAGTTCGGGTTCGTACCGAATTTTGGGGTGTCCGTGACACGGACCCGAACCCGGACATTTTCGTAAAAGTCCGGGTTCGGGTTCGGTGTTCGTCGCTTTCTTGGCGCTTTTGTGACGCTTTCTTGGCGCTTTTTGAAAGGCTGCAAAGCAGCCAATCAACAAGCGTCATACTACTTGCCCCAAGAGGCCGTCACAGCCATGCCTACTATTGGCATGGCTGTGATTGGCCAGAGCACCATGTGACCCAGCCTCTATTTAAGCTGGAGTCACATAGCGCCGCCCGTCACTCTGCTCTGATTAGCGTAGGGAGAGGTTGCGGATGCGACAGTAGGGCGAGATTAGGCAGATTAACTCCTCCAAAGGACTTCACTTGATTAATCGATCGATCTGCAGCTGTGCATCATTGAGCTGCTGATACTCAAATGCTCACTCACTGTTTTTAGGCTGCCCAGACCGTTTGTCAGTCACTTTTTTATGGGGTGATCGGCGGCCATTTTGTGTCTTGTGCGGTGCTGCGACCAAGTGCATCCAAGCTGCGACCAAGTGCATTTAACCCTCAATGGTGTGGTTGTTTTTTGGCTAAAGCCTACATCAGGGTGAAGCTGTCACACCAAGTGCATTTAACCAGCAATAGTCTGTTCATTTTTTGGCCATATACTAAATCAGGGGCAAGCTGCGCCTGTCACCAAGTGCATTTAACCCTCAATGGTGTGGTTGTTTTTTGGCTAAAGCCTACATCAGGGTGAAGCTGTCACACCAAGTGCATTTAACCAGCAATAGTCTGTTCATTTTTTGGCCATATACTAAATCAGGGGCAAGCTGCGCCTGTCACCAAGTGCATTTAACCCTCAATGGTGTGGTTGTTTTTTGGCTAAAGCCTACATCAGGGTGAAGCTGTCACACCAAGTGCATTTAACCAGCAATAGTCTGTTCATTTTTTGGCCATATACTACATCAGGGGCAAGCTGCGCCCGTCACCAAGTGCATTTAACCCTCAGTAGTGTGGTTGGTCAAGCTGTGACACCAAGTGCATTTAACCAGCAATAGTCTGTTCATTTTTTGGCCATATACTACATCAGGGGCAAGCTGCGCCCGTCACCAAGTGCATTTAACCAGCAATAGTGTGGTTATTTTTTGGCCATATCCCAGTCTAATTCTGTCACTAAATCCATACCGGTCACCCAGCGCCTAAATACTAGGCCTCAAATTTATATCCCGCTAAATCTCTCGTTACCGCTGTCCTGTTGTGGCTGGGAAAGTTATTTAGTGTCCGTCAAAGCACATTTTTTGTTCTGGGTTGAAGTACAATTCCCAATTTAGCAATTTCATAATTTAGTGGTTCCTGCTATATCAGAGCTATTTGAAATCTATCCCTAAAAGGGTATATAATATTCAAGGTGCACATAGGGTCATTCAGAATAACTTCACACACACGCTACTGTGCATTTCCAAGTCTAATTCTGTCACTAAATCCATACCGGTCACCCAGCGCCTAAATACTAGGCCTCAAATTTATATCCCGCTAAATCTCTCGTTACCGCTGTCCTGTTGTAGCTGGGAAAGTTATTTAGTGTCCGTCAAAGCACATTTTTTGTTCTGGGTTGAAGTACAATTCCCAATTTAGCAATTTCATAATTTAGTGGTTCCTGCTATATCAGAGCTATTTGAAATCTATCCCTAAAAGGGTATATAATATTCAAGGTGCACATAGGGTCATTCAGAATAACTTCACACACACGCTTCTGTGCATTTCCAAGTCTAATTCTGTCACTAAATCCATACCGGTCACCCAGCGCCTAAATACTAGGCCTCAAATTTATATCCCGCTAAATCTCTCGTTACCGCTGTCCTGTTGTAGCTGGGAAAGTTATTTAGTGTCCGTCAAAGCACATTTTTTGTTCTGGGTTGAAGTACAATTCCCAATTTAGCAATTTCATAATTTAGTGGTTCCTGCTATATCAGAGCTATTTGAAATCTATCCCTAAAAGGGTATATAATATTCAAGGTGCACATAGGGTCATTCAGAATAACTTCACACACACGCTACTGTGCATTTCCAAGTCTAATTCTGTCACTAAATCCATACCGGTCACCCAGCGCCTAAATACTAGGCCTCAAATTTATATCCCGCTAAATCTCTCGTTACCGCTGTCCTGTTGTAGCTGGGAAAGTTATTTAGTGTCCGTCAAAGCACATTTTTTGTTCTGGGTTGAAGTACAATTCCCAATTTAGCAATTTCATAATTTAGTGGTTCCTGCTATATCAGAGCTATTTGAAATCTATCCCTAAAAGGGTATATAATATTCAAGGTGCACATAGGGTCATTCAGAATAACTTCACACACACGCTTCTGTGCATTTCCAAGTCTAATTCTGTCACTAAATCCATACCGGTCACCCAGCGCCTAAATACTAGGCCTCAAATTTATATCCCGCTAAATCTCTCGTTACCGCTGTCCTGTTGTAGCTGGGAAAGTTATTTAGTGTCCGTCAAAGCACATTTTTTGTTCTGGGTTGAAGTACAATTCCCAATTTAGCAATTTCATAATTTAGTGGTTCCTGCTATATCAGAGCTATTTGAAATCTATCCCTAAAAGGGTATATAATATTCAAGGTGCACATAGGGTCATTCAGAATAACTTCACACACACGCTTCTGTGCATTTCCAAGTCTAATTCTGTCACTAAATCCATACCGGTCACCCAGCGCCTAAATACTAGGCCTCAAATTTATATCCCGCTAAATCTCTCGTTACCGCTGTCCTGTTGTAGCTGGGAAAGTTATTTAGTGTCCGTCAAAGCACATTTTTTGTTCTGGGTTGAAGTACAATTCCCAATTTAGCAATTTCATAATTTAGTGGTTCCTGCTATATCAGAGCTATTTGAAATCTATCCCTAAAAGGGTATATAATATTCAAGGTGCACATAGGGTCATTCAGAATAACTTCACACACACGCTTCTGTGCATTTCCAAGTCTAATTCTGTCACTAAATCCATACCGGTCACCCAGCGCCTAAATACTAGGCCTCAAATTTATATCCCGCTAAATCTCTCGTTACCGCTGTCCTGTTGTGGCTGGGAAAGTTATTTAGTGTCCGTCAAAGCACATTTTTTGTTCTGGGTTGAAGTACAATTCCCAATTTAGCAATTTCATAATTTAGTGGTTCCTGCTATATCAGAGCTATTTGAAATCTATCCCTAAAAGGGTATATAATATTCAAGGTGCACATAGGGTCATTCAGAATAACTTCACACACACGCTTCTGTGCATTTCCAAGTCTAATTCTGTCACTAAATCCATACCGGTCACCCAGCGCCTAAATACTAGGCCTCAAATTTATATCCCGCTAAATCTCTCGTTACCGCTGTCCTGTTGTGGCTGGGAAAGTTATTTAGTGTCCGTCAAAGCACATTTTTTGTTCTGGGTTGAAGTACAATTCCCAATTTAGCAATTTCATAATTTAGTGGTTCCTGCTATATCAGAGCTATTTGAAATCTATCCCTAAAAGGGTATATAATATTCAAGGTGCACATAGGGTCATTCAGAATAACTTCACACACACGCTTCTGTGCATTTCCAAGTCTAATTCTGTCACTAAATCCATACCGGTCACCCAGCGCCTAAATACTAGGCCTCAAATTTATATCCCGCTAAATCTCTCGTTACCGCTGTCCTGTTGTGGCTGGGAAAGTTATTTAGTGTCCGTCAAAGCACATTTTTTGTTCTGGGTTGAAGTACAATTCCCAATTTAGCAATTTCATAATTTAGTGGTTCCTGCTATATCAGAGCTATTTGAAATCTATCCCTAAAAGGGTATATAATATTCAAGGTGCACATAGGGTCATTCAGAATAACTTCACACACACGCTTCTGTGCATTTCCAAGTCTAATTCTGTCACTAAATCCATACCGGTCACCCAGCGCCTAAATACTAGGCCTCAAATTTATATCCCGCTAAATCTCTCGTTACCGCTGTCCTGTTGTGGCTGGGAAAGTTATTTAGTGTCCGTCAAAGCACATTTTTTGTTCTGGGTTGAAGTACAATTCCCAATTTAGCAATTTCATAATTTAGTGGTTCCTGCTATATCAGAGCTATTTGAAATCTATCCCTAAAAGGGTATATAATATTCAAGGTGCACATAGGGTCATTCAGAATAACTTCACACACACGCTTCTGTGCATTTCCAAGTCTAATTCTGTCACTAAATCCATACCGGTCACCCAGCGCCTAAATACTAGGCCTCAAATTTATATTCCGCTGAATTTGAATACAATACATTGGGCCAAATAATATATTTGTTGTTGTGGTGAACCATAACAATGAGAAAAACATCTAGTAAGGGACGCGGACGTGGACATGGTCGTGGTGGTGTTAGTGGACCCTCTGGTGCTGGGAGAGGACGTGGCCGTTCTGCCACATCCACACGTCCTAGTGTACCAACTACCTCAGGTCCCAGTAGCCGCCAGAATTTACAGCGATATATGGTGGGGCCCAATGCCGTTCTAAGGATGGTAAGGCCTGAGCAGGTACAGGCATTAGTCAATTGGGTGGCCGACAGTGGATCCAGCACGTTCACATTATCTCCCACCCAGTCTTCTGCAGAAAGCGCACAGATGGCGCCTGAAAACCAACCCCATCAGTCTGTCACATCACCCCCATGCATACCAGGGAAACTGTCTCAGCCTCAAGTTATGCAGCAGTCTCTTATGCTGTTTGAAGACTCCGCTGGCAGGGTTTCCCAAGGGCATCCACCTAGCCCTTCCCCAGCGGTGAAAGACATAGAATGCACTGACGCACAACCACTTATGTTTCCTGATGATGAGGACATGGGAATACCACCTCAGCATGTCTCTGATGATGACGAAACACAGGTGCCAACTGCTGCGTCTTTCTGCAGTGTGCAGACTGAACAGGAGGTCAGGGATCAAGACTGGGTGGAAGACGATGCAGGGGACGATGAGGTCCTAGACCCCACATGGAATGAAGGTCGTGCCACTGACTTTCACAGTTCGGAGGAAGAGGCAGTGGTGAGACCGAGCCAACAGCGTAGCAAAAGAGGGAGCAGTGGGCAAAAGCAGAACACCCGCCGCCAAGAGACTCCGCCTGCTACTGACCGCCGCCATCTGGGACCGAGCACCCCAAAGGCAGCTTCAAGGAGTTCCCTGGCATGGCACTTCTTCAAACAATGTGCTGACGACAAGACCCGAGTGGTTTGCACGCTGTGCCATCAGAGCCTGAAGCGAGGCATTAACGTTCTGAACCTGAGCACAACCTGCATGACCAGGCACCTGCATGCAAAGCATGAACTGCAGTGGAGTAAACACCTTAAAACCAAGGAAGTCACTCAGGCTCCCCCTGCTACCTCTTCTGCTGCTGCCGCCTCGGCCTATTCTGCTGCTGCCGCCTCGGCCTCTTCCTCCGCCTCTGGAGGAACGTTGGCACCTGCCGCCCAGCAAACAGGGGATGTACCACCAACACCACCACCACCACCTCCGTCACCAAGCGTCTCAACCATGTCACACGCCAGCGTTCAGCTCTCCATCTCACAAACATTTGATAGAAAGCGTAAATTCCCACCTAGCCACCCTCGATCCCTGGACACGTCCTAGTGTACCAACTACCTCAGGTCCCAGTAGCCGCCAGAATTTACAGCGATATATGGTGGGGCCCAATGCCGTTCTAAGGATGGTAAGGCCTGAGCAGGTACAGGCATTAGTCAATTGGGTGGCCGACAGTGGATCCAGCACGTTCACATTATCTCCCACCCAGTCTTCTGCAGAAAGCGCACAGATGGCGCCTGAAAACCAACCCCATCAGTCTGTCACATCACCCCCATGCATACCAGGGAAACTGTCTCAGCCTCAAGTTATGCAGCAGTCTCTTATGCTGTTTGAAGACTCCGCTGGCAGGGTTTCCCAAGGGCATCCACCTAGCCCTTCCCCAGCGGTGAAAGACATAGAATGCACTGACGCACAACCACTTATGTTTCCTGATGATGAGGACATGGGAATACCACCTCAGCATGTCTCTGATGATGACGAAACACAGGTGCCAACTGCTGCGTCTTTCTGCAGTGTGCAGACTGAACAGGAGGTCAGGGATCAAGACTGGGTGGAAGACGATGCAGGGGACGATGAGGTCCTAGACCCCACATGGAATGAAGGTCGTGCCACTGACTTTCACAGTTCGGAGGAAGAGGCAGTGGTGAGACCGAGCCAACAGCGTAGCAAAAGAGGGAGCAGTGGGCAAAAGCAGAACACCCGCCGCCAAGAGACTCCGCCTGCTACTGACCGCCGCCATCTGGGACCGAGCACCCCAAAGGCAGCTTCAAGGAGTTCCCTGGCATGGCACTTCTTCAAACAATGTGCTGACGACAAGACCCGAGTGGTTTGCACGCTGTGCCATCAGAGCCTGAAGCGAGGCATTAACGTTCTGAACCTGAGCACAACCTGCATGACCAGGCACCTGCATGCAAAGCATGAACTGCAGTGGAGTAAACACCTTAAAACCAAGGAAGTCACTCAGGCTCCCCCTGCTACCTCTTCTGCTGCTGCCGCCTCGGCCTATTCTGCTGCTGCCGCCTCGGCCTCTTCCTCCGCCTCTGGAGGAACGTTGGCACCTGCCGCCCAGCAAACAGGGGATGTACCACCAACACCACCACCACCACCTCCGTCACCAAGCGTCTCAACCATGTCACACGCCAGCGTTCAGCTCTCCATCTCACAAACATTTGATAGAAAGCGTAAATTCCCACCTAGCCACCCTCGATCCCTGGCCCTGAATGCCAGCATTTCTAAACTACTGGCCTATGAAATGCTGTCATTTAGGCTGGTGGACACAGACAGCTTCAAACAGCTCATGTCGCTTGCTGTCCCACAGTATGTTGTTCCCAGCCGGCACTACTTCTCCAAGAGAGCCGTGCCTTCCCTGCACAACCAAGTATCCGATAAAATCAAGTGTGCACTGCGCAACGCCATCTGTAGCAAGGTCCACCTAACCACAGATACGTGGACCAGTAAGCACGGCCAGGGACGCTATATCTCCCTAACTGCACACTGGGTAAATGTAGTGGCAGCTGGGCCCCAGGCGGAGAGCTGTTTGGCGCACGTCCTTCCGCCGCCAAGGATCGCAGGGCAACATTCTTTGCCTCCTGTTGCCACCTCCTCCTTCTCGGCTTCCTCCTCCTCTTCTTCCACCTGCTCATCCAGTCAGCCACACACCTTCACCACCAACTTCAGCACAGCCCGGGGTAAACGTCAGCAGGCCATTCTGAAACTCATATGTTTGGGGGACAGGCCCCACACCGCACAGGAGTTGTGGCGGGGTATTGAACAACAGACCGACGAGTGGTTGCTGCCGGTGAGCCTCAAGCCCGGCCTGGTGGTGTGTGATAATGGGCGAAATCTCGTTGCAGCTCTGGGACTAGCCAATTTGACGCACATCCCTTGCTTGGCGCATGTGCTGAATTTGGTGGTGCAGAAGTTCATTCACAACTACCCCGACATGTCAGAGCTGCTGCATAAAGTGCGGGCCGTCTGTTCGCGCTTCCGGCGTTCACATCCTGCTGCTGCTCGCCTGTCTGCGCTACAGCGTAACTTCGGCCTTCCCGCTCACCGCCTCATATGCGACGTGCCCACCAGGTGGAACTCCACCTTGCACATGCTGGACAGACTGTGCGAGCAGCAGCAGGCCATAGTGGAGTTTCAGCTGCAGCACGCACGGGTCAGTCGCACTACAGAACAGCACCACTTCACCACCAATGACTGGGCCTCCATGCGAGACCTGTGTGCCCTGTTGCGCTGTTTCGAGTACTCCACCAACATGGCCAGTGGCGATGACACCGTTATCAGCGTTACAATACCACTTCTATGTCTCCTTGAGAAAACACTTAGGGCGATGATGGAAGAGGAGGTGGCCCAGGAGGAGGAGGAGGAGGAGGAGGAAGAGGGGTCATTTTTAGCACTTTCAGGCCAGTCTCTTCGAAGTGACTCAGAGGGAGGTTTTTGGCAACAGCAGAGGCCAGGTACAAATGTGGCCAGCCAGGGCCCACTACTGGAGGACGAGGAGGACGAGGATGAGGAGGAGGTGGAGGAGGATGAGGATGAAGCATGGTCACAGCGGGGTGGCACCCAACGCAGCTCGGGTCCATCACTGGTGCGTGGCTGGGGGGAAAGGCAGGACGATGACGATACGCCTCCCACAGAGGACAGCTTGTCCTTACCCCTGGGCAGCCTGGCACACATGAGCGACTACATGCTGCAGTGCCTGCGCAACGACAGCAGAGTTGCCCACATTTTAACCTGTGCGGACTACTGGGTTGCCACCCTGCTGGATCCACGCTACAAAGACAATGTGCCCACCTTACTTCCTGCACTGGAGCGTGATAGGAAGATGCGCGAGTACAAGCGCACGTTGGTAGACGCGCTACTGAGAGCATTCCCAAATGTCACAGGGGAACAAGTGGAAGCCCAAGGCCAAGGCAGAGGAGGAGCAAGAGGTCGCCAAGGCAGCTGTGTCACGGCCAGCTCCTCTGAGGGCAGGGTTAGCATGGCAGAGATGTGGAAAACTTTTGTCAACACGCCACAGCTAACTGCACCACCACCTGATACGCAACGTGTTAGCAGGAGGCAACATTTCACTAACATGGTGGAACAGTACGTGTGCACACCCCTCCACGTACTGACTGATGGTTCGGCCCCATTCAACTTCTGGGTCTCTAAATTGTCCACGTGGCCAGAGCTAGCCTTTTATGCCTTGGAGGTGCTGGCCTGCCCGGCAGCCAGCGTTTTGTCTGAACGTGTATTCAGCACGGCAGGGGGCGTCATTACAGACAAACGCAGCCGCCTGTCTACAGCCAATGTGGACAAGCTGACGTTCATAAAAATGAACCAGGCATGGATCCCACAGGACCTGTCCGTCCCTTGTCCAGATTAGACATTAACTACCTCCCCATAACCATATATTATTGGACTCCAGGGCACTTCCTCATTCAATCCTATTTTTATTTTCATTTTACCATTATATTGCGAGGCTACCCAAAGTTGAATGAACCTCTCCTCTGCCTGTGTGCTAGGCCTAAATATATGCCAATGGACTGTTGCAGTGGTGGCTGACGTGAAGCCTCATTCTCTGCTATGACATGCAGACTAATTCTCTGCTGACATGAAGCCAGATTGTCTGTTACGGGACCTCTCTCCTCTGCCTGGGTGCTGGGCCTAAATTTATGACAATGGACTGTTGCAGTGGTGGCTGACGTGAAGCCTGATTCTCTGCTATGACATGCAGACTGATTCTCTGCTGACATGAAGCCAGATCCTCTGTTACGGGACCTCTCTCCTCTGCCTGGGTGCTGGGCCTAAATTTATGAAAATGGACTGTTGCAGTGGTGGGTGACGTGAAGCCTCATTCTCTGCTATGACATGCAGACTGATTCTCTGCTGACATGAAGCCAGATTGTCTGTTACGGGACCTCTCTGCTCTGCCTGTGTGCTAGGCCTAAATATATGCCAATGGACTGTTGCAGTGGTGGGTGACGTGAAGCCTCATTCTCTGCTATGACATGCAGACTGATTCTCTGCTGACATGAAGCCAGATTGTCTGTTACGGGACCTCTCTGCTCTGCCTGTGTGCTAGGCCTAAATATATGCCAATGGACTGTTGCAGTGGTGGGTGACGTGAAGCCTCATTCTCTGCTATGACATGCAGACTGATTCTCTGCTGACATGAAGCCAGATTGTCTGTTACGGGACCTCTCTGCTCTGCCTGTGTGCTAGGCCTAAATATATGCCAATGGACTGTTGCAGTGGTGGGTGACGTGAAGCCTCATTCTCTGCTATGACATGCAGACTGATTCTCTGCTGACATGAAGCCAGATTGTCTGTTACGGGACCTCTCTGCTCTGCCTGTGTGCTAGGCCTAAATATATGCCAATGGACTGTTGCAGTGGTGGGTGACGTGAAGCCTCATTCTCTGCTATGACATGCAGACTGATTCTCTGCTGACATGAAGCCAGATTGTCTGTTACGGGACCTCTCTGCTCTGCCTGTGTGCTAGGCCTAAATATATGCCAATGGACTGTTGCAGTGGTGGGTGACGTGAAGCCTCATTCTCTGCTATGACATGCAGACTAATTCTCTGCTGACATGAAGCCAGATTGTCTGTTACGGGACCTCTCTCCTCTGCCTGGGTGCTGGGCCTAAATTTATGACAATGGACTGTTGCAGTGGTGGCTGACGTGAAGCCTCATTCTCTGCTATGACATGCAGACTGATTCTCTGCTGACATGAAGCCAGATTGTCTGTTACGGGACCTCTCTCCTCTGCCTGTGTGCTAGGCCTAAATATATGCCAATGGACTGTTGCAGTGGTGGCTGACGTGAAGCCTCATTCTATGCTATGACATGCAGACTAATTCTCTGCTGACATGAAGCCAGATTGTCTGTTACGGGACCTCTCTCCTCTGCCTGTGTGCTAGGCCTAAATATATGCCAATGGACTGTTGCAGTGGTGGCTGACGTGAAGCCTGATTCTCTGCTATGACATGCAGACTGATTCTCTGCTGACATGAAGCCAGATTGTCTGTTACGGGACCTCTCTCCTCTGCCTGTGTGCTAGGCCTAAATATATGCCAATGGACTGTTGCAGTGGTGGCTGACGTGAAGCCTCATTCTCTGCTATGACATGCAGACTAATTCTCTGCTGACATGAAGCCAGATTGTCTGTTACGGGACCTCTCTCCTCTGCCTGGGTGCTGGGCCTAAATTTATGACAATGGACTGTTGCAGTGGTGGCTGACGTGAAGCCTGATTCTCTGCTATGACATGAAGACTGATTCTCTGCTGACATGAAGCCAGATTGTCTGTTACGGGACCTCTCTCCTCTGCCTGGGTGCCGGGGCCTAAATATCTGAGAATGGACTGTTCCAGTGGTGGGTGACGGGAAGCCAGATTCTCTGCTATGGAACCTCTCTCCAATTGATTTTGGTTAATTTTTATTTATTTAATTTTTATTTTAATTCATTTCCCTATCCACATTTGTTTGCAGGGGATTTACCTACATGTTGCTGCCTTTTGCAGCCCTCTAGCCCTTTCCTGGGCTGTTTTACAGCCGTTTTAGTGCCGAAAAGTTCGGGTCCCCATTGACTTCAATGGGGTTCGGGTTCGGGACGAAGTTCGGATCGGGTTCGGATCCCGAACCCGAACATTTCCGGGATGTTCGGCCGAACTTCTCGAACCCGAACATCCAGGTGTTCGCTCAACTCTAGTGGTGATAACTTTAAAACGTTTTGACTTATCCAGGCCATTCTGAGATAGTTTTTTCATCACATATTGTACTTCATGACAGTCAAATTTTTATTTATTTATAAAAAAATACCAAATTTACCAAAAATCTGTAAAAAATGGCAAATTTCAAAGTTTCAATTTCTCTACTTCTATAATACATAGTAATACCTACAAAAATAGTTATTACTTTACATTCCTTATATGTCTACTTCATGTTTGGATCATTTTGGGAATGATATTTTATTTTTGGGGGATGGTACAAGGCTTAGAAGTTTAGAAGACATTTTCAAAAACCCAATTTTTAGGGACCAGTTCAGGTCTGAAGTCACTTTACAAGGCTTACATAATAGAAACCACCCAAAAATGACCCCATTCTAGAAACTACACCCCTCAAGGTATTCAAAACTAATTTTACAAACTTTGTTAACCTTTTAGGTGTTCCACAAGAATTAATGGAAAATAGAGATACAATTTGAAAATTTCACTTTTTTTGGCAGATTTTCCATTTTAATATTTTTTTCCAGTTACAAAGCAAGGGTTAACAGCCAAACCAAACTCAATATTTATGGCTCTGATTCTGTAGTTTAGAGAAACCCCCAATATGTGGTTGTAAACCGCTGTACGGGCACATGGCAGGGCGCAGAAGGAAAGGAATGCCATACGGTTTTTGGAAGGCAGATTTTGCTGGAATGTTTTTTTTTTACACCATGTCCCATTTGAAGCCCCCCTGATGCACCCCTAGAGTAGAAACTCCATAAAAGTGACCCCATCTAAGAAACTACACCCCTCAAGGTATTCAAAACTGATTTGACAAACGTTGTTAACTCTTTAGGTGTTCCACAAGAGTTATTGGCAAATGGAGATTCAATTTCAGTATTTCAATTTTTGGGCACATTTTCCATTTTAATCCATTTTCCCAGTAACAAAGCAAGGGTTAACAGCCAAACAAAACTCAATATTTATGGCCCTGATTCTGTAGCTTACAGAAACACCCCATATGTGGCTGTAAACTGCTTTACGGGCACATGGCAGGGCACAGAAGGAAAGGAATGCCATATGGTTTTTCGAAGGCAGATTTTGCTGGGCTGTTTTTTTTTACACCATGTCCCATTTGAAGCCCCCCCGATGCACCGCTAGAGTAGAAACTCCCAAAAAAGTGACCCCATTTTAGAAAATATGGGATAGGGTGAAAGTTTTGTTGGTACCAATTTAGGGTACATATAATTTCTGGTTGCTCTATATTACACTTTTTGTGAGGCAAGGTAACAAGAAATAACTGTTTTGGCACCGTTTTTATTTTTTGTTATTTACAACATTAATCTGACAGGTTAGATCATGTGGTATTTTTATAGACCAGGTTGTCACGGACGCGGCGATACCTAATATGTATACTTTTTTTATTTATGTAAGTTTTAGACAATGATTTCTTTTTTGAAACAAAAAAAATCATGTTTTAGTGTTTCCATAGTCTGAGAGCCATAATTTTTTTCAGTTTTTAGGCAATTACCTTAGGTAGGGTATTATTTTTGCGGGATGAGATGACGGTTTTATTGGCACTATTTTGGGGTGCGTGTGATTTTTTGATCGCTTGCTATTACATGTTTTGTGATGTAAGGTGACAAAAAATGTTTTTTTTTTACACCGTTGTTTTTTTTTTTTTTTTTACGGTATTCACCTGAGGGGTTAGGTCATGTGATATTTTTATAGAGCAAGTTATTACGGACGCTGCGATACCTAATATGTATACTTTTTTTTAATGTAAGTTTTACACAATGATTTCCTTTTTGAAGCAAAAAGAATCATGTCTAACGCTGGGTTCATACCTGAGCGTTTTACAGCGCGTTCAAACGCGCTGTAAAACGCTCAACACATGAAAACCAATGCTTCCCTATGGCCCTGGTTCACACTTGAGCGTTTTATATAATACCCTATGCTCAAAAAAGTTCTTGAGCTTCTTTGGGGCGTTTTGTCGTGCGTTCCCGTACATCAGTGCTTCTCAATTATTTTCTGTCATGCCCCCCCTAGGAAGAAGAAAACATTTCGCGCCCCCCCCCCCCGCGCGACTGTAAATAGTATCATTTGTCTATAAAATTGTTATAAGTACAGCCCCCAGTAATAAGAGCCCCTCTGTGCCAGTAATAACAGCCCCTGCCAGTAATAACAGCCCCTGCCAGTAATAACAGCCCCCCCCCTTTGCTAGTAATAACAGCCCCCCCTTTGCCAGTAGTGTTATGGGGGGATCTGTATATGACAGACACTGTTATGGGGGGATCTGTGGATGACGGACACTTATGGGGGGATCTGTGGATGACGGACACTTATGGGGGATCTGTGGATGACGGACACTTATGGGGGGATCTGTGGATGACGGACACTTATGGGGGGATCTGTGGATGATGGACACTTTTGGGGGATCTGTGGATGACGGACACTTATGGGGGATCTGTGGATGACGGACACTTATGGGGGGATCTGTGGATGACGGACACTTATGGGGGGATCTGTGGATGACGGACACTTATGGGGGGATCTGTGGATGACGGACACTTATGGGGGGATCTGTGGATGACGGACACCCCCCCACCCCATAACAGTGCCATCCACAGTGCCCCCCCAGCCCATAACAGTGCCATCCACAGACCCCCACCCCTTAACTGCGCCATCCAGATTCCGGGGGCTATAGTACAGTGACCGCACCGCCCCACCGCTATTGCCGGCCCCCAGCTCCTCCTCCCAGTCCCTCCCCCGGCCCCCGCTCCGTACTGCGCCGGCCTGTGATCAGAGGAAGGGAGATGAGCGCTTCCACAATGGAAGCGCTCATCTCCCTGGCGCATATTACACTGCCGCACACCCCAAAGGCCGGCCCTGAACGAGCCCCCCTTTACGGAGCCTGGCACCCCCCCTGGGGGGCGCGCCCCACTATTTGAGAAGCACTGCCATACATAGACTTTCGGGAACGCGCGACAAGGGGCGTTCGCTTGTCTCTGTATGCGCAATTGTAAACGCCGGTACAATCGCGCATACTGAGCGCTCCTTTCAGAAAGCTCAGGTGTGAACCCAGGGTTAGTGTTTCCATAGTCTGAGATCCATAATTTTTTCAGTTTTTGGTCGATTACCTTGGGTAGGGTATGATTTTTGCGGGATGAGATGATGGTTTTATCGGCACTATTTCAGGGTGCGTGTGACGTTTTGCTCGCTTTCTATTACACTTTTTGTGATGTAAGGTGACAAAAAATGGTTTATTTAGCACAGGGGTTAGGTAATGTGATATTTTTATAGAGCAAGTTCTTACGGATGCTGCGATACCTGATATGTATACTTTTTTTATTTATGTAAGTTTTACACAATGATTTCTGTATTGGAATGCATTGGCTGTATGAGTAATACAGTGAGTATTACTCATACAGCTTCCTGCCTGTGAGATCCAGGGGGCTGAATCTCACAGGCTCGTCACCGGAAGGCAGCGCAATGCCTTCCTTAGGCATCGCGCTGCCTTCCATGCCATCGGGTCCCCTCTACAGCCGCATAGGGACCCGATGGCACCGCCGATCGCCGCCGCAAACCGCAGGTCTGAATTGAATCGACAATGATTTGAGCAGGCACCGGGTTCTGATCACCACCCGCCTGGCGGTGGTGATCGGAAATACACATGACTTACCGGTTAAAGAAGAGGTTGAAGAGGTTAAAGGGGCTTTCCCATGAAAAATATTCTATAGTTTTCACACCAGCACCTAGATCTGAATACTTTTAATATTTCATGTAATTAAAAATTTAGCATAGTCACTAAGTTATTCAATAAAATGTATCAGTATAGCGCCACCTGCTGTTTGTTTGTTTTTCTTATTTCTTTGTCCTGCTCACTGAGAAGGCCGCACATGCTCAGTTTTCATCCTTCAGCTGCCTCCTGAGCTGTGATAGGGAGATCATGGACACGCCCCCTTATCTGCAGCAGATAAGACACTCCCCTTGAGCTGCCAGCTTGATATAAATCTAGCAGAGCAATGAATGGGGATCCATGTGAGGTACAGGGCTGGTTTTAGCTTTGCTAGAAAGAGGTTGTCATGTGCTATATGATGTCTGACTTTCATTTTCTACATTATTTATGGGATAACCCCTTTAATTGTCTGGTCCTGCATATCAGTTTGAAGGATGTAAAAAACTGCTTCTACTCTGATATGTTGGTGGGTTTCCTCCCATGAACTGCTCGCTTTAGATCCTGCCACAACTTTTGGATTGGATTAAGGTCAGGACATTCCAAAATTATTTTCCTCCTTAACCATTCTTTGATCGAGTGACTTATGTGCTGAGGGGTTGTTGTCTTGCTGCATGACCCACATATTCTTGAGATTCAGCTCACAAACAGATGTTGTGACATTCTGCCTTTAGAATTTACTGGAATAATTCAGAATTTATTGTTCCATCAATGATGGCAAGCCGCCCTGGCCCAGATGCAGCAACGCAGACCCAAACATTGATACTTCCACCCTGGGCGTACAAACAAATCACTAGGCCCCATAGCCAGTGGCGGATTACAATAGGGACGTTCGGGTCGGCAGCCCCGGGCCCAGCACCGCTGGGGGGCCCAACGCTGACCCGAACGCCCACATACTGCGACGGGGCACGGGAGTGCATAGCTCCCTGTCCCGTTGCCGATCACCGCCATAGGCTTTCCAAAAAAGCTTTCATATTTGACAGCTCTTTTGGAAATCCAGTTCTACTTTACACCAGTTTGATAAATTACCCCAATGATATCTATCAGGGTCACTATTTTTTCAGCAGTATAGTTCCTGGGGCATTGGGGAGCACAACGGGCACAGTATTGGGGGTGGCAGGATGACACTGTGGGGACACCAGGATGAGGAGGTTGATGGAAACATTTAGAAATCTAACGTGTCTGTGTTACAAACTGTAGAGACGAGATGCGGCTAAAAGAATTTGCCATAGTGGTCTGGGTCAAATGGAGGAGAAGAGGAAAGAGAAGGTCTACATGACAGGAGATGTCACTGGATGTAACAGGTATGTGGTGCTGTATTCTCCTCCATGTCTTTTTTATTACAATTATATGTATTTTAAATTTGATGACCAAATTTTTCAGTTTAGTACCCAATTTGGGGTATTTTTTTTTTAGTCTGAAGATGTCATATGGCCTAAGAAGAGACTGGGGCGCCCATGAAGCACCGCAGCCTCTTCATACAAAAAAAAAAAAAAAAAAAAAATGGAGGGGGCCCAAGTTGGGTAGACAGCCCCGGGCCTATCATGCACTTAATCCGCCCCTGCCTATAGCAAAAATCTAAATTGGGCCCCCATGAACCATTCATAGCCTCTCCCTTTACCTGTTCCTAGCCAGTATCTACAGCAGTGTACTGATATGTGAGGTAAGAGGTATTATAGTTGCAGTGTGTTAAGACACATAGTATATACAGCAGTGTACTGACATGTCAGGTACAAGGCATAATAGATTGTCACGAGGGTGTCAAGAGCCACGCCTGACTCTGTTGTACCCGGGGTCAGGAGGTCGCAGCGGTTGGCTGCACGCTCTATGTCAGATAGGGAAGTTTCCTTATTGTAGCTTTCTGGGTTTGCTTTACAAACCCTTTTGGCTCACTCAGGGATCCGTAGCTCCTTCTCTCAGCTGTTCCTTGTCCAGCACTCCCAATCCTCCTTATATTCCCCTCTCACACTTCTCTGGTTGCCAGATATAGAGCTTCCTGCCTGGACATCTATTCTGACCCACTGGAGCTGTGTTGCTGCGTTCTCTGAGTGTTGCCTTAGAACGCTACCCTCCGGATCCCTGTTGGACCTTTGTGGACAATTGTTGCCGTCCACCTGGGTGTTTGTGTTTGTCTGTGTTTGTCTGTCCTCTCCCTGGTGTTTCCCTCTTAGTGCAGTGGTGAGGACTAGCGATCCCACCGGCCCGTTCATTATCTCGGGCTCATTTCAGGGAAAGCCAGGGTTTAGGCACGTGATCGCCGCACGGGTGAGGAACCCGTCTAGGGACGTCAGGGCAGGCAGGTGCCAGCTGCAAGGTGAGTTAGGGGTCACCACCTTTCCCTCTCCCTTGGGCAGGGCTTTCCCTGTTTTCCTCCCTGTGCGTGTTGCCGGTCATTACATAGATGCAGTGTGTACAGATATATAATATATACAGCAGTGTACTGATATGTGAGGTATGAGGTATAAATTACAGCTGTATATACTGTACTATATATCTTAACACACTGCATCTATTATACCTCACAACTCATATATCAACCCCCCTTATACTTGTTCCGCTACTTGCAGGCTGCGCGGGCATGAGTTCAGAACTTCAGTCACTTCGGTCTGCAATTCTGTTCTGCGGCACGTGATCCCGCGAGACCCGTGACCTCCGTTCGTTGCGCCGAGGGGATTGTGCAAAACAAACTCGCACCTGGGAAGCCCGCAAGTACGGAGCAGAAGAAGTAGTTTGAGGTAGTTAAGTAGTTTTTTTTTTTTGTCAATGTATGCACACACCGGCTTCACCTCGATGGGGGGGGGGGGGGGGGGGCGCGATGATTGGGAGATCTGTGGTGCAGCCAGCAGTAACTCAAAATTCAGAAAAAAAGGATGGATAATGCGTACATACCGACTTTATACTTGGGCAGAGAGCTGCTGGCTACAGCAAGTGTGTATGGGAAGAGAGGGAAAGCAGTTTTGGCCTCAGAGAACTGGCAGATGAGCCATCCAGAGAAGGTCCACATATTGTAAATGTTTAAACAGCCATAACTAAGGGAAAAACTCAAAGAAAACAGTGGAATGTGAAGAAACTAAAGATTGCTGTCACATCTGTGACAGGTCCCTGAAGGTCTGAAAGGTTATCTACGCATTAGTGATCTGACAGCCTCTTTTGGTTTCACTTTGTCTATGTGTTTCTGGTATGTCCACACCTCCTGTTCAGGTGTGGATCATGTGACCTTTACCTTGCCCTATTTAGTCAGACTTTTCCCATCACTCCTTGCTTGGGATAGCTTCATTTGTTCTTGGAAGAGCTGGAGTGTGGTTCGTGTTGAAGTCCTGTTCATCCTTTATGCTTGGAAGTTAAGTGTTCCGCTTGTCGTGTTTTGTATCGCCCCCCCGGTTGTTTACTAGGCCTCAGTGAGACACTAGTTCCTTCACCAGGGAAGGAACAGGTGGTCTCTGCCCTGTCATTATCTTTAGGGCATCTGAGGGTCACCAGCGTTTTCTAGGTTCCCGTGTATCTCTACCATTGAGAGGTGCCCATACGGATAGGATTTAGGGCCAGGAGCAGGGTTTTTTCTAGGTGGTGACCCTTTTTCTTCCCTAGCGGTGACGCCTAGTGTCTTTCCCCTTCCTTCTTGATTGTCTTTTGGTGTTCTCCCCTACTACATCCGTGACATTATCTCAAGCCCATACCGCCATTTTTGTTCTGATCTGTGCAGCTATGGATACTATATCTGCACTGGTCGAACAGATGCAGAATCTGACTTTGGAGGTAGCAGACCTCCGCGCAACTGTCTTGCAGATTCAGAGTCCACAGGCTGCTGGGTCCCAGGCCTGTCCTAAACCGAAGGTGGCTCTCCCGGACAGGTTTTCCGGGGGTAGTGACAATTTCATCTGGTTCAGGGAGTCATGTAAATTATACTTTAAGCTGCGTCCATACTCTTCTGGGGATGAGTGTCAACATGTAGGTATGATTATTTCATTGCTTAACCACCTCCGGACCGCCTAACGCAGATGTGCGGTCCGGAGGTGGCAGCCCTGCGCAGAGTCACGCATATATGCGTCATCTCTCGAGGGCCGGGATTTCCTGTGAACGCGCGCACACAGGCGCGCGCGCTCACAGGAACGGAAGGTAAGCGAGTGGATCTCCAGCCTGCCAGCGGCGATCGCTCGCTAGCAGGCTGGAGATCCAAATTTTTTAACCCCTAACAGGTATATTAGATGCTGTTTTTATAACAGCGTCTAATATACCTCCTACCTGGTCCTCTGGTGGTCCCTTTTGTTAGGATCGACCACCAGAGGACACAGGTAGGTCAGTAAAGTCGCACCAAACACTACACTACACCCCCCGTCACTTATTAACCCTTTATGAACCCCTGATCACCCCATATAAACTCCCTGATCACCCCCCTGTCATTGATCACCCCCTGTCATTGATCACCCCCCTGTCAGGCTCCGTTCAGACATCCGTATGATTTTTACGGATCCACGGATACATGGATCGGATCCGCAAAACACATGCGGACGTCTGAATGGAGCCTTACAGGGGGGTGATCAATGACAGGCGGGTGATCACCCATATACACTCCCTGATCACCCCCCTGTCATTGATCACCCCCCTGTAAGGCTCCATTCAGACGTCCGCATGATTTTTACGGATCCATGGATACATGGATCGGATCCGCAAAACACATGCGGACGTCTGAATGGAGCCTTACAGGGGGTGATCAATGACAGGCGGGTGATCACCCATATACACTCCCTGATCACCCCCCTGTTATTGATCACCCCTCTGTAAGGCTCCATTCAGACTTCCGCATGTGTTTTGTGGATCCGATCCATGTATCCATGGATCCGTAAAAATCATGCGGACGTCTGAATGGAGCCTTACGGGGGGGGTGATCAGTGACAGGGGGGTGATCACCCTGATCACCCCCTGTCATTGATAACCCCCCTGTAAGGCTCCATTCAGACGTCCGCATGTGTTTTGCGGATCCGATCCATGTATCCATGGATCCGTAAAAATCATACGGACGTCTGAATGGAGCCTTACAGGGGGGTGATCAATGACAGGGGGGTGATCAGGGAGTCTATATGGGTGATCACCCCCCTGTCATTGATCACCCCCCTGGTAAGGCTCCATTCAGACATTTTTTTTGGCACAAGTTAGCGGAAATTTTTTGTTTGTTTTTGTTTTTTCTTACTAAGTCTCATATTCCACTAACTTGTGTCAAAAAATAAAATCTCACATGAACTCGCCATACCCCTCACGGAATCCAAATGCGTAAACATTTTTAGACATTTATATTCCAGACTTCTTCTCACGCTTTAGGGCCCCTAAAAAGCCAGGGCAGTATAAATACCCCACATGTGACCCCATTTCGGAAAGAAGACACCCCAAGGTATTCCGTGAGGGGCATATTGAGTCCATGAAAGATTGAAATTTTTGTCCTAAGTTAGTGGAAAGTGAGACTTTGTGAGAAAAAAACAAAAAAAATCAATATCCGCTAACTTATGCAAAAAAAAAAAAAAATTTCTAGGAACTCGCCAGGCCCCTCATTGAATACCTTGGGGTGTCTTCTTTCCAACGTGGGGTCACATGTGGGGTATTTATACTGCCCTGGCTTTTTAGGGGCCCGAAAGTGTGATAAGAAGTCTGGGATCCAAATGTCTAAAAATGCCCTCCTAAAAGGAATTTGGGCCCCTTTGCGCATCTAGGCTGCAAAAAAGTGTCACACATGTGGTATCGCCGTACTCAGGAGAAGTTGGGGAATGTGTTTTGGGGTGTCATTTTACATATACCCATGCTGGGTGAGATAAATATCTTGGTCAAATGCCAACTTTGTATAAAAAAAATGGGAAAAGTTATCTTTTGCCAAGATATTTCTCTCACCCAGCATGGTTATATGTAAAATGGCACCCCAAAACACATTCCCCAACTTCTCCTGAGTACGGCGATACCAGATGTGTGACACTTTTTTGCAGCCAAGGTGGGCAAAGGGGCACATATTCCAAAGTGCACCTTTCGGATTTCACAGGCCATTTTTTACAGATTTTGATTGCAAGGTACTTCTTACACATTTGGGCCCCTAAATTGCCAGGGCAGTATAACTACCCCACAAGTGACCCCATTTTGGAAAGAAGACACCCCAAGGTATTCCGTGAGGGGCATGGCGAGTTCCTAGAATTTTTTATTTTTTGTCGCAAGTTAGTGGAATATGAGACTTTGTAAGAAAAAAATAAAAATAAAAAATCATCATCATTTTCCGCTAACTTGTGACAAAAAATAAAAAGTTCTATGAACTCACTATGCCCATCATCGAATACCTTAGGGTGTCTACTTTCCAAAATGGGGTCATTTGTGGGGTTTTTCTACTGTCTGGGCATTGTAGAATCTCAGGAATCATGACAGGTGCTCAGAAAGTCAGAGCTGCTTCAAAATGCGGAAATTCACATTTTTGTACCATAGTTTGTAAACGCTATAACTTTTACCCAAACCATTTTTTTTTTTTGCCCAAACATTTTTTTTTTATCAAAGACATGTAGAACTATAAATTTAGCGAAAAATGTATATATGGATGTCGTTTTTTTTGCAAAATTTTACAGCTGAAAGTGAAAAATGTCATTTTTTTGCAAAAAAAATCGTTACATTTCGATTAATAACAAAAAAAGTAAAAATGTCAGCAGCAATAAAATACCACCAAATGAAAGCTCTATTAGTGAGAAGAAAAGGAGGTAAAATTCATTTGGGTGGTAAGTTGCATGACCGAGCGATAAACGGTGAAAGTAGTGTAGTGCCGAAGTGTAAAAAGTGCTCTGGTCATGAAGGGGGTTTTAGCTAGCGGGGCTGAAGTGGTTAAAGAGGACGCCCAATCTTGGGCTTTTTCTCTGCCGACCGGATCACTGTCCCTCCGGTCGGTAGATTAATTCTTCAGAGCCTTGAGTCTCATCTACGATGACCCGGATCGGATCTCTCAGGCCGAGACCAAGTTACGGAGTTTTCGGCAGGGAGATCGTTCTGCGGAGACCTATTGCTCTGAATTTAGGAGATTGGCTACCGATACTGAGTGGAACGATCCTGCTCTCTGCAGCCAATTCTGTCAGGGTCTCTGAGAGACTGCAGGACGCGTTAGCCTTTCATGAAAATCCTGGGTCATTGGAGGCAGCTATGTCCCTTGCTGTACGTCTAGATAGATGCCTGAGGGAGAGATCTAGGGGTCCTCACCTTCAGGACGTACTGTCCAATAAGGACACTGCTTCCTTTGACACTTATGGTGGAGAGACACTGGCAGTTGTGCCTTGTGATGAGCCTATGCAGTTAGGAGAAGCTACTGGAGTCTGCTTTTATTGTGGCAAGAAGGGACACTTTGTGAATATTTGTCCGTACTTGCAGCATCAAGGTGTAAAAAAACCTTATAATCCTCAAATTACTATTGGTGGTGTAGATGGGGAGCAAGAAAACCTACACTTGTCTTTTACTGGTAGTACCCGTTTTCCCCTGTCTGCCGAGGTGGCGCTAGAGTCCAAAACTGTGAAAATCAAAGCATTTATCGACAGTGAGGCAGGAGTTAACTTGATAGATGGAGAGTTTGTACGCAGTCATGAGTTGACTACTAATGCATTAGAGAAAAGTATTTCTGTCTTTGCAATTGACTCAGCACCAAAATTGCCTGTCGCAGGTAGTGAATGACATTCATTTAAGAGTGGGTGATTTGCATCAGGAATCTAAATATTTAGATTCCTGATGCAAATAGTGCCAATCAAACCGTCATCTCATCCCGGAAAAAGTTAGACCCTACCTAAGATAATCGCCCAAAAACTGAAAAAACTATGGCTCTCAGAATATTGAGACACTAAAACATGATCAAAAAGGCGTTTGCCCACCATAATAGTACCAATCTAACCGTCACCTCATCCAGCAAAAAATGAGCCCCTACCTGAGACAATCGCCCAAAAAATGAAACCATTGTGTAAAACTTACATGAATAACAAAAAGTATACATATTAGATATCACAGCATCCGTAATAACTTGCTTTATAAAAATATCTCTGGCTCTCAGACTATGGAAACACTAAAACATTATTTTTTTTGCTTCAAAAATGAAATCATTGTGTAAAACTTACATAAATAAAAAAAAGTATACATATTAGGTATCGCCGCGTCTGTATCGACCGGCTCTATAAAAATATCACATGACCTAACCCCTCAGATCAACACCGTAAAAAATGTAAAATAAAAACTGTGCTAAATAAACCATTGTTTGTCACCTTACATCACAAAAAGTGTAATAGCAAGCGATCAAAAAGTCACACGCACCCCAAAATAGTGCCAATAAAACCGTCATCTCATCCTGCAAAAATCATACCCTACCCAAGGTAATCGCCCAAAAACTTAAAAAATTAAGTCTCTCAGACTATGGAAACACTAAAATATTATTTTTTTGCTTCAAAAATGAAATCATTGTCTAAAACTTACATTAAAAAAAGTATACATATTAGGTATCGCCGCACCCGTGACAACATGGTCTATAAAAATATCACATGATCTAACCTGTCAGATGAATGTTGTAAATAACAAAAAATGAAAACTTTGCCAAAACAGCTATTTCTTGTTATCTTTCCTCAAAAAAGGGTAATATAGAGCAACCAAAAATTATATGTACCCTAAACTAGTACCAACAATACTGCCACTTTATCCCGTCGTTTCTAAAATAGGGCCACTTTTTTGGAGTTTCTACTCTAGGGGTGCATCAGGGGGGCTTCAAATGGGACATGGTGTCAAAAAAAACAGTCCAGCAAAATCTGCCTTTTAAAAACCGTATGGCATTCCTTTCCTTCTGCGCCCTGCTGTGTGCCCGTACAGCTGTTTACGACTACATATGGGGTGTTTCTGTAAACTACAGAATCAGGGCCATAAATATTGAGTTTTGTTTGGCTGTTAACCCTTGCTTTGTTACTGGGAAAAATGGATTAAAATGGAAAATTTGCCCAAAAATTGAAATTCTGAAATTTCATCTCCATTTGCCAATAACTCTTGTGGAACACCTAATGGATTAATGACGTTTGTAAAATCTGTTTTAAATACCTTGAGGGGTGTAGTTTCTTAGATGGGGTCACTTTTATGGAGTTTCTACTCTAGGGGAGCATCAGGGGGCTTCAAATGGGACATGGTGTAAAAAAAAACAGTCCAGCAAAACCTGCCTTCTAAAAAACGTATTGCATTCCTTTCCTTCTGCACCCTGCCGTGTGTCCTCACAGCTGTTTACGACCACAAATGGGGTGTTTCTGTAAACTACAGAATCAGGGCCATAAATATTGAGTTTGGTTAAAATTAAAATGGAAAATCTGCCAAAAAAGTGAAATTTTGAAATTGTATCTCTATTTTCTATTATTTCTTGTGGAACACCTAAAGGGTAAACAAAGTTTGTAAAATAAGTTTTGAATACCTTGAGGGTGTAGTTTCTAGAATGGGGTCATTTTTGGGTGGTTTCTATTATGTAAGCCTCGCAAAGTGACGTCAGACCTGAACTGGTCCCTAAAAATTAGGTTTTTGAAAATTTCTGAAAAATTTCAAGATTTGCTTCTAACTTTCTAAGCCTTGTAACATCCCCAAAAAAATAAAATATCATTCCCAAAATGATCCAAACATGAAGTAGACATATGGGGAATGTAAAGTAATAACTATTTTTGGAGGTATTACTATGTATTATAGAAGTAGAGAAATTGAAACTTGGAAATAAATTGGAAATAAATTTCTTTTGACTTCATTTTACCAGTGTCAATAAGTACAATATGTGACAAAAAAACTATCTCAGAATGGCCTGGATAAGTCAAAGCGTTTTAAAGTTATCAGCACTTAAAGTGACACTGGTCAGATTTGCAAAAAATGGCCTGGTCCTTAACCCCTTAAGGACACAGGGCGTACAGGTACGCCCTTGTGCCCTGGTACTTAAGGACACAGGGCGTACATGTACGCCCTGTGCATTTTCGATCACTGCCGTGCGGCTGGCAGTGATCGGAACCCGGTGCCTGCTCAAATCATTGAGCAGGCACCTAGGCTAAATGCGCGGGGGGGTCCCGGGACCCCCCCATGTCGGCGATCGCGGCAAACCGCAGGTCAATTCAGACCTGCGGTTTGCTGCGATTTCTGCAGTTTCTGATCCCCGCGGTCCCTGACCGCGGGGATCAGAAACTTTAGGATTAAAAATTGTTTCCAGTATCCCTCCCCCTGCACCCCTGAGTTATTCGAGCACGATGGGAGGTGCAGGGGGAGGGTTGCGGGCGGTGCGGGCGGTGCGGGCGGTGCGGGAGGCGGGCGGTGCGGTAGGCGGGATCGCGATCCCCCGCCCGCCTCCCATTGCGTAATCGTTGGCGTCTAGTGGGTATACCAGGGTGCCAGCACATTGCTGGCACCCTGGTATAAACGGCTGACATCGGTGATGCGATGTCAGCCGTTTAACCCTTTCCATACAGCGGTCCGTACGGACCGCTGTATGGAAAAGGTTAACAGTAAGAGGGAGCTCCCTCCCTCTCCCATCGGGGGGCTGCTGTGCCTTTGCAGTCCCCAGAATGGAGAGGGAGAGAGCTCCCAGGCAGCCCCCCCAAGCCCCGTCCTTACCCTTCCCCGTCTGCGCAGTTCTGGCCACTACTGAGCAGACGGGGAAGGTTCCCATAGCAACAGGACGCCTTCTCAGGCGTCCTGCTGTCCATGGTGCTGAACAGATCTGTGCTGAAAGGCATAGATCTGTTCAGACAAAGTGTAAAATACAGTATAGTACTATATATTGTACTGTACTGTATTATGTAGACATCAGACCCACTGGATCTTCAAGAACCAAGTGGGTCTGGGTCAAAAAAAAGTGAAAAAAGTGAAAAATAAAGTAAAAATCAAAAAACACATTTATCACTGATTAAAAATGAAAAAAATAAAATTCCCTACACATGTTTGGTATCGCCGCGTCCGTAACGACCTGATCTATAAAACGGTAATGTTACTTTACCCGAACGGTGAACGCCATAAAAATAAAAAAATAAAAACTATGATGAAATTGGAATTTTGCCCACCTTACTTCCCAAAAAAGGTAATAAAAGTGATCAAAAAAGTCGCATCTATGCCAAAATTGTAACAATCAAACCGTTATCTCATCCCGCAAAAATCATACCCTACCCAAGATAATCGCCCAAAAACTGAAAAAGTTATGGCTCTTACACTATGGAAACACTAAAACATGATTTCTTTTGTTTCAAAAATGAAATCATTGTGTAAAACTTACATAAATAAATAAAAAGTATACATATTAGGTATCGCCGCGTCCGTATTCACCGGCTCTATAAAAATATCACATGACCTAACCCCTCAGATGACCACCGTAAAAAAATAAAAATAAAAACGGTGTAAAAAAAGCCATTTTTTGTCATCTTCCGTCACAAAAAGTGTAATAGCAAGCAATCAAAAAGTCATGTGCACCCCAAAATAGTGCCAATCAAACCGTCATCTCATCCCACAAAAAATGAGACCCTACTTAAGATAATCGCCCAAAAATTTAAAAAACTATGGCTCTTAGACTATGGAGACACTAAAACATTTTTTTGTTTTAAAAATGAAATTATTGTGTAAAACGTACATAAATAAAAAAAATTGTATACATATTGGGTATCACCGCGTCCGTGACAACCTGCTCTATAAAATTACCACATGATCTAACCTGTCAGATGAATGGTGTAAATAACAAAAAAAAAAAAAAACGGTGCCAAAAAAGCAATTTCTTGTTACCTTGCCGCACAAAAAGTGTAATATAGAGCAACCAAAAATCATATGTACCCTAAACTTGTACCAACAAAACTGCCACCCTATCCCGTAGTTTCTAAAATGGGGTCACTTTTTTGGAGTTTCTACTCTAGGGGTGCATCAGGGGGGCTTCAAATGGGACATGGTGTCAAAAAAACCAGTCCAGCAAAATCTGCCTTCCAAAAACCGTATGGCATTCCTTTCCTTCTGCGCCCTGCCGTGTGCCCGTACAGCAGTTTACGACCACATATGGGGTGTTTCTGTAAACTACAGAATCAGGGCCAGAAATAATGAGTTTTGTTTGGCTGTTAACCCTTGCTTTGTAACTGGAAAAAAGAATATTAAAATGGAAAATCTGCCAAAAAAGTGAAATTTTGAAATTGTATCTCTATTTTCTATTAAATCTTGTGCAACACCTAAAGGGTTAACAAAGTTTGTAAAATCAGTTTTGAATACCTTGAGGGGTGTAGTTTCTTAGATGGGGTCACTTTTATGGAGTTTCTACTCTAGGGGTGCATCAGGGGGCTTCAAATGGGACATGGTGTCAAAAAAACTGTCCAGCAAAACATGCCTTGCAAAAACCAAACGGCACACCTTTCACTCTACGCCCCGCTGTGTGGCCGTACAGTAGTTTACGGCCACATATGGCGTGTTTCTGTAAACGGCAGAGTCAGGGCAATAAAGATACAGTCTTGTTTGGCTGTTAACCCTTGCTTTGTTAGTGGAAAAAATGGGTTAAAATGGAAAATTAGGCAAAAAAATGAAATTCTCAAATTTCATCCCCATTTGCCAATAACTCTTGTGCAACACCTAAAGGGTTAACAAAGTTTGTAAAATCAGTTTTGAATACCTTGAGGGGTGTAGTTTCTTAGATGGGGTCACTTTTATGGAGTTTCTACTCTAGGGGTGCATCAGGGGGCTTCAAATGGGACATGGTGTCAAAAAAACTGTCCAGCAAAACATGCCTTCCAAAAACCAAACGGCACACCTTTCACTCTACGCCCCGCTGTGTGGCCGTACAGTAGTTTACGGCCACATATGGCGTGTTTCTGTAAACGGCAGAGTCAGGGCAATAAAGATACAGTCTTGTTTGGCTGTTAACCCTTGCTTTGTTAGTGGAAAAAATGGGTTAAAATGGAAAATTAGGCAAAAAAATGAAATTCTCAAATTTCATCCCCATTTGCCAATAACTCTTGTGCAACACCTAAAGGGTTAACAAAGTTTGTAAAATCAGTTTTGAATACCTTGAGGGGTGTAGTTTCTTAGATGGGGTCACTTTTATGGAGTTTCTACTCTAGGGGTGCATCAGGGGGCTTCAAATGGGACATGGTGTCAAAAAACCAGTCCAGCAAAATCTGGCTTCCAAAAACCATACGGCGCACCTTTCACTCTACGCCCCGCTGTGTGGCCGTACAGTAGTTTACGGCCACATATGGGGTGTTTCTGTAAACGGCAGAGGCAGGGCAATAAAGATACAGTCTTGTTTGACTGTTAACCCTTGCTTTGTTAGTGGAAAAAATGGGTTAAAATGGAAAATTAGGCAATAAAATGAAATTCTCAAATTTCATCCCCATTTGCCAATAACTCTTGTGCAACACCTAAAGGGTTAACAAAGTTTGTAAAATCAGTTTTGAATACCTTGAGGGGTGTAGTTTATAGAATGGGGTCATTTTTGGGTGGTTTCTATTATGTAAGCCTCGCAAAGTGACTTCAGACCTGAACTCGTCCCTAAAAATTGGGTTTTTGTAAATTTCAGAAAAATTTCAAGATTTGCTTCTAAACTTCTAAGCCTTGTAACATCCCCAAAAAATTAAATATCATTCCCAAAATAATTCAAACATGAAGTAGACATATGGGGAATGTTAAGTCATCACAATTTTTGGGGGTATTACTATGTATTACAGAAGTAGAGAAACTGAAACTTTGAAATTTGCAAATTTTTCCCAATTTTTGGTAAATTTGACTTTTTTTTATGCAAAAAAAAATATTTTTTTAACTTTATTTTACCAGTGTCATGAAGTACAATATGTGACGAAAAAACAATCTCAGAATGGCCTGGATAAGTCAAAGCGTTTTAAAGTTATCAGCACTTGAAGTGACACTGGTCAGATTTTCAAAAAATGGCCTGGTCCTAAGGTGTAAAAAGGCTGTGTCCCTAAGGGGTTAAGGTGAAATAGGACTGAGTCCTTAAGGGGTTAAAGCATCATTCTCTATGTTGACCACTAAAACTGTACCCTCATTCATTTCAGAATTTTCTGATGTTTTCTCTGAGAGTGGTAATCAGGAGTTGCCTCCGGACCTGGAGTATGACCGTCCCGTCAATCTTATTCCCGGAGCTAAATTGCCCAAATCTCGGTTGTATAATCTTTCGGAACCCGAAAGAAAGGCCATGTGAGAGTATATTACCGAGAGTTTGGCAAAGGGACATATTAGACCATCCAAGTCCCCAGTGGCTGCTGGGTTTTTCTTTGTAAAAATAAAATATGGTACCCTGAGACCATGCCTGGACTTCCGTGAGCTCAATCGTATTACCGTCCGTGATCCTTACCCTCTTACTTTTATTCCGGTGCCAAGGTGTTCTCTAAGTTGGATCTGAGAGGGGCATATAATCTGGAAAGGATCAAGGAGGGGGATGAATGGAAGACCGCATTTAATACCCCTGAGGGTCATTTTGAAAACCTGTTCATGCCCTTTGGGTTAATCAATGCTCCTGCGGTTTTTCAACACTTTGTCAATTACAACTTTTATCATCTGGTGGGGAGGTTTGTCGTTGTATACCTTGATGACATACTAATTTATACCATTTAAGCTACAATATCTGTTGTCTAGCAGCTACCCCATCCAGCTCATTATTAGGCCTCATGCACACGGCCGTTGTGTGCACCCGTGGCCGTTGTGCCGTTTTCCGTTTTTTTCTGCGGCTCCATTGACTTTCAATGGGGCCGTAGAAAACTCGGCTTGTGCACCGTTTTTACACCGCGCACGTGACCCGTGTTTCGAGGCCGTGAAAAAAATATAACCTGTCCTATTTTTTTCACGGCCAACGGTTCACGGGCCCATTCAAGTCAATGGGTCCGTGAAAATCACGGATGCACACAAGATTGTCATCCGTGTCCGTGATCCGTGTCCGTGATCCGTGTCCGTTTTTTCCTATCATTTCAATGGCAAACTTGACTTAGATTTTTTTTTCATCTTTCATGTCCGTGGATCCTCCAAAAATCACGGCAGACCCACGGAAGAAAAAACGGGCACGGATCACGGTACAACGGAACCACGTTTTGCGGGACGTTAAAAAATACGTTCGTGTGCATGAGGCCTAAGAGTGGCAGAATTATATATTTTACATTTGATATTGTGGTGTATATTTTTTATATATTTTAGATTTTAGATTTTGGAGTCATTGGTATTATTTGCTATATAGTATACGTATTTACTTGCATTTATTCCCTTTGATATTTGCATCCACACAATAAATATATTTAGTGATGCTACATTGATCCTGTGTGTGTCCAGATATATGAGTGCCCAATAATCCTCTTTGTACTATTTTCGGTGATTTGAGTGCGACATCAGTTTGGAGCACCTTGCCACCCCCAATCAGAGGGACAGCCGTCCTATATTTCCTCTTTCATACTAATTTATTCGCCTGATATGGAGACTCATCAGGATCATGTAAGACAGGTTTTACAGATCCTAAGAGAGAATAAGTTGTATGCTAAGATGGAAAAGTGTGTATTTGCTGTACAGGAAGTGCAATTTCTGGGTTACCTGCTCTCATCCTCAGGTTTTCGTATGGATCCCGAGAAGGTCCGTGCCGTGTTGGACTGGGATCGACCCGAAAATCTGAAAGCGCTTATGCGGTTTTTGGGGTTTACCAACTACTACCGTAAATTTATCTTGAACTATTTATCGGTGGTTAAACCTTTAACAGACATGACTAGGAAGGGTGCGGATATTTCTGTCTGGTCTGATGCGGCATTACAGGCCTTTACTGCTGTGAAAGAATATTTTGCTTCGGCCCCTATTCTGATGCAACCAAATGATGCAGCCATTTATGTTGAGGTTGACGCGTCCGAGGTAGGGGTAGGAGCAATCTTGTCGCAAAGGCCTTCACCTTGTAAATGGCGCCCATGTGCATTTTTCTCTAAAAAACTCTACTGCTGAAAGGAATTATGATGTTGGGAAAAGGGAATTGCTGGCCATTAAGTTGGCACCTTATTACGGTAATTACGGATCACAAGAATCTGGCCTACCTGGAGTCGGTTAAGCGACTGAACCCAAGGCAGGCCAGATGGTCATTGTTTTTCACCAGAATTAACTTCATCGTCACCTACCGCCCTGGGGTTAAGAACGTCAAGGCAGATTCTTTGTCACGTAGCTTTCCTGGGAAGGGGGGGGGGGTGTAAAATGACCCTAGTCCCATTTTATCTGAAGGGGTAGTCATATCCGCTCTTTATCCTGATCTTGAGGCCAGGGTGTTGGAGGCACAGGAGGATGCTCCAGACTCTTGTCCTCCGGGGAAGTTGTTTGTTCCCTCCGAATTACGTCACAAAGTGTTCGAGAAACATCACTGTACGGTGCTTGCTAGGCACCCTGGGAGCAGATCGACTGTCGATCTCATCTCTCGCAGATTTTGGTGGCTGGGGTTGCGTAAGTGTTTTGAGGACTATGTGTCAGCCTGTGGTACCTGTGCACGTGCTAAGGTGACACATACTCGGCCTTCCGGATCTCTGCTTCCATTGCCCATCCCATCCCGTCCAGGACCCATTTGTCCATGGATTTTATCACGGATTTACCGAATTCTTCGGGAAAAACTGTGATTCTGGTGGTTGTAGATCGTTTTAGTAAAATGCCACACTTTATTGCATTACCTAGTCTACCCAATGCTAAAACTCTTGCACAGGTGTTTGTCGACAACATCGTGAAACTACATGGCATTCCCTCTGATGTAATGTCCGATAGAGGGACTCAGTTTGTTTCCAGATTCTGGAAAGCGTTCTGTACTCATCTGGGTGTACAATTGTCCTTCTCTTCAGCTTTTCATCCTCAGTCGAACGGACAGATGGAGCGCACTAATCAGAATCTGGAGACTTAGACCTCATGCACACGACCGTTCTTTCATTCCGTGTCCGTTGTTCCATTTTTCGTGATTTTCTGCGGACCCATTGACTTTTTGAATGGGTCTGTTAAAAACTCGGCTAATGCACCGTTTGTCATCCGCGTCCATGATCCGTGGTTCCAGTCCGTCAAAAAAATATAACCTGTCCTATTTTTTTCACGGAAAACGGTTCGCGGACCCATTCAAGTCAATGGGTCAGTGAAAAAACGCGGAGGCACACAAGAATGTCATCCGTGTCCGTTTTTTCCCTATCATTTGCATGGCAAACTTGACTTTTTTTTACTTTCCTTCATGCCTGGTGATCCTCCAAAAATAAAGGAAGACACACGGAAACAAAAACGGATCGCGGAACAACGGAACTCCATTTTGCGGAACAGAACACAACAACGGTCGTGTGCATGAGGCCTTACTTGAGATGTTTTGTTTCAGTGAATCAGGAAGCGTGGTCTTCATTTTTGTTGTTAGCTGAGTTTGCTATAAATAACCGTAGACCGGAATCCACTGATAAGTCAACGTTTTTTGGGGCATATGGGTTCCATCCACAGTTTGGTACATTTTCTGGTGCTCAAACTTCCGGCATTCCTGAGGAGGAACGATTTTCCTCTTCTTTATCTTCTATTTGGCGGAAAATCCAAAATAGCCTGAAAAAGATGGGCAACAGGGTTTTATAGGTGGTGACCCTTTTCCTTCCCTAGCGGTGAGGCCTAGTGTCTTTCCCCTTCCTTCTTGATTGTCTTTTGGTGTTCTCCCCTACTACATCCGTGACAATTGCTTTATGCATAATGCTGCTGCAGCAGCAGTAACATATGCTAAAATTGATTTTTTTATGAAAACATGACAGTTACCCCTTAACACACTGCATCTATTATACCTTATACCTCACATATGAGTAAACTGCTGGGTATACTATATACCTGTGTCCACTGCACCTATTATACCGTATAATAGATACAGTGTGTGAATATACGGTGTATATATATATATATATATATATATATATAGTTAAGGCTGCGTGCAGCCTGTATTTCTGGGCGGGGCCAGGTCACCCCTTTTAAACCCCGCTCCTGTGCATTCCTCGCCACGTATGCCGTTTCTACCCCCCTCCCCCTGTTTCTTTCTTGTCCTTTTCACTCTACCTAGGGTGGGCCCTCTTTTAGGCCTGCCCACGTGACGTGGCTCCGGGCACACATCAGCCATTGTTAGGGTCCCTTCCCTTCATGTTACGGACCGTGGCTACGGACACATATATATATATATCTACAGTGATGAACAAAAGTATTTTTTTAACGGCCTACGTCACGTCCGGTAAGCGTGCTATCCAGGTAAGTCATGGCGCGCGGCATCCCAGCGCCCGGGTGTTCCTCCCCTCGTTCTCCTCTCCCTCATCCGGCTCACCCCCCTTCATGGTTCTGCGGGACTCGCGCTCCTTCCGGGCTCCGTTCGGCCCCTCCAGGTCCTCTGCCGCCACTCCTGCGGGTCCGTCCTCTCGCCAGAGGACGGTCACGTGTTCACCGCCCTCTCTTCTGGGCTCGGCGGCGGGCATCGCGCTCCCTCCGCTTCGCTTCCCCCTGGGCGCAGACTGTTAGGAAACGCAAGTTCTCATGTGCATGCCTGGCAGACTTTACAGGCAGTGTTTGGGTACTGTGGAGTCTGTGCAGGCACAGTACCTCTCTTAAAGGGACATGGTCTTTGTTAATAAAAAAATAAAAAAAGAGGAATAGGCATCCACGGTTTTCTGCTTACACACACACTGTCTAGTGGGTCCTGGAGGCCATCACTGTTCCTGCCAGCCACTTATTCCGGCGCAATCCTGTGGCCTGTCGGTCCTGGTCTAGTGCATGCTGCATCATGCAACTCACACCCTTTCTGCTTGTTCCCAGCGATGATACTCAGCCATCATAGGGCTCCATATTTTGCCTTGTCCGGCGAGCCTCCGGTCTCAGTTAAGTTAATACCTCGTAATTGTGTTTTTTCCTCAGGTTCCTTTAGCGTTCGTGGCTTCTGTCGTGTTCTTGACCTTCCGACATCTCAGGTTTAGGTATTGGGATTGGTTTCGTACGCCTATTACATAGTAAAAAAAAAAAAAAAAAAAAAAAGTATTTTTCCCACAGGCACTTCAAATGGTTCCTGCCAGTCAACCTAGTGGATTACTTAGGCCTGGGTGTCTTCTCAGGTAGGTATTCTAGCACTGCACTCCGCATTCCTGCAGTTCCCCCTGCTACACCAGGATCCTGGGTGCAAGCTATCCACCGCTGAAGCCTTCTGGTTCTTTGCACTTCTTTCTTTCGCTACTGCGCTGTGGCTCACGGGTCAGGCCTCTGTTTAAAAAAAAAAAATATATATTTTTTTTTAACAGTTGCCTGGTTCCAAGCTGAGGCGTCCAGGTCACACACTTTTCCTCAATGCTCAGGGCAGTCGGGTTCCTGTGGTTCTTGGCCTGAAGCGTTCAGGTCTCACTGTTGTCTCCCTTACCTGAGGCGTTCAGGTGACGTATCTGTCTTTTTTAGCCTGAAGCGTTCAGGTGCCTTCCCTGTCCGTCTTAGCCTGAAGCATTCAGGTGTCTTCCCTGTCCGTCTTAGCCTGAAGCGTTCAGGTGTCTTCCCTGTCCGTCTTAGCCTGAAGCGTTTAGGTGTCTTCCCTGTCTGTCTTAGCCTGAGGCGTTCAGGTGTCTTCCCTGTCCTTCTTAGCCTGAAGCGTTCAGGCGACGTTGCTATCTTTTAGCCTGAAACGTTCAGGTGACGTAGCTCACCTCCTTAGCCTGAAGTGTTCAGGTCAACCCTCTCTACTCGGCCTGAAGTGTCCAGGTCTCTTTCTCGCTGCTGGACGACGCATTGTCCCTCCCGGGTACCTCGGTCTCTGGCCAAGGCGGGCCAGAATCCCTCAGGAGATGGACCGTACCAAGGCTCATCACGGAATTGAACCGAAGTGGCATCAGGCATCCAGCGTCACCAAGAAAAGCCGAACTATACAGGCTGTTAATGTCGGAACCCGGTCCTTCAGAAGGAGAAGATTCATCCCCATCCATTCAGCAGTCTCTGGTGCAGTTGCAGGCCACCATGGATTCCCTCGCCTCATCCGTGGCTGACATCAGGGCCAGGGTGGTGGACTTAGAATCCAGAAACCACACGACATCCCAGGCGGTGGTTCCACTCACCGACCCCTCTTCATATCAGCTTCCGGCACCAGGTACGCCTCCGGCAGTTCCAGTGATCGCCCCAGCACACTTCGTGCCTGACAATATCAAAAAAGACATCTTGGCAGGAAAGGATGTCAACCTGGCTTCCATCCTTATAGCATCCCATTATGCTGCCGTCAACAAGACCTTTGATTGCAGGGAAGTCTCGGCTGTTCTCAGGGCCAAGGATGCCCGACTTAATCGCAAGCTTTCTGTCCCTTCTGCGCAAACTGGTCTGGCTGTCCATGATTAACAACTTTCACTTTTCATGTTCCCACATTTCAGGTGTTAGCAACACTGCGGCCGATGCATTGTCTCGCTTCAATTTTCACACATTTTTTCAGGTATGTCCAGAAGCTGACCAGACCGGGGCACGGATTCCCAGATTCAGCGACCTAATGTTGGATTAAGGTCACTGCTGGCAACGGCCAAGGACCTCATGCACCGATCCCTCTCTGTCAACACGGCCCGCAATTATCGCACCGGTTGGAATTTTTTTTCAAAATTCACCATGGATCATCCCCAACGGGATACAGCGTTCACGTCCTATATCATGGCTTTCATGGCCCATTTTCATGTCAATCTTAAACTGGCACCCAACACCATCCGCTTGTACCTTGCCGGGGCGCAGCATTTCTTAGTGTTACGAAATCCGGAACATCGCTCTGCGTTCACGTCTCAAGCCGTCAAAGCCACGCTCAGGGGCATTGAGAAGAGCAGTAGGGACACGACCCTTTCCCGACGGCCGGTCTCTGGCGAACTTTTCAGGCAGCTATCAGCAATCCTAGATGGAAACCCTTTTGGCCCTTCCTTCAGTCTGGTTAGCAAAGCCGCGATGTATTTGAGTTTCTACGGCTTCCTGCGCCCTGGAGAATTCTCCGTTACTTCCCCAAGGGCTACATTCCTGAAGAGAAAACAACTATCCTGGAACCAGGATCACCTTGTTTTAAGCCTACCTTCCACGAAGACATCTCAGACCGGACCCCCAACACAGATTCGCTTTTTTGAATCCAAGACCGCCTGGTGTCCGGTTCATGTACTCAGACATCTCTTGAACACCATACTAACTCCAGACCCTGAATCACCTTTACTTCCGTTCCAAGGGAAACCCCTATCCACGCTGCAGTTCGTGTCTCACATCAGATCCCTGGTCGCAGGGTTGGGTGTGGACCCCAAAACGATAACCGGACATTCTTTCCGCATCGGAGCGGCATCTGCAGCCTCCAAGCACGGGACACCTCCGCATGTCATACGTCATATGGGTAGGTGGAGATCTGCCTGTTTTTCCCAATACATTCCGGATCCGCAATCAGAAACCCGTGAAGTGTTCCGTTCTTTGGCTTTGGCCCTCTTTTAGGCCTGCCCACGTGACGTGGCTCCGGGCACACATCAGCCATTGTTAAGGTCCCTTCCCTTCATGTTACGGACCGTGGCTACGGGCACAAATAGTTAAGGCTGCCTGCAGCCTGTATTTGTGGGCGGGGCCAGGTCACCCCTTTTAAACCCCGCTCCTGTGCATTCTTCGCCACGTACGCCGTTTCTACCCCCTCCCCCCTTTCTTTCTTGTCCTTTTCACTCTACCTAGGGTGGGCCCTCTTTTAGGCCTGCCCACGTGACGTGGCTCCGGGCACACATCAGCCATTGTTAGGGTCCCTTCCCTTCATGTTACGGACCATGGCTACGGACACAAATATATATATATCTACAGTGATGAACAAAAGTATTTTTTTAACGGCCTACGTCACGTCCGGTAAGTGCGCTATCCAGGTAAGTCATGGCGCGCGGCATCCCAGCGCCCGGGTGTTCCTCCCCTCGTTCTCCTCTCCCTCATTTTGCAAGTTCTTCCACTTAGAAATCATGGAGGGGTCTGAAATTCACATTGTAGGTGCATTCCCACTTTAAGAGACAGAATTTACAAAAAAATAAAAAATCTGGAAATCACATCTCCTGTATAACGTTTGCGCATTCGAAATATCTGTGACATTCAGTCAAACTTTTTCCCCGTTGGTGACAGCGACATTACCTGCGCTACATCTCCTTATAACTTTTTGCGCATCCTAAATATCTGTTACATTCAGTCTCATTTTTACCCCGCTGGTGACAGCAAAATTACCTGCACTACATCTCCTGAATAACGTTTGCGCATCCTAAATATCTGTCACATTCAGTCTAATTTTTTCCCCTGCTGGTGACAGCAACATTACCTGTGCTACATCTCCTGTATAACATTTGCACATCCTAAATATCTGTCACATTCAGTCAAATTTTCCCCCCGCTGGTAACAGTGACATTACCTGCGCTACATCTCTTCTATAACGTTTGCACATCCTAAATATCTGTCACATTCAGTCTAATTTTTCCCCTGCTGGTAACAGTGACATTACCTGCGCTACATCTCCTGTATAATGTTTGCTCATCCTAAATATCTGTCACATTCAGTCTAATTTATTTGCACGTGTACTTACAAAACCTGCGCTACTATACATGTGACAACATACTTGCAAGCATATATGCAATTTAATATGCTCAAGGCGGACAGTAAGGGACAGGGAAGTGGCCGTGATGCTGATGGTGCAGGCAGAGGCTGTGGCCCTGGACGCATTGAAACTGTGCCTGCTGCCAGAGCACAAGAAAAACAATCATCCACGATACCTAGCTTCATGTCCCAGTTTGCAGGGCGGCGCAGGACAACGCTCTCGAAGTCAGACCAGTGCGACCAGGTGGTCGGTTGGATTGCAGCAGATAATGCTTCCAGTCGGTTAAGCACCACCCTGTCTTCCACAAAGTCCAGTTTCAGTAGCCAAGAGTCTGGTTGACAGAATCCTCACCCTGATCCTCCTTCTTCCCACCATGGAGAGTCTTGGCAAACAAGTGTTGCACACTCGGATATTCAGAGGAGCTCTTTTCATCACCATTCCTTGATTTGGGCCTCTTGCCAAGCCCGCTTGAAGAGGGACATGAGGAGATCTTGTGCACTGATTCCCAAACTCTTGAGCATCCACAGTCACAAGAAGATGACGGTGGGGAACGGCAATTAGTGTTTCACAAGGTGGATGATGAGACACAGTTGCCAATAAGTCAACCGCAATTAGTGTCTCAAGAGGTTGATGATGAGGATGAGACACAATTGTCAATAAGTGAGGTTGTTGCTAGGTCAACAAGTCAGGAGGATGACCAGAGTGAGGAAGTGGAAGAGGAGGTGGTGGACGATGAAATCACTGACCCAACCTGGGAAGGTGGCATGCCGAGCGAGGACAGCAGTACAGAGGGGGAGGAAAGAGGCAGTGGGATGGCAAAAGGGAGAAGTCGGGCCACATCAAACAGGCCTGCAACCATTCCTCGGAGCACCCCCTTCTGGCAATCTCCATTGCCAAGGGGTAGGTGTTCCACAGTCTGGCGCTTTTTTGAGGAAAGTGCGGACAATAAAAGAATAAAAGAATTGTGATTTGCAACCAGTGCCGTACCAAAATGAGCAGGGGAGTGAACACTATCAACCTCACCACCACCAGCATGATCCGCCACATGGCATTAAAGCACCCTAATAGGTGGGCCGAATGCCTGGATCCACAATCAGTGTCTGCTGGTCACACCACTGCCACCTCTTCCCCTGTGTTATGTGCTGGCCAATCCCCTGTCCAAGACGCAGGCCCGGAGGCCTCCCGCCCTGCACCTGGACTTTCGCAAGCACCATCAGCTAGCACATCCACTTCTGTGTCCCAGCGCAGCGTACATACCCCATACCACAGGCCTTTGAAAGAAAGCGCAAATACCCAGCCACCCACCCACAGGCCATTGCACTAAATGCGCACCTTTCCAAATACCTGGCCCTGGAAATGTTGCCATTAAGGCTTGTGAACACTGAGGCTTTCCGCAGCCTGATGGAGGTGGCCGTCCCTCGTTACTCAGTCCCCAGCCGCCACTATTTTTCCCAGGGTGCCGTCCCCGCCTTACACCAGCATGTGTCCCATAACATCACCCGTGCCCTGACCAATGCAGTTATTGGCAAGGTCCACTTAACGACTGACACATGGACAAGTGCTTTTGGCCAGGGACGCTACATTTCCCTGATGGTACACTGGGTGAACGTTGTGGAGGCCGGGAGCGAGTTGTACCCTGGGATGACACAGGTGCTACCGATGCCAAGGATTGTGTGCCCTACTTCCATCAGGATTTCCGCCACCACCTACATTAGTGGCTGAAACCCCCCCCCATGTCCTCCTCCACCTCCTTCTCCACTTCCACCTCTGAATTCTCATCTTGCAGAACCAGTCAGCCATCAGTCAGTAGCTGGAAGCAGTGTAGCACTACAGTGGGGAAGTGGCAACAGGCTGTGTTGAAACTAATTTGCTTAGGTGACAAAGAGCACACTGCCGCAGAGCTGTGGCAGGGTATAAGGGATCAGACTGAGCTGTGGCTCTTGCCACTCAAACTACAACCAGGCATGGTTGTGTCTGATAATGGCTGTAACTTGGTGGCAGCTTTGGAGCTCGGCAAGCTCACACACCTACCATGTCTACTAAAAGAAAGTCAGTCACGTAGTTCTTTTGGATACTATTAAATACTTGCGCTGGAAGTCCTTGTGGTGTTGTGGGTCAATTCACACCAGTTTCCAATGCGTTAAAGTGAAGAACTGCGCTGCCTAAACAAGGAATTTTTTCCACGGGCCGAAGAGGATGAGGAGATTGAGAGTCATCCTCCTGATGAGGACAGCGAAGTCTTGTCTGTTGGCACACATGGCTGACTTTATGTTATGCTGCTGTCACGGTCATACTGGTGTTTGACCATGACGCGGTTGCTGTGCAGACTCGTTGCTCTTGACAATGGGTAGTTTGTGGTTTGCACATGCACTTTCCTTTTAAGTGGTGTCTCCCTGCTATGTGGGGTGTGTGGGGTTATTATCCTGACTTGGTTAGATCAGGGTGTGGTCTTTTCTAGCTATTTAGCCTTTGCTTGTAGCTTGGAAATTAGTTGTGCTCTAGCCTTGCTGTGGGCTGGAAGCTATGCTCCATTCTGTGGCTATTCCATCTGCCCAGTCTTTGAGGGCCACCTTGTTGGACATCGAGGTCCTTGCCTATGTGTACCCTTCCCCATTGTTGTTGTGGTGCTGCACTTATGGGTTAATGTTTGTCTAGTTGTCTGTTCCATTTGTGGTTTGTCTATGGTGTGGTTGATCCCGCATGGTTGCTAGACATGTCCTGTTTGTTGTACCTCCGGAAGGGGGTCCCTGGGGTTCCCCGGAGGGGGAACTACTAGACAGCAAGCTGTGGCTTCCAGTAAGTGATCTTGTTGTTCTGTTGTCTGTGGTCATCTGGCCACAGGATACTTACCTGACATTCAGTTGTTGCTTGCTGTCTCCTCCTTGTTACTAGACCTGTGGGAGACTCCAATTTATCTGTGTCGTGGATGAATCATCCGTCTCTTATTCCTGAATTCCATATTGCAGGGACCGATAGGGTCAGTAGGGCCCAGGTTCGAGAGTATGAGCCCCCCTACCATCGAGGGCAGCTCATACAGTCAGGAGGTCAGGGATAGGATGAGGAGGGCGATAGGAGATGTCCTTCTCCCTTATCCTGGCTTCCAGGCCTAGTGGCTTTCCTTAATTTCCGACTTTGGATGGTGGGGAGTTTCCCCCACTCCCCACCGTGACAGCTGCCTTTCCCGTGACCCTCGCGTTATACGCATTTTGGCCAACATCGATTATTGGTTGTTCACCCTTCTCAACCCCCGCTACAAAGAGAACTTCTCATCTCTCATTCCTGTGGTGGAGAGGACTAGCAAAATGGTGCAATACCAGAAGGTCCTTGTAGAACAATTGCTTCAAAAATCTCCAGCTGACAACGCTGGCGGCAGAGTACGTAGTTCCTTGGGCATCCGAGGAAGAGAGACAAGGGGAACACAGCAGTTCCAACAGAGGCAGGGAAACACTCTTCAAGGCCTGGGACAGTTTCATGACACCCCGCCAGCACCCTCACCCTGATGAGCGGCCTAGCGTCACAAGGAGGGAAAAGTTTTGGAAGATGGTGAAGGAGTGCGTGGCAGACCGTGGCAGCGTCCTCAGTGATCCCTGTGTGCCTTACAACTATTGGGTGTCCAAGCTGGACACGTGGCATGCAGTGGTGTATCTTGGTTTTCTGCTGCCCTAGGCGAGACTAAACTCGGGCACCCCCCTAATATAAATTTGACCCACCCCTTCCTTAAAAAACAATGTGCTAGAGTTAGTACAGTATTAATCCCTCCCTAATTCTTCCCCCTCTAACCACCCAACGGGTCCCAACCCCCTTACCCCATAAAACAACTAAGTAATAGATTTTTTGTGAATTACTGTAATTTAAGTACTTACAGTTTTTGAAGACAGCAGGCTCAGGGATCAGTGCATTGGTGGCCGGGGCCTGGCCTTAGTGTTCACGGTGACCGTGTGCAGGATCCGCTCTGCACTTGGAGGAGATAAGGCTCACCCTAGCATTGCCGGCCCGTGACTCCACCTCCGTGTGACGTCACGACTGCAACGTGAGGACGCAAAAGGCAGGGGAGGTCGGGAGGAAGTGAGGAGGGGGAGGAAGTAATTATTTTTTTTAACGCCTTCACTATGCGGCGACGGCAATGCCGCTCGCATCGTGAAGGATCGGACAAGGGGCAAAAAATATATTTAGCATATTGTGTAACTATCACTAAGCAAACAAGGCATTTTGCCGCCCCCTTTTCAAGTGCCGCCCTAGGCAAATGCCTTGTTTGCCTTGTGATAGATACACCCCTGGTGGCATGAACTGGCGCTCTACGCCTTGGAGGTGCTGGCCTGCAATGCCGCCAGCGTTCTGTCAGAGTGGGTATTTAGTGCTGCTGGGGGCATAATAACTGATAAGCGCATCCGCCTGTCAACTGAAAATGCTGACAGGTTGACTCTTATAAAAACTAACAAGGCCTGGATTGCCCCTAACTTCTCTACTTCTCCAGAGGAAAGCGGCTGAACAAAAAGGCACTTTCAATGTGGCTTTTATGGTGTATTGAATACACTGTAATACCATGCACCCCTTCCACAACAAAAAAGGGTATATGGTTCAATCTCCCTTTTCTCGTCCTCCTCCTCCTCCATTATATCAACATGCTTATTAGGCTGCCCTCGCTCCTATCGTTTTAGAGGGTCACCAGCACGCCCTCACCCATAATGTTTTAAATGATCAGATCAGCAGCAGGCCCTCGCCCCCAAATGTTTTAGATGGTCAGACCAGCAGCAGGCCATCGCCCCTAATGTTTTAGAGGGTCAGCTCAGCAGCAGACCCTCACCCCTAATTTGTTAGATGGTCAGATCAGCAGCAGACCCTCACCCCTAATATTTTAGATGGTCAGCTCAGCAGCAGACCCTCATCACTAATGTTTTTTTGATGGTCAGATCAGCAGCAGACCCTCACACCTAATGTTTTAGATGGTCAGCTCAGCAGCAGACCCTCCCCCCTAATGTTTTAGATGGTCAGATCAGCAGCAGGCCCTCCCCCTTAATGTTTTTGAGGGTCACCAGCAGGACATCAATCATAATTTTTCAAGGGTGTGTATGATGCCCTACTTTTTGTGTAATAAAGGGTGTATTGGAGTGCCGGTTCCTTGTAGTTTTTGGCAGCCCTTTCACTTAGTGCATAGGCCTTATGAGTGTAGGAGTCCCACTACCTAAACAATTGTACCACAATGTGAATGAAGCCCTCCTTTATGTGATATATAGATTGTATCGGAGTGCCTCTTCCTTGTAATTTTTGGCAGCACTTGCACTTTATATACAAGTAAATATACAGGAAAGAATGTTTCCTAACAATTTTTCCTCTAAAATCAATTTTATCGGGGGGCGTGGCTAGGCTGCTGAGCGGCATCAGAGCGGCACCACTCTGTGGTCTGTCGCCTGCTCTAACAGCTCGCTCACCGTCTCCGCCAGACTTATCTGCCAGCACTAACCTGCTGAATACATAACCTCCGTCGTTCCCACCGACTCCGGAGGATGCCAGAACCCCGGTACACACAGCTCCTGGGATCCAAAATGGTGCCTGACTTCGTGCACAGCAAGACTACCTGTTTGGAGGCCCACATCCTCAGGCGACTGCACTGGACACCTTGCACCGGCCACAGTTCTGTGAGTACACGCATGCACTGCCTCACAACATGGCATCCACTGATCCCTTTCAATTATTACCTACCTCAGACAAACCTGTCACAGAGGATTCACCTAAAACCATGCTACTAGCTTTGAAGTCCTCCCTGCATGCGGACATTGCGGGACTGATTAATCCACTTTCTGCTAGATTGCAGACAGCTGAGGATAAAATCTACCATATTGAAACAAAAATGGGCGAATTTGCAGCCTCCCAAAATACAGTTATAGATGCCCACAATGACATAGCTGACGAGCTTGAAGCCATCAAACTAAAGATGGCAGATTTAGAAGATCGCTCCAGGCGAAACAATGTGAAATTTAGGGGCATTCCTGAAGATATTACTCCCCAGGAACTGCAACCGTACCTAAAAGGGCTAGTGAAAGTGCTTCTACCACAGATCCCGGCCCTGACATGATTATTGATAGGGCCCACAGGATCCCTAAGCCTCCTCACCTAGGCCCTAATATCCCGTGTGACACCCTTGCACGCATTAATTTCTTCCACCCCAAGAAGGCACTGATGGTTGTGGCACGAAAAAAGAACCCACTCCCAGCTCCCTATCAAAAAGTCAAGCTTTTTACAGATTTATCTATGACCACCCTCCGCCAACGCAGAGCGCTACTACCAATCACGACAGCTCTCCATGATCATGATGTCCCCTATAAATGGGAATACCCCTTCAAGGTACTAATCCGCAGAAACGGACAAACCCACGCTATCAGGACACTTGATGAAGGAAGACAACTCCTCCAGTCGTGGCAGATCCCATTGTCACCGGGGAACATAGAGGATAACCCCATCCCAACAACTCCTTCAATTCCGTCAACATCAGAGGACTAATGCCCTGGAATGATCTCCTGTGGATGATATCCCAAAGAGAACATAATTCCTGCATTTGCGTTGTACAGTCCACAATTACCTGTATTGGTGCCTATTACACTGCTTCATCTGGGCAGTTTTCAAATACCCTACTCTCGCATGGTGCAGCTCCTCTGACACCAACTACCTACTTCCTCCGGCTCCTCCAGCCCTAGCACTGGACTTTCGCTCTACCAGATTACAGACGGTTGTTACCGTCCCATTTGTTTTTGTTACCTGTCTCTTCCTTTACTCTCCCCCTCCCTCCACTCTTTCCTCCTCTCTATAGCCTTATTTGAACGCAGTGCCATTCTCTTGGTATTGCATAATAGCATTGTACTTCCATTGTCTCTATAGCACCTAGATATCTACCTTCTCTTCAGCATCATGGGTCTTAAGATAATGTCCCTTAATGTTAAAAGTCTCAACTGTCCTCAGAAAAGATCTTATATGTGGAAAGAAGCACTGACCCCTAACATTGATATTTTGTGCATACAGGAAACCCACCTACTACAAGCAGATGCTCCTAGAGTGTATCACAGTTTATTCCCCAATATCTTGCATTCGCATTTCAGCAAGAAAAAGAGAGTTACCCTAATTGCTGTCAAGAACACTGTTGCCTACACCCCCATCACTACTAAAATAGATCCAAATGGTCGCTACATTATTCTGGTATGCTCCATCAATAACATTACATATATGATAGTTAACCTGTATGCACCCAACTCCCACCAGTTAGCTAAACTTATGCGTAGTGTGAACAAACTTAAACAAGGGAAAGTGATTCTCAGCAGGTGACTTCAACTCTGTCTTATAACCATCTCTAGACTCTACGTCTTTTACACGAAGGACTGATACGGGAGTGGCCACTTTCCTACACTCAGAAGGTCTTACGGATGCGTGGAGAGCCCAACATAGTCTAGAAAAAGATTTCACCTTTTCTCCCCAGCACACCTGTCGTACTCACGTATAGACATGTTTATGGTAGATCACACCTCCTTGCTTCATATTCTTTCCACTGATATTGGCCTTATTAAGTGGTCAGATCACGCCCCAATTACCATCACCCTTGATGAACAATTTCAATCACATAGAGCTAGGATCTTGAGAAATAATACATTCCTTTTCAGCAACCCGAAACACATAGCGGAGCTTTCAGCGCACCTAAAAGAGTACGGTACTTCCACTTTAATGATGGATCAGTCTCAAACAAATTTGTTTTATGGCAAGCTCATAAGGCATAGATGAGGGGATCCCTGATTAAACTGGGTGTTACAATGAGAAAACTTAGAGAAAAAGACATTAAGCAAACTCTAGAGAAAATAGCTAGTCTAGAAAGCATAAACAAGACTGCCCCCACATCCCAATGCTCCAATGAAAAAAAACGGATGCACAACTGGTATGTCATCCGTGTCCATGTCTGTTTTTTTTCTACAAGACCTTGGTGCAATAAAATTATACTTTTCATTAACCTTCCTTTTTTTCCCCCTGTCAGACAAAAAAAAGGAAGACACAAGGAAACACAACTGAAGCCAAATCTGACACGGACCACTGAAGCCAAATCATTGACAGTGAAAAAACACTGTTGTGTGCATAAGGCCTAAACAACATTAATGCTTATGAAAATGTGTAGAAATCTTAGTTTCATTTCCTTCTGGGATTCGCGTCCCCACCTATCCCTTGGTTGACCTTTATGGACTTTTGTCTTTTTTCAACCGTATTAACTATGTAACTATGTCACTACACCATTCTTTGTGTAATTTCTTTACTAGATTTGTGAAGACATCATCATAGGTCCTTTAGCTTTCTCGACTGATGATAGGGATACTATACTGGAGCTGGACAGTAATGAGTAATTGGTTCACTGTGGGCAATTTTTCCCATGGGCTCCGTATCAGCTGTGTGGTCTGCCTCTATTGTTGTTCAGGCTCCTTCTGATGGTGGACTCATGAACATTAACATTAGATAGTGTGAGAAAAGCCTTTAGTTGCTTAGAGGTTACCCTTGGTTCCTTTGTGACCTTGCAGACTATTACACACCTCGCTCTTGACAAGTGTTGAGCGAACTTCTGTTTTCAAGTTCGGCGTACAATGTTCGGGTTATCTAAGAATTCCGGTATGGATTTCACTACCATGGACCAACTTATAGTCCGTGGTAGCGGAATCCATAACGGAATTCTTAGATAACCCGAACCCGAACCTTGTATGCTGAACTTGAAAACAGAAGTTTGCTCATCTCTACTCTTGACGTAATCTTTGTTAGTCAACCATTCCTGGGGATGGTAATAATGGTGTTGAAGGTTTTGTAACTTTCTCCAGCCTGATAAGCATCAATAACTCTTTTTCTGAGGTCGTCAAAAATATCCTTTTTGGCTCCACAAATGTGTTTGATAGATCTCTGTTCTCTATGGACCATGTGATGAGCTCAGTGACATCACCACAGGTCCTTTGACAGGTCCTGAAGAAAGAACAGGAGACCGGTGTTCTGCCAAATCTCTATACCTTGCGGTATAGACAGGGTATAGAGATTTGGCAGAACAGCGGCAGCTACGCGATCAATTGGAGGAGGTGAGTTTATTATTATTTTTTTTTTTTTATCCTCAATTGACCTTCTACTAAGCATTCTGTATTAAAGAATGCTATTATTTTATAACCATGTTATAAAATAATTTTATAATTTTATCTTATAAACATGTTATAAGGGAAAATAATTACATCTACACAACCTTGAACCCAAACCTGGGGACCACATTCAGTTTTTTATCACGCGCGTGCAAAACGCATTACTCCCGCGAGATAAAAACTGAACAACGGAACGCAATCACAGTCAAAACTGACTGCAATTGGGTAACTACTCACGCGGGTTTGTCGCAATGCACCTGGGACGCATCCTGAGCCAAAACGTGACGCCCGTGTGAACCCAGCCTAAAGCAGCAGAAATCCATTGGCTATGGTGCCCACTCAGTTCCTAAATGGGCACAATCTTTAAAGTCCCACTTTCTTCCGTACATATATGGCAGCAGTCGGGAAGAGGTTAAATCATATAGAATAATTTTATCACATACATTTAACCACTTAGAGACCACCAATACACTTTTTTTTACAGCGGTCACTAATAACCCTGAAGGTTTAGCCTAGCATGGGTTTCTTGCTCCAGGTGGAGCACTCCTGTAGGGATTATAGAAACCTCAGATGGTTTAAGGGTCCATTCACACGTCCGGAAGTATTTTGCGGATCCGCAAAACACGGACACCGGCCATGTGCATTCCGCAATTTGCGGACCGCACATCCCCGGCACTATAAGGGTCCATTCACACGTCCGCAAAATAGGTCTGCATCCGTTGCAATTGCGAACAAGATTAGGCATTTTCTATTATAGTGCTGGCGATGTGCGGTCCGCAAATTGCGGAATGCACATTGCCAGTGTCCGTGTTTTGCGGATCCGCAGAACACTTACGGACGTGTAAATGGACCCTTATAGAAAATGCCTAATCTTGTCCGCAATTGTGGACAAGAATAGGACATGTTCTATTTTTTTGCTGAAACGGAAGCACGGATGCGGAAGTGCGGATCTGCAAATGCGGATACGGACAGCACATTCCGGCCCCATTTAAAATGAATGGGTCTGCACCCGTTCCACAAAATTGCGGAACGGATGCGGACCCATTTTGCAGCGTTTGAATGGACTCTAAGGCTGGGTTCACACGGATGAGATTTCCATGTGGGTGCAATGCGTGAGGTGAACGCATTGCACCCGCACTGAATCCGGACCCATTCATTTGTATGGGGCTGTGCACATGAGCGGTGATTTTCACCCATCACTTGTACGTTGCGTGAAAATCGCAGCATGCTCTATATTGTGCGTTTTTCACTCAACGCAGGCCCCATAGAAGTGAATGGAGCTGCGTGAAAATCGCAAGCATCCGCAAGCAAGTGCGGATGCGGTGCGATTTTCACGCATGGTTGCTAAGATGAAAGTCTATTCACTGTATTATTTTCCCTTATAACATGGTTATAAGGGAAAATAATAGCATTCTTTAATACAGAATGCTTAGTAGAAGGTCAATTGAGGGTTAAAAAGTGAAAAAAATTAACTCACCTCCTCCACTTGATCGCGTAGCAGCCGGTCTCTTCTTACTTCTTTAATCATGAGCTGCCGGCTAAAGGACCTGTGGTGACGTCACATCACATGGTCCAATCACATGGTCCATCACCATGGTGATGGCCCATGTGATTGGACCATGTGATGAGCTCAGTGACATCACCACAGGTCCTTTGACAGGTCCTGAAGAAAGAACAGGAGACCGGCAGCTACGCGATGAATTGGAGGAGGCGAGTTAATTATTTTTTTTTACCCTCAATTGACCTTGTACTAATTATTCTGTATTCAGAATGCTATTACTTTCCCTTATAACCATGTTATAAGGGAAAATTATTACATCTACACAACACCAAACCCAAACTTCAGTGAAGAAGTTCGGGTCTGGGTACCACATTCAGTTTTTATCACGCGCGTGCATAATTTTATCTTATAACCATGTTATAAGGGAAAATAATTACATCTACACAACCTTGAACCCAAAACGCATTGCACCCGCGTGATAAAAACTGAACAACGGAACGCAATCGCAGTCAAAACTGACTGCAGATAGGTACCTACTCGCGCGGGTTTGCCGCAATGCACCTGGGACGCATCCTGAGACAAAACGTGATGCCTGTGTGAACCCAGCCTAAGGCTACATGCACACAACCGTGCCGTTGTGTGCCTTCCGCAATTTGCGGAACGAAACGAGCGGCCCATTTTGGACATGCCTATTCTTGTCCACAAAACGGACAAGAATAGGACATGCTATATTTTTTTTGCAGGGCCTTGGAATGGAGCACGGAGTGCTGTGCTGTGAGCCGCACCCACAACAGACCATGTGACACAGGAGGTGCAAAAGAACGTTACCAGCAAAATAAAGTGGCACATTCCATACACATAAAGACAAAAAAACGGGTGAAAATGCTCCAAACCCAGACACTGTAGCGTGTCTATAACCGGAGGAGCAATTCCTCTGCATGCGGTCCGCAGACAATGGCAATCCCCAGCAAAAAATGCGTACAATGGAGGATGCACCACAAAGACATCTTACACAAAATGATACATTTTGCAGACAAAAAACGGACAGCACTCCAAGTAAAATGAATGGTGTTTATTCACCCATGTGGATGGCAACGTTTCAGCTCATACAAGAGCCTTTCTCAAGCAATGAACACAGTGTAAAAGTGGGGTATATATAATCCCACCCCTTATTACATCACAATGTAATCAATTAGCAAACATAGACAATAAAGTGCAATTAGTGCATACATGAAAAAGCACAAATAGTGCATATATACAAAAGCAAGCTATAGATATGAATGTCATATACATCAGTATCAAAATACAACGCTGGTGTGTACAAATTGCATAATAAAGTGAAACAAAAATGACATAAAGGTGTATTAATCAATTAGTACCAACCAGGTGCACAATTAGTGGGAGGAGCGAGAAGATATGATGCTGCCAAAAAGAGGGGGGAGCGACGACATACCCGGTGTCACTACATACGCCGCACATGTCAAATACCGCCACGTCCGGCGTTCGAATGGAAGCAATACGCAGGCGCTGAGTCGCATGAGAATCAAGCTGTGACTTCCTCTGATGACGTAGCCGGGACATGCGCGCAAGTATGGAGAAGCTTCGTCGGCCATCTTGCAAGTGGTAAAACTCCTTACCTATCAAACACAGCGCAGACGCTAAATCACATTGGCGATGCGATATAGTGAATTATTCACACATGTAGCAGCGAAAATATGCGCATAGCAAAAGAGCAAGAGAAATACACTTGATCAGCCATCACACAGGAGATAAATCAAAATTAGAAAAATACATTTGCCTTACTAATGTGTGTGCGCATAGCCTAGTATTAGATCAGACAGCGCAACCCGGAAAAATGCTGCGTCCCCTATCGTGTACCCATGGGGGACAGAGGAGAGAATGCAGCTAATAAAAGATACAACTCACCTCACAGATGGACAATATGTAAAAATGTGCGCGACGGAATCCGCAGCGGACAAATAACATAGAGGCCAATATTCCCCAATGGGGACACCTTCAATATGGGACACACAATAGGTGGCCTAATATAACAAATATGGCTGATAAAGTGTAAATGAAGCAGAAATCGCCATATATACTGAATGAAAATATGTAGGCAAATACGGAACACAACGGGTATGTCCCACTTCTCCAGCCCGCAGCATCATACTTATCTGTGAAGATAAAATAAAAAAACAATCAATAATAATAAAAATGGCTTAATAGTGTTCATAGTACACTATGTAACACCAAAGAAGAGTCACATATCGCATAAATAACAATGTAGGGCAAACTACTCATCTAATCATATATTGTATATATGCACTATTTGTGCTTTTTCATGTATGCACTAATTGCACTTTATTGTCTATGTTTGCTAATTGATTACATTGTGATGTAATAAGGGGTGGGATTATATATACCCAACCTTTACACTGTGTTCATTGCTTGAGAAAGGCTCTTGTATGAGCTGAAACGTTGCCATCCACATGGGTGAATAAACACCATTCATTTTACTTGGAGTGCTGTCCGTTTTCTTCTGTATCAAGATGGGGTAAGCTGCTACATCCCTGGACCTAGCACCCATCTTGTTTTTTCCAGTGCCGCCATTATTTTCCTTTTTTTATATCGCTTGGGTGGCTGAGCACGGATTATATATATATTCTTATATTGTGAACATTGTCTGTTGACAAAAATGACGGACATTGATTTCCCATGTGGCTCTATGTACTCCCAGGAGGAGACTGATCGCATATTGCATGACATTGGGGGAGATGCTGCTTTTTTAAACACCCCCTCTATCCATGAGCTCAAAAAGAAGTTTGAGTTCCTATCCAAAAAGACGGCTTCACTACGACTACACATGACCACACTTGGTGAATACTTTAAAATGCAGAGGATTCCACGTGGCATGAGGTCTAATTTGAGACCTAATCTATTTGCGCACAATGCGCTTTTCTGCAAAAAGTTTGAAATGCTATCCAACAGGTATTCACTGGATTTTATACTATTAAATATTCAGTACCTGCAACAGGAATTATCCACCATTACTAATGATACGGCTGAGATTGACCTCACCTTACGGACGTCCATGTCCACAGAGGAATATTCACTGTTCAGTGATAACGTATTGGCTCATGTGGCACGGACTAAAACCGAATTGGAGGAGGGTAAAAGGTCCAAATGGAATCGTGACTCTGATGATTATAAAAAGGATGCGGTATATACTTGGCAGTCGGATACCACAAATTCCAACTATAAGGATCCAAGGAAGAGAAAAAGAAATATACCAGCCGCTTCTACACCATCCCCCCTTTTTTTAGGGAACAATGTGGACTCTCAAAGGAAAAACGAGGTCGGACCAGGAGAGGGGGTCGCAGACACCACAGAACCAACTGTGTCCAGAAACAACAAAACCAGAGCCCAGACCAACAAACAGATGAACAAGAAGAAGTGACTGTCATCAGCTTGTCCAGCAAAGTACTCACTTCAGCTCAAGTGAGTGTCCTCAATCGAGGACTTTCTTTTTGTCCTATGTCTTCTTCTAACTGGTTTGATCTGGATACAGATTTATCTGCATTTTTTCGTAGAATCAAATTGAAAGTGTGGTTCAACACTAGGGTACAGATTGCGGCGCCTCAGGTTAGCGAGTTCTCCCTGAGACACCTCGATCTGTCCATCAAGAGCCATTTTACTCCCATTGTGAATGAGGCCTCTGTTGATGCATTTATTACTGCTGTTAAATCTGACATATCTGCGTATAAGTTGAGATGTGGTAATGATGTTCTTAAACATCCTAATCTTTCCAAGTTGGAAATTGAGGCACTTGACCAATTAAGACAGGACCCTTCTTTGACAATTAAACCTGCTGATAAGGGTGGTGCAGTGGTCGTTATGGACACCAGCAAATATGTGAGTGAGATTCAACGCCAGCTGGATGACGGAGATGTTTACTCTGTCCTCCATACTGACCCCAAATTTGGGATAGCCAGACTTATCAGGGAATGTTTGGCGGATGCCACATTGGCAGGCACCATTGATGATGATTTGTGCATGTTTCTTACTGTAGATCATCCGGTTACACCGGGTCTTTATATACTTCCTAAAGTGCACAAGTCACTTATGGATCCACCCGGACGCCCTATTGTGTCCGGTTCGGATTCCATCTTTAGTTGCATTTCCATTTTCCTTGATAAAGTCTTGCATGAATTTGCCACAGGGGCTGAGTCGTATATACAAGATACGACTGATTTCCTGTGTAAATTGGACAAGATTGATTTTGCTGGTGTCCATGAAGTGCGTTTGGCATCTTTTGATGTCACCTCTTTGTATACCTCAATTGACCATGACTTGGGTATAGGCGCCATTGAACGTATGCTGGGTTCCTCAGCCTACTCTATGGCGGCTAGACAATTTATCATTGATTTACTACATATCATTTTAAGACATAACTATTTCCTGTTTCAGGATACGTTTTTTCAACAAAAAAGGGGCGTGGCGATGGGATCTAATGTAGCACCCACTTATGCAAATATCTTCATGAGGTGCTTTGAGGAAGATGTCGTCCATGTGTCACACCACCGCAGCCTTTTGCTGCGGTGGTGGAGATACATCGACGACATCTTCCTCATTTGGACTGGTAGTGTTGCCCAACTTGATGAGTTTCATTTGTTTCTTAATGGTGTCAATAAGGACCTTCAATTCACTCTGGTCCATTCTGATACTGAGTTACAGTTCCTAGACACTACAGTTATGTATAATCAGGGTAAGTTACACACACAGCTATATACGAAGCCCACGGATAAAAACACCCTACTTTTACCCTATTCTCAATTTCTTAGGGTCAAGAGCATAGTTTCTGAACCTGAGCAGGTTGACCTGGCTTTGGATCACATGGCCAGGAAATTTCAAAAAAGAGGGTATCCCACCCAACTGCTGGAGTCCCATAAACATAGGGTCCGCAACCTGGATAGGAACAATATTTTGGAGAGGAGGGTGTCTGATAGGTCTACCACCCGTATTCCCTTTATCTCCAAATACACGGAACAAAGCAAAGATATCAATCGAATTATCAGGCGACATTGGGGGATTTTGGGTGGCTGTCACAGTGAGATCTTAGAATTTAGATCTCCTCCCTTATTTTCTTACTGCAGGTCCAGAAACCTACGTGACCAACTTGTCAGAGCTGACATTGGACCTAGGTCCAAGTCCGTTCAAACCACCTTTACTATACATGGCAAGGGCAGTTTTCCCTGCCTTGGATGTATTGATTGCAAGTATATAGGTAAGGGTAGTGCTTTTGTCCACCCTATTACTGGAGTTTCATACCCGATTCGATTTCACCTTACATGCAATTCTAATTTTGTCATTTATGTTTTGATTTGTCCGTGTAAATTATTGTACGTGGGTGAAACGTCGACAGATCTCAAAACGCGGTTGAACAATCATCGATTGTCCATACGCAAAAAAAGAAAGGACCTCCCTGTTGCCAAACATTTTACGGAGCTTCAACACTCTGAAAAAGATCTTAAATGTTGGGTCATTGACCATATACCCATGCCAAGACGTGGGGGCAACAGGGTGGCGATCCTTAGAAAAAGGGAGCTGTTTTGGATCTACACCCTTAATAGTTTGAGACCCAATGGGCTCAATGTGGATTACAATCCGGGGATATATGATTAGATGAGTAGTTTGCCCTACATTGTTATTTATGCGATATGTGACTCTTCTTTGGTGTTACATAGTGTACTATGAACACTATTAAGCCATTTTTATTATTATTGATTGTTTTTTTATTTTATCTTCACAGATAAGTATGATGCTGCGGGCTGGAGAAGTGGGACGTACCCGTTGTGTTCCGTATTTGCCTACATATTTTCATTCAGTATATATGGCGATTTCTGCTTCATTTACACTTTATCAGCCATATTTGTTATATTAGGCCACCTATTGTGTGTCCCATATTGAAGGTGTCCCCATTGGGGAATATTGGCCTCTATGTTATTTGTCCGCTGCGGATTCCGCCACGCACATTTTTACATATTGTCCATCTGTGAGGTGAGTTGTATCTTTTATTAGCTGCATTCTCTCCTCTGTCCCCCATGGGTACACGATAGGGGACGCGGCATTTTTCCGGGTTGCGCTGTCTGGTCTAATACTAGGCTATGCGCACACACATTAGTAAGGCAAATGTATTTTTCTAATTTTGATTTATCTCCTGTGTGATGGCTGATCAAGTGTATTTCTCTTGCTCTTTTGCTATGCGCATATTTTCGCTGCTACATGTGTGAATAATTCACTATATCGCATCGCCAATGCGATTTAGCGTCTGCGCTGTGTTTCATAGGTAAGGAGTTTTACCACTTGCAAGATGGCTGACGAAGCTTCTCCATACTTGCGTGCATGTCCTGGCTACGTCATCAGAGGAAGTCACAGCTTGATTCTCATGCGACTCAGCGCCTGCGTATTGCTTCCATTCGAACGCCGGACGTGGCGGTATTTGACATGTGCGGCGTATGTAGTGACACCGGGTATGTCGTCGCTCCCCCCTCTTTTTGGCAGCATCATATCTTCTCGCTCCTCCCACTAATTGTGCACCTGGTTGGTACTAATTGATTAATACACCTTTATGTCATTTTTGTTTCACTTTATTATGCAATTTGTACACACCAGCGTTGTATTTTGATACTGATGTATATGACATTCATATCTATAGCTTGCTTTTGTATATATGCACTATTTGTGCTTTTTCATGTATGCACTAATTGCACTTTATTGTCTATGTTTGCTAATTGATTACATTGTGATGTAATAAGGGGTGGGATTATATATACCCCACTTTTACACTGTGTTCATTGCTTGAGAAAGGCTCTTGTATGAGCTGAAACGTTGCCATCCACATGGGTGAATAAACACCATTCATTTTACTTGGAGTGCTGTCCGTTTTCTTCTGTATCAAAACGGAGTAAGCTGCTACATCCCTGGACCTAGCACCCATCTTGTTTTTTCCGGTGCCGCCATTATTTTCCTTTATATATATATATATATATATGTATATATATATATATATATACACAAATCACTGAAAAAAATGCACCAAAATGATACGCAAGTCAGGAACATATCAGAGCCCCTCATGCACCAGCTTCTGTGTCACATGGTCTGTTGTGGGTGCAGCTCACAGCTTTATTCTACCTCACAGTGCATTGGTGATACCACTATGGAGGCATGTGAGGCATGTGAGAGTCTGGCTGTGAGTTGGTTTCTAGCACTGTTCAGACCCTGTTCACACACCACGGGTAGTTGAGTGGTAGGACCCCATGTGTGCTGAGACACCGTGACGTGGTGCATGAGGGGCTCTGATATGTTCCTGACTGGAAGATATTGGCAAAGTTCTCAGCTTTTAACATCGGCTTGAGGAATTAGCTAGTATTGTCAGTTGTGTATCATTTTGGTGCATTTTTTGCAGTGATTTGTGTATGTATATATTTTTTCATCTGCACAATGTATCATTTTGTGTAAGATGTCTTTGTGGAGCATGTGGTCCGCCCCGGCATCCTTCATTGTACGCATTTTTTTTGCTGGGGATTGCCGCAGGCGGAGGAATCGCTCCCCCGGTTATAGACACGCTACAGTGTCTGGGTTTGGAGCATTTCTACCCGTTTAGGCCACTTTTTTCAGTGAGTTTTTTGTCAGATTTCAAAATCCACACAGCAGGACCATTTCCACATGGAAGAAAAAAAGCGACGTGTACATGACATTTGTCTAATGTCATACACTTTGCTGGTACTGTATTATATTGTGGATTTTCCACATAAGAATTTGCCCTGAAAAACCATGCGTAATGTAGTCAACTGAATGAGCTGTAATAGTAGTAAAACATGGCACACGAGCAAGGTTAGGTGCTAGTACAACACTGAGGAAATAGTTTATACAGTGATCTGAAGTGGTAAAGCCTGTCAGTAACTGAGCACTGACATTTTATGGATTCAACTTTATGGAGGAAACACTGGCTGGCACAATATGGAAGCCACACGGACTGGCTCTGCTATAACAACCACATCTGCTGAAGACTCATGTTGTCCAATCATTGAATGACATGACATTCCCACTTCTTATTCAAAAAGAGGTTCTGCAGCAGTGTGTATAGCATAATGTTTCCCCCATACATTGCTAGGTGTGTCCCATATACAGTACCAGCTAGTTTGCACCACCTACCATACTTTATTCATATAAGTAGTCATCTCAGCTTTTATAAAAATATATTTTATGTCTGAACTCCTTGGTGACATCTTTATTTTAGTTTACTTCATCCCTTCTGTTTACGAGAGTGCCTTTTAAGAAAACATTTTTTTTTGTATTAGCTTACTGAATTGTATTAGTGTATTTTAGTTGTTCTGTAATACATTAGATAATATCAAACATGTGTTCATGTACCCTTATGATAAATGTCATTTTACACAGTTGAGGATGTATTCTTATCAGGCTGTCATCTTCTGGATGGAAGAATGCCTGTAGCTTTACCTAGCAATGACCTTTCTTGTAATTTAATTTCAGTAAAAGCCTCCACAATTGCATTTTTGTGCTGCACCTGACATAAAGCTGATGCTGCCTGGCCACAAATGAAACGGCAGTGACATCATAAGCAGGTCAGCTTTTTTTAAAGCACTTAAATTAATCTAAATGTGTCAAAGGACCACTAAATCTAAAGCATCCAGCTCATATAAACACTGCTTATAGTTTGAGTAGCCGGCATCATTCACACATGTAAATGTTTCTGGAGGCTTTTAGATCTTGAGACCCCTTTACGTGGAATGATTCTTTAACCAGTTCGAGATCGAGACCAGTTCATTTACCCCGTTTTTTTGTTTTTTTTTATGTACACTCAACTAAATAATTATTAGGAACACCATACTAATACGGTGTTGTACCCCCTTTTGCCTTCAGAACTCCCTTAATTCTACATGGCATTGATTCAACAAGGTGCTGATAGCATTCTTTAGAAATGTTGGCTCATATTGATAGGATAGCATCTTGCAGTTGATGGAGATTTGAGGGATGCACATCCAGGGCACAAAGCTCCCGTTCCACCACATCCCAAAGATGTACTATTGGGTTGAGATCTGGTGACTGTGGGGGCCATTTTAGTACAGTGAACTCATTGTCATGTTCAAGAAACCAATTTGAAATGATTCGAGCTTTGTGACATGGTGCATTATCCTGCTGGAGGATGGGTACATGGTGATCATGAAGGGATGGACATCGTCAGAAACAATGCTCAGGTAGCCCGTGGCATTTAAACGATGGCCAATTGGCACTAAGGGGCCTCATCAGACCAGGCAACATTTTTCCAGTCTTTAACAGTCCAATTTTGGTGAGCTTGTGCAAATTGTAGCCTCTTTTTCCTATTTGTAATGGAGATAAGTGGTACCCTGTGGGGTCTTCTGCTGTTGTAGCCCATCCGCCTCAAGGTTGTGCATGTTGTGGCTTCACAAATGCTTTGCTGCATACCTCGGTTGTAACGAGTGGTTATTTCAGTCAACGTTGCTCTTCTATCAGCTTGAATCAGTCGACCCATTCTCCTCTGACCTCTAGCATCAACAAGGCATTTTTTGCCCACAGGACTGCCCCATACTGGATGTTTTTCCCTTTTCACACCATTCTTTGTAAACCCTAGAAATGGTTGTGTGTGAAAATCCCAGTAACTGAGCAGATTGTGAAATACTCAGAGTAGCCCGTCTGGCACCAACAACCATTCCACGCTCAAAATTGCTTAAATCACCTTTCTTTCTGATTCTGACATTCAGTTTGGAGTTCAGGAGATTGTCTTGACCAGGACCACAACCCTACATGCATTGAAGCAACTGTCATGTGATTGGTTGACTAGATAAACGCATTAATGAGAAATAGAACAGGTGTTCCTAATAATTCTTTAGGTGAGTGTACAGGGAGTGCAGAATTATTAGGCAAATGAGTATTTTGACCACATCATCCTCTTTATGCATGTTGTCTTACTCCAAGCTGTATAGGCTCGAAAGCCTACTACCAATTAAGCATATTAGGTGATGTGCATCTCTGTAATGAGAAGGGGTGTGGTCTAATGACATCAACACCCTATATCAGGTGTGCATAATTATTAGGCAACTTCCTTTCCTTTGGCAAAATGGGTCAAAAGAAGGACTTAACAGGCTCAGAAAAGTCAAAAATAGTGAGATATCTTGCAGAGGGATGCAGCACTCTTAAAATTGCAAAGCTTCTGAAGCGTGATCATCGAACAATCAAGCGTTTCATTCAAAATAGTCAACAGGGTCGCAAGAAGCGTGTGGAAAAACCAAGGCGCAAAATAACTGCCCATGAACTGAGAAAAGTCAAGTGTGCAGCTGCCAAGTTGCCACTTGCCACCAGTTTGGCCATATTTCAGAGCTGCAACATCACTGGAGTGCCCAAAAGCACAAGGTGTGGAATACTCAGAGACATGGCCAAGGTAAGAAAGGCTGAAAGACGACCACCACTGAACAAGACACACAAGCTGAAACGTCAAGACTGGGCCAAGAAAGGTTTTATGGACTGATGAAATGAGAGTGAGTCTTGATGGGCCAGATGGATGGGCCCGTGGCTGGATTGGTAAAGGGCAGAGAGCTCCAGTCCGACTCAGACGCCAGCAAGGTGGAGGTGGAGTACTGGTTTGGGGCTGAAGATGAGCTTGTGTGGCCGTTTCGGGTTGAGGATGGAGTCAAGCTCAACTCCCAGTCCTACTGCCAGTTTCTGGAAGACACCTTCTTCAAGCAGTGGTACAGGAAGAAGTCTGCATCCTTCAAGAAAAACATGATTTTCATGCAGGACAATGCTCCATCACACGCGTCCAAGTACTCCACAGCGTGGCTGGCAAGAAAGGGTATAAAAGAAGAAAATCTAATGACATGGCCTCCTTGTTCACCTGATCTGAACCCCATTGAGACCCTGTGGTCCATCATCAAATGTGAGATTTACAAGGAGGGAAAACAGTACACCTCTCTGAACAGTGTCTGGGAGGCTGTGGTTGCTGTTGCACGCAATGTTGATGGTGAACAGATCAAAACACTGACAGAATCCATGGATGGCAGGCTTTTGAGTGTCCTTGCAAAGAAAGGTGGCTATATTGGTCACTGATTTGTTTTTGTTTTGTTTTTGAATGTCAGAAATGTATATTTGTGAATGTTGAGATGTTATATTGGTTTCACTGGTAAAAATAAATAATTGAAATGGGTATATATTTGTTTTTTGTTAAGTTGCCTAATAATTATGTACAGTAATAGTCACCTGCACACACAGATATCCCCCTAAAATAGCTAAAACTAAAAACAAACTAAAAACTACTTCCAAAAATATTCAGCTTTGATATTAATGAGTTTTTTGGGTTCATTGAGAACATGGTTGTTGTTCAATAATAAAATTAATCCTCAAAAATACAACTTGCCTAATAATTCTGCACTCCCTGTATATCCGCCTTTGAAAGCTATCATTTTTTTTCTGGTTGGTTATGGAAATAATTTTTGTACTTTTTTAAGTGGTACATTTGGCTTTATTTTATAAATGAAAACTAGTTTGTTTTCCACTTAAAAAAAAATAAAATTGTTTTAATAGCACAAATTGCACATAAAATAGTTTCCAAGTTATGCCCCCTTTCTGATGTAGGGGATATATCAGTTTAGGCCCCTTTCACACGAGCGTGACTGATTAGGTCCGGATGCGTTCAGGGTGTGTTCAGGAAAACTTGCACCATTTCGCAAGCAATTTCAGTCAGTTTTTGTCTAGGATTGCGTTCAGTGGTTCAGTTTTTTTTTTTGCGCGGGTGAAATGCGCATTGATGCGTGATAAAAAACTCAATGTTTACAAACAACTTCTCTTAGCAACCACCAGTGAAAAATCGCATCTGCATTTTTCACGCAGACCAATTCACTTCTACGGAGCCGGCGTTGCGTGAAAAACTCAGAATATAGAACACGCTGCAATTTTCATGCAATGCACAAGTGATGCGTGAAAAACATCGCTCATGTGCACAGCCCCATCGAATTGAATGGATCCAGATTCAGTGCGGGTGCAATGCGTTCAAGTCACGCATTGCAGCTGTGCGGAAAACTCGCTCGTGTGAAAGGGGCCTTATGGTTGGGGTGGGGCTCAAAGCTATGGTGTGGCATGCGCTGGTGTTTTTTTTATTATTATTGTGCCCCCATAAGGTCATACAAAAACTTTGGGGGTATTTAAACATAACATTTCTCTTGCAACTGAGGTCCCAGATACAGGAGGCAATACTGTACAATACTGTGAAGCCACACAACTCGTGCAGACACTCTGGCCCCCAGCAATTACATGACAGCTGGGACCAGAGCAGGAAATGCGGAATGGTGTGGAACGGAAGCATGGAACGGAACCCTACGGAAGCACTACGGAGTTCTTCCGTGGTGTCTCGTCCCGTGCTTCCGTTCCGCTAAAAGATAGAACATTTCCTATCTTTTTGCGGAACGGCCGGATTGCGGACCCATTCAAGTGAATCCACTGCAGCTGCCCCACAAATAGTGTTCCTGCATTGCGGCCCGCATTTTGCGGGGCGCAGCACGAACACGAGGCGCACACGCCCTTATGAAAGAGGCCTGAGTGAAGTGTTTACAGAGATGGAGAAAACATAGGGCCAGATTTATCATTACACTTACATCTTACTCCACTTTTACGTATGTCCAGAGTCACTTTTGGCCAAGTCAGATTTATTAACGGTCCTTTAATACTGTGATAAATGTGGTTTGACAGTAGCAGTTTATCGTTAAGTAAGCGGCTTTACAAAAGTCGCACGTCTTTACAAAAATGTTGCATGTTCTATTAAAAAGTCGCATAAGATAAGCATGGTCCTCACTGGAGTGAAAGTGCGCAACTGTTTGCGACTTTTTAAATTGTCGCAATAATAAATCTGTCTAGAGATTAATTTACATAAGAAAACACGCCCACTTTCAGAAAACTGGCGAGCATAGCGCAGAGCCAATAAAAGTTACACATTTTTGCGCAGTTCTAGCGATTGCGTAAAAATGTGCGACTTTTTCACTCCATTATTTTGACTTGAGCTAATGATAAATCTGGCCCATGGACCGTAAAAAAAATGTCTTTGCTTCATGGGCAGCTCTGCTGTCACTGACAACAGGCTCCCTGCTCCCACATCTGCACAATTAGGATGGAGCTGCCATCTCTAATGTCCTTGCAGAGATAGGCATGGACCGCCCAGTCGTATATGATCAATGAGAGGTCCAGAAGCGGTTAAACTAATGACAAATAATCTATGTTTTTGAAAGTCATTCATGCAGATGTAATAGACATTCTCATCTAGACATTTGTTACAGCTAGAACAAAGGAAACTGCTCCTTTTTAGGCAATGAGCATCATTACTGTATAGTAGTGGTTCTTGCAAGTACCATACTTTAGGCAGCAATGCCTTGTGTACAGATATACATTTGGTCTGGGACAGCCAGTGTCGGACTCGTGATACATTCAGATATTACCTGCTTACGCAGCAGCAAGGGACACTACAAGATGGTTGATTATGGGGGGGGGGGGGGTCCCTGCAAGGATTTTGAGAGAGCAGGTCCCTGGGAATATAGAACACTAGGTGAGCCCTATAAAACCCTAAGAGCTCTCCCTGACTGCTATGCACATGCAAGGGTCTGTATGGTAGACGATTGCATGCCCGTGTACCTAATACTGTGTGACACCTGAAAACCCTATAATAGTGAGGGGACACGACCACCGGCTCCCTGCACTTAATACGGACGGAGTCAGGGTCACCTAGAATCAAGCCAGCAAGGAAACACAATAAAGTGAAAGACTTATCTGTACAAACAGCAGAAGCAGCCTCCAGCAGTGAACACCTCATCCAGGAAGTAGTATAAACCGCAAAGTGAGGCAGTATGGGAGGGATTATAAAGGAAGACGATTAGTCGAAATAAGTGACACCTGGCAGAAGGAAAGAAGATGACAAAGTGAAACCGAAACAAAGAACATCATACAAGAGGTAGAGAAAAACGTCTGCCAGATTTTCTCACAGAACTGGCTGTGACAGTACCCCTCCCTCTACGGGTGGACTCCGGACACTCAGAGCCCACCTTCTCAGGATGAGACCTATGGAAAGCCCTGATGAGACGAGTGGCCTTAATTTCCGCCACTGGGACCCACATCCTCTCCTCAGAACCATAACCCTCCCAATGAACGAGGTACTGAAGAGAACCGCGGATAATGCGAGAATCCACAATCCTAGAGACCTGAAATTCAAGATTACCATCAACAATAATCGGAGGAGGCAGCAAAGAGGAGGGTACAGTGGGTTGGACATAAGGTTTTAATAGGGACTTGTGAAAAACATTATGGATCTTCCAAGTCTGAGGAAGATCAAGACGGAAGGCAACAGGATTGATGAGGGACAAGATCTTGTAAGGCCCAATAAACTTAGGACCCAACTTCCAGGAGGGAACCTTCAGTTTGATATCCTTTGTAGACAACCACACCAGATCACCAACATTCAGGTCCGGACCAGGCACACGACTCTTATCCGCCACATGCTTATATCTCTCACTCATCCTCTTCAGATTACCCTGAATCTTTTGCCAAATAAATGACAAAGACGAGGAAAATCTCTCCTCATCAGGTAAACCAGAAGACCCCTGTCACGGATGGTGTTGCAGAAAACTAGAAGACACAAATGAAGATCCGACTGACTTGATCCAAAACTAAGGAACAAGAGGGGAAGCCCTGTAACAGCCCTAGTACTCTCCCTTACTGCTCAGCCTATGCAAAAATCTCTATGGTAGATAATTGCATACCCTCGTTCCTCGACTGTATGACACCTGAACACCTTATAATAGTGAGGGGACACAACCACCGGCTCCCTACACTAAATACGGAGGGAGTCAGGGTCACCTAGGATCAAGACCACAGGAAAACAGAAATAAAGGAACACTTATCTTGTGGATGCAGCAGTAGCAGCTTCTAGCATCAGCACAGTCCAGGAAGTTGTATAAACCGCAAAGTAATGTAGTATGGGAGAGGATTTAAAGTGATGTAGTCAGTGCAACTAGATGACAGCTGAGAGAGGGAAACGAGATGACAAAATGAAAGCAAAACAAAAGAACCTCAAGCAGGAGGTTCTGAAGAATGTCTGTCAGAGCTTCTCAGATGTCTGGCAGTGACAACCCCTCTCCAAGCTGCGGATGAAACCCATATGCACCAATAAATGGTGACTTATCAGAGGACTCCTGGCGACGGTTATTTAAAGCAAACTCAGCAAGGGACAAAAAATAATACTAATTCTCCGCCACAAAACAGCGCAGCTAGGTCTACAGATTTTGATTGACGCGTTCGGTCTGACCATTCGACTGCGGATGAAAAGCAGGAGAGAACGACAACCGAACCCCCAAGCGAGAACAGAAGGCCTTCCAGAATCTGGAAACAAATTGCGTGCCCCTATCAGAAACGATGTCTGAAGGAATGCCATGCAATTTAACAATATGATTAACAAACGCTTGCACCAGCGTCTTAGCATTGGGTAACCCAGGAAAGGGAATGAAATGTGCCATTTTGCTAAAATGGTACACTACCACCAGAATCACAGTCTTCCATGAGGAACGAGGCAGGTCCGTAATGAAGTCCATGGACAGATGCGTCCAAGGACAGGAAGGAATGGGTAACGGGAGGAGAGAACCCGATGGCCGTGAATGAGGGACCTTGGCACGAGCGCAGGTCTCGCAGGCTGTCACAAAACCCTCAACCGTCTTACGAAGAGCCGGCCACCAGAATCTCCGAGCAATGAGATCCACAGTCGCTCTACTCCCCGGGTGCCCAGCAAGGACAGTATCGTGGTGCTCTTTAAAAACGTTGTGTCGTAAAGCGAGAGGCACAAACAACCTCCCAGGAGGACAAAGATCAGGAGCCTCTGCCTGGGCTGCCTGAACCTCTGCCTCCAAATCAGGATAAAGAGCAGAGACGACCACGCCGTCAGACAAAATGGGACCCGGGTCTTCAAAGTTCCCCCCTCCCAGAAAACAACGTGACAGGGCATCCGCCTTCACATTTTTAACCCCAGGGCGGAACGTAACAACAAAATTAAACCTAGAAAAGAACAAAGATCATCTTGCCTGTCTTGGGTTCAGACGCTTGGCAGATTCCAAGTAGGCCAGATTCTTATGGTCGGTAAACACGGTAATAGGGTGTCTGGCTCCCTCTAGCCAATGGTGCCATTCCTCAAAAGCTAATTTGATGGCCAACCACTCCCTATCTCCCACATCATAATTTCTCTCTGCAGAGGATAGTTTCCTTGAGAAAAAGGCACACGGTCGCCATTTGGCAGGAGAGGGACACTGAGATAAAACCGCACCCACACCCACCTCAGAAGCATCCACCTCAACAATAAAAGGTAGAGAGACATCAGGTTGTACCAAAATGGGAGCGGAAGCAAAACTCTCTTTAATACTAGAAAAGGCTTTAAGCGCATTTACTGACCACGAGGAAAAATCCACCCCCTTTTTAGTCATATCAGTGAGTGGCTTAACAACAGAGGAATAATTCAAAATGAACTTTCTGTAATAATTGGCAAAACCCAAAAACCGTGTCAGCGCCTTCTGATTCTCAGGAAGCTCCCAATCAAGCACAGCGCGGACCTTTCAGGGTCCATCCGAAAACCAGAAGCGGAGAGAAGAAAACCAAGAAATTGAATCTCCGGAACAGCAACACACATTTTTCCAGTTTAGCGTAAAATTTATTCTCCCGCAGAATCAGCAAGACCTGATATAGGTGGTCCCGATGAGTCTTGAAATCAGGAGAAAAAATCAAAATGTCATCTAGATACACCAGCACAAATTTCCCCATTAAATGATAAAAAATGCTGTTCACAAAATGTTGGAAGATGGCCGGAGCATTAATCAAACCAAAGGGTATAACCAAATTCTCGAAATGACCTTCAAGGGTATTAAAGGCTGTCTTCCATTCGTCCCCTTCCCTGACCCTGACTAGATTGTATGCCCCTCTTAAATCCAACTTAGAAAAAACTTTAGCCCCGACAATCTGGTTAAACAGGTCCGGGATCAGAGGAAGTGATATGGGTCACGAATCGTGATACGGTTCAGCTCCCTGAAATACAGACAAGGTCTTAAAGAAGCATCTTTTTTCTTAACAAAAAAAAATACAGCGGCAACAGGTGACTTCGAGGGTCGGATGTGTCCCTTTCTCCGGCTCTCAGAGATATAAGTACGCATAGAAACTCTTTCAGGTTGGGAGAGATTGTATAGTCGTGATTTTGGCAGCTTGGCGCCTGGGATGAGATTAAAAGGGCAGTCGTTCTCCCGGTGAGGGGGCAACTCCTGGACACCACTCTCGGAAAACACATCCGAAAATTCAGAGAGAAAAGATGGCACAGTCTTGGTAGAAACCTGTGAAAGAGACGCCGTGAGGCAATTCTCTCGGCAAAACTCTCTCCAACCATTTATTTGTCTTGCTTGCCAATCAATGGTGGGGTTATGTTTAGTGAGCCAGGGTAGCCCCAACACTAGAGGAGTAGGTAATCCACTTAAGATGAAACATGACATATCCTCAACATGAGTGTCACCTACAGTCAAACAGATATTGTGAACTATGCCCTTAAACGATCTTTACGAAAGTGGAGCGGAATCGATAGCAAAAACAGGTATATCCTTTTCCAAGGAGCATACCTGCAAACCATGCGTATTTGCAAATTGATTATCAATGAGATTGACAGCTGCTCCACTATCTACAAAAATCTCACAAACAATGTTCTTGCTGTCTAGCGCCACCCTGGCAGGTAGGAGAAAACGGGAACTACAAGCAAATGGCAAACCTTCAATTTCCGGACCAACCTTGCCAATAGTAGCAAATGGAAAGGTTTTAGAGTTTTTTTTTTGTTTTGTTTTTATTACCCTCAGAAAACGCCATGAATCTCCTAAAGGGTCAAACCTTAGCCAAATTATTTATACCTCCCTCTGAGAGCTGAATCCTCTACTATCAGAGGCAAGCAAACCCAGCTGCATGGCCTCCTCCTCAGAGGGGATTGAAACAGACTGAGACACCTGCGCACTGAATGAGACAGCCCCACTGTCCTTGGGCTGAATATGACAGGAAAGAGTAGTCTTCTCTCTCTCTCTCTGTCAATACGAACAGCTAGAGACATGGCTGACTCTAACGACGCTGGTTTCTCATTAAACGCGAATGCATCTTTCAATCTTTCCGAAAGACCATGGCAAAATTGACTTCGGAGTGCAGCATCATTCCAACCAGTATCAGCTGTCCATCTCCGAAATTCAGAACAATATATCTCTGTGGACTGTTTACTCTGGCATAAAAGATGCAGTTTAGATTCAGCCAGAGCAATACGATCTGGGTCATCATATATCTGCCCCAGGGATGCAAAAAATGTATCCACTGTTTGGAGGGGCCGTGCCCCCACCGGCAGAGAAAAGGCCTAAGACTGAGCGTTATCCCTGAGCAGCGAGATGAGGATCCCCCCCTCTGCTCCTCATCACCAGAGGAATGGGGAAGTAGGCGAAAATGGAGTTTGCAAGCCTCTCTAAAGCGAACAGAATTCTCACTACCCCCGGAGAACGTATCCGGGAGCGAGATCTTAGGCTCGGAACAAACTCCATGAACGCCAGCAGAATCGGTCACCTGAAACTGAGACACCGTTTTACGGAGATCTGCTACCTCCAGCGAAATACCTTGCATGCGGTCAATCAAGGCTGAAACCGGATCCATGCTTAAGACGGTTATGGCGGTTTATAATGTCACGGATGAAGTTAGCAGATAGCTGGAACATATAAATAAACGAGCGACTGGCTTGATCCCAAACTAAGGAGCTTATAGGTGAGCCCTACAAAACCCTAAGAGCTCTCCCTGACTGCTATGCACATGCAAGGGTCTGTATGGTAGACGATTGCATGCCCGCGCACCTAATACTATGTCACACCTGAAAACCCTATAATAGTGAGGGAACACGACCACCGGATCCCTGCACTTAATACGGACGGGCCAGGGTCACCTAGAATCAAGCCAGCAAGGAAACACAATAAAGTGAAAGACTTATCTGTACAAACAGCAGAAGCAGCCTCCAGCAGTGAACACCTCATCCAGGAAGTAGTATAAACCGCAAAGTAAGGCAGTATGGGAGGGATTATAAAGGAAGACGATTAGTCGAAATAAGTGACATCTGGCAGAAGGAAAGGAGATAAGAAAGTGAAACCAAAACAAAGAACATCATACAAGAGGTAGAGAAAATCGTCTGCCAGATCTTCTCACAGAACTGGCGGTGACACATAGGTACAGATGCCCTTTAAACAATCTTTTGAGTTTTTTTTATATGAACATAGGCTGGTTGAGGTGCTGTTCACTGCCTATCTATATGTTTTGCAGTACGTCTGGTGTGCTATGTGCCACTTGTGCAGGGGGTGGGAGACTAGGGGCCCATCTTGCTCAGGTGCCCAAAGGGGATGCACCTGTACCCCTGTGGGCCAGTCTGAGCCTGGGGACAGCTTATAGAGTCCCATGGCTCCCAATACTACCTATATGCTGATGACACTCAAATCTACTGCTCTGGTCCAGATGTCACTTCCTTAATATGATACTTATATTATGTATGTGTAACCCCCTCTTGATGTACAGTGCCATGGAATTAATAAATAATAATAATAATATTTATAATGCAGTATGAAAACTGAATCACTTTAGTAACTCTATGCAACAAATACAATCACGGAAGCTAAGCCACTTCACGACATGCGCCATACAGGTACAGCAGATGTTGTCTCTTTAAAGATGGCGCCTCCAGGTGCCTGCTGTTTCACACACCGGAGACCCAGGGACGATGTCTGCGATCGGCAATAATGCTGATCATAGACATTTCACCCCTCTGATGCCATGGTCAAATATGACCACATCATGTGAGCACTAAAAAGCTGAAAAAGTGGGGAAAAAAAGGAAAAAGGTTTTTTAAAATAAATAAATAAATAAATAAAAATTCAAATCATCCCCTTTCCCCATAATAAAAATAAACAATAAACTCAACTAGTTGAACTCAACTATTCAAGTGTATCACCCCCCCCCCCCCCAAAAAAAAAAAAGCATTATATAGTACTCAAATACAGTAATACCACAGAAGTTGTATGGGAGAAACTGTAGCCCATCGACCTCGGTGACGGAGACACCTTGATTGTGGAGGCATCATATCAATTGTTCAATTTGCTGATGCTATAATATGACCAGGGCTAAAAAACTAGCAAGCCAAAAATGCTCCCATTGAGGGGTTCATTTTACTGCATATAGTAAAGATGTAAGGCACACAGGGAATGTACGTTGTCAAGGCATACACAGAGCTTGCATTTTATTTATTTTATATTCTATACATCATTATGGCGGTGGCCATCCTGCCTGAGCTGCCATTAACAGCTGTTACATAGCAAACTGGTATCATTATTTACAAGTTGCTCACTAGCAATTAATGCTCTTTCTCTCCAACCCACAACCTAAATCCTGACATTTATTCATACTGATAAATCTACATCTAATGAGAACTCAAAGAAAAAAAGGTTCAAATTAGAAACGAGCAAATAAATCTTACAAATTGATTACCGTAATTCATCTGAACGAATTTACACTTGTTGGAGAAGTATCCCCACAGCAGATTAACATGGCTGCACATCTGGCACGGCCTTTGTAGTCTTACACATGTGCAATTATTGTGAGTATCGGTGCATGAACGATGATACTGTATTATTAAAACAAATTTGCACACATTGCAAAACAAATTTTACCAGCGCATGCACAATAGCTGATTTGATTTACCAGACAGATCATTTGCACATGCACCGATACTCGCAGTGATGACGAATGTGCAAAATTATCACGGCTGCGCAAGATAAGTGGCCAGGTTAATCTGCTGGCACATTAGAGAATCATCTGTAGAGGGAAGTTCCAAACAGACGTAAAATTTGTTTGTGCAAATTAATTTGTACAGATCAATTATCTCATCCCTAGTTAAAATGGTGAATTCCCATCCTGGGGTTGTCTTTACATAGGAATTAGAATTGCTACTATAAGATACAGTAGTTCCTATATACTATGTGAATAACGGGAAAGTAGTCAGGTCAATGTAATGTGGTTAGACAGCAAGACTGCAGTCCATGCTGTTACTTAAGTTAGTGTAAACACGGGAGAGTTAGAGACCTGGCAATATTAAAAATTAAACAATCACGTCTAGACCCCTCCTCCCCACCCTCGCCCCAACTCAAGGCATCCTCAGGGTTCTGGCACTAACCCCATTGCATTGATTTGAGAACTTTGAGAACCCAGCCATTTACATACAGTGTAGGGGCTATTTATTATTTCCTTTTGTTTTTCTTTGGGTTCTCATTAGATGCTATTTAGGCTACATGCACACGATCGTTGTGTGTTTTGCGGTCCGCAAAATGCGGATCCACAAAACACGGATGGCGCCAGTGTGCGTTCTGCCATTTTGTGGAATGGCACGGACAGCCATTAATATAACTGCCTATTCTTGTCCGCAAAATGGACAAGAATAGGACAGGTAATTTTTTTTGGCGGACCACTGAACGGAGCAACGGATGCAGGCAGCACATGGAGTGCTGTCCGCATCTTTTGCGGCCCCATTGAAGCGAATGAGTCCGCACCCAAGCCACGAAAACTGTGGCTCGGATGCGGACCAAAACAACGGTTGTGTGCATGTAGCCTCATCAGTATGAATACATGTTTAAAGTTGTAGGTTGAAGAATAATGGCAGATTTACACAGCCAGATTTTCGTCTAATGGTGCAGCTGATCACCCGATGAACTAGGAAACGAGGTGATCACTTTAGGTGATCACTGCATGTAAATGCCACGCTCCGCCACCACTGAATGAGCAGCCAATTGTCAGAAAGTAACACTTCCTTCACGATAATTGGCTGCTCCTTGAAGCGTAAACCCACCATAAGGTTATTAATTGCCAGTAGGAAAGTTTTAAATAATAGGTCTGTGCTACATCTCCTGTGTAACATGTGCACATCCCAAAAATATCAGTGACATCCAGTGTACTTTTTCCGTACACAGTGTCCGCTGCGGACATTTCCATTACCTGGGGTACATCTCCTGTGTAACGTTTCCACATGCAAAATACCTGTGAAATTACCTGTAATTTTATATTAACATCAGCAATAGTTGCAGACAGCGACATTATCTTTACTACATCTCCTGTGTAACGTGTGCACTTCCCAAAATAATCAGTGACATCCAGTGTACTTTTTCCATACACAGTGTCCGCTGCGGACATTTCCATTACCTGGGGTACATCTCCTGTGTAACGTTTCCACATGCAAAATACCTGTTAAATTACCTGTAATTTTATATTAACATCAGCAATAGTTGCAGACAGCGACATTATCTGCACTACATCTCCTGTGTAACGTGTGCACTTCCCAAAATAATCAGTGACATCCAGTGTATTCCATAGACGGTGTTCGCTGCGGACAGTGACGTTACCTGGGGTACATCTCCTGTGTATCATTTCCACATCCAAAATACCTGTGACATTTCCTGTCATTTTATATTAGCCGCTGCTGAAATCAGCAACATTATCTGCGGTATATCTCCTGTGTGACGTTTCCACATTCCAAATCCTTTTTTTTTTTTTTTTTTTGGCGCATACACTTACAAATCCTACGCTACTGTACGTGTGACATACATTCAAGCATATATAACATTTAATATGAAGAAGGCAAGCAGTAAGGGACAGGGAAGTGGCCGTGATGCTGATGGTGCACGCAGAGGCTGTGGCCCTGGAGGCATTGAAACTGTGCCTGCTGCCAGAGCACAAGAAAAACAATCATCCACGATACCTAGCTTCATGTCCCAGTTTGCAAGGCGGCGCAGGACAAGGCTCGCGAAGTCAGACCAGTGCGACCAGGTGGTCGGTTGGATTGCAGCAGATAACGCTTCCATTCGGTTAAGTACCACCCTGTCTTCCACCAAGTCCAGTCTCAGTAGCCAAGAGTCTGGTCAACACAATCCTCATCCTGATCCTTCTTCCTCCCACCATGGAGAGTCTGGCCAAACAAGTGATTCCACACTCGGATATTCCGAGGAGCTATTTTCAGCACCATTCCTTCATTTGGGCCTCTCGACAAGCCAGCTTGAAGAGGAACATGAGATCTTGTGCCCTGATTCCCAAACTCTTGAGCATCCACAGTCACAAGAAGACCATGGTCTTGTTACCAGTGGTCTGTTCAGGTCTATATTGTTTAATATCTTTATCAGCGAAATTGCAGAAGGCCTTGATGGTAAGGTGTGTCTTTTTGCTGATGACACAAAGATTTGTAACAGGGTTGATGTTCCTGGAGAGATACACCAAATGGAAAAGGATTTAGGAAAACTAGAGGAATGGTCAAAAATCTGGCAACTAAAATTTAATGTTGATAAGTGCAAGATAATGCACCTGGGAAGTAAAAACCCAAGAGCAGAATATAAAATCAGTGATACAGTCCTAACCTCAGTATCTGAGGGAAGGAATTTAGGGGGTCATTATTTCAGAAGACTTAAAGGTAGGCAGACAATGTCATAGAGCAGCAGGAAATGCTAGCAGAATGCTTGGGTGTATAGGGAGAGGCATTACCAGTAGAAAGAGGGATGTGCTCATGCCGCTCTACAGAGCACTAGTGAAACCAAATTTGGAGTATTGTGCGCAGTACTGGAGACCAGGGCCGCCATCAGGGGGGTACAGCCAATACCCCAGTAAGGGGCCCGGACCCTGGGGGGGGGCCCGGCCAGTTCCAATAAAAAAATAATAATAATAATTTATTCCCCCCCCCCCTCCCATTTGTCAGTGACTTGAGTTGAACTTTATTGCATCGCTAACGGGGGGCAATTGATTATTCCTGACTGATCTGATCCGTGTGAAACAGCTCCGTCACAGCACACAATAGCAGAGCCGCTGGCAGCAGGGAGGGGAGGGGCTCGGGAGGAGTGTAATCTGATCCTAGAGTGGAAGCTGCTTCTGCCAGTCCCTCCCCTCCCCACCCACCAACCAATCAGAGCTGAGGCAAGGCAAGCACTAGCAGCTCTGAGTCACTGACACAAGTACAGGGAGAATTAGGGCTCTTTCACACTTGCGTTGTCCGGATCCGGCATAGAGTTCCGTCGTCGGGGCTCTATGCCGGAAGAATCCTGATCAGTTTTCCTAATGCATTCTGAATGGAGAGAAATCTGTTCAGGATGCATCAGGATGTCTTCAGTTCCGGACCGGAACGTTTTTTGGCCGGAGAAAATACCGCAGCATGCTGCGCTTTTTGCTCCAGCCAAAAATCCAGAACACTTGCCGCAAGGCCGGATCCGGAATTAATGCCCATTGAAAGGCATTGATCCGGATCTGGCCTTAAGCTAAACGTCGTTTTCGGCGCATTGCCGGATCCGACGGTTAGCTTTTTCTGAATGGTTACCATGGCTGCCGGGACGCTAAAGTCCTGACAGCCATGGTAAAGTGTAGCGGGGAGCGGGTGAGCAGTATACTTACCGTCTGTGCGGCTCCCGGGGCGCTCCAGAGTGACGTCACTCTGGAGGGTCCCTGGAGCCGCACGGACTGTAAGTATACCGATCCCCGCTCCTACTATGGCAACCAGGACTTTAATAGCGTCCTGGATGCCATAGTAACACTGAACGCATTTTGAAGACGGATCCGTCTTTAAATGATTTCAGTTCACTTGCGTTTTTCCGGATCCGGCGTGTAATTCCGGCAAGTGGAGTACACGCCGGATCCGGACAACGCAAGTGTGAAAGAGGCCTTAGTTAGAGACTCATTCGATTCTTTGAGTTAAAAGAGCCGTGAGTCACTAGAACAGTTTACACTGAGGCTGATGCTTTTGCAGCAGTGAGAAGATTAAGGGACAGGAGCAGAGAGATAAGAGAAGTGACAGATGACTGTGAAGACCACGAGATCTGTTGCTCAGAAGCCATGAGATTGTGAGGCTACTTTCACACTAGCGGCAGGACGGATCCGACAGGCTGTTCACCCTGTCGGATCCGTCCTGCCGTTATTTCACCGGACCGCCGCTCCGTCCCCATTGACTATAATGGGGACGGGGGTGGAGCTCCGGCGCAGCACGGCAGTGCATGGCGAAAGGCCGCCGGACTAAAAGTACTGCATGTCCAACTTTTTAGTCCGGCGGCCTCTCACCGCGAACTGCCATACTGCGCCGGAGCTCCACCCCCGTCCCCATTATAGTCAAAGGGGACGGAGCGGCGGCAGGACGGATCCGACAGGGTGACAATCTCTCTTCAGGTTTATTAGAAAATCGTGCACAAATTGCACACTAGTTATTTTCCTGAGTGATGTCTGTGTGGACTGTGGGGACTATTTTATTATCAGCCAGTGTTACTGTTATCACCTTAGCACATCCAGTTTTTCCTGTGCATTCACTTGGTTGTAGTGCTGTCAGACTGTGGGTGACAATGCATTGCATGCCCAGCACACGGCTCCTGAGTCCTCCTGTCCGCTTCCCTTCATTCCTGACTCAGTCAGAGCTCAGACAATGTACCAAGAGCCGACTCAGCGAGTCAGCAAGTGAATCGAAGCATCCGCGCATGCGCACCACCTAAGCTCTTCAGTCAGTAGACTCAGCAAGTGAACCGAAGATCCGATTCATGAATCAGTTCATTTGAAATAACTTCCTATCTCTATTCCTTGCCCGACTCTTCCCCCCCCCCCGCTCCGCTGATTCCCGTATTATACCTGGTATACCGGCTCCGGCTGCATTCCCCTTTAAAAGGCTCTGAGCCGCTGCGCAGAGGAATGTAGCTGCGCAGCGGCAGGTGACGTCAGACGCTGTCCGCTGCCTGCTGCCGCCTCATGCCGTGACGTCGCCTTCAGATTAGCGCGCCGCAGCCTGCCTGCCTGCCTGCTGCAAGCAGCGTTTTGGTGTCCGCCTCCATAGCAGAATGGAGGCGGAACGGAGCCAAACGGATGCATTCTGAACGGATCCTTATCCATTCAGAATGCATTGGGGCTAAACTGATCTGTTTGGGGCCGCTTGTGAGAACCCTGAAACAGATCTCACAGGTGGACCCAGAAACGGCAGTGTGACAGTAGCCTATGCCGCATACTGAGCTGAGCGATTTCAAAGGCTCCAAATTATTTCTTTTCATATTGATCCTTATGTTGTCCACTTGGCTCGGCAGCTCTATGTTGTGTGGTCTTTGCTCGGGGGTAAAATGCAAAGCTGTTTTCTGGATTATCCCACAGGGCCAGGATCCTCCATCACTTATTGTTATTAACCCCTCCCTTGCCAGCCCACCCAGCCCTATTTAGCTTTGTGTTCTGCTTTGAAAAAAAATGTTTAGGCCATGAAGGGGTCAATTAAGTGTTGGAGGGGGTGGGGGGTGTTATTGTGCATATTGTGTTTGGGATCCATTTAACAAGTTTGACCAGTTGGGTTTGAGAGTGGTTGAGTGTCATCCACAGATCCCCCATAAAAGTGTCATCCACAGATCCCCCATAAAAGTGTCATCCACAGATCCCCCATAAAAGTGTCATCCACAGATCCCCCATAACAGTGTGTCATCCACAGATCCCCCATAACAGTCTTCGTCATCCACAGATCCCCCATAACAGTGTTCGTCATCCACAGATCCCCCATAACAGTGTTCGTCATCCACAGATTCCTCATAACAGTGTGTCATCCACAGATCCCCCATAACAGTGTTCGTCATCCACAGATCCCCCATAACAGTGTTTGTCATCCACAGATTCCTCATAACAGTGTGTCATCCACAGATCCCCCATAACAGTGTGTCATCCACAGATCCCCCATAACAGTGTGTCATCCACAGATCCCCTATAACAGTGTGTCATCCACAGATCCCCCATAACAGTGTGTCATCCACAGATCCCCATAACAGTCTTCGTCATCCACAGATCCCCCATAACAGTGTGTCATCCACAGATCCCCCATAACAGTGTGTCATCCACAGATCCCCCATAACAGTGTGTCATCCACAGATTCCCCCCATAACAGTGTGTCATCCACAGATTCCCCCATAACAGTAAGTCATCCACAGATTCCCCCCATAACAGTAAGTCCTCCACAGATCCCCCCATAACACTGTAACAGTAAACCTTGTGCTTTAACCCTAAGTTCACACCTGAGCGTTTTACAGCGCGTTCAAACGTGCTGTAAAACGCTCAACACGTGAAAACCAATGCTTCCCTATGGCCCTGGTTCACACTTGAGCGTTTTACAGCGCATTTGAACTAATCACACAAACGCGCGTTTACTATTGCAAAAAACGTGCATAAAAACGTGCGACAAATACGCGCGTAAAACGCGCGTCTCAGAAACGCTCAGGTGTGAACCCAGGGTTAAGGTGTTTTTTCTTAAATGTGCCAGGGGAAGATTGCTAGGGCATATTAGAACAGGTAGTGTAGTTAGTGTTAGTGTAGGGTCCTGCTTAAAAGAGTCTACCTTGTCGTGGTAGCAGGCTTCATATTATTTGGTCAAAAAATTATTCCTTACTGAAATCGCTGATTATCATTTTTTACTGTCTTTGTAGTTGTAAAAAAATAATGAAATTGGGGGTAGGTCCTTGGGCGTGGAGGGGAGGTGGAGTCAGGATGGATTCTAAAGGGGCGGGGTAGGAGGGGGGGCCCAGGCTTTGAGCTGTGTAAGGGGCCCCAAAATTTCTGATGGCAGCCCTGCTGGAGACCATATCTCCAGAAGGATATCGATACTTTGGAGAGAGTTCAGAGAAGAGCTACTAAACTAGTACATGGATTGCAGGATAAAACTTACCAGGAAATATTAAAGGACCTTAACATGTATAACTTAGAAGAAAGACGAGACGAGACGGGGGGGGGGGGGGGGGTTTGATAGAAACTTTTAAATACATAAAGGGAATCAACAAGGTAAAAGAGGAGAAAATATTTAAAAGAAGAAAAACTGCTACAAGAGTTTTAAATTGGAGGGGCAAAGGTTTAAAAGTAATATCAGGAAGTATTACTTTACTGAGAGAGTAGTGGATGCATGTAATAGCCTTCCTGCAGAAGTGGTAGCTGCAAATACAGTGAAGGAGTTTAAGCATGCATGGGATAGGCATAAGGCCATCCTTCATATAAGATAGGGCCAGAGGCTATTCATAGTATTCCGTATATTGGGCAGACTAGATGGGCCAAATGGCATTTAGTGTTTCATGAGGTGGATGATGATGATGAGACACAGTTGCCAATAAGTCAACGGCAATTAGTGTCTCAAAAGGTGGATGATGATGAGGATGAGACACATTTTTTTTAAAAATCAAATATGTTTTTATTATTGGTTTCAGACAGTACAACATATTAGCGTTTCATATGTCATATAATAGAAATGCAAGTCAGGCAAGAAAATGTTTACATTATGACATATCCGTTACATTGCTTGTTGGTTTGAAACAAATAGTACAATAACAGAGTACAAAACATACAAACTTTTACCTTGTCTGTTCCTTCATTAAGTTATACATTATGACCATTACACTAAGCTAGTTACAAACCGGATTCCAAAAAAGTTGGGACACTATACAAATCGTGAATAAAAACTGAATGCAATGATGTGGAGGTGCCAACTTCTAATATTTTATTCAGAATAGAACATAAATCACGGAACAAAAGTTTAAACTGAGAAAATGTAAAATTTTAAGGGAAAAATATGTTGAATCAGAATTTCATGGTGTCAACAAATCCCCAAAAAGTTGGGACAAGGCCATTTTCACCACTGTGTGGCATCTCCCCTTCTTCTTACAACACTCAACAGACGTCTGGGGACCGAGGAGACCAGTTTCTCAAGTTTAGAAATAGGAATGCTCTCCAATTCCTGTCTAATACAGGCCTCTAACTGTTCAATCGTCTTGGGCCTTCTTTGTTGCACCTTCCTCTTTATGATGCGCCAAATGTTCTCTATAGGTGAAAGATCTGGACTGCAGACTGGCCATTTCAGTACCCGGATCCTCCTACGCAGCCATGATGTTGTGATTGATGCAGAATGTGGTCTGGCATTATCTTGTTGAAAAATGCAGGGTCTTCCCTGAAAGAGATGACGTCTGGATGGGAGCATATGTTGTTCTAGAACCTGAATATTTTTTTCTGCATTGATGGTGCCTTTCCAGACATGCAAGCTGCCCATGCCACATGCACTCATGCAACCCCATACCATCAGAGATGCAGGCTTCTGAACTGAGCATTGATAACAACTTGGGTTGTCTTTGTCCTCTTTGGTCCAGATGACATGGCGTCCCAGATTTCCAAAAAGAACATCGAATCGTGACTCGTCTGACCACAGAACAGTCTTCCATTTTGCCACACTCCATTTTAAATAATCCCTGGCCCAGTGAAAACGCCTGAGCTTGTGGATCTTGCTTAGAAATGGCTTCTTCTTTGCACTGTAGAGTTTCAGCTGGCAACGGCGGATGGCACGGTGGATTGTGTTCACTGACAATGGTTTCTGGAAGTATTCCTGAGCCCATTCTGTGATTTCCTTTACAGTAGCATTCCTGTTTGTGGTGCAGTGTCGTTTAAGGGCCCGGAGATCACGGGCATCCAGTATGGTTTTACGGCCTTGACCCTTACTCACAGAGATTGTTTCAGATTCTCTGAATCTTCGGATGATGTCATGCACAGTTGATGATGATAGATGCAAAGTCTTTGCAATTTTTCGCTGGGTAACACCTTTCTGATATTGCTCCACTATCTTTCTGCGCAACATTGTGGGAATTGGTGATCCTCTACCCATCTTGGCTTCTGAGAGACACTGCCACTCTGAGAAGCTCTTTTTATAACCAATCATGTTGCCAATTGACCTAATTAGTGTTAATTGGTCTTCCAGCTCTTCGTTATGCTCAAATTTACTTTTTCCAGCCTCTTATTGCTACTTGTCCCAACTTTTTGGGGATTTGTTGACACCGTGAAAATTTGAATCAACGTATTTTTCCTTTAAAATTATACATTTACTCGGATTAAACGTTTGATCTGTCATCTACGTTCTATTACAAATAAAATATTGACATTTGCCATCTCCACATCATTGCATTCAGTTTTTATTCACAATTTGTTTAGTGTCCCAACTTTTTGGGAATCCGGTTTGTACATTTGCTTAATATCAATGTGGGCATCAATAAGAGGTGAAGTGACCCCAAAAGTGTAGTGTAGTAACATATAATAACCAGTATAAATAAAAAGAAATAAAAATATCTTGCACCACTAGTTTGCAGAAAATTGGTTATACAGTTATACTAATATCCGTCACATAGGTTTTTCTAAACAGTCAAACACGCAGCAAATCATTGTATTTCAACCATGGCTCCCAAGTTTTTCTATAGGACTCATGGCTGTTCATCTGCCAGCTGGTCAGCTCCTCCATCCGACAAATCTGATGCACTTTTTGGAACCACTGCTGTATTGATGGTGGTTGCGGTTGTAACCAAAGCAGCGGAATAAGACATTTAGCTGCTGCCACTAGGTGAGTTATTAATGAGTTTTTTGATGGTCTAAATTGTGGTGTGGGAAGAGCTAGTAATACCAACTCCGCTGTCAATTTAGTTATTGACGGCATAAGTGCATAAACGTGTTTTTGAATTTCTGTCCAGAAGGAGCTCACCACCGGGCACGACCACCAAATGTGACTCAAGGTCCCAGCTTGTGCCTGACATCTCCAACATCTATCAGAGGACGACAGGCCTATCTTAAATAGCAGTTCAGGAGTTTTGTACCATCTGGATAAAAGTTTGTAATGGTTTTCTTGAATCTTCACACAGGTTGAAAAACCATGCGAATATTTTAGTATAAACTTGCTGTTGTCCCCTGATAGACTAATGCCCAATTCCTTCTCCCATGCTTGCAAAAACTGTGGCTGTTCTACTGATTTGGAAAGAGACAAGTGTGAGTATATCGTAGATAGTCTTTGCTTTTTACTCTTTTGAAGGAGAATTAACTGTTCAGACCATGTCAAGGGCCTGTTTGCTGGGTTGTGAAGGATGAGACACATTTGTCTGAGGTTGTTGTTAGGTCAACAAGTCAGGAAGATGAGCAGAGTGAGGAAATGGAAGAGGATGTGGTGGACAATGAAGTCACTGACCCAACCCGTTAAAGTGGCAAGCAGAGGGAGGACAGCAGTACAGAAGGGGAGGGATCTGCAGCACCGCAACAGGCTGGAAGAGGCAGTGGGGTGGCAAAAAGGAGAAGGCGGACCACAGCAAACAGGCTCGCAACTGTTCCCCGGAGCACACCTTTGCGGATATCTTACTTGCCAAGGGGTAGGTGTTCCGCAGTCTGGCGCTTTTTTGAGGAAAGTGCGGACGACAAAAGAATTGTAATTTGCAACCTGTGCCATACAAAATGAGCAGGGGCGTGAACACTAGCAACCTCACCACCACCAGCATGATCTGCCACATGGTATCAAAGCACTGTAATAGGTGGGCCGAACTCCTGGGTCCACAATCTGTGTCTGCGGGTCACACTACTGCCTCCTCTTCCCCTGTGTTACGTGCTGGCCAATCCCCTGTCGAAGGTGTGCCGTGCCCGCCTTACACCAGCATGTGTCCCGTAACATCACCCGTGCCCTGACCAACGCCGAGACTGGGAAAGTCCACTTAACCACTGACACATGGACAAGTGCTTTTGGCCAGGGATGCTACATTTCCCTGACTTGGTGAACATTGTGGAGGCCAGGAGCGAGTCGTACCCTGGGATGGCACAGGTGCTACCTACACCAAGAATTGAGGCCCCTACTTCCATCAGGGTTTCCGCCACAACCTAAGTTAGTGGCTCCAACCCCCACTACTCCTCCTCCTCCTCTTCCTCCATTTCCAACTCAGAATTATCCTCTTTCAGCACCAGTCAGCCATCAGTCGGTAGCTGGAAGAAGTGTAGCACTGCAGTGGGGAAGTGTCAACAGGCCGTGCTTAAGCTGATCTGCATAGGTGACAAAGAGCACACCGCCGCAGAGCTGTGGCATGGGATAAGAGACCAGACTGAGCTATGGCTCTCGCCACTCAACCTAGAACCAGGCATAGTTGTATCTGATAATGGCCGTAAATTGGTGGCGGCTTTGGATCTCGGCAAGCTCACACACATCCCATGCCTAGCGCACGTCTTCAACTTAGTGGTTCAGCAGTTTCTCAAAACTTACCCCAATTTGCCTGAGCTACTGGTAAAAGGTGCGCCGCGTGTGTGCCCATTTCCCCAAGTCATCGACAGCTTCCGCCGGTCTGTCAACGCTGCAGCAGCGCTTACAATTGCCAGCTCACCGACTGTTGTGCGACGTGAGCACCCACTGGAACTCCACGTTCCACATGTTAGCCAGGCTTTGTGAGCAGCAGAGGGCAGTAGTGGAATACCAGCTGTAACATGGTTGTCACCTTTCCAGTCAGCTTCCGCTCTTCACAAGCGACGAGTGGGCATGGATGTCTGACCTCTGTGAGGTTTTAAGAAACTTTGAGGAATCAACACAGATGGTGAGCATCGATAACGCCATTATCAGCGTAACCATCCCACTTCTGTGTCTACTCAAACGGTCGCTGCTCACAATTACGGCCTGCGCTTTGCATGTGGAAGAGGTGGAAATGGGGAAGACATTACACAGGGTGATAGCCAGACCACCCTCAGTTCGTCTTCTCAGCGCAAATTGGATGATGATAAGGAGAAGGAGGAGCAGGAGACGGTTGCCTTTGCTACAGAGGGTAGTACCCATGGAAGTTTAATTCCATCTGTTCAGCGTGGATGGGCAGAAGAGGAGGAAGAGGATGAGGAGATTGAGAGTCATCCTTCTGATGACGACAGTGAAGTCTTGCCTGTTGGGACTCTGGCACACATGGCTGACTTTATGTTAGGCTGCCTTTCCTGTGACCCACGCGTTTTACGCATTTTGTACAACACCGATTACTGGTTGTTTACCCGTCTCAACCCCCGCTACAAAGAGAACTTCTCATCTCTCATTCCTGTTGTAGAGAGGATGAGCAAAATGGTGCAATACCAGAAGGTCCTTGTGGAAAAATTGCTCCAAAAATTTCCAGCTGACAACGCTGGCGGCAGAGTACGTAGTTCCTTGGGCAACCGAGGAGGGGAGACGAGGGGAACACATAGCAGTTCCAACAGAGGCAGGGCAACACACTCCAAAGCCTGGGACAGATTCATGACACCCCGCCAGCACCCTCACCCTGATGCATGGCCTAGTGTCACAAGGAGGGAAAAATTTGGGAAGATGGTGAAGGAGTACGTAGCAGACCGTGTCAGCATCTTCAATGATCCCTCTGTGCCTTACAACTACTGGGTGTCCAAGCTGGACACGTGGCACGAACTGGCGCTCTACGTCTTGGAGCTGCTGGCCTGCCCTTCCACCAGCGTTTTTTTAGGCCCTCGCATATAATGTTTTAGGAGGTCAGCTCACCTGCAGGCCTTCGCATATAATGTTTTAGAGGATCAGCTCACCAGCAGGCCCTCACCTAAAATCTTTTAGAGGGTCAGATCACCTGCAGGCCCTCGCATGTTTTAGAGGGTCAGCTCACCAGCAGGCCCTCACCTACAATCTTTTAGAGGGTCAGCTCACCTGAAAGCCCTCACATATAATGTTTTAGAGGATCAGCTCACCAGCAGGCTCTCACCTACAATCTTTTAGAGTGCCAGCTAACCTGCAGGCCCTGCATGTAATGTTTTAGAGGGTCAGCTCACTAGCAGGCCCTCAACCATAATGTTTTACAGGGTAAGCTCTCCAGCAGGCCCTCATCTACAATCTTTTAGAGGGTCAGCTCACCTGCAGGCCCTTGCATATAATGTTTTAGAGGATCAGCTCACCAGCAGGCCCTCACCTACAATCTTTTAGAGGGCCAGCTCACCAGCAGGCCCTCAACCATAATGTTTTAGAGGGTCAGCTCACCAGCAGGCCCTCACTTACAATCTTTTAAAGGGTCAGCTCACCTGCAGGCCCTCGCATATAATGTTTTAGAGGGTCAGCTCACCAGCAGGCCCTTACCTACAATGTTCTAGAGGGCCAGCTCGCCTGCAGGCCCTCGCATGTAATGTTTTAGAGGGTCAGCTTACCAGCAGTCCCTAAACCATAATGTTTTACAGGGTCAGCTCACCTGCAGGCCCTCAGCTACAATCTTTTAGAGGGTAAGCTCACCAGCACGCCCTCACCTACAATCTTTTAGAGGGCCAGCTTGCCTGGAGGCCCTTGCATGTAATGTTTTAGAGGGTCAGCTCACCAGTAGTCCCTCAACCATAATGTTTTACAGGGTCAGCTCACCTGCAGGCCCTCACATATAATGTTTTAGAGGGCCAGCTCACTAGCAGGCTCTCACCTACAATCTGTTAGAGGGTCAGCTCACCTGCAGGCCCTCAACCATAATGTTTTACAGGGTCAGCTCACCTGCAGGCCCTCACATATAATGTTTCAGAGGGTCAGCTCACCGGCTAGCAGACCCTCACCTTCAATCTTTTAGAGGTCCAGTTCACCAGCAGGCCCTCACCTACAATCTTTTAGAGGGCAAGCTCACCTGCAGGCCCTTGCATGTAATGTTTTAGATGGTCAGCTGACCAGCAGGCCCTCGCATGTAATACTTTAGAGGGTCAGCTCACCAGCAGTCCCTCAACCATGTTTTACAGGGTCATCTCACCAGCAGGCCCTCACCTACAATCTTTTAGAGGGCCAGCTCACCTGCAGTCCCTCGCATGTAATGTTTTAGAGGGTCAGCTTACCAGCAGTCCCTCAACCATAATTTTTTACAGGGTCAGCTCACCAGCAGGCCCTTGCATATGTTTAAGAGGGCCAGCTCACCTGCAGGCCCTCACATGTCATGTTTTAGAGGGTCAGCTTACCAGCAGGCCCTCGCATGTAATGTTTTAGAGGGTCAGCTCACCAGCAGGCCCTCATCTAAAATCTTTTAGAGGGTCTGCTCACCTGCAGGTCCTCGCATATAATGTTTTTGAGGCTCAGCTCACCAGCAGGCCCTCGCCCATAATGTTTTACAGAGTCAGCTCAGCCTGGGTCCACAACCAATGTCTGCGGGTCACACCACTGCCTCTTCTTCTGCTGTGTTACCTGCTGGACAATCCTCTGTCCAAGACGCAGGCCCGGATGCCTCATGCCATGCACCTTGACCTTCGCAAACCAGAACCAGACACCCTCCCCTCTTCAGATCAGGGGGTGCCTGGTTTAATGCTCGGGTTGTCCCATTGACTTCCATTGTTCATCCCGAGGTGTTCGACCCAAGCACCCAAACACCCGAGCACTTTGGTGCTCAATCAACAATAGTTGCTATTAAATCACCCGATGAACAATAATTTTGAACAACTTCAGACTAATGCTTACAGCCATATAAAATGGGTTGTCCGGGTTCAGAACTGAACCTGGACCTATCCCCATTTTCACCCAGGCAGCCCCCCTGACTTGAGCATCAGAGTAGTTCATGCCCCGATGCTCTCCTTTTCCCTACGCTAAGGGCAAAGGGATTTTTTGTAGTTCCGGTGACGAACTGGGCTCTCCTTAAGCCTGCCAGGTGGAGGCTTCTGCCCAGCAGTGAACCCCGTAACGTCACTGGCACTGATGGGCGGGCTTTAGCGCTGCCCTAGCCTGTAAAATGGCTAGGGCAGTGCTAAAGCCCGCCCATCACAGCAAGTGACATCACCGAAGACACTGCTGGGTGGAAGCCTCCGCCTGGCAGTGTGTTATTGTAAATAAAAGAGCCCTTGCCCTGCGCGATCCAGCGCAGGGCAAGCGAGAGCATCGGAGCATGAAATGCTCCGATGCTAACATCAGGGGGCTGCCTGGGTGAAATTAAGGGTTTCGGACAACCCCTTTAAGTACAAACCCTTACTACCCAACAAGGGTATTTTCCTTTTGGAGATGATTCATTGACTTCTATGGAAGATTATTATGGGCGTGCTGTTTGTCATGTGCAGAAGTCACTGAGGGTGAAGAGGTAAGTTGTGATATCTGTTTATCTGTTTCCAGCTTTATAACAGAGATATTACCTTTTCATTGTAATAATGTGCTAATAATGAGATGAGTGCTGAGAAGTGATCTCTACAAAACAGGAAGTATCGACCTATTGCGAAGCTCAGAGGCCAGATTGAAAATTGCTGATTTCAGTGTTACTTTAAAATATTGTGACATGTAACATTAAAAATAAAATCAGCAATGATTGATTAAAACAGTAACAACAATAGGTACTTGGCAGACAATACAATAAATAGGTCAAAAGAGAAGGCTGATACTGTTTCTCAGCTGAGAAATAGCAGAACATAGAGGTGTAATGCATGGGAATTCATAGGGTGTGGAAAGAATTTATCAAACCCTGCACTTCAGAATTCTAGCTTGAAAAATATGCAAAATAGGGATTTTTTATGACTTTTTGGGGTTATTTGTGCAAAAATTCTGTGACACTCCCTCTAGTTTTAGTGGGTGGGAATATAAGTGTGGTTTCCTATGGGAATTAGTTTTAATATACAATAGATTTAACAGGGTATATTCACATAATTAAAATCCATTGTGGATTCGGTCACAGAAAACTGCAATTTTTTGCCATAGAATCTGCTTTCAAAGCACCAACAGTCTCCTATTGACTTCAATTGATAACACAGCACCATGTGCACATGGTAGCTTTTTTTCCATCACTAATTTCTAAGCCACACCAAAAGTGGCATGTTACTTCTTAGAATCAGATTGAGGGTGGTTTTAGCATGAATGTCAATGGGGAAGCAGAAAAGAACAGTACAAGTGGTTTTACAAGTGGTTTTACAAGTGTTTTTAGCAGTGCTTTGCCACCAAAAACGCTTTTGAAAAAGTGGCAAAACCTATCCCTATGTATAAAAATGTTTCCAAATCTTCTACCTAAAACTCTTCTAAAATGATTATGCTCCTCTAAATCTGCCACCAATACAACCTGTCTACAGCTACTAATCTGCTACTGATTTTTCTGCTATGGATTCTGCTCAGTACTGGAGACCATATCTCCAGAAGGATATTGATACTTTGGAGAGAGTTCAGAGAAGAGCTACTAAACTGGTACAAGGATTGCAGGATAAAACTTACCAGGAAAGGTTAAAGGACCTTAACACGTATAGCTTGGAAGAAAGACGAGACAGAGGGGATATGATAGAAACTTTTAAATACATAAAGGGAATCAACAAGGTAAAAGAGGAGAGAATATTTAAAAGAAGAAAAACTGCTACAAGAGGACATAGTTTTAAATTAGAGGGGCAAAGGTTTAAAAGTAATATCAGGAAGTATTACTTTACTGAGAGAGTAGTGGATGCATGGAATAGCCTTCCTGCAGAAGTGGTAGCTGCAAATACAGTGAAGGAGTTTAAGCATGCATGGGATAGGCATAAGGCCATCCTTCATATAAGATAGGGCCAGGGGCTATTCATAGTATTCAGTATATTGGGCAGACTAGATGGGCCAAATGGTTCTTATCTGCCGACACATTCTATGTGTACATACCCTCTTCTTAAAAAGTTGCTAAAAAGTCACAAACTCACTCCAGCAGGGGGCGGCGTAAAAACTAGTAGTAGCGGTTCTAGACAAAGGTGTTAGGGTAGGTTCACACTTTGGAGGTAGGTTTTGAGCCAGAAATTTTCTGGAGGTTTTTCTGCCAAAGCCAGAAGTGGATCCAGCAGGTAGGAGAAGTACACTTCCTTCCTTTATATTTCCATTTTCCTTCAAATCCACTTCTCTCTTTGGCTGAAAAACCTACAGGTGAAACTCGAAAAATTTGAATATCGTGCATAGTTCATTTATTTCAGTAATGCAATTTAAAAGCTAACATATGAGATAGACTCCTTACATGCAAAGTGAGATATTTCAAGCCCTTTATTTGTTATAATTTGGATGATTATGACTTACAGCTTATGAAACCCCAAAGTCACAATCTCAGGTACCCTTTGCTCAGGGGGTATGGATTAATTAGCTGACTAGAGTGTGACACTTTTAGCTTAGAATATTGAACCTTTTCACAATATTCAAATTTTAAGTTACATTACTGAAATACTGTAAATGAACTTTTTCACATTATTCTAATTTTTCGAGTTTCACCTGTACAGGAAAACCTGCCTTAAAACTCTCTTCCAAAAAATGCCACATTAACATACTCTTGGGTTTAAAGATATACCAAATTTAACAAACATGATTTCAAATATTACCTTCATAAATTCACCCCATATAATTTTATACTGTTAGTGTAGGGTTTGACTTTGCTTGGAATTAAAAGCATTCAATTACTGTATAATACTTACACTTTTATTTAAATTGATATTGTCAAACAGTCCTGCTTTAGCCGCATTCATTGACCCTTTTGTTAACAATGTTGTGAAGGCTAACATGTAATATTGTCACATATGATGTTGACATATGACAGATAAATCTATTATATGCACAGCCCTATGCAACTATCATTTTCCCTTGAAATGTATATTGATTGGTGCCTGTGAATACTAAAAGCTGAAATTCACGTGTCTTATGATGTTCAAGATGGAAAATATCTGATAAAAGCTTCAGTTACTTTAACCTTCAAAGAGATGATTTTCCTCCTTCCCATCTTCCTATCATGTTACCTCACAATTTATTGGATTTCTCATCTCCAAAATTATGATATATTTATAGCTTTCAACAAAGCACAGCCGACCTGCTAGAGCTATGGTTTTGCCTATGTCATTACCATCCCTTACTGACAGATGCTCACTGTATTTGTCAGCAATTCATTTTCAGTTTTTTTTACCTCTTACGGATGGCATAGCATAGCTTTGAATTAGTGATAATCGATTGCTGAAGGCTCCCTCATGGCCCTTGCAGCATTATTTTAGTAGTTGACAAGTGACATTTGAAAATGATGTTTTATGAAACGGAGGAGAACTGCCCAGAATTTTTACGTCTTTCTAGTATTAATAAATGTCTACATTGCTATTAAATTGATGAGAGTGTCCTTTTTTTCTCTGAAGGTTTGATAGATTTCAAACACTTTCTCACATTGAATTTTACTTGCTAGAGCAATTTTGTAAGACTGATAAGAAACGGTGCATGGGATGAGTCACTGGGTGTTTTATTAATAATCTGATAAATCATACCAGAGTCCTATGCCCAATGTCATTACACACTCTTTATGTCTGATAACTAGTCATTTTACTCAATATGGGCAGGAAAACATGTATGGGCCCTATTAGACTGCATGATTTTTGAGTCAATCATCGGGGACAAGAGTTCAAAGGAATACTCTTCCCATAATTGGCTTATATAATTGAACAGCCAGTCAGCCGATAAACGGACAACCACTCGTTTGTTGGCCGATGGGCATCTTTCATCAGGATAAAAGATGCCCTATTATCGGCAGCACTGAACATGGGAGGAATACATTTGGTAGGGTACCATGAGGTTGCAGGCATATGCATGAGAGTATGACTGCAGGATTAGAATACACTGTGTTTTCTTGTAGTCTGTAACCATGGAGATAAATAGATCTGTATAGGAGCTGTAAACACTATCCAGTAAGATATGTTATACCAGGGGTGGATGGGGAACTTAAAGTGGCCCTGGAAAAAATAAATAAATAAATAAATAAAAGTGGCCCCATGTTGTAGGCAGGTCCCAATTGACAGAAGGCAGGGCCATGATAAGTTGGTGGAGCCATCAATACTGTAGTGTAGCACAAAATACCACCCCAACAGAACCAAATAACCACAGTCCATAATATACTTCCGTCCCCAGCTGCAGTATTCAACTGTATCACCAACCTGAGGAATACGGCAATACAGCTGAATGCAGGAGGGCACTTTTGGCATTAATTAATGCTGAGAGCATTAGATTGCTATATACTCAGAGGATGGCTTGGGCAACCCCCCGGGCTTCAAATTTCCCTGTAGGGTCTATGGGCAGTGTCCAGTCCACCTCTGTGTTAGGGCATGTTCACACAAACGTATTTTGCGTTCCGTATACAGGCTGTTTTCTGCGTTCCGCATACAGTCCGTATACGGAACCATTAATTTCAATGATGTCCGCATCTGTTGCTCTGTTCTGTGGCCCCGCAAAAGATATGAGTCCTGTCCTATTCTTGTCCGTTTTGCGGACAAGAATAGGCATTTCTATAATGGGCCTCCTATTCCGTTCCGCAAATTGTGGAAGGCACACAGAAGACATCCGTTCTTTGCAGATCCGCAATTTGCGGACCGCAAAAAACGGCACGGTCGTGTGAACAAGCCCTTATACTAATTTCTAAAACACTTCTAATAGGTTAAATAATACATTAATTTATTAAAATAAATACACGAATATATACCATATAAGTCTCCAGTGCAACTTTAATTATTTATATTTTCACGTCAAACCATGTGCCAAATGAGCCATTCACATATATGTATCTTATCCCAAGTTCCAGGTACAGAACATAAAGATTCCCATAAAAAAAGAAAAGAAAAAAGAAAATGACACAATGCAGCTGGAATGTAGCTGTGGAGAATCTTGAAGATGTAATTATTACTGACCATAGGGTTCCGTCAAGCTGTGCTGAAATAGGGGAATCCAAATGTGTTTGAGGTCTGTTGTAAAACATGGCAGCCAGTGTCCTGTGTGTGGTCTCTGGTCATCCCAGTGGGAGGTGTTTACATTTATAGAGCATATAATTGCACTTAAAACAGTCAGTAATGTATGTGATTAATGGTGTGTACAATGGGAGACATATGCTTTTGTAATCTAATTTCATTTTTTCCAATGTTTTTCATGGATTGCATTCAATGCAAGATTCGCACTACCAAATCAAGCAAAAATCTATCTCTAGTTTGATTAATATTCAAAATATGAAGTTTTATGATAACATTACAAAATTATTATATAAATGAACATTATTGCAGTAACATAGGTGAAATGTTAACCCCTTAGAGACCAATGACATACGTCATAAGATCAAAGTGTCACTGCAAGTACACGTGCGGTGACACTTGCATGTAAACAGGTGTCACGGACAGCGGTCTAACAACCAGTCCAGCAAAATCTGCCTTCCAAAAACCATACAGCACTCCTTTTGTTCTGCGCCCTGCCATGTGCCTATACAGCAGTTTACCACCACATGTGGGGTGTTTCTGTAAACCGCAGAATCAGGGTAATAAATATTAAGTTTTGTTTTGCTGTTAACCCTTGATTAAAAAAATTGATTAAAATGGAAAATCTGCTAAAAAAGTGAAATTTAGAAATGTAATCTCCATTTTCCTTTAATTCTTGTGGAATACCTAAAGTGTTAACAAAGTTTGTCAAATCAGTTTTGAGTAACTTGAGGGCTGTAGTTTCCAAAATGTGGGTTTTGGAAATCTTCTTAAAAATTGCTTAAGAATTGCTTCTAAAATTCTAAACCTTCTAAAGTCCAAAAACTATAAAATTAAATTACATTTACAAAATGATGCCAACATAAAGTGGACATATGGGGAATGTTAAGTAATAAATATTTTATGAGGTATCACTTTCTGTTTTAAAAGCAGAGAAATGGAAATTTTGAAAATTGAGAATTTTTCATTTTTTTTTGCAAATTTGGGATTTTTTGATAAATAAAGGTGAAATATATTGAGCCAAATTTATGACTGTCATGAAGTGCAATGTGTCACGGGAAAACAATCTCAGAATGGCTTGGATAAGTAAAAGTGTTCCAAAGTTATTACCACATAAAGTGATATATGTCAGATTTTCAAAAAAAAGCCTGGTCACGAAGGTGCAAAAAGGCCCCGTCATTAAGGGGTTAATGTAGATGTGTTCTCTATTTTTTGCTGGTTGGCATCTAATGCTCATAAGAAACTCCACATACTGTATATGCATTATATGACCTTATACTGTAGTATTGCCTAATCCACATGACAATATTATACATTGCTTTACGAGAGAATATGGTGCCCTGCGTAGGTACCATGTGGTAGTGCAAAATGCTTATAAGCAGGGCCAGATTAAGGGTTCCAGGTGTATGGAGCAGTCCATTTATTGGGGACCAACTAACATAAGGACCTCTCCAACCAAATACTGAGGGACATTTAATAAGACTCATACACTGCCTCAGAGTTGTCATGGAACCATGAACCAGACGTACAACAAGAGATAAGTGGAAATAAGAAGGCTTTATTGAAAGTCAAGCTGTAAGCAAAAGTCCAAACGGATGGCTAAACCGGAGCAGGGTCTTGCGAAGCCAGAGGTCAGGAACCAGAAGGGTAGTCAGACGAAGCCAGGAACAGGAACCAACGGGGTAGTCAGACGAAGCCGGAATCGGGAACCAACGGGGTAGTCAGACGAAGCCGGAATCAGGAACCAACGGGGTAGTCAGACGAGGCCAGGATCAGGAACCAGAAGCAGCAGCAGTCTTGGAAGCATGTGAACACAGGAGGACCAAGCAAGGAACTGAAGCCACAGACCTCCTATATATATGAGCTAGGCATCCAGCTCCTCCCAGTGGGAAGGAGGAGCCGCAGGGTGGGAGGCTACAAGAAAACCCAGAAACCAAGATGGCCGCCAGCACATGTCAAACGAAGGGAACAGCAAGGAGGTAAGACCATGACAGTACCTCCCCCTCAAGGGCCCCTCCTCCGCGGAGTAAGGAACGGTTTCTGAGGGAAGCGTGCGTGGAAGGCTCGGAGCAAGACAGGAGCATGGACATCTGCGGAGGGAACCCAGGAACGCTCCTCTGGACCATAACCACGCCAATGGACCAAAAACTGCACCCGGCCGCGGACCAGGCGTGAGTCCAGGATATTGCTCACCTCATATTCCTCACGATTGCCCACTTGGACCGGACGAGGCCGAGGAATCGAGGAAGTGAAACGATTACACACCAGTGGCTTCAACAGGGAGACATGAAACACGTTGGAGATCCGCATGCCAGGAGGAAGCGCAAGGGCATAGGCTACCGGGTTTACCCTGCGAAGCACTCGGAAGGGACCAACAAAGCGAGGCGCCAGCTTGGGAGTGGGCACTCGAAGGTTGAGGTTGCGGGTGGACAACCATACGCGGTCTCCGACCTGGTAGGAAGGAGCGGGCGCTCGTCTGCGATCAGCCTGGAGTTTCTGGCGCTGCGCAGAGACCTCAAGGGACCTCTGGATCTGTACCCAAGAAGCACGTAGGACGGAAAGGTGATCCTCCACAGCCGGAATATCCTGGGGAGAGAATACCTCCGGTAACACGGCAGGTTGGAACCCATAATTGGCCATGAAGGGAGACGTCCCAGAGGAAGAGTTCACCGCCGTGTTCCTGGCAAACTCAGCCCAAGGCAGGAGGTCAACCCAATTGTCTTGGTGATCGGAGACATAGCAACGAAGGAATTGCTCCAAGGCCTGATTGGATCGTTCTGCGGCCCCATTGGACTGAGGGTGGTAGGCCGAGGAGAAAGAGAGATGAATCCCCAACTGGGAGCAAAAGGCGCGCCAGAACCTGGACACAAACTGACTCCCCCGATCCGACACAATCTCCTTGGGCAAACCGTGCAACCGGAAGACCTCCCTGGCAAAAATCGAGGCCAACCCTTGTGCAGAGGGTAACTTCTTGAGAGGAACACAGTGGCACATTTTGGAAAACCGATCCACAATCATGAGAATGACCGTATGGCCTCGGGATGCAGGGAGATCCACAATGAAATCCATCCCCAGGTGTGACCATGGACGCTCCCCGGTGGCTATGGGTTGCAAAAGGCCCAACGGAAGGTGCCGAGGGGACTTACTCTGGGCACAAACGGAGCATGCCGCTACATATGCGGCGATGTCGGAACGTAGAGAAGGCCACCAGAACAGACGTGAAACCGCCCAGGACAGCTGATTCTTTCCAGGGTGCCCCGCGGCCTTGGAGTTATGGTAGGTTCGCAACAACCGAGTGCGCAACTCCTCAGGCACAAAACATCTGCCGTTGGGTCTCCCAGAGGGAGCACCAGATTGAGCCGCCAAAATCTGCTCACCCAGAGGAGAAGTCAAGCTGGTGCGAATAGCGGCCAGGATCTGATTCGGGGGTATGACCGTAGTCGGAATCGACTCCTCCCCGGACAGCTCGGAGTACTGCCGTGATAAGGCATCCGCTCTGATGTTCTTGGAGCCGGGTAGGTAGGAGACCACGTAATTAAAACGTGACAAGAACAGAGCCCATCTGGACTGACGTGGTGTCAATCTCTTGGCCTCAGAGAGGTAGGTCAGATTCTTGTGGTCCGTCAGGATGAGAACCGGAACCACCGAGCCCTCGAGCAAGTGCCTCCATTCTTTAAGGGCCTGCACGATGGCCAATAACTCCCTGTCACCAATCTGATAGTTGCACTCCGCGGAAGACAGTTTCCGGGAGTAAAACCCACAAGGAAGCAGAGGACCCTCTGGTGTTCTACGCTGAGACAGGAGGGCGCCTACTCCCGTCTCAGACGCGTCCACCTCGAGGACAAAAGGCAACCCAGGGTTGGGATGCGACAGAATCGGAGCCGACACAAAGGCGGACTTTAGAGCCTCAAAAGCTCGGATGGCCTCGAGCGGCCAGACCTGAGGATTACTGCCCTTCCTGGTCAGATCCGTGAGAGGCTTGGCTAGCATGGAAAAGTCCCTGATGAACTTCCGATAATAATTGGCGAAGCCCAAAAAGCGCTGCAGGGCACGAAGCCCACTGGGCTGGGGCCACTGTAAGACAGCCGAAACCTTCTCAGGATCCATGGAGAACCCCTCAGCGGAAATGATGTAACCTAAGAAGGTTACCTGGGATCGGTGAAATTCGCATTTCTCAAGCTTACCGAACAGCTTGTTCTCTCGTAAGCGTTGCAACACTCGTCTGACATCCAGAATGTGGGCCTCCATGGATGCAGAATATACCAAGATGTCATCCAAATAGACCACCACACACTGCTGCAACAGGTCACGGAAAACATCGTTGATGAATTCCTGGAAGACTGCGGGCGCATTGCACAACCCAAAGGGCATAACCAAGGATTCATAATGACCGGTCCTGGTGTTAAACGCGGTCTTCCACTCATCGCCCGCCTTGATCCTTACCAGGTTATATGCCGCCCTCAGGTCGAGTTTGGTAAAGACCGTGGCCCCTTTGAGGCGATCGAACAGCTCGGAAATCAAGGGTATCGGGTAAGCGTTCTTGATCGTGATGCGATTGAGACCCCTGTAATCGATGCAAGGCCTCAACTCGCCGCCCTTCTTTTTCACAAAGAAAAATCCAGCCCCTGCCGGGGACGAGGATTTGCGAATGTGTCCGCGTGAAAGCGCCTCCCTCACGTACTCCTCCATGGCCTCATTCTCTGCTACCGACAGTGGATAGACTTTGCCACGAGGAGGAACGGCACCGGATTGTAACTCTATGGCACAATCGTATGGGCGGTGCGGAGGTAGGGCAACCGCGCGCACCTTATCGAATACATCCCGGTACTCTTCGTATTCAGGAGGCAACAGAGAGTCCGAGGAAGTACACAGCAACTTGACAGGCCCATGGATGCAACTAGCCCCACACTGCGGTGACCACGAGAGGATCTCGACCGATCTCCAATCGAAAGTCGGATTATGCTTCTGGAGCCAGGGGTACCCCAAGACCACCGAGTAGTGTGGAGACGAAATAACCTGGAGACAGACCGACTCTCTGTGAACGGCACCAATGGCCATCCCCACTGGAAGGGTCTCATGAGTCACGTGTGGCGGCAGAAGGGGTCTGCCGTCTATCGCCTCAAGAGCCAGTGGGGAACCTCGAGGCTGCAGAGGAATGGAATTGGCGGCAACGAACACTCTATCAATGAACAAACCACCAGCACCAGAGTCCACCAACGCCTGGGTCGTCACCGAGCCCCCGACCCAGGAGAGGACAACCGTGATCAGTGGTTTGTCAACACGGGAAACCGGGGACGAGGAGACTCCACCCAAGATCTGCCCCCGACAGGACCTCAGGTGCGAGCGTTCTCCCGGACGGTTCGGACATGCCAACCGAAAATGCCCACCGAGACCACAGTACATGCATCGGCCCTCGCGTCTCCGGAGTACCCTCTCCCCCTCAGACAGGCGAGCAAACCCCCGCTGCATGGGTTCACCCCCAGACAAGTCATCCCCAGGAGGCGTGGGAGGAGAGGGAGGCACGGGTGGGACAGCAAACGTAGGCGCCAATCTGTTAGGAGACCTCCGCAGGCTCTCCTTAAAGGAAGGTCTCTCCCTGAGTCTGGTGTCAATCAAAATCAGGAAAGAAATAAGAGACTCGAGCTCCACTGGTAGGTCCTTAGCTGCAACCTCATCCTTCAAGGCATCCGAGAGACCATGAGAGAAAGCAGCGACCAGAGCCTCATTATTCCAGCCCACCTCTGCTGCCAGGGTACGAAACTCAATGGCGTATTCAGCTACGGATCGTGAACCCTGTCTGATGGACATAAGGAGCTTCGCAGCAGAGGCAGCACGAGCCGGCACATCGAATACCTTCCGAAGAGAAGCAACAAAACCGGAAAACTCGGCAACCACCGGATTGTTGTTCTCCCATAAAGGGCTGGCCCAGGCCAAGGCCTTGTCCGAGAGCAGCGAGATCAAGAAGCCCACCCTTGATCTCTCAGTAGGAAAGGCATGTGGCAGCAACTCGAAGTAAATGCCCACCTGGTTAAGGAAACCTCGGCACTGAGTTGGCTCTCCCCCAAAGCGCTGTGGAAGGGGGGCAGAACCGGTCATACCCTGAAACACCACAGGCGCAGCAACAGGTGTCAGGGTAGACTCTGGCGCAACAACCGGAGCGGCAGTAGGAGCGGGCCCAGGAGCGACAACCGACCCATCGGCAACGGAAGCTAAATGAGCCGTGCGTTCAAGCAGGGTTTGCAACGCCACAGCGAACCGACCCAACAGGTGATCCTGCTGATCAAGTCTGGCAACCAGCGTAGGTAGCGAGGGTGGCCCTGTACCGTCAGAATTCAAGGCTTGGTCCTAATGTCATGGAACCATGAACCAGACGTACAACAAGAGATAAGTGGAAATAAGAAGGCTTTATTGAAAGTCAAGCTGTAAGCAAAAGTCCAAACGGATGGCTAAACCGGAGCAGGGTCTTGCGAAGCCAGAGGTCAGGAACCAGAAGGGTAGTCAGACGAAGCCAGGAACAGGAACCAACGGGGTAGTCAGACGAAGCCGGAATCGGGAACCAACGGGGTAGTCAGACGAAGCCGGAATCAGGAACCAACGGGGTAGTCAGACGAGGCCAGGATCAGGAACCAGAAGCAGCAGCAGTCTTGGAAGCATGTGAACACAGGAGGACCAAGCAAGGAACTGAAGCCACAGACCTCCTATATATATGAGCTAGGCATCCAGCTCCTCCCAGTGGGAAGGAGGAGCCGCAGGGTGGGAGGCTACAAGAAAACCCAGAAACCAAGATGGCCGCCAGCACATGTCAAACGAAGGGAACAGCAAGGAGGTAAGACCATGACAAGAGTATACCAGGTGGAATTTTCAGTGCTGCATGCACCATACTATAGATATAATAATATCTACATACATGCAGTACCTACCCACCATCAATAAATTACACTCATCTATTACCTGTATACCTATAGGTGCCTAATCATAGGCATGGACAGCACATTCACTTAGACTACGCACTGCAAGATGTACAACAAAGTTCCCAGCCTTTTTTTTTTTTACATTGGTTAAATACAAGTCTACACTTACAAATATAGTATCAGATCCAAGTTGAACACATAAATATAGTGCCAGAACAAAGATCAATAGAAAAGTGCATCAGAACTAAGCACAGTACATAAATACAGACCCAGAAGCAAGACAACACAATAAATCCAGCACCAAAACCAACCCCATAACATAAATCCAGCACCAGAACCAAGCTCATAGCATAAATCTAGCACTAGAATCAAGCTCATGACATTAATCCAGAACCAGAAACAAACTCAGGCCCCTTTCACATACGCATTTTACTTTTCTGGTATTGCGATCTGGCAGATGATCTCAATATCGGAGAAAAATATTTCAGTTTTTTACTCATTCAAAACTGAATAGGGACAAAACTGAACTGAACAGAATGGAATGCTCCAAAATGCATTCTGTTCTGTTTGGTTCCGTTCCCATACCAGACAGAAAACCGCTGCAAGCTGCATGACACTTAAATCAATGCTGCTGGATCCGTTTTCTCGGACACAATAGAAAATGGTTCCGTCCCCCATTGACTTTCAATGGTGTTCATGACGGATTCGTCATGGCTATTGTAAAGATAATACAACCGGATCCGTTCATAATGGATGCAGATGGTTGTATTATCAATAACAGAAGATTGCACCATGTGAATCGACATCTTCCTGTATGTCCTCAATGACAGTAAAGATCTGAGAGTTGTTTCACTAGCAAGAATGCTACCATCCGTGATCCAACCACGCAGTGACTACAGTATTGATCAGGCACACTATTGATCAGAATAAACATTTACATTTTGTGACTTATATGTGACATTTCCTTTTATTTGTTTTATTTCTTCTCCATCTGGATGACTCCACCTGATCACACCTCACCTCTGCAGTTTAGATGTCTTCTGCTCCTCTCTTTTGGAGCACATCCACACACTTTGCACCTGAAAATAACAGTGTCACATGTAGTAATGGCTGAATAAAAATGCCTCACACTGTGCCCTTCTGTAAGCCCAATAATTCAAAAAGGGTATCAAGCCCCAATAAAGACCCAGCCTTTGCATAACAGGCCAACTTTCACTTTGCTGGCCTGTTGAGACTTGATGCCGTTTTAGGATTATTGGGTTTAAATTCATTTCTTTATTTATTTGGGCCACTGGTCTCCCTTAATTATACTTATTTGAATAAAAACATGCCGATGCAGTGCCCCTTGAATAAAAAAAATGCTCCATGCTGTGCCCCTAAAATAAAAATTGCCTCATACAGTGTCCCCTGAAAAAAAAAAAAGCTCTACGCTATCCCCCCTGAATAAAATGGTACTCCGTGTGCATTCCGTTTCCGTATGTCCATATTTCCGTTCTGCAAAAAAATAGAACATGTCCTATTATTGTCCGCATTACGGACAAGGATAGGACTGTTCTATTAGGGGCCAGCTGTTCCGTTCAGCAAAATACGGAATGCACACGGATGTCATCCATATTTTTAGCGGACCGCAGAATACATACAGTCCAGTGCATGAGGCCTAATGGACAGGACCTCTGTGTGAAAAGCTCAGAAGATTTTCCTAACAAGGGGACATGATTTATGAAATATACCAAACAACTCAGAATATCAACAAAGGCTATATTAGTAAGTGTCATCTAGTCACCTTACCTACTCATTGGTCACAAGTAGCCAGAAAGTGGCCAACCCTTTTAATAAAGCACTGCAGCCTGTTCATCCAAAGTTTGTGTTTGGTCTCCTTATTATTGCAAACTTTATAGTTAATTGCATCAAATGGCGCATATGTTTCTGTATCGCCAGCTATGGGTTCCACTAATAGAAACCGCAGCAAGATACAGAAGAGAGAGGGCAATAACGCCCATCACACTAAATCCATACACTGCTATCTGGAAGAAAATTGTACTGTGTACAGTTGAAACTGTGACTGCTATAATTGGATGTATTACAACCCCCATTGTGCACTGGAGTAAAGAGAGACGTTTATTTTTCTATTTCTGGCCTGGTTTTCTAACTCCTACACCAGGGGTCAGCAACCTACGGCACTCCAGCTGTTGTGAAACTACAATTCCCAGAATGCTCCATTCATTTCTATGACAGAGCAAGCATGCATGCTGGGAGTTGTAGTTTCACAACAGCTGGTGTGGTGGAGGTTGCCTACCCCATCCTACACCATACTCTGACCATTGTACTCTCCACACTCCACACTCTCTTGCACACATACAGATACTTAACATCACAGGCACCACAACTACCATCAGGCAGGGGTCCCTGAACCAGGTGTGCCCTGGTGGAAGAAAGGGCCCTTCTTTCAGTACATGGCTCTGCGGAGCAACAGTGTAAGAAAAAAACATTAGAATTGACTGTAACAGCCAGAGCACTACCACTCCAATCCTCCACTCTGGCTCTACAGGGGCTTGCTGTATATACCTATCTGGTTACCTCGCTGTTGAATGGCTTAAAGAGCATGTGTCACTATGATCATAGTGAATAAAATGAGCTCCTATTGCTGCAGTCGGATGTACCGTTGTAGCATAGTAATTATTTTCATGTTTATGCACATGAGGTGCTCGGAGCACCACTGGGGCTAACCTAGCCCTTCTGAGCACCGCTTCACCTCCTCCATGGCCTGATTGACAGAGCCTGGCATCCTCACTGTTCGGAAGCTTGACCCTGAAATCGCACACTTGCGTCGGAGAGACTTATTTGACGCATGAGCAGTTTATCTTAGGAGGCTCCCACCACTGAGATCTGCACTGTGCAAGCGCTGATGACACGAGTATCCTCCTGGAAGAGAAGACGTGTCTGTTTCACTAAATAGTTGTATTCCCCAAGTAATCCTGATTCTGGAACATCTTTTCTAATAACTGTTATTCTATTCCTCGGTTACAAGGGTGTGTCCCATATTTTGAGATACAGAATATCTGGATTATTGGATGCCAAATTCAGGACAAGGTTGTGGTATCTGCATGCAGCCCATGAAGGCCAATGGCAGCACAATTTTGCCTGTAAAGATGAGCTTCAAAATCGTGTAGCTATGGTCCATCTCATGTTTGGGTGTGTGCAGACGCTGCAATGTGTGTCCTCACTCTAAGGAAATGCATCACTGAACGTATTACGGTGCAAAAAATCCACTGAATCTGCAGCAAATTCCACAAATATCGCATGCAAGATATGCCGCAGATTTCACTCCATACATTGCAAACGGAGAACTCCTCAGTGGAAATCCACAATATCAGTTGACATGTAGTCAATGTAAAATCCTCTCTGCATGTCAATTCTGTCATACATGTGATTTGTATATTCTCATCCGCTTTGCTGCTGCTTTAAACACTGTGGATTTCCCCCACAATTCCGACACCTAACCCAACACCCGATCTCCAGTATCACAAAGACTCAAAGGACAAGAAGATGCAGAAGTCAAGACCTGAACGCTTTATTAAAAGAAATGTCCACAAACGCTGCAGAGACAGTTTCAGAGATTTCACCAACATTTTATTAATGTGGAAAAAACTAGCGTAGAATGAGAAAGCAGTGGGTGCGGTGGTTACATACATGATTCACTCTCCTGGCAGTATGCAGTCCCTCTAGAGCAACCTCACCTCTAGTAACACATTGATAACCTGTTATCACCAATTCCTCATCTAATGTTTCTCCTCAGTAACTCATAGATTACCCCTCCTGGTACCCCAATCTAAAAACATATAGATTACCCCTCCCTGATCCTCTTCCTCTAGAAGCACATAGATTACAACTGCTCCACCCTCCAAGGGTCTGAGGGACCTGGCCAATAGCCGGTCTACCTCCCACAAATTATCTCTTCTATCTCTGATAAAACCCTACAATCCCAGGACAGGAGCCCAGAAAAGGTACGAACCAGATGACAGTAATGACCAGCACTTGTATAAGGTTACATGGTTTGTGCTTCTGAAGCTTAAAACCATTAATCAAGTCTATGATCAAATATCTATCTATCAGTCACAAGACATCTTACAAACATGTCATAATTTTACATTCATCCCACTTATCAAACAAGTTATCCTCCACATCAGTTACTACATCACAACCGTTCCTGTAGCCAGGACTACCATCAGGATGATAAAGTCAAGACTGCAGTAAGGAGTATATATAGGCTATACCGGGCCTACAATACTCTATATACACCACTGTCCATATTTACCTCTATAAGAGGTTATGTTATAGAGGCCTAAACACTGTAGCTATATGAAAATCTCTGATGACAACCCTGCTTACACCAATCCTACAGGGGGCAGGAAGGGAGGGCAGGGGGCAGGAAGGAACAGCACCACCCCCAGACTCAGTTATGCCAAACTGTACAGAGTGTGGGAAGGAGCACCGTTTTAAGAACAGCACCACCCCCACCCCCTTGTGGTACTAAACCTTACAGGGGTCAGGAAGGAAGCACCGTTATATGAACAGCACCACCGCCACCCCTGGTTATGTCAAACCCTACAGAGAGTGGGAAGGAGCACCGTTTTAAGAACAGCACCACCCCCACCCCCTTGTGGAACTAAACCTTACAGGGGTCAGGAAGGAAGCACCATTATATGAACAGCACCACCCCCACCCCTGTTTGTGCCAAACCCTACAGAGAGTGGAAGGAGCACCGTTATATTAACAGCACCACCCCCACCCCCTCGTGGCACTAGACCCTACAGGGGGCAGGAAGGAACCACCGTTATATGAACAGCATCACCCCCACCCGTTTGTGTCAAACCCTACAGAGATTAGGAAGGAGCACCACTATATAAACAGCACCACCCCCACCCCTGTTTGTGCCAAACCCTACAGAGAGTGGAAGGAGCACCGTTATATTAACAGCACCACCCCCACCCCCTCGTGGCACTAGACCCTACAGGGGGCAGGAAGGAACCACCGTTATATGAACAGCATCACCCCCACCCGTTTGTGTCAAACCCTACAGAGATTAGGAAGGAGCACCACTATATAAACAGCACCACCCCCACCCCATTGTGGCACTAAACCTTATAGGGACAGGCAATCACTTTTATATGAACAGCATCACTTCCACCCCCTCATGGCACTAAACCCTAGAAGTTTAAGACATTATTCTTAAATGATTTATCTTCTTACTTATCTCTGTGTAAAGCTACTTTTTGCGATTCTATGCACACAGCACTGTCTTCTGTAACTAGGTCTATGAAGAGGCAATTTTAGGCGGGTTTTATAATGGTTCACAGATAAGAAGAGAATTGAGAATTACTGTAACTTGCCTATTCTGTATATCAGACTCATAAGAGTAGGTGTGAGGGAAGTATATTCACCTATCATACTAGATCGCAGGAGCTTTAAACCTGCGCCATGCATACATCATATAATTATGTTGTGCGGTCTTAAACAGACTAAGGCCTCATGCACACAACAGTATTTTTTTTGCGGTCCGCAAAAAGGGGTTCCGTTGTTCCGTGATCCGTGTCCATTTTTGTTTCCGTGTGTCTTCCTTTATTTTTGGAGGATCTCCAGACATGAAGGAAAGTGAAAAAAAATCTAAGTCAAGTTTGCCTTGCAAATGATAGGAAGAAAAATGGACACGGATCACGGACGCGGGTGACAATTTTGTGTGCATCCGTGTTTTTTCACGGACCCATTGACTTGAATGGGTCCGCGGACCGTTGTCCGTGAAAAAAATAGGACAGGTCATATTTTTTTTACGGACTGGAAACACGGACGCGGATGACAAACGGTGCATTTTCCGAATTTTCCACGGACCCATTGAAAGTCAATGGGTCCACAGAAAATCACGGAAAACGGAACAGCGGACACAACAATGGTCATGTGCATGAGGCCTTAACTTGATATTTCACCAAGATGAAGAGAAGCCCGATGCTCATTAAGAGAAAGCATATAAAAAGGTGCTGAAAAGTAGCTTTATTCTTTGCTCATAGTGTTAGCTAGGAGGAACCTTGGCTTCATGACACCTGTACTTAGTGTGCGCTGGAGAGAATAAACCAAACACAAAACTATTACAAAATCAGCTGATTCAGTAGATAGAACGGACAATTTAGTATTTAAAATCCCCGCTTAGCCGGCAAGCAGGGAAAAAGAGCCTCTCAATTGGCTAATCCCCATCATGTGATCGACTGGAGGAGGAGTCGGCAACACGAGGGACGCCGAATTCCGACAGAAAATACGATCGCTCACATAGGAATAGAGGTGATACTCAACAAAATGAAGGTTGGAAGCGGCGGTAAGACAGAAATATCCATACTGAAGATTAGTGTGGTAACGCTTTTTGTACACATACCTCGCAGAGACCAACCGAACAGTGAGTACCTCTGAAATATAATCGTGTGATATCGACTATATATATGCCGTTAGATCGATACGATCCTCTAACCGTGTAAGATATAATTATATAATTTCGAAAGAAAAAATAAAAAGGCCTATCAATCGAAACTATATATAATAAAGGAGAACTGTTCCAATGAACTATTTTTCAAACTATCTCATGGATTATATAGTGGATGGACTACATAATGAAAAGCACTAAATAGTAAGAGGATTTATCAATGAACTAAGCAATTATCTATACCAGGGTGGAGCAATTTTTATATGCATCGTATTTATACAGTAATTTATTTATTTCATATCTTACTCATCATTTTAACAGTTTTTTTTTTATAAATTGTTGTTTTATTATTGTGATTAAAATTGTGTGTGCTGCATGTACTCAGATATTCGAGTGCCTATCTAAGAAATATTGTTTATTCTGTAATATTATTTCACTCCAGAAATACATCCAGGCCGCTCTTGAACTCTTTTAGTGAATTCATCATCACCACCTCCTCAGGCAGAGAGTTACATAGTCTCACTGCTTTTACCATAAAGAAACCTCTTCTATGTTTGTGTACAAACCTTCTTTCCTCCAGACGCTGAGGATGTTCCCTTGTCACAGTCCTGGGAATAAATAGATGATGGGAGAGATCTCTGCACTGCCCCCTGATATATTTATACATAATTATTAGATCTCCCCTTATTTATCTTTTATTTTTCTAAGGTGAATAACCTTAATTTTGCTAATCTTTCTGGGTACTGTAGTCCCCCCATTTCAGCTATTACTTTAGTTGCCCTTCTCCATGCCCTCTCCAGCTCTGCTATGTCTGCCTTCTTCACAGGAGCCAAGAACTGTACACAGTACTCCATGTGTGGTCTGACTAGTGATTTGTAAAGTGGTAGGACTATGTTCTCATCACAGGCATCTATTCCCCTTTTGATGCTATCCATTATCTTGTTGGACTTGGCAGCAGCTGCCTGACACTGGTTTCTACAGCTTGGTTTGCTGTTCACTGAAATTCCTAAGTCCTTTTCCATTTAGTATGTACTTGTGATATGTATTTTTCCTTCCCATGTGCATAACCTACATTTGTAAGTGTTAAACCTCATCTGCCACTTCTCTGCTCAAGCCTCCAATCTATCCAGTTCCCTCTGTAGCAGTATACTGTCCTCTTCCGTGTTAAGTGGGCGCAGTACAGAGGCAAAATACAAGTTCTTAACGCAAAATGTATTTATTCACACTTGATGCAATTTCACAAAACAGCACTTAACTTTGCAGTCTTGGTGTTAATTCACACACAATGGAAAGTCACAAGTCACCTTTCTGGCAGTTATGACTCCAGTAGTCTACAGCAGGCTTTAGGGGGCCTGTTTCCCCAGCGTTCGACTCTCAGCCCTCCAGCACGGCACAAAGCCTCAGATCCCAAAGACAGAGACATCTCTGCTGAGCCCAGCTGCCTATTTAAGGACAGCCAGGTGCTGCCAAAACCTGGCCTGGACCGTGAGGAGTAGTCACCCACCCAGCACTTTGACGACTCCAAGTAAGAGACATTCTGGATCAGCTATTTTAAACTGAAGTATCAAGGTGTCAAACAGCAACTGCTGCTGACACATAAAAAACGTCTCTTACTCCACCGAGGCCAGGAACCTCAGTGACACGTACCTATCATCCACAATGATTCCTTGTACCTTCTTACATACATCCCCCCTTTTTTCAACCCTGAGGGGGTGAACACATGCCATACAGTATATTCGGGACAGGGCATCCACGTTTCCCTGCAACCGGCCTGCCCTGTGTTCTACGGAGAACTTAAAGTTTTGTAAGGACAGGAACCACCTGGTGACTAGGGCATTTCACTATTTGGCATGGCTCATCTATTTGAGAGAGGAGTGTTCAGTCACCAGGCGGAATGTTCTCCCCAACAAATAATAGCGGAGAGACTTGAGTGCCCACTTGATAGCCAGGCACTCTCTCTCCACTATACTGTACCTGGTCTCAGCTGGGGTGAGCTTGCGACTTAGGAAGACAACAGGATGCTCCTCCCTGATGACTTCCTGAGACAGTAGAGCACCAAGGCGTACTTTGGAGGCAACCGTTTGTACCATGAACTCCTTCTTGAAGTCAAGCGTCACCAAAACCGGTGACCCACACAAGGCTGACTTCCGCCCGATCATCCCAGTGAACCATCACTGATTTTCATCCCTTTAAGAGCCCTGTCAGGGGCGCGGCTAGAGTAAGAAAGTGGGGAACAAACCTCATGTAACAGTCACTATTCCCAGGAATTACTTTATTTGCCTAGTGGTGACAGGTCAGGGCCAATTTCGTATTGCCTCTATTTTGTTCACTTGGGGTTTTATGACTTCGCACCCAATGACATACCCCAGGTACTTAGTCTCTTCTAACCCTATCGCAAATTTTTTTGGGTTAGCGGTTAGGCCAGCTTTCCGAAGGGAGTCCACTACAGCCTGCACTTTGGGTAGGTGACTTTCCCAGTCGGTACTGTGGAAGACAATATCGTCCAGGTAAGCCGAAGCATACTGATGATGTGGACGAAGCACAATGTCCATTAGTCGCTGAAAAGTGGCAGGGGTGCCATGCACACCAAAGGGTAAGACCTTATATTGATACAGCCTCTCAGGCATGATGAAGGCAGTTTTATCTTTGACAGCCTCCATTAATGGCACCTGCCAGTACCCTTTTCGTGAGGTCCAAAACAGAAAAATACCAGGCTTGTCCTAACCTCCCGATGAGCTCATCCACCCGGGGCATGGGATACGCATCAAATTTGGAAACCTCGTTTAATTTTCAAAAATCGTTACAAAACCACAACGTCCCGCCCGGTTTTGGTATCAATACTATAGGACTGGCCCACTCACTTTCTAACCCTTCTATGACGTCTAGCTGCAACATTAGCTGCACCTTCTCCGATATGGCTTGTCACCGAGCCTCAGGTACCCGATATGGTTTTAATAGGACTTTTGCCTGAGGCTCAGTGACAATGTCATGCTGGATTATGGAAGTGCGTCGAGGGAGGTCCGAGAACACATCCGTGTTCTGACTAACGAACTCCCTGGCCTCCTGAGTCTGTTTAGAGGAGAGGCTTTCAGCAATTTTTACTGTGGCAGCCGCCTCTCTTGCATCAGACAGAGGGGCTGGTACCTCTTCTCCTAAGAAAAACTCTGTCACGGGCTGTCTTCTGTATAGGTTTTCCTATCTCCTGCTCCGGCTTTTGCTGCCCTGGCTAGTGTACCTTGTTGTTTACATCTCCAATTTTCTCGAGTACCTCGTTGGGCCCCTGCCACCTAGCCAGGAACTTACTGTCCACGGTTGGCACCAGAACCAAAACCTGATCACCCGGGTTAAAGATCCGGACCCGAGCCTGCCGATTATAGACCAGACTCTGGGCTTGCTAAGCTGCCTCCATATGCTCCCTAACGAGAGGCAACACTGTCTCTATCCGATCTTGAATCTGGGTAACGTACTCAATGACACTTTATGTGGAGTGGGTTGTTGTTCCCACGCCTCTTTGGCCACATCCAAGAGACCGTGAGGGTGTCTGCCATATAGCAGTTGAAAGGGAGAGAACCCAGTAGAGGCCTGGGGTACCTCTCGCACTGCCAACATGAGATAGGGCAGAAGGAGGTCACAGTCCTTCCCATCTTTAGACACTACCTTTTTCAACATATTTTTTTATGTTTGGTTAAACCGTTCTACCAGACCGTTCGTTTGCGGATGGTAAACGGACATCCGTAGTTGTTTTATGTGCAGCAATATACAGAGTTCCCTCATCACCTTGGACATAAAAGGGGTCCCTTGGTCGGTCAGAACCTCTTTAGGTAGTCCTACTCGGGAAAACATCTCCATTAACTTCTTAGCTTTGAGTTTGGCTGAGGTATGTCGCAGTGGCACCGCCTCCGGGTGCCGAGTGGCGTAGTCTAGAATGACTAAGATGTGTTGATGACCTCTTGCGGACTTCGTTACTGGGCCTTTGAGGTCCATAGCTATTCGGTCAAACGGTACTTCGATAATCGGGAGAGGTACTAGGGGACTACGGAAATGTGGCTGGGTCGGGCAAGACTTACAAAACTCTTTCACTTCTTCGAATATGCTGGGCCAGTAAAACTGCTGTAGAATACGATCCTGAGTTTTCTGCAGCCCCAGGTGACCCCCAAGAACGTGTCGGTGGGCTAGATCTAACGCAAGCTTGCGATTAGCTTTGGGGACCACCAACTGTTCAATAGGCTTACCCCGTAGTTGGTTTACCCGATACAACATATCCTGATGAACCACAAAACGGGGAAACACTGACTCTGTCCCAGGTTGTTGTGGTTCATCATCTACTATTAACACATTTTACCATGCACGGGATAGGGTTGGGTCCCAACGTTGGGCGGTACCAAAATTATCCCCGGAGACATTGAGGTCTGCCAATTCAGGACCCGGTGGCAAGTCCTCCACGTCTTCCACCATCACACTTAGCAGGGTTGTCTCCCCCTCTTCCACCGAAGTGCTGATCACCCCTACAGCTGGTCCTTCGGTCTCAGGTTCCCAGGGTTCTGGTCTCCCCCCTGAGTCAGGCCACTCTGCTAGGGTTACCTCTGTCTCATGGGTATCAGTCACTCTCATAGCAGGCCACAGTGCTGGGAAGCCCAGGAAGTCTCTCCCTATTATAAGTTCGTAGTGTAAATTTGGGGCAACTGCCACTTCGTGAGTCCATCTGCCAGCCCCTGTGGTTAGAGACACCAGGGCGGTGGGATAGTCTTTTAAGTCTCCATAGATGCACATTAACCCGACTTACCAGCCAGTAAACTCCGCTGACTGTACCAGGGGAGCCCTTACTAGGGACAACAGACTCCCTGAGTCCAGCAGAGCCTCCGCTGGAGTGTCTCCTACCTCCACCTGGCACAGGTGGTTTAGAGTTTTTGGGGTAGCTGCTGCACACAGCTTCCTGGCAGATAGCAACTGACGGTAGCCATAGTTAGTATTCATGGGTTCCACCTAATGGGTAAAGTCAGCTCTTACATGGCCCGGCTCCTGACACTGCCAGCAGACTATCGGAGCCAGGTCTGTAGAGGGTACACCCCGGGTGGGTTTGGTTGGTACAAGTCGCCGGGTCTGGGATGTAGATTTACGGGGTTTGACTGGCCCCCTCCCAAAAGAACCCCTTGTAACAGTCTTAGTAGCCTCGTAGCGCTCCACCATTTCTAGGGCTTTGCCAGGAGACACGTGGCCAATCCAGTGCTGGAGAGTGGGTGGTATAGCCCTCCAGAACATATAAGCCAATAGTCTATCCATCATAGCCATTGGACTCAGCATATCAGGGTGTATTCACTTTTGCAAGAGGTGGAGTAAGTCATAATACTGGGTCCTCGCAGGCTCAGATGGCTTAAACCCCCACTGATATACCAGCTGGGCCCAGACCAACACATTCACCCCCAGTCTTGCCAAAATCTCACCCTTTTCTTTTTGATAGTCGGCCGCTTGATCGTCCAGCAAGTCAAAATACACCCGCTGGGAATCGGATGCCAGGAATGGTGCGATGACCTCAGCCCACTGGTCACGGGGTAGCTTTTCCCTGATAGCCACTTTCTCGTACATCGCTAGGTAGGTTTCGATGTCATCTGCGGGGGTCATCTTAGGAATCGCGGCACGGACTGCTTTCCGGGCATCGTGGACGCATGGGGTTGCTCCTGCTGTCTGCAAAGCCATCATGTGTTGTAGCAGCAACTGGTTAGTTTCCTGCTGCTTATTAGCCTCACGTTGCTGCAGGTTTGTCTCTCACTGCTGCAGATTAGCCTCCATAAGGGCCTTCACAACAGCCTCCATTTTGTTGTGGGGAACTAGTTGTAATACAGTTGGTTTAATGTACGACATACAACTGTGCCTTAAAAATGCAGAAACCAAAAATGTCGGCGTTCACGCCAGCCTCACTGCTTATGCACGCATCCTCCACCAAATGTGGGGTAAGCGGGCGCAGTACAGAGGCAAAATACAAGTTCTTAACTCAAAACGTCAGTGTTTATTCACAAAACATTATGGCACAAAACAGCACGTAACTTTCTTATTGTTAATTCACACACAATGGAAACTTCATATAACACAAGTCACCTTGCAGGCAGTGTAGTAGTCACCCACCCAGCACTTTAAATACTCCCAGTAAGAGTACCCCCATACTAGCTAGCAAGGTGTCAAACAGCAACTGCTGCTGAGACAGAAAACTGGCTCTTACTCCACCGATCCCAGGAACCTCGGTGACACATACATATCATCTATGATGATTCCTTGTACCTTCTTACACCACATACAGACATTTTCCCCCAGTCCAAGCATCCTCATAAACCATAGTGATATGGCGTTATTTGCTTATTTTCATTGGGGTACTCCAAGATAGCATCTCATAGAAAACCTTCAAACAGTTTACCCACGACAGATGTTAAACTTGCCAGCCATTAGTTTTCGGGCTGTTTTTGGACCCTTTTTGAATATTGGCACCACATTTGCTATGTGCCAATCCTGTGGAACTGTCACGGAAGGTGTACAGGAAACTAGAAGACACAAAATGAAGATCCGACTGACTGGATCCAAGACTAAGGAACAAAAGGGAGAGCCCTGCATCAGACCTGGCTCTCTCCCTAACTGCTCAGCCTATGCAAAAATCCCAATGGTAGATGATCGCATATCCTCGTACCTCGACTGTATAACACCTGAACACCCTATAATAGTGAGGGGACACGACCACCGGCTCCCTACACTTGATACGGAGGGAGTCAGGGTCACCTGGGATCCAGCAAACAGGAAAACACAAATGAACGAACAAAACTTATCTGTAGAAGACTCAGAAGTAGGATCAGCATGCACACACTCCAGGAAGTAATATAAACCGCAAAGTGATGCAGTATAAGGAGTGATTTAAAGGGATGCAATCAGCTGAGAGAGGCTAACGAGATGAGAAAATGAAAGCAAAACAAAAGGAACCTCAAGGAGGAGGTTCTGAAGGACGTCTGTCAGAGCTTCTCAGATGTCTGGTGGTGACAGGAACACTCCCTGTCAATATAGAGTGCTTAAATATCAGAAATAAGGGTCTGGCTATGACATTACTTAATTCTCTTAGGATACAGGGGTGTATGCCATCTGGTTCCAGCAATTTGTTGATTTTAGTATTTTTAAGATGCCCCTGTACTTCCTTTCCTGGGTCAAACAGGGCACTTTTAATGGGGAATTTGCCGTTTATTTTCCTCAGTGAAAAAGAGTGGAATAGTGGAGAAAAAATATTAAATAGCTTTGCTTTCTCCTCATCGCTGTCTGCAACTCCCCCTTCATCACCCTTTGTTGATTTTAGTCTTTTTAAGATTCCCCTGTACTTCTTCCTGGGTCAAACAGGGCACTTTTAATGGGGAATTTGCAGTTTATTTTCCTCAGTGAATAATAGTGGAATAGTGGAGAAAAAATATTAAATAGCTTTGCTTTCTCCTCATCGCTGTCTGCAACTCCCCCCTCATCACCCTGTAAATGGCCGACACCTTCAGATTTATGCTTTTGACCATTTATATAATTGAAGAACATTTTAGGGTTAGTTTTACTCTTTTTAGCAATGAATCTTTGTGTCTCTAGTTTGGCTGCTTTATTTGTCTTTTACATATTCCTTTTTTTTTCCTTATAGTTTTTCAATGCTTCCTCGCTACTCTCCTGAATGGGAAAGAAATGTTACTTATTAATGGACCTTTACTGCTTTAGAATAACTAGATTTTACGCTATGACTAGAATTATATTCACTGCTGGACTTGACATATGGTTTTAGGTGTCTACAAATATAAAATAAATCAGGAATGTGCTTGTATCACTATATAAATGTCAAGGAAGATTTAGATGACAACTCGGGTCAGGTCACACATGTCACAAGTCATCATTTAGCTCGTCTTATATCTGTCGTCTAGTTCTTTCCTTTCTGATATCTAAAATTCAATACATGGAAATCAGATACAAATCACTACATCAATCAGTCATGAAAGCTGTCCCCTGCTAAGCAATATACAGATTTCCAATCACTTCTCTGTCTGTATACAATATACATAACATGCTAGAATCCTAACTCCCTGTATTAGATCAGGTTGGACCAATAGTCAAGGTTTGCTTCTTTAAGGCTCCTTTAGAAGTGATATTTCAAGTGTCTATGTCCATTGCATGACAGAGGCTCAGCACGACACTTCTACAACATATCTAGGGTTTGACAGTGGTAACTTTTCCATACAATCTACCTAATAATACTAATAATGATTATATTGCTAACTCTTCTGTTTAAATCTCACTACATGTCATAATAAAGTAGAATTGATAATTGATTACCAGTCTCATTCTCTGCTGGACTCTCTGACTATAACTATAACCACATATGGAGCATTCCTGATGCTAATTACTAATTCTCTCCATAGTTCTTAGTATTTATTATACTATTACTAATACTAATATTATATTAGGGGTCACTACTATTGGACCTTTACTCATGGCACAAATAGTCAAGTAAAAACATATAAGCTCTTTTCTCATTGTATGGTCGGTGGTTCACACTCCGGAATTCAGAAGGTTTCTCCTTGTTTTTGGTTAAGGTCATCTTGAAGGCATTGGTCATCTTTATTTTTCTAGAGTTGCTGGAGTCATCTAGCTGCTAGCTTCTTCTAGGTTTTTTTCTTATGGGTGTAGCTTTGATCTTCTTCTAGGTTTAGGCTGGGGTCTTCTTCTATATATCACAAAAACATTGCACCAAACGGATATACCACTGACTATACTGGCTAGTCATACAAGTAGATATTAAAAGCTGAGACTTTTGCCAATATATTCCTGTCAGGAAGATATCGGAGCCCATCATGCACCACGTCACGGTCCTCAGCATGGCAAGGGGTCCTACCACTAAGCTACCTATGGTGTGAACAAAGTCTGAAGGTGATGTAATCCAGCTCACAGCCAAGCTTCCACACAACCGCATAGCAGGACAACTAATGCAAAGTGAACAAAGCAAGACTGTAAGCCACACCCATATCAGACCATGTTATGGAGGTTTCCAGGTGCAAAAGTGCTTAAGTGCCAAGTAAAGGCACATACACTACATATCAAACAAAAAAACACAAAAATATCTTGGCAAATATGGAGGAACTGCTCAAACCCCGAACACTGTAGCGTGTTTGAGCAGTTCCTCCATATTTGCCACGAAATTTTTGTGTTTTTTTGGGGTCTTCTTCTAGGTGTAGAGTTGTGGTCTTCTTCTAGGTGTAGTTTGGGTTCTTCCTTTAGGGGACACCGAATTAGTAGTAACACAAGCTGTATAAATGGCAGAGAATTCCTAGATTATATTATCGTCTTAATACTTTGAGGTCTCTGCAGACATGCAGTAAACACCACATATCCTTATCTCTATATGGAGGCCCCCCTCTCACAGGTAAGATGAGGTATCCCCACTATTGTGTGGAGGGCTGTCTGCTGAAGTTAAAGCCCATACACCAGGCCGACCATCTGGGATTTAAATATCTATACATATAGATCTTGGTTTTAGCTTTGAGTATAACATTATATTAGGGAATTGTTCTCCATGTAAAGTATTTTAATATGTGAAGCATTGCGCTGAATGACTTGTCATTGTAACTATACCGCAATAACACTGATATATGGCCATTTCTGGGAGGACATCTTCATTACAGCGTTTCCTGCTGTAGACTGTCCACATGTTAGGGAAGTTTTGTATAATAGAGGGGATACCCTGCTCAGGACCCCACTATAATCACCAGAGCAGGGAGCCACTATGATAAGTTTTCTTTCTTTAGAACAACCTGTCCTATCTTTTATTTATTTTAATGGCTGCAATGTAGACTATTCACTGAAAAGTAATCTGTCAAGGACCTTTGCCTGCCACTCCTTTCTCCCAACTTCTAAAACATCAAGGTGATGACCTATTCTTAGAATAGGTTATCAATATGAGATTGGTGGGGATATGACTCTCGGTATCCTCCTGATAAGCTGTTCAATGTTTACCTGTTTGCTACTGACATTGCAGCGCGAGCATATGTACAGCTCCTCCATTCCACTCACTCTATTATACAATCTGTTCTCCATGCAGACTGATCTCTATCACAGACTGATCCAATGGTTCCCTCTCTCACTCAAGTTGTTCTTCGTGCTACCCCTCTTTCACAAACTGCTTCCAATGGACACCCCTTTCACATAGACTACTCTCCATACTCCTCTCTCTTACACAGACTTCCCCCTCTGTTACACAGACTCCTCCTCATGCCCCACTATCTCACAGACTGCTCCTCTTCTACACAGAATGCTTCTTATGTCCTCTCACAAATTGCTCCTCCTCTACACAAAATGTTCTTATGTCCTCTCACAGACTGATCCTCCTCTACACAGAATGCTTCTTATGTCCTCTCACATACTGCTCCTCTTCTACACAGAATGTTTTTTATGTCCTCTCACAGACTGCTCCTCCTCTACACAGAATGCTTCTTATGTCCTCTCACAGACTGCTCCTCCTCTACACAGAATGCTTCTTATGTCCTCTCACAGACTGCTCCTCCTCTACACAGAATGCTTCTTATGTCCTCTCAAAGACTGCTCCTCCTCTACACAATGCTTCTTATGTCCTCTCACAGGCTGCTCCTCCTCTACACAGAATGGTTTTTATGTCCTCTCACAGACTGCTCCTCCTCTACACAGAATGCTTCTTATGTCCTCTCACAGACTGCTCCTCCTCTACACAATGCTTCTTATGTCCTCTCACAGGCTGCTCCTCCTCTACACAGAATGCTTATGTCCTCTCACATACTGCTCCTCCTCTACACAGAATGTTTTTTATGTCCTCTCACAGACTGCTCCTCCTCTACACAGAATGCTCTTATGTCCTCTAACAGACTGCTCCTTCTCTACACAGAATGCTTTTTATGTCCTCTCACAGACTGCTCCTTCTCTACACAGACTGCTCCTCCTCTACACAGAATGTTTCTTATGTCCTCTCACAGACTGCTCCTCCTCTACACAGAATGCTTCTTATGTCCTCTCACAGACTGCTCCTCCTCTACACAATGCTTCTTATGTCCTCTCACAGGCTGCTCCTCCTCTACACAGAATGCTTATGTCCTCTCACAGACTGCTCCTCCTCTACACAGAATGTTCTTATGTCCTCTCACAGACTGCTCCTCCTCTACACAGAATGTTCTTATGTCCTCTCACAGACTGCTCCTCCTCTACACAGAATGTTCTTATGTTCTCTCACAGACTGATCCTCCTCTACACAGAATGCTTCTTATGTCCTCTCACAAATTGCTCCTCCTCTACACAGAATGTTCTTATGTCCTCTCACAGACTGATCCTCCTCTACACAGAATGCTTCTTATGTCCTCTCACATACTGCTCCTCCTCTACACAGAATGTTCTTATGTCCTCTCACAGACTGATCCTCCTCTACACAGAATGCTTCTTATGTCCTCTCACAGACTGCTCCTCCTCTACACAGAATGTTCTTATGTCCTCTCACAGACTGCTCCTCCTCTACACAGAATGTTCTTATGTTCTCTCACAGACTGATCCTCCTCTACACAGAATGCTTCTTATGTCCTCTCACAAATTGCTCCTCCTCTACACAGAATGTTCTTATGTCCTCTCACAGACTTATCCTCCTCTACACAGAATGCTTCTTATGTCCTCTCACATACTGCTCCTCCTCTACACAGAATGTTCTTATGTCCTCTCACAGACTGATCCTCCTCTACACAGAATGCTTCTTATGTCCTCTTACAGACTGCTCCTCCTCTAGTCAGAATGCTTCTTATGTCCTCTCACAGGCTGCTCCTTCCTCTTCAGAAACCACTCTGTATGTGCCCCTCTCACACTATCTTTCGTAGCAGGAAGCTGGAACATAGGGAATGGTTCAGCTTCCTGTTTCCTCCCTGCACTGAAGTGTAAGAAGGGAAAGAGATAACTATGCAGCTGTAATTAAACAGCCATATAATTCTTTCCATGATAGGGCAGAGAGGGTCATCAGTGCTGTGCTGGATCAAAGTAGGTGGTCGTGAGAAACTTACGGGACCAGTACTGGTGTGTTTCATTTGGGATCAGGGCCCTGGCAAATTTGCACCCCCACTAACGCCATCTCTGGTATATGGCTGCTATGTAAAAAGCCAGTGATGCAGTCATGGGATTATAGATCATATACCACTCTGCATACAGCAAATCCCTTCTTTACCAATAGCCCAAATCAAAACATAAATAAATAAGACACGTGGACACTTTATATGGTGGAAGATTTTGGCCACGACCAGCTTTATTAAAGAACAGCTTAAACCAAATAAACATTATAACCATGTACCAATATAACTTAATAACCAAATAATGGCCCAGCCATAAGCTCAGACCATCTAGCTTAATCCCACAGATTAGACCAGCCATAAGCTCGGCCTAAATACCAGAATAAAGCTTGTCCGCTCACCATTTCAGTGAACGACTTTACCCCTCCTAATATAGCAGTCGTGACAATACCGTGAAAATGGGCGGGCGGGTGAAGCTCCATACTTGCGGCTTGGCTGACAGCTAAATCACTGTCAGCCACCGCAATATATACACAAACAATCCCCCTCCCCACAATTCAGCACCCAATGCCCTAACTGTTGCTGGGCATCAACAATTAATCTGCCCAGCAACTACCCTTCATAGGTGCCCTAACTATCCAATCCCAGACCCTTGACCTTCACCCAGCAACAATGGCTAAATTTAGCCACCTTGACCACCAATTTTGGCGGGAAAATTCCTGCCAAAACCCTCACATAATGACCTGGGATGATCAAAATCCCATGAGGATCCCTCCATATTAAATTCTGGGATGCTAACATTCAGGACAAATTGCCAGCCTGCATTTAATACAATAAAGCCAACCCAAAGGTCAAAAATGCTAGGTCTAAATATTCTGCTGTTGTTGCATATTCTCGTGTCAGCACTGTTCCTCTGTCTTGATCCGCGTTTGTGGGGTGGTACAATTCCTCCTTGTGGAGAGCACCTAGTGAATGTTAGGAGTTTTATAAGCCTTGCAATGCACCTACGGTAAAAAGGTATGCAAAGCAGCTTTCCAAAAGTAAAGAAAATAAATCTGTGCTTCCTGTGACACACTGGAAGGAAGCTATCCTAAGTCAATGCTTGACCTGTTAAACAGGCCTTGAGACATAATTTAGGATTATAGCTAAGCTAGCACCTTATCTGCAGCCAGCTGTTTTGGGGTGATTAGAACTAGAGCTACTTTGATTTCTGTGTCTTGATGATATGCCCCACATTGTCATGGCAACTAGGCACTCTGTAATGGCGTTGCTGAGCTGAAAATTTGGTTTTCCTGATAAAACAAGCCTAGTGGCCTATTTAAATAGGCCACAGTTTTGTAATCCTTGCTTGAGTATCAGTTCCTGTTTCTGGACCCTGCCTTTAGCCTGGAAATTTACTACAATTCTAGCATCTTGGACTTTGATTCCAACTTGCCTCACCCCTTGGATTGCCTTCCATTGTGTCTCTGGTTTTGGCCTTTGGCCTAGGCTCCTGAGTTCGACTTCATTACTTGACTTGTCTTCTTGGTTTACCTTTCTGTTCTGACTCACAGCTCTAACTACTTTCTGATTCCAACATCGCTAGTGCATCCGACCACCAATCAGGCACTACTCTGTGGAGATTCATTTGGCTAAAGGGCATCTTTCAGCAGATTTATAAAATTGGCTGACCTGTTGCATGTGCACTTGGCAGCTGAAGGCACCTGTGTTGGTCCCATGTTCATATGTGCCTGCATTGCTTAGAAAAATGATGTTTTAATATATGCAAATGAATCTCTAGGAGCAACAAGGGCGTTCCATTACTCCTAGAGGTTCATCTCTCTCCAACTGCCACTCCCTCTCCACTTTGACAGGACCACGCAGTAAAACGACGTTACGCCAGGCCCTGTCAAAGTCGAGAGAGTGCGGCAGTTGCAGAGAGAGCAGAGTATCTAGGTGTAACGACAATGCCCCCTTTGCTCCTAGAGGCTCATTTATATATAATCAAATTTAATTCTCAGCAATGCAGGCACATATGAACATGGACCAACACAGATGCCCTCAGCTGCCAAGTGCAGCAGGTCAGACAGTTTCATAGGTACAAATATGCTGACAGATGCTCTTTAAGTCCAAACTTCCATCTATGGATCCCTAGTAAAGAACGAGAGGATCTCTTAGAAGCACCTGGTGCTTCTGACTATAGCGTGCTAATTAGATGCTGGTCCCACCTGAAATCCCCTATAGACATTTATAGAAATATAAAGAATGTAAACTGGTAAAACATGGAAGGGAGGGACGTCTCTTGATTTATTCCTATTATGTTGCACACATGGGGCTGGTGGGCAGTTCTGGAACAGTTGAGTAACAGAATAATGACTTTCACACTGGAGTGGATTTTGGAATTCACTCAAAAACATTACTATTACTATTCAATATAATATCCTTTTTTTAAAGACTCAGTATGTGGTATATTAAAGGAAAACCATGGGAGATGTGTACCTCTAGGGCAGCATTACACATATTTATCAGATGAGGTTGTAATGTGCGCAGGACATTTTTTGTAGTATTGCATGGGCAGGCATTCTGGACCAGGAATTTTTTGGGTGGACTCTTCCACAGGAGACCCTCATGATTGGCTGAGGCTGACTTCAAGGTATTATGGACAAGCCCGCTGTGTTGGGGTGCTGCCCGAAGTCATGTGTGTAATCCTTCATCTTCTATGTCTTCTGATTGGATCTGTAAAATGGTGGAAGCCATTTTGAGTTATTTGTGCCGGATACAGGGACAGATTGGCCATAGACCCTACAAGGAAATTTCCCGGTGGCCAGATGCCTTAGGGGGCCACCCAAGCCCTCCTCAAAGCCACCAGCTGGGTACACAATGATCTGATTCTCTCCTATGTACCTGGCCAGCGGGTGCCCTCCTGAATTCAACTGTATCGCCATACTTAGTTGAATATTGTGACGCAGGTAGCAGTATTTTGTGCTGCACGTGGTATTTGGTTCTGCTGGGGCGGTATAGTGTTCTTCACTATAGTATTGCAGGCTCCGCCACCTTCTATTGTTCCTCTCACAAGTGCAAGTAGAATATATGAAGTAGAGTACATCAATAGAGATGAGCGAATTTAATATTTCGAAATTTGTTCACGCTTCGTTTACTGGTAAAAGGTAAATTGCATTATGGATTCTGTTACCACGGACCATAACGCAATTCTATAACGGAATGCCTTTAGAGGCATTACGTTTTTTATTCTGTCATGATAGAAGTCTAAGGGATGCAAAATGGATCCGTCCTGTTTCCGTTATGCAGAGGAGTCCTCTCCTGCATAACAGAAACGGGACGGATCCGTTTTGCAGCTCATAGACTTCTATTATGACAGAATGAATAATGGAATGCCTCTAAAGGATTTCCGTTAGGGTCCGTGGTAACAGAATCCATAACGCCATTCACCTTTTACCAGTAAATGAAGCGTGAACGAATTTGTATAGATTTAAAAACAGGCACTCACCATCTAACAGTTTAAAATAATTTGAATTTATTAGAAAAAATATACAATAAAAATTTTACCCCTACAATATTCGGTGATTATAATAATTGCAATATTCGACGATACTAAATATTCTGCAATTATTTTAACTTCGAATTTCAACTCTTTGCAGTCAAATAAGAAGTACAATGGTATAGAAAAAAATGTGCAGTGTGAATAAATCAATATAACAAATATTCGACAAAGTGTATCCGTGATCAAATAATTCTATAACAAATATTCGACAAAGTGTTTGAACATATCCGTGATAAAATATTTCTATGTGTACAAATAATATAGCTCTTATCCTAATGATGCATAAATAATTTCTTCCCAATACTTATCACTGATGTTATGTGAACAACCTGAAATTCGCTTATGCCTATACATCAACTAAAGCAAAAATGTCAATTTGCAGCATTCTACCATTTAGAAAACCACTGTTACCATTTAGGGTTGTATGACCCCGTATTGGTCAGGTTTATTAGTTTATTTGGGGAAGGAAATGTTGCAAACAATTTAGTCCATACCTCCAGAATGAAATCTTTTGTCCATGAAGGGAACATGCACAGCACAAAAAGTTTGGATATGTTTTCTGTCACATTTTTCTTGGCATTTTGTATGTGTTGTTTACATTTTTTTTTTTTCACAAAAAGACTGCCGCCAGATTAGAGTCAGTTTAGAGTCTTTAGTAAAATCTAAAAAAGTCCATATACTGTATATAGCGTATCAAAACTCTAGTTATAGCATGTTTTATCTTCTCTTCATCTTTTCTTCTCTTTAAGAATACATCTACATGAGACGGGACTTCTATGTGTTCCGTTGCAGACATTTTTCTTTTTGCTATTCACCACAGGTAGCAAAAAAGGCTAGAAACAAGCCTATGGCCTACAGGTGATGGAAAGAAATGTGCCAACTAGGGTTGCACCGGGTATCGAATTATCGATACCCAATCGATACTTCTGTACCTGTATTGATTCGATACCGGGATTTGCCTTTTACTACTGTGCAGCCTAGCATGACAGAACACGGCACGCACTGCCCTCAGCGCATGCCATGTTTCGTCAGCAGCACAGGGGAGAAGGATGCAGTCCCTCCCTCCCCCTGTGCTGCTGCTGCCACCAATCAGAGAAGAGAGGGGAGGAGGAGGGGAGGGACTGTGGCCACTGCGCCACCAATAAAGATTCAGGAGGCGCAGTGTGCCCCCCCCCCCCCACCATTAAAAACATTGGTGGTGCAGTGCACCCTTCCTACCACCACAGTATTAAAGTCATTGGTGGCGCAGTGCACCCCACTCAATCCCCCCAGTATTATAATAATTGGTGGTAGTGGCCACAGGGTCCCTTCTGCCCTCTTCATTCATGGTGCAGTGGCAGTTCTGATCGGAGCCCCAGCAGTGAAGTTGTGGGGCTCAGAGCGGTTAACTTGGCTGCCATGACAGAGCACAGGGCAGCAGGGAGAGTGTAAAGACCTATTCACCCTAATAGATCTCTAACAGGACAAGGAATTAAAAGATCCCAGGTTCTAGCCCCTAAAGCCTCATGCACACGCCCGTGGAACGCGGACCGTGAGATACCGGCCTGGATTCCTGCTGAGTTCAGGAGCGCACGGCGTCATTGGTTGCTATGACACAGTGCGCTTTGTGCCGCCGCTGCTGCACAGTAATACATTCGTTTTTTTTTTTGCGTGGTATCGAATGGTATCGAGTATTGCAATACTTTTTTATGGTATCGAAATCGAATACAATTTTTGGTATCATGACAACCCTAGTGTCGAGTACCAGGCCTTTTTTGTCCCAGGGTGTTGTCTCACTTAAAGAGGATCTTTCACTAGTTTAAAAACTAAAAAAAACTATCAGTGGGCAGAGCGGCGCCCAGGGGTCCCCCTGCACTTACTAGTATGTCTGGGCGCCGCTCCGTTCGCCCGGTATAGGCTCCGGTGTCTGCAGCTCCCTCTGTTGTACTGGACGTATTTTTTGCATTAGGCGTGTCCCTTGCTGCAGCACTGGCCAATCGCAGCACACAGCTCATAGCCAGGCTATCCAGCAGAGGTGGCCGTGCTTGCACACTATAAGAAAAAGCATCAACCAATGTGATCTCCCACGTTCCCCACCACCAGAGAGGGCGGCAATTTTTGCTATAGTGTGCAAGAGTGGCCATTGATGCTGGATTGCAGAGTGGTCGTAACCAAGGAAATGAGCAGTGAATAATGTGATGGAAAAATGAGTCAAGACAGAAAATTAGGCAATATGAACAATCACAATATATGTTAGTAGGTGCCTTGTATTAATCTTGTCTACATGTAAATGCCATTTGCTGAAGGGAGACAACCCATTTAAAAGGGTTTTCCATTTTTGTTTTTTAGAATTTGCATCCTAGTCTTAAATACCTGTGGAGAAATCTATACTTACCTGCTTGTCTGTGTTCAGGCTCCATGCCTTCACTGGTCTTCCTGTCTCCATCTGTAAGCTTCCACACGGATGGGGTCATGTGAGCTGCTGGAGACAATGACTGGCCTCAGTGGCGACATGTTCCCAAGTGGCACATCACTGCTGGGTCATGTGCTCTTTGGGACACGTCACTGGTGCAGCCAGTCACTGACCGTGCCTGTGGGAAAGTTGATAGGGATCGGAAGAGAGACAGAGAGCTGTAAAAGAGCAGTGGGGAGCAAGTAAGTACGGATTTCTCCACAGGTATTCCAAGCTAGGGTGTACATAAAAAAACAAAACAAAGGTGGAGAACCTCTTTTTTGCTTGCAATGCTATTTTCTGCTATAAGTAGTGTGAGCTAGTTTCTACTATCATGACCCAAAATGTTGTTGGACAATGATCTCATTTACAATTTTGACTGGCTATAAAAAATGAATGCATTAATATTTATATTTGATCTAATTCATCTATTCATTTTATGGTCCTACATAAGTCGTTTTGCATTCATATCTCTTAGGCACCAACTAATTAGATTGCAATTCCTCAAAGGAGAGGAGATTCATTGCTGCTGTAAATTCGAGCTGTGTGCAGAGAACAAACCGTTATTCCAAGATTATAAATAACGGAGGCAAGCGGAAGTAAGCCCAAAGTAATAGGAAAAGAAAACCAACCAAATACTGCTTTCCAGTCGTGCAATGCGAGTTATAATAACACATTATGTAAAAATGGATAAACTTTTTAGGGCAGCGTAGTCTAAGCTCCGCAAATGTCTTCCATGCAGTGGAGAGCAGGAGCTTGGCTCTCTCATGACAGTGGGGCTCCTGAATTAATGGCCTGGTATGGCAAAAGTGCCAATTTGGGCCATTTACCCTGGATGCCACAGTCTGTGGTTTAGAGGGAGGGGCTCCCTTTGTCAAGCATTGGCACTGCGGTAAAAGAGATTGTGGGATGCCTATGTCTTAAAACTCATGCACATGACCGTATGTATTTTGCGGGCCGCAAAAAACACAAATGACATCCGTGTGCATTCCGTATTTTGCGGAACGGAACAGCTGGCCCATAATAAAACAGTCCTATCTTTGTCCGTAATGCGGACAATAATAGGACATGTTCTATTTTTTTCAGGAATGGAAATACGGACATACGGAAACGGAATCCACACGGAGTACCTTCCGTTTTTTATGCGGACTCATTGAAATGAATGTTTCTGTATATGGTCTGCAAATAAAACGGAACAGACACAGACTGAAAATACGTTCATGTGCATAAGGCCTTAGTATAGCACCCGGGAGTCTAATGAAGGGCCCCAGACCTGTCCTGCCTAAGGGTCCATTCACACATCCTTGTGTGTTTTGCGGATCCACGGATCCGCAAAACACAGACAGCGGCAATGTGCGTTCCGCATTTTGCGGACCACACATTGCCGGTACTAAGAGAATATGCCTATTCTTGTCCGCTATTGAGGACAAGAATAGGACATGTTCTATTTTTTTCAGTATCGGAGTTGCGGACCCGGAAGTGCGTGCAGCCCCATAGAAATGTATGGGTCCGCAATTCCGTTCCGCAAAATGCGGAATGGAATTGCGGATGTGTGAATGGACCCTAACTCGCACAGCCTGACGATGCTTGTCAGTATTGTACTGACAGTATATAGTACATTGTAGTACAGTGTATTATAGAAGCGATAAAAAAATAAAATAAATCCAAGTTAGGCTTTGTTAACACGTCAGTGTTTTGATCTGTTATTTCAATCAGTGATTGTGAGCCAAAACTAGGAGTGGAGGCTACACTGACATAAGGTATAATGAAAAGATCTGCTCCTGTTCTGTGTTTTTGACCCGCACCTGGTATTGTCTCATAATAACTGATGGAAATAACTGACCAAATAACTGAGGTGTGAACAAGGCCTTAAAGAAAAAATACACATTTTTCCATCGACAAATGCTTTTTAATAAAGAAAGTTGCAACAATTAAACACAGGGAACAGAAAGAGGGGTCACCAGGGGGTAGAGGTATTGTTACAGGTGATTTTTATTTTATTTTGGCCATTGGATTTTATTCCTCAAAATGCTACACAATATCTGATAAATGTGGACTGGGTACTCATTACAATTACATGCCCAAAAATTTGATATATACCGTATTTTTCGCCCTATAAGACGCACTCCCCCACCCCTAAAAAAAGTGGGGGGAAAATAGCAGTGTGTCCTATGAGGCGAATGCTGCAATTTACAATGATACACGGCCGCCGCCATGCCGCACAGCGCGGTCAGCGGGTGTATCAACTGAGAGAGAGGAGGGGCTGGGGGCCGGCATCTGGATTAGGAATGTCAGTGGGGACAGGTGCAGTCCCTGTATTCTAATGCACGACCCTGCTCACTGTTGTATAATGTTATCTAACCTGTAGGCATTGTTAAGATATAATAATCATGTGTAATCCAGCTGTATTACTTCCAACATTAAGTTCCGTAGCAGAGAGGAGGGAGGAGGCAGGCTGGGAGGGCGGGCGGGTGGCGCGTCACTCACTACGTCAAGCACCCGTGCCGCCTGCTTCATTCATAAAGTGGGCGGCGCAGGCGCATGACGTAGTGAGTGATGCGCCGCCCGCCCTGCCTCCTCCCTCCTCTCTGCTACGGAACTTACTGTTGTAAGTAATACAGCTGGATTACACATGATTAGTCTATTTTAACAATGCCTACAGGTTAGATAAGATTATGCAACAGTGAGCGGGGCCAGTGCAATAGAATACAGGGACTGCACCGGTCCCCGCTGTCATTCCTAATCCAGATGCCGGCCCCAGCCCCTTTATTGGGGGTCATTCACACTGCAGAGACACTGTTATGGGGGGATCTGTGGATGGCACATAACATAAAATGCTATATATGTGTCATCCACAGATGTCCCCATAGCAGTGTCATCCACAGATGTCCCCATAGCAGTGTCATCCACAGATGTCCCCATAGCAGTGTCACCCACAGACCACCATTAGTTCAAAACCCACCAAAAGCACACCTTTTGGTTCGAAATATTTTTTTCTTATTTTCCTCCTCAAAAACCTAGGTGTGTCTTATGAGCAGGTGCGTCTTGTACGGCGAAAAATACGGTACATTTATACACAAATATACAAATGAGCACTTACACATGTACATACGCTGACCTTCTTTGTTCACTCTTTCATGCAGTCTTCATTCTTCACATAAGGTAGATCCCCTTAGACCCCCACACCCAAGGAAAACTATAGAGGGAGTCTGTAGCATTAGCACAGATAAGTATCTGCCTGTCATCTTACTTTTCCTATTACATCTTGCCAGCGGTAGGATGTAATATGATGTTGGCAAAACAACAATACAATGCAAGATTAGTTAAAGGGGTTATCCCACTTAGCGTTTTTATACTTACCTGCTGCCACCGTGCGTTCACTTCCTGGATTCTGGCTGGGGGCGGGCTTCATCTTGATTGAAGTCTTCTCCCGGCCGTGCCGCACGCTGGACTGAATGCGCACGCGCGCAATGGTGACTTATTCCTACAGAGCCGGCGTGCGCGTTCGCAGCTCTGTACTATTCTGGCCGGGAAGAAGTCACTGTCGCGCATGCGCGGCAGCGTGCGCGTTCAGAACAGCGAGCGGACCAGCCGGGAGAAAAGGAGTCGTCTTCTGGGCAAGCGCGACCTTCCGGCTTTTGGAGAAGAGCAGTGGTCGTAACCAGGGGAGACCGAGTCACAACAATCAGGTAAGTGGGTATGAATTTTATCCTAATCGGTGGGGATTTGTTAATAAAGTATATTTACAAAAATGATCACTGTCAAATCATTAACAGATTTAACAGTGATCATTATGATGGGATAACCCCTTTAATCAAATGTTTAAAAATATAAAAAAAAAGCGCTAAAATATTAAAGATAAAAAACCTGTTTCCCATTTATCACATTAAATAAAACATAATTGGTTTTGCAAATCAGAAAAAGTCCAAAATATTATTACAATTATTCCTTATAGTAAATGCTTTAAAAAAAAATCCAGTGCCAGTATTGATGTATTTTTGGTCATCTGGTCTCCAATTGAATACAAATAATTGAATAAAACGTTATATAAAGTTATGTAATCAACATGGTGCCAAAAAGGCTACATGCACACAAAATGTTGTTTGTTTCCATGTCCGTTCTGTTTTTTTTTGCAGATAGGATGCGGACCCATTCATTTCAATGGGTCCGCAAAAAACGCGGACAGCACACCGTGTGCTGTCCACATCAGTATTCCGTTCCGTTGCCCCACAAAAAAATTGTTTATGTCCTATTGTTTTCTAGTTTGCGGACAAGGATAGGCATTATTACAATGGATCCGCAAAAAAAACAGGTCTGCAAAAAAACGGATGCCATACGGACAGCAAAACACATACGGTCATGTGCATGTAGCCTAAAAGCTAACGCTTAGCTGACTGCAAAATAAAAAAAGTTATTGGTGTCACTGGCAATTTTTATTAATAAAAAATAAAAGGGTTTTCACGTTTTAAAAGTAGTAAAACGTAAACGATTTACAATCCCCATAATCATACTGACACACATAATAGGGTTATCATGCCATTTTTATTGCCCTATGAATGCTGTGAAAACAAAACACTAATAATAATGCTGATGGTAAATGAGTCTTCGAAGGCTGGGATAAAAAAAACTAAAACATTGCTACCAAAATTGACTTGGTCCTTAAAGGGGTTTTGCAAGATTTTTAATGGGTAGTCTGGGCTAGAGATATAGATCACCTATTCTCAGGATAGGTCATGAGTATCAGATCAGTGTGACGCAACATGCTGCTGATCAGCTTTTTCAGGCAGCCGCCAGCATCAGAAACTATAGAATGTCTTGCGCTGGAAGCAGACAGCGCTGTATAGTAGTGACTGTGCCAGGGCACTGCAGCTTAGATCCCATTCAAGTTAAAGGGAACTGAGCAGCAGAACGGCGGCACCCAGGTATGGGGTTGTTCCTCATGCTTGGGCCCCATGAAAAAAAAAGTATACTTCACAGTATACCCCTCACTCCTACTGCTAAAGATACAATTAGATATAAAATCCCATCCAGTAATTACATCCAATTATTACATCCATGTCTCCTCTGATGTAGATGTTCTTTTTCCTCATCTTCTCTTCTGGAAGCAGGCCACGTCTCATCTTTGCAGAGTTTATCAAAGATATCTTACTTTCCTCAATTCACCATCATCCACCCACTAAAGTAATCTCAGCCGTTATAATGCCCCCTATAGCAGTCCCTGTAGTTACACTGCCTCCTGTATCGCCTCCAGTAGTTATGTGCTCCCAGTAGTTATATGCTCCCCAATAGTGCTTATTGCCCCCAGTTAGTCTCAAAAGATCCGGGACCCAAGCCCCAAAGGAATATGGCCCAGTTCTCTAAGTCGCCCCCCTCCCCCCACACACCGCATTTTGCAGTACTTGCTATACAGCAGCACATACCTCTTACATCCAGGGCCTCCCAGGTGACGTCTCCTCGGATGTAGATCTTCTCTGTCATCATATTCTCCATTTGGTCTGTACAACTTTTTTCAGCCGCGCCTCATCTCTGCAGAGTGTGACACACAGACATCTTTGCTTCCTCACTTTTCTATCATCATCCCCCAACCTGGAGCCCCCACAGTGTTATCCTGCTGCTCACTGTGCTCCCCAATACCCCCAAATACTATCCTTAAGAAAAATTTATGCCCCCATAGTAATACTGCCCCCTACAGTGCCCCCAACCGTGATAATGCTCCCCAACAGTTCCCCCATTAGAAGAAGTGCTCTCCAGTATTAATAATACACACCAGAGACCCCAGTAGAAATAAGGCCCCCTATTGTTCTACTAGTGGTAATTATGGTCTCTACAGACCCCTTAGTAGTAATAAGGCCCCTCATAGTGTTCTTAGTAGAAATAAGGTGGATCTATAAGTCCCTTCTATAGAGCCCCCAGTAGTAAAAAGAACACCTAATGTCCCCTGGATTTGAAGTCCCTTCTGTAGTTATATTCCTCCCTCCATCATACAGTCCCATGTAAATAACATCACATCATCTCTCCTGCCCCTCCAAAATACAGTCCTATGTAAATAACATCACTTCCCTCCCTTCAGCCCCTACAACATATAGTCCCATGTAACTAACACTATTTCCCTCCCTCCACTATAGAGTCACATGTAAATAACATCACACCATCTCTCCAGCCCCCTCCAATATACAGTCCCATGCAAGTAATTTTGGGCCACCATGGGCCCCTCAGCAACCCTTAGAGGACTGAGAGAGATGACTGGACAGAGAAAACAGACAGGCTCCAGCTGCATCACAAGAAAGTGAGGCCGGACGGAGCGGTACGCTTCAGGGAAGGCCGGCATGAGGGGTTGTGGCAGCGAGGGCTAGGGGAGGCAATGGGTTAACGGGGTGACGTGCTGGGGGGGGGGAGGAGCCAGGAAGAGGCGGAGAGCGGCGCGCTTAAGGAAGGGTGAGGCGAGGTAGCGCCCGCCATTTTGTCTGAGCAAGGAGCCGGCATCTCATCTGTCTATCTCTGCAGCAATGTCGGACGCAGTGGAAGCGATGCTGCGGCGGCTGAGAGAGGCGGCGGTCTCCAGGGGCCCGGAATGGTTAGAGCAGCAGGTGATGGATTTACTGGGGGGAGCGGAGGGGGGTACAGCTAGCCCCAATCCCATGGCTACACGGTCGCGGCGGGTACGGCCGCCGGCGCGCCTGAGCCCTGATCTACCCCCCCGGGTCCGGCGCCGTGTCAGGAGCCCCACAAGGGACCCTCCTAGCATCCCCGCTCCTACGGCCCCCCGGCGTGGGAGGAATCCATATGTCCGGCGGGACCCTGAGGAGGCTGCGGGGCCTCCCCCTCAGCGCAATGCAGCCGCGTCTAGGGAATCCGGACCAGGTGCTGCGGGATCCCCTCCTGTCCCCGGGAGGCGGAGGCCTGCTCAGCGTGGGAGCGGCGGCAGTGGCGGCGGCGGGGCTGCGCGGTCGGCCAGGGCGGCCCGGCGCAGGCCCTTACAGGATGAGCCCCTTTCATTGGCACACGAGGCTGCGCTTGGCGGTGCCAGGGACGGGCGCAGGCCTTGCCAGGATTCACCACCTTCGGAGGAGGAGGACGAGGTTGCTCTGGACGCCCCCCTTACCCAGAGCAGGCCTCTTGGGCGGGAAGATAGGCGCGAGGCTGCGTATGTGGAGGTCAGGGACATGTGCAGGCCTTTGGCGGCGGGCGGACAGCTTTCTGCTGGTCCAGACGGCGTGGAGGACAGAGGGCTTCCCAGAGTCATTCCTAACGCGCCCAGCAGCGTCCTGGCTGGGGCGCAGCCTACGAACACCGCCAGTGACCGTACCGGGACCGTCGCGGATCCAGGAGCCGTCCGTCAGGAATCCGGATCTTCGGCTGCCGGGCTCACAGCACCCGGGCAGTTAGGTGAGACATCACTGGGAACTTTGATATCTTTATTTAACGGGGCGCCCAATGCAGGTGGGAGCAATAGTGATATTATCGGGGGTTTGGGGCGCTTGCTGTGTGGATTAGCCGGGGTTAGTCAGGATAGGGGGGGAGTGGGGGCCACCCCCTTAACAGCGTGGGGGTTGGGGACAGGAAATAGCAATATACCGCAGCCAGCGAGCACGGGTATGGCGGAGGCAGTGTCAGTGCAGACGCAGGCGGGAGGTGAGGAGGATAGGCCCAGGTTAGATGATGCGGCGAAAGGGGAAGTGTATGTCTGCTTTGAGGGTCCCTTGGGAGCGCATTTGAAGGCGGAGGTACGCGAAAAGATTTGGAAGGGGGAATATGTAGAGATCTTCTCGCTGCTCCCGTTGGAACGGTTCAATCTAGACGTGGTAAAGAAAGATGGTGTGAGGAAGGAGGATGAGGATAAACAGCGTTTTCGCCTTATCCCTAGGTCATTTAGTAATTGGCTGCAGGCCTTTGCTATTTTGGCCAGTGTTATTGGGGAGAAGAGTCCCGAATGTTGCTCCCCTTTGTTCTGTTATCTGGATGCTATCGGGGAGGCCTATAGGGTATATGGGGGATCAGGGTGGCTACGTTATGACGAGCAGTTTCGTCAAAGGAAAGCGGTCCGCCCCAATATGAGATGGGACCATAAAGACATTGCGTTGTGGATGAGGGTGACAGCGCCAGGTAGGAGTGGTCAGTCCTTTCGGACCGACTCAGGGGCGGGAGGGCAGCAAGGTACAGGGGCACCCCCAGTTGGGAGGGGTTTCTGCTTCCTTTTCAATGAGGGAAATTGTAAATTCGGCCAGAAATGTAAATTTAGGCATGAATGTTCCGTGTGTGGAGGTGCCCATGGGGCTAGCAGATGTTTTAGAGGGGGCAGACAAAGGGGAGGGGATAGTTTTGCAAAAGGGGCTGACTCCGGTACGAGTGGAAAGGATGGTGGATCATCTAAGTAGATATCCGAACCGGGAGTTAGCGGACTTTTTGTGTTTAGGGTTTAAGTTTGGTTTTCATATTCCCTCTCACCCGGTACCAGTGGCGGAGAAGCGGAAGAATTTGCGCTCAGCATTGGAGTTCCCGGACATAGTGGCAGAGAAGTTAGCTAAGGAAGTTTCTCTGGGAAGGATGGATGGTCCGTTTGGTACGCCACCCATACGTAATTTGCGGGTCTCCCCTTTGGGTTTAATTCCTAAGAAGGAGCCGCACAAATTTCGGCTTATCCACCATTTATCATTCCCTAAGGGAGCGTCGGTCAATGAGGGCATTGACCCGGAGCTTTGTTCCGTGGTTTATGCTTCCATTGACGCGGCTGTGGAATGGGTTAGGAGGTTGGGTCCGGGTACCCTGTTGGCAAAATGTGACATTGAAGCGGCATTCCGATTGTTACCGGTCCACCCGGATAGTCTACATTTACTGGGTTGTTTTTGGGATGGCGGCTATTTTGTGGACAGGTGTTTGCCAATGGGCTGTTCCATATCGTGTGCATATTTTGAGCGTTTCAGTTCCTTTCTGGAGTGGGTGGTTGTTCAGGAATCAGGTTGTCGTTCGATCATTCACTACTTGGATGATTTCCTGTGTTTAGGGGCGGGAGGATCTAGAGTTTGTTCTTTGCTGTTATCAACATTGCAGTCTGTTTTTGAGTTTTTCGGAGTCCCGTTGGCGGTGGATAAGACGGTGGGGCCGACTACTGAGCTGAGTTTTCTGGGTATTGTCATTGATACGCAGCGGATGGAGTGTAGGCTGCCGGTAGAGAAGGTGTCAGATTTGAGAGCAGTAGTGGCGGCTGCATTGGGGGCTAAGAAGATTCGCCTGCGGGATCTGCAGTCATTATTGGGAAAATTGAATTTTGCTTGTAGGATCCTTCCCATGGGCCGCATTTTTAGTAGGAGGTTGGCCTCTGCGACTGGGGGTGTGGTGTCTCCGCATCATTTTATTAGGCTAGGCGGGGAGTTAAAAGGGGACTTGAAGGTTTGGGATTCTTTTTTACAACAATTTAACGGCAGAGCATTGGTTATGGGCGGTGTGGTTGATGCATTTGATTTTGAATTGTTTACGGATGCTGCGGGTGGAGTTGGTTTTGGGGCCTTCTGTGAGGGACAATGGTGTGCGGGTGAGTGGCCGGAGTCTTGGGTGCTGAAGGGGTGGGTTAAGAATGTGGCCTTGTTGGAACTCTTTCCCATTGTGTTGGCAGTCACGCTCTGGGGGGAGAAGTTTAGGCACAAGAAGGTTAGGTTTCATTGTGACAACCTGGGCGTGGTGCAAGCCATCAATAGCGTAACTGCTTCTTCCCCCCCAGTTGTTTGCCTGTTGCAACAGTTGGTCCTGAGGTGTTTGTCCCTGAATGCTTGGGTGTTGGCGGTGCATGTTCCTGGTTCTTCTAATGGCATAGCTGACGCACTTTCTCGTTTTCAGTGGGAGCGGTTTCGCCAGTTGGCCCCGGAGGCGAGTCGGGTCGGGATGGTGTGTCCGGAGTCGTTGTGGGAGATCTTGGAGGTACCTTAGCATTTCTGTTGCGGGCGTCATTGAGTGAGGGGACTTGGAAGATGTACGATAAGGCGTGGAGTATGTCGCAGCAGTGGTGTGCTGACCTGGGGGTCGAGGTGCTGGCCGGGGAGATTCCGTTGTTGCTTTTCATTGGCCATGCGAAGGAACAAGGTTGGTCAGTGGCAAAGATCAACGGCTGCATCGCAGGCCTGGCCTTTGGATTCAAGTTGCGGAGTTCTCCGGACGTTACTAAGTCCTTTTTGGTTCGGCAACTTCTGAAGGGGTATAGAAGGTTTCAGCGCGTCAAAGATTCCCGTCTCCCGGTGTCTTTTTCATTGTTATTGCAGCTGGGGGAGCAGGTGTCGGCAGTGTGTCATTCGGTTTGGGAGGTCAGACTGTTCAGATTAGCTTTTGCGCTTGCCTTTTTTGGGGCCTTCCGTTTGGGGGAGTTAGTGTGTGCGAGTGTGCGGAAGGAGGGGGGTCTGAGATGGGAGGATGTCAGTTTATATGACGACAGGGTGGTGATATTTCTGAGATTTTCCAAGATGGATCAGGACGGTAGAGGTCGTTTTATTTCCTTGTTTGAGGTGCCGGGATGTTTGTTGTGTCCGGTACGGTGTTTGCGGGATTTTCAAGGAGGGGCTGGTGTCGCGGCTGGCCCGCTTCTCAGGCACGAGGATGGTTCTTTTCTATCACGATTTAAATTCATAGCAGTTTTTAAGAAATGCTTGCGTAATCTGGGAATGGACTCTGCCAAATATACGGGTCATTCCTTCAGAATTGGGGCTGCCACGGAGGCTGCTCGTTTGGGGGTGCGGGATGAGGTGATCAAACGTATTGGGAGATGGGAGTCAGAGCGTTTTCGGCTGTATGTCCGTTTAGGGGCGGTTTAGGGCTGTGCTAACCGTCTTTGTCTTGTCTTTGCAGGTGCCGCACCGTTGTTAGTATGGATTTTGGGCCATTCCTTCGTTTTTTGGGGGGCCTTGAGGGCGGACGTCCGACTGAATGGGCGCCAGTTGGGGTTTGAGCGTGGGATGGCCGTGGTGAGATGGATCGGGCGTAGAGGTATGTTGTGGGGTAGTGTGCTTCAGGAGGTTCATCGTCACGTTAGGCTGGATAGGGCCCCGGATGTCTTGGTGTTACATGTTGGGGGGAATGACCTTGGGGTCCGTCCCTGCAGGGAATTGATTAGGGATATTCGTTTCGATTTCTTGCGTTTATGGTCCCTTTTTCCGTCAATGGTCACGGTATGGTCTGACATTGTGCCCAGGAAGGTCTGGAGGGAGGCGAGATCTGTGGACAAGCTCAATAAGGCCAGGATTAAACTGAACCGGGTTATTGGGCGGTTTTGTGCCAAGCATGGTGCAGTGGTGGTGCGGCACCCTGAGTTGGAAGCAGGGACTGGAGGTTTTTGGAGACAGGACGGGGTCCACCTCAATGCGGTGGGTATTGACTTGTGGTCCCTTGATTTGCAGGGAGGTGTTGAGAGGGCCCTCCGGGTGTGGCGGAACGCGCGAGCTTAAGGTTGCGGTCAAGCTGCGCGTTGTTGGCGGGGGGAGGTCATAGAAGCTGGGGCTACTGGATGGTAACGGTGAATGAGAGGGCCTCAATGGTGGGGCTGGACTCTCAGAGTTGGGGCACCTGGTTGGCTTGGTACGGCGTCCGTCAGTTGGTGTCCCCGAGCTTGTGGTACGCGGCTGGGGGCAAGATGGAATAGCCATGGTGGTTTGTGGTCGTTTAAGGTGCAGTTAGGCGGCTTCTAGGACCTCCCTCGTCAGTTATATATTTATACAAATGTTTATGTTTTGTTCATGTTATTTATATTATTTAATAAAGAACGGCTGCTGTGGCCGATTTAATCCAAACAGTGGCTGTGTGTGGTTATTAGGGATGGTAAGTGGGGGTGGTTTAGTTAAATGGGTCAGGTAAGGGGACCCGAGCATAGCCAATAACCCTACTCAAGTGAGGCCGGACGGAGCGGTACGCTTCAGGGAAGGCCGGCATGAGGGGTTGTGGCAGCGAGGGCTAGGGGAGGCAATGGGTTAACGGGGTGACGTGCTGGGGGGGGAGGAGCCAGGAAGAGGCGGAGAGCGGCGCGCTTAAGGAAGGGTGAGGCGAGGTAGCGCCCGCCATTTTGTCTGAGCAAGGAGCCGGCATCTCCCACCCTCCCGCCCCTAGGGTGTAGGGTTCAGGGATTCCAGTTCCGTTTGTCGCGGCAGTCGTGGCGGGGGGAGGTCATAGAAGCTGGGGCTACTGGATGGTAACGGTGAATGAGAGGGCCTCAATGGTGGGGCTGGACTCTCAGAGTTGGGGCACCTGGTTGGCTTGGTACGGCGTCCGTCAGTTGGTGTCCCCGAGCTTGTGGTACGCGGCTGGGGGCAAGATGGAATAGCCGTGGTGGTTTGTGGTCGTTTAAGGTGCAGTTAGGCGGCTTCTAGGACCTCCCTCGTCAGTTATATATTTATACAAATGTTTATGTTTTGTTCATGTTATTTATATTATTTAATAAAGAACGGCTGCTGTGGCCGATTTAATCCAAACAGTGGCTGTGTGTGGTTATTAGGGATGGTAAGTGGGGGTGGTTTAGTTAAATGGGTCAGGTAAGGGGACCCGAGCATAGCCAATAACCCTACTCAAGAAAATGGAGAACCTGCAGTGCGTGGGGACAGCAGCTCTGTGTCATCCCTCCCAGGTATCCCTCTTTTGGAGGGACAGTCACTCTTTTTGACCCAAGTCCCTCTTTGCTACTTAAATTATATTTTTGCTAATATTTGAAGGGGCAGCACAGGGCTGCAGAAAAAAAATAGCAGAACTTATACCCAACCGGATCTTTTACACAATGAGGCGTAAGTGTCCCTCTTTGACCAAGAAGTTGGGTGGTATGTCTGGGTCACTGATGTGTCACAGGATCATTGCTGCCCTTACACAGGACTCAGAGCAGGGGTGTAATGAGACTACACCTCCTTTATATCTGCAAAGCCAATTATGATGGGATATTAGGATTTTTTAGGAAAACCCTATCTGAGGGGAGAAGACATCAAGATGGCATACATCCCACAAAGTAAACATAAAATAAAACAAGAATCTCGATCTTATTTCTTTATAATGCACCTGTACAATACAGACAAAAAGGCCTCTTTCACACGGGCGTTGCGTGTGAGGGCCGGATAGGATGCGGGTGCATCGCGGGAAAATCTGCAGTGAGGTGCTTCATATCCCCTTCATTGTGAGCAACAGATGTTCACCAACCAGGAGACCACTGCAGCTGTCACTGCAAGGGAAAGGTTTTGACCACAAAGAGGATTTCATAATTCACAGTGCAACAATGATTTTGAGAGAAAAACATGCGATTTATACTAAAGTGAGCGCTCTGATTCCAAATAAATATGAACTCGGAATTTGCCTGACACGTCTAGATTTTAAGTTATACATGCAAAGCCTATTCAGTTATAATATTAATGCATTATATTGGAAATATTTCAATGGACATACCCAGACCTGTCTGGACGCACTCAGGCTGATGTCAGCAGTAAGTATATAAGGCAAGCTGGACAGATTTTGATAAAGTGATCTGTTATAGTGCTATCAGTTTTGAAACTTAAGATGGATAAACGCAAATGTGTTAACGTTCCAGACAATTTATGCTCTATATGTGCTCATATGTGGCAAATACACTACTTACGACCAGCGCAAGAATCTGACAAAGCGGGTGCGTCTTGCTTACAAGTATTACTTTGACTGTAAAATTGAAGATCAAGATAAAATCTAGGCACCTCATGTTTATTGCACTGTGTGTTACTCTGGGGTAACTCAGAGGTGGAATGGTAAAAGGAAAGGAATGGCTTTTGCAGTGCCTATGGTTTGGCGTGAGCAGAAAAATCACCATTCAGACTGTTACTTTTGCATGACTAAAATCGCTGGATATTCAAAGAGAAACAAGTCACAAATTGTGTATCCCGACTGTGAGTCTGCTCTTAAACCAGCACCACACGATGTAGAGAATCCAGTGCCTGCCCCTCCCACAGCAGGAACGGCAATTGAAACAGACAGTTCTGATCCTGATGAAGAAGAAGATGTTGACTGTCACAATGTATTTCCTGATCCAGAATAACTGCAGGGTCAGCGGCACTTGCTGAGCCAATCAGATTTAGATGATCTGGTAAGAGATCTGTCATTATCTAAAGAAAAGTCAGAACTACTAGCTTCTAAATTCAGGAATGGAATTTGCTACAACGAGGCACCACAACTTCACACTTTCGTCATCGACACACCAAGTTAGCTGCATACTATGCAATGGAAAGCGATGTCTGTTTCTGTACTGATGAAAATGGTCTTATGATGGAGTTAGATGGTACACATGTTCCTGATGAATGAACGCTATTCATAAACTCTAGAAAAACAAGTTTGAAAGCTGTCTTGTTGCACAATGGTAACAAAATAACATCTGTTCCATTGGCTCATGTGGTTGGAATGAAAGAGACCCATGCTTCTATGGAGTTAATTTTGAAAATGATCAAATACTCAGAACATAAATGGAAAATTTGTGCTGACCTGAAAGTGGTAGCACTGCTGCTTGGCCTACAGTTAGGGTACACAAAGAATATGTGTTTCTTGTGCCTATGGAACAGTCGTAATGACAACAATCATTACAAAATGAGACAGTGGCCTCTCAGAGTCGAGTACACAGTTGGTCAGTACAATGTACAACACAAATCACTGGTCGATCCACTTCAAGTTTATCTTCCACCACTTCACATTAAACTTGGTTTAATAAAAATTTAGTAATTGCACTTGATCGTGATGGAAATGGTTTCCAGTGTTTGAAGGAGAAGTTTAGCACACTGAAAACTGATGCTACAATAAAGGCCAGAATTTTTATTGTCCCCAAAATCAACAAACGAATGCATGATGACACATTAAGAACAAAACTCAACCCTCTGGACCTTGCAGCTTGGGATGCATTTGTGCTAGTAGTGCAGAACTTCCTTAGGAACACACGAGCTGCAAACTATGCTGAATTAGTAGACAACATGCTTACAGCATATGAACAACTTGGCTGCCGAATGTCATTGAAAGTGTATTTCTTCCATTCCCATCTTGACTTTTTCCCACCCAATTTGGGACACGTAAGTGACGAACATGGAGAGTGGTTCCATAAAGATATTTCTACAATGGAGAACAGGTATCAAGGCTGCTGGAATCCCAACATGATGGGGGACTACTGCTGTTTTTTGCAATGGGAAAATATGACCATTCACAAACGCAAAAGCAAATGCCTGAAGCACTTTTAACAGGGTCTTGCTCAAGTAAGACTTTCAAACGAGACTTTTTGAAATGTTGTTATTCCATTACAGTTTCATACACTGTTTACTACGCAAACGTTGATGTAGATCCGGTAATTGTTGGATTAAAACTCGTTCTGTTCAACATTATTCAATGCTTTCCTTAATTCATTTAGGCATACTTATGCTTAGCAAAATTTTGTGACGTGTTACAACAATTCTGACTTCGGATTTGTAATCTGCACACTTGATTTAGTTGCGTGGTGTAATGAGAGACTACCATTTGGGCACTTGGTGGGGCAGTGGGAATCAATAGCCTGCGGAAGAAAACTTCTGTTTCTCAGTCCTGATGATAAAAGCAGCCATAAAGGTATGTTAACCCACCCGCCTCTGTGCCTACCTACCACTGTCAGCAGTTCTGTAGCTGATTAAGACAATTTGGAAGATAAGGGATGAGCCTTATTGCCCCCCACAGTTATAACAGATCAGCTGAAATGTCTACCACTTCCTCAGATAAATGAGACTGTTTGCTTCAATCACCTTGACTGGACATCAGTGTTTTATACACGTGTTGATCTTTTCTTGTTTTTCTCTTAATGAAAACTATTAATTCCGGTTATGCGGAGCACTCTCACTAATTACATTCAAGGGTTATCAGTCTAACACATGGTCATTAGAATTATTTATGTCACACACATAAAATAGAAGAAAGCAATTTCTGTCAAAATATAATGGAAGCGTCATTTTTTACTTTTTGGCATTTTTAGAAACATTTCATCTGTTATTTAACTACGAGCGCCAAGTAGTAGTTTGGTATCTTTTGCTTATCACACATTAAATGATGTAGGGCAAGGGTACCCAATTGGTGGACCGTAGTCTGAATCCAGACTGCTGCAGCCAGCTGTCCGGACCCCCACATGACCCGCATTCAACTGTCTCTGCATCCTTATTGAATACGATGGTGAAACAGGTAGCTGTCAGCTCTGTGTTTCATGGTTCCCCTGCCGTCATCTCGACTCATGCGCTGAGCCACAGACAGCACAGAACAGAGCAGGACAGACATGCTCTTCTCTGTTCGTCAGAGGAACGTGGCGTCGGAAAGTATTCTAAATGGAGGCACTTAAGGGGACATAATATTGTGAGAAGGCCATCTATGGGGGGGGGGGGGCATAACTGTCTAGGGGGCCAGCTAAGAGGCCATAACTCTATTATGAAGTCATCACTGTGGGAGCCACTTAAGGGTGCATCATTCTGTAAGAATGGCACTTAAGGGGACATCATACTGTGCGAGGGGGACACTTAGACGACATCACTTTGTGCTGGGGTCACTCAATGGAGTTGTCCGAGTTATATAAAAACTTGGGCAACCCCTGTAAACTGTCTAAAATAACAAATTAATGTATATACATTTTATACTCTGCTACTTCCTGTGATGCACTCTAGTCCTCACCACTGTCTTTTGTTTTTTTGGCTGTAGAGTGAAAGTTCTGTGCACACAGGTCACCGCTGCAGCCAATCACTGGCCTCAGCAGAGTTGTCATGTGCTGTACAGGGGTGGACTGGCCATAGAACTTACTGGGAAATTTCCCAGTGGGCCAATGCCCAGGGGGGTGCCCAAGCCCTCCTCATGGCCATAGGCAGAGTACATTGCAATCTGATGCTCTCAGGAGCATCATGTACTTACACACTTGGCTGTCAGCTGCAGGTGCCCTCCTCAATTCAACTGTATAGTCCTCAGGATAGTGAATATTGCGGTGGGGCGGCAATATTTTGTGCACTGTGGTATTTGGTTCTGCTGGGGTATTACTGGCCCCACCTACTTCTGTGGTCCCTGCATACTAGTGTTGGCCCTGCCTACTTGCATTGCCCTACCTTCTGTCAGTTTGGATTTGCCTAGAACATGAGTTTTAGTTTTTTCCCAGGGCCACCGTAAGATCCCAGTGTGCACGGCTGAGGCCTGCGATTGGCAGCAGCAGTTGACCTGTCCACAGAATGTCACCGCTATCTCCAAGAAGATGACATCAGCAGTGTGAGGAGTGGAGCACAGTGCTCAAAGAAACAGGGGGAAAAGTTACACGGGTTGCCCCAGTTTTTATATAACCCAGACAATCCCTTTAAGGAGGCATCATACTGTGTCAGGGGCACTAAAGGAACATCATATTGTGTGGGTCACCCTGCTGTGAGGGGGCACTTGGAGGACATCCTACTTTGAGAGTGGCAATAAGGGGGGCATCATATTCTGTGGTAGAAACTAAAGCGATACCACACTGTCTGAGAGATACTAATGGGGCATAACTCTTTGGGGGGCATCACTCTGTGTGTGAGGTTACTTAGAGGGCATCATTTTGTGTGGGGATATTTAGGGAGCAGCACTGAACCCTACCAGATCCAGCAGAAACACTAGTGTGTCATTACTGTATGTGAAAGTAGCCTTAGAAGTTTTGCTTACTGTAAAAAAAATTTTTAGACCAAGGTATAACAAAAAGTGCTTGAGTACCCCTAACGTAGGGCATTGATATCTTAATTATATACATTGTATTTTCATTGCTGCAGTATTACTCTGGAGCTTGCTACCCCAACTCCTCAAACTTTTAAAAGCAACCCAAAGCTCAGCAAAACTATACAATAATCCTACCTTACCTGCTGCCTCCTTCCCTTGCAGAGTGTAAGCCCTTGTGGGCAGGGATTTCTCTCTGCTAGACTTTCACGCAGTTCAAGTCTATTGCAACTATTTTTGTGTTAAATTATGTATATACAGTCAGGTCCATAAATATTGGGACATCAACACAATTCTAACATTTTTGGCTCTATACACCACCACAATGGATTTAAAATGAAACTAACACGATTTGCTTTAACTGCAGACTGTCAGCTTTAATTTGAGGGTATTTACATCCAAATCAGGTGAACGGTGTAGGAATTACAACAGTTTGCATATGTGCCTCCCACTTGTTATGGGACCAAAAGTAATGGGACAATTGGCTTCTCATCTGTTCCATGGCCAGGTGTGTGTTATTCCCTCATTATCCCAATTACAATGAGCAGATAAAAGGTCCAGAGTTCATTTCAAGTGTGCTATTGGCATTGGGAATCTGTTGCTGTCAACTTTTAAGATGAGATCAAAAGAGCTGTCACTATCAGTGAAGCAAGCCATCATTAGGCTAAAAAAAAAAAAAAAACATCAGAGAGATAGCAAAAACATTAGGTGTGGCCAAAACAACTGTTAGAAACATTCTTAAAAAGAAGGAACGCATCAGTGAGCTCAGCAACGCCAAAAGACCTGGAAGACCACGGAAAACAACTGTGGTGGATGACCCAAGAATTCTTTCCCTGGTGAAGAAAACACCCTTCACAACAGTTGGCCAGATCAAGAACACTCTCCAGGAGGTATGTGTGTCAAATAAAAAAAAATCAAGGGAAGACTTCACCAGAGTGAATACATAGGGTTCACCACAAGATGTAAACCATTGGTGAGCCTCAAAAACAGGAAGGCCAGATTAGAGTTTGCCAAACGACATCTAAAAAAGCCTTCACAGTTCTGGAACAACATCCTATGGACAGATGAGACCAAGATCAACTTGTACCAGAGTGATGGGAAGAGAAGAGTATGGAGAAGGAAAGGAATTGCTCATGATCCTAAGCATACTACCTCAACAGTGAAGCATGGTGCTGGTAGTGTCATGGCATGGGCATGTATGGCTGCCAATGGAACTGGTTCTCTTCTGAAGTGTTTCGGGCAATATTATCTGCTCATATTCAGCCAAATGTTTCAGAACTCCTTGGATGGCGCTTCACAGTGCAGATGGACAATGACCCAAAGCATACTGCAAAAGCAACCAAAGAGTTTTTTAAGGGAAAGAAGTGGAATGTTATGCGATGGCCAAGTCATTCACCTGACCTGAATCCCATTAAGCATGCATTTCACTTGCTGAAGACAAAAATGAAGAGAAAATACCCCAAGAACAAGCAGGAACTGAAGACAGTTGCAGTAGAGACCTGGCAGAGCATCACCAGGGATGAAACCTAGCGTCTGGTGATGTCTATGCGTTCCAGACTTCAGACTGTAATTGACTGCAAAGGATTTGCAATCAAGTATTAAAAAGTGAAAGTTTGATTTATGATTATTATTGTGTCCCATTACTTTTAGTCCCTTAACAAGTGGGAGGCACATATGCAAACTGTTGTAATTCCTACATCGTTCCCCTGATTTGGATGTAAATACCCTCAAATTAAAGCTGACAGTCTGCAGTTAAAGCACATCTTCGTTTAATTTTAAATCCATTGTGGTGGTGGTGGTGGTGTATAGGGCCAAAAATGTTAGAATTGTGTTGATGTCCCAATATTTATGGACCTGACTGTAAAGTCGTGGACAAAAGTTTTGAGAATGACACAAATATTAGTTTTCACAAAGTTTGCTGCTAAACTGCTTTTAGATCTTTGTTTCAGTTGTTTCTGTGATGTAGTGAAATATAATTACACGCACTTCATACGTTTCAAAGGCTTTTATCGACAATTGCATGACATTTATGCAAAGAGTCAGTATTTGCCGTGTTGACGCTTCTTTTTCAGGACCTCTGTAATTCAACTGGGCATGCTCTCAATCAACTTCTGGGCCAATTCCTGACTGATAGCAACCCATTCTTACATAATCACTTCTTGGAGTTTGTCAGAATTAGTGGGTTTTTGTTTGTCCACCCGCCTCTTGAGGATTGACCACAAGTTCTCAATAGGATTAAGATCTGGGGAGTTTCCAGGCCATGGACCCAAAATGTCAACGTTTTGGTCCCCGAGCCACTTAGTTATCACTTTTGCCTTATAGCACGGTGCAACATGGTGATGGAAAATGCATTGTTCTTCACCAAACTGTTGTTGGATTGTTGAAAGAAGTTGCTGTTGGAGGGTGTTTTGGTACCATTCTTTATTCATGGCTGTGTTTTGGGGCAAAATTGTGAGTGAGCCCACTCCCTTGGATGAGAAGCAACCCCACACATGAATGGTCTCAGGATGCTTTACTGTTGGCATGACACAGGACTGATGGTAGCGCTCACCTTTTCTTCTCCGGACAAGCCTTTTTCCTGATGCCCCAAACAATCGGAAAGAGGCTTCATCGGAGAATATGACTTTGCCCCAGTCCTCAGCAGTCCATTCACCATATTTTCTGCAGAAGATCAATCTGTCCCTGATGTTTTTTTTGGAGAGAAGTGGCTTTTTTGCTGCCTTTCTTGACACCAGGCCATCTTCCAAAAGTCTTCGCCTCACTGTGCGTGCAGATGCGCTCACACCTGCCTGCTGCCATTCCTGAGCAAGCTTTGCACTGGTGGCACTTCGATCCCGCAGCTGAATTCCTCTTTAGGAGACGATCCTGGCGCTTGCTGGACTTTCTTGGACGCCCTGAAGCCTTCTTTACAAGAATTGAACCTCTTTCCTTGAAGTTCTTGATGATCCTATAAATTGTTGATTGAGGTGCAATCTTAGTAGCCACAATATCCTTGCCTGTGAAGCCATTTTTATGCAATGCAATGATGGCTGCACGCGTTTCTTTGCAGGTCACCATGGTTAACAATGGAAGAACAATGATTTCAAGCATCACCCTCCTTTTAACAGGTCAAGTCTGCCATTTTAACCCAATCAGCCTGACATAATGATCTCCAGCCTTGTGCTCGTCAACATTCTCACCTGAGTTAGGGCTCTTTCACACTTGCGTTGTCCGGATCCGTCGTGTACTCCATTTGCCGGAATTACACGCCGGATCCGGAAAAACGCAAGTCAACTGAAAGCATTTGAAGACGGATCAGTCTTCAAAATGCGTTCAGTGTTACTATGGCAGCTATTAAAGTCCTGGTTGCCATAGTAGTAGTGGGGAGCGGGGGAGCAGTATACTTACCGTCCATGCAGCTCCCGGGGCGCTCCGGAATGACATCAGAGTGCCCCATGCGCATGGATGACGTGTCCATGCGATCACGTTATCCATGCGCGTGGGGCGCCCTGACGTCACTCTGAAGCGCCCCGGGAGCCGCACGGACGGTAAGTATACTGCTCCCCCGCTCCCCACTACACTTTACCATGGCAAACAGGACTTTAGCGTCCTGGCAGCCATGGTAACCATTCAGAAAAAGCTGACCATTCAGTAACCATTCAGTAATGCGCCGAAACGATGTTTAGCTTAAGGCCGGATCCGGATTAATGCCTTTCAATGGGCATTAATTCCGGATCTGGCCTTGCGGCAAGTGTTCAGGATTTTTGGCCGGAGCAAAAAGCGCAGCATGCTGCAGTATTTTTTCCGGCCAAAAAACGTTCCGGTCCGGAACTGAAGACATCCTGATGCATCCTGAACGGATTTCTCTCCATTCAGAATGCTTGGGGATAATCCTGATCAGGATTCTTCCGGCATAGAGCCCTGACGACGGAACTGTATGTCGGAACAGAAGAACGCAAGTGTGAAAGAGCCCTTAACAAGACGATTACTGAAATGATCTCAGCAGGTCCTTTAATGACAGCAATGAAATGCAGTGGAAAGTTTATTTGGGGATTAAGTTAATTTTCATGGCAAAGAAGGACTATGCAATTCATCAGATCACTCTTCATAACATTCTGGAGTATATGCAAATTGCTATTATAAAAACTTAAGCAGCAACTTTTCCAATTTCCAATATTTATATAATTCTCAAAACTTTTGTCCACGACTGTATATAGCCTTTTTCATGTGTAATGGTTCTTGTAATGCTTTCCTTAAATTTAACTACATTTATCAGAAGTTTTTATATATGCAAATGAGCCTCTAGGAGGAATGGGGACACTACTGTTACTCCTAGAGGCTCTGCTCTCTCTGCAACCCATGCACCCTCTCCACTTTGATTGACAGGGCCAGACATGATGACGTTTTTACTGCCCGGCTCTGTCGATCAAAGTGAAGAGGGCATGACAGTTGCAGAAAGAGCAGAGTCTCTAGGTGTAATGGCAACGCTCCCCATTGCTTCTAGAAGCTCATTTGCATATATTAAAGCATGCATAGATACTAAGGTGCACAGAGCAGCACAAGACTTTAGGAGAAGTTAAGGCCAGGCGTGATAACATTAACACTACCTGGCCCTGTCAATCAAAGTGGAGAGGGTGCTGCAGTTGCAGAGAGAGCTGAGCCTCTAGGTGTAATGGCAACGCCCCCGTTGCTCCTAGAGGCTAATTTGCATATATTAAAACATCATTTTTCTCAACAATGCAGGCACATATAAATATAGGGCTAACACGAATGCCTTCAGCTGCCAAGTGCACATGTAACAGGTCAGCCAGTGTCATAGGTACAATTCTGCTGATAGATGCCATTTAATTGGTTTAAATTAAAACTTGATTTACAGAATATTTTTTCAAATTCAGGGAATGGTTTGTTAATCAAAATCCTATTGTACAATCCACAGTCCTGAATTGTCTCTAAAGAATTTTGCTCTAAGCAGCAAGAGTAATTTGAATTTAATGTACTAGTGATTGATGCATTTATAACAGTGGTTTAATCTGACACTGAGATTTAGAAAAAGTCTCCTTCAGGTGCCTTTTAGATCTCCTAATATTACAATGGAAGAAATATTAGCATTGAAGGAGTTGCTGGAGGACAGTAATATAAAAAACCTGGAGACAAGAGTAGTGCCATCGTGGTCATGTAAATATTAGTGTTGGGCGCGAATATTCGGATCGCGAATATTAATCGCGAATATCAAGATTTAGAATATAGCGCTATATATTTGTATTTGCGACCAATAGGAAAGTTGCCTACCCCATCAGTGTCATTGCTGTGCTCTGTACTTTGTTTTATTACATTAGATAGTTAGTTATTTAGTTAGTTAGTTAGCTTATATATATATATATATATATATATATATATATATAATACAGATAGTTAGTGGGAGCTAGTCAGTGTAGGATGCGCAAAAATATGCGCATCATTAATTGCCGATTTGCACAATCACGAATATGTTGGAGCACTCTATCTGCATATTAAGTTATTGTAATGCTCTGCCGTGCCAACCATTTTCTTCAGTCTCAGGAAACTTCAAGCAGCTTGAAAAATGTAGCAAAAGTGACCCACGCCTGTATTGCACACGCAATACGCACATATTACATTGCCGATTTTTGCAATCAAGAATATAAATAGCAAATTCTTGAATTCACGAATATATGATGAATTTTCGCCCAAATATTCGTGAAATATCGCGAATTTGAATATTGCCCCTGCCGCTCATCACTAGTAAATATGTGTTGGAAATACGACAACACCTCAATGATGATGAGGTGTATAGAAGGATATCTTATGACCCTAAATTTGACATAGCCAGGAAAATTTAATTGGCCTTGAGTGAAGTGGTGGCCTCTAATATAATTGACATTGAGTGGCGACTGTTACTCCGGTGATTTCTGTGGTCCCAAAGATACATAAGACGCTATTTAATCCACTGCACCATGCAATTGTATCTGGATTGGATTCTATCTGTGGTAACATAGCTATCATTTTAGAAAAAACTCTTAGGATTTATGCTGTAAAGACTAGATTTTATTTAAGTGACACTACTGATTTGTGAGCAAATTAAGGGAGTTGGATCTGACTGGTATGGACAGCGTGATACTGGTGTAATTTGCTATGGTAGGCCTCTATACTTCGATTGATCAAAATAGAGGACAGGCAGCAGTATCAAAGAAATTGAGTACTTCTAACTTTCACCAGAAGTGTTTGACTTTTTGCTAGTTCTGGTGGAGATTGTTCTCTGTTGTGATTTCCATTTTCAGGATGGGTTTTTTATTCATTTATTGGCAGTGGGGTCCAACATGGTTCCAACTTATGCAAACATTTACATGGGGACCCTGGAGAAGTATCTATGTATCCTACTATTTTTGTTATATTGTCAAGTGGTTGAGATATATGCATGACGTCTTCTTTCTATAGACAGGTAGTCTTGATGAATTACAGGATTTTATTTTTTTTGAATAACAGTGATCCAGGTTTTGGTTCACATTATATTCTCTGGTTAGGTTACAGTTTCTTAATGTTGAGGTCAAATTGGAAGATGGGAGGCACCATTAGACAGACTTCCTGTTTCCACCTACAATGAATTGAATCACAAAATGAGGGAATCATCCAACAACATTGGATTATGTTAGATGGGTGTTTGAAACATGTACCTGAATTTTGAAAATCTGTATTATTTTTTTATAAGAGGGCCAAAAACGTGAGCTATAAATTGATAAGATCAGATGTACCTGTAGGTTCCAATAAAACTTTGTGTCAAAAACAAGGTTGTTTTCCTTGCTTTAGTTGTGTGAACTGCCCTATATTGAAGGGGGCAGTCTTTTCACATCCAGTAGGCAGTGTTTATAGGAATACACATTTTTGGACTTGTAATACTGATTTCTTAATATACCTTTTACTCTGCCCGTGTAATTTGATGTATATAGGAGATACGTTACTGGATTTTAAGAGTGTATCAACCAATATCGCTACACAATTAGACAAAAACATTTGTATTTGCCCATCTAAAAATGTGTTGCAAAATATGAACATGTAAGAGGATGTTAAGAAAGATATTTATAAGAAAATAAATAGTTATATATGGCCTGTGGTGTAGAGTACGGTGACCTGCTTGCATATCAATACAGGAAACCTTGGGAAGTAGGATGTACAGTATTTATTGGATAATTAGGCTTGGGATACAGTAGCCCAAAGCCCGAAGTATAGTCTTTTTAAATCTCTGGATTAGCATATGGAGGCATGTGATAGGCAGCGCACATTTAGATAAGGATGAAAGTGATGTGGCATGTGATGTGAGGAATAACGGAAAAAGCAGAAAGTTGATGTGGAGAGCCAAAGAAGAGGCTCAGACAAAGAGGTCTGTCCCTGAAAATATGGGCTACAGTACATAAAGATGGATGCTAGGAGTACGGATGGTAATCCTAGGAATGCAAGGGCGTAGCTACCATAGCGGCAGACCATGCGACTGCTATGGGGCCCAGGGCAAGAGGGGTCCAAGTCTTAGTTGGGATTATCTCCTCTTCTACTGGTGAAAACTTGGTCAGGACTCTACCCTCTAAAGGAACAACATTTAGTAAATGAAGCAGTGGAAAAATGGCCCAAGGGTCATTGAAAAGGGTCTAGGCGAGGTATGCTTCAGAGTGGGGAGTGGGCAGGGAAAATCCACAGTTGGTGGTGTATGTGGGGAGTATATTCTAGTACTGGCTGATGACTGTTCTACATGGAAATAAGATGTGAATGCATGGGAGGTTGGTTATTAGATGCTAATACTATATGGGAATGTAGGTGATCTGAAACTAGGGCTAGATGTTAATATACGAATTATCTATCCGGTGCTGACACGCTAAGTGTGGAGTTGAGGAGAGGTTGAGGAGAGGCTGCTATAATCATTTCCTGCTCTTATAGGGTTTGGGTGGGGGGTGGGATTAAAGGGTCACTTGTTGATGGGTGGTTATAGGGTTTATGTTAAGGATGCATATTCTACATGATTTGATGTGTGGATATTTGACATGTCTTTTATAGTCATGTGTTGTGTATTGTTTATACTATATATATGACTGTTACTGTACATGCCTATTGTCTGTAAACGGTCTCATATTGATGCTAATAAAGACAAAAAAAATTATAATAAAGAATTATCTGATTAAAAAAGAAAAGGGTCTAGGCAGAAACCCTTCTGTCCTACGTGGGGGGCCTGGTTTGATCCTTGCTATGGGGTCCTTACTTCTCTATGTACGCCAGTGCAGGGAAGCCTGATTTGTCCAATCAGCAGGGATTCTCATTTACATGACATTTTGAAACCAGATGGTCTTAACGTAGAATTCAAAGTTGGGGCTGTACTGGGTTATGTATGGTTTTTCCCTTTCTGACATATAATATGGTTGGATTTTCCTCTTAACGTCATGTGAGGGGATTGTTTGAATTTGAACTGGGTAAATTAATTTTTTTTATGTTTTCCGTTTTTTTCAGTTATAGATTGGAATATTTGGTAAAAGGAAGAGACAGCCCTCGGCACAAAAAAACAACCAGGTGAACACTATTCACCTGAAGAAGGGGAAGTGGCCCCCGAAATGCGTAGTGATTCTGCAATAAACATTTTTGAAGATTCCTCATCTGCACCCGGTTGGTTCTTTGCGCCGATGTCTCTTCCTTTTACCATGTATTAATCCTCCTTGAGGGCCGAGGCCCCTCATCTGAGGAGACCTGCATCCGTGGCTGCATACCTACCTCTCTATTGGGGATTGATTTTATTCCCTACATGCCATCATTAGTGTTGTGCCTATTATTTGCACAACCATTTAAGGTCAGCCTCTAATTTGGAGTTTATTTTACCTTTCCCCATACGTTTTAACCCTATGGTGCGCCCTCTCTTTTTTTTTTATTTAGTAAACAAATGCCTGAGAATTTGATAGATTGGAATATTGGAAGATAAGCGGCATGGACAACTCCTTTGTTTTTTATATGCTATTTATATTTCAATTTGTCATTTTTGTACATATTGGGGGATCCAGCTTGTTACCCTGTTTAATATATAAAGAGAGGAGTGGAAACATTAATAACATTTACATTTTGTCATTATCTTTTCAGCAGGAGACAGTGGCGAGTCTAGAAACAATATATAGGGGGGAGGGAACATAAGATACCACAGTCAAAAATGGGGGGGCACCTTTCACGCCGCCCCGGAAGGAGAGAGGGAGAGCGTGCACCCACTAGTCTGCCACCCACGACCCTGTCCCTGCCTACCTGCACTTAACCGCCCTAGGCGACGGAGCGCAACTGGGCGGCGATCCCTAACTTGAGTAAGTGCGGGAGAGACAGAGGAAAGCAGAGACACGCAACGGGCGGTGGGCGGCGACAGGAGCGTACAGCAGTCAAGAAGGGTCAACAAACTAGCAAAGGTCACAACGAGAGGTCACGTCAAACTACTAGGGAGATGCAAAGACAATACCAATAACAAACCAGAGGTCAAACCTGGAGGTCGCGTAAGAGTACAAGGGAGAAGCAGGAACGTGGTCAAATAACTAGCGTCGGTCAAATTCAAGAACAATGGAGCAGAGTATCAAGAGCCTATATAAACAATATCACAGGCAACCTGTGGCCAGCAGGTTGCCTGCTTATATACTGAAGGGCTAAGGTCATGTGACGTGGCCAGCGTCACATGACCTGTCCCAGGACTGATAGCTGAGTGCCGAGTGTCCAGCTCGTCCCACACAGGTATCCTAGCAACAGAGGACGCCGACCGCACATAGAAGGAGCGTGAGGTCGGGCGCGCTTCGTCCTCCATTGCCATGGCAGTGGAGATGCCAAGCAGCTCCCCGCTCTGCGCGGAGGGGCCTCCTGTAGCTTCCAGAGCGGCGCAGGGGGAAGGACGCGTGTCGCCGGCACCAATAATTTTCCCCACTTAATCATACTACTGAAAAAAAACTAAATAAGTATATATAAATAAGATTACAAAATACGAGAGTATTGCGGTATGCAGGGATACCTGATGTTTCATCCCCAAGCCGCATTCTTTTCTGCCTCTGTAGGCGTTACTAGGCTGAAATACACAGACAGCCAATGGCAGTGCTGCCCTCTCCCTCCCAGCCAATAGCAGCTGAGTTTGGCGGGGGAAGATTCACTTGGCTGCCGAATGCAGAGGAGCCCGTAGTGAAGCGGGTGGGCAGCATGGGCAGTACTTTCAGTTTGCAAAACTGAAAGATCGCCGCTGAACTAGCGGTGGCGGCCAGCTTTTTAAAGGGGAATCAGCAGGCAGTGGAGTAGCGTGGGTTGCCAGCACCCGGGGCAAGCCAAGTATTGCGCCCCCCCTCACCTGTGGCCGTGCCCCTTTTACAGATAATGTAGTAGATGTCACTTGCAATCCTATTAACACCACAGATAACACATTGATAACTCTCACACTGAGTACAGATAATGTAGTAGGTGGGTGTGAGGCCCAAGAATTCAGAACACACACAGTGTGACCTGAAGTCTGGGGCCGGGCTGAGGCAGTGTGGGCTAAATTCTATATACCCACTCCCCCCTACCCTACCGTGAAACAGATATTTGGGTAGACATTACATACTTTGCTATGAAATATACAGGAGAATACAGCAGCACATACCTCATATCCAGTGACATCTCCTGTCATGTAGGCTTTCCTCAATGTCTTCATTCGGAGATTAGACCACCATGACATCTTCTTTTAGCCGTGTCTTCTCTCTGAAGAGTTTCATAGAGATTTTTTTTTAGATTCCTCACTTTACTATCATTCTCCCCTTCCTGGTGCCTAAACACTGTCATCCTGCTGCTACCGCCAATACTGAGCTAGTTCCATTCAAATAGTCCTCCATAATAATATGCTCCCAAAATGTCCTTAATGGTAATAGTGTTCCGTACAGCAGGGTTCCTCAACTCCAGACCTCAGGGACTACCTGCCGGTCATGTTTTTAGAATTTCCTTAGTATTGAGCAGATTATACAATTAGTGTCAGTGCATCAGGACTTGCCACAGGTATTCATTCTATGGGATACTCTCAAATCATGAACAGCAGATGGGCCCTGAGGACTGGAGTTGAGGAACACTGCCCCACAGTACCTCCAATAGTATCCCCATTAATATGTGCTCAATAATAATGCCCCAGCAGTAACAAGACCCCTCTTTAAAATACCCCTATAAGAGCATGCAGTAGTAATAAAGTCCCATATACAGGGAGTGCAGAATTATTAGGCAAGTTGTAGTTTTGAGGATTAATTTTATTATTGAACAACAACCATGTTCTCAATGAACCCAAAAAACTCATTAATATCAAAGCTGAATATTTTTGGAAGTAGTTTTTAGTTTGTTTTTAGTTTTAGCTATTTTAGGGGGATATCTGTGTGTGCAGGTGACTATGACTGTGCATAATTATTAGGCAACTTAACAAAAAACAAATATATACCCATTTCAATTATTTATTTTTACCAGTGAAACCAATATAACATCTCAACATTCACAAATATACATTTCTGACATTCAAAAACAAAACAAAAACAAAATCAGTGACCAATATAGCCACCTTTCTTTGCAAGGACACTCAAAAGCCTGCCATCCATGGATTCTGTCAGTGTTTTGATCTGTTCACCATCAACATTGCGTGCAGCAGCAACCACAGCCTCCCAGACACTGTTCAGAGAGGTGTACTGTTTTCCCTCCTTGTAAATCTCACATTTCATGATGGACCACAGGTTCTCAATGGGGTTCAGATCAGGTGAACAAGGAGGCCATGTCATTAGATTTCCTTCTTTTATACCCTTTCTTGCCAGCCACGCTGTGGAGTACTTGGACGCGTGTGATGGAGCATTGTCCTGCATGAAAATCATGTTTTTCTTGAAGGATGCAGACTTCTTCCTGTACCACTGCTTGAAGAAGGTGTCTTCCAGAAACTGGCAGTAGGACTGGGAGTTGAGCTTGACTCCATCCTCAACCCGAAAAGGCCCCACAAGCTCATCTTTGATGATACCAGCCCAAACCAGTACTCCACCTCCACCTTGCTGGCGTCTGAGTCGGACTGGAGCTCTCTGCCCTTTACCAATCCAGCCACGGGCCCATCCATCTGGCCCATCAAGACTCACTCTCATTTCATCAGTCCATAAAACCATAGAAAAATCAGTCTTGAGATATTTCTTGGCCCAGTCTTGACGTTTCAGCTTGTGTGTCTTGTTCAGTGGTGGTCGTCTTTCAGCCTTTCTTACCTTGGCCATGTCTCTGAGTATTGCACACCTTGTGCTTTTGGTCACTCCAGTGATGTTGCAGCTCTGAAATATGGCCAAACTGGTGGCAAGTGGCATCTTGGCAGCTGCATGCTTGACTTTTCTCAGTTCATGGGCAGTTATTTTGCGCCTTTGTTTTTCCACACGCTTCTTGCGACCCTGTTGACTATTTTGAATGAAACGCTTGATTGTTCGATGATCACGCTTCAGAAGCTTTGCAATTTTAAGAGTGCTGCATCCCTCTGCAAGATATCTCACTATTTTTGACTTTTCTGAGCCTGTCAAGTCCTTCTTTTGACCCATTTTGCCAAAGGAAAGGAAGTTGCCTAATAATTATGCACACCTGATATAGGGTGTTGATGTCATTAGACCACACCCCTTCTCATTACAGAGATGCACATCACCTAATATGCTTAATTGGTAGTAGGCTTTCGAGCCTATACAGCTTGGAGTAAGACAACATGCATAAAGAGGATGATGTGGTCAAAATACTCATTTGCCTAATAATTCTGCACTCCCTGTACTGTCTGCAGTAGTTATAATACCTCCTATAGTGGTTCAAGTATTTATAAAGACCCGCTGCAGTGCCCCATGTAGTTATAATGATCCTCTGTAGTGCCACTAGATAAAAGACCGAACCTCCTGCCGTAGTGCCCATATGTATAATGCCCTCTGTATTATCTTATTATATAATGGCCCCTCTGTATTATTGTAATAATTATGGCCCCCTCTATATTATTATTGTAATAATGGCCCCCATCCTTTCCATATATGATTGCATCCTTTGTATAATGTCCCCCATCCCCATAGTACCCCCAGTCCATGGCCCCCATCCTTTCCATATATGATTGCCTCCTTTTATAATAATATACAGTATAATCCCTGCACCATGCTATACAATGTACATTATAATCCCTGCACCATGCTATACAATGTACATTATATTTCATACACCATGCCGTACAATATACAGTATAACACCTACACTGTGTGGTTATGCTATATATTTTACGGCATGGTACAGGGATTATACTGTATATTGTACTGCATGGTGTATGGATTATAATGTATACTGTACAGCATGGTGTAGGTGTTATACTGTATATTGTACGACATGGTATATGAAATTCAATGTATATTGTATAGCATGGTACAGGGATTATAATGTATACTGTACAGCATGGTGCAGGGATTATACTGTATATTGTACGGCATGATGTATGAAATATAATGTATATTGTATGGCATGGTGTATGAAATATAATGATTAGTGTACAGCATGGAGGTTACACCATGCCAGACAATATAACCCTGCGCCATGCTATACAATATACAGTATAAGGCCTCATGCACACGACAGTATTTTTTCACGGTCCGCAAAACGTTGTTCCGTTGTTCCGTTGTTCCGTGATCCGTTTTTTCTTCCGTGTGTCTTCTGTGATTTTTGGAGGATCACCAGACATGAAGGAATGTTAAAAAAAAAAAGTCGTTTTGGTGTCCGCCTGGCCGTGCAGAGCCAAACGGATCCGTCCTGACTTACAATGCAAGTCAATGGGGACGGATCCGTTTGACGTTCACACAATATGGTGCAATTGCAAACGGATCCATCCCCCGTTGACTTTCAATGTAAAGTCAAGAGTCCCTATTGGAGTTTTCTCCAATCCGATGGTATATTTTAACTTGAAGCGTCCCCATCACCATGGGAACGCCTCTATGTTAGAATATACCATCGGATTTGAGTTACATCGTGAAAACTCAGATCCGACAGTATATTCTAACACAGAGGCGTTCCCATGGTGATGGGGACGCTTCAAGTTAGAATATACTAAGAACTGTGGACATGACTGCCCCCTGCTGCCTGGCAGCATCGGATCTCTTACAGGGGGCTGTGATCCGCACAATTAACCCCTCAGGTGCCACACCTGAGGGGTTAATTGTGCATGTCATAGCCCCATGTAAGAGATCAGGTGCTGCCAGGCAGCAGGGGGCAGACCCCCCTCCCTCCCCAGTTTTAAATTCATTGGTGGCCAGTGCGGCCTCCCCTCCCTCCCTCATATTAAATTCATTGGTGGCCAATGCGGCCTCCCCTCCCTCCCTCCCCAGTATTAAATTCATTGGTGGCCAGTGCGGCCCCCCCTCCCTTCCTCCCCTGTATTAAAATCATAGGTGGCCAATGCGGCCTCCCCTCCCCAGTATTAAATTCATTGGTGGCCAGTGCGGCCCCCCTCCCTCCCTTCCCTGTATTAAATTCATTGGTGGCCAGTGCGGCCCCCCTCCCCTGTATTAAATTCATTGGTGGCCAGTGCGTCCCCCCCGGCCCCTCCTCCCTCCCTCCCCCCCTGTATTAAATTCATTGGTGGCCAGTGCAGCCCCCCTCCCTCTCTTCCCTGTATTAAATTCATTGGTGGCCAGTGCGGCCCCCCCTCCCCTGTATTAAATTCATTGGTGGCCAGTGCGACCCCCCCGGCCCCCCTCCCTCCCCTGTATTAAATTCATTGGTGGCCAATGCAGCCCCACCTCCCTCCCTCCTCTGTATTAAATTAATTGGTGGCCAGTGCAGCCTCCCCCCGGCCCCCCTCCCTCTACTGTATTAAATTCATTGGTGGCCAGTGCGGCCTTCCCCCCCCCCCCCCAAAGGTCTGTGCGGCGCATTACTTATAGCAGAGACCTGTCACTTACCAGTAGGAGGAGCGCCCGGCCGGTCACAGACAGCGCAGGTAAGTATAATGCTTCTAAAATTGCTAAGTAACCATGGCAGCCAGGACTGCAGTAGTGTCCTGGTTGCCATGGTTACCGATCTGAGCCCCAGCGATTAAACTGGGACTCCGATCGGAACTCTCCGCTGCCACCAATGATGGGGGGGGAGAGGGGAGGCCACCAATGAATTTAATACAGGGGAGGGGGGCCGCACTGGCCACCAATTAATTTAATACAGGGGAGGGAGGGGGGGCCGCACTGGCCACCAATGAATTTAATACAGGGGAGGGGGGGCCGCACTGGCCACCAATTAATTTAATACAGGGGAGGGAGGGAGGGTGGGCCGCACTGGCCACCAATGAATTTATTATAGGGGAGGGAGGGGGGCCGCACTGGCCACCAATGAATTAAAAACTGGGGAGGGAGGGGGGTCTGCCCCCTGCTGCCTGGCAGTACCTGATCTCTTACAGGGGGCTATGATACGCACAATTAACCCCTCAGGTGTGGCACCTGAGGGGTTAATTGTGCGGATCACAGCCCCCTGTAAGAAATCGGATGCTGCCAGGCAGCAGGGGGCAGTCATGTACACAGTCTTTAGTATATTCTAACTTGAAGCATCCCCATCACCATGGGAATGCCTCTGTGTTAGAATATACTGTTGGATCTGAGTTTTCACGATGTGAAAACTCAGCTCTGAAAAAGCTGCATGCAGACGGATCTGCCGATCCGTCTGTGCTAAAGTAGCCTACGGACACGGATCACGGATGGCAATCTTGTGTGCCTCCGTGTTTTTTCACGGACCCATTGACTTGAATGGGTCCGTGAACCGTTGTCCATCAAAAAAATAAGACAGGTCCTATTTTTTGGAAGGACAGGAAACATGGATCACGGACACGGATTACAAACGGTGCATTTTCCGAATTTTCAACGGACCTATTGAAAGTCAATAGGTCCGCAGAAAATCACGGAAAACGGAACAACGGACACGGATGCACACAACGGCAAGGAATAACCTGGGGGGGGGGGGCAATTGCCACCCCTTGTCCCCCTGCAGCGACGCCTATGGCAGGAGATCTTATGGCCTGTATAGGTATTTGTGCGGCTAGTGTCTGGCACCCCATTTTGGGATTTTAGGGACATTTTGGGATGCACTTGACTAACAAAATTTAGCTATCTGCAAAGATCAGTGGATGGTGTGGAACTTTGCGGTGGAGATGGTGTTCTTTATCTAGGAACACTTACCTCTATTGCCCTTCTAGTCATTTTGCATTATGTGGGTTACCCAGGTCGTTTATTAAGGTTATTGGTAGTTTATAATTGTTTGAGGTTACTAATATATGTTTTGCAAACACAATGCCTTTAATTGTGTTTGGAGATTCCCTTTAAGATGATACACTATGTTCTTTGCAAAGACTTGATGCTTTGAACATTACAGGGGTAATGGCCCTTTTACAAGATGGTGGCCACAGTTTGTATTGTCTAGTGCGCATATCTATATATATTAGAATATTCTTCCCACCTCTAAGATGGCGGGAGCTAGATTCAGTGCACTGTGCATGTTGTACATGCGCTGCAGGTCTCTCTCAGGGGCGGGCTGGGAATTTTAAGTGGCCCCATGTTGTAGGCGGGTTCAAATTGATAGGAGGGCCAACACAAGTAGGCAGGTACAACAGAAGAAGGTGTGGCAGCAATATCGTAATGCAGAACAAAATACTGCCCCTGCAGAATCAAATACCACTGTGCAGCACAAAGTACTGCCTTAGCAGAGTCAAATATAACAGTACAGCACATAATACTGCCAACCTTACTGCAATATTCAACTGCATCGCCATCCTGAAGCGATATGATGAGGAGCTTTTAAGACAGATAAGTCCGTAAAAGGACAAGAATACGACATGATAATTTTTTTTTGCTTTAGAGATGAATGGGCCCGCATCTGATCTGCAAAAAACATGGATAGGATGCAGACCCAAACGATCATGTACATAAAGCTACCAAGCTGGGAGACTTTGGCATCAATTAAAATGTATTTTCGAAAAAGTCAACTACTATCTGGAGTCGAGATACGGAATCTTCATGTGGTAATATTCCGTTCCTCTTTTTTTGTAGAGGAGTTTTGGTAATGGTATCGTGTTTCTTTCATTCTGGCTGTGCACAACATTTACAAGGGTCAATTTAACATGCCAATCACATGGCCATAATTACCAGGGTAGCAGGTACAGCAGCTGCCATGGGCCCAACAACTAAGGGGGGCCATATCCTCTCAAAAACATATGGTGGAGTTAGTAGTTAAGTATATGTAAGGTGCCATGAAGAATTGAATGTGACCCTATTCCAGATTATCTATAGATCCCATTGTTATCCCTGCAGTGTGCATTATCCCTTCTCTACAACATTACTTAGTGCATTATCCCTATGTTGTGACATCACTATTTTATTCCTTATCGTGCATCATGTGTGCAGTATACCTACATGTGACATCATTTTATGTTTTTTGACTGTGCTATGAGGAAACGGGTTCATGGTGACATGTTATTCCTGTGCTATGCTTTATGCCTGTACCATGAAATCATTGTTTACTTCCTGCGCCGTATCATAACTGAGTAGAATATCTCTGTACTGTGACATCACTATGTGCACTATCCCTGTACTGTGACATCATTGTGCACATTATTCTGCCATTATTACATCACTTAGTCCACTATCCCTGTCATAGGGAAAAGGGAAGGTGGCACTCCTTAGTGTAATATCTTCAGATGTCTGTGTACAGTACCCACCTTACCAGATAGTGTTGTGCAGGCTAGGAACAACACTAGTTGGAACCAAAGTCGCTCCCTGGACAGAAGGTATAACAGGCTGCTGCACTAGTTAGCCAGAAAAATCGGTGGGAGCCGGAGGAGACGAGTGGAGAGGAATGCTCTGCAGAGCAAGAAAAAAAAACTGTGCACTGCGGGCTGGTATTAAAATTTTATAAGAAAAATAAAATAAAAACATGACAATCAGCCACTCGTTTCAACAGAGGTCAGCCATCTTTATCAGGTTGCTTCATCATGGTAGGTACAAGATACACAGTTGCAAGAAAAAGTATGTGAACCCTTTGGAATGATGGATTTCTGCACAAATTGGTCATGAAATGTGATCTGATCTTCATCTAAGTCACAACAATAGACAATCACAGTGTGCTTAAACTGCAACTTAAATGTTACCATGTTTTTATTAAACACACCATGTAAACATTCACAGTTCAGGTGAAAAAAGTATGTGAACCCTTGGATTTAATAACTGGTTGAACCTCCTTTGGCAGCAATAACTTCAACCAAACGTTTTCTGTAGTTGCAGATCAGACGTTTCAGTGCAGCAATATTCTTGGGATGTCTGGTGTGAATCGCTTTCTTGAGGTCATGCCACAGCATCTCAATCGGGCTGAGGTCAGGACTCTGACTGGGCCACTCCAGAAGGCATATTTTCTGTTTAAGCCATTCTGTTGTTGATTTACTTCTATGCTTTTGGTCGTTGTCCTGTTGCAACACCCATCTTCTGTTGAGCTTCAGCTGGTGGACAGATGGTCTTAAGTTCTCCTGAAAAATGTCTTGATAAACTTGGGAATTCATTTTTCCTTTGATTATACCAATCCGTCCAGGCCCTAACGCAGCAAAGCAGCCCCAAACCATGATGCCCCCACCACCATACTTCACAGTTGGAATGAGGTTTTGATGCTGGCGTGCTGTGCCTCTTTTCTCCACACATAGTGTTGTGTGTTTCTTCCAAACAACTCAACTTTGGTTTCATCTGTCCACAGAATATTTTGCCAGTACTGCTGTGGAACATCCAGGTGCTCTTGTGCAAACTGTAAACATGCAGCAATGTTTTTTTTGGACAGCAGTGGCTTCCTCCGTGGTATCCTCCCATGAAATCCATTCTTGCTTAGTGTTTTACATATCGTAGATTCGCTAACAGGGATGTTAGCATATGCCAGAGACTTTTGTAAGTCTTTAGCTGACACTCTAGGATTCTTCTTCACCTCATTGAGCAGTCTGCGCTGTGCTCTTGCAGTCATCTTTACAGGACGGCCACTCCTAGGGAGAGTAGCAGCAGTGCTGAACTTTCTCCATTTATAAACAATTTGTCTTACCGTGGACTGATGAAGAGCAAGGCTTTTGGAGATACTTTTAAAATCCTTTCCAGCTTTATGCAGGTCAACAATTCTTAATCGTAGGTCTTCTGAGAGCTCTTTTGTGCGAGGCATCATTCACATCAATGTGAATGAGCAAACCCAGAACTGGTGTGTGTTCTTTATAGGGCAGGGCAGCTGTAACCAACACCTCCAATCTCATATCATTGATTGGACTCCAGTTGGCTGACACCTCACTCCAATTAACTCTTGGAGATGTCATTAGTCTAGGGGTTTACATACTTTTTCCACCTGCACTGTGAATGTTTACATGGTGTGTTCAATAAAAACATGGCAACATTTAATTATTTGTGTGTTATTAGTTTAAGCAGACTGTGATTGTCTATTGTTTTGATTTCGATGAAGATCAGATCACAATTTATGACCAATTTGTGCAGAAATCCATCATTTCAAAGGGTTCACATACTTTTTCTTGCAACTGTATGTACATAATGATGACCCAGAAGTTAATGGTACATAATTGGTTGTGTAAAATACAGATAAATCCATAATGCAAGAAATGTATATAAAGGACATTGAAAATGATCCCAGCATTAGGACGTGCTAAAAAATAAATGATTAAATGATTAAAACAAGCTCATGCCACTTACCACTTACTTAGCACCATTTGCTTAATCATCCTTCACTTAGACTCTCTAAGTCTTTCTAGGTCTGGTACTCCCATCTCCGTTCAGCTTCCTCTCACTTCTGGTGGTGTTGCAGTGCGTTCCTCTTCACTATAACTGTGATGTGGCATCGCTGTTTGCCTTATTTCTGTACTGTGACATTATTTTGTACATTACTCCTGTAATGTAGGTAGACCAATCAGGAGCTTTTCTGAACTTGGTGATGGAAATAGTCATGATAAAGTGGGGGACCCATACTAAGTTTTGCTATGGAACCCTATGGTTACTTGTTACTGATGCCAAATATATCTTGCCCAAGCACATCCAGTTCCATGTCCCCTCTAAACACGCATAACCTCACCAAGCATATTTGGCAATGTCTAGGAGCATTTGCTTAAAGGCTCTGTTCACATCTGCATTGTGGTTTACATTTCGAGTGAAAACCATGATTCAATGCTGGATCAGACACATGATGGATGTCACTGGCCCCTAACAGATCCCATTGTCTTACACTGAGGTCTGCGAGGTCCTGCCAAGTCATCCAACGTTTTGACGGTTTGTAGAACTTGCAAGTGAAGCGTGCAAAGCAGATGGGAACATAACCTAAGAAAAGTACTTTCTGTACTGTTTGTCACATCCACGTGTCTATACGGTCACAATTTAATGAAAAGATTATTGTATTCAATCTAACTAATCACAAGTTACTGTAAAATCAGAGTTTTCAAGGAACACATTTTAAACATGGATTATTTTTTTCCAAGACGTGCTCTTTTTGACAAACATATTTCCATGCAGTCAGCACATCTGGCTGTAGATGGCACATGGGGATTCTACCTCATTTGACACCTACACAAAGATATTTGAGATTAAAACATAACAGACTTCTTTGCTGGGAGGGTGAGCAAAGAAATGTGGAGATGAATGTTTTAATGTATAGCAGGCACCATGTGATCAACAGATGGTCAATGTACTATATCAGATGATACATAATCTACTCAACAGACGTACGTTGTATGAAAGGGCTTACTGTAAGAATGCACCTTTAAAGGGTTGTCTCACTTCAACAAATGTCATTTATCGTGTAGATAAAGTTAATACAAGGCACTTACTAATGTATTGTGATTTTCCATATTGTTTCCTTTGCTGGCTTGATTTATTTTTCATCACATTATACGTTGCTTGTATCCAGGGGTTATGCCCACCCTGTAATCCAGCAACGGCAGCCGTGCTTGTACACTATAGAAAAAGACGCTGGCCTCTCTGGTGGCCAGGACAGCGGGAGTGCGCATTGGCAGGCACGGCCACTGCTGCTTGATGGCATGGTGGTTGTACTCCCTGGATACACGGGTGCACTGCCAATGAGGCGAGGTGAGGAGATTGCCTCAGGCAGCACCAGGTAGGGACAAGTAGGGGGCAGCAGAAAGGCCTTCGCCAATGAGTGCTTTCATTGTGGAAGCGTTCATCTCTGCATATTTAACTGTATAGCTAAATTAACCAGTAGGTTTTGTAGCACTATATGAGAATTCGGTATTGGGGGAGGAGGGGGGCGTCATTTCAGTTTTTGCCTCAGGCAGCAGAAAGGCTAGGTGCACCCCTGCCTGGATATAAGCAGTGTATAATGTGATGGAAAAATGAATCACTCATTGTTCTGAGCCCGAAAGTATAGCAAGAAGCCTTTCCTGAGAAGCATTCTTGGAAGGTACTGTCTCCTTGTGGAGATCCAGCTGGTAAAGAATCTTATAGACCATGCAGCCTGGGAAAAAGTATGAAAACTAGGTGTTTGGAATTAACAGAAAGCAGCATGTTTTGCCACCACAGCAATGAAGGACTCTTTAAATCATGTCTGCAACCCAACCATCAGTCATGAATGGTAGAGGATCATTATAAGCCTGAAGTGTATAACAGCATCTGGAGAGCATCATTGCAGTGCCCTCTAAAAAAACATTTTCTTGACAAAGCTAATTCTACAGCAAGATAATGTCTGACTGGAGACTGGACACCCTATATCTCAAATTTATATGAAGCTGCCTTTACTGGTCAGAGTTCATTTTAAATTTGCAGATCTTTCTGATTTAGATGTGACCCACAATCAATATAATGTCTATGGCATGGGATTAACTATAGCCATAGCACTTGCTATGGGGCCTAGAGGTTGGTGCTCAATCAGGTGCAAAAGATTTGAAATATTTGTGGGGAATAACAATGTGGTGGCTTTTTCTATAATGTGGATTTTCCTATCTATTATACATACGCTACTCATAAAAAGCTAGTGTGCTATGCACACAAGAAGCTTAATGGCAAAATGTACAATAGGTGTTTGATCCATGAATCGCCCAATAAATTCCATGGTTCAATTAGAATTGGTATTTAAACAGTCCTCCTCATCATGAGACCAAGACAACACCTAACAATTGATCAACAGTACCTCGCCATTTTGAGGCTTCAAGCAGAATGTTCTCAGACGGAAGTGGCTGCTGAGCTTAGAGTGTCACAGAGTGTCATCAGCAGGTTGCAACATGGATACAGAGAGACTGGAAGAGTATATTATGGCCGCAAATGATGTTGGAGACGTCAAGGAGAGTGCTATGCATCACCCACTGTTGTCATCAGACAAGCCTTTGGTAGTGGTAGTGTTAAAGTGTGGGCAGGTGTGTTTAGTCAATACAGAACTGCCCTACACTTTGTGAATGGTACAGTGACAAGCCCATACTACTTAAATAACATATAATATCATTAATCCAGTCATTGTGCCTCTGTATAAAAACAAGACAGGCCTAATTTCATCTTCATGGACGACAATGTGCCAACTCATCGAGGTCGCATCATTAGGGAACGGTTGCTGGAGACTGGGGTACCTCAAATAGAGTGTCCTGCACCTTCTTCAGACCTAATTCCCATTGAAAACCTATGGGATTAGCTGAGTCGCCGTGTAGAGGCTCGTAACTCTGTACCCCAGAACCTCAATGACCTGAGGATAGCCCTTCAAGAAGAGTGGGATGCCATGTCTCAGCAGACAATAAGTCAACTTATGACCCTAGGTGATGGGGGCCCCATCTTATTTTGCTATTGGGCCCTATAAATTATTGTTATGTCCCTGGTCTATGGGGACTAACACTACTCTGATGTCTGCCATCTGAGGAAAGAAGAATCTGACAGATTGGTTACCAATTCCTTGCTATTATTTTCAAAGGATAAACAGCTCCAGACATTTTGGCAGTCACTTATCTCCGTCACTTACTTACATAACATGCATACTTATCTGTGTATGTAAATAGAGGAGTAGGGTGTGAGAGCCATGGACTAAATAATCATTTGACCAGCAGCTATCACAGGTCAATGACCAGTTCAGGACCTCTAAGAGAGAGTTCACATCACCGTTATTTTTCTGTTCTTCTGATCCGTCAGAAAAAATGGAAAAAAAAACCAAAACGGATACTGTAAAAAATGGATCCTGTGCAGCAGTGATGCACATTTGGCATCAATTTGAGCCATTTCCACCTGAAATCAGTTTTTTTTTTTAGATAAAAAAAAAAAGTCATGCTGCAGGATCGTAAGAACAGAAAAATAACGGTGATGTGAACTGTCCCTTAGCTGCAGTGAAAACACTTTATTAGCAACAGTGCCATCTTCAGGCATAACTTGGTTCTGCAAGTTCAATAAAAACAACTAGTGTTAAGAGGCAAGAAACCTTATCTGTAAGGAACAGAGTTCACAAGCAACACTGTAACATGAAATATTAACCAACTCCCCAAAAACTGACCTTTTTAAAACAAAGACACACAAAAAATAACAATGCATTATTTAATTAAGGCTGTATCTAAATTTTCTGATTGAGTTGTAGTTTTTTGGGTGATTTTTAAAAAAAAACGATGGCAAGACAACAAAACTCAATTACAATAACCTAACAGCCTTGCTTTCTCTAATGATGCCATACATATAGGATTGTTCATCAGGCCGCTATCTTTCTCAACTCCCCATAAATATACATACTTGACTTGGCTGAGTATGCATGTTTCTCTGGCAGTGATTTATATCATAGGAATTATGATTAGGGATGTTGAAAGCTAGTGTGCGCAAACTTTTTAAACCCTCGAGTACTATCCTGTTGCCCCCATATTAGGATTTGGCAAGCAGTTATCTAATCCATATGGCCAGCTTTATAGCTTTGCTTAGATCAGGGATGCTCAACCTGTGGCCCTCCAGCTGTTGTAAAACTACAACTCCCACCATTCCCTGCTGTAGGCTTCCCAGGCATGCTGGGAGTTGTAGTTTTGCAACAGCTGGAGGGCCGCAGGTTGGGCATCCCTGGCTTAGATAATATTATTATATGCCCTTTAAAGTGACCATTTATCATCATGTTGTTTATAGGTATTAAAGTCTATGCTGGTAAATGTCTTACTATAGCTGTATAGTGGTAAGAGCTGTGTTTGCCTGGTACAGAGCTCCAAACCCCCAGCACACACATACATTTAAAACATAAAAATCTGTCTACTTGCTTCCACCACTAGATGGAGCTTAATGTCTTATTATTGAGGTCAATGTATAAGTAGTATGCAGAGAGCTCCTACACTTCCACCAATGGGGGCTGCAGGGCGCACAATGTTATCTTTTACCTATGTCTATGTAGGAGATCTGAAGCTTTGACCAACATAAAGACATACTAAGAAATGAAGAACCTCAAAATAGAACTAAACATGTAAGTTGAGTTTTACCTTGTGTTTTCATAAATTGTGGTGGACCTATCATTTCTTTCACACAACAATATTTTCTGCTAATTGTGAAAGACATCCAGCATAATGGAGCCTGGAGAAAACTGAGTCTTGTGAGGACACGTTCCTTCCCGGGAGCGTGCAGCACTCACTCTCTTTTTATAGATTGTCTCATTACTGTCATTGTATTTTGTATTTTTTCTTCTGCCAGAGAGAAAGACATAGGAAGGATTGACAGAGGAGTGAGTCTTGTGTCCATTAGTTCACTGCAAATGTCAGACCTAAATATTCAATTTTCCTATTTTTTTTTTAGATGAACTAGCCCATTTACCATGATGATAACATTTTAGTACTTAAAGGTGTTTTCCAGGCTACCTTCTCAAGATAAGTCGTTAATATCTGATTGGTCGGGGGCTGACACTACGCACCCCCAAAAATCAGCTGTTCTTTGTAGCCTCTGGAACTAGTACTGTGCATGGAACAGGAATCACAGCTCTGTTCAAAGTGTAGTGGCCATACCAGGTTACTGCAGATCACTGCCACTGAAGTGAATGGGAGCTGAGCTGCAGTAACCTGGCACGGCCACTACACATGGAACGGAGCTGTGCTTCCCGTTTCATTTACAGTGCTAATTCCAGCGTCAGAGGCTGCAGGGAACAGCTGATTGGTGGAGGTTGCGGGGTGTCAGAACTCCACCGATGGGGTATTAATAACCTATCCTGAGGATAGGTAATCAAGATCAGGGACTTGGAAAACCCCTAGAATTTTACATCTCTAGAGATAACTATGCTGTGCTGTTAAAAAGAATTAGATTTGTGCAAACACTAGACGTACATGGATTTCTAAGATAAATCCTAATGTGCTAGCTTAAAAATCAGAATCCCAGCACTTTCTGGTGAAATATATAAATGAAAGGAAAAGTTTTCTGTCCCTAACTTGGAATGTAAACTTAGACCACAATGTCAACGGTTTGGGCTTAGGCTGCCAAGGAAAGAGATCCATCACACGCTCTCGTCTAAGAATAGCCTTGGGTCGGTTTACACTCAAGAGAAAGCTACTGCAAGTCTTGATCCCAGGATAACTAAGATGCTGTGGAATATTAAACCTTGAATCTCTATTCTTTCAGTTAACTGGGCTGAGCCGGGTCCTAGGCCAAATTCTTTTCAAATGAAACACATATCCACTGACACTGCCGGACTGAGCAGTGCAGAAACATGGGCTGCTCCTCCATCCAGCATGCTGTGATTTACAGATATGGTTCCAGTAATAGAAGGTGAGCTCATGCCTGGTTAATGCAGTGGGAGCAAATAATGTAAGTGAAATGACCATTACATCATTCCACTGGATTCATTGTTTTCACTACAGCTGACAGTGGGAAAAAAAGCTTGTGTGTCAGATTACTGACAGCTTTATGGAAAATCATTTAAATGCAAGCAAAATCACATTTACATTTATACAGTACATATTAAAATGAATGAATAAAGTAGATTAAAAAAATATATATATATTACAAATATCTAATGGCACTATTAAAAAAGATCACATATAAATTCAAGTGCCAAAGCAGTGTGTGCAATTTTCACACAATGAAAAGAAAAAAGCAGTGAAAACAACAACCCTTAGGATACCGGTTTTCGTTTTTGCGTTTTTATTTTTCTTCCCCATCTTCCTTGAGCCATAACTTTTTTATATTTTCGTTCACATAGCTGTATGAGGGCTTAAAGCGAACCTTTCACCAGGATTTCACTTAATAAACTATTACCAGTACCTTATAGATTATCCTCATTGTGTTTCAATGCATTCTTGTGCCGCTTTCCTGGGATGGATATTCATGAAAAAAACGACTTATAAAGTCCTCGTATCCAGCTCCTGAAGTCACGCTAGAAAGTCAAGGGGGTAGCCCTTCCCTCACTCCGGGCTGTAACTCCCCTGCCCTAACCCCGCCTCTAAGTAGTGTAACTGACACCCGGCTCAGTCGCCGGGACCGCGCTTGTACAGGCGGCACATGTGCCGTAGGACTCGAGCGCGATCCTGTAACTGAATCGCGCATGCGCCGTCCCCGATGCCTGCCTGCCTGCCTGTCTGTCTTCTCTTCCTCACGCGCGATTCAGTTACAGGATCGCGCTCGAGTCCGACGGCGCATGCGCCACCTGTACAAGCGCGGTCCCGGCAACCCCCCAAAAGTGTCAGTAACCAGAGCCCTCCCCCTAAAGGGTTAATCTCCTGCAGCACAAAGGGGTCCTCTTACCACATGTGGCTTTCATTTATACACTGAGCAGATGGCAGATCTCCCTTCCCTGGTCTGCGCTGCTTCCACTCTGCAATGTCCCAGTCTGCTGAGTGAGGGAGCGTCTGCCAAGTGCAGGGACAGGGAGAAGTGCACACAGCCCAGGCACTGTTATCAGCTGCTGGGGAGGACCTGGCTCTAATCATTTACTTACAGTCCCTGGCTGTCTGTAATCTGACCTTGCAGTCTGCGTGCTTCTGCGTCCGTCCTTCAACACAGAGGACGGACCTGCATAGCAACCTGATTTTAAGCACAGGTAAAAATAGGCAGTACAGGGAACAAAAATGTGGAATTAAGGGGTAATTGAGACACAGTAAAAAGTTGAAATAGGGCCACCAAGAAGATATTAATCACCACATACCAATACTCCCCCCAAAAAATATACGACAGTTATACTTTAAAAAAAATTTTTACATTTATTTTTGTAATGATTTGAAAGATCATATATGAGCCTATAAAATCAGTTTTTAAATTTTAAATTTTGAACAATAATGCATTTTTAAAATGAGTTTATTACTTTTTTTTTTGCTCATTTCCTCTGTTGGCCTGCCATCAGGTGGCAAAATAAGAATTGCAACATGACTACTGTGGATCTCGTCAGCAAGACTCACAGCATTCAAAGCAACTACCGACATCCCCATTGGCTGCAGGGGATGTCGGTACGAAGCCTAGAAGCGTGAACTTCCAGGTTTTTAACCCTTAAAATGCCATGATCTCACTTGATCAAGGCATCTAAAGCCTTTAATTACCATGATCAGCATTATTGCCCGTTGCTCTTGCTTGTGAGCCAATGAGAAGGCTGCAATGTCTTTGTCTGAGCTTAGCAACATCCCTAGCAACCAATAGGAAAGTTGCCTACCCCTTCCTATATAATAACCTCCCCAGCAGTTTCTACAGTTTTTTAAAGTTCTGATAGAGACAGCAGTGTCATTGCTGTGCTCTGTGCTTTCCACAGTACATTAGATGGATAGTTAGATAGCTTATATATATATAATACAGATAGTTAGTGGGAGATAGTCAGTGTAGGTTATATCCAGATATAGTGTAGCTGTTGCAGTGCAGGGTGTTAGGTAGTGGTTCTGCTGTCCATACATACATGCAGACCTGCTAAAATGTTAAGTTGCACGTATTGCGCCAAAATATTCGCATCATTAGTGCCAATTAGCACAATCGTGAATATATTGGAGCACTTTAACTGCATATAAAGCCAATTTAATGTTCTGCTGTGCCAACCATTTTCTCCCGTCTCAGGTAACTTCTAGCAGCTTGGAAAATGTAGCAAAAGTGACCCACGCCTGTATTTCGTGCGCATTATACGAATATTACATTAACAATTTATCGCAATCAAGAAAATAATCTCGAATTCGCAAATATGAGATGAATATTCGCCCAAATATTTGTGAAATATCGCAAATTTGAATATAGCCCCTGCCGCTTATCACTACTGATCAATACATTTGCATTAAAGCGATCCTGATATCTCCATAATGCCACCATGTTGCCATGTCTCTTGTTGTGGCATCTGATTGCAAGATTTGCAGCAAAGCAACTTTATTCCTCCTGTCCGTGTATGTAAATGAGCAGCTTGATGTCAAGGGGGTGGCAGCCTTTACCCTTCAAGTCAAACTTGCTGCGTCCCCTCCCTGTCTCCTTCACTATTGATGGACAGCTGTTATTTCTTTGCGCCAGATATCCTGGGCTTGTGCTGTCCTCTTTCTTTATAGGAGCCTGTGCAGAGCATCCAGTTGCAGTGTGCTGGGCTTTAGAGGCTCATTGCGCAGGTACAGACACCCAGGCGTCCTCACTTCTGTGAATTTGTGCCTGCGAAATGAACCTCTGAGACTGTTGGCACCATCAGGAATGGGGAAGGGGTACTCCAACCCTACCTCTGGCCCCGCATACCAACCCCATCTAAACCTTTTAATAACGAGACTGACACCGTTCAACTTTCAACCTTTTATTTTGTTGGGTGGTAATCGGCCACAGCTTTATTCCAACGGCAAACCATAACTTTTGAACCGTGCTCTCCGCCAGCCGCTGGTCTCCCAGCGGGCGGATTCGCCCATTTTTTCTCCAACACCTTTAAGCTGTAATAACTTGCCGCCAGCTGTGACTTTAAGAAAATTCCAACGAGGCACACCGCCCAGAAAACCACTTCCACGAACCACGTAGAAAAACCCCCTCGAAAGAGGCCCCACACTACCAACTCAAAAGGGGAGGGAGGGAGGGACAAATCGCTTCCGCTCAAAGAGGAAGAGGGGAGGCGGGACAGTGGCATATAAGCCCTCCTAGGCGCCCGCCTCCTCTCCAAAACGGATCCTCACATTAACCCCTAACTGCCCACACGAAAAAGGGGGTGCCAGCAGGAGACCAAACAAAGGGGGATCAGAGAAAAGGGGGGGGGGGACCACCAGTCCCTGCCCACCCTCCCTAAGCTGTCGGGTGGCCACCAGACTGTTGGCACCATCAGGAATGGGGAAGGGGTACTCCAACCCTACCTCTGGCCCCGCATACCAACCCCATCTAAACCTTTTAATAACGAGACTGACACCGTTCAACTTTCAACCTTTTATTTTGTTGGGTGGTAATCGGCCACAGCTTTATTCCAACGGCAAACCATAACTTTTGAACCGTGCTCTCCGCCAGCCGCTGGTCTCCCAGCGGGCGGATTCGCCCATTTTTTCTCCAACACCTTTAAGCTGTAATAACTTGCCGCCACGGAGGAGAACCGCCCTCAAACGGGGCTCCGACCACCACCCAACAAAAACATGGCCTGCTCCACCCCATCCTGAAGACCGGAAAGGAAAATATCCAAGCCGATATCCGTCAGATGCACCCCGTCAGGTCTCATCAACGAGCGATTATCGCCCTCCAGCTGTCGATGTCTGACCACCACACCACCCCGGGACCGAACAAAACGGGAGATACGGGCATTAATCGTCCTCCTACATCTCTCCACCGCCTCCCCACCCTGCCATACCACCCGAGGGACAACCTCGGACCACACCAGTACCACCTCACGAAAGAATGAAGGGAAACGCTCCAAATCAGACCTAATGAGGGCCAACAATTCCACCAGGGGAACAGAACCTATATCGTTCCCCCCCGCATGCAAAACCAGAATCACCGGGCCACAGGCCTGCAAACCATTGTCGACCACTTGGGACAAGAGCTGAGTCCATCGCAACCCACGGATTCCTCTCCAGGACACGTCCACCTCCCGGAAGCCGAGGGACCTCCCACCGGGCCGGCAATTGGCTCTCTGAGCCGCCCAGAACACATATGAATGGCCTAGAATCCACACAGCCGGACGCCCAGGACCTGCAAGAGAATAGAATTAGCACCAAGCAAATACCACACAAAACCAAGAGATTCCTGCAAACCAAAGACATGTCAACAAAACATCGCATAAGTACAGCATCTAGAAACAAATAAGCAGCATAAAATGTTTTTTTTTTTTTTTTTTTTTTTAACATAACAGAAGGTCCGGTCTAATATACCTAGCAAAGCAAGCGGACTTCCACCTGCCAATCCTCATAACCTCCGATTCGGGTAAACCTGCCCTGGCTGCTTCCGTGGCCGCCCCAATCCGGAACGAATGAGTACCGAATTCCCTGGGATTCACCCCAACCAACTCCAAACAAGACCGCAAGACCCTGGTGAACTGGAACTTGGTCAAGGGAGAACCATCCGCATGCGCAAAGAAATTACCGCTCACCGGGCGCACCGCACTATAGCTACCCACCAACCGGACAGGGCAAGAAATACCCGCCACCGGATACAGAGGAATCCAGGCACCCCTGCCGAACTGGTCAGTCTTAGACCGCCGGACCCTAATCCTCAACGAATCACTGCCTAACACCACGTCCTGACACGAAAGGCCCCCCGGTTTGCTACAAGAGGGGGAAACTAACTCGCCCAACCGCAGTGCCACAAAGAAGGCTACGCTAAAACAACACGAGAACAACGCAGTCTCAAAGGGCGAAGCGCAAACCGCAGGAAGCCCGGCAATAAGCCTACCTAGCAAAGCAAACGAGATCGGCCTCCGGCTCTCACGAGAGACAAACTCCCTCCTCCAACCCCTCAGAGCCTGACGGATAATAAACTGCTTGGTTACATCCACCCAACCGCGCAACTTGAAATGAAAGGCAATACCTGCCAAACGCCGCTGCGCGACCGCCGCAGAAACGCGCGCAGCTCGCAAGCGCAATAGCCATTCCGTCGTGACTTCCAAGCGCAGGTCAACCCGGGAAACCACGTCTCTGCCATCCACCATTTCCAACCACTCACCCCACGCCTTACCATGCGCCTGCCAAGTAGCCGGTGTAATCGATGATCGGACCAACGACATCAGCTCCTGTCCACCAGGTCCCACAGGTACGACGGGCACGTCCTGCCCTCCAAATCCGCCCCCGGAAGAAAGGACCTGAAATCCTGCCAACGAAAACGGGAGAGAGCATCAGCAATCTTATTATCCACTCCTGGAACATGACGAGCCCTAAAATAGATGTTACATTCGAGGCACCGAAGTACAAGATGACGAAGCAAAGCTAGAACCGGGAGGGAAGAGGAAGACAAGCTGTTGACAGCATAAACCACACTCAAATTGTCAGTCCAAAACGAAACATGCTTATTGGCCAACCGGTCCCCCCATAACTCCACCGACACAATAATCGGAAACAATTCCAACAACGTGAGGTTCTTGCACAAACCAGAGGATCGCCAAGTGTCAGGCCACTCACCGGCACACCACTCGAAACCCAAAATCGTACCAAAACCACACGAACCGGAAGCATCCGAAAACAGAGACAGCTCAGAATTAGGGGTCACCTCAGACATGTAGCAAGTATGACCATTGAAAGAGCGCAGAAAGGCCTTCCAGACCTGCAAATCCTCCTTCAGAGACGCAGTGATCCTAATGCGATGATGGGGAGACCGCGCACCCCTGGTAGCGAGAGACAAACGCCGGGCAAAAACCCGGCCCATGGGCATTACCCTACAAGCAAAGCACAAGAGACCCAAAAGAGACTGCATCTGCAGGAGGGTAACCTTCTTGACCGCCAGGAACCCATCAATCAAACCCATAAGCTTCTGAAGCTTATCACGCGGCAACCGGAAAACCATATTGACTGTGTCAATTTCAATGCCCAAAAAGGACAAACACGTAACCGGGCCCTCCGTCTTCTCCATAGAAATCGGTACCCCAAACCGAGCCATCCTCTCCAAAAACAGATTCAGCAATACCAAGCAACCCTCACCGGACCCTGGAGAAACAAAAAGAAAGTCGTCCAAATAATGCAAAACCGACGTAGAGCCCGACTCATAACGGATGACCCATTCCAAAAAGGAAGCAAACAACTCAAAATAGTGACACGAAATGGAGCAACCCATAGGAAGACAGGTATCATAGTAAAACTTACCGTCCACACAACAACCTAGCAAATGAAAACAATCCGGGTGAACAGGAAGCAGACGGAAAGCAGACTCAATATCTGATTTGGCCAAGAGAGCCCCTTGGCCCGCCTCCCTAACCAACGCGACCGCACGGTCAAAGGAGACGTAAGACACCGAGGCATCCTCTGGGCTAATGGCATCATTAACAGACGAACCCTTCGGGTGGGACAAATGATGAATCAACCTGAACTTACCCGGTTCTTTCTTAGGGACAACGCCAAGCGGGGAAACCCGTAAATTAGGAAACGGCAACACCTCAAACGGCCCCCTAATCCTACCCAACGCAACTTCCTTAGAGACCTTTTCCCGAAGAACCTCCGGCAACTCCCGGGCGGATTTCAAGTTATCAGAATAAACCGGTAAGCGGTTAAGCACAAAAGGGATAAAAAACCCATAGGAAAAGCCAAAACGGAGCTGGGCAGAAGCTTGTTTATTGGGGTACCTGTCTAACCAGGGGCCCATCTCTGCCACGCTCACCGGGGTCCTTAACTCCCCCTTGGTCAAACTGCCTGGAAGGCCTAATCGCGGGGCGGGAGCACTTACCAGCCGGGTGAGGGCCGCCACAGGCGGAGCACTCATGTTTGAATCTACACAATCCGGCAAACCTGCAGTTCCCCTCGTTGAACAACCAACAAGACCCTGGGCGGCGGACGGCCACCGGTCCATGGGAAGGTGATCCCCCTGAACCAGCGGCCGCCGCTGGAAAGGGAGAGGGCCTCTGCGCAACCATTAACCTCAACCACACGTCCGTCGCCTTCACCCCCCACCCCATCTCCGGATGTAACGCCAACCGACGACGAAACTCCTCATCATACCGCCACCAGGCGCTGCCCCCGTGCGACTTATAAGCACTATAAATAATATCCTGATAGACAAACAGCTCAGAACAACGCTCAGGGTGGCGCTGACCCATAACGCAACCCAAAACCGAAAAGGCCTGCAACCAATTATTCATGGTCTTGGCCACCCGGGGCCTACGCTCAGAAGGTCTATCCGAGAAACGCCGTTCCTTGTCAACCGTGTGTTGGTCAACCGATATGAGGGACCAAACATCCACATACTGGTTAGCCCACACCTTTTCCCTAACAGCCTCGTCCAGGTGGGAACCAAGGAGGCTAACCCCACAATAGCACGAATCCTTGTGCACCCCCGCCAGAACAGGCGCTTGTTTAACGCTGGGAGGAGGGGGATCCGGAACCTGGGCAGGCGGTTGCAAACGGTCCAACAACATCTGCAATAACTCCGCCGTGTTCGCATCACCCGCCCTCTTAGACACATCGGCCGTGCTCGCATCCCCCGCACCCGCCCCCAACACACCCACAGAATGGTACTCACCGGACGCAGAAACAGGAACCACTGGAGGAACAGGCATCGGAACCGCAGGCTGAACAATCGCCGCAGGAGCCAGGCAACGGACCCTGGATGAGTGACGCCGCGACCGTCCACCGCGACGCGAACGTGCTGCACGACCAGACACCTCCGACGCAGCCAGCGACCCCTCAGAGGAGGACGGCGAGCGCCATCTGGAGGATCTGGAGCGCCTGCTCCACGCCGAGCCGCCTGACCTGCGGCGGGAGCGACGACTGCGGGAACCGCGCCGACCACGTCTCCTGCTCTCCGGAGAGGAGGACGACGAGCTGGACTGAACCCTGCGCCGGCGTGACCCCGGGGGAGGGGGAGGGGGGGGAGGCAGGGAGAAAGAATCGACAGCAGGGGCAGGAGGAGGATCCACCCGCGCCCCATCATTAGTGTGAGCAGGAGGGGGGGGCACCTCCACAACTGCCGCAGATGGCAGAGCCCCATCCACCTGCAGCTGCTCATGGGGGACCGGAGGGGCCATTTGCTGGGAAGCTGGAGGAGTGGGAGGGAGACTATGGGAGGAGGAGCTGCTGGCCTGGGCACCCATCGCTGATCCGCCGCTCCACGCCGCAGTAACACAAGCGGCAGCAGGACGGGACACGAGGTGAGAGGGAACAGGAAGGGGCGGAGCCACCAAAGCCTCGGCAGCACAGGGGACATGCCGGCCAGCCTGAGAAGCAGCAGCGCCGGTGGCAGCAGACAAGGTACGGGGAACTGGAGGGGGGGGACTGTGCCTGAACCGAGCGGGGGGGCGGGTGAGCCGAGCAGACCGCCTGCCCCCCACCACAGAACCGGGATCCATAGCCATTACCTCCCCAGGGTGACACGCCAAGCCAGGGGAGGAGGAGGGCTGAGGGGAACCGAGGCTGCTCAAGAATGAGCGCAGCCATCCCTCACCCCCCTCCGCCATTCTCGCCCTCAGAGCCTCCATCAGGGGAACGTCAGAGGCGGACATCTTCATGCGGACAGAGCACAAATCGCTTCCGCTCAAAGAGGAAGAGGGGAGGCGGGACAGTGGCATATAAGCCCTCCTAGGCGCCCGCCTCCTCTCCAAAACGGATCCTCACATTAACCCCTAACTGCCCACACGAAAAAGGGGGTGCCAGCAGGAGACCAAACAAAGGGGGATCAGAGAAAAGGGGGGGGGGGACCACCAGTCCCTGCCCACCCTCCCTAAGCTGTCGGGTGGCCACCAAAGTGGATACCTCAGAGACAGCCCAGTTACCTGGTAAAGTTGTATACCGTTTATGCAAAATGGTATCACAAAGTAAGTCAACCCATACAAGGAGTAACGCAAGACAAACGTTTCTATAGATGCCCCACGTTTATCACCCAGGATGAGCCACTTTGATAAATGTGATGCTTCTTTAGACAATCTGGTCTAAGTTTACACACTGTCTAAATATTAGACATGATTGATATATCTGTTCTTCAGAATATGCCAGGATGTGGAAGAATGTTGAATAAATATACATACATTTGTACCATGTATGAAAAACAAATACACCGAGAAAAACAGGCTGTTCCACAGTTTTATGCTTTACCTGTCATCAATCAGGGGCGTTGCTAGGGTCTCAAAAGATCCGGGGCACAAGCCCCAATAAATATGTACCCCCCCCCCCCCCCGCACTATGCTGTACTTGCTATACAGCAGCACTTACCTGTCACATCCAGGGCCTCTAGGTGATGTCTCCTCTCTGTCATCATCTTCTCCACTCGGTCTGGACAACTTCTCACAGCCGCCTCGTCTCTGCAGAGTGTGACACACAGACATCTTAGCTTCCTCACATTCTATCATTATCCCCCAATTGGAGTCCTCACAGTCTTATCCTGCTGCTTGCTGTGCCAAAACCTCAACCCCCCCAATACCCCCAAATACTATCCTAAAGAAACATTACTGCCCCCCATAGTAACAGTGCTCCTCATAGTCCCACCAATAGTAATTCCCTTTTAGAATGCCCTTATTAGTAACACTGCCCCAACCGTGATAATGCTCCCCAACAATGCCCCCATTATTAGAAGAGCCCTCCCATATTAATAATACCCTCACAGAGTCCCCAGTAGAAATAAGGCCCCCCTATTGCTCCCCCAGTGGTGATAAAGCTCCCTACAGACCCCTCAGTAGTAATAAGGCCCCCATAGTGCGCTTAGTAGAAATAAGGCGGATCTATAAGACCCTCCTATAGAGCCCCCAGTAGTAATAAGACCGCCTATAATGCCCCCTGCAGTTATAATCCTCCCTCCACCATACAGTCCCATGTAAATAACATCACCTCCTCCCCAGCCGCCTCCAACGCACAATCCCATGTAAACATCACCCCCTAAGGCTACTTTCACACTTGCGTTCGTGCGGATCTGTCATGTACTTGTACAGGACGGATCCGCACCGATATAATACAAACTAATGCATCCGTTCAGGACCGTCTCGTTTGTATTAGATTTGAATTTCTAAGTCCCAATACAAATCCGTCCTGACTTACATTAAAAGTCAATGGGGGACGGATCCGTTTACAATTGCACCATTTTGTGTCAATGCAAAGAGATCCATCCCCATTGACTTACATTGTAAGTCAGGACGGATCCATTTGGCTCCGCAAGGCCATGCGGACACAAAAACTCTGCTTGCAGCATTTTGGGGTCCACCTCCAAAACGGAACGGGGGCCGTACGGAGCCGAACGAATGCATTGGGGTTGATCTGATGCATTTGGGGCTGCTTGTGAGAGCCTTAAAACGGATCTTACAAACGGATCACCAAATGCAAGTGTGAACGTAGCCTAAACCAGTGTGCCTCCAGCTGTTGCAAAACTACAACTCCCAGCATGCCCGCACAGCCAAAGGCTGTCCAGGCATGCTGGGAGTTGTAGTTTTGCAACAGCTGGAGGCACACTGGTTGGGAAACACTGGCCTAAACATTAAGTCCCATGTACATAAACATCATTCCCCCCCACCATTCACTTTCAACATACAGTCCCATGTAAATAACTTCACTCCCTCCCCCAGCCACCTCAAGCACACAGTTCCATGTCAATAACATCCCTCCCTTCAGCCCTAAAATACATCCCAGTTAAATAACTACAACTCCCAGCATTGCTCTGCCTCTCCCTTCACTTACCTCTCCTGTACAGACATCACCATTAGGCTCCTTCTCCTCTTCACTCTGGTCCAATCCTGCACTGGTCACATGATGGTGACATCATCCAGGTCATCCACTCACATCCTGTTTTGCTGATCACATGACCTGTGATGTCATCACAGGTCCTTCACCTCTTCCCAGTGTAAGATTCAATTGTATTGCCGCTCTGTGTACGGAAATACAGTTGTATCTAGCAGGCAGGCAGGACATTCGGGGCATGGGACAAAACATCCGGGGCCCAGGCCCCAAATGTTTTAACCTAGAAACGCCCCTGCCTGTCATCTTCAATCATTATAGAAAATGTATGTTTTTTTCCTTTTGAATGGGTTTTATTGGAAAAGCTCATGGTACTGGGAAAGCATTTTGGCACAGAAAAAGATCAGCTGGAATGTTATACTGAAATGACACAGCAATGGTGACTGCTACATTTGGAAACTTAAAAGGGTTTACCGAGATTTTCTTACTGATAACCTGTTCTCTGGATAGGCCATCAGTATGTGATCGGTGTGGGTCTAACACCCGGCACCCCCACTGATTAGCTGTTTTGAGAAGGCGCTTTCTCGCAGCTTACCAAGCACAGTGCCGTACATTGTATAGCGCAGAAACAGAAACAGCCATCCTTCGACGCGGACGAACCAACCAGTCAGAAATGGCTAAAAGTCTTCATTTGCCATTTCTGACTGGTTGGTTCATCTGGCATACTCATCAAGGAGATCTACATCCGTGGCTGCACACCAACCTTTTTGGGAATTAAAATTATTCCCATCACGTCTACAGTAGGGTTGTGCCTATCATTTGCACAACCCCTTAAGGTGAGCCTCCATTTGGAGTACCTTTTTTTATCTTTACATACATTGTCTACCCTATGGTGCGCCTTTGTTTATTTAGTAAATAACGCCTGAGAACATACATTGTATAGCAGCTGTGCATCGCACTGCCGCTTAGTCCCATTCTCTTCTATGGGGCTGAGCTGCGCCTAGGCCACGTGACCGATGAATCTGTTAGCCTAGGAAAAGTAGAGAGAAGGCTGAAGCTGCCTTCTCAAATATCTGAACGGTGGGGGTCCTGGGTTTTGGACCCCCACCATTTAGATACTGATGATCTATCCTGAGCATAGGTCATCATCAGTATAAAATTTTTGGAAAACCTCTTTAAATTTCCACTACCCTGTACAACACAATCTTCTGCTCCAAAAATTAAACCATACTCAGCTCCTTCCTTGAATGACTTTCTTCTCAGTTGTCATAGCTAACACATTATACGCAGGAGATACTGTATGATTATATTAAGGGTCCATTCACACGTCTGTTATTTCTTTCCTGATCTGTTCCGTTTTTTGCGGAACAGATCAGGACCAGATCAGGACCCATTCATTTTCAATGGGTCCTGGAAAAAATCGGACAGCACAATGTGTGCTGTCCATTTCCGTTGTTCCGTTCCGCATGTCCGTTTAAATATAAAACATGTCCTATTATGTTCCTGAAAAATCGGATCCTGGTACAATGCAAAGTCAATGGTTCCGCAAAAAACGGAAGACATTCGGATGTCATTCCGTATGTCTTCCGTTTTTTGCGGAATCCGTTCCTGGAAACACATAGCAAATTTTATTTTATTTTTTTATTATTTATTTTTTTTCAAAGAAATCCAAACAACTTTATTTGATTATTGAAATGTATACATGTTTCCGTTTTTTGCGGATCCGCAAAAAATGGATGACATACGGATGACATACGGAAACATTTTCAGGAACAACGGATCCGCAAAAAACCGACCGAAATTCAGATTATAGAAAAATACTGACGTGTGAATGTAGCCTAACACTTAGTAGACCAAAAAACAACATTTGGGTTCCTTGAAAGTCACGCTGGTTTTCCAGAAAAAAAAGGCCAGGTTTATCTGCTATTTCCACATGGTGAAATTTGACAATGTTAGGCCTCTATCCCACGTCCGTTATGACATCTGTGACGAGATGGTCATTGGTTCATCTGGTTTCACAGACTCATAGACTATAATGCGAGTGAGGGATCTGTATTTAGACAAAAATAGGGCATGCTTACATGGTATAAAGAGCAAAAGTGGGAGGCACAGTGTTACGTCACCCAGGTACACTCCCAAGAAATCAAAAAATTACCTACACAATGTGGAGGGGGAATGTATAATAAAACTTAACTTTTACTAGGTATACAATAAAAAATTGTGCAGATACAAAACACCAACAAACCATCAAGACAAACCAAAAGGGGGTTATTCTATAAGATACACACCCGCCATGCTGGTAATAAATACAATGACCAAAAATATAAATGCAACACTTTCGGTTTTGCTCCCATTTTGCATGAGCTGAACTCAAAGATCTGAAACATTTTCTACATACACAAAAGACCCATTACTCTCAAATATTGTTCACAAATCTGTCTAAATCTGTGTTAGTGAGCACTTCTCCTTTGCCGAGATAATCCTTCCCACCTCACAGGTGTGGCATATCAAGGTACTGATTAGACAGTATGAATATTGCACAGGTGTGCCTTAGACTGCCCACAATAAAAGTCCACTCTGAAATGTGCAGTTTGATCACACAGCACAATGCCACAGATGTCGCAAAGTTTGAGGGAGCATGCAATTGGCATGCTGACTGCAGGAATGTCCACCAGAGCTGTTGCCCGTGTATTGAATGTTCATTTCGCTACCATAAGCCATCTCCAAAGGCGTTTCAGAGAATTTGGCAGTACATCCAACCGGCCTCACAACCGCAGACAACGTGTAACCACACCAGCCCAGGACCTTCACATACAGCATGTTCACCTCCATGATCGTCTGAGACCAGCCACCCGGACAGCTGCAGCAACAATCGGTTTGCATAAACAAAGAATTTCTGCAGAAACTGTCAGAACCCGTCTCAGGGAAGTTCATCTGCATGCTCATCGTCCTCATCGGGGTCTGGACCTGACTGCAGTTTGTCGTTGTAACCGACTTCAGTGGGCAAATGCTCACATTCGATGTCGTCTGGCACGTTGGAGAGACGTTCTGTTTACGGATGAGTCCCGCTTTTTACTGTTCAGGACAGATGACAGACAGCGTGTGTGGCATCGTGTGGGTGAGCTGTTTGCTGACGTCAACGTTGTGGGTCGAGTGGCCCATGGTGGCGGTGGGGTTATGGTATGGGCAGGAGTATGTTATGGACAACGAACACAGGTGCATTTTATTAATGGCATTTTGAATGCACAGAGATACCGTGACGAGATTCTGATGCCCATTGTTGTGCCATTCATCCACGACCATCACTTCCTGTTGCAGCATGATAATGCACGGCCCCATATTGCAAGGATCTGTACACCATTCCTGGAAGCTGAAAACATCCCAGTTCTTGCATGGCCAGCATACTCACCGGACATGTCACCCATTGAGCATGTTTGGGATGCTCTGGATCAGCGTATACGACAGCGTATTCCAGTTCCTGCCAATATTCTGCAACTTCACACAGCTATTGAAGAGGAGTGGACCAACATTCCATAGGCCACAATCAACAACCTGATCAACTCTATGCGATGGAGAAGTGTTGCACTGTATGAGGCAAATGGTGGCCACACTAGATACTGACTGGTTTTCTGTGCACATTTCAGAGTGGACTTTTATTGTGGGCAGTCTAAGGCACACCTGTGCAATATTCATGCTGTCTAATCAGCACCTTGATATGCCACACCTGTGAGGTGGGATGGATTATCTCAGCAAAGGAGAAGTGCTCACTAACACAGATTTAGACAGATTTGTGAACAGTATTTGAGAGTAATGGGTCTTTTTTGTATGTAGAAAATGTTTCAGATCTTTGAGTTTAGCTGATGCAAAATGGGAGCAAAACCGAAAGTGTTGCGTTTATATTTTTGGTCAGTGTATGTCACCCATTGGTGAACAGATGTCAGTAATTCACAGTATGTAATAGAATGGTCCTACAGTATCCTGTAGAGAACTTTGGTATGAGTCCGATACTGGTCAGGGGACCATTTGGTTCTGGTGTCCGTGTAGTGGTGCTATAGTTTGAGCTAGGAGGATTCTATCCCTATTTCAACCCTATAAATAAGGGAGAATTCGAGAATGTAGAAAATCCAGCTCAAGAAATGGTGGAAAATTTGTAACTTTATTGCGGCATAAAATCTTTGACAGAAACAGGAATGTTCGGTTACGCGTTTCAGACCACTAGCAAATATCGGTCCTTCCTCATGAGGAAGGACTGATATTTGCTAGTGGTCTGAAAACGCGTAACCGAACATTCCTGTTTCTGTCAAAGATTTTATGCCGCAATAAAGTTACGAATTTTCCACCATTTCTTGAGCTGGATCTTCTACATTCTCGAATTTACCATTGCACATCCAGGTGCGTCATCCGTGCTCGACTGGTGAAGGGGAACGTTAGAGCTGCTGTGTGCTTAATATAAATAAGGGAGGGATGCAACTGTTAAACCCTGCCTATCTACACAGAGCACCAGCCCTGAAAAGGGCAAACCTGTCCGGATACCTACCCTTATTCACTGCCAAATCCCTATCAGTGAATTTCCTGATATTCGCTCCCAACGTGACACATTTCTGTCCAGTTGATCCATCAGAGGATGAAGGTCAGAGACTTAAACAATGGTTCTAGGCCATACTACATAAATAATGATATCTGGGAAATTTTGCCAGCTCCTAAAAAAAGGGGAGAGCAGCATGCCCTTAGTTAATACAGATACCCGCCAGTAAGATCTGGTGTGCAGACAGCATGCCCCTGAGCTACGCACTACCGCCAGTGGGATTGGGAATGCAGAAGAATATGTCCCTTAAGTTTTGGGGGCCCCCCTCCACATTGTGTAGGTAATTTTTTTTTCATGCTTCCATGGTGTCATGATTTTTTTTACTGTGACATGTATCGCAATTTATTTTTGTAACATGTATCATCATTTTATTTTGAAATATTACAAGTGCAGAGACCTAATCAAGTAGCAACTATTAGAGTGTAAAGCTATTTTAAACATCTTAACCCAAGTGTGGAAAACAATTGTCAATTTTTCGTTTCTGGTTTTTTTCCTCCCTGCCTTCCAAGAGCCATAACATTTCTATTTTTCATTGATATAGCTGTACGACGGCTTTCCTTTTGCAGGACAGATTGCACCATTTAACATTCCATACAATATATTGGGAAGCTGGAAAAAATATTAATAGGGTGAAATTGGAAAGAAATGCATTTCCGTCACTGTATTATGGATTTAGTATTTATGGTGTTCACTGGGCAATAAAAATGACACATTACCTTTATTAAGTGGGTCAGTGCGACAGCAGCCATAACAAATTTATATTGCTTTTAGTTATGCTTTAATACTTTTTTTAAACCTTTGCAAAAAAAAAAAAAAAACTTTGCCTTGCCATATTTTGATACCCATAATTTTTTATTACTGTCTACATAGCTTGCTCTTTTTGTGGAGCTGTCTTCAGTTTTTATTGATACCATGTTGTATGGCAATTGTTTTATTTTTTGGAAGGTCGAAGCAACCAAAACACAGAAATTAGGCATTTTGATATTATTTATTATTGCTAGGTTTACCATACAGGATAAATACTTTTAGATTTTTATAGTTTGTCTTTTTTTACTTATCGATACCATTGATTATTTTTATTTTTTTTGAATATTTCATTTCTACAGGTTTTTATTTTATTTCTTTTACACCGTACACTATGTGGTAAAATTGACCTGTTATCTTAATTCTCCAGGTCAGTATGGTTACAACGATACCACACTTGTATAATTTTTTTTGTGCGTTTTAAATACTGAAAAAATAAAATAAAACCTTTGAGAAAAAAAATTATCACCATATTCTGACCCCTATAACTTTTTTTTGTTATGTGTACAGGGCTGTGTGAGGGCTCATTTTTTGCATCATCTGTACTTTTCAGTAATATCAATTTTAAGTGTGTGCGACTTTTTGATCACTTTTTATAAAAAAAATTATTGGGGAGTTGAAGTGAAAAAAAGGCAAATTGGCTGTTTTTATTTTATTTTCCTTTACACCATTTGCCGTATGCCATTAATATTATATTTTAATTATATGGGCATTTTCGCACGCGGCGATGCCCATGATGTTTATTTTTTTAATTGGTTAAGTATTTTTATTTTAAGGAAAGGGGGGGCGATTTGAACTTTTAGATTTTTTTTATATTTGTAAAAACTTTTTTTTTTTTTTTACATTTTTAAAGTCACCCTGGGTGACTATAACCGGCAATCATTAGATTGCCCATTCTGTTCATTGATGACTATATAGCAATCATTGAACACTTAATTTTCAATATAACAATACAGTGCTGCCACCTAGTGGCCTGTATTGGTATATTCATCTAATAAACTCTGAAGCCTGCTTGAGGCTTCTGTCTATTAGTACAGCATAACAGGTTCCCCGATCTCACCCAGGGAACGCTGTTACCGGAGCGGAAGCGCGCGGCTTCTGCACTGCTCTGATGCCATGTCTGCTATTGTCTGATGTGTCTGTCCCACTATGTGCGTGTGTGTATCACCATCGCCATGCCCACAGTGTTCCTATGTCTTGACGAAGCTGCATAAGGACGTTCTGTGCGGGGCAAGAAGAAGAAGAATGAGGAGGAGGCAGCGCCGCCAGCATGGAGTCCCATGGGAGAGGCACAGAGAGGCACACTAAGGACGTAGGTACCTACACTAGTGTTACCTAGTTTATATAGGACTGAAGGTAACATTACCACATTATCAGCACTAGTGTTATCTGTGGTTTTACACAGGACTGCAGGTAGCACTACCACATTATCAGCACAAGTGTTATCTGTGGTTTTAAATAGGACCGCAGGTAACAATACCACATGATGTGCACATGTGTTATCTGTGGTTTTACATAGGACTGCAGGTAACACTACCACATTATCAGCACTAGTGTTATCTGTGATTTTACATAGGACTGCAGGTAATGCTACTACATTATTAGCACTAGTGTTATCTGTGGTTTTACATAGGACCGAAGGTAACACTACTGCATTTTCTGTACTCAGCCATCACTGCGTTATCTGTGCTGTTACATAGGGCTGCAGGTGACATCTACTATAGTATCTGTACTCAGAGATTCACTGCGTTACCCAGTGGCGTACATAGAGAAGTAAGGGCCCCATAGCAAGGATCAAACCAGGCCCCCCACAGAGGACAGAAGGGTTTCTGCCTAAACTCTTTTTAATGCCATTTTTTCCACTGCCTCATTTGCTAAAAGTTGTTTCTTTAGAGGGTAGAGTCCTGACCAAGTTTTCACTCCCTGTAGAAGCGGGGGTGATCCCAACTGGGCCACCTCTTGCCCTGGGCCCCATAGCAGACGCATGGTCTTTTGCTATGGTAGTTATGCCCCTGGTGTTACCTGTGGTGTTACATAGGACTGCAGGTGATATCAACAACATTATCTGTACTTGTACCGCCCTAGATCTGGCAGGACAGTGTCTGAGTTCGGTGGATACTTGGCCTTCATACTATTTTTTAATGGGAGGGGGGCGCCATTTAAATGTTTGCCTCAGGCAGCAGAAGAGCTAGAATCGGTCCTGCATACATTTATGCAGAATGTGCAAATGTCTGTTTTAGGCCTCATGCACACGACAGTTTTTTTTCACGGTCCGCAAAAACGGGGTCCGTAGGTCCGTGATCCGTGACCGTTTTTTCGTCTGTGGGTCTTCCTTGATTTTTGGAGGATCCACGGACATGAAAAAAAAGTCGTTTTGGTGTCCGCCTGGCCGTGCGGAGCCAAACGGATCCGTCCTGAATTACAATGCAAGTCAATGGGGACGGATCCGTTTGACGTTGACACAATATGGTGCCATTTCAAACGGATCCGTCCCCATTGACTTTCAATGTAAAGTCTGGAGTTCTTTTATACCATCGGATTGGAGTTTTCTCCAATCCGATGGTATATTTTAACTTGAAGCGTCCCCATCACCATGGGAACGCCTCTATGTTAGAATATACTGTCGGATATGAGCTACATCGTGAAACTCAGATCCGACAGTATATTCTAACACAGAGGCGTCCCCATGGTGATGGGGACGCTTCAGGTTAGAATATACTGAAAAACTGTGTACATGACTGCCCCCTGCTGCCTGGCAGGTGCTGCCAGGCAGCAGGGGGCAGACCCCCCCCCCCTGTTTTTAACTCATTGGTGGCCAGTGCGGCCGCCCCCCCTCCCTCCCTTGTAGTTAACTCATTGGTGGCCAGTGGGCCCCCCCTCCCTCCCCTGTAGTTAACTCGTTGGTGGCCAGTGGGCCCTCTCCCCTCCCTCCCCCTTCTAATTAAAATCGCCCCCCCCTATCATTGGTGACAGTGGAGAGTACCAATCGGAGTCCCAGTGTAATCGCTGGGGCTCCGATCGGTAACCATGGCAACCGGGACGCTACTGCAGTCCCGGTTGCCATGGTTGCTTAGCAATTTGTAGAAGCTTCATACTTACCTGAAGAGCTGCGATGTCTGTGACCGGCCAGGAGCTCCCCCTACTGGTAAATGACAGGTCTGTGCGGCGCATTGCCTATAGCACAGACCTGTCACTTACCAGTAGGGGGAGCTCCCGGCCGGTCACAGACATCGCAGCTCTTCAGGTAAGTATGAAGCTTCTACAAATTGCTAAGCTACCATGGCAACCGGGACTGCAGTAGCGTCCCGGTTGCCATGGTTACCGATCGGAGCCCCAGCGATTACACTGGGACTCCGATCGGTACTCACCACTGCCACCAATGATAGGGGGGGCGATTTTAATTAGGAGGGGGAGGGAGGGGAGAGGGCCCACTGGCCACCAACGAGTTATCTACAGCGGAGGGAGGGGGGGCCCACTGGACACCAATGAGTTAACTACAGGGGAGGGAGGGGGGGCTGGCTACCAACAAGTTAACTACAGGGGAGGGAGGGGGGACCCACTGGCTACCAATGAGTTAACTACAGGGGAGAGGGGGGGCCCACTGGCTACCAACAAGTTAACTACAGGGGAGGGAGGGGGGCCCACTGGCCACCAATGAGTTAACTACAGGAGCAGGGGGCAGTCATGTACACAGTTTTTCAGTATATTCTAACCTGAAGCGTCCCCATCACCATGGGAACGCCTCTGTGTTAGAATATACTGTCGGATCTGAGTTTTCACGAAGTGAAAACTCACCTCTGAAAAAGCTTTTATGCAGACGGATCTTCGGATCAGTCTGTATGAAAGCAACCTACGGCCACGGATCACGGCCACGGATGCCAATCTTGTGTGCATCCGTGTTCTTTCACGGACCCATTGACTTGAATGGGTCCGTGAACCGTTGTCCGTCAAAAAAATAGGTCAATCAGTACTGATTGGGCGGTGTTAGAATGTGTAGGACCATATCCCAAACTGGTAACACCCAGATGTCAATCTAGTCATAAATTTCATGGAAGAATAATAGAGGAACAGCACAACACTCAATTCTGAAAAGAATAGATGCTGCAGATTTTTTTTTTGGTAGAAAAATATATCCAGAGCCCTGACATGTCCTCTTTAAATGCTACCTCACCAAACATTTGAGTGAACATAACCTGTGCAAATCTAGCTGTTGTCCAGATATAAGAAGTGAACCATAGAAAGAACCAAGTTGATAAAGCCAACACCTCATCATTTCTGTGCAATTAAGATTATGGCAATAATGAATTCCAAATGAAAGGTATTCATATTATTATCTCTAGTTCTATACATAGCTACATTCAGTACTCGTGCAAAATTCTGCTGGATGCATTTTGACCAGGCAGAGGTTTAGGGCTGTTTCACACGAGTGGATGCCGTGCGGGTAATCCGCTGCGTGAATGACAGCCAAGCCCCGCTCTGGACAGCAGAGACACGGAGCAGTAACATGATTGATAATGCTCCGTGCCTCTCTGTGATCTCTTTACTACAAAATCACAGTGACAACTTTATCTCACTGTGATTTTGTAGTAAAAAAGTTGTCACTGTGATTTTGTAGTAAAGAGATCACAGAGAGGCACGGAGCATTATCAATCATGTTACTGCTCCGTGTCTCTGCTGTCCAGAGCGGGCTTGGCTGTCATTCACGCAGCGGATGACATGCTTGGCATCCGCTCGGGTGAAACAGCCCTAACTGTATCTCGATTTGTCCTTCAAACAACGGTGACGACCAATAGATAAAGGCGGAAATGTGGCGAAGATGGAGGTCATGCTAAATTTCAGGAGCTGATGATACCATGGAGCAGATGAAATACAAGATCCCAGATGTGGAAAAGTTCAAGGTTGAATAGAGAGAAGAGAAGAAGTAGAAGCAAGTAACCAGGTATATCGGGGCTAAATGCAGATGCCAAGCACAGAAACAATGGGGTTGTCCAACGAAAAATATTCAGCAGTTTTCAAACAAGCACCTGGATCAGAATACTTTTGTAATTGCATGTCATTAAAAATTTAGCATAGCCGCTGAGTTATACAATAATGTGCATCAGTATAGCGCCACCTGCTGTTTTTTTATATTTTTTTATTTGTCCTGCTCACTGAGAAGGCCGCACATGCTCAGTTTCATCCTTCAACTGCCTCCTGTGCTATGATAGGGAGAGCTGAGACACGCCCCCTGACCTCAAGCAGATAAGACCCTCCCCTTGAGCTGCCAGCTTGATCTAAATCTAGCAGAGCAATGAATGGGGAGATCTCTGGACCCATGTGAGGTACAGGGCTGGTTCTAGCTTTGTTAGAAAGAGATTGTCATGTACTGTATGATGTCTGACTTAAATTTTTTACATAAGTCATGGGATAATCCCTCTAAGACTGCGAATGTCCAGAAAAATGGTGAGCAATATCATCAGTAAGTGGCAGCTACCTTGGCAATGGGACACAACTAAATGAATGGCATGCTAGTTAGAGAAATGCGTGCTGGAGCCAGGCAAGGAAAGTGACAATGTATTTACCTCCAAAATATATTATGTTTTATAATAGGATCTTCAGGAAATAATATCTATTGATTATAGGTATGCTGTGGGAATTGGCAAAATAGCTTCCATTCAGTACTTAAAGGGGTCTTCCAGGAATGAAATATTGATCCTCAGAATAGGTCAACAATATCTGACCGGGGGGGGGGGTGTCAAGTAAATGGAATAGTGCTAAAGTCAAAGCACAGCCGTTATATAATGTATGCTATCAAGAGGATGAAGCACTTGAGTGATGCAGTCCTTTCAACCCCCCCCCCCCCCCCCCTTCCCCATTAGAGGTTCATGACGAACCTGAGGATAGAGAATTAATATTTAAGTCCTGGAAAACCCTTTGAGGCCGGGTTCACATCACTGCTATTTTTTGAAATAATGGAAGTGCCGGATAGGACACATAACTGACCCGAACGAAGTTGTACAGAGTCCATTGAGTACAATAGAGTCAGTTCAGTTTCTGTTCAGAGTCCATTTTTTTTTAGCAAAATCTACAATGGAAGCCATAAACGAAACCTCCAATTTAGATGTTGACTCGCCCTTAATGTAGCTTTTTGCTGTAATACCAGTTGTACGGCAATTGGCCATTTGATACATATTCCCTATGTCTGGTGCTTGCCTAAAGGGGTTTTCCTGATTCACTATATTAATGACCCTTAGCCTCAGGACAGAACCAGGTCATCAATATCAGATCAGTGGGGTCACCTCCGCCAATCAGCTGTTTGACAGGGCTGTAGGGATTGTGCGAGCACTGTGGCCTCTTGTTTGCATGGTGCCATCTACCTGCACTCTGTCTACTTAGTAGCTAGTATCAGTGTAGGATATTGCAGCTTCATCCCATTCAAGTGACCCAAGTAAGCAACACACCCCCATGAAAACAATAACACACACCCTTTTTTTTTTTCTTACAATTTTTTATTAACATTTTTTCTTCTTAAAAAAAGTACATTCTGCAGAAATCTGGGGCATTCTGCTGCTTTGTGTTGCCTGGGACTGATTGACGCATACATACTGGGAAACTGTGTGTGGCAGTGGGTTCCATACTACGTTTTGCTATAGGGCCCTATGAGATCTGTGATCGGCCCTGCCAGTGCCACGTATCATATCACCATGTTGACTTGCTCCAGATGTTCTACTTCACTACTTTCTTTACTGCTACTTGGCTTCAAGAAAAAAATGTGCTTCATCCCACAGTCTTTTTTTAGTTAATAATTTAATAATTTTAATATTTTTGCAAGGAAAAATATTATCTTAGTATTTAAATAGTTCTCATAATATTAAAACGTTTTGGAATGTTAAAAAGGTCTGTGATTTTACTTCTAAAAGGATGACGGCTTGGCTTTAAGCTGATGGTTTCATTTACAACTTCATTAATTTGGTACAAGCTGTAAAGTTGCGTAAACTACAAACCTCACCAATTCTAATGATCCTGGTGAAATCAGACAGTACTGATGTAAAGGTTAGCAACCGGTGAGACCATCTTACTGAAAATATATATGCTGGGAAGGGGCTGGGAACACAGAGCTCACATCTGACACTTGTGTTCAGTGCGAATCCGTCATGGATCTGCACAGACGGATCCGTTCAGATAATATAAACGCCTGCATCCGTTCAGAACGGATCCGTTTGTATATCTTTAACATAGCCAAGAATAATCCATTTTGAACACCATTGAAAGTCGATGGAGGACGGATCCGTTTTCTATTGTGTCATAGAAAACGGATCCGTCCCCATTGACTTACATTGTGTCTCAGAACGGATCCGTTTGGCTCAGTTTCGTCAGACGGACAACAATACGCTACAAGCAGCGTTTTTGTGTCCGTCTCCAAAGCGGAATGGAGACCAAACGGAGGCAAACTGATGCATTCTGAGCGGATCATTTTCCATTCAGAATGCATTAGGGCAAAACTGATCCATTTTGGACCGCTTGTGAGAGCCCTGAACGGATCTCAGGAACAGAAAGCCAAAAAGAGAGTGTGAAAGTAGCCTAAGGCCTCATGCACACGTTTGTCAACCGCGTCCATGATCCGTGGTTCCAGTCCGTAAAAAAAAATATAACCTGTCCTAATTTTTTTACGGAAAATGGTTTGCGGACCCATTCAAGTCAATAGGTCCGTGAAAAAACGCGGAGGCACACAAGATTGTCATCCGTGTCCGCGTTCATTTTTTTCCTATCATTTGCATGGCAAACTTGACTTAGAGTTTTTTTTACTTTCCTTCATGTCTGGTGATCCCCCAAAAATAAAGGAAGACACACGAAACAAAAACGGAAACGGATCATGGAACAACGGAACCCCATTTTGCGAAACGGAACACAACGGTCGTGTGCATGAGGCCTAAGGCTGAGTTTACATCACCATTTAGCTTTCCGTTCTTCTGATCTGTCAGAATTGCATAGGATCCTTTTTTTCACAGGATCCAGTAAAAAAACAGATCCTGTTGCATCAGTTGTCATCCGTTTGAGCCATTTCTATCTGAGATCAGTTTTTTTAGATGGAAAAAAGTCCTGCATGCAATACTTTTTTTCCATCTAAAAAACGGATCTCAGAAGAAAATGGCTCAAACGGGCAACTGATGCAACAAGATCCATTTTTTTTTACAGAATTCTATTTTTATTTTTCCCTCTCTCCCTCTTCTTCTGACAGATCAGAAGAACGGAAAGCTAAACGGTGATGTGAATGCACCCTTATTAACATCGCTAAGGGTACTTTCACACTAGCGTTAGAAGAATCAGTCAGGATCCGGAAATCCGTATGCAAACGGATATCTTTTTTTCCAAATCCGGATCCATTATACTTATACATTGAAACACCGGATCCGTCTTTCCAGTATCATCCGGAATAACGATACGGTATTTAATTTTTTCAAAGCTAGAAAGAACTGCGCATGCGCACACCAGAAAACCGGATCCGGCGATGCGGCAATTTCCGGAACACTTGGTACCGGATCCTGCATTAATACATTTTAATGGATCCGGCAAGTGCGGTAGTGTTCAAGTATTTTGTCCGGTCACATACCGTACAAGGGACGGAACAGAAGACATCCTGATGCATACTGAACGGATTGCTTTCCATTAAGAATGCATTGGGACAAAACTGATGCGTTTTATTTCCGGTATTGAGACCCTATACCGGTTTTCAATACCGTAAAAGAATAACGCTAGTGTGAAATTACCCTAAGCTTAGCCTCAAGGAGATGTTGGATTAGCAAGTGTTTAACCCCTTCCTGACCAGCGCCGTAATAGTACGGCGCAGCAGGACGTGACTTGCCGCCCAGCACCGTACTATTACTGCCTGCTGATCGGGCAGGTGCAGGAGCTGCGCCCGCCCGCCCGACCAGCTGCAGGAGACCGGCTGTTCCTGTTAGCCGGACCCCTGCTGTATGCGCCGGCATCGGTGAAAACACTGATGCCGGCGCATTAACCTCTTCTATGCCGTGGTCAGCGCTGACCGCAACATAGGAGTTTTCTGCGGGTGAGGGAGCCCATCAGGTCCCAGCACTGCTGTGGCGGGGACTCATGCCGTGCAGAGGCTGTCCAATGCACGTTATTGGGACCTGCCTTCTACGGGTGCCCAGGATTTCCAGCCTCAGGCTGGGTCTCCTAGACAACCTGTTAGTGTATTACTCTGTGTAATACACTAACAGGCAATGCATTACAATACAGATGTATTGTAAAGCATTGCAGAGGGGATCAGACCTCTAAAAGTTAAAGTCAGAAATAAAGTTAAAAAAAAGTAAAAAACTGTTTTTAATTGAAAAAAAGTTTCAAGTGAAAAAAGAAAAAAAGCCCCTTTTCCCCTGATTTTTTTTATTTAAAAAATTGAAAAAAGAAAAAAACACACATATTAGGCATCGCCAGGTCCGTAACGACCGGCTCTATAAATATATCACATGATCAACCGTAAAAAATAAAAACTGTATAAGAATATTACATCTCCCAGGATTCAACATTGTTGTTCTCCCATTCTACTGTTGTGGATTATTCTCTGCATAGTTTATGAAGTATAAATTCAAATCTTCTATAATTTCCCCTTTTACCTAAGGATTTTGTAAAAACCTGTAAGGCCCCTTTCACACGTGCGAGTATTCCGCGCGGATGCGATGCGTGAGTTGAACGCATTGCACCCGCACTGAATACCGACCCATTCATTTCTATGGGGCTGTTCACATGAGCGGTGATTTTCACGCATCACTTGTGCGTTGTGTGAAAATCGCAGCATGCTCTATATTCTGCATTTTTCACGTAACGCAGGCCCCATAGAAATGAATGGGGTTGCGTGAAAATCGCAAGCATCCGCAAGCAAGTGGGGATGCGGTGTGATTTTCATGCACGGTTGCTAGGAGACGATCGGGATGGAGACCCGATCATTATTATTTTCCCTTATAACATGGTTATAAGGGAAAATAATAGCATTCTGAATACAGAATGCATAGTGAAATAGCGCTGGAGGGGTTAAAAATAAAAAATAATTTAACTCACCTTAGTCCACTTGTTCGCGTAGCCCGGCATCTCCTTCTGTCTTCATCTTAGCTTTTTGTAGCAACAAGGACCTTTGGTGATGTCACAGTCATCACATGATCTGTCACCATGGTAAAAGATCATGTGATGGATCATGTGATGACTGTGACGTCACCAAAGGTCCTTGTTGCTACAAAAAGCTAAGATGAAGACAGAAGGAGATGCCAGGCTACGCGAACAAGTGGACTCAGGTGAGTTAAATTATTCTTATTTTTTTTAACCCCTCCAGCGCTATTTTACTATGCATTCTGTATTCAGAATGCTATTATTTTCCCTTATAACCATGTTATAAAGGGAAAATAATACAATCTACAGAATAACGATCCCAAGCCTGAACTTCTGTGAAGAAGTTCAGGTTTGGGTACCAAACATGCGCGATTTTTCTCATGCGAGTGCAAAACGCATGACAATGTTTTGCACTCGCGCAGAAAAATCACGGGTGTTCCCGTAACGCACCCGCACATGTTTCCGCAACGGCCGTGTGAAAGAGGCCTACTAGTTCAGTCTCTAAATAAAAAAATTCTATTGATGCTTAGTCAAAAAATGGGATCAACCCAATAGTGCAGTTCTCGACCCCACTAGAGAAATAGTTTCACTCTGAGTAGGTGTCCTGTGCTGCTGAGCAGTGGCGGATTAACATAGGGGCGTTTGGGTCAGCAGCCGATCAACGCCATAGGCTTCAGGCCTAGTAGGCCTGAGGCCTATGTGGTAGTATAATCCCGGCGCAGGCGTGCATGACGACATGAAGATTGCGTGCCTGCGGCCTGCCTCACCATCCCAGAAACAGGTAAGTATTAGCTTTTAGTTTTATTTATTTTTATTTTCTGTGTGTGCCAACTTTGGGGGGCAGAGGAGGACATGGGGCAGTGTGGGGGCAATTCACTTCAGGGGGCGCAATGCGGGGGCAGATTATTACATGGGGCAAATTACTTAATAGAGGTCCAGTGTGGCTGAAATTACTTCATGGGTGCAAATTACTTCATGAGGGCAGTGTGGGGGCATACTACTGTATGGGGCAGTGTGGGGGAAATTATATGTGGACAGTGTGGGGGAAATTATTACATGGGGGCAGTTTGGGAGAAATTATTACATGGGGCAGTGGGGGGGGGGGGGGGGGGAGATTATTACAAGGGGCCAGTGGGAGGAAAATTACTGTATGGGGCAGTGTTGATATCAGGGGACATTATTTTTGGGGACACTATACAGGTATTATTACCTGGAGCAAAATATAGGGTGTTAATATTACTGGGGCACTCTAGGGGACATTATAGCTGCTGTAGACATTATAGGGACCTTTGGTTCAAACTGGTGTAAAGTAGAACTGGCTTAGTAGCCCACAGCAACAGAGTCCACCTTTCATTTTTGACAGCTCCTTTGGAAAATAAAAGGTGGACTTTGATTGGTTGCTATGGGCAACTAAGCCAGTTCTACTTCACACCAGTTTAAAAAATGGTGCCAATTATGAGAAATCTAACGTGTCTGTGTAATGAACTCTGTAAAGACAATATGCGGCTGAAAGAATTTGTCATGGCGGTCTGGGTCAAACAGAGGAGAAGAGAAAAGAGAAGATCTACATGACAGGAGAAGTCACTGGATGTAACAGGTATGTGGTGTTGTATTCTCCTATATGTAGAGCTGGCTCACCACTGTGACCTGCATCTCATCTTCTCCCCAAAGTCTTTTTTATAATAATCATATGTATTTTAAATTTGGCAACTAAAATTTTTATTTGTCACCTGCAGTCCTATGTAACAGCTCAGATAACAGTGATAACTTTCTGTGTGCAGATAATGCAGTAGATGTTCCATGCAGTCCTATGTTCACTGTATTATGTGGGGTGTTGCATAGGACTGTCGATAACATCTATGACATCTGTACTTAGAGAGTTATGAGATGGTGGGGTCCGACTCCTGGCACCCCCGCCAATCAGCTGTTTGAGGAGACTGATGTCCCAGTGAGCTCTGCAGCCTCTTTGCTCCTTACCAAGCACAGCGCTGTCCAATTGATAGCACTGTGCTTGGTATTGCAGCGCAGCCCCAATCACTCCGATGGGACTGAGCTACACCTAGGCCATGTGAACGATAAATGTGATGTCATATGGCCTAGGAAGAGACTGTGGTGCTCACAAAGCCCCCTAGCCTCTTCATACAGGAAAAAAAAAATGGAGGGAGGGGTCCGAGTTGGATAGACAGCCCCGGGCCTATCATGCACTTAATCCACCCCTGTTGCTGAGTAATACAAGAAGTCATGGGTGAGAGATCCTTCGTCTAGCCGATGGGAGTGTAGGGAGCGTTTAATTCTGTGCACAGAGGAATAAGACAGATGGGAAGTAATTCTAATATTAATAAATCCTGGCACACGGGAGTTTTGCATGTTCTGTAGAAAAAAAATATTTCTAATTTGGTGAATTGCCTCACTAGCAGAAGAGTTGTGCCATCTAGTGGATGTTACAAAAATGATCACAAAAATAGTCCAGTTTACTTTTTCACATATTTTGAAGGCTATGTGTGGAAATGGGATTGAAAAGACTCAAATATTAATGAGTAAGCGTGCATTTACATCACCATTTTGTTTTCCGTTCTGTTTCGTTTTCCGTCAGAATAACAAAAAACTAAACTAAAAATAACGGATCAGTTATTTTCAGCATCAGAGATTCAATGAGGCTAAACTACAAGGGGGTCCTGGCATTCTAATTGAAAAAGCGCTTGCATGAACTGGGCCTAAAAGAAAAACTGCCTTTAAGGCCTCATGCACACTGGTCCACATCCGAGCCGCACTTCAATATAGTTGCAAAAGATGCGGACAGCACTTTGTGTGCTGTCAGCATCTGTTGCTCCATTCCGTGGCCCTGCAAAAAAAATATAACGTCCTATCCTTGTCTGTTTTGCGGACAAGAATAGGCATTTCTACAATGGGCCGCCTGTTCCGTTCCGCAAATTGCCGAAGACACATCGGCGGCTTCAGTGTTTTGCGGACCGCAAAAAAAGGAACGGTTAAGTGCATGAGGCCTAATAGCAGCCAATCACAGTGCAACTTTCGTTAATCCAATGCACTTTAAACTAAAGCTGAAATCCGATTTGTTGCTTTGTTTTACTTTTAGTCATTTTTGATGAACAGAGCTCACTGTATTTGTATCACTTAGGCCCCTTGCAGACCCTTTTATCCATTTTCTATCCACTTTTCATTCTTAATCCCCCATGTGCCCCCCCAACTAAAATGCCCCCCCCAACTAAGCGGCTGCAGCCGGGCACAGGGAGAGGAGCGCTTCCATTGTGCTCATCTCCATAGTCATCTGCCTGTGCTGCGGCGGGGCAGGGGAGGGAGAGGAGTGTCCCTTCCCCTTCCTCTGATAGGCGGCAGGCACAAGCATGGCAGCCTATCAGAGGCTGGCGCAGGCGGCGCGATAACTTCATCGCACCGCCTGAGCCATACAGTGCGGGACACAGGCCGGAAGAGGCCTGCATCGCATCGCTGACATGGAGGTAAGTATAAGTGTTTATTTTTTTTTACAATAGTTTTACAGGCACATTAGGGGTCTCTTGTTATTGGCACATTGGGGGGGGGGGGCTTATTACTGGCACATGATGGGGGGCTTATTACTGGCACATGATGGGGGGCTTATTACTGGCACATGATGGGGGGGCTTATTACTGGCACATGGTGGGGGGGCTTATTACTGGCACATGGTGGGGGGGCTTATTACTGGCACATGATGGGGGGGCTTATTACTGGCACATGATGGGGGGGCTTATTACTGGCCCATGATGGGGGGGCTTATTACTGGCCCATGATGGGGGGGCTTATTACTGGCCCATGATGGGGGGGCTTATTACTGGCCCATGATGGGGGGGCTTATTACTGGCACATGATGGGGGGGCTTATTACTGGCACATGATGGGGGGCTTATTACTGGCACATGATGGGGGGGCTTATTACTGGCACATGATGGGGGGGCTTATTACTGGCACATGATGGGGGGGCTTATTACTGACACATGATGGGGGGGCTTATTACTGACGCATGATGGGGGGGCTTATTACTGGCACATGATGGGAGCTTATTACTGGCACATGATGGGAGCTTATTACTGGAACATGATGGGAGCTTATTACTGGCACATGATGGGGGGCTCTTGTTACTGGAACATGATGGGGGGCTCTTGTTACTGGAACATGATGGGGGGCTCTTATTACTGGCACGTGATGGGGGCTGGGCTCTTATTACTGGCACGTGATGGGGGGCTCTTGTTACTGGCACGTGATGGGGGCTCTTGTTACTGGCACGTTATTGGGGGCTCTTGATACTGGGACATTACTGGTGGGCACTATAGGGGCATCTACAGAGGCCACAAAGAAGGGGTAATTTGATGGGGGGCTTATTACTGGCACATGATGGGGGGCTTATTACTGACACATGATGGGGGCTGGGCTCTTATTACTGGCACATTGGGGGGCTCTTGTTACTGGCACATTGGGGGGCTCTTGTTACTGGCACGTGATGGGGGCTCTTGTTACTGGCACGTGATGGGGGGCTCTTGTTACTGGCATATTGGGGGGCTCTTGTTACTGGCATATTGGGGGGCTCTTGTTACTGGCACGTGATGGGGGGCTCTTGTTACTGGCACGTGATGGGGGGCTCTTGTTACTGGCACATGATTGGGGGCACTTATTACTGGCACATTACTGGTGGGCACTATAGGGGCATCTACATAGGCCACAAAGAAGGGGTAATTTATATGGGGGGCTCTGTACAGTAGCATTTTATAATGGGACACATTATGGTGGGTACTATGGGGAAGGGGGGAGAGGAGTACTATGGAGTAATCTACGGGGGGCACTAAGAAGGGGTATTTTATACTTGCAAATTATGGGGGACACTGAGGGCATCTACTGGGGCATGATATATGGGGCATTTTATACTGGTACATTATGGGGGGCACTAGGAGGAAGGGGGGAGAGGAGCACTATGGAGGCATTTACTGGGGGCACTATATAGGGATATTTTATACTGGCACATTATGGGGGCACTATGGGGACATTAGCTCAACTGGGGGCATTACAAGGGGGTGTTTTTTGCACTGTCACATTATAAGGAGAATTATTTATACGGGGGGGGGGCATTATGGTGAGCTTTATTACTCCCCCATGGTATGACCCCCTAGTAGCAGCACCAGCCTCTCCCTGCTCTGCTATCCCTCTGCCCCTTCTCCAAATCCTTATTATGAAAGCTTTCTCATTAGGATAAAACACAACATCAGCTCCACCGAGCCCCCCGGCCAAAGTGTTGAAGTGGTGTCCGAGATCCCCAAGGACCAAGCCAAATAACTGTAAGTGTTCATGTGAAATATGTTTGTTATACACATATAGCATACACTGTGCCACACAATATACAGTATACCGCTACACTGTGTAGTCTGTTCTATAAGCACCCTTGTTCTGTGGCGGCGGACAGAAAATAATCTGGAAGTGCCCCTCCTGAGACCAGGCTCTGAATCCGCCACTGGACCGCTCACAGGAGTGTACATTACTTCTAAACTGTAATCCGTATCCTCTGACCTGCAGAAATCAGCGCTCGCAGGGTAACAACAAACAGGCAGTGCCTGTAGGCTGTAGCCTGGCCCTGTTACCGAAGCTAGCCGAGTGGTGTAAGGTTAAGGTACTAGTAGAGATGAGTGGCCGCTTAATCCTGATTTTAAAGTTAAAGTTACTGCAGGATATGGATTACAGTTTAGAAATGTCAAATGTACACTCCTGTGAGAGGCGGGGAGGGAGATCTTCTGGATGACACTGTTATAGGGAGGGGGATCTGTGGATGACACTGTTATAGGGAGGGGGATTTGTGGATGACACTGTTATAGGGAGGGGGAAATGGGGATGACACTGTCATGGGGTGGATCTGTGGATGACACATATAGCATAAGATGCTATATACGGTATGTGTCATCCACAGATCCCCCATAGAAGTGTCATCCACAGATCCCCCTCCCTATAAAAGTGTCATCCACAGGCAACTAGGACATGTTGAAATCTGAGTGATTATTTATTTTTTTAAACCACAGATAGCAGGACTTTTCTTCCCTGTTGCAGTTTTAGGTATTGGGTAAAGTATTGCAGCATTTCTAAGCATACTTGTGTAAATGTATCGTTGTTATAGCTGCCCCCCCTATTTTTGTCCTGGCCCCCAGTGTGCCCCCCCCCCCCCCCCCAAATTTGAAAGCTAGAGACGCCATTGTATACAAGAAAGAATTATATCAACTCCTAGACGAGGGCTATAGTATGGGAATCATAGATAAGAAAATGAGGACATACCTTAAGATACCCCATCCCTCCATAGCTAGATTCTATTTTCTTCCAAAAATTCATGTCACTCACAAATCCCCATAGTAGACCAATTATCTCCAGCATAGGCTTCCCTTATCTAAAAGATACTGCCCATCTCCTGAACATCTTAGAAAATTTTAGACGGAAAGACACTTTCAATTGGGTAACCCTTGACGTATCTTCTCTGTATAGTAACATTCTCCATTCCCTTGGCTTAAGAGCCATAGTAAATACTCTCACCTCTGACCCAGACATGCCTACAGTACAGGGTTCCTTCATTTTACAATCCATCAACTTCATCCTCAACCACAACTACTTCTCATTCCAAGACAAAATGTATCGCCAAGAGAAGGGCACTGCAATGGGGACTAAATTTGGCCCCGGCCTATGCAAACCTCTTCATGGGGTTCTTCGAAGAGAAAATGGGCCTCCTTGCACACCCCAATATTAAATTATACAAACGATGCATTGATGACATCATACTAGTATGGGATGGTAATCATAAAGAACTTTGTTAAGGGCCTAAACGAAAACAGTTGGAACCTGTCATTCACCCTCGAACATGACCCAACAGATGCGATTTTTTTAGACCTCCATCTCAGTATAGTTAACAACCGAATAACAACCAAAACACACTTCAAACGAGTTGATACCAATAGTTACCTGGATTACAGGAGCTGCCACCATCACCGGTGGACAAACAATATCCCCTATAGCCAAATGAGGAGGTTGAGAAGAAATTGCTCCGATTAAACGAACAGTTAAAAATGGTCAGTGTTATCCTAAGAACTTGATCACTGAATCTAGAAAGAGAACAATACTTGTTAACCAGAAAGAGAGTTTACGCAAGAAGTGTGGAAAACCACCTTACCCGAAACATTTCCCACTCAACGTGAACACTCGCTACAATGTCCAACACACAGCTATCAGAAAAATTCTAATGGAATATTGGTCAGTTCTCACAAAATACCCTATTATCGGGGAAAAAAAAAATCTCTAAAACTTCTAATTTCATTTTCCGTAGAGCCAAGACCCTGAAAGAAATACTAGCACCATCCTGCCCTAAAATAAAAACACCAGAGGATGAACTACTATCCTGTAAAACCATTACCAACCATCACAAAATAGGATCCTATAGGTGCAAGAATAGGTGCAAATGTTGCACCATGATCTCTGATAACATTAAAGAAATAACTCTCACTATGCTAGAAGACTATTCCCCTATGACATTCCATGAACTGTGGCACATCTTGCGCCATTTACCTGCTACAGTGTCCCTGTAACATGTATTATGTTGGCTGCACCACCCAAACACTACGCAAGCGTTTGAATGAACACAAATCTAACATACTCCGCAAGGTCACTACCCATAGTGTCTCCCACCACTACTCAATCCACCATGAAGGGGACCCCACCTCCCTTAGAGTAACCCCCCTGGAATAGGTACCATATTCATACCAAACACTCTGTCGTAAAGAGATGTATTGGATTTACAGACTCAATACCCTGGTCCCCTTCGGGTTGAACGAGTCATTAGAACATGTCAACTACTAAATACTGATACCAATATGAACTATATGTAAGGAACTATAGACATAAGATACAGGCTTTCTATGACCGTATACACAGGGCCATCTTTAATATTGATTGGACCCTGGGCAAAAATTTACTTGGGCCCCCTGGATCCCACCTTCCCACACCCTAGCAGGCAATCACGCCCTCCACCACAACACACACACAAAAAAATCCACACACCTGGTAGAGTACAGTGAATGACTGTAAATACTTCCAGTTCTGAAGACTCCAGCGGCTCAGGATCAGTGCTCCTCTGTTGTCCCCTGTATTACCCTGATACCCCTCAGTTATATAATATATCTGAGGGGTATCAGGGTAAATTATACAGGGGGTAATATAACTAGGGTTATCAGGGTACATGAGGGGTAATATAACTGAGGAGGGCTAGGCTACTATCAGACATTATACAGGGGTAATATAACTTATCTTAGCCCTCCTCAGTTATATTACCGCTGTATAATGTACCCTGATAGATACCCCTCAGTTATATTACCCCTGTATAATGTACCCTGATAGATACCCCTCAGTTATATTACCCCTGTATAATGTACCCTGATACCCCTCAGTTATATAATATAACTGAGGGCTATCAGGTTAAATTATACAGGGCGGGATAATATAACTAGGGGTATCAGTGTACATTATTATACAGGGGTAATATAACTAAGGGCTATCAGGGAACATTATACAGGGGGTAATATAACTGAGGGGTATCAGGGTAAATTATACAGGGGGTAATTTAACTAAGGGGTATCAGGGGACGTTATTATACAGGGGTAATATAACTGAGGAGGGCTATCAGGGGACATTATACAGGGGAAATATAACTTATATTACCCGTGTATAATGTCCTTTATAGCCCTCCTCAGTTATATTACCCCTGTATAATGTACCCTGATACCACTTAGCTATATTACCCCCTGTATAATTTACCCGATACCCCTCAGTTATATTACCCCCTGTATAATGTCCCCTGATAGTCCTCCTCAGTCATATGTCATCCACAGATGCCCCCATATCTTATGTGGATAAGTGCAAGATAATGCACCTGGGGCGTAAAAACCCAAGGGCAGAATATAGAATATTCGACACAGTCCTGACCTCAGTATCTGAGGAAAGGGATTTAGGAGTAATTATTTCAGAAGACTTAAAGGTGGGAAGACAATGTAATAAAGCAGCACGAAATGCAAGCAGAATGCTTGGATGTATAGGGAGAGGTATAAGCAGTAGAAAGAGTGAAGTGCTTATGCCGCTGTACAGAACACTGGTGAGACCTCACTTGGAGTATTGTGCGCAGTACTGGAGGCCATATCTCCAGAAGGATATAGATACTCTAGAGAGAGTTCAGAGAAGAGCTACTAAACTGGTCCATGGATTGCAGGATAAAACTTACCAGGAAAGGTTAAAAGACCTTAATATGTATAGCTTGGAAGAAAGAAGAGACCGAGGGGATATGATAGAAACTTTTAAATACATAAAGGGAATCAACTCGGTAAAGGAGGAGAGCATATTTAAAAGAAGAAAAACTACCACAAGAGGACACAGTTTTAAATTAGAGGGGCAAAGGTTTAAAAGTAATATAAGGAAGTATTACTTTACTGAGAGGGTAGTGGATGCATGGAATAGCCTTCCTGCAGAAGTGGTAGCTGCAAATACAGTGAAGGAGTTTAAGCATGCATGGGATAGGCATAAGGCCATCCTTCATATAAGATAGGGCCGGGGCTATTCATAGGATTCAGATATATTGGGCAGACTAGATGGGCCAAATGGTTCTTATCTGCCGACACATTCTATGTTTCTATGTTTCTATATCAGTGTGTCATCCACAGATCCCCCATAACAGTGTGTCATCCACAGATCCCCCATAACAGTGTGTCATCCACAGATCCCCCATAACAGTGTGTCATCCACAGATCCCCCATAACAGTGTGTCATCCACAGATCCCCAATAACAGTGTGTCATCCACAGATCCCCATAATAGTGTGTCATCCACAGATCCCCCATAACAGTGTGTCATCCACAGATCCCCCATAACAGTGTGTCATCCACAGATCCCCCATAACAGTGTGTCATCCACAGATCCCCCATAACAGTGTGTCATCCACAGATCTCCCATAACAGTGTGTCATCCACAGATCTCCCATAACAGTGTGTCATCCACAGATCCACCATAACAGTGTGTCATCCACAGATCCACCATAACAGTGGGTCATCCACAGATTCCCCATAACAGTGTGTCATCCACAGATCCCCCATAACAGTGCACCTGCGCACTGAGGAGAGACTGAAAGTAGAGGAAGATCCGCGGAAGCAAGCAGAGGACGGCACAGAAGACGACTAAATAGCTTTTTTTGTAAGTAAATTATTTTATTATAGTGCTGAAACTGCTTTAAACTATAAAGAAAAGTTTAGGAGAGTTTCTCTCTTTCTCAGGTCTGAAGCAATGTCGAGGAAGAAAGGAAAACTCTTGAAAGCTTGTCTTTTAAGTATTAGGATAGTACAATAAAAAGGTATATCTGCGTACCGCAATACTCTCGTATTTTGTAATCTCATTTATATATACCTATTTTGTTTTTTTCAGTGGTATGATTAAGTGGTAAAAATTATTAGTGCCCCCCCCCAGTTTTGACTGTGGTATCTTATGTGCCCCCCCTATATATTGTTCCTAGAGTCGCCACTGCGCAGAGGCGGAGTCACGGCAACGCTAGGGTGAGGCCCGGGCAGTGTGTGTATGTATATAATATATATATACACAGTACAGACCAAAAGTTTGGACACACCTTCTCATTCAAAGAGTTTTCTTTATTTTCAGGACTATGAAAATTGTAGATTCACATTGAAGGCATCAAAATTATGAATTAACACATGTGGAATTATATACATAACAAAAAAGTGTGAAACAACTGAAAATATGTCATATTCTAGGTTCTTCAAAGTAGCCACCTTTTGCTTTGATTACTGCTTTGCACACTCTTGGCATTCTCTTGGTGAGCTTCAAGAGGTAGTCACCTGAAATGGTCTTCCAACAGTCTTGAAGGAGTTCCCAGAGATGCTTAGCACTTGTTGGCCCTTTTGCCTTCATTCTGCGGTCTAGCTCACCCCAAAACATCTCGATTGGGTTCAGGTCCGGTGACTGTGGAGGCCAGGTCATCTGGCGCAGCACCCCATCACTCTCCTTCATGGTCAAATAGCCCTTACACAGCCTGGAGGTGTGTTTGGGGTCATTGTCCTGTTGAAAAATAAATGATGGTCCAACTAAAAGCAAATCGGATGGAATAGCATGCCGCTGCAAGATGCTGTGGTAGCCATGCTGGTTCAGTATGCCTTCTTGGTTGGAACCAAAGATCTCAAATTTGGACTCAGACCAAAGCACAGATTTCCACTGGTCTAATGTCCATTCCTTGTGTTCCTTAGCCCAAACAAGTCTCTTCTGCTTGTTGCCTGTCCTTAGCAGTGGTTTCCTAGCAGATATTCTACCATGAAGACCTGATTCACACAGTCTCCTCTTAACAGTTGTTCTAGAGATGTGTTTGCTGCTAGAACTCTTTGTGACGTTGACCTGGTCTCTAATCTGAGCTGCTGTTAACCTGCGATTTCTGAGGCTGGTGACTCGGATGAACTTATCCTCCGCAGCAGAGGTGACTCTTAGTCTTCCTTTCCTGGAGCGGTCCGCATGTGAGCCAGTTTCTTTGTAGCGCTTGATGGTTTTTGTGACTGCACTTGGGGACACTTTCAAAGTTTTCCCAATTTTTCAGACTGACTGACCTTCATTTCTTAAAGTAATGATGGCCACTCGTTTTTCTTTATTTAGCTGCTTTTTTCTTGCCATAATACAAATTCTAACAGTCTATTCAGTAGGACTATCAGCTGTGTATCCACCTGACTTCTCCACAACGCAACTGATGGTCCCAACCCCATTTATAAGGCAAGAAATCCCACTTATTAAACCTGACAGGGCACACCTGTGAAGTGAAAACCATTTCAGGTGACTAGCTCTTGAAGCTCATCAAGAGAATGCCAAGAGTGTGCAAAGCAGTAATCAAAGCAAAAGGTGGCTACTTTGAAGAACCCAGAATATTACATCTTTTCAGTTGTTTCACACTTTTTTGTTATGTATATAATTCCACATGTGTTAATTCATAGTTTTGATGCCTTCAGTGTGAATCTACAATTTTCATAGTCATGAAAATAAAGAAAACCCTTTGAATGAGAAGGTGTGTCCAAACTTTTGGTCTGTACTGTATATATATATATACATACACACACACACACACACACAGTGTCATCCACAGATCCCCCATAACAGTGTCATCCACAGATCCTTCATAACAGTGCCATCCACAGATCCCCCATAACAGTGTGTCATCCACACATCCCCCATAACAGTGTGTCATCCACAGATCCTTCATAACAGTGCCATCCACGGATCCCCTCCATAAAAGTGTCATCCACAGATTCCCTCCATAACAGTGCCATCCACAGATCCCCTCCATACCAGTGTCATCCACAGATCCCCCATAACAGTAGGTCATCCACAGATCCCCATAACAGTAGGTCATCCACAGATCCCCCATAACAGTAAGTCATTCACAGATCCCCCATAACAGTGCCATCCACAGATCCCCCATAACAGTGCCATCCACAGATCCCCCATAACAGTGCCATCCACAGATCCCCTATAACAGTGCCATCCACAGATCCCCATAACAGTGCAATCCACAGATCCCCCATAACAGTGTCATCCACAGATCCTTCATAACAGTGCCATCCACAGATCCCCCATAACAGTGTGTCATCCACACATCCCCCATAACAGTGTGTCATCCACAGATCCTTCATAACAGTGCCATCCACGGATCCCCTCCATAAAAGTGTCATCCACAGATTCCCTCCATAACAGTGCCATCCACAGATCCCCTCCATACCAGTGTCATCCACAGATCCCCCATAACAGTAGGTCATCCACAGATCCCCATAACAGTAGGTCATCCACAGATCCCCCATAACAGTAAGTCATTCACAGATCCCCCATAACAGTGCCATCCACAGATCCCCCATAACAGTGCCATCCACAGATCCCCCATAACAGTGCCATCCACAGATCCCCTATAACAGTGCCATCCACAGATCCCCATAACAGTGCAATCCACAGATCCCCCATAACAGTGTCATCCACAGATCTCCTCCATAACAGTATTATCCACAGATCCCCCATAACAGTGTCTTCCACAAATCCCCTCCATAACAGTGCAAATAGACCTCTAGCACAATTCCCTTAAAATATTGCATCGCATATCGTTATCGCAATTTTAAGGGCCCTAATCGCAATCGCACAAAATTCCCATATCGTGCAGCCCTAGTGTACAGCACCTCACAGTATACAGCACCCCAAACTATACAGAATACAGCACCTCACAGTATACAGCACCCCACAGCATACAGTAGAACAGTATAGCACCCCACAATATACAGCACCCCACAGTATACAGCAGCCCACAGTATACAGTAGAGCAGTATAGCACCCACAGTATATGGCACTCCACAGTATACAGTACAGCAGTATAGCACCCCACAGTATACAGCACCCCACAGTATACAGCACCCCACAGTATACAGTAGAGCAGTATAGCACATCACAATATACAGCACCCCACAGTATACAGTAGAGCAGTATAGCACCCCACAGTATACAGTAGAGCAGTATAGCACACCACAGTATACAGCATCCCACAGTATACAGCACCCCACAGTATACAGTAGAGCAGTATAGCACACCACAGTATACAGCACACCACAGTATACAGTAGAGCAGTATAGCACCCCACAGTATACAGTAGAGCTGTATAGCACCCCACAGTATACAGCACCCCATAGTATACAGTAGAGCAGTATAGAACCCCACAGTATACAGCCCCCCCCCCACAGTATACAGTAGCTTATAGTATATTAGTATAACAGCCCCTGTCACCTTTTCCTGATGTAATCTTCACAAAAAAAGCCCCACAGTTAAGGCAAACTTCTCCTGCAGCAACACTCCTGGTAGAAAGAAAGGACCTTTGATTACCTCATAGCCATATTTCCAGTAATATTGCTAGGTTACTGGTCACATGGTGATGATGTCATCTAAGGTCCTTTCTCCTAAGATTCCCTTACATCCTAACCAGTGGCACAGATGGGGTATTCCACCCCCCGTGGACTGGTAGGACAGGTGGAAATTTTATTGACACTTAATAATTAAAGAATTAGAGAAGATCAATTGTCCTCTTGGGGGCAAGTACCAAAGGTGGATATGGCCATTTCCAAGCTTTCCAAGACATGGTACCATCAGACGATGGTTCAAGTCTTCAGAATACGATGGACCGCAAGGCTGATTACGCCTTTAGGTGCGTTTATTCCTCTGCCTCGGCTTCTGGCTCAGTCGCAATAGCGTCCTATGAAATGGCGAACTTTCTCAAGACCAGGTTCGCTTAAATTCAGTCTGACCTAGACCAGGGGGTCTCTAGGGATGACATCTTGTAAGACGGACGGTCTGAACATTGATTTTTTTGTGTGATGCTGCTCCACAATATCTAAAATTGGCTTCCAAGACCATGGCACTCTCAGCCACGGGCAGGCATCCGCTCTGGCTATAACCCTGGAATGATACAACTTCCAAGCATAATTTCTGCGCCATGGCAAATGAACCCGGCAGACTTTTTGGGACAGAGCTTGACCATATTATGGAGGGACTGTCGGATAAGAAGGGCAAGTCCCTCTCCCAACAGCCCTTTCGTGGTCAGGGCAAAAGGTATGGGTCCAGGTCTGGACCTCAGCCCAAAGCCCAGAGAGATTGGAGCTCCGGTGGGGGGGGGGGGGGAATCCTCCAGGGTCTCTAAGCCCCCCAAGAAATCCTCGACGCTCTGATTGCAGGCCTCCTCGAGGCTCTTGGTACCATGCCGGTCTGACTGGATTCTCAGAACTCCCCAGATTCCTGTAGGCGGTCGCCTACAACACTTTCTAGAATCTTGGCAGATCCACATCCAAGACCCTTGGCTGCTCCGTATTATATCTCAGGGATACCTGGTAGACTTGGACAGTCCCCCATTGGACAAATTTGTGCTAACAAGACTGCTTCCGTCCAGCAAACAGAAGATTCTAGAGGACTATATCCTGGAGTATCTTCGGAAAGGGTATCTTCATAAAGGGGCCTTAGAGGAGGTGCCTCTTCAGGATCAGGGAGCAGGTATCTATTCCCCAGTTTTCCTGGTACCCAAGGTGACCAGAGACTGGAGGATGATCATAGATTTGAGATGTTTCAATCAGTTCATCAAATGCAAGCATTTCTGGATGGAAACTATCCAGTCAGTGACCAATCTTCTATTGCCAGGAGATTTCCTGGCAACCTTGGATCTCAAGGATGCTTACTTCAATATTCCCATCCATCCTGGGTCCAGAAGATTCTTAAGGATTGCGGTGCAGGGAAGTCCTAAAACACTTTCAGTTTGCGGCCCTCCCGTTCTGAATTTCTTCGGCCCCACACACATTTACCAAAGTGGTGGTTTCCGTGGTGGCAGCTCTAAGACTTCAGGGTCTGGGCATCATTCCATACCTGGACGATGGGCTCTTTAGAGCTCTTTCCCAAGCAATCCTGTCCCAATACATCCAGCGGGCTGTAGCCTTCCTCCAGCTAGGATGGATAATCAACTGGGACAAGTCCTATCTCCTGACAGCTACCTCAGTGAAGTTCCTGGGATTCATTCAAGAGACAGTCCACTCTCTCTTAGTCACTCGGAAAGTTACTATTCGTACTTTGATGAGAATGTTGGGACTAATGTCATCAACCGCAGAGGCGCATTATGGCACCTACATACGCTACAATCGATCAGAGGTACTAGCCAAGTGGAATCACAGTCCGGTGGGACTAAATTCTGTGCACTTCCTGTCTTACCGTGCCCGGTCCTTCCTAAGATGGTGGACCCATCTGGAGGACGGCAAGTCCCTGATCCAACCCTCTTGAATCATAATTACCACAGATGCATCCCTAGTAGGCTGGGGAGCACATCTTCTGAACAAGACAGTTCAAGGAACCTTGACATCTCAGGAGAAGTTATTGTCATCGAATCTCCTAGAAATCAGGGCGATCAAATTAGCCCTTCTTCATTTTGCTCCCTGCATTCAAGGCAAAGCGGTAAAGGTACAGTCAGACAGCATGACCGCTGTAATGTACATCAACAAGCAGGAGGCACGAAGTCACAAAGTCTCCTGAGAGAGATAGGTGTGATATTGTAATTGGGCAGAATTGAACCTCACCCATTTATCAGCCATCCACATTCGTGGAGTCCACAATATGATTGCAGATCGCCTGAGCCGAGGTCTTCCAACCCGAGAATTGTCTCTCTATTTAGACGTCTTCAATGAGATAACGCTCAGGTGGGGCATGCCAGAGATCAATCTCATGGCAACGAGGTTCAACACCAAGGTGGAGAGGTATTGCTCCCTTTACAGGGAGGACGACAAGGTGGCAATAGATTCACTGTCAATCCCATGGAGGTTCGGGCTGGCCTATATCTTCCCTTCAATTTCCTTGATTCCAAGGGTATTGATGAAAATCAGGCAGGACCAAGCATCAGTCATCGCCATCATTCCATACTGGCCGAAAAGAGCTTGGTTTACCCAACTGATTCAAATGAGTCTGGGTCAATTTTGGAGGCTTCCCCAGAGAGAGTACTAGTGTCGGGGGACACTCAGATCTCCTCAAATGTTCAACCTGACAGCTTGGAGGTTGATCAGTCCCTTCCTAGAATGGAAGGGCTATCGGGGTCTGTCTATCACAGCCTGTCTCAACTGGTCCATTTCTCAAGAACCCCTTATCAAGAGGTTCCTGAAGGGAGCTTCAAGGTTAAAGCCTACAGTAATCAGACCTATCCCAGTATGGGATTTAACAGTCATGCTCAGGGGGTTATTACCCCCCCCCCCCCCCCCCCCCCCCGAGCCTTTAGAGGAGGTGGAATTCAAATTTCTTGCCTGGAAAATTACTTTTTTATTAGCTATCACTTCTGCAAAGCGAGTTGGGGAACTCCAAGCTTTAACTGCTTTTGATCCGTACATCAAGTTCCTGCAAGACCGGGTGCTTTCTCCAGGTGATTTCTCTTCTAGTTTTGGCTCCACTCCCCTCCTCAGAAGAAAGAGGGCTCCACACCCTCGATGTGTCAAAATGTCTCAGTATTTACCTGGAGTGGTCCAAGGTATTTAGGAAAGATGAAAATCTCCTTATCCATTGTGTTGGATTGTCAATGCAACCTTCTTCTCCCACTCTTCACACACTGATAGCAACACCGCAGGAGAAATGCTAGCACAGGCTTCCAGTATCCGTAGTTTCAGGTGCTGCACATCTCGTATCTTCACAGCATTTTATAAGTGGTCAGAAACTTGTAAATAACTCATGAAAAATTAAAGTTACGTTAAAACCAAGCACGCCATTGTTTTTCTTGTGAAATTCCCAATAAGTTTGATCTGTCACATGACCCCCTTCCTATTGAAAAAACAAAAGTTGGATTAAAAATGTCCGACTTCAAAATGGCCACCATGGTCACCACCCATCTTGAAAAGTTTCCCCCCCTCACATATACTAATGTGCCACAAACAGGAAGTTAATATCACCAACCATTCCCATTTTATTAAGGTGTATCCATATAAATGGCCCACCCTGTAGAACAGATAGCTATTCCTCATTTGGCTAGACAGTGTTATCCTCCACCAGGCATGAGGACCCTCCCTTGGGGGTTTCTACTTGCTAATCCCCATCTGTGCCACTGGTTAGGACGTAAGGGAATCGTTAATTTCTAACGACAATTTGTTTTCCCTTAGTCCTAACAGTGGCACACAAATATCCCCCCCTTAGGCTGCATTCACACGTCCGTGGAACACGGTCCGTGTGATACTGGCCTGGATTTCTTCAGAGTGCAGGAGCGCATGGCGTCATTGGTTGTTATGGATGCCGTGCGCTTCCTGCTGCCGCCGCTGTACAGTAATACACTGGTATAGATCATACCAGTGTATAACTGTACTGCGGCAGCAGCAGGAAGCGCACGGCGTCATAGCAACCAATGATGCCATGCGCTCCTGCGCTCTTAAGAAATCCAGGCCAGTATTTCACAGTCTGTGTTCCACGGACGTGTGAATGCAGCCTTAGTTAGTAATTGTTATACATTATTGTTGCTTATTTCTACTTGTAACTACACAAGGGGACTGGGGGTGACCCCCCTCTTTATTGGAGGTGGAAGGGTCTAGTTAATTATTTATTAAGTGTCAATAAACTTTCCACCTGTCCTACCAGTCCACGGGGGGCGGAATATCCCATCTGTGCCACTGTTAGGACTAAGGGAAAACAAATTATCGTTAGAAAATAACGAGAATCACAGCTCTCACAGTTTGCTGCCTGGAGTGCCGGCAGGCATGGCAGCACCCCCCTGTGTAGCTGATAGCCTGACACCCGGGGCAGCTGCCCCTTTTGCCCCTTGTTAAAGACGGCCCTGCGTATACATATATACACTGTCCTTTCATTTTTCCTTTTGTGAGATAGTGACAGATCTCACAGAGGTGACTGGCAAGGAAGGGGTGGATAGTGCGGTCCACACCCCTATTCCACCAGGTGTACAATCAGTCTGGGGATAACAACACAGCCCAGACTGTCAGGCCTCATGCACACTGCCGTGTTTCACGGCCGTATGCGGGCCGTGGAACCGCGGCCTGGATCCCTCCTGAGAGCAGGAGCGCACGGCGTCACTGGTTGCTATGACGCCGTGCGCTCCCTGCTGCCGGCACAGTACAGTAATACACTGGTATAGATCATACCAGTGTATTACTGTATTGCGGCGGCAGCAGGGAGCGCACGGCGTCATAGCAACCAGTGACGCCGTGCGCTCCTGCTCTCAGGAGGGATCCAGGCCGCGGTTCCACGGCCCGCATACGGCCGTGAAACACGGCAGTGTGCATGAGGCCTTAGTCAAAAAAGAGTGAGATCCTGGAAAGGTGTTGTTGCACAGCCTGGGGGCTGGAGGACTTTGGGAACACAGAGTGACACCTGGGAATGGGTTGCAGGGTCCTAGTTGGGCGGACTAGAGAGCTCAGCTTCCCTAAGGGACTTTTTATTTGCACAGCCTAGGGGCTGGAGGACTACAAGGTGGGAAAAGCATGTACTTCACCTGTGTTAACGGGGCTTAGAGGTGAGTCAGGGAATACCTCTGTTTAGTCAGGGCCCAGACGGGCAGGTATTTATTTTGTTTTGGTGTACGTGGGAACCTCACCCTACCCAGTGGTGTGTAATTGGGCTATCCTGTATGCGAAGAATTTCAAAATAAATGCAATGTTTGGCCCCTAATCCTGCGGTGGATGAAGATCATTGTGTGAATGACCCCCGGATAAGAGCTAATCCCTACACTTTCTACAGACGATATTAGGAATTTATTAGATATAATAACAGTACCTGTAGGACCTTGAGACCTTATCTAAACGTCAATTATACACTATCCGATATATATCAGCCAATGTATAGCTGATTAAATAAAACCAAGAACCACACGTTTGATATAACCATGGATAGTACAGGTCGTGTCCCTTATGATTCTACATATCAATATAAGTGACCATACTATTTCATCGAATATTGTATGCTGACTTATGCATATGGATTCAACATATGTTTTTATCCATTTTCTATCCACTTTTCATTTACTATTATGAATCAATAATTTTAATTCACTTACGAATATCTATTATTAACCATTTATTACTATTAACTACTAGTGAGACTACATTTTCATACGGATTGATTAGGAGCACCATAACCATTCTGAATACCAATATAAATATACCATTCATTTGCATGAATCTATGTACTTTTTTATGTGTGTGCGTGTTTACTGTTTTCATCATACACATATGTATATATTTACTGTGATCAGCATTATTATTATCATTAGTCTTACTGTTAATTTTACTTTTAATTCTACGTATATTATCAATTTTTTTATTAATATGAACATAGTATTTATTATTTAAAATGTTTCTACATATATAGGCTTTTACGCGTAGGTTCCTTGTTATATATATATTATCGATAACATCATACTACGGACTAACTCTAGAACATGTATAATATCCCAAATTTTTTCTTTATAGGTACCTTTTGTCTATCATGTTCTTCCATGATATATTTTAGATGTCAAACTGCATATATAACTGCCACTGTATATAGAACTATATTACATACTGTATGTGTGTATATATATATATATATAATGTTTCTTACCAGGGCCGGCTCCAGGTTCATGTGGGCCCTTGGGCGATAAATCCCAGTGGGCCCCCATGAGGCATTTTTTTACATTGACATGTCCCCCTGTGGCTCCCACCCGGTATAATGACCCCCAGTATATATATATATTAATTACACACACACACACACACACACACACATCTTTACAATTTATTGTGCCTACATTGGGCAATTTTAGAATATTGTGCCCCCATCTATTTGCTATTTATTTTATTTTACACATAGCCATCTCCTATTAAGGCCTCTTTCACACTACCGTTTTTTTTTTCCGTTTTGCGGTCCGTTTTTTGCGTTCCGTATACGGTCCGTATACGGAACCATTCATTTCAATGGTTCCGCAAAAAAAACGGAATGTGTTCCGTATGCATTCCGTTTCCGTATTTCCGTTTTTCCGTTCCGTTGAAAGATAGAACATGTCCTATATTTGGCCGCAAATCACGGTCCGTGGCTCCATTCAAGTCAATGGGTCCGCAAAAAAAACGGAACACATACGGAAATGCATCCGTATGTCTTCCGTTTCCGTTCCGTTTTTTCTGAACCATCTATTGAAAATGTTATGGCCAGCCCAATTTTTTCTATGTAATTACTGTATACTGTATATGCCATACGGAAAAACGGAACGGAACAACGGAACGGAAACGGAACCACAACGGAAGCAAAAAAACGGAACAACGGATCCGTGAAAAACGGACCGCAAAACACTGAAATGGACATACTGTAGTGTGAAAGAGGCCTAATTCTAATTTTATTTGATATAACTAGCCTATTTACTCTATATATAGCCATATTATTAATTGATTCCCCTATGAATCCGCATATTGGCTCCCTTGGCGGCTACATAGTAGCCAGACCCAGAACTACTATACATCAGCCAAACTACTCTGGAGTTTGTCCCGCCGTGGTGGAACGCATTCTTGTGTTCCATCGGCAGGATATGACGTCCTGATACAACTCTGGCCCCTCCCACACATTCGACCGCCGTGGCGCGCAGATTGTGTTCCACAGGCGAGCAGATGTGACGCCGGGACACTTCCGGCTCTGGCCAGCGAGGCCGTCCCTCCATTACACCCGGAAGTGAGCCTGTATGCCATTCTCCACCCCTTTTTTATCCCGCAATTTCTGTGGGTATTTACAGTCAGTTCCATAAATATTGGGACATCGACACAATTCTAATTTTGGCTCTATACATCACCACAATGGATTTAAAATTAAACAAACAAGATGTGCTTTAACTACATACTGACTTTAATTTGAGGGTATTTACATCCAAATCAGGTAAACGGTGTAGGAATTACAACAGTTTGCATATGTGCCTCCCACTTGTTAAGGGACTAAAGATAATGGGACAATTGGCTTCTCAGCTGTTCAATGGCCAGGTGTGTGTTATTCCCTCATTATCCCAATTACAATGAGCAGATAAAAGGTTCAGAGTTCATTTCAAGTGTGCTATTTGCATTTGAAATCTGTCGCGGTCAACTCTCAAGATAAGATCCAAAGAGCTGTCACCATCAGTAATGCAAGCCATCATTAGGCTGAAAAAACAAAACAAACCCATCAGAGAGATTGCAAAAACATTAGGTGTGGCGAAAACAACCGTTTGGAACATTCTTAGGCTCCTTTCACACTAGCGTTCGCTGGTCCGCTCGTGAGCTCCGTTTGAAGGAGCTCACGAGCGGACCCGAACGCCTCCGTCCAGCCCTGATGCAGTCTGAATGGAGCGGATCCGCTCAGACTGCATCAGTCTGGCGGCGTTCAGCCTCCGCTCCGCTCGCCTCCGCACGGACAGGCGGACAGCTGAACGCTGCTTGCAGCGTTCGGGTGTCCGCCTGGCCGTGCGGAGGCGAGCGGATCCGTTCAGACTTACAATGTAAGTCAATGGGAACGGATCCGCTTGAAGATGTCACCCTGTGGCTCAATCTTCAAGCGGATCCGTCCTCCATTGACTTTACATTGAAAGTCTGAACGGATCCGCTCAGGCTGCTTTCACACTTAGATTTTTTTCTAAGTTATTAATGCAGACGGATCCGTACTGAACAGAGCCTCCGTCCGATCAAACGCTAGTGTGAAAGTAGCCTTAAAAAGAGGGAACGCACCGGTGAGCTCAGCAACACCAAAAAACTCGGAAGACCACGGAAAACAACTGTGGTGGATGACCGAAGTATGCTTTCCCTGGTGAAGAAAACACCCTTCACAAAAGTTGTCCAGATCAAGAACAATCTCCAGGAGGTAGGTGTATGTGTGTCAAAGTCAACAATCAAGAGAAGACTTCACCAGAGTAAATACAGAGGGTTCACCACAAGATGTAAACCATTGGTGAGCCTCAAAAACAGGAAGGCCAGATTAGAGTTTGCCAAACGACATCTAAAAAAGCCTTTACAGTTCTGGAACAACATCCTATGGACAGATGAGACCAAGATCAACTTGTATCAGAGTGATGGGAAGAGAAGAGTATGGAGAAGGAAAGGAACTGCTGACAAAAGCAGCAGGATGAATTCTGAAGTGTTTTGGGCATTATTATCTGCTCATATTCAGCCAAATGCTTCAGAACTCATTGGACGGCACTTGCAGATCGACAATGACCCAAAGCATACTGCAAAAGCAACCAAAGAGTTTTTTTAAGTGAAAGAAGTGGAATGTTATGCAATGGCCAAGTCAATCAACTGACCTGAATCCAATTGAGCATGCATTTCACTTGCTGAAGACAAAACTAAAGGGAAAATGCCTCAAGAACAAGCAGGAACTGAAGACAGTTGCAGCAGAGGCCTGGCAGAGCATCACCAGGGATGAAACCCAGCGTCTGGTGATGTCTATGCGTTCCAGACTTCAGGCTGTAATTGACTGCAAAGGATTTTCAACCAAGTATTAAAAAGTGAAAGTTTGAGTTATGATTATTATTGTGTCCCATTACTTTTGGTCCTTTAACAAGTGGGAGACACATATGCAAACTGTTGTAATTCCTACACCGTTCACCTAATTTGGATGTTAATACCCTCAAATTAAAGCTGACAGTCTGCAGTTAAAGCACATCTTGTTTGTTTCATTTCAAATCCATTGTGGTGGTGTATAGAGCCCAAAATGTTAGAATTGTGTTGATGTCCCAATATTTATGGACCTGACTGGTATACACATATTAGCCTGCTGTACCTGTTAGTTTGAATTTTCTCCTGAGGAAGGGAAACTGTGGTCCCCGAAACGCGTTGAGCCTGTCTACCTAATAAAGTGATTGATCTTAAGCCTTCTTGAATGTGCTGCCATCTATCACTGACATTCTTCATGTGATCCTGGCCAGGGGGGTTTTACATCACAGGTGTTATGTGCTTATCCTGATGACTACCCCCCAGCAAAGTGAGTACACATATGTTTTGGTACGGTTTTTAAAATATCCATTTTTTTTTTTTAAACTTAATTTTATGTATTCTCTCTTGACTTTCATTGCTTTGTCATAGCACGTATCTGGGTGTACTAGCGTATAACCCTGAACTGTAGTATCAGTATTTATCTGTGTATTCCTTTGCTATTCATCCTTATGTATATATACTATATGGATTATATAGCAATTTACCATCCTAACTTCGCGGAAGAGCTGGCGCTTAACTACTAACCCTCCCCCTTTTTTGTGTCCTAAGGGGATATGTGTACACTATAGGAAACTCCTTTATAGGAAGCTTTCCTTCATCACATGCCACCCATCATATACCTACTAAGTGTTTTGATTTTTATCAAAGCTGCCTAGCCCGTTGTTCATCTATCCCACGTGGTCTCTTCTCTCTCTATCCCACCACTGTTGGCGCCCATTATATTACACCCTTCTTGGGGATTTTATTATCCCTAAAAGATTGGAATAACCTTCCCCCTTCTATTCTCTTTATTTCATTGTCTCAAGAGCATATGCGGCAGGGTCAGCAAGCTCGGACAACAATTTGTTGCTAAGGTCAGATCCTTTCAACCACGTGAAAGTGTTAGTTCTGGTGCCAACAATAGACAGTAAGGGGGTAATTTATTAAGATCAGCTTTTTAGATGCCAGTCTTAATAACCCCTGCGATGGCGGCTGATTCGCTGAAGTTATGTAGAGGCACCAGATTCTACATAACTTCGGCGCATCCACCACCAGTCTAAATCTGCGCCAGCTTCCTTGCTGGCGTAGATTTAGAACATTTTCTACACCTGAAACAGGCATAGGAAATAATAAATGAGACGGCCTACCAGACCTCCCCAACCACGCCCCCTTTTTTGATCTGTTGCGCAAATAACCTTTGTGCTGCAATCTGCGACATATATATGGCAGAAAACTGGCATATATCAGTTTGTAAATGCCCCCTAAGTTTTTGGGAAAATAGCAAAGTCCCTATAAGGGTGGGTTCACATCACCGTTATGGTTTCCGTTTTTGTTTTCCGTTATAATGGAAAATAACTAAATCCATAAGATGGAAGTCAAAACGGAAGCCTTTAAGAGGCATTCCGTTGTGATCCGTCATAATAGAAGTCTATGGGAATGATGACGGATTCGTCTGGCTCCCGTTATGCAAGACGGAAAACAAAGTCCTGTCGACAGTACTTTTTTTTTCCATTCTGCATAACGGGTACCAGACAGATCCGTGATGATTCCCATAGACTTCTATTAAGACGGAAAGCAAAACGGAATGCCTTTTAAAGGCTTCCGTTTTGCATTCCATCATAATACAAGTCTATGGGCAGCATAACGGATCCGTCCTAGTTTTCTTTAGGCAGGACTGGACTTCTGCATAATGGAAACCAGGACTAATCCGTTACGCTGCCCATAGACTTGTATTATGAAGGATCAAAACAGAATGCCTCTTAAAGGCTTCCGTTTTGCCTTCCGTCTTATGGAATATTATTTTCCGTTATAACCATGTTATAACGGAATACAAAAACGCAATCCATAATGGTTATGTGAACCCGCCCTAACATCTATCAAAAAGTGTATTAGAGGTGTATCAACCTGGGAAAAGACAACCTCTTCAAATATATTATGTTAAATTAATCAAACACTTGAAGAGCCATGAGCTTCTCTGTGCAATAAATCAGCCTAGGGCGCTACCCAGCAATGATTCACCACAAGTTTATTATCTAGACACCCTATCTGTAGGGTTGAGCGAACCCGAACTTTAGGATTTTCGGACCCCGGACCCGAACATTTTGACCCAGCCTCTATATAAGCTGGAGTCACGTAGCGCTGCACGTCACTCTGCTGTGCTTAGTGTAGGGATAGGATGCTGCTGCTGTGAGGGAGAGAATAGGACAGAATCTTTAATCAGAACTCAAATTGAACTTAGCGATCTACATAGATTTAGTTGTGTGGGTGCAGTTCACAATCTTTTTACCCTGTCCTGAGCCCAGTGACAGAGAAAAATAACTTTTATCCGTCTGTTAGATAGGTGGGCGGCGGCGGCCAATTTTATGCAAGCTCAGTGCACCAGCACTGCATATGTGTTTTTGTGACATTTAAATCCAAGCTTGAAATACTGCAATAATAATCTGGTTTTAAAAAAAACACCCTTTTTTGTCAATATCCTACATCTGGTGCCTTTGCAGCATTAGTCAATGTGCAATTTAAACTAGAAATACAGCTATAATTTTCTGGGTTTTTAAAAACACCCTTTTTGGGCAAAATACATAATTTTACATGGTCAATCTGTGCCAGCTACGTGCACAAGTGAAACACCTTCCTCAGGTGCGAGTAGGCAACAGAACCTGCAGCGGTATTTGGTTGGGCCTAATGCGGCTCTACGAATGGTGAGGCCAGAACAAGTACAGGCGATAGTAGATTTGGTTGCTGACAGTGGATCCAGTTCCTTCACATTGTCTCCCACCCAGTCTCCTGCTGAAAGATCAGAGTTGGCACCTGCAGCCGATGTCCATTAGTCTTTCACCTCACCCCCTTGCAAATCAGCCAAGCAGTCTGAGCCCAAAGTCATGCAGCAGTCTCTTCTGCTTTTTGATGACTCTGTTAGCAGGGTTTCCCAGGGCCATCCACCTATCCCTGCCCCAGAAGTGGAAGAGATTGAGTGCACTGATGCCCAACCACTTATGTTTCAAGATGAGTACATGGGAGGACCATCGCAGCACGTCTCGGATGATGACAAAACACAGGTGCCAACTGCTGGAGCTTTTGAAAAGGTGCAGACCGACAAGGAGGGCAGGGGTGAAGACTGGGTGGAAGATTATGTGGAGGACAATGAGGTCCTCGACCCCACATGGAATCAAGGTCATGCGAGTGACCTGTGTAGTTCGGAAGAAGAGGCGGTGGTCGCACAGAGCCACTAGCACAGCAGAAGAGGGAGCAGGGTGCAAAAGCGGAGCGGACGTCCCCTAGACAGTACGCCTGCTACTGCCCACCGCAGCAAGGGACCGAGCACACCAAAGCCAGCTCCAAGGCGTTCCGTGGCATGGCAGTTTTTCAGACAATGTGCTGACGACAAGACACGAGTGGTTTGCATGCTGTGCAATCAGAGCCTGAAGCAAGGCATAAACGTTCTCAACCTGAGCACAACCTGCATGACCAGGCATCTAAGTGCAAAGCATGAGCTGCAGTGGAGTAGACACCTCAAAACCCAAGAAAGGTCTCTTGCTCCTCCGGCTTCCTTTTCTGCTGCAGTCTCGGCCTCTTCAAACACCTCTGGAGTGACCATCTGGGTCACCAAGCATCTCCACAATGTCCCACGGAAGCGTTCAGCTCTCCATCTCCCAAACACTGGAGCGGAAGAGGAAGTACCCCCCTACCCATCCGCGATCCCTGGCCCTGAATGCCAGCATTTTAAAATTACTGGCCTTTGAAATGCTGTCATTCCGTCTGGTGGAGACAGAGAGTTTTAAAAGCCTTATGATGGTGAAAGTCCCACAGTATGTCGTGCCCAGCGGCCACTACTTTTCCAGGCGTGCCATCCCTTCCCTGCACAACCAAGTGGGGGACAAAATCAGGTGTGCACTGTGCAACGCCATCTGTGGCAAGGTGCACCTAACTACGGATACGTGGACCAATAATCACGGTCAGGGACGTTATATCCCCATAACAGCACACTGGGTAAATGCAGTGGCGGCTGGGCCTGAGACGGAGATCAGTTTGCCGCATGTCCTTCCACCACCGAGGATTGCAGGGCGCTTCAGTTTGCCTCCTGTTGCTTCCTCCTACAGCGTAACACCTTCACCACCAACTTTAGCACAGCCAGGGGTAAACAACAGCAGGCAGTTTTAAAACTTATCTGTTTGGGGGACAAACCCCACACCACAGGAGCTGCGGACGGGCCTTGAACAACAGATGGATGAGTGGTTGGTGCCAATGAGCCTCAAGCCCGGCCTGGTGGTGTGCGATAATGGGCGAAATCTCGTAGCAGCTTTGGGACTAGCCGATTTGACGCACATCCCTTACCTGGCGCATGTGCTGAATTTGGTGGTGCAGAGATTCCTTAAAAATTACCCCGATATGTCAGAGCTGCTGCATAAAGTGCGAGCCGTCTGTGCGCACTTTCGGCATTCTCACCCTGCTGCTGCTTGCCTGTCAGTGCTGCAGCGTAATATGCGATGTGCCCACAAGGTGGAACTCCACCTTGCACATGCTGGCCAGACTGTGCGAGCAGCAGCAGGTGATAGTGGAGTTTCAGCTGCAGCACGCACCGGTGAGTCGCTCTGCGGAACAGCACCACTTCACCACCAATGACTGGGCCTCCATGCGAGACCTGTGTTCCTTGTTGCGCTGTTTCGAGTACTCCACCAACATGGCCAGTGCCGATAACACCATTCTCAGCGTTACTATCCCACTTCTATGCCTCCTTGAAAAAACGCTGCTGGCGATGATGGAAGAGGATGTGGCACAGGAGAAGGAATCATTTCATAGGGTTCCAGGCCAGTCATTCACAAGTGGCTCCGAGGGTGGGTTCCTGCACCCACAAACACCAGGTACACAATTGTCCAGCCAGGACACAGTTCTGGAGGATGAGGAGGTGGAGGAGTTGGAACCATGTTCACAGCAGGGAGGCACCCAGACCTGCTCATGGCCATCAATGGTGCGTGGCTGGGGGGATACAGAGGACACAGACAATACACCTCCCACAGAGGACAGCTGTTCGTTGCCTCTGGGCAGCCTGGCACACATGAGCGATTACATGCTGCAGTGTCTCCGCAACGACCGCCGAGTTGCCCACATTCTAACTTGTGCTAATTACTGGGTGGCCACGCTGCTGGATCTCCGTTACAAGGACAACATATCATCCTTAATTCCCTCACTGTAGCGTGATCGTAAGATGTGCAAGTACAAGCGCACACTGGTAGATGCGCTGCTGGTGGCATTCCCACCTGACAGCGGGGGCACAGTGGAAGCACAAGGCGAAGATGAAGAGGTCGCCAACGCAGCTTGGGCACCGCCAGCACCTCAGAAGGCAGGGTTAGCATGGCCGAAATGTGAAAAAGATTTGTCAGCATGCCACAACAACCAGCACCACTAGCTAATATGGAAGATCTTAGCAGGAGGCAGCATTTCAGCAACATGGTGGAGCAGTATGTGTGCACACGCCTACACATACTGAATGACGAGTCTGCCCCCTTCAACTTCTGGGTCTCCAAATTGGGCACATGGCCTGAGCTTGCTCTTTATGCCTTGGAGGTGCTGGCCTGCCCTGCAGACAGTGTATTATCTGAACGTGTGTTTAGTATGGCAGGGGGCGTTCTCACAGACAAGCGCAGCCGCCTGTCCACAACCAATGTGGGCAAGCTCACGTTAATTAAAATGAACCAGGCATGGATCCCATAGGACTTGTCCGAACCTTGTGCAGAATAGACATGTATACCGGCCTTAACCAGCCATTGTCATACTACAGCGCAATTGCTCATTCTTGTATTTTGGATATTTCACACTCTTTTGGAGAGTACCCTAATAAATAAAAAAAACGTGTTGGCTACCTCGTCCTCCTCCACCGCTGCTTCCACCTACACCGCTACGTCCACCGCCTCCTCAAACTCCTAATCCATATGGACCTCCACCTCATAAATTAAGTGTATTTATTTTTATTTGTACGTATTTTATTTTACCAATTTGTCTGTTAAATTTTCGGGTGAAATTCACAAATTTTTGGGTGTGATATACCACTGCTATACCTAGTAGACAGGTAAAAAAAAATCACTAATTTGTCTGTTACATTTTCGGGTGACATTCAACAATTTTTGGCTGTGATAGACCCCTGCTTTACCTAGTAGACAGCTTAATAAATTTTTATGTTACATTCTTGGGTTGACATTTTAGTCAGTTTTTGCCATGAGTAAACCCCTGCTCTCCATAGGTGACATGGACCAAAATTTTTAGAAATCATCTGTTCCATTGGTGGGTGACATTAACCCATTTCCGGCGATGAAAAACCCCCTGCTCTGCATAGGTGACAGGGACTTAAATTTCTAAAATTTGTCTTTAATTGGCCCTTTCATTCAATCCTTCTGCTTTAATAACTTGTCCCACATTTCCGCTTCATCCCATTGAAGCCATTGACCTCCCTTGGACGAGGTCTCCCTTTCTCACGCTCCCTCTCTAGCATGGAACCCTGATTCGCTGATAACCGTGATCAACATGGTAGGCTCAGAAAAGAACATCGAAAGTTGATAGAGAAGATATCCAAGTGGATCGTGGATGTCACAGGGACGTGCAATCAGGCAGAAGTTATCTACAGTACAGACCAAAAGTTTGGACACACCTTCTCATTCAAAGACTTTTCTTTATTTTCATGAATATGAAAATTGTAGATTCACACTGAAGGCATCAAAACTATGAATTAACACTTGTGGAATTATATACATAACAAAAAAGTGTGAAACTACTGAAAATATGTCATATTCTAGGTTCTTCAAAGTAGCCACCTTTTGCTTTGATTACTGCTTTGCACACTCTTGGCATTCTCTTGATGAGCGTCAAGAGGTAGTCACCTGAAAGGGTTTTCACTTCACAGGTGTGCCCTGTCAGGTTTAATAAGTGGGATTTCTTGCCTTATAAATGGGGTTGGGACCATCAGTTGCGTTGTGGAGAAGTCAGGTGGATACACAGCTGATAGTCCTACTGAATAGACTGTTAGAATTTGTATTATGGCAAGAAAAAAGCAACTAAGTAAAGAAAAACGAGTGGCCATCATTACTTTAAGAAATGAAGGTCAGTCAGTCCGAAAAATTGGGAAAACTTTGAAAGTGTCCCCAAGTGCAGTCACAAAAACCATCAAGCGCTACAAAGAAACTGGCTCACATGTGTACCGCCCCAGGAAAGGAAGACCAAGAGTCACTTCTGCTGCGGAGGATAAATTCATCCGAGTCACCAGCCTCAGAAATCGCAGGTTAACAGCAGCTCAGATTAGAGAATAGGTCAATGCCACACAGAGTTCTAGCAGCAGACACATCTCTAGAACAACTGTTAAGAGGAGACTGTGTGAATCAGGCCTTCATGGTAGAATATCTGCTAGGAAACCACTGCTAAGGACAGGCAACAAGCAGAAGAGACTTGTTTGGGCTAAGGAACACAAGGAATGGACATTAGACCAGTGGAAATCTGTGCTTTGGTCTGATGAGTCCAAATTTGAGATCTTTGGTTCCAACCACCGTGTCTTTGTGAGACGCAGAAAAGGTGAACGGATGGACTCTACATGCCTGGTTCCCACCGTGAAGCTTGGAGGAAGAGGTGTGATGGTGTGGGGGTGCTTTGCTGGTGACACTGTTGGGGATTTATTCAAAATTGAAGGCATACTGAACCAGCATGGCTACCACAGCATCTTGCAGCGGCATGCTATTCCATCCGATTTGCGTTTAGTTGGACCATCATTTATTTTTCAACAGGACAATGACCCCAAACACACCTCCAGGCTGTGTAAGGGCTATTTGACCATGAAGGAGAGTGATGGGGTGCTGCGCCAGATGACCTGGCCTCCACAGTCACCGGACCTGAACCCAATCGAGATGGTTTGGGGTGAGCTGGACCGCAGAGTGAAGGCAAAAGGGCCAACAAGTGCTAAGCATCTCTGGGAACTCCTTCAAGACTGTTGGAAGACCATTTCAGGTGACTACCTCTTGAAGCTCATCAAGAGAATGCCAAGAGTGTGCAAAGCAGTAATCAAAGCAAAAGGTGGCTACTTTGAAGACATCTTTTCAGTTGTTTGACACTTTTTTGTTATGTATATAATTCCACATGTGTTAATTCATAGTTTTGATGCCTTCAGTGTGAATCTACAATTGTCATAGTCCTGAAAATAAAGAAAACTCTTTGAATGAGAAGGTGTGTCCAAACTTTTGGTCTGTACTGTAGAGTCAACAAAGCGGCAGCAAGGCCTCTCCTGGCTAATGTTTCCAAATCCAAAATACCCCAGTGACCTTCCCTATAATTTTTTATTAATCATTCCAATGACAGGGCATCTTAAGAGTCCTGTATTGTTATTTATCGTCACTACCTCCCAGAGTCAGGAGTGGGTAATTGCCACGCGCCCCGTCCTTAACGGCCAAACCCGTGGAACCTGAACATCCAGGTGTCCGCTCAACTCTAATCATAATGGAATTGTAAGTACCATGACCTACTGACCATACATTTTAAAAATCATAATGGAATTCTAGGTACAATTACCTGCTGAGCCAACATTGTGACATCTTAATGGAATCCTGGATACCTTTACCTGCTGGCCACAGATTGTGACATCATAATGGAATCCTAAATAGCGTTACCTGCTGACCAAACATTGTGACATCACAATGGAATCATAGATACTGTCATATATTGCCCGTACATTGTGACAAAATAACAGAATCCTAGGTAACATCCCCTGCTGAGCCAACATTGTGATATCATAATGGAAATCTGAATACCATCATCCACTGCACATACATTTTTAAATTATAATGAAATTCTGGGTACCATCACCTCCTAAACATACATTGTAATATCATACTGGAATCCTAGATACCATAATCTACTGTCTATCCATTTTGACATCATAATGGAATTCTAGGTAATATTACCTGCTGCCCATACATTGTGACATCATAATAGAATCCTGGACACTATCATTTTCCTCCCATACATTGCAACATCATAATGGGATCCTGGATACTATCATCCACTGTCTATTTATTTCGACATCATAATGGAATCTTAGATAACGTCATATGCAACCCATACATTGTTACATAATAATGGAATTTTTTTTAGCACATCACCTGCAGACCCAACATGGTGACATTATAATGGAATCCTGAATACCTTTATCCGCTTCCCATACACTATGAAATCATAATGGAATCCTTGGTACCATTACCTGCTGACCATACATTGTGGGATTATAATGGAATCCTGGATACTGTAAACCAGTACCCATAGACTGTGACATCATAATGTAATCATAGATACTGTCAAATATTGCCCATACATTGTGACAATATAATGGTATCCTAGGTACCATCACCTGCTAATTCAACTTTATGACATCATAATGGAATCCTGGATACCATCATCTGCTGCCCATACAGTTTCACATTATAATGGAATCCTAGGTACCATCCCCTGCTGACCCTACATTGTAAGATCATAATGGAATCCTGGATACTATCATCTAGTGTTTATGCATTTTCATATCACGGAATTCATGATAATGTCATATGCAAACCATACATTGTGACATCATAATGGAATCCTCAATACTATCATCCACTGGCCATACAGTGGGGAAAATAAGTATTTGATACACTGGCGATTTTGCACGTTTTTCCACCTACAAAAAATGGAGGTCTGTAATTTTTATCATAGGTACACTTCAACTGTGAGAGACAGAATCTAAAAAAAATCCAGAAAATCTAATTATATTATTTTTTTTATATTTATTGGCATTTTATTGCACGAAATAAATATTTGATACAAAAGAAAAACAGAACTTAATATTTGGTACAGAAATCTTTGCAATTACAGAGGTCAAACGTTTCCTGTAGTTCTTGACCAAGTTTGCACACACTGCAGCAGGGGTTCTGGTCCACTCCTCCATACAGATCTTCTCCAGATCTCTCAGGTTTCGGGGCTGTCGCTGGGCTACATTGAGTTTCAGCTCCCTCCAAAGATTTTCGATTAGGTTCAGAACTGGAGACTGGCTAGGCCACTCCAGGGCCTTGAAATGCTTCTTACAGAGCCACTCCTTAGTTTCGCTGGCTGTGTGTTTCGGGTCATTGTCATGCTGGAAGACCTAGCCATGACCCATCTTCAATGCTCTTACTGAGGGAAGGAGGTTGTTGGCCAAAATCTCGTGATACATTGCCCCATCCATCCTCCCTTTAATACGGTGCTGTCGACCTGTCCCCTTTGCAGAAAAGCACCCCCAAAGTATGATGTTTCTACCCCCATGCTTCACGGTTGGGACGGTGTTCTTGGGGTTGTACTCATCCTTCTTCTTCCTCCAAACATGGCGAGTGGAATTGATACCAAAAAGTTTTATTTCGGTCTCATCTGACCACATGACTTTGGCCTCATGCACACGAACGTTGTGTGCACCCGTGGCCGTTGTGCCGTTAGACGTGTTTTTCTGCGGCTCCATTGACTTTCAATGGGTCCGTTGAAAACTCTGCTTCTGCACCGTTTTTACACCGTGCCCGTGACCCGTGTTTCCAGCCCGTGAAAAAAATATGACCTGTCCTATTTTTTTCACGGCCAACGGTTCACGGGCCCATTCAAGTCAATGGGTCCGTGAAAATCACGGATGCACACAAGATTGTCATCCGTGTCCGTGATCCGTGTCCGTGATCCATGTCCGTTTTTTCCTATCATTTCAATGGCAAACTTGACTTAGATTTTTTTTTTCATCTTTCATGTCCGTGGATCCTCCAAAAATCACGGCAGACCCACGGAAGAAAAAACGGGCACGGATCACGGTACAACGGAACCACGTTTTGCGGGACGTTAAAAAATACGTTTGTGTGCATGAGGCCTTTCTCCCATGCCTCCTCTGGATCATCCAGATGGTCATTGGCGAACTTCAAACAGGCCCTGACATGTGCTGGCGTGAGCATGGGGACCTTGCGTGCCATGCAAGATTTTAATCCATGACAGCGTTGTGTGTTACTAACAGTAATCTTTGAGACTGGTCCCAGCTCTCTTCAGGTCATTGACCAGGTCCTCTCGTGTAGTTCTGGGCTAATTCCTGACCTTTCTCAGAATCATCCTTACCCCAGGCGAGATCTTGCATGGAGCCCCAGACCGAGGAAGATTGACAGTCATCTTGTGTTTCTTTCATTTTCTAATAATTGCACTAACAGTTGTTGCCTTCTCACCAAGCTGCTTGCTTATTGTCCTGTAGCCCATCCCAGCCTTGTGCAGGTCTACAATTTTGCCCCTGGGATCCTTAGACAGCTCTTTGGTCTTGGCTATGGTGGAGAGGTTGGAGTGTGATTGATTATGTGGACAGGTGTCTTTTATCCACTTCAGCCCCGCTAGCTAAAACCCCCTTCATGACCAGGCCACTTTTTACACTTCTGCACTACACTACTTTCACCGTTTATCGCTCGGTCATGCAACTTACCACCGAAATGAATTTTACCTCCTTTTCTTCTCACTAATAGAGCTTTCATTTGGTGGTATTTCATTGCTGCTGACATTTTTACTTTTTTTGTTATTAATCGAAATTTAACGATTTTTTTTGCAAAAAAATGACATTTTTCACTTTCAGCTGTAAAATTTTGCAAAAAAAACGACATCCATATATAAATTTTTCACTACATTTATTGTTCTACATGTCTTTGATAAAAAAAAAATGTTTGGGCAAAAGTTATAGCGTTTACAAACTATGGTACAAAAATGTGAATTTCCGCTTTTTGAAGCAGCTCTGACTTTCTGAGCACTTGTCATGTTTCCTGAGGTTCTACAATGCCCAGACAGTAGAAAACCCCCACAAATGACCCCATTTCAGAAAGTAGACACCCTAAGGTATTCGCTGATGGGCATAGTGAGTTCATAGAACTTTATATTTTTTGTCACAAGTTAGCGGAAAATGATGATTTTTATTTTAATTTTTTTTTTTTCTTACAAAGTCTCATATTCCACTAACTTGCGACAAAAAAATAAAAAATTCTAGGAACTCGCCTTGCCCCTCACGGAATACCTTGGGGTGTCTTCTTTCCAAAATGGGGTCACTTGTGGCGTAGTTATACTGCCCTGGCAATTTAGGGGCCAAAATGTGTGAGAAGTACCTTGCAATCAAAATGTGTAAAAAATGGCCTGCGAAATCCGAAAGGTGCACTTTGGAATGTGTGCCCCTTTGCCCACCTTGGCTGCAAAAAAGTGTCACACATGTGGTATCGCCGTACTCAGGAGAAGTTGGGGAATGTGTTTTGGGGTGTCATTTTACATATACCCATGCTGGGTGAGAGAAATATCTTGGCAAAAGACAACTTTTCCCATTTTTTTATACAAAGTTGGCATTTGACCAAGATATTTTTCTCACCCAGCATGGTTATATGTAAAATGACACCCCAAAACACATTCCCCAACTTCTCCTGAGTACGGCGATACCAGATGTGTGACACTTTTTTGCAGCCTAGATGCGCAAAGGTGCCCAAATTCCTTTTAGGAGGGCATTTTTAGACATTTGGATCCCAGACTTCTTCTCACACTTTCGGGCCCCTAAAAAGCCAGGGCAGTATAAATACCCCACATGTGACCCCACTTTGGAAAGAAGATACCCCAAGGTATTCAATGAGGGGCCTGGCGAGTTCATAGAATTTTTTTTTATTGCATAAGTTAGCGGAAATTGGTTTTTGTTTTTTGTTTTTTTCTCACAAAGTCTCACTTTCCGCTAACTTAGGACAAAAATTTCAATCTTTCATGGACTCAATATGCCCCTCACGGAATACCTTGGGGTGTCTTCTTTCCGAAATGGGGTCACATGTGGGGTATTTATACTGCCCTGGCTTTTTAGGGGCCCTAAAGCGTGAGAAGAAGTCTGGAATATAAATGTCTAAAAATGTTTACGCATTTGGATTCCGTGAGGGGTATGGTGAGTTCATGTGAGATTTTATTTTTTGACACAAGTTAGTGGAATATGAGACTTTGTAAGAAAAAACAAACAAAAAAATATATATATTTCCGCTAACTTGGGCCAAAAAAATTCTGAATGGAGCCTTACAGGGGGGTGATCAATGACAGGGGGGTGATCAATGACAGGGGGGTGATCACCCATATACACTCCCTGATCACCCCCCTGTCATTGATCACCCCCCTGGTAAGGCTCCATTCAGACGTCCGTATGATTTTTACGGATCCATGGATACATGGATCGGATCCGCAAAACACATGCGGACGTCTGAATGGAGCCTTACAGGGGGGTGATCAATGACAGGGGGTGATCAGGGAGTGTATATGGGTGATCACCCGCCTGTCATTTATCACCCCCCTGTAAGGCTCCATTCAGACGTCCGCATGTGTTTTGCGGATCCGATCCATGTATCCATGGATCCGCAAAAATCATACGGACGTCTGAATGGAGCCTTACAGGGGGGTGATCAATGACAGGGGGGTGATCAGGGAATCTATATGGGTGATCACCCGCCTGTCATTGATCACCCCCCTGTAAGGCTCCATTCAGACGTCCGCATGTGTTTTGCGGATCCGATCCATGTATCCATGGATCCGTAAAAATCATACGGACGTCTGAATTGAGCCTTACAGGGGGGTGATCAATGACAGGGGGGTGATCAATGACAGGGGGGGTGATCAGGGAGTTTATATGGGGTGATCAGGGGTTCATAAGGGGTTAATAAGTGACGGGGGGGTGTAGTGTAGTGTGGTGTTTGGTGCGACTTTACTGAGCTACCTGTGTCCTCTGGTGGTCGATCCAAACATGGGGACCACCAGAGGACCAGGTAGCAGGTATATTAGACGCTGTTATCAAAACAGCGTCTAATATACCTGTTAGAGGTTAAAAAAAATCACATCTCCAGCCTGCCAGCGAGCGATCGCCGCTGGCAGGCTGGAGATCCACTCGCTTACCTTCCGTTCCTGTGAGCGCGCGCGCCTGTGTGCGCGCGTTCACAGGAAATCTCGGGTATCGCGAGATGACGCGCCGATGCGTCCAGGAGGAGTAAATCAACCACCTCCCGGACGCATCGGTGCGTCAGGCGGTCGGGAGGTGGTTATACAGGTAACAAGTTCAAACAGGTGCAATTAATACAGGTAATGAGTGCAGAGTAGGAGGGCTTCTTAAAGAAAAACAGGTCTGTGAGAGCCAGAATTTTTTGTGGTTGGTAGGTGATCAAATGCTTATTTCATGCAATAAAATGCAAATTAATTATTTAAAAAAATCATACAATGTGATTTTCTGGATTTTTTTTAGATTCTCTCTCTCACAGTTGAAGTGTACCTACGATAAAAATTACAGACTCCTCCTGATGGTAATTCATTCTTTGTAGGTGGGGAAACTTACAAAATCACCAGTGTATCAAATACTTATTTTCCTCACTGAACATTCTGACATCATAATGGAATTCTAGGTACCATCACCTGCTGACCATACATTGCAATATCATAAAGGAATCCTGGATCAGCCACTTTCTATTTATTTTGACATCATAATGGAGTCTTGGATAACGTCATATGCAACCCATACATTGTTACATCATAATGGAATATTGGAGAACATTACCTGCATAATGGAATTCTAAGTACAATCATCCACTGACCATACATTATGACATCATAAAAGAATTCTAGGTACCATCACCTGTTGACCCTAACGTATGTTGTGACATCATATTGGAATTGTAGGAACTATCAGCTGCTGTCCCAACATTGTGACATCAGATTGGAATCCTGGATACCATTATCTGCTGCCTATACATTGTGAAATCATATTGGAATCCTTGGTACTGGCATCCACTGCCCATAGGTTGTGACAATATAATGGAATCCTAGGTAACATCACCTGCTGACCCTACATTGTGGCATCATAATAGAATCCTGGATATCATCATCTGCTGCCTATACACTTTTACATTATAATGGAACCCTAGGTACCACCCCCTGCTAAACATACATTGTAATATCATAATGGAATCCTGGATACCATCATTCACTGTCTATCCACTTTGACATCATAATGGAATCATAGGTATCATCACCAGATGTCCATACATTGTGACACCACAACAGAATCCTAGGTACCATCATCTGCTGACTATACATTGCCACATCATAATGGATTCCTGGATACATTGGCGCATTACAGTACTTACAATATTGGCAGACCACAGGACTACCATGGAGACAGGGGGGGCCGCACTGAACTTGCTCTTCTCCTCCGCATGTGAAAACACTGCATTTTTACACAGCCGCCACTAGGGGGGAGTTCAATGTAAAGAAGTTATTACAGCTTCGGTTGTAGTTGTATTAATTTCTACTCAATGAGCTCCCACTATTGGTGACTGCAGGTAGTCAGCTAGCTTTGCAATAGAACAGATGCAGATTTAGCAATGTATTTTTGTTAGTTTTCTTGTTAGTTATTCTTTGGGAAATATGGTTTTCAGAATGAGTGCTATATATTTGAGGCACCTGTTCCACTTTTTCCAACATAAAGTGGGACAAAGTGGGTGAGGCCACAGGCAACTTTTGTCAGAAATCTGGGGCATTACACATTTTGTGCATTGCCTAGGTGTGATTGATGCACTTATTCTGGGAAACTAGGCTCCACATGGTCATCCTTAGACAATCTGCAAATCTCTGCTGATTCATTTTTAGTTTGTGGTACAATGTGGCAAACACCTTACGAGTTGTGAATGCCGATGTACCCAATACTACCAGTGAAGATGCTGTTGATGCATTCTTCTCAATCACATCTTTAAAATCAAGTAGTCTATGGAAAAAAAAATGGTTTGTTTCAGACAATGTACAGAACGGCATCTGACTGCTGTAAAATCCTGTATATATACAGTCAGGTCCATAAATATTGGGACATCAACACAATTCTATCATTTTTGGCTCTATTCACCACCACAATGGATTTGAAATGAAACTAACAAGATGTGCTTTAACTGCAGACTATCAGCTTTAATTTGAGGGTTACAATTTACATCCAAATCAAGTGGACAGTGTAGGAATTGGAACAGTTTGCATATGTGCCTCCCACTTTTTAAGGGACCAAAAGTAATGGGACATTTGGCTTCTCAGCTGTTCCATGGCCAGGTGTGTGTTATTGCCTCATTATCCCAATTACAATGAGCAGATAAAAAGGTCCAGAGTTCATTTCAAGTCTGATTTTTGCATTTGGAATCTGTTGCTGTCACATCTCAAGATAAGATCCAAAGAGATGTCACTATCAGTGAAGTTGGCCAGATCAAGAACACTCTCCAGGAGGTAGGTGTACAGTATGTGTGTCAAAGTCAACAATCAAGAGAAGACTTCACCAGAGTGAATACAGAGGGTTCACCACAAGATGTAAACCATTGGTGAGCCTCAAAAACAGGAAGGCCAGATTAGAGTTTGCCAAACGACTTTTAAAAAAGCCTTCACAGTTCTAGAACAACATCCTATGGACAGATGAGACCAAGATCAACTTGTACCAGAGTGATGGGAAGAGAAGAATATGGAGAAGGAAAGGAACTGCTCATGATTCTAAGCATACCACCTCATCAGTGAAGCATGGTGGCGGTAGTGTCATGGCGTGGGCATGTATGGCTGCCAATGGAACTGGTTCTGTCACCACCAGATCTTTGAGAAGTTCTGTTAGACGTTCTCCAGTACCTTCTGCATGATCTTCTTTTGTTTTGCTTTCGTTTTGACATCTCTCCTCCCTCTCCCAGCTGTCATCTATTAGCAGTGATTGCCTCCCTATATATCTCCTCCCCATACTGCCTTACCTTGCGGTTTATACAACTTCCTGGAGTGTGCTGATGCTAGAAGCTTACTGCTGCATTCACAAGATAAGTTTGTTTCTTTATTTCTGTTTTCCTGTGGGCTTGACAGTGGCGTCGCCAGGGGGGGGCCAGAGGGGGCCACGGCCCCCCCTACATCATGCTGGGCCCCCCCCCATGTGCCCCCCCCCAACTAAAATGAGCCGCCGCCAGGCACAGGGAGATGAGCGCTTCCATTGCGCTCATCTCCTTACTACTGCCTGTGCCAGCGGCATTCACTTGACTGATCCGAGTTCCGCTCAGCTCAGTCACAGAGAGTCTCTCACCTCACGCTGCTGGCAGCAGGGACTCAGGGAGCGGGAGCCTGAGGGAGGGACGGGGAGGAGCGTAATATGATCTCAGAGTGGAAGCTGGCTTCTGCCAGCCCCACCCCTCCCCGCCCACCAACCAATCACCGACCAGAGCTGAGGGGGCAAGCGCTGAGTCACACAAGTAAGAATAGAAAGGAATCGAATGAGTCACAAGTTAAAAGAATCTAAAGATCCGACTTAGTTTGTGACTCATTCGATTCATTGAGTTAAAAGAGCCGTGAGTCACAGTGTAGAACAATTTACATTACACTGAGGCTGCTTTTGTTGCAACAGATAGGAGAAGTGACAGATGACACAAGAGTTTAGATTACAGGTTGAATTAAATTAACCCTTTAGAATCAAATTGGCTTCTCAGGAGATATATATGTTAAAGGCATCTCATTCAGTAGCTATATAACTAAGGGCCCTTTCACACTTGCGTTGTCCGGATCCGGCGTGTACTCCACTTGCCGGAGGTACACGCCGGATCCGGAAAAACGCAAGTGAACTCAAAGCATTTGAAGACAGATCCGTCTTCAAAATGCTTTCAGTGTTACTATGGCAGCCAGGACGCTATTAAAGTCCTGGTTGCCATAGTAGTAGTGGGGAGCGGGGGAGCGGTATACTTACAGTCCGTGCGGCTCCCGGGCGCTCCAGAGTGACGTCAGAGCGCCCCAGGCACATGGATGACGTGTACATGCGATCACGTCATCCATGCGCCTGGGGCGCCCTGACGTCACTCTGGAGCGCCCCGGGAGCCGGACGGACGGTAAGTATGCTGGTTCCCCGCTACACTTTACCATGGCTGCCAGGACTTTAGCGTCCCGGCAGCCATGGTAACCATTGAGAAAAAGCTAAACGTCGTATCCGGCAATGCGCCGAAACAACGTTTAGCTTAAGGCCGGATCCGGATCAATGCATTTCAATGGGCATTAATTCCGGATCAGGCCTTGCGGCAAGTGTTCAGGATTTTTGGCTGGAGCAAAAAGTACAGCATGCTGCGGTATTTTCCCCGGCCAAAAAACGTTCCGTTCCGGAACTGAAGACATCCTGATGCATCCTGAACGGATTTCACTCCATTCAGAATGCATTAGGATAAAACTGATCAGGATTCTTCCGGCATAGAGCCCCGACGACGGAACTATATGCCGGATCCGGACAACGCAAGTGTGAAAGGGGCCTAAGGGTGGGTTCACATCACCTTTATGGATTGTACTGTCAGTGTCAGACTGTTGTCACTGTGGGTAACAATGCACAACAGACAACAATGCACATTGCACACCACAGTGACAGCTTCTGACTCCTGAGTCCTCCTGTCCGGCGTCAGCCTCAGCTTCCCTTTACTATAATAAATCACTCTTCCTGACTCACTCAATACTAGTAATCAGAGTTCAGAGAGAGCTGAAGAAGACGAGCCGACTGCACTGCGTCAGCAGCGCAGCAAGTAGTGAGTGAATCGAATGTATCAAGCATCTGCGCATGCGCACCGGCACCTAGAGTCTTCGGTTCACTTGCGAGTCAGCTCAGCAGTCTGACTCACCAAGTGAACCGAAGATCCGATTCATGAATTGGTTCATTTGAATGAGCTGATTCAAATGAACCGATTCACCTAAAAGATCCGAACTTCCCATCACTAAGCGGCGGTGCAGGGGAGGGAGAGGCGTGTCCCTTCCCCTTGCTCTGATAGGCTGCCGGCCTAGTGCCTGCAGCCTATCAGAGGCCGGTGCAGGCGGCGCGATGACGTCATCGCGCCGCCTGAGCCATACAGCGTGGGACACAGGCCAGAAGAGGCCTGCATCGCATCGCTGACACTGAGGTAAGTATAAGTGTTTTTTTTTTTGTTTTTTTGTTTTTTTTTACAATAGTGATACTTGGGGGGACGGGACTTACTTAATAATGGCACATGATGGGGGGGGCTTACTTAATAATGGCACATTGGGGGAGACTTACTTAATAATGGCACATGATGGGGGGGCTTACTTAATAATGGCACATTGGGGGGGACTTACTTAATAATGGCACATTGTGGGGGGACTTACTTAATAATGGCACATGATGGGGGGGTACTTACTTAATAATGGCACATGATGGGGGGGACTTAATACTGGCACATGATGGGGGGGCCTTAATACTGGCACATGATGGGGGGGCCTTAATACTGGCACATGATGGGGGGGACCTAATACTGGCACATGATGGGGGGCTTATTACTGGCACATGATGGGGGTCTTATTACTGGCACGTAATGGGGGTCTTATTACTGGCACGTGGAGTCATCTACGGGGGCACTAAGAAGGGGTAATTTATACTTGCAAAATTATGGGGGACATTGAGGGCATCTACTGGGGCATTTTATACTGGTACATTATGGGGGCACTAGGAGGAAGGGGAGAGGAGCACTATGGGGCATTTACTGGGGGCACTATATAGGGGTATTTTATACTGGCACATTATGGGGGACAATAGCTCAACTGGGGGCATAAGGGGGTATTTTTTGCATTGTCACATTATAAGGAGAATTATTACTACTGGGGGGCATTATGGTGGGCTTTATTACTCCCCCATGGTATGACCCCTAGTAGCAGCACCAGCCTCTCCCTGCTCTGCTATTCCTCTGCCTCTTCTCCAAATCCTTATTATGAAATCTTTCTCATTAGGATAAAGCACAACATCAGCTCCGCCGAGCCCCCGGCCAAAGTGTGGAAGTGGCGTCCGAGACCCCCAAGGGCCAAGCCAAGTAACTGTAAGTGTTCATGTGAAATATGTTTGTTATACACATATAGCATACACTGTGCCCCACAATATACAGTATACCGCTACACTGTGCCCCACAATATATAGTATGCCTCTACACTGTGTAGTCTGTTGTATAAGCACCCTTGTTCTGTGGCGGCGGACAGAAAATAATCTGGAAGTGCCTCTCCCGAGACCAGGCTCTGATCCGCCACTGGACCGCTCACAGGAGTGTACATTTCTTCTAAACTGTAATCCGTATCCTCTGACCTGCAGAAATCAGCGCTCGCTCGATAACAACTAACAGGCAGGACCTGTAGGCTGTAGCCTGGCCCTGTTACCGAAGCTAGCCGAGTGGTGTAAGGTTAAGGTACTAGTAGAGATGAGCGGCCGCTTAATCCTGATTTAAAGTTACTGCAGGATATGGATTACGGTTTAGAAATGTCAAATGTACACTCCTGTGAGTGGCGGGGAGGGGGATCTGTGGATGACACTGTTATAGGGAGGGGCATCTGTGGATGACACTGTTATAGGGAGGGGGAAATGGGGATGACACTGTCATGGGGTGGATCTGTGGATGACACATAAGATGCTATACATTACACGGTATGTGGCATCCACAGATCCCCCCCATAGCAGTGTCATCACAGATCCCCCTCTCTATAAAAGTGTCATCCACAGACAGCTGGACTTTTCTTCCCTGTTGCGGTTTTAGGTATTGGGTAAAGTATCGCAGCATTTCTAAGCGTACTTGTGTAAATGTATCGTTGTTATAGCTGCCCCCCTACTTTTGTCCTGGCCCCCAGTGTGCCCCCCCCAAAATTTGAAAGCTAGAGACGCCACTGGGGCTTGATCCTAGGTAACCCTGACTCCCTCCGTATTAAGTGTAGGGAGACGGTGGTCATGTCCTCTCACTATTATAGGGTGTTAAGGTGTCATACAGTCGAGGGTATGCAATTTTCTGCCATTGAGATTTTTGCATAGGCTGAGCAGTAAGGGAGAGAGCTAGGGCTGTTACAGGGCTTACCCTTTTGTTCCTTAGTTTTGGATCAAGTCAGTCGGATCTTCATTTGTGTCTTCTTGTTTTCTGTAACACCATCCGTGATAGGTTCTCTTGTATTTATTGATGATGTGACTGCTGACAAAAGCAGCAGGATGAATTTTGCTCATATTCAGCCAAATACTTCAGAACTCATTGGACGGCGCTTCACAGTGCAGATGGACAATGACCCAAGGCATACTGCAAAAGCAACCAAAAAGTTTTTTAAGGGAAAGAAGTGAAATGTTATGCAATGGCCAAGTCAATCACCTGACCTGAATCCGATTGAGCATGCATTTCACTTGCTGAAGACTAAACTGAAGGGAAAATGCCCCAAGAACAAGCAGGAACTGAAGACAGTTGCAGTAGAGGCCTGGCAGAGCATCACCAGGGATGAAACCCATCATCTGGTGTTGTCTATGCGTTCCAGACTTCAGGCTGTAATTGACTGCAAAGGATTTGCAACCAAGTATTAAAAAGTGAAAGTTTGATTTATAATTATTTTTCTGTCCCATTACTTTTGGTCCCTTAACAAGTGGGAGGCCCATATGCGAACTGTTGTAATTCCTACACCGTTCACCTGATTTGGATGTAAATACCCTTAAATTAAAGCTGACAGTCTGCAGTTAAAGCACATCTTGTTTGTTTCATTTCAAATCCATTGTGGTGATGCATAGAGACAAAAATGTTAGAATTGTGTCGATGTCCCAATATTTATGGACCTGACTGAAGATAAAGGCTGGGCCAAAAGGTGGGAAAAAAAAAAAACAGGTCCTAGAAGTTGCTTTTAGTCCATTATTTAGATGGATAAGGTGAACAGATCCGTCAAAATAACGGACGTAAATGCATCAATTTATTAAATTTTTTTCCAGAGTAAGGCTTATTGCACACGAACGTGTGTGCTCCACGGCTGTATTGCGGACATTGCATTTGTGCATTCCGCATCACAGATGCGGACCCATTCACTTCAATGGGTCCGCAAATCCAGAAATGCGGAACGGAAGCACGGAACGGAACCCTATGGAATGCTTCCATAGGGTTTCGGCCTGTACATCCGTTCCACAAAAAGATGTCCTATCTTTTTTCGGAACGGCTCGATTGCAGACCCATTAAAGTGTGGCTGCCCCATGGTGGGTGCATGAATGGCCACAGGGCGCACACGTTCGTGTGCAAGATGCCTAAGGCTCCATTCACACGTCCGCAAATTATTTCCGAATCCTTTCCGAATTTTGCGGAACGGGTGCAGACTTATTCACTTTAAATGGGTCCGGAAAAGATGCGGACAGCACAATGTGTGCTGTCCGCATCCGTGATTCCGTTCCGCAAGTCCGCAAAAATATATAGATCGTACTATTGTTATCCGCAAATTGCAGTCCGTGGTACAATACAAAGTCAATGGATCAACAAAATGCGGAAGACATGTGGATGACAATCCGTATGTCATCCGCAATTGCGGATTCCGTTCCTGGAAATTAAGTCCTGCCCACAGAGACCAAAGTGCTAGGCCCTGGCAGAGCTGGATATAGAGACATCAACAGAGAAGTTGGCCAGATTTCAAGATGTCAAAAATTTTGGACGTGGAGAAATTAATAGTTCTCATCCACGATCGTCCAAATTTATGGGATAGTAGTAAGGACTCCTACCATGACTGGATAATGAAGGACAGGTCATGGGAGGAGATCAGTAAATACATTTCTGGTTCTGATGAATGGGAGAAGGCAGATGCAAAAACGAAGCAAAGCATCAGTAAGTAAAGACCTTATATTTTCAGTTTATGTATGGCCTTTCATGTGAACACCATGTATTCAGGACTGCCCAACCTGTTGCTCTCCAATAGTTTAAAAACTACTACTCCCACCATGACGTGCTCAGGGAGAGCAGGAATCCATGAATAACCATGACTCTTCTCAGGTGGCCGTGACCCTTTTCCAGGCCCAGTTTGCAATTATTGTGATGTTGGTTCTTGGCAACCACTTACTTTTACCTTTTATATATTACAGACCGCTGAAATCAACTCACCTGTCTCTACTTTATTCTGCCGTTAGTATGGACAGCATAAAGTTGATGACAGGTTCCCTTTAATATCTTAATAACAAAATGATACATTTATATTGTGAAATTGTGCGATTTTAAGTGAACGCACCCAGAAAGAATTCTGACACAATCCATATTTATGTGAAAGAGGCTTACATTATTTCCTAATCCTATACATGATCAACCTATAGGAATTTACAATTGATGTATAATATATGATATAAAAATAATGTATATTTTATAAAAAATTATTCAATTTTTATATTAATTGGACTGTTGACAACCTGAGCGAAAAGGCACGTTGTGCGTTTACGAAAAGGCATGTAGGAGACTCCCAAAATTTATGAAAGAAGGTGCTCTGGTCTGATGAGACTAAAATTAACTTTTCGGCCATCAAAGAAAACGCTATGTCTGGCGCAAATCCACATCACCCAAAGAGCACCATCCCTACAATGAAACATGGTGGTGGCAGCATCATGCTGTGGGGATGTTTTTCAGCAGCCGGGACTGGGAAACTGGTCAGAGTTGAGGGAACATTTTGGTGCTAAATACAGCGATAGTCTTGAGCAAAACCTGTCCCACTCTGTGCGTGATTTGAGGCTAGGACGGAGGTTCACCTTCCAGCAGGACAATGACCCCAAACACACTGGTAAAGCAACACTTGACTGGTTTAAGGGGAAACATGTAAATGTGTTGGAATGGCCTAGTCACAGCCCAGATCTCAATCCAATAGAAAATCTGTGGTCAGACTTAAAGGTTGCTGTTCACAAGTGCAAACCATCCAACTTGAAGGAGCTGGAGCAGTTTTGCAAGGAGTAATAAGCAAAAATCCCAGTGGTAAGAAGTGTTATGGACTATTGATATACAATGGATACTTGCTTGTTGAGAACTATACTGTAGTTAAAATGGCCGTCAGGTACCCAGCCAATGCCTATAACAGGGGGGGAAACTTCCTCTTGTCATCGATGTGACAGAAAATACAGAGTTTATAGCCAATAGAAAAGATACACGCCACCTTACACCCCCCATTCCTTTCCGTCCTATATACGGTCTACTGTTCCGCAATAAACCAGAGATCCTGTTATAACCCAGCTGTGTGTTGTCTCAGTATTGATCTCTCAGTATACGTATACTTAACATTAATTAATTTGGAGCAGTACATCAACCGAACTGGCAGCTTGACCAGAACCAGAACACAAGCTCATAGAGACGTATCCAAAGCGACTTGGAGCTGTGATTGCGCAAAAGGTGGCTATACAAAGTATTTTCTGTTATTTTGTCCTGTTTGTTGTTTGCTACACAATAAAAAAAAAAAATATTCAAAGTTGTGGGCATGTTCTGTAAATTAAATGATGCAAATCCTCAAACAATCCATGTTAATTCCAGGTTATGAGGCACCAAAATACAAAAAAGTCAAGGGGGGGGGGGGGGGTGAATACTTTTGAAAGGCACTGTATATCCTCTATTATTAGCAGCATACAGAGAAATATTCTCCATTATTAGCAGTATACAGAGAAATATCCTCTAATATTTGCAGGTCACATAAATATCCTCTATTATGAGAGGTATACAGAGATATACCCTCCATTAAGATAAAATAATCCTTTAATAGTCCCACCATGAGGAAATCTACAGTGTTAGGCCTCATGCACACGATCGTTGTTTGTTTCCGCGCCCGTTCCGCCGATTTTAGCGTTTCTGATGCGGACCGTTGAAAAAAGGATAGTCCACCGCTTGTTATTCGTGTCCGTGGTTCCAGTCCGTCAAAAAAATATAACCTGTCCTATTCTTGTCTGCGAAAAATGGTTCACGGACCCATTCAAGTCAATGGGACCGCCAAAAATGCGGATGCACAACAGTCTGTCATCCGCGTCCGTTTTTGTAGAATCAGTATCCTGGGTGGGGATATTAAAATTACACTTTTTACTTACGGTTCCGGCACCAACATGGGACGGACGTGCTGAGTAGAGCTCTGCATCTGCCTGCTCTGGAAAACCTCTGCTCTCCCACCTACCAGGCTCGGTACAGATGCAGATCTGGGCCTATAGACACCCGGACGTTCCCGGGCATCATATGGAAAGATTTTTAATCAATATGGGGAGTATAAAGTGCCGCGCGAGATGGCGGAGTATGATCCCTCCCCCCACATGGAACCTGAAAATGCACCGCCATTACCACCTAAAGATGATCTTGTTGAAGATAAGGAGACATCGGGTGGCATAAGTGTGGACTACAAGAAGCTGGCACTCAAGGTGGCAGCGTGAATACTACCTGACTCCAGTACAGTCTCGGCGACCCTGGCGCAGATACAACAGGAAATATCTGATCATGGCCGGCGCTTAGAGGAAATAGAAGAAAGGGTCAGCTCTCTGGAAGACGGCCAAGCCAGCCATTCGGCGAACTACTCCAGTCTTCTACAAGAGAACAAAAAGATAATTGCAAAACTGGAAGACTTGGAGAATCGCTCCCGACGGAACAAAATAAGGTTAGTCGGGATACCTGAATCTGTTCCATTAAGTGGCCTTATACATGTATGCGCACAAGAACTACCCAATGTGCTAAATATATCATCTATATGCAAGGTAGAGAGAGAACATAGAGTGGGCCCAGCTCCTACACTAACCAAACAACACCAGGATGGTTCTTCTCTATACGCGGCACTGGATCAAAGGCCTAGACAGGTCATCGTCCGGTATCTCGACTACTCAGAGAAGGCCTCTATTCTCCGAGCATATAAAAAACACAAAGCCTTTCTAGAGCTTTGGGGAAAAAGGACGTTGCTTTTTAAAGATTTTTCGGTGGATGTCACCAGAAGAAGGCATGAATTCTCGTCCGTCTGCTCAGAATTGTATCGGGCCCAAGTCAGACTTGCACTAATCTATCCCGTGACGCTTAAGATTTATGATAGCGATGGATCTGTGCCCACTTATCAAGATCCTCAAGAGGCAAAGGAAGCCCTACAAGACAGAAACATGGAAGTCCGAACGTAGCGGGAGCAAAGAAATGGGAGTCATGGCTACATGCCACATAGGTCCTCACCGAAGTCTGTCGCAGATGCCAATACAGCTTTGGATCCCAGAGAACAGAGGAAGAGACCAGGAACTTTAGTGGACTCATGAAAGGCTGATATAAGCATATGCTGCTTCTCTAGTGTTTTTAAAGAAAAATATGCGCGTAATGGTTTCTTAATTCAAACCCCCCCGAGATTTTGCATTGTAGTAAGTGTCGTTTTACAGAGCTATAAGAATGCGGTTCGTCACAGGCTTAGTATGTCTATAATAGGAGAACTGCGCCCATGTTGGGAAGAAGTGAAGTCCAAATCAGTCTTTATTTAAGTGAGCTTATGTTATGGTTCTTAAACGGGTTGTTTGTTATATTGTGGGGGGTATGTTGTGGGAAATGGGACTGCACATCTCAGAAATATGATCATATGCATATATACAATAAGGCACAAAAAAACACCAAGTATAATTCTAGATTATGACAAAGATAGTAACGTGGAATGTTAAAGGTCTGAAATCACCACATAAGCGGTTGATGATACTGAGACACCTCAAGCGCTTGAAAGCAGATATTGCGCTACTCCAGGAAACTCATCTGTCTATGGCAGATTTTACTCGCATGCAAAGAATGTGGGTAGGGTAGGTTTTAGGTTTGCCAGCTTGCAGCTCCAAGGGTGGGGTGCTACTGTTGATCCACAAGAATTTGCAGCATAAAGTGATCTCCACCTCTGAAGATCAGGAGGGTAGATTACTACATGTACATCTCAGCGTGTCAAATGAAACGTTGAGTATATTTAATGTTTATGGCCTGAATGACAATAATTCGGAATTCTTCAATAACTTGAGGAATAAAATAATTCAGGACACGGCCTCTCTTCAGATAATAGCAGGAGATTTGAATACAGTGCTGTTACATGACGAGGATATGTGTAGTTCATCGACTAAACTAGTAAAACCTAGACATAGGGATACCATTTTAAAACAAATAACTTTGGAGGTGGGATTATATGATGCTTGGCGTAGTTTTCACCCAGAAAACAGGGAGTTTACTCATTTCTCATCAATGCATTATTCTTGGTCACGCATTGACTATGTTTTAGTCTCTGATATTATTCTCCCAAAAACCTTGGGAGTGGAGATTTCAGACATGGTGATCTCGGATCACTCCCCAGTGAGCATAGAAATAGCTGACACTATTCCAAAGGGGACTGACTTTCTTTGGAGATTCCCCTCTGATCTAGCCACAAACTAGACCTTTTCGGAACTACTGAATCACTGGTGGATCGAGTACTGGGAAACAAACTCCCCTATCAGCAATTCACAATTGGTATGGAGGGCAGGTAAGGCTGTTCTGAGGGGTAAAATACTGGCTTACACGAAAAGATTTAAAAAACAAACATTTTTTAAACTAAAAGAATTAACTGATCTCCTTAGGGAATCATACACCAACTATCTGTCTCACCCCTCAGATAGTTCCAAATCTAAATGGCAGGCAGCCAAGGCTGAGTATGATAGATGGGTCAGGAACAAAGAATAACTGGCTGGAAAAAAGTGGGAAGCGAAGCTCTTCAAGTATGGGAATAAATTGGGGAGGCTTCTAGCCTCTTTGGCAAAAGGGATGAGATATCCCACGCAGATATCTGCCTTGAAAAATTTGCAGGGCACTTTGATCCATTGGCCAACAGAAATAGTAAACGTCCTGAGAGAATATTATGTTAATCTTTATTCACATTCAAACGATGTACCCACGCGAGGGAGTGGTTAGAATCCCTTTCCATGTCCCAGATTTCACAGGCTGATTTGTCAGTATTGAATCAACCCATCACAGAGGACGAGGTTCTGAAAGCTATACGCCAATCAAAAAATGGCAAAGCGCCAGGCCCTGACGGGTTCACGAACAAATTTTATAAATTGTTGGCACCAAGATTGTCTAAAATCCTTGCATCCCTATATAACCAGATATTACAGGGCCAGAATTTGCCATCTGATATGAACATGGCATATATTAAAGTGCTGCCTAAAGAAGGCAAGGATGGCAATATGCCATCTTCATATCAGCCAATATCCCTCATGGAAAACAACCTCAAATTTTTGTCAAAGATATTGGCAGATAGGTTAGCTCCCTTTATGTCCAAACTTATAACGACTCAACAAGTAGGATTCATTAAAAGTAGGTCAGCGGTATATAACATTCGGAAGGTGTTGGCAGTACTTGATGTGATCCAAACGAATCTGCATGTTCATCCATCTCCAGCTCTATTGACTATAGATGCAGAAAAGTATTTTGATAATGTGAGCTGGAGATGGTTGAACGAAGTACTCGACACTATGGGCTTTACGGGTCCATTTAGGACATATATCTCAGCATTGTATTGTTCCCCCCTAGCGAGGATTTCCATTCCGGGTTTCTTGTCAAAGCCTTTTCACTTACAAAAGGGCACTAGGCAGGGGTGCCCATAATCTCCCTTGCTGTTTAATTTGGCATTGGAGCCGTTATCTAGGGCGATATCCAATAATAATCAGATTAAAGGCATAGCTGTGGGTAAAAAAAATTCTCAAACATGCCCTTTTTTGCCGACGACTTATTGATGTTTCTGGCAGCACCGCAAACAGATATACCAATCTTGTTTGATCTCAATCAATTTGGTCAGATGTCAGACTTTAAGGTAAATATGTCCAAGTGTGAGCTATTGGATCCATCACCACCTCAGAATGTAAATGTGAAGTTGTTACAAAATCTCCCAGTCACAATAGCAACTCACTCTATTAAATATTTGGGTATTAAAATAGGGAAAACACCGGAATCGTTATATGCCTTAAATTACCCTCCTCTATTTAAAAAGATTATTTCGGAACTAAAATCCTGGTTGATGTTACCTATCTCTTTCTTAGGGCGCTCCCATTTATTAAAGATGATGAGCTTCAGCAAACTTTTATATTCCATGCAAATACTGCCACTCCTCATAAAACACACAGATATCCAAGCCCTGTTAAAAGCCTTCCGCTCTTTTGTTTGGGAGTCCCAGAGGAGTAGAATATCTCTACGCAAACTCGCTAGACATAAAACAAGAGGAGCTTTCCGGATATCAGAAAATACAACTTGGCCAGCTTGATGAGACATAGTTTAGATTGGATGAATGACACATCCCACTATTCGGCGTCATATATAGAATCAGAAATGGCTAAACCCTGGAATCTAAACACTATTACACACAAAATATGCAATGCTACCTACTCAGGTAAAACATAGTGTCCTGCTACGCAACACAATAGCAGCCTGGAAGACGGTTAGAAAGTTATTTCATTTGCCGTTCTTAAAGTATAACTGTCATCTTTTTTTTTTTTTTTTGAGTATTGGATTGTGGTGATTAATATCTCCTTGGTGGCCCTATTTCAACTTTTCACTGTGTATTCAATTACCCCTTAATTCCACAGTTTAGTTCCCTGTACTGCCTACTTTTACCTGTGCTTAAAATCAGGTTGCTATGCAGGTCCGTCCTCGGTGTTGAAGGACGGCGCATGCTGTGTGCAGGGTCAGATTACAGACAGCCAGGGACTGTAAGTAAATGATTAAAGCCAGGTCCTCCCCAGCAGCTGATAACAGTGCCTGGGCTGTGTGCACTTCTCCCTGTCCCTGCGCTTGGCAGACGCTCCCTCACTCAGCAGAGCTGGAGAATGCAGAGTGGAAGCAGCGCAGACCAGGGAAGGGAGATCTGCCGTCTGCTCAGTGTATAAATGAAAGCAACATGTGGTAAGAGGACCCCTTTGTGCTGCAGGAGATTAACCATTTAGGGGGGAGGGCTCTGGTTACTGACACTTTTGGGGGGCTATTGTTACTGGCTAGTGAGGGCAGGCGGGATTAGCCTCAGGGTGAGGGTATCTTAACTGAATAGTGAAATTGCAGTTTTATGCAGACTGGTTGCTAAGGGCTGAATCTTATTAAATATGGGGTAAGTCAGTCTAATAGCAACGGATTCTGGAATATCATGTTATTAGTAACTACATATATGAAAATTGAAATTAGGGTCTAAGTGTGACAGTTATCCTTTAACATCCAAAAAGATGAGATTGTGGAATCATCCAGAATTTAGGACACTGTCGGCAAATAAACAGTTCCTTCGGTGGATGAGTGTGGGCATATTGGAGGTCCGTCATCTATGGAATCACAATGAGCACAGGTTTCATACCTTTCAGGAGCTGCAAACTCTGTACTACATACCCAAGAATCACTTTTTAACATACCATCAGATAATGTCGTTTTAAGGCATAGGGTTGTTGATTTATCTAGGGAATTCACTAGCAATTGTCATGGAACCATGAACCAGACGTACAACAGAGATAGGTGGAATAAGAAGGCTTTATTGAAAATCAAGCCGTAGCTAAAGTCCAAACGGATGGCTAAACCGAAGCAGGGTCTTGCGTAGACGGAGGTCAGGAACCAGGAGGGTAGTCAGACGTAGCCAGGATCAGGAACCAACGGGGTAGTCAGACGAAGCCAGGATCGGGAACCAACGGGGTAGTCAGACGAGGCCAGGATCAGGAACCAGAAGCAGCAGCAGTCTTTGAAGCATGTGCACACAGGAGGACCAAGCAAGGAACTGAAGCCACAGACCTTCTATATATATGAGCTAGGCATCCAGCTCCTCCCAGTGGGAAGGAGGAGCCGCAGGGTGGGAGGCTACAAGAAACCCAGAAACCAAGATGGCCGCCAGCACATGTCAAACGAAGGAGAACAGTGAGAAGGTAAGACCATGACAGTACCTCCCCCTCAAGGGCCCCTCCTCCGCGGAGTAAGGAACGGTTTCAGAGGGAAGCGTGCGTGGAAGGCTCGGAGCAACGCAGGAGCATGGACATCTGTGGAGGGAACCCAGGAACGCTCATCTGGACCATAACCACGCCAATGGACCAAAAACTGCAACCGACCGCGGACCAGGCGTGAGTCCAGGATATTGCTCACCTCATATTCCTCACGATTGCCCACTTGGACCGGACGGGGCCGAGGAACCGAGGAAGTGAAACGATTACATACCAATGGCTTCAACAGGGAGACATGAAACACGTTGGAGATCCGCATGCCAGGAGGAAGCGCAAGGGCATAGGCTACCGGGTTTACCCTGTGAAGCACTCGGAAGGGACCAACAAAGCGAGGCGCCAGCTTGGGAGTGGGCACTCGAAGGTTGAGGTTGCGGGTGGACAACCATACACGGTCTCCGACCTGGTAGGAAGGAGCGGGCGCTTGTCTGCGATTAGCCTGGAGTCTCTGGCGTTGCGCAGAGACCTCAAGGGACCTCTGGATCTGTACCCAAGAAGTACGTAGGACGGAAAGGTGATCCTCCACAGCCGGAGTATCCTGGGGAGAGAATACCTCCGGTAACACGGCAGGTTGGAACCCATAATTGGCCATGAAGGGAGACGTCCCAGAGGAAGAGTTCACCGCCGTGTTCCTGGCAAACTCAGCCCAAGGCAGGAGGTCAACCCAATTGTCTTGGTGATCGGAGACATAGCAACGAAGGAATTGCTCCAAGGCCTGATTGGATCGTTCTGCGGCCCCATTGGACTGAGGGTGGTAGGCCGAGGAGAAAGAGAGATGAATCCCCAACTGGGAGCAAAAGGCGCGCCAGAACCTGGACACAAACTGACTCCCCCGATCCGACACAATCTCCTTGGGCAAACCGTGCAACCGGAAGACCTCCCTGGCAAAAATCGAGGCCAACTCTTGTGCAGAGGGTAACTTCTTGAGAGGAACACAGTGGCACATTTTGGAAAACCGATCCACAATCATGAGAATGACCGTATGGCCTCGGGATGCAGGAAGGTCCACAATGAAATCCATCCCCAGGTGTGACCATGGACGCTCCCCGGTGGCTATGGGTTGCAAAAGGCCCAACGGAAGGTGCCGAGGGGACTTACTCTGGGCACAAACGGAGCATGCCGCTACATATGCGGCGATGTCGGAACGTAGAGAAGGCCACCAGAACAGACGTGAAACCGCCCAGGACAGCTGATTCTTTCCAGGGTGCCCCGCGGCCTTGGAGTTATGGTAGGTTCGCAACAACCGAGTGCGCAACTCCTCAGGCACAAAACATCTGCCGTTGGGTCTCCCAGAGGGAGCACCAGATTGAGCCGCCAAAATCTGCTCACCCAGAGGAGAGGTCAGGCTGGTGCGAATAGCAGCCAGGATCTGATTCGGGGGTATGACCGTAGTCGGAATCGACTCCTCCCCGGACAGCTCGGAGTACTGCCGTGATAAGGCATCCGCTCTGATGTTCTTGGAGCCGGGTAGGTAGGAGACCACGTAATTAAAACGTGACAAGAACAGAGCCCATCTGGCCTGACGTGGTGTCAATCTCTTGGCCTCAGAGAGGTAGGTCAGATTCTTGTGGTCCGTCAGGATGAGAACCGGAACCACCGAGCCCTCGAGCAAGTGCCTCCATTCTTTAAGGGCCTGCACGATGGCCAATAACTCCCTGTCACCAATCTGATAGTTGCACTCCGCGGAAGACAGTTTCCGGGAGTAAAACCCACAAGGAAGCAGAGGACCCTCTGGTGTTCTACGCTGAGACAGGAGGGCGCCTACTCCCGTCTCAGACGCGTCCACCTCGAGGACAAAAGGCAACCCAGGGTTGGGATGCGACAGAATCGGAGCCGACACAAAGGCGGACTTTAGAGCCTCAAAAGCTCGGATGGCCTCGAGCGACCAGACCTGAGGATTACTGCCCTTCCTGGTCAGATCCGTGAAAGGCTTGGCTAGCATGGAAAAGTCCCTGATGAACTTCCGATAATAATTGGCGAAGCCCAAAAAGCGCTGCAGGGCACGAAGCCCACTGGGCTGGGGCCACTGTAAGACAGCCGAAACCTTCTCAGGATCCATGGAGAACCCCTCAGCGGAAATGATGTAACCTAAGAAGGTTACCTGGGATCGGTGAAATTCGCATTTCTCAAGCTTACCGAACAGCTTGTTCTCTCGTAAGCGTTGCAACACTCGTCTGACATCCAGAATGTGGGCCTCCATGGATGCAGAATATACCAAGATGTCATCCAAATAGACCACCACACACTGCTGCAACAGGTCACGGAAAACATCGTTGATGAATTCCTGGAAGACTGCGGGCGCATTGCACAACCCAAAGGGCATAACCAAGGATTCATAATGACCGGTCCTGGTGTTAAACGCGGTCTTCCACTCATCGCCCGCCTTGATCCTTACCAGGTTATATGCCGCCCTCAGGTCGAGTTTGGTAAAGACCGTGGCCCCTTTGAGGCGATCGAACAGCTCGGAAATCAAGGGTATCGGGTAAGCGTTCTTGATCGTGATGCGATTGAGACCCCTGTAGTCGATGCAAGGCCTCAACTCACCGCCCTTCTTTTTCACAAAGAAAAATCCAGCCCCTGCCGGGGACGAGGATTTGCGAATGTGTCCGCGTGAAAGCGCCTCCCTCACGTACTCCTCCATGGCCTCATTCTCCGCTACCGACAGTGGATAGACTTTGCCACGAGGAGGAACGGCACCAGATTGTAACTCTATGGCACAATCGTATGGGCGGTGCGGAGGTAGGGCAACCGCGCGCACCTTATCGAATACATCCCGGTACTCCTCGTATTCAGGAGGCAACAGAGAGTCCGAGGAAGTACACAGCAACTTGACAGGCCCATGGATGCAACTAGCCCCACACTGCGGTGACCACGAGAGGATCTCGGCCGATCTCCAATCGAAAGTCGGATTATGCTTCTGGAGCCAGGGGTACCCCAAGACCACCGAGTAGTGTGGAGACGAAATAACCTGGAGACAGACCGACTCTCTGTGAACGGCACCAATGGCCATCCCCACTGGAAGGGTCTCCTGAGTCACGTGTGGCGGCAGAAGGGGTCTGCCGTCTATCGCCTCAAGAGCCAGTGGGGAACCTCGAGGCTGCAGAGGAATGGAATTGGCGGCGGCGAACACACTATCAATGAACAAGCCACCAGCACCAGAGTCCACCAACGCCTGGGTCGTCACCGAGCCCCCGACCCAGGAGAGGACAACAGTAATCAGTGGTTTGTCAACACGGGAAACCGGGGACGAGGAGACTCCACCCAAGATCTGCCCCCGACAGGATCTCAGGTGCGAGCGTTTCCCGGACGGTTCGGGCATGCCAACCGAAAATGCCCACCGAGACCACAGTACATGCATCGGCCCTCGCGTCTCCGGGGGCCGATGCCTTTCACGGTGAGTACCCTCTCCCCCTCGGACAGGCGAGCAACCCCCAGCTGCATGGGTTGACCCCCAGACCAGTCATCCCCAGGAGGCGTGGGAGGAGAGGGAGGCACGGGTGGGACAGCAAACGTAGGCGCCAATCTGTTAGAAGGCCTCCGCAGGCTCTCCTTAAAGGAAGGTCTCTCCCTGAGTCTGGTGTCAATCAAAATCAGGAAAGAAATAAGGGACTCGAGCTCCACTGGTAGGTCCTTGGCTGCAGTCTCATCCTTCAAGGCATCCGAGAGACCATGAGAGAAAGCAGCGACCAGAGCCTCATTATTCCAGCCCACCTCTGCTGCCAGGGTACGAAACTCAATGGCGTATTCAGCTACGGATCGTGAACCCTGTCTGATGGACATAAGGAGCTTCGCAGCAGAGGCAGCACGAGCCGGCACATCGAATACCTTCCGAAGAGAAGCAACAAAACCGGAAAACTCGGCAACCACCGGATTGTTGTTCTCCCATAAAGGGCTGGCCCAGGCCAAGGCCTTGTCCGAGAGCAGCGAGATCAAGAAGCCCACCTTTGATCTCTCAGTAGGAAAGGCATGTGGCAGCAACTCGAAATAAATGGCCACCTGGTTAAGGAAACCTCGGCACTGAGTTGGCTCTCCCCCAAAGCGCTGTGGAAGGGGGGCAGAACCGGTCATACCCCGAAACACCGCAGGTGCAGCAACAGGTGTCGGGGTAGACTCTGGCGCAACAACCGGAGCGGCAGTAGGAGCGGGCCCAGGAGCGACAACCGACCCATCGGCAACGGAAGCTAAATGAGCCGTGCGTTCAAGCAGGGTTTGTAACGCCACAGCGAACCGACCCAACAGGTGATCCTGCTGATCAAGTCTGGCAACCAGCGTAGGTAGCGAGGATGGCCCTGTACCGTCAGAATTCATGGCTTGGTCCTAATGTCATGGAACCATGAACCAGACGTACAACAGAGATAGGTGGAATAAGAAGGCTTTATTGAAAATCAAGCCGTAGCTAAAGTCCAAACGGATGGCTAAACCGAAGCAGGGTCTTGCGTAGACGGAGGTCAGGAACCAGGAGGGTAGTCAGACGTAGCCAGGATCAGGAACCAACGGGGTAGTCAGACGAAGCCAGGATCGGGAACCAACGGGGTAGTCAGACGAGGCCAGGATCAGGAACCAGAAGCAGCAGCAGTCTTTGAAGCATGTGCACACAGGAGGACCAAGCAAGGAACTGAAGCCACAGACCTTCTATATATATGAGCTAGGCATCCAGCTCCTCCCAGTGGGAAGGAGGAGCCGCAGGGTGGGAGGCTACAAGAAACCCAGAAACCAAGATGGCCGCCAGCACATGTCAAACGAAGGAGAACAGTGAGAAGGTAAGACCATGACAGCAATCCTTTTGATACTTTCTTGAACTCCTCAGATATTAGGAAAGACCTTTCGACAATATACAGTGTGATTAGAGAAATGGAATCCAAGCAGGGCTATGCTTCGCTATTCAAAACATGGCTTAAAGATTTTCCTAGTCTGACTCTTCCAGATCAACTATTAGAGGGGTGGACTCCTATTAGGAAAATAGTATGTAGTGAGATATGGAGAGAGTCACATTTTAAAGGGAACCAGTTTTATGGTGTCCTAACTATGGGCAACATAAATAAGTGACTGATTATCTAAGCAAAATGCTGGGTCACTTTCTTTAATTGACCCAGTCAATCTGCCAACATCTTGTATTGAAAAGCTCCAGCTGATAATGATGAGTCATGAATATTCATGAGCTCCTGACTCTCCCCGCCCACCTGCTGCTGAATGACAGTTTGTTTCCATATGACCCAGCAGCAGGTGGGCAGGGGAGTGGCTATAGCTCTGAATTAAATATACGCTGGACTCACTGACATCACGCCGGACTCCAATCAGCTCATTAGCATACGGCCTCTGTGTGTATATTATGAGGTAACCATCTGTCACACCAGTAAAGTGAATACATCTAAGGCACTTTAGTAGTTAATGATTGTATATAATTAGTTAGATTATAATCAAATATCCACATGACAGGTTCCCTTTAAAATAATACATAGAGCTATATATGGCTTTTATTTATCTAGAAATCCTGTCAAAATCATAGCGGACAGAATAACACACTGTCCAAAGTGTAATTTACCCAACACAGATATCACTCATGGTTTGTGGTCAGGTACAAAGTCTCAGTCTTTTATATCCATGATTAATACCAAATTTCACGCACAGATCCAAATAGATCCGGAGATTTTATTATTCCGTGTAGGAGGGGAAAATAACAGTCCCAAGGTCAAAGATGCAATTCATGTGATGTTACTGGCTGCGAAAAGGTGTCTTCTAAAACACTGGCTTAAACCGGGTAGGCCAGTTATGAAAGAAGTCATTCAACATTCGGTAAATTGCTTGACTTTGGAGCGTATAGAGGCTGAAGGGTGTAGGTCCAAAAAGACAACTCCTTTTTTCAGGAAATGGAGACCATTTATGAATGCTTTCTTTACTGATCAGGAGATAGTAGAAACAATTTCCCGTTCGCATATACAGAATGGTTTGCCAAACCAGGGCTTTCAGACCCATGGTACCAACTGTTTCTGAAACAGACAAATAACAAAAGCTAGGAAACAAGTGTCTTGAAAAGGCTCATTTTATTTCTCAGGGCACTTTTTAGATAGAAGTCATAATTCTTGGGAGGATGTGTTATATTAACCCCGTTATGTCAAATGAAAAAGGAGCCATGACTCTGAGATGATGTAGGGTTGGGTGGGGGGAGGGTTCTATATCTTTATTGTTTGTAAAGATTTCACATATTTCTGTCAAAAGATGATATGACTGATGTCCATTATGTGGAAAATCCTAAATAAAAACATGTTTTAAAAAAAATACACTTTTTTTTACCTTTCTTTTCTTTTTGCGGAACGGAAAACAACAACGGTTGTGTGCATGAGGCCTTACAGCAGCACACAGAAAATAAAAACTCAAAAATAAAAGCAGTACAGTACAGATAAAAAAATAAATTAAAAAAATAAGGGATATAGATAACATATTAATAGTCAGCGGGTGCGAACCCTCTGTCCCACGTGACCAACCTCCTCAGAGGGGGATGACTAAGTGTACCCCTCGTTTTTCAAATTACCTCTGATGGTTAGGATAAACTTTCCCAAGGGGTACACCAGGCCCTACCTCTGAGGGGGGGGGGGGGGGGGGGGGGGGGGTTGGAACACGAGGAAACGAGAACCTGGGTGTGTGGACCCACTCGACTGGCCTCCAGATGGTACGAGACACCCAGAAGGTGCAAGGTGGCCAAAGGCTGATCAGACAGAGGCAAGGCAAGGTCTAGGTACAGATTCTGAGGTCAAAGCAGGCAGCAATATGGCGAAGTCTGTAAACGAGGTCCAAGGTTAGGGCAGGCGGCAAGATGGCAAAATCCATAAGACAAACTAGAAGGTCAGGGCAGGCCGCATTAAGGCAAGGCCCATTAAACAAGATGCAGGGTCTGGTACACTATAATGCTTTGCTCACAAGAATTAGACAAGGCTAGGAACCAAAGTTGCTCAGACGCCTTTAAATACCTCCTGCAGACAACCCATAGGCTGGGGAAGATAGGAGGCGTGGACATGCTGCCTCACATAAGGAGGAGAGACACACCCTAAATGCACAAAAGGAACTTTGAGCCAGAGTGCAATCTCTGCTCAGAGCCAGGAGGGAGACGCTGGTGGCAGGGGTGCCATCAACAGCTAAGAACCCTGTTGCCCGCGCCTCTCAGTACGACGTGCAGCAGCAGGGAGGAGTGAGAAAGCCTGGCGCCCGTAACTGCATGTGGGGACAGAATCACAGGTACAGGGAGCCGGGTTAACACACAGCTCATAGGATTCAGTCGCTGGATGGAATGATATCCACTGGAACCCGTAGGAGTTGAGTGCAGTCTATCTCTGCTTCGGTCAGTGTTTGTTGTACAGTCTAATAACTGCAGGGAGGATTGACTTCAGATAGCGCTCCTTCTAACACTTGGGGTGAAGCAGTTTGTCACTGACTGTACTGTTCAATGCTCTCACCGTCTCATGCATGGGATGGGAGTTATTCTCCACCATGGAGGTCAAGTTGGAGAGCATTCTTCTCTCACCTATCACCTAGACTGGCTCTAGGAGACTACCCAGGATGGAGATGACCCTTCTAATCAGTTTCTCAAGTCTCTCGCTCTTCCTGGTTGAGATGCTGCTACTCCAACAGGCCACTCTGTAGAAGATGGCTGTGTCAAGCCAAGCCCTGTGAGCGATCTGAAAAAATCTGTCAGACTTGCTGCACATGAATCTGACAGATTGCTTTGGGCAGGATCCCACCCCTCACAGGTTCTGCTCATTAGTTAGTGATGCTTTTTACACCTGCCTCTCACTATAGCCCTTGCGGTTTATAGTTTCTCCTGGAGATCTCTGCTGGTGTTTGGTGGATCTCCTGCTCCCAGTTCGTCTTCAGTGAAGTTCTCCTTCCTTCCCTTCTGTTGTTTGTACTGGCTAGGCCTTAGGTAGACGCTGGTTCCTTCATCTTGTGCAAAGAACCGGTTGTCTTTTCGCCTGCTCCCTAGCTGAGGGTTTGTGTCAGTTGCAGCAGGGCTTAGTTTGGTGTGCATGAACACTTCTACCATCAAGAATTGTTCATGTTGGTAGCAGTCAGGGAAAGGCTCAGGGATAGGGATGAGCGAACTCGAACTGTATAGTTCGGGTTCGTACCGAATTTTGGGGTGTCCGTGACACGGACCCGAACCCGGACATTTTCGTAAAAGTCCGGGTTCGGGTTCGGTGTTCGTCGCTTTCTTGGCGCTTTTGTGACGCTTTCTTGGCGCTTTTTGAAAGGCTGCAAAGCAGCCAATCAACAAGCGTCATACTACTTGCCCCAAGAGGCCGTCACAGCCATGCCTACTATTGGCATGGCTGTGATTGGCCAGAGCACCATGTGACCCAGCCTCTATTTAAGCTGGAGTCACATAGCGCCGCCCGTCACTCTGCTCTGATTAGCGTAGGGAGAGGTTGCGGATGCGACAGTAGGGCGAGATTAGGCAGATTAACTCCTCCAAAGGACTTCACTTGATTAATCGATCGATCTGCAGCTGTGCATCATTGAGCTGCTGAAATTCAAATGCTCACTCACTGTTTTTAGGCTGCCCAGACCGTTTGTCAGTCACTTTTTTCTGGGGTGATCGGCGGCCATTTTGTGTCTTGTGCGGTGCTGCGACCAAGTGCATCCAAGCTGCGACCAAGTGCATTTAACCCTCAATGGTGTGGTTGTTTTTTGGCTAAAGCCTACATCAGGGTGAAGCTGTCACACCAAGTGCATTTAACCAGCAATAGTCTGTTCATTTTTTTGGCCATATACTAAATCAGGGGCAAGCTGCGCCTGTCACCAAGTGCATTTAACCCTCAATGGTGTGGTTGTTTTTTGGCTAAAGCCTACATCAGGGTGAAGCTGTCACACCAAGTGCATTTAACCAGCAATAGTCTGTTCATTTTTTGGCCATATACTACATCAGGGGCAAGCTGCGCCCGTCACCAAGTGCATTTAACCCTCAGTAGTGTGGTGCGTCAAGCTGTGACACCAAGTGCATTTAACCAGCAATAGTCTGTTCATTTTTTGGCCATATACTAAATCAGGGGCAAGCTGCGCCCGTCACCAAGTGCATTTAACCAGCAATAGTGTGGTTATTTTTTGGCCATATCCCAGTCTAATTCTGTCACTAAATCCATACCGGTCACCCAGCGCCTAAATACTAGGCCTCAAATTTATATCCCGCTAAATCTCTCGTTACCGCTGTCCTGTTGTGGCTGGGAAAGTTATTTAGTGTCCGTCAAAGCACATTTTTTGTTCTGGGTTGAAGTACAATTCCCAATTTAGCAATTTCATAATTTAGTGGTTCCTGCTATATCAGAGCTATTTGAAATCTATCCCTAAAAGGGTATATAATATTCAAGGTGCACATTGGGTCATTCAGAATAACTTCACACACACCCGCTACTGTGTATTTCTAAGTCTAATTCTGTCACTAAACCCATACCTGTCACCCAGCGCCTAAATACTAGGCCTCAAATTTATATCCTGCTAAATCTCTCGTTAACGCTGTCCTGTTGTGGCTGGGAAAGTTATTTAGTGTCCGTCAAAGCACATTTTTTGTTCTGGGTTGAAATACAATTCCCAATTTAAGCAATTTCATAATTTAGTGGTTTCTGCTATATCAGAGCTATTTGAAATCTATCCCTAAAAGGGTATATAATATTCAAGGTGCACATTGGGTCATTCAGAATAACTTCACACACACCCGCTACTGTGTATTTCCAAGTCTAATTCTGTCACTAAACCCATACCTGTCACCCAGCGCCTAAATACTAGGCCTCAAATTTATATCCTGCTAAATCTCTCGTTACCGCTGTCCTGTTGTGGCTGGGAAAGTTATTTAGTGTCCGTCAAAGCACATTTTTTGTTCTGGGTTGAAATACAATTCCCAATTTAGCAATTTCATAATTTAGTGGTTTCTGCTATATCAGAGCTATTTGAAATCTATCCCTAAAAGGGTATATAATATTCAAGGTGCACATTGGGTCATTCAGAATAACTTCACACACACCCGCTACTGTGTATTTCTAAGTCTAATTCTGTCACTAAACCCATACCTGTCACCCAGCGCCTAAATACTAGGCCTCAAATTTATATCCTGCTAAATCTCTCGTTAACGCTGTCCTGTTGTGGCTGGGAAAGTTATTTAGTGTCCGTCAAAGCACATTTTTTGTTCTGGGTTTAAATACAATTCCCAATTTAACAATTTCATAATTTAGTGGTTTCTGCTATATCAGAGCTATTTGAAATCTATCCCTAAAAGGGTATATAATATTCAAGGTGCACATTGGGTCATTCAGAATAACTTCACACACACCCGCTACTGTGTATTTCCAAGTCTAATTCTGTCACTAAACCCATACCTGTCACCCAGCGCCTAAATACTAGGCCTCAAATTTATATCCTGCTAAATCTCTCGTTACCGCTGTCCTGTTGTGGCTGGGAAAGTTATTTAGTGTCCGTCAAAGCACATTTTTTGTTCTGGGTTGAAATACAATTCCCAATTTAGCAATTTCATAATTTAGTGGTTTCTGCTATATCAGAGCTATTTGAAATCTATCCCTAAAAGGGTATATAATATTCAAGGTGCACATTGGGTCATTCAGAATAACTTCACACACACCCGCTACTGTGTATTTCCAAGTCTAATTCTGTCACTAAACCCATACCTGTCACCCAGCGCCTAAATACTAGGCCTCAAATTTATATCCTGCTAAATCTCTCGTTAACGCTGTCCTGTTGTGGCTGGGAAAGTTATTTAGTGTCCGTCAAAGCACATTTTTTGTTCTGGGTTGAAATACAATTCCCAATTTAGCAATTTCATAATTTAGTGGTTTCTGCTATATCAGAGCTATTTGAAATCTATCCCTAAAAGGGTATATAATATTCAAGGTGCACATTGGGTCATTCAGAATAACTTCACACACACCCGCTACTGTGTATTTCCAAGTCTAATTCTGTCACTAAACCCATACCTGTCACCCAGCGCCTAAATACTAGGCCTCAAATTTATATCCTGCTAAATCTCTCGTTAACGCTGTCCTGTTGTGGCTGGGAAAGTTATTTAGTGTCCGTCAAAGCACATTTTTTGTTCTGGGTTTAAATACAATTCCCAATTTAACAATTTCATAATTTAGTGGTTTCTGCTATATCAGAGCTATTTGAAATCTATCCCTAAAAGGGTATATAATATTCAAGGTGCACATTGGGTCATTCAGAATAACTTCACACACACACGCTTCTGTGCATTTCCAAGTCTAATTCTGTCACTAAATCCATACCGGTCACCCAGCGCCTAAATACTAGGCCTCAAATTTATATCCCGCTGAATTTGAATACAATACATTGGGCCAAATAATATATTTGTTGTTGTGGTGAACCATAACAATGAGAAAAACATCTAGTAAGGGACGCGGACGTGGACATGGTCGTGGTGGTGTTAGTGGACCCTCTGGTGCTGGGAGAGGACGTGGCCGTTCTGCCACATCCACACGTCCTAGTGTACCAACTACCTCAGGTCCCAGTAGCCGCCAGAATTTACAGCGATATATGGTGGGGCCCAATGCCGTTCTAAGGATGGTAAGGCCTGAGCAGGTACAGGCATTAGTCAATTGGGTGGCCGACAGTGGATCCAGCACGTTCACATTATCTCCCACCCAGTCTTCTGCAGAAAGCGCACAGATGGCGCCTGAAAACCAACCCCATCAGTCTGTCACATCACCCCCATGCATACCAGGGAAACTGTCTCAGCCTCAAGTTATGCAGCAGTCTCTTATGCTGTTTGAAGACTCCGCTGGCAGGGTTTCCCAAGGGCATCCACCTAGCCCTTCCCCAGCGGTGAAAGACATAGAATGCACTGACGCACAACCACTTATGTTTCCTGATGATGAGGACATGGGAATACCACCTCAGCATGTCTCTGATGATGACGAAACACAGGTGCCAACTGCTGCGTCTTTCTGCAGTGTGCAGACTGAACAGGAGGTCAGGGATCAAGACTGGGTGGAAGACGATGCAGGGGACGATGAGGTCCTAGACCCCACATGGAATGAAGGTCGTGCCACTGACTTTCACAGTTCGGAGGAAGAGGCAGTGGTGAGACCGAGCCAACAGCGTAGCAAAAGAGGGAGCAGTGGGCAAAAGCAGAACACCCGCCGCCAAGAGACTCCGCCTGCTACTGACCGCCGCCATCTGGGACCGAGCACCCCAAAGGCAGCTTCAAGGAGTTCCCTGGCATGGCACTTCTTCAAACAATGTGCTGACGACAAGACCCGAGTGGTTTGCACGCTGTGCCATCAGAGCCTGAAGCGAGGCATTAACGTTCTGAACCTGAGCACAACCTGCATGACCAGGCACCTGCATGCAAAGCATGAACTGCAGTGGAGTAAACACCTTAAAACCAAGGAAGTCACTCAGGCTCCCCCTGCTACCTCTTCTGCTGCTGCCGCCTCGGCCTATTCTGCTGCTGCCGCCTCGGCCTCTTCCTCCGCCTCTGGAGGAACGTTGGCACCTGCCGCCCAGCAAACAGGGGATGTACCACCAACACCACCACCACCACCTCCGTCACCAAGCGTCTCAACCATGTCACACGCCAGCGTTCAGCTCTCCATCTCACAAACATTTGATAGAAAGCGTAAATTCCCACCTAGCCACCCTCGATCCCTGGCCCTGAATGCCAGCATTTCTAAACTACTGGCCTATGAAATGCTGTCATTTAGGCTGGTGGACACAGACAGCTTCAAACAGCTCATGTCGCTTGCTGTCCCACAGTATGTTGTTCCCAGCCGGCACTACTTCTCCAAGAGAGCCGTGCCTTCCCTGCACAACCAAGTATCCGATAAAATCAAGTGTGCACTGCGCAACGCCATCTGTAGCAAGGTCCACCTAACCACAGATACGTGGACCAGTAAGCACGGCCAGGGACGCTATATCTCCCTAACTGCACACTGGGTAAATGTAGTGGCAGCTGGGCCCCAGGCGGAGAGCTGTTTGGCGCACGTCCTTCCGCCGCCAAGGATCGCAGGGCAACATTCTTTGCCTCCTGTTGCCACCTCCTCCTTCTCGGCTTCCTCCTCCTCTTCTTCCACCTGCTCATCCAGTCAGCCACACACCTTCACCACCAACTTCAGCACAGCCCGGGGTAAACGTCAGCAGGCCATTCTGAAACTCATATGTTTGGGGGACAGGCCCCACACCGCACAGGAGTTGTGGCGGGGTATTGAACAACAGACCGACGAGTGGTTGCTGCCGGTGAGCCTCAAGCCCGGCCTGGTGGTGTGTGATAATGGGCGAAATCTCGTTGCAGCTCTGGGACTAGCCAATTTGACGCACATCCCTTGCTTGGCGCATGTGCTGAATTTGGTGGTGCAGAAGTTCATTCACAACTACCCCGACATGTCAGAGCTGCTGCATAAAGTGCGGGCCGTCTGTTCGCGCTTCCGGCGTTCACATCCTGCTGCTGCTCGCCTGTCTGCGCTACAGCGTAACTTCGGCCTTCCCGCTCACCGCCTCATATGCGACGTGCCCACCAGGTGGAACTCCACCTTGCACATGCTGGACAGACTGTGCGAGCAGCAGCAGGCCATAGTGGAGTTTCAGCTGCAGCACGCACGGGTCAGTCGCACTACAGAACAGCACCACTTCACCACCAATGACTGGGCCTCCATGCGAGACCTGTGTGCCCTGTTGCGCTGTTTCGAGTACTCCACCAACATGGCCAGTGGCGATGACACCGTTATCAGCGTTACAATACCACTTCTATGTCTCCTTGAGAAAACACTTAGGGCGATGATGGAAGAGGAGGTGGCCCAGGAGGAGGAGGAGGAGGAGGAGGAAGAGGGGTCATTTTTAGCACTTTCAGGCCAGTCTCTTCGAAGTGACTCAGAGGGAGGTTTTTGGCAACAGCAGAGGCCAGGTACAAATGTGGCCAGCCAGGGCCCACTACTGGAGGACGAGGAGGACGAGGATGAGGAGGAGGTGGAGGAGGATGAGGATGAAGCATGGTCACAGCGGGGTGGCACCCAACGCAGCTCGGGTCCATCACTGGTGCGTGGCTGGGGGGAAAGGCAGGACGATGACGATACGCCTCCCACAGAGGACAGCTTGTCCTTACCCCTGGGCAGCCTGGCACACATGAGCGACTACATGCTGCAGTGCCTGCGCAACGACAGCAGAGTTGCCCACATTTTAACCTGTGCGGACTACTGGGTTGCCACCCTGCTGGATCCACGCTACAAAGACAATGTGCCCACCTTACTTCCTGCACTGGAGCGTGATAGGAAGATGCGCGAGTACAAGCGCACGTTGGTAGACGCGCTACTGAGAGCATTCCCAAATGTCACAGGGGAACAAGTGGAAGCCCAAGGCCAAGGCAGAGGAGGAGCAAGAGGTCGCCAAGGCAGCTGTGTCACGGCCAGCTCCTCTGAGGGCAGGGTTAGCATGGCAGAGATGTGGAAAACTTTTGTCAACACGCCACAGCTAACTGCACCACCACCTGATACGCAACGTGTTAGCAGGAGGCAACATTTCACTAACATGGTGGAACAGTACGTGTGCACACCCCTCCACGTACTGACTGATGGTTCGGCCCCATTCAACTTCTGGGTCTCTAAATTGTCCACGTGGCCAGAGCTAGCCTTTTATGCCTTGGAGGTGCTGGCCTGCCCGGCAGCCAGCGTTTTGTCTGAACGTGTATTCAGCACGGCAGGGGGCGTCATTACAGACAAACGCAGCCGCCTGTCTACAGCCAATGTGGACAAGCTGACGTTCATAAAAATGAACCAGGCATGGATCCCACAGGACCTGTCCGTCCCTTGTCCAGATTAGACATTAACTACCTCCCCATAACCATATATTATTGGACTCCAGGGCACTTCCTCATTCAATCCTATTTTTATTTTCATTTTACCATTATATTGCGAGGCTACCCAAAGTTGAATGAACCTCTCCTCTGCCTGTGTGCTAGGCCTAAATATATGCCAATGGACTGTTGCAGTGGTGGCTGACATGAAGCCTGATTCTCTGCTATGACATGCAGACTAATTCTCTGCTGACATGAAGCCAGATTGTCTGTTACGGGACCTCTCTCCTCTGCCTGGGTGCCGGGGCCTAAATATCTGAGAATGGACTGTTCCAGTGGTGGGTGACGGGAAGCCAGATTCTCTGCTATGGAACCTCTCTCCAATTGATTTTGGTTAATTTTTATTTATTTAATTTTTATTTTAATTAATTTCCCTATCCACATTTGTTTGCAGGGGATTTACCTACATGTTGCTGCCTTTTGCAGCCCTCTAGCCCTTTCCTGGGCTGTTTTACAGCCGTTTTAGTGCCGAAAAGTTCGGGTCCCCATTGACTTCAATGGGGTTCGGGTTCGGGACGAAGTTCGGATCGGGTTCGGATCCCGAACCCGAACATTTCCGGGATGTTCGGCCGAACTTCTCGAACCCGAACATCCAGGTGTTCGCTCAACTCTACTCAGGGATTGTCAGGAGGTGACCTTTCCCTAGCTGTGGGGCCTAGCCTGCTGTTTTGTTTAATTTTGTTGTGTTTGGTTTGCTTCCCTTCCCTCACCTACCGTGACATTATAAAACTGCCCATACCGTCATTTTTATTTTTCTTGCTCTGTGCAAAATGGAAGCTATTGGAGGTTGCTGACCTCTGCAATTCAGTTGCACTGTGTCAGAGATCTCTGGCATCTGGCGCCGCTGGTTGGAACCAGGTCAGCCTTGAACCAAAGGTTGCTCTCCCAGATAGGTTTTCCGGGGAAAGTGATAACTTTGTTCGGTTCAGGGAGTCCTAAAATAGTTATTACTTTACATTCCCCATATGTCTAATTCATGTTTGGATCATTTTGTGAATGTCATTTTATTCTTGAAATTTTTCAGAAAATTTCCAAAACCGACTTTTTAAGGACCAGTTCAGGTCTGAAGTCACTTTGTGAGGCTTACATAATAGAAACCACCCAAAAATGAAGCTACACCCCTCAAGGTATTTACAACTGATTTTACAAACGTTGTTAACCCTTTAGGTGTTCCACATTCTTTTCACAAGGGGTAAAAGAGTAAATTACACCCACAATTTGTTACCCATTCTCTCCTGAATATAGGAAACACTTCATATGTGGCCGTAAACTGCTGTATGGGCACACTGTAAAGTTCAGTGTACTGATGAGCAACAGCTTATGTATTCGGTATCCTACAAATTTTATATATTATATGGTAGGACAGTCGCCAAATATAGCAGCTAAAAAAAAACAAGGATCTCAAATGATATAAAATAAATATGTTGTATAATATATGTCATCACATTGCAGAGGCTCTGAGCTACCAGAACATACAAAGTTCTAGTCCCCTTTTATAAAACATCACCCGTCAAGGTATTCATCTAGGGGTGTAATGAGAATTTTTAGCTTTGTTATGGGTTTTATTAGAATACCAATTGAAATGTGGAGAAAAGGGAAATTAGAATTTTTACCAGCATACAGTTTCAAGGGGGTGTTTTATAAAATGATGAAAGAGGGTTTAGTTAAAAGTCAACAGAGGTGTGATAAATTCTAAAACAATCTTTTATGCAAAGACCCGGCTTTGAGGGGCACGTCTCACAAGAGGGCAATTTGCGTAAGGTGCAATGCCAATTTTTTATACCATGCCCGAGTTTGGCATTATAATAATCTATAATGGGCCGAATTTTGTATAAACGATCGTATCCAGGATCATTAGGGGGTGGACAATCTGCATTATTGTTATAATGTAGAAATTTCAGGAGACCTTCGAATTGGGTCCTGGACATAATGGTGCGGTATATTAGCATGTGATGTAAAAAGTCATTACTCCAATATGACCGTAATGATGTTTTTTTTAATTATCCCCATATTAAGTATTATACCCCAAAATGTTGTCATTTCCAAAGGGGTCGTGGGAGTCCACTGAAGGGGTCTTGCATAGTATGAGTTGGGGTGGGCGGCTAAAAATTGATTGGCATAAAGATTAGTTTGCTCCACCATCATCTCTATCAATTCATCAGAAAAAAAACTGGTGGAAAAAAAATAAGAAATCAGCTTCCTTGAACCCTGCAGAGTTCACATGAATGCCTGTAGTTGCCATAAAGTCCAGCACCTGAGGTACAACATTAGTAGCAGAAGTCCAGCTGGGGTCATTTGTAGAAGCTGATGCGCTGCTAACTCTACTGCGTTTGTGAGAGGGTTCGTCAACTGATCAATCAGAAGAAGAGGTATACATAAGAAAAGATTCTTCTTCTCCACTGTCAGTCAGGCTCTTAGGCTAGTATGGCATAAGCCTCCTCCGCGCTGTACACCCGTTGAGACATTTTGTAACCCTAATACTAACTTGGAAAGTATACCCGATAAGGGTTAAATTGTGACGAGCTGAGTGGGAGGGTGATGGCCGCCGCTGTCCCCTCCCCCTTTTTTGCCCGCACACGCCGGATGACAGTGCATCGCAAGAGAGCACGTCATTCGTCGTTATACCCAGGGTGTACATTTCCTCTAATTACTCCCTTACTCTTAGATTTTCGTTATGATGAATGTATCTGCACATCCGCTCTGTATAGTGACGTGTTCTGCTGCGTGTCAGGTGATGCCCCACAGAGTGATCATGTGAATCCTTTCGCGTGACATCACGGACATGCGCATTAGCATTTCCGGAACGCCGCTTCCATGCGATGTATTTCCCAACATTGTATCCTCCCACCATTGAGCATGCCTGACTCCACGTATGGTCCTGTTACGTCTACACATTTGCAGGTGATGATGATTCACTTTTGATTGTCACTTTAGTAATCTATTGTAATATCACGGAACGAATATACCTGGAAGCTTTGAATATACCAATTTATGGTTCGGACTCTGGTTATCTTCCAGGCTTGTCACTTTTATAAGTATATGAAATGTATCCTGATATCTTTTTTCGTATGTTTTGTTAATGGTCACTTATGTATGCTAATTTGCTATGACTGCATAAATATTCACAGTCTTCACAATGCTGTATTGCTTGAGAATGGTCCCAGCAAGCGGACCGAAACGTCGCATAGGTGAATAAAGGGTCCCACTTTTTTTCACCAACGGATGTGCCGCGGTGTCTTTTATTTATTCCAGATTTTACACCTTGGTAAGGTGTTTTCATCGCTGGCACCCATATACTTACTACCAGGAGTGCTGCTCTGAACTTTCATCTCTCTCTCTCTATCTATATATATATATATTATATATATATATATACACACACATATACGAAAAAATTGGACTGCACTCCAAGCGTATCTTCAGAAAAATCTGTTTTATTCACCCATAAATGGCAAAGCGACGTTTCGGCTCCAACTGAGCCTTTCTCAAGGCTTGAGAAAGGCTCAGTTGGAGCCGAAACGTCGCTTTGCCATTTATGGGTGAATAAAACAGATTTTTCTGAAGATACGCTTGGAGTGCAGTCCAATTTTTTCGTCTCTATTAGTGGGTAAGCACCTGCTGCCGTACTTGGATTTTGCACCCATTTTTACTTACTATTTTGAGGGTGGTGCCGCCAGTGGTTTTCTTTTTTCTATATATATATATATATATATATATACACATACACACACATATATACACATATACACACACACATACATACACTCACCTAAAGAATTATTAGGAACACCATACTAATACGGTGTTGGACCTCCTTTTGCCTTCAGAACTGCCTTAATTCTACGTGGCATTGATTTAACAAGGTGCTGATAGCATTCTTTAGAAATGTTGGCCCATATTGATAGGATAGCATCTTGCAGTTGATGGAGATTTGAGGGATGCACATCCAGGGCATGAATCTCCCTTTCCACCACATCCCAAAGATGCTCTATTGGGTTGAGATCTGGTGACTGTGGGGGCCATTTTAGTACAGTGAACTCATTGTCATGTTCAAGAAACCAATTTGAAATGATTCAAGCTTTGTGACATGGTGCATTATCCTGCTGGAAGTAGCCATCAGAGGATGGGTACATGGTGGTCATGAAGGGATGGACATGGTCAGAAACAATGCTCAGGTAGCCCGTGGCATTTAAACGATGGCCAATTGACACTAAGGGGCCTAAAGTGTGCCCAGAAAACATCCCCCACACCATTACACCACCACCACCAGCCTGCACAGTGGTAACAAGGCATGATGGATACATGTTCTCATTCTGTTTACACCAAATTCGGACTCTACCATTTGAATGTTTCAACAGAAATCGAGACTCATCAGACCAAGCAACATTTTTCCTGTCTTTAACAGTCCAATTTTGGTGAGCTCGTGCAAATTGTAGCCTCTTTTTCTATTTGTAGTGGAGATGAGTGGTACCCGGTGGGGTCTTCTGCTGTTGTAGCCCATCCGCCTCAATGTTGTGCATGTTGTGGCTTCACAAATGCTTTGCTGCATACCTCGGTTGTAACGAGTGATTATTTCAGTCAACGTTGCTCTTTTATCAACTTGAATCAGTCGGCCCATTCTCCACTGACCTCTAGCATCAACAAGGCATTTTCGCCCACAGGACTGCCGCATACTGGATGTTTTTCCCTTTTCACACCATTCTTTGTAAACCCTAGAAATGGTTGTGCTTGAAAATCCCAGTAACTGAGCAGATTATAAAATACTCAGACCGGCCCGTCTGGCACCAACAACCATGCCACGCTCAAAATTGCTTAAATCACCTTTCTTTCCCATTCTGACATTCAGTTTGGAGTTCAGGAGATTGTCTTGACCAGAACCACAACCCTACATGCATTGAAGCAACTGCCATGTGATTGGTTGACTAGATAATCGTATTAATGAGAAATACAACAGGTGTTCCTAATAATTCTTTAGGTGAGTGTGTGTATATATATATATATATATATATATATATATGTAGTCCTGATCAAAGGTTTAAGACCACTTGAAAAATGGCAAAAAAAAAATCATATTTAGCATGGTTGGATCTTGACAAGGTTCAAAGTAGAGCTTCAACATGCAACAAGAAGAAATGGGAGTGTGACAAACATTTTTTGAGCATTTAATTTAATAAAAACAACGAGTTAACTGAAACAGGCTGTTTTTTAGCTGATCAAAAGTTTAGGACCACACCTCCATAAAAAAAACTAACCCCCCCCCCCCAAAAAAAAAACAGAAATCCAACTTCCAAATATGAACTCAGTAATGAGTAGCTCCGCTGTTATTGTTTATCACTTCAAAAATTCGTTTCAGCATGCTTGATGCAAGCGTTTCCATGAGGTGAGTGGGAACATTTCTCAAAGTGGTGAAGACGGCCCCACGAAGGCCATCTACTGTCTGGAACGGTTGTCCATTTTTGTAAACTTCCCTTGCCATCCATTCCCAGGTTCTGAATTGGATTTAAACATGCAGGATGGGCCAAAAGAGTGATGTTATTCTCCTGGAAGAAGTCCCTTGTCCTGCGGGCATTGTATACTGTAGCGTTGTCCTGTTGAAAAAAAAACTGTCGTTACCACACAGACGAGGGCCCTCAGTCATGAGGAATGCTCTCTGCAACATCTGGACATAGCCAGCAGCTGTTTGACGCCCCTGCACTTCCTGAAGCTCCCTTGTTCCACTGAAGGAAAAAGCACCCCAGACCATTATGGCGCCCCCTCCACTGTGGTGCATAGAAAACATCTCAGGTGGGATCTACTTGTCACGCCAGTAACGGTGGAAACCATCAAGGTTAAACTTTTTTTCATCAGAGAATAAAACTTTCTTCCACCTTTGAATGTCCCATGTTTGGTGCTCTCTTGCAAAGTCCAAACGGGCAGTTCTGTGGCGTTCAAGGAGACGAGGTCTTTGAAGACGTTTTTTGAAGCCCTTCAGTCTCAGATGCCGTCTGATGTTATGGGGCTGCAGTCAGCACCAGTAAGGGCCTTAATTTGGGTCGAGGATCGTCCAGTGTCTTGACGGACAGCCAATTGGATCCTCCGGCTCAGTGCTGATAAAAAAAATTTGGGGTCTTCCACTTGACTTTTTTGTTCCATAGCCCTCAGGATCATTTAAGAAATTCCAAATGACTTACTGCGTCCCACCTCAGCAGCGATGGTGCGCTGTGAGAGACCCTGCTTATGCAGTTCAACAACCCAACCACGTTCGAAAAGGGAGTTTTTTTTGCCTTTGCCATCACAACGTGTGACTACCTGACAGAAAATGACAATGAATCCACATCTTAGCACAGATTTGCCATTTTAAAAGGCATGTGGCCCTAAACTTTTGATCAGCTGAAAAACAGCCCGTTTCAGTTTATTCGTTGTTTTCATTGAATTGAATGCTCAAAAAAATGTTTTGTCTCTCTCCCGTTTCTTCTTGTTGCATGTTGAAGCTCTACTTGGAACCTTGTTAAGATCTAGCCATGCTAAATATGATTTTTTCCCATTTTTCAAGTAGTCAAACTTTTGATCAGGAATATATATATCTATAGAAAAGGTTAGGCAGCACTCCTTCACATGCAGCAAATGGTTGTACGGTGCCCGCGGTGGTCCCTCGATACAGGACGAATAAACAACAAAGAAAGTCCAAAGCACTCCTTGAAGTAAAAAATGTTCAGTTTATTCACACGTCAGAAAATTGACTATATATATATATATATTATATATATATATATAATTTATTTTTTATCAGAAAAAAAAAAAAAACAAAGGGGTCCAAAAGCAGTGGAGCTTTATGTCATTGGTGACAGAAATTTGTCACTGCTGGCAAAATCTGTGACAAGGACTGGTCATTGATAGAAGACACAGATTCGGAGGCATGGGGGTATTTGAAACGGAGACAAGTACTGACGTCACCAATATTTTTATTTATTTATAATAAACGTTAGTCTAAATTACCCTAAAACTAGAGCTCTAACCCTGATAACTCCCTAACTAACCCTAATAAATTCTCAAAAAGCTTTCTGACAGGTTACTGACCGTATGGATTACAGGGACTGGTTTTTTTTTTTGAAGTGTAATTGTGTGTGCTGGTGTGCTGTCACTATTGGCAAACCGAACACAGCGACAGGTAAAGGGGACAAACAAGGGGCACTTTTGGTGTGTGTTTTCTTTTCTTTTCTCACAGGTCTGTTTCACTGGCTCCGATCACTTCTCTCACTGAAATGAGAGGATCGAAGCTGAGATAGCGTTCTGTACATAACTCATTGTGATTGGTCCACTGTCACTAATGAATCAATCACAATGAATTATATACAGAAAGCTATTTCTCATTTGCAATCCTCTCATTTCAGTGAGAGCCGGAAGCCAGAAGAGGAGATGTGTGCGGGCATGCGCATGCTCGCAGGGAGGAAAAGATGAGTGGCGGTGATCTGCGGCCGGGTCCACAGCCGATTGGTCCCTGGCTGTCAAGGGCGAGTTGATCAGTCCTCCTCGGTCAGGGAGCATTTAAATGAACGCTGTGCATGTACTGGCACAGTTTCCCCCGCCATGGGTTTACCATGGTTGACCAAACATAACCCTACCATTGATTGGCAAACTAGACAAATCAGTAATTGGAGTATTTTTTCTATGGACAACTGTCTCATCTTATCTATTTCTGGGGTATCCTCTGTTACCTCTGTTTCTTTGAGATTTTTCGGACGTATTCGCAAAGATCAGGAATCCCCCCCCCCCCATCGAGAGTATGATTGTCTGATCAATCTTATTCCCGGAGCTAAATTGCCAAAATCTGGGTTATATAATCTTTCCCAACCTGAAAGAGTAGCTATGCAGGAGTATATTGCAGAGAGTTTGACAAACTGACATATTAGACCATCTAAATCACTTATGGCAGCGGACTTCTTTTTTGTAAAACAAAAAGACGGGTCCCTGATACCGTGCCTAGATTTCCGGCAATTGAATCTCATTACTGTCCGTGACCCTTATCCCCTTCCCTTGATTCCGGATCTATTTGATCAGATTGTTGGTGCCAATGTGTTTTCTAAGTTGGATTTAAGAGGAGCTTATAATCTGATAAGAATCAGGGAAGGGGATAAATGGAAGACGGCCTTCAATACCCCTGAGGGTCACTTCGAGAACCTGGTTATGCCCTTTGGATTAACTAATGCCCCGGCAGTCTTCCAGCACTTTATCAATTATATTTTTCATCATTTGGTGGGGAGGTTTATCGTTGTTTACCTCGAAGACCTACTGATTTACTCACCGGATATGGAGACTCATCAGGATCATTTAAGACAAGTATTATTGATCATTCGGGAGAATAAATTGTATGCTAAGATGGAAAAATGTGTGCTGTTCAGGAACTGCAGTTTCTGGGTTACTTACTTTCTGCCTCAGGTTTTCGTATGGATCCCGAAAAGGTCCGTGCGATACTAGAATGGGACCGGCCAGAGAATCAGAAAGCTCTAATGCAGTTTTTAGGATTTATTGATTACTACAGGAAGTTATTACGACCGGCGTTCCTATCACATACGTGACACAAAGGGAGGGAAAAGGGAAGGCTCTGTCCAAGTGAGAGGGAAGGTGGTGACCCCTGACTCACCTTGCGGCTGGCACCTGGCTGCCCTGACGTCCCTAGACGGGTTCCTCACCCGTACGCCGATCGCGTGCCTAAAACCCTGGCTTTCCCTAAGATGAGCCCTAGATAGTGAATAGGGCGGTGGGAACACTAGTCCGCACCACTAGCTCTAAAGGAAAACACCAAGGGGAGGACAGACAATACAGACAACATATAATCCCAGGTGGGCGACAACAAAAAGCCCAACAGGGATCCGGAGGGTAACACTCTGGAACAACAACCAGGATTCACAGCTCCAGTGGGTCAGTATAGAAGTCCAGGCAGGAAGCTCTATATCTGGCAACCAGAGAAGTGAGAGAGGAGAATATAAGGAGATTGGGAGTGACAGACAAGAAACAGCTGAGGAGGAGAAGCTACGGATCCCTGAGTGAGACAAAAAGGATAGTAAGGCAAACACAGAAAACTATCATTAAGAAACAGCGTGATCTTTAGACATAGAGCGCGCAGCCACCCGCTGCGACTTCCTGACCCCGGGTATAACGGAGTCAGACGTGGCTCTTGACACCCTCGTGACAGAAGTTCATCCTGAATTATTCCACTATTGTCAAACCTTTGACCGATATGACTAGGAAGGGTGCTGACCTCTCTCTGGTCGGTAGAGGCATTACAGCCTTTTTCTGCAATTAAGGAATGTTTTGCTTCCGCTCCTATTCTGATGCAATCCAATGTGTCTTAACCTTTCATTGTGGAGGTAGACGCGTCAGAAGTGGGAGTCAGAGCAGTTTTGTCGCAGGGTCCCTCTCCTAGCAAATGGCGTCCGTGTGATTTTTTTTCTCTAAGAACAAATTGGCCTTTGAGGAATGGCGTCATTGGCTAGAAGGAGTGATTCATCTGATTACGGTAATTACTGACCATAAGAATCTGGCTTACCTGCAATCAGCAAAGCGTCTGAACCCTAGGCAGGCCAGATGGTCATTGTTCTTTACCAGGTTTAATTTTGGGGTCACTTATCGGCCTGGGATCAAAAACGTCAAAGCAGATGCTCTGTCACGTAGCTTTCCTGGGGGGGGGGGGGGGATTCGGAGGATCCCGTTCCGATTTTGGCCAATGGGGTGGTGGTATCCGCTCTTTATCCCGAGCTGGAGGCGGAAGTGTTGGGGGCTTAAGGTGAGGCACCTGATTCCCGCCCTCCAGGGAAGATGTTTATTCCTTCAGAACTGCGACACAAGTTATCAAAGAACACCAGGAGATTCTGGTGGCCAGGTTTGCATAAATGTGTTGAGGGCTATGTAGCAGCTTGTGAGACCTATACACATGCTAAGGTGGCTCACACTCGGCCATCAGGATCTCTTCTTCCTTTGTCCATTCCATCTGGTCCTTGGACGCATTTGTCCATGGAATTCATCAATGATCTACCAAGTTCCTCTGGGAAAACTGATTTTGGTGGTGGACCACTTCAGTAAGAAGGCTCACTTTGTACCATTATGCTAAAACTCTCGCTCAGGTGTTTATTGATAACATCATGAAATTACACGGCATCCCCTCTGATGTGGTGTCTGAGGGGGACGCCATTTGTCTCCAGGTTTTGAAAGGCGTTTTGTACTCGTCTGGGTATTCAGTTGTCTTTCTCTTTGGCTTTCCATTCTCAGTTGAATAGACAAACTGAGTGCACTAACCAAAACCTGGAGACTTATTTGAGGTGTTTTTTTTGCTGAGAATCAGGAAGAATGGTCCTTGTTTTTGTCCTTGGCTGAGTTTGCCTTGAATAACCGTAGACAGGAGTCGACTGATAAGTCACCATTTTTTGGTGCATATGGTTTTCACCCTCAGTTTGGTACTTTTTCTGGGACTGAATCTTCTGGTATACCTGAAGAGGAGAGATTCTCTTCTTCGTTGTCTTCTATCTGGCGGAAGATTCAGGTTAATTTGAAAAAGATGGGCGAAAGATATAAACAGATGGCTGACAAGAGACATGACTGGTCCGGACCTGTGTGTGGGTGATTTAGTGTGGTTGTCCACTAAAAACATTAAGTTGAAAGTATCCTCTTGGAAGTTGGGCGCAAGATTTATTGGTCCTTACAAAATCTTGGCCATTATTAATCTGGTGGCATTTCGTCTGGAACTTCGCAGGCCTGGAAGATCCATAATGTGTTTCACAGGTCCTTGTTGAAGAAGTATGTTGAACCATCTTCTTTGCCTCCTCCTCTTCGTCTTGGTAGATGGTAATCTGGAGTTTCAGATCTCCAAAATACTCAACCCGCGTGTACTTTGGGGTTCCCTTCAGCACCTGGTGCATTGGAGGGGATACGGTCCTGAGGAAACGATGTAGGTTCCGGCTACCGATGTCAATGCTAGCTGCCTTGTGAATGCCTTTCACAGGGTACACACGGATAACATTGATCCTGGGTGCCTAGAGGTCACCCATAGAGGGGGGGGGGTACTGTCACACCCTGCCCTGTGAGTGATCTGAGAAGATCTGTCAGACTTGATGCACGTGAATCTGACAGATTGCTTTGTTGTGGCTTTGGGCAGGATCCCACCCCCTCACAGGTTCTGATCATTAGTTAGTAATGCTATTTATACCTGCCTCTCAATATAGCCCTTGCGGTTTATAGTTTCTCCTGGAGATCTCTGCTGGTGTTTGGTGGATCTCCTGCTCCCAGTTCGTCTTCAGTTAAGTTCTCCTTCCTTCCCTTCTGTTGTTTGTACTGGCTAGGCCTTAGGTAGACGCTGGTTACTTCATCTTGTGCAAGAAACCGGTTGTCTTTTTGCCTGCTCCCTAGCTGAGGGTTTGTGTCAGTTGCAGCAGGGCTTAGGTTGGTGTGCATGAACACTTCTACCATCGAGATTTGTTCATGTTGGTAGCAGTCATGGAAAGGCTAAGGGATTGACAGGAGGTGACCTTTCCCTGTCCCCTAGCTGTGAGGCCTAGCCTGCTGTTTTGTTTAATTTTGTTGCGTTTGGTTTGCTTCCCTTCCCTCACCTACCGTGACAGGCTGATGCCAGCCCAGAGTTGAAAAAGGTCCTAAGAAGGGCCCTTTGCACTCCAAAAGCTCTCAGCCTCAGAAGCAGGGGTATACAGTGAAATATCCTTTATTATTAGCAGTATACCGAGATATACCCTCATTTTTAGCAGTATACATAAAAATATCCTCCATTATTAGAGGTATACAAAGATACACCCTCATTATTAGAGGTATACAGAGATATATTCTCCATTATTAGCAGTATACGGAGAAATATCCTCCATTATTAGAGGTATACAGAGATATATTCTTCATTATTAGCTGTATACAGTGAAATACAGTATCCTCCGTTATTAGAGGTATACAGAGAAATATTAGCCAATATGCACTACCGTGCTGCCGCCAGAACTCTGCCCCGCCCCCATTATAGTCAATGGGGCCAGAGCGGTAGTCCGGGGGCACGCGTTCACTAGCGGCAGGATGGATCCGACAGCCTTTTCACCCGCCGGGACAGCTTGCCGAAGGTCTGATGAAATTAACCTAAGCCTACCTATGCTGTTGGGCATCTATATTCAGGAGAGCAGACCAGACCTTGAACATATATAGTGTGCTGCTCCTAGTTACCTCTGTGTGCATTCAGCAACCTCCATTATTAGAAGTATACAGAGAAATATCATCAATTATTTGTAGTGTATTGTGTTTACACCCTCATTATGAGAGGTATACAGAGATACATCCTCCATTACTAGAGGTATACAGAGAGATATCCTCCATTACTAGAGGTATACAGAGAGATATCCTCCATTACTAGAGGTATACAGAGAGATATCCTCCATTACTAGAGGTATACAGAGAGATATCCTCCATTACTAGAGGTATACAGAGATATATCCTCCATTACTAGAGGTATACAGATAGCCTCCATTAGCAGTGTATATATTTATATATATATATATATATATATATATATATTCTCCAATATTAGCCATATACAGAGATACACTGTCATTATTAGCGGTGTACAGAGAAATACAATCTATTATTAGCAGTATACAGATATCTATCCTCCATTATTAGCGGTATACAATGAGTATCCTCATTATTGGAGGTACACCGTTGAGTATACCCTAATTATTAGACATATACAGTGAGTGTACGCTCATTATTAGCCATATACAGTGAGTATACCCTCATTAGCCATATACAGTGAGTACACCCTGATTATTGGCGGTACACAATGACTACACCCTCATTATTGGCCATATACAGTGAGTACACCCTCATTATTAGCCATATACAGTGAGTACACCCTGATTACTGGCGGTACACAGTGAGTACACCCTCATTATTAGCCATATACAGTGAGTACACCCTGATTACTGGCGGTACACAGTGAGTACACCCTCATTATTAGCCATATACAGTGAGTACACCCTGATTACTGGCGGTACACAGTGAGTACACCCTCATTATTAGCCATATACAGTGAGTACACCCTGATTACTGGCGGTACACAGTGAGTACACCCTCATTATTAGCCATATACAGTGAGTACACCCTCATTATTAGCCATATACAGTGAGTACACCCTCATTATTAGCCATATACAGTGAGTACACCCTCATTATTGGCCATATACAGTGAGTACACCCTGATTACTGGCGGTACACAGTGAGTACACCCTGATTACTGGCGGTACACAGTGAGTACACCCTCATTATTAGCCATATACAGTGAGTACACCCTCATTACTGGCGGTACACAGTGAGTACACCCTCATTATTAGCCATATACAGTGAGTACACCCTGATTACTGGCGGTACACAGTGAGTACACCCTCATTATTAGCCATATACAGTGAGTACACCCTGATTACTGGCGGTACACAGTGAGTACACCCTCATTATTGGCCATATACAGTGAGTACACCCTGATTACTGGCGGTACACAGTGAGTACACCCTCATTATTAGCCATATACAGTGAGTACACCCTGATTACTGGCGGTACACAGTGAGTACACCCTCATTATTAGCCATATACAGTGAGTACACCCTGATTACTGGCGGTACACAGTGAGTACACCCTCATTATTAGCCATATACAGTGAGTACACCCTGATTACTGGCGGTACACAGTGAGTACACCCTCATTATTAGCCATATACAGTGAGTACACCCTGATTACTGGCGGTACACAGTGAGTACACCCTCATTATTAGCCATATACAGTGAGTACACCCTGATTACTGGCGGTACACAGTGAGTACACCCTCATTATTAGCCATATACAGTGAGTACACCCTCATTATTAGCCATATACAGTGAGTACACCCTCATTATTAGCCATATACAGTGAGTACACCCTCATTACTGGCGGTACACAGTGAGTACACCCTCATTACTGGCGGTACACAGTGAGTACACCCTCATTACTGGCGGTACACAGTGAGTACACCCTCATTACTGGCGGTACACAGTGAGTACACCCTCATTATTGGCCATATACAGTGAGTACACCCTCATTACTGGCGGTACACAGTGAGTACACCCGCTACGTGCTCGGGTATGCCGCCGCTGTGCGCCCGTCCCCGGTGATGACAGCCGCCACTTCCTGCTCCTCCCCGTCCTCCATCTCGCCGCCCGCTCCCTCTACTCCTCGCTAAACTGAAAACAAAACTTTTCGCATCCGGAGTCACTTTCGCTTCTGGTTGAGGCTCCGGGTGCTGCTCGCGCCGCCTGTCATGTGCCCGGGCTCCGTGCTGGCTGCAGCTCAGTAGCAGGGGGCCCCGTCTGTCACCGCACGTGGAGATCCTGTGCCCCTCTCATGCCCCCCACACACAGGCTCCATGCCACACGGGCCCTCACCTCCCCATGCCCGGCTACCCCTCTCCCAGGCGGGCTAGATAAGGACACTTGGCTGGCTTTTCTTGACTTTCGGTTCGGCCTTTGCTTTCAGCCATGGACGGGCACAGAGAACAAGGCGCAGCCCCCGGGAGTGCTGGGAGCACAGAGGAGGCTGCAATGGACACTTATCTGAGGGCTAATGGGCTGTACAGGAAGAAGATTGCCAAGGACGGCTCCTGCCTGTTCAGGGCAGTGGCCGAGCAGGTAGGTACTCCCAGTAGTGTCACCTCTGCTATGGGGGTCTCTGTAGGGGGCTTCAGTCCCGCCTCCGGCCTGCAGGTGGCAGTGTGCGATTACACGCCCCTTAGGCCTCATGCACACCACAACATTTCTGTCCGTGTTTTGCAGTGCACTGACCTATTCATCTCTATGGGGCGCGCACACATCTGTATACAACATGTCCTATTCTTGTCCTTATCAGAGAATAGTCCTTCCTATTGATGGAAGTGCCCACAATGTGCTATGGATTTCTCTGGATCCGTGTGCAGTCCGTTGAGCAGTCGTGTTAATAGTCCCTAAGAAATATTTAACCAGGACGTTCCCTGATGGCGAAATGTACAGGGGTTCTCGTCTGTTCCCAAAGTCATAGTCTTTCTTTAGCACAGGTAGAAAGAACCTTATTCACACGCCTGATTTTCCATCTGAAAAACTGATGACTTTCGTGTGCGTTCTTCTTCTCACTCCCGTACTTGAATGGGCTATTCTGATCCACAACAACCCAACAGCAAAGCGGACATGTGTGAATAGAGCCATAGACTGGTATGGGTCTGTGTGCGTGGGCAGCACGTGGAATAAGGATAGGTTATAAGCACACCTGACCACTGGGGAGGTTAAATACTATATGGCGGTTCTTCTCACTTAGGTGGTCTCCCCCAGCTACTCAACAGATATGGGAAGCATTGTATGTGACCACCAATACCACCCCCTCCCCATAACTGAAGCTAGATCTTTATAGTAGGGTGCAATGTGCGTTTTCGTTCCAAGTGAAGCAATGACGGGTCGTCCTTTCATCCCTCCAGTGTCATGGTTGGACATTCCTCCATATTTTTGGGGATTGTCTATTTATAAAGAGAATTTAGGAGCACTGAACTATTTTGGAGAGGCCATCTTGGGTTCTTCTCATGGACTCCAGGCTCTGCTACCGGTTTTAGAGGGTCGCATGCTTGTAATCATTTAGGCCTCATGTGGGTGGTATAGAACTGTAATGTGGTGGCCATAGAATTATATGGGGATTATACTGCCTAATTCTGTGGGTCCACACTGTCCGTTCCATGTGCCCATTATGTAGTATGGCGCTATCCTTCTAGGTAGAACATGGTACCTCGTGGAGCTGCCACATACAGTGCAGGAGGCCATGTTCTTATAAAATCTCTCCTATTGTACATGAAAAAACTCCCTGAACTTTCCACTAAGAGCACCGGCAAATCGGTAATGGAGCAGAACAAGCTGATTAAATGGCATAGGTGATACATCATGGATTGCTGGGTTCCAACAACTGGGACCCTCCATGATCCCAGGAACAAGGGTTCCCTAGGTGCTCTCTCTGCATGGACCAGCAATGCGCATGTTGGTCCTCTGTTCTATTCATTTCTGTAGGACTGAAGTAGACGGAGCTCCCTCACACTCATAAAAATGATTGGAGCGGTGGAGCACTACTAGTCCGTTCAGAGACTCGTTATCCCAGTGGTCGGACCCTTGACAATCACTTAATCACTAGGGATGAGCAAACTTGTGTTTTCAAGTTCGTCGTACAAGGTTCGGTGTATCTAAGAATTCCATTATGGACTCCGCTTATGGTCCGTGGTGGAAGAATCCATAACAGAATTTTTAGATAACACAAACCTTGTACGCTGAACTTAAAAACACAGGTTCGCTCATCACTACTTCTCACCTGTGCTGGGGATAGATGATAACGGTGCATACAAGAGAGAATATGGCTACCATTTATTATTAGGCCACCTATTAAAATCCATAATTTATAGAGATCTGATTCTTTTTTCACATGTTATATGTCTTATCTAACTAATGTCTGAAGCCTCATTCACACGTCCGTGTCTGTGCTCAAATCCGTGAGAAGGTGGTCAGTGAAGGATCTGTGTTGGGTCCGTGTGTCCATTTTTTGCTGTCCGTGTGCCATCCGTTTTTTCATTGACCCTGTACAGCTGAAAAATAATTTTCAAAGCATCTCTTCCCAATGATCAGTGAAACACGGATGTTTTCGCTGACCCATACACTATAATGGGCGTGATGGATCCGTGAACACAGAAAAAATAGAGCATGCATTTGTGCTAAAAAAAAGGAACCACGGACACACATTAAAATGAATGGGGACGTGTGCTGTCCATGGAGAACATGTACAGCACACGTCCGTGGAACACTGACATGTAAATGAGGCTTAAAGCCTCGTCCACATTTCAGTTTTTCATTGACGTGTGCTGTCCACATTTTCCACGGACAGCACACTGTGGGGATTTCCCAAATAGTAGCTAGCCTTCGGATAAACACAGTAGCCTTTTAGTGATGGAAATCAAAGTAATAAATGTCTTTCATTGTTGACACACCACAATTCAACAGGCGTCAGTGATCTGCTTACTTCAGCCAATACTTCGCTCAACGAATCCGCTGCCAGGAGTCCGCACGGGCGCATCAGGCTGAGCCTACTGCGCTCGCGCGGGATCTGGCAGAGGGACGGGAGGATTGCGGAGGTGGCGCTGAGGTGAGGAAGGTGGCACTATAGACAGGGAAGGCGGCGCTGGGCACCAGACGGCGATTGTGTGCGGCCGGGCGCCCTGTATTAACGGATGTCCCCTTAGGCACCTTAGGTAGGTGATTGACAGGTTATAAAAAACTGTTTTTTGGGCTAATAGAGCCATAAGCAGGTTTAATAAGGCCAGCTTAGGATTCATGTTATTAGTACGGACATGGGCATATGTTTAGGTTATAGGGGTAAAGTCTCATGACAGAATCCCTTTAAAGAAAAAAACAATTCAGTCCCGAATCTGAACAAATCGCATAGGAAGGATTAGGGCACAGTACCGTACTCCCCACGGAGTGGATGGGGACCTTGCTTTGTCCTTTGTCTCTCGGCAGAGACCCTCCGGTTTTCACTTGGCTCAAAAAACACAGCTACACAGAGCTCCACCATCAGCCAGGTAATCACCCACCTGACCCTGCTGGCTGACTTTTTGTAAGCCCGTCAAAACCCGGCCTGGACCGTGGAGAGTAGCCACCCGCCCAGCACTATGGCTACTCCCATTAAGAGCCGTCCCGGATTAGCTTTTCACAGCTATGCTAACTACCAAAGTGTCCATCAGCAACTGCTGTGGACATATGCACTACTGGCTCCTACTTCACCGAGGCCAGGAACCTCGGTGACACACATCTTCCATCTGTGATGGTCCCTTGTGCCTTTCTACAACACGTACCCATTGATTTAAATGTTTCTGTTTACATTTCAGTATTTTTTTTTTTTTTTTTTTTTTTACTGACCGTGAAAATGGGTCCGTGAAAATCACTAACGCACATCCGTGTTGTGTCCGGGTGCGTCCGTTTTTCACTGAAGACTAATAGGAGACTCTTTAGAAATTAATTTTCAAGCAAAAAATGAGAGAGATCTATACATATTGGTACAAGTAGTATAAAATATTTGTAGCCAGAGGCAGCCTGGAGGCAGTGCTTGTTTCTGCTCGTCTATGTCTGCGGACTGTAGTAAATGTTCTGCTTTCCTGAGGCCCTATAGTGTGCAGCTACCTCCAATAGGCATGCAGAGCTGTGTTATCTGTCATGTTTGGAGGTAGCGGTATAGGGCACATCAAAGCCATTTACAGCAGCTGCATCAATGCAATGTACCTTTTTATTGATGGAACACCCCTTTAATACTGCAAATCTTTCTCATATTGTATTAAAGGACATCTGTCACCAGATTTGTACCTATGAAACTGGCTGACCTGTAAGGCTACTTTCACACTTGCGCTTGATCGGATCCGTTCTGAACGGATCCGATCATATTAATGCAGACGGAGGCTCCGTTCAGTACGAATCCATCTGCATTAATAAGCGCAAGATGCCTGAGCGGATCCGTTCAGACTTTCAATGTAAAGTCAATGGGGGACGGATCCGCTTGAAGATTGAGCCATATGGTGACCTCTTCAAGCGGATCCGTTCCCATTGACTTACATTGTAAGTCTGAACGGATCCGCTCGCCTCCGCACGGCCAGGCGGACAGCTGAACGCTGCAAGCAGCGTTCAGCTGTCCGCCTGTCCGTGCGGAGGCGAGCGGAGCGGAGGCTGAACGCCGCCAGACTGATGCAGTCTGAGCGGATCCGCTCCATTCAGACTGCATCAGGGCTGGACGGAGGCGTTCGGGTCCGCTCGTGAGCTCCTTCAAACGGAGCTCACGAGCGGACCGACGAACGCTAGTGTGAAACTAGCCTTACATGTGCACTTGGCAGCTGAAGGCATCTGTGTTGGTCCCATGTTCATATGTGTCCGCATTGCTGAGAAAAATGATGTTTTAATATATGCAAATGAGCCTCTAGGAGCAACGGGGGCGTTGTCATTACACCTAGAGGCTCAGCTCTCTCTGCAACTGCTGCGTTCTCTGCACTTTGACAGGGCCAGGCAGTATAAACGTGATCATGCCCGGCCCTGACTTCACCTAAAGGCTCGCAATGTGCAGTGCGCGTCAGTATCCGGCACAGGCGCAGTACATGAGAGAACTGCCAGTGAGCCTCTTTCCTGTACTGCACCTGCACTAGATACTGGAGGAGAAGTCAGGGCCAGGTGTGATCAGGTTTTTATTGCCTAGCCCTGTCAATCAAAATGCGGGAAAGGGGGGGTGTTGCAGTTCCAGAGAGAGCAGAGCCTGTAGGTGTAACGACAACGCCCCTGTTGCTCCTAGAGGCTCATTTGCAGAAATTAAAACATCATTTTTCTCAGCAATGCGGACACATATGAATGTCTTCAGCTGCCAAGTGCACATGTAACAGGTCAGCCAGTGTCATAGGTAGAAATCTGCTTACACATGCCTTTTAAGTATTTTATTGCAGTTCTTATTAAGGCTCCAGTCACACGTCTGCAACTGTGGTCCGCATCCGTTCCGCAATTGTGCGGAACGGGTGCGGACCCATTCATACTCTTTGGGGACGGAATGGATGCATCCGCATTTCCGGATCCACGGCTCCGGAAAAAAATAGAACATGTCCTATTTTTGTCCGTAATTGTGGACAAGAATAGGTATTTCTATCGGGGTGCCGGCCAGGTGTATTGCGGATCCGCGGTGCACTACGGACGTGTGAATGGACCCTAACACAGTTTATGGCTGATGATAACCTAGTCATTGTAGATCAGTGGAGTAATTAATAAAAGGATGGCATAATATGATGAGGATCCGTAATATGGCCATTGTATTTTTCTTGTAGGTTTTGCACTCTCAGGCACAACATTTGGAAATCAGGCAATCCTGTATAAAGTATCTGCGGGAAAATCGAGCCCACTTTGAAGCAGTAAGTAAAAGAAGAGCTTCCCTTTACCAGTGTCCTCTTCTTGCAGCTCATCTTCACGTATTGCATTAAGCCTCATTCACACATCCGTGTCCTTGCTTAAATCCGTGAAAAGGTGGTCAGTGATGCCTTTGTGAAGGATCTGTGTGATCCGTATGTCGGTTTTTTGCTGTCCATGTGTCATCTGTGTTTCACGGACACTGCACAGCTGAAAAATAATTTTCAAAGCATCTCTTCCTAATGAACAATGAAACATGGATGGCATCCGTGTTGCATCTGTGGTTTTCACGGACCCATAGACTATAATAGGTGTGATGGATCTGTGAACAAAATGGAGCATGCATCCGTGCTAAAAACACGGACCATGGTAAAAAACTGATGTGTGAATACACACATTAAAATGAATAAGCACGCGTGCTGTCCGTGGAGAACACGTACGGCACACGTGCGTGGAACATTGATGTGTGAATGAGACTTTATGGTACGTTGAGCAAACAGAGGGTCTTCTTCTAGTTAAAACCCCCCCTTTACTCAATAAAGCATAGCCTCTAGCTGCCGTGATGACGCTCTTTATAATAATGAGCATCTATGGTTTTCAGTGGCTATTCTCATCCTGTTTTATTATATCTGTATTAGCTCTGGAAAAATATGCTTTTAAGGCTCTGTGTTTCACTGTCCATTTGCTTTCTAAATGAACGGTGAGGCAACTTCCTAAATATTCTCTGTTACAAATTTCCTCCCATTTAGCTGCTGTAGAGTGTCTGTATCTCCTTCACGTAGCTATCTATCCTGCTGCTTCTGACATGCATCCAATAGCAGGCTGCTTCTGGCTGTGTCCCCTCTCTCTATTCTCTTCTTCCCTTCGCTCAGTGTTAGGGCTCATGCACACGCCCGTTGTGTGGCCTTGGCCATATTGCGGCCCGCATGCGGCGGGTCCACAATACACGAGCACGGACCCATTCACTTAAATGGGTCCGCTATCACGGAGATGCGGAGCGAAATCGCGGATCGGAAGCACTACAGAGTGCTTCTGTGGTGTTTCTGGCCGTGCCTCCGCACCGCAAAAAATTAGAACCTGTAGCAGGATAAAGCAGTATAGGAATGAATCTGCTTGTGTATGAGAGCTAGTGAGGACAGCAACAGTCTGGTCACAAGGAACGCACATCCAGGATCTATTAAAGCCTGGGTTACACTGCAACGTTTTGTAGTGCCACTGATTGATTTTAACTATTAATAGGCAGCTACAGTTCATCCTAATATTTCCATGTAGACTTCAACGGTGGCTCAATAGTTAAAGGGCAGATTAACCCTGGTTAAAAAACAAACAAAAAAAGATGCAAAGAGGCAGAAGTGTTCTGAGCGCTCTGCACCTTTTGGCCTTCTTTGCCTCTGCTTAGTGTGGAGTACAGATCTCATCTTATGTCTATGGCTCCATACTCCACACACTAGGAACACCGAGTAGAGCCAATGAAAATAGAAGAAGTTGTAGAGCGTCTGAGCAGTGCTCTGCCATATATATATATATATATATATATATATATATATATATATATATATATTATAATTTTTTTTATTTATTTTTTACAAGAGTTTTGGTACCCTTTAAAATGAAACTGCAACTCTAGACAAAGTTGTAATTTTTAGTTCAATATTCTATTTTTCTCTTTCGCTTATGACAGCACCCCTGGAGAGACCGCCGCCTCCCCCTCAGGACAGGAAACGGGAACCAGAACCGCCTTTTAAAAGAGGGATCATCCCCTCTACCTCCAGTTCTGTTTCCTGTCCTAAGGGGCAGGAGGGAATCTGATTCGCTGGAAGATAAGATGAATATGGAGCCGCGGGGGCCCCGGCTATTGCTATAGTGTGAGGAGGGTGGCATAAGACTCCTTTAGGAGCTGCTGCAGAAGTCTGGGCTCCCTTCTCTCTCCCTACCCCTTCCGTTCTCCTTTCCGGGTCCTGGGAGGTTGCGAACCTCTGCGGCCATGTTCGCATGTTTGGCCACCGGCCTGCGTGCAGGATTTATTTACTTCCGGGTTGCGGCGGTTCAAGGAAGTTGACGCTGTGGACCGGAAAGGGAGCGAGCTGGCTTGCACGCGCCGAAGAGAAAAGCCCAGCCGGCTCTCTGCCATATTTAGTGGCAGAAAGTGGCAGTTCCTCCATTCTGGCTTGTGTTTGCTGTAGGAACATGGAGCAGGCTCAGCGCGCTGAAACCACCAATGATACATCGGTACCACGGTGGGGTAAGAAGGGTTATACCCCAGCATGAATTGTTTGTAACAGTGCTCATGGGGCCATGTTTTGTTGCTTAGGTATCTAAGGAGTCTTCTAGGAAGACCTCCAGAGTAAAAGTGAGGGGATGTGCTGTATGTAAGAAGAAGCTACCTTCTGCCTGGGCAAAACCCCTATGTTAAAGGTGTATCAGCAAGTTAATGAAGGAGGAAGCTGCATCTTTAATGGGCAGCATTAAGCAAATGATCCGTGAAGAGGTCAGAGAGTTGGTTATCGGTTTAATAAAAAAGTTGCCCCTAGTGACAGTGATATACTTTCTGGTTTGGAAGAAGGAGACTGGGTATCATCAGATGAGCCTTCGGAGGACAAGGCCGCAGGGAAACCACTTTTTCATGTCGAAAACAGTAACTCCCTAGTCAAGGCAGTTAGGGCTACCATGGGGTTGGATGATCAAAAGTCACAGCAATCAGTCCAGGACTCTGTTTGAAGGTTTAGGTCCCAAGAAAACGGGGATACTAGCTTTAAGGCAAAACGTTGTGCTATTCCTTGTCAGGGTGAGTCTTTGGTCTCTCTGATGATCACTCATGTGAGGTAGAAGGAGATCATCATTATAACATACCCGGACGATTTTCTTCTGGTGCCCGGTCCAGTCAGATTCTTTAGAGGCAGATTGCCTGGTTGAGGGAGGTTCTAGAAAAGCTGGGATGGGAGATAAACCTAGAAAAATCCAGAGATGCAGCTTCCTATGAATGATTTTGGACCCTAGGTCCCAGAGGTGCCTGCTACCCCTGCAAAAAGCCTTACTTGTCAGATCCAGAGTTCAGCTTCTTATTTCGCACCCATCAGTCACCCTGAGAGACCATGTCTGTGCTGGGTCTCATGACAGCCGCTATTCCAGGAGTAGAATGGGCCCAGTACCATTCAAGGTATGTGATAGAAGCTCTTGACATCCCGCTCGTATTAGATTTCCTGGGATGGAAGAAAAAACTTGGGCCTGGCACTTTGAAGGTCCAAATTTCAGCTTTAAGCGCTTTGTTTGAGTTTGTTAGCAGATCATCCTTGGGTTAAGAGGTTTATAACAGCAGTGTCTAAGTTATCTCTGGTCTGTAAAAATGGAGTTCCTCCCTGGGATTTAAATTTAGTCTTCACTTCTCTCACTTCAGTACCCTTCGAGCCTATTGATGAGATCTCCCTAAAACTCGCGTTCCTTTTGGCCATTACTTCAGCTAGAAGGGTTAGTGAGATCTCTGCTCTCTCGGTTGACCCTCCCTACTTGGTGATCTTGGAGGATCGGGTGGTGATTTCTCCTGATCCTTCCTATTTACCAAAGGTCTCTTCACACTTTCACCGTTCTCAGGAGATAGTGTCACTTTCCTTCTGTGCTTCGCCTAAAAATAAGAAGGAATCAGAATTCCACGGTTTAGATGTTTAGGAGGTGTATTTTTCTATATCTACAGGTCACACGGCCTTGGAGGTCCTTCTCTCATCTCTTGCTTTTGTTACAGGGACCTAAGAAGGGATCTGCAGCCTCTTCTCAAACTATTAGGTGGATTAGACAAGCCATTTCCTTGGTTTACTCTTCTAAGGGAGTTGTTCCACTCTCTGGGTTTGGGGCTCACTCCACGAGATCAGTGAGAGCTTCAGCTTCTATACAGCAGATTTGTAGGGCTGCTACCTGGAGCTCTCCACATACTTTTTTTAGGCACTATAGACTTCAGTTCAGGTCTTGCCTTTGGTCGGAAGGTGCTTCAGGCTGTGGTCCCACCCTAGACAGGTTTCTTGCCTATTCTCCAGGGGTGCTGTCATAGGCGAAAGAGATTGGATTACACTTACCGGTTATCAGTTTTCTTTGAGCCTATGACAGAACCCGATTAATTCCTATCCCCCCCCCCCCCCCCCCCCAAAAAAAAAAAAAAAAAAAAAATATATATATATATATATATACACACACAAAGGGAAAAATGGCGGCACTGGCTACACTAGGAAAAAAACGGGTGCACGCTCCTGGGGAATCAACCTCTTACCCCAACCAATATATCCAGAAAAAGGACGGCACTCCAGCAGGATGAAAGTGAAAAACTTCTTTTAATCGACCATACGGTGCAACGTTTCGGCTCAACTGAGCCTTTCTCAAGCCTTTGTTGAGTCGAAACGTTGTGCACCGTATGGTCGATTAAAAGAAGTTTTTCACTTTCATCCTGCTGGAGTGCCGTCCTTTTTCTGGATATATTGGTTGGGGTAAGAGGTTGATTCCCCAGGAGCGTGCACCCGTTTTTTTCCTAGTGTAGCCAGTGCCGCCATTTTTCCCTTTGTGTGTGTAGCCTTTGGCTTGAGAAAGGCTCAGTTGAGCCGAAACGTTGTGCACCGTATGGTCGATTAAAAGAAGTTTTTCACTTTCATCCTGCTGGAGTGCCTTCCTTTTTCTGGATATATATATACACACACAGTACAGACCAAAGTTTGGACACACCTTCTCATTCAAAGAGTTTTCTTTATTTTCATTTTATTTTCATGACTATAAAAATTGTAGATTCACACTGAAGGCATCAAAACTATGAATTAACACATGTGGAATTATATACATAACAAAAAAGTGTGAAACAACTGAAAATATGTCATATTCTAGGTTCTTCAAAAGTAGCCACCTTTTACTTTGATTACTGCTTTGCACACTCTTGGCATTCTCTTGATGAGCTTCAAGAGGTAGTCACCTGAAATGGTCTTCCAACAGTCTTGAAGGAGTTCCCAGAGATGCTTAGCACTTGTTGGCCCTTTTGCCTTCACTCTGCGGTCCAGCTCAACCCAAACCATCTCGATTGGGTTCAGGTCCGGTGACTGTGGAGGCCAGGTCATCTGGCGCAGCACCCCATCACTCTCCTTCATGGTCAAATAGCCCTTACACAGCCTGGAGGTGTGTTTGAGGTCATTGTCCTGTTGAAAAATAAATGATGGTCCAACTAAACGCAAACCGGATGGAATAGCATGCCGCTGCAAGATGCTGTGGTAGCCATGCTGGTTCAGTATGCCTTCAATTTTGAATAAATATCCAACAGTGTCACCAGCAAAGCACCATCACACCTCCTCCTCCATGCTTCACGGTGGGCACCAGGCATGTAGAGTCCATCCGTTCACCTTTTCTGCGTTGCACAAAGACACGGTGCTTGGAACCAAAGATCTCAAATTCGTCAGACCAAAGCACAAATTTCCACTGGTCTAATGTCCATTCCTTGTGTTCTTTAGCCCAAACAAGTATCTTCTGCTTGTTGCCTGTCCTTAGCAGTGGTTTCCTAGTAGATATTCTACCATGAAGGCCTGATTCACACAGTCTCCTCTTAACAGTTGTTCTAGAGATGTGTCTGCTGCTAGAACTCTGTGTGGCATTGACCTGGTCTCTAATCTGAGCTGCTGTTAACCTGCGATTTCTGAGGCTGGTGACTGATGAACTTATCCTCTGCAGCAGAGGTGACTCTTGGTCTTCCTTTCCTGGGGCGGTCCGCATGTGAGCCAGTTTCTTTGTAGAGCTTAATGGTTTTTGTGACTGCACTTGGGGACACTTTTTTAAAGTTTTCCCAACTTTTTCGGACTGACTGACCTTCATTTCTTAAAGTAATGATGGCCACTCGTTTTTCTTTACTTAGCTGCTTTTTTCTTGCCATAATACAAATTCTAACCGTCTATTCAGTAGGACTATCAGCTGTATCACCTGACTTCTCCACAACGCAACTGATGGTCCCAACCCCATTTATGAGGCAAGAAATCCCACTTGTTAAACCTGACAGGGCACACTCATCAAGAGAATGCCAAGAGTGTGCAAAGCAGTAATCAAAGCAAAAGGTGGTTACTTTGAAGAACCTAGAATATAAAAAAAAATTCAGTTGTTTCACACTTTTTTGTTATGTATATAATTCCACATGTGTTAATTCATAGTTTTGATGCCTTCAGTGTGAATCTACAATTTTATAGTCATGCAAATAAAGAAAACTCTTTGAATGAGAAGGTGTGTCCAAACTTGCACCTAGGTTTTTGAGGAGGAAAATAAGGAAAAAAATTTTTTTTACCAAAAGATGTGATTTTGGTGGGTTTGAACTAATGGCGGTATGTGCACTATTATGGGGGATCTGTGATGCACTGTTATGGGGTGGGGGAGCTGTGGATGGCATTATGATGGTGGGGGGATCTGTGGACTGCATTATGATGGTGGGGGGGGGTGAATCTGTGGATGGCATTATGATGGGTGGATCTGTGGATGGCACTGTTATGGGGTGGTGGATCTGTTCTGTGTGTCATCCACAGATCCCTCCCCGCCATCATTATCCCATTCACAGATTCCTAGGGAGGGACTGTAGTAGGCGGGGAGAGCGGCGGCGCCGTGCCGCCACTGTACTCTGGCCCCGCAGCTCAGTATGTACTGTATTATACGTAGTGTTAATCATCAGATCTAAACTGAATAATGATGCGCTCCCCATGTGTACCGTACTTACATGTCACGCTCCTGTAGTAAGTGCTAGCAGGCAGGCCGGGGGGTCGTAACTCACTGAGGTCACGTGCCTGCTCCGCCTGCCTTATTCATAAAGTAGGCGGAGTAGGCACGTGACCTTTGTGAGTTATGGCTGCCCGGCCTGCCTGCTAGCTGCTAGTGCTTACTACAGGAGCGTGACATGTAAGTTCGGTAAACATGGGGAGCAGGGGGGGCGCATCATTATTCAGTTTAGATCTGATGATTAACACTACGTATAATACAGTACATACTGTACATACTGAGCTGCGGGGGCCAGAGTACAGTGCCTGCACCGCCCCGCCGCTCTCCTCGACTACTACAGTCCCTCTTCACTGATACATCGCAGTCTGTGATGTAAATTGCAAGTATTCGCCCCATAAGACGCAGGGGCACTTTTCCCCCACTTTTGGGGGGGAAAAAGTGCATCTTATGGGGCGAAAGATACGGTATATATATAAAAAAAAAATGTTGTGTATAATGTTAGGTTGTGAAGATATTATGTTTCTTAGTTCTTGAGAAAAGGACTGGAGGTAGAGGGGATGATCTCACTTTTAAAAGGTGGTTCTGGTTCCTGTTTCCTGTCCTGAAGAGGAGGCGGCGGTCTCTCCAGGGGTGCTGTCATAGGCTCAAAGGAAACCTTTTGCCGTTCAGTGTAATCCAATCTTTTTTACTTTTTTCTAAAAAGGAAAAATATTTTAAAAAATTTAGAAAATTCTTTATTTATTTTTTTTGTTAATGGCACAACATGCAGCTAAGACCCATGCAGACTCCCAGCCCCTGACCGTCCCTGCCTTCTCTATGGGTAGCCGGCTCCCTGCTCCGGCAGCTTCATGGTTAGTGTGCACCTCTGATCTGTGCAAGGACGTTGTAAAACCTCTGTGTAGAGACATGTGCCAACCGCCCGGTCGTATATAACCAACAGGTAGAGAAGGCAATGTGAAGTCAGTGTAGGAAATATACTGAAACAATATCTATAGTTGCCAACAGTCCCACGTTCAACAGGATTGTCCACAGTTTTCAAAGACAATCCTGCCAAATTGTCCTAGTTTGAAAATGGGTGGAGTTTATACAAACCCTGCCCAGAAGTGAGTGTTCCCATGTGGAGTTGCGAGCATCCGGTTAGGGCCTAATGCCACAATTTTACCAACAAAAATCTTGGCACACATGGGCATCACATAATGTTACAATGCAGAATGATAACTGGACACCAGTAAAAATGGGGATGGCCGTTTTAGATTTTCACCACTCTGGGAGGGGCTTAGTTGCGTGCACCGCCCACTGATGACCATGTATGGAGAGGTAATTAATATACAGATGACTCAATTGCTGGACTGTAGAAAATTCATGAGTCATGGGGATAGCATCCATTTCATGCTACAATGTGCAAAGGGGTAACTCCCAGGGAAAGAGAACCTTCTGGAAGTGGCTCCCTATGAGTTGACTTTTTAATAAGTCTTGGAACACGACATGGAAAAAGAGCCAAACCTGGCTGTGTTCCCTCTTTTCATATCCCCCCCCCCCCCCATGGATCATTGCCAATGAGTCTCCATACCATGGAGCACTGCTAAAAAGTCTGATTATGTGAATGTTCTTTTTCTCATTGTTTTAAACTGCTTTATTTATTTTATTTATTTATTTATTTTTTAGTTTATTGAGGGATCTTTTGAAGAGTATTTGAAACGTCTTGAAAATCCACAGGTACAGTAGACATGTATTATCAATAAAATATGCCACTACATGTGAACGATCAGAACATGGAGGCCATTTAAGTGAGAAGAGAGACGGGTCATGTTGACTCCTAGAATAATTACAATCAGCATGATTTTGAATATAAAAAGCCCATACATTGTCCCTTGTGAATGTCTGCAGATGTTTGGTACATCTCTTATGGTACACCAAGAGTCCCTGACAATTTAGTACTTTCGGGGATTACAGATCACTGTTGGCAAGTGTTAGACCTACATTTTAGTTAGAGAAAAGGTTAAAGGGGTTTTCTAAGACTTTAATATTGATGATGACCTATCCTTAGTTCCAAACGTCACAAGTACATGGACAGCACTGATTTAATCAGGTGCAATAATTCCTGATTTTATTGGTAATCCGCCACTAGTATGTACTCGCATATATGTAGCAATGTTTTGGATCTTAAAGGGGCTGTCTAGTTTCGGGAAGAAAACAGCAACAGATAGGAATATCCTGCTAAAAAGAACTGATCATTTCTTACCTGACAAATCCTATGCCACTGCTCTGTTACTCCAGTCGGGCTTTGTTTACCCGGCTGCAGTGATGATGTCAACAACATGTGACCGCTGAAGTCATTCACTGGCATCTTCAGTTCACTGCTGAGGCCAGTGAGTGGCTTCAGTGGTACCCGCCTGGGAGAACTGGAGCAGTGGCATGGGACCTGTAAGGTAAAGGAGGGTCTCATTGTTTTCTGGTTTCTTCCTGATACCCCCTTTTAATTTAGTGCTCCTTTTTCAGTCTGGTGAACTGGACAGCTGAAAGGAACACATTTGTGCAGTGCACCAGTCCAGCATTAAAAATGGCACTACATGAAGACCCAAAACGTAGCAGCATAAATGAACTGAGTGCATACTGGTTTCAGATTATTGATAACATCAATTATGCATTTGATCAAATCAGTGCTGTCTCTTTACTTGTGAAGTTTGAATATCCCAACTTGTTGGCAGAAAGGATTACTAGGGACATGCACCAGCTCTAAATGTTACCCCTTTGTGTATAGTATAATGATGATCTATCCTTTAGGATGGGACATCTATATCTGATCATCAGGAGTCTGACTCCAGGAACAACTCCTTGCACTGTGTTACTGCAGCTCTCTCCCTTTCAATTAGGGCTTGTCCGCTTTTTTATATTGATGACCTCTCTTCAGGATAGGTCCCCAATATCAGATTGGCGGGGGCCGACTGCCGGCACCTCAGGAATTGGCTATTTGAGGGGAACACAAGCGCTGCCTTCTCTTCACTATTTACCTGCTCGCCGCCACAATTGCAGCAGTGAGCAGATGTAATTACAGCTTCGCCAGCCCCATTCACTTCTATGGGACGGCTCTGTACTATTCTCTTGGATAGGAATGAGCCATCTCTTTGAAGCGGATATAGGCATGGTGGAGCTGTAATTACACAGCTCACCGCTGCAAATGTGACAGCAAGCAGGTAGACAGAGAAGAGAAGGCAGCACTCGTACAAGCACTGCTTTCTCTTAGAACAGCTGATTGGCGGGGGTGCAGGGAATCTCCTCCCCCTGCCAATCTGATATTGATGTCCTATCCTGAGGATAGGACATCAATATAAATAATACAACCCCTTTAACTCCTTAAGGACCCATGACCTAGCTGTACGTCATGGCTCTGATCCCTAAACATGGTGCCCGCTCGCGCGTGCAGCGGGCGCCTTATCCGTGGGGTCTCTGCTATTTTAAATAGCAGAGACCCGTGGCACATGTATGCGATCAGCCATAAGGCTGATCGCATTCATCTTACCTTTTAGATGCCGTGGTCAAATGTGACCACGGCGTTTGCACAGACCGGAACCGGAAGTCGCGCGTTTCCGGTCCGCTAACAGTGTTCCCCGGCTGAGATCGGGGAATCTGTTACTTCGATCTAATTGATCGAAGCTTAAAGCCGGCTTCAGAGTCAATTAGATGTAAATATCAATACAGGCCACTAGGTGGCAGCCTTGTATTTATATAGTGCAAATGAAGTCTTCAATGATGGCTATTTAGCCATCACTGAATACTATGGGCAATCAAATAATTGCCAGTTATTGTCACCCAAGGTGACTTTAAAAAAAAAAGTACAAAAAAGTTTTTACAAATAAATAAAAAATAAAAAAAACCTAAAAGTTCAAATCACCTCCCTTTCCTTATAATAAAAATACTTAACCAATAAAAAAAATATTAATATTAATGGCATGCGGCAAATGGCGTAGCGGGGGAAAAAACCCCCCGCTAATTTGCCTTTTTTTTTTTTTGTCACTTCAACTACAATTTTCTTTTATAAAAAGTGATCAAAAAGTCACACACACTTAACATTGGTATCTCCTAAAAAGATCAGATCGTCCCGCAAAAAATTAGCCCTCACACAGTTATAGGGGTCAGAATATGGTTATGAAAAAAAATTTAAAATTTCCCTCAAAGGTTTAAATTATATTTTTTTTCCAGTATTAAAACGCAAGAAAAATTATACAAGTGTGGTATTGTTGAAACCGTACTGACCTGGAGAATAAAGATAACAGGTCAATTTTACTGCATAGTGTACAGTGTAAAAAATATAAACCTTTATCAGAATTGTTTTTTTCCCCCAATTCTACTCTATTTGGATTTTTTTCCCGCTCCCTATTACATGGTATGCAACCGTAAATGGTGCCATTAGAAAGTACAACTTGTCCCGCAAAAAATAGGCCTTCAAAGGGCTATGTGAATGGAAAAATATAAAAGTTAGGACTATGGGAAGGCGAGGAGTGAAAAACGAAAACGCAAAAATGGAAAATCCCAGGGTCTTAAGAGTTAATAAACAATTGATGACACTTTAAAGCATAGGCAAAAGTTTTACTGATGGCACAGCTTCAGAGGTGCTTTGATCATTTGCTAGGCAAATAGTCGAAACCCTACCAGTCACACTTTGATGACATTCCTCAGCATATGCTATCCGTTAACTGGATAACTTTATTTGTAGGCTGTTTTGGGTCACATACTTGATTTTCCAGAAACAGCGCATTTATATACTATACAGACGTGGACAAAATTGTTGGTACCCTTTGGTCAATGAAAGAAAAAGTCACAATGGTCACAGAAATAACTTTAATCTGACAAAAGTAATAATAAATTAAAATTCTATAAATGTTAACCAATGAAAGTCAGACATTGTTTTTCAACCATGCTTCAACAGAATTATGTAAAAAAATAAACTCATGAAACAGGCATGGACAAAAATGATGGTACCCCTAGAAAACACATAACATAATGTGACCAAAGGGACATGTTAATTCAAGGTGTGTCCACTAATTAGCATCACAGGTGTCTACAACCTTGTAATCAGCCATTGGGCCTATATATATGGCTCCAGGTAATCACTGTGTTGTTTGGTGATATGGTGTGTACCACACTCGACATGGACCAGAGGAAGCAAAGGAAAGAGCTGTCTCAAGAGATCAGAAAGAAAATTATAGACAAGCATGTTAAAGGTAAAGGCTATAAGACCATCTCCAAGCAACTAGATGTTCCTGTGAGTACAGTTGCACATATTATTCATAAGTTTAAGATCCATGGGACTGTAGCCAACCTCCCTGGACGTGGCCGCAGGAGGAAAATTGATGACAAATCTAAGAGACGGATAATCCGAATGGTAACAAAAGAGCCTAGAAAGACTTCTAAAGAGATTCAAGGTGAACTTCATGCTCAAGGAACATCAGTGTCAGATCGCACCATCCGTCGTTGTTTGAGCCAAAGTGGACTACATGGGAGACGACCAAGGAGGACACCATTGTTGAAAACGAATCATAAAAAAGCAAGACTGGAATATGCCAAACTACATGTTGACAAGCCACAAAGCTTCTGGGAGAATGTCCTGTGGACAGATGAGACAAAAATCGAAGTTTTTGCCAAGGCACATCAGCTGTATGTTCACAGACGAAAAAATGAAGCATATCAAGAAAAGAACACTGTCCCTACTGTGAAACATGGAGGAGGCTCTGTTATGTTCTGGGGCTGCTTTGCTGCGTCTGGCACAGGGTGTCTTGAATCTGTGCAGGGTACAATGAAATCTCAAGACTATCAAGGAATTCTAGAGAGAAATGTACTAGCCAGTGTCAGAAAGCTTGGTCTCAGTCGCAGGTCATGGGTCTTGCAACAGGACAATGACCCAAAACACACCGCTAAAAACACCCAAGAATGGCTAAGAGGAAAAAATTGGACTATTCTAAAGTGGCCTTCTATGAGCCCTGACCTCAATCCTATTGAGCATCTTTGGAAGGAGCTGAAACATGCAGTCTGGAAAAGGCACCCTTCAAACCGGACACAACTGGAGCAGTTTGCTCATGAGGAGTGGGCCAAAATACCTGCTGAGAGGTGCAGATGTCTCATTGACAGTTACAGGAAGCGTTTGATTGCAGTGATTGCCTCAAAAGGTTGCGCAACAAAATATTAAGTTAGGGGTACCATCATTTTTGTCCATGCCTGTTTCATGAGTTTATTTTTTTACATAATTCTGTTGAAGCATGGTTGAAAAACAATGTCTGACTTTCATTGGTTAACATTTATAGAATTTTAATTTATTATTACTTTTGTCAGATTAAAGTTATTTCTGTGACCATTGTGACTTTTTCTTTCATTGACCAAAGGGTACCAACAATTTTGTCCACGTCTGTACTTGCATGTTTTCGTCAATTGTCTGATTATGTTGGGAACGTGTTTTTTAAATGTATACCCACTTTTTCCCTGTAGGAATGGGTTGGTCAAGTTGAAATAAGTGCCCTTTCTTTAATGTTCAAGTAAGTAATGTCCTTTATTTTTCTTGCATATACAAAATGCAGTAGAGATTTACCGAAACCCAATATTTCTATGCATAAGTGATCTTTACAGGTAGTGATTTCATAAATGTAAAAAATATATAAATGTAGTGTCTTGTGAAAGTATTCTCCCTCATTGGTGTTTTTCCAGATTTTGTTGCATTACAACCTGGGATTAAAATGGCTTTTAATTTAGATTTTATGTGACGGACCTGACAAAAAGAAAGAAAAATGTCTTGTTTAACAAATAGCTAAAGAAATAAAATGAAAGTTGTGAGTGTGTTTGTATTCCCCCCCCAAATAAGGTCTGGTCCAACCAATTAACTTTCAAAGTTGCAGAATAAGTTGACTAAGGTTCCTTATTCCGCAGTCAAAAGTGTCACATGATGTGGCAATAAAGCTACCTGTTCTGGAAGTTCTGAGTCTGTAACACTAGTAAGGAAGCAACGTGAAGACCAAGGAGCCCTCCAAAAAGGTCAAAATAGAGAAGTATAGCTGAGGGTTGGGTTATAACATAATATTGCAAGCTTTAGACATTCCACAAGCACCTTAGATCCATCATAATAAAATGGAAAGAATATGGCACAACTACAAACCTGGCGAGAGAAGATTGCCTGCTAGTACTCACAGAGCGGGCAAGGAGGGCATTCATCAGATTCAACAGAGACAACAATGATAACATTGAAGAAAAATATAAGAAAACACTTGGAGTTTGAAAAGTCATTTTGGACTTTGAACACTTTTGGAGTTTGAAGCTTGTGGCAGACTCCCCAAACACACGGAGAAAGGTCTTCTGGTAAGATGAGAATAAAATTGAACTTTTTGGTCATTATGGCAAATGCTCTGTGTGGTTCAAACCAAACACTTCCCAGCACTCCTGGGACACCATTCCTACAGTGAAGCATGTTCATGGCAGCATCATGCTGTGGGGATGCTTCTCATTGGCTAGAACTGAAGAACTCAACAGAATTGAAGGAAGCACAGGGCACTTCTTGAGAAAAACTTTCAGAGATTGGAAACCAGGATGGCAGTTCACCTTCAATGACCCTAAACCTACTGCTAAAGCTACACAGGAGTGGTTTAAGGGGAATCATGTAAATGTCTTAGGATGGCCTAGTCAAAGCCCAGACCTCAATCCAGTTGTGAATCTGTGTCCTGACTTAAATACTGCTGGACACCAAGCAACCCTTCTAACTTGAAGGAGTTGACAGTTTTCCTGGAAGAATGGTCAAAGATGAGACCGCTGCAGCCAATTGCAGGCCGCAGTGATGACCTACTCCCTTGCGTCACATGACCAGTTGTCATGATGCAAGGCGAGAAGGTCATTGCTTGCCCCTTTAATCTCATATACACATCTACTTCCTCTTTCAACATAAATCTGATCTTATCACATGTATTACTAAATGTTCTAAAAGTCTTGTCAGGATACCCCTGCCATAAAACCATAAACGTTATCTGAAGTTATATTTTTTTTTTTTTCTTCTTTTCCTGTTTAAACATTAAGCTAAGGGTAGTTTCACACGAGCGGTTTTGTTTTCCGGCGCTGAGTTCCGTCCTAGGGGCTCAATACCGGAAAAAAACTGATCAGTTTTATCCTAATGCATTCTGAATGGAGAGCAATCCGTTCAGGATGCACCAGTTCAGTCCCTCTTACGTTTTTTGGCCGGAGAAAATACCGCAGCATGCTGCATTTTTCTCTCCGGCCAAAAAGCCTGAGCACTTGTCGAAATGCCGGATATGGCATTAATTTCCATTGTTCCATTGCATGGTCTTGCAGTCTGTGCATGCTCAGACCTTTAAAAATGAGGGGAAAAAAATGGATCCGTTTTTCCGGATGACAACCGGAAAGACGGATCCGGTATTGCAATGCATTTGTTAGACGGATCCGCATCCAGATCCGTCTCACAAATGCATCCATTTGCCTCCAGGTTGCCAGAACTGCCTGCCGAAATCCTCTGCCGCAAGTGTGAAAGTACCCTTAATTGTTGTTTTCGGGAGATCCTTCAGAAGATACTTCAGAAGTATTATTTTTTTTTATTTTTTTTTTATCTGAAGAATTTCACTTTCAGTTTTATTATCTTTTCATTTTTTATTCTGCATTCTGAAAGTGATTATGATGGTGGCCATCTTGTCTGAGCTGCTATTGACTTCACTTACCCTAAGTTCACACCTGAGCGTTTTACAGCGCGTTCAAACGCGCTGTAAAACGCTCAACACATAAAAAGCAGTGCTTCCCTATGGGAATGGTTCTCACCTGGGCGTTTTACAGCGCGTACGATCGCGCTGTAAAACGCCCGACGCTCAAACAAGTACTTGAGCTTCTTTGGGGCGTTTTGACGCGCGTTTGTGGCCATAGGACACTCCAGTCAATGACACAAACGCGCGTCAAACGCGCGTTTACTATTACAAAAAACGTGCGTCAGAAACGCGCGTCAAAAACGCGCATCTGACGCGCGTTTGGGAAACGCTCAGGTGTGAAAGCAGGGTTAGAGAACTGCTTGACCTCAGCCACAGGCCATAGGAATCTCTTGTTTGGAGAAGGCTAATTGACTTTTATTGGAGAGTCTTCTAGGCTCTGACCTGTGCAGGGAGGGGGAGGAGATCACCTATTGTGAATGGTGGATCCTGTATTATCATGTACAGGTGATACCATTTATTATAATCTTCCTGTGATGATAATGAAATGATTGCTGAGACGTGATCTCTACAGAACAGGACATGACAACTTTTCATATGGCCAAAATGAAAACTGCAGGATTTTTTATTTTTTTTATTTAGATAGTGACATAGAAAATAAAAAAAATGAAACTCACTAAAATGTTTAAAACACATGTTTATCATCAAAGTAATTTATATAGTAGTTTTTTTTTTCTCATCATACACTCCCCGTTTTTAAGTGTATACCTTTTAATGCCATATCTTACAGATGTGATATACTGGCTGTCTTCCCTCTACTGAGTGGTTTTGCTTCTGTAATGTGTTTTCATTGACATAAAATATTTTGAATTCGTTTTTCAACCTAATAGACTTTCTCCTGTTTTTTTTTTTTTTTTCTTCTTCAGCAAAGATTTTATAATTTATCAAGAACCTAATACATCTCCTGCTCGTGTCACTGATAATGGCTTTTCTGATAAGGTTGGTTGGATTAGGTGACATTATATGGTTGGTTGATGACCACTCCACCTTTTGACATCCTTCACCTGGTCCCTGTATGCTTGATTTCAATGATGTCTAATATAAAAGTCCATTATAGCTACTGGTTATCTATGTAACAGGATAACCTAGTGTTAGGAATTTCACAGTGGATGTTCTACATTCACGCAGTATAAAAATGAAGGCTTCAGTGGTATAAAGCAAGACACCTCGAAGACCGTTCCAAGCAGATGAGGATAACAAATTGTGCTGCCATAAGAAATCATTGTTGTCGGCACAATGGGTAAATGTTCCATCTATTCCAGGCTGTGTGATCTAGCACGCAACTCCATTGGGAACCTTTTGCTAGGTAGCAATTTAGCTGCCCGCCCAGCAAGGAGTAGTATAGGTCTCATAAGGGTGGTTTGAAAACCATTACTCGTAATGGGACCTATAGTGATACCTTATGTGCTCGGCAACATTTTGGAAGGAACCAGTAAGGGGATTCCTTTGAGGTGTCACATGAGACCTGTTTTCTAAAGTACTTGCAGGAATGGAAACAAGAAGAAAATAAAAGTGCTGGAGCTTTCCCGAGGAGGTGAAGGCAATAGCACAGGGGCGCCAAGGTAATGATGAGTTTAGGTAAAGGTGAATCAATTGGGAGCAGTGCCTATACTATTTAACAGTGTGGATATATGGTGGAACATATATTACTGTGGGGGTCCTTTGAAATGTTAAAACGAAGGAGGACTTACTTCACCTAAATGAGTTACCTAAACTCATCCTATCAATCTCATCCTTACCTTGGCGCCCCTGTGCTATTGCCTTCCCTCCTTCAGCTTTTTTATGGTTTCCATTCCTGCATATACCTTGCAGTGTACACGCGTACACTGCTAAAGGGCGCAGCCTCGGTAACGATCCCCAACCTCCACCACCTACCTCACCCCAACATCCCTGTATATACCAATAGTCCTCCTGGCGCTTCTCAAGCCATTTTTTTTTCATCATTTTTACTACTCTTTTTTTATTTATTTATTTTTTTTTTTTCCCTCGTCAATATTCAGAAGTACTTGTAATACTAAAGTAATAGGCTAATAAAATAATGCTATTCCATATGTGTGTTTTCTTTTTTAGATACTGCTTTGCTTTTCTAATGGAAATCATTATGATATCATATACCCTGTGGGTTTTGCTGAGAATGCCGCTATGTGCCAATGTAAGTAAAAAAAATAATATATAGAGCTGGTGTAAGAGACTTAAAGGGGTCGTTCACTTTAAACAATCACCGCATTTTAGAAGGTGCTTTGACAATAAGCTGATCCCAGATTGTCCACAGGAATCCCCAGGCATCCGCTGTTATTCCTGGGGAAACATGGCATTAAGGGTCCATTCACACGTCCGCAATTGTGGTCCGCATCCGTTCCGCAATTGTGCGGAACAAGCAGGGACCCATTCATTCTCTATGGGGACTTAATGGATGCGGACAGCACACAGTGTGCTGTCTGCATCCGCATTTCCGGAGCTCGCCGCCGATCTTCCGCTCCGTGGCTCCAGAAAAAAAATAGATCATGTCCTAAGAATAGGCATTTCTATGGGGGTGCCAGCCGGGTGTATTGCGGATCTGCAATGCACTACTGACGTGTGAATGGACACTAAAGGAGCAGATTTATGTGTAGAATACTATTTATCACGTTTTGTTTTTTTATGCGGCTTTGATGTGGATTTATGCAGATTTCACCCTTCCATTGAAAAGGGTAAAATCTACACAAGAAAAACAATAGACACGCTGCGCATTGCTCGTCTGGGACGCTTAACTCCTTAGATGCTTGTTGCATACAAGTGGTTATAGAGGGAGTGAATGAAATGACAGGGTGCGGATGTCTGTGCATGCAGACTAGGGCCTAGTGAAGGTCCCAGCAGGCTGCCCCTCTGCCCACCCTGCTGGTGGATGTCAGTATAGCACAGCACTTACAGTAGAATACATTGCACTATTCTTGCAGTGCAATGTGTTTTAGAAGCGGTCAAAACATCACCTTGTTGGACTATTAAATGGTTAAAAAAAGGTTTAAAAATGATTTATTTGATTTTAAAAAATCCAAGTAAACAAAATGCACCTTTTTTCCATTGAAAAAAAATGCTTTCAAATGGAAAAAAATTACAAAAATAAATGGTATTGGTATTGCTGCATCACACAGTGTCACCAATTATCACAATTATGTAATTTATCCCGAATGCTGTAAACAAAAAAAGTGCTAGAATTGCTGCTTTTTGCTTATCTGCACCCAAAAAAATGGAGTAAAAAGCTATCAAAAAGTGCTGTGTACCCCAAAATAATACCAATAAAAACAAGTAATCCTGCTGGTCACTAAGGGGTTAAAGTGTACCTGCACTTTGAAACCAACTGTTCATATGTCATAGGGACATATAAACTTTGATCTGTGAGGCTCTGAGTCCTGAGAACCCCACCAATGGCTAAGATCTTGTGCAGGTTCACCTTTCTGTGTGGGCCCGTTTGGTCTGTAATGAATCTAGCAGTGACTTCGTTAACTACCTGTGCATGCGCCAGCAGCCTGTGCGAGACTTCAGCCGGCAGTATGATGACGCTAGGAGGAAAGACGATGAGTGGGGAGGAGCAGGGCTCACTGCTAATGGGTTCGGCCCCTTTTTAACCTAATTAGCATATTGATTGAGACATGTTTTTTGGGGGGGTTAGAGAACATGGATTTGGATATTGCAATAGTCAGTAAAAAAAGATTCTAGTGATATTTAAGGATGTACATCTATCTTTGGGATGGGATGGTTCTTTAAAGGGGCTGTTCACCCCTGGGGACATTTTCTCCAGACCTCTCAGCGTGGCTGGACCCATGGTGGGAATCATATTTACCTGCTCCATCCCTCCTTGTGTCAATATCTGGTTTGACATCGGTCACGTGGATCCCAGCGAGAGGATCAGGTAAATATGATTCCTGCTACGGGTCCAGCCATGCAGTTGGTGAACAACTCCTTTACAGGGCTATTCCGGTTGTTTGTACACAGGATAGGTAATAACTTGTAGATCGTGGGGGTCCTACTACTGGGACCCCCACGATTATGAAGGTGGGAACCCTGTACCCCGTGGAGCCCTCAAAAATAAACGAAGCAGGTGGTCAGGCATGCGCATACCCTCTCTAATCATTTCTATGGGAGTTCCAGAGATGGCCGAGTACATCGCTTGGTTAGTTCCAGAACCCCCTTAGAAATGAATGGAGCAGATGTGCACAAGCCTGGCCAACTGCTCCGTTCATTTTGTGGGGGCTCAATGGATTTCAGGGTCCCCAATCTGTGGAAAGAGGTTAACTTCATATAACTGGAATACTGAGGAATGTTCACTAATCTGACATCCTGTTCTTTTCCTTCCTTTTCAGCTATCATCTATGACATACTCTATGAGAAGGTATTTGGACTTTGTGTTACAAAGCATGTGTCCAAAGCAGATACCTTTGATTGTAAATCTGAAGAAGAGTTTTTCATCAGTGGAGCTTCAGGATCTGATGGGGAAAACGAAGCTGCCAGGTAAGAGCATTTCTTACTAAGCATCTTGATTGAGAGCAGCTTATGGACCATGGGTGATTTCTAGTTGGAGTTTAGTCTAGTCTTTATGGGTATTTTATATGCCATTGGTTTCATGACAGTGGTGCTGCAATTGTCACTTTAATATTTCAAGTGTAGACTTAGTCTAAAGCCTCATTCACACGTCAGTGATTGGGAGCCAACCCCAGGATTGGAGCCTCCACAGACATAAGGTATAAGGGAAAGATCTGCACCTGCTCTGTGTTTATGGAAATCCCTGACTAAACACTGACGTGTGAATGAGGCATTACTCAGATGTCATTTAGATGCCCCCGGCCCTCATCATGGCAGCATTCTACAACCTTCAAAAAAGTGAATGCTGATAAAATGCTTACTTGATTTCAGTGCGTTTAAACATTTTTAATGACGTGAGACAAAGACCAAACCTACAAGTACAAGGTATATATGTATCCTCATTCACTGTGATGTTTATAAAAATATTATATTTTTTTTTTTCTTATTTTTGCAGGAGTAATCAGAATTTTGCAGATATGAATGGGTTTAAATCTCACAAGGATGGCAAGGTATGTTATGGGTTATAATGAATTTTGATTAGCAAATCACTCCAATATTGTGACACAAGCAGGACCGAAACATCATGGAAGGGACCTACAGAAATAGCTGAGTGTGCGTATCCACTTGTGTCCAAAGTCAGTATTCATGCCCAATCTGCTGGAAACCCCCTTTACATGTAAGTTTCAGTGTGAATGCCCCCATAGACAGTACCTTCACTTAGTGTATTCTGTCTTGGGATGGTTTCCCATTGAATCGGTTTCATCACAGCTCTATGTTGTAAAGGCAATATGATTAACCCTTAGATCCAAGTCTCTATTTTAATTCTTTATCATTTTAAGTTCTGTTCCTCGACCTTTTCGACAGGTTCTCCCAAAAAAGTCTGGACCTTCTTCTGTCCCCCCATCTGTTCTTCGGTCACTAAATCCAGCAGTATATAGAAATGTGGAGTATGAGGTTTGGATGAAATCACAAAGAGGTAAAAGTATATGAAATAAACAAACAAAATATAGCTAGACTTGAGGCGCCAAAAGAAAATGGTCAGAATTGATCTGCACTGGAGTTATTCCTGCTGTGCTGGGTACATGTATAATCATCATATAGTATGGTCTATGTTCTTGGTCCTTTAAAGGGGTTTTCCCATCTCAGACACTGGGGGCATATTGCTAGGATATGCTCCCATTGTCTGATGGGTGCGGGTCCCACCTCTGGGACTCGCACCTACCTCGTAAACACAGCAATCAAAGTAAAGGGGGGAGCACCGTGCATGCGCAGCTGTCCTCCATTCATTTCTATGGGGCTGCTGAAAATAGCAAAGTGCTGTCTCTTCTATTTCCGTCGGCCCCATAGAAGTGAATGCAAGCGGTGGCGTGCAAGCGCGGTGCGCTCCCATTCATTTCTACGGGGATTCCGAAAATAGCAGAGCATGTAGCTCGGCTATTTATGGCGGGCCAATAGGAGCGCTTGGTGGTGGCCGGACCTGACACTGCCAGCCACCACTTTGCTGGCTTCGTTTTTGACTGCATTTACGAGATAGGTGCGGGACCCTCTCTGGGACCCGCATCTATTAGACAGTGGGGGCATATCTTAGCGATAGGCCCCCATTGTCTGAGATGGGAATACCCCTTTAACATATGTTTCTGACCATTATGCCTAAATTAGTAGTACTATAAAGTAAAAGGATATCTGCTTCAGTTTTAAGTGAAAAGGCTGTGTCTTAGATAATGAAACAAATATATGGGTTAGGCGACTTTCACTCTATCTTCGGCCAGGCTCCCGAACGCTAATGTGAAACTAGCCTTAGACTAACACCGTAAAAATTATAAAATTACCTTTACAGTCAACATTCTAAAAAGCTGACATTTTTGTTTTGATGTTAAGGCAGAAAACACGCCTTAATGCCTTAAAATGTAAATGACAAACAGGTATCACATAATATAGGACAACTTTTACCCCATGTCGATATTCACTGTATAACTATTGCGCTGCCGTCAAGGGCATTCCACCTTGGGGCTCATTCACACAACCATATATTTCTGTCCGTATCCAATCCACAATTTTGCGGATTGGATGCAGACCCATTCATTTCAATGGGGCCGTTAAAGATGCGGACAGCGCGCACAAAGAAAAAATTAAGTGGGTTACGAATATGATATATTTTTGCACATTACTTGAAAAAGACTCTGTGAAGTTGAAAAGTCGCACATGTCTTGGTGAATAAAGCTGGAGTATCCTGCAGTGATTGCTTTTTATCTACCCCAAAATGGTGCCATTCAAAAATACAACGCTTTCCACAAAAAACAAGCCCCATACAGCAACTTCAGGAAAATTGAGAAAAATGATGGCTATTAGTAGGCGGGGAATAAAAACTTGGAGACAAAAAAAAAATCTTGCATCTTGAATTCGAAAAAAGCTGTGTCCTTGGGTGTTAATTGAAGGTTGATAAGTAGCCAGTTGTGATGGTATCAGATTCCTCTAGTTGCTATGTGGTCTTTCATACTACCAGTAGTCTATAGATTCAGCTGTTTACAGTGCTACCTCAAAGACATGAGTCTTCACAGCAATCGCCAAACTATGGAAGGATGGAGATACACATATGCTATACATATACACTCACCTAAAGAATTATTAGGAACACCTGTTCTATTTCTCATTAATGCGATTATCTAGTCAACCAATCACATGGCAGTTGCTTCAATGCATGTAGGGTTGTGGTCCTGGGCAAGACAATCTCCTGAACTCCAAACTGAATGTCAGAATGGGAAAGAAAGGTGATTTAAGCAATTTTGAGCGTGGCATGGTTGTTGGTGCCAGGCGGGCCGGTCTGAGAATTTCACAATCTGCTCAGTTACTGGGATTTTCATGCACAACCATTTCTAGGGTTTACAAAGAATGGTGTGAAAAGGGAAAAACATCCAGTATGCGGCAGTCCTGTGGGCGAAAATGCCTTGTTGATGCTAGAGGTCAGAGGAGAATGGGCCGACTGATTCAAGCTGATAGAAGAGCAACGTTGACGGAAATAACCACTCGTTACAACCGAGGTATGCAGCAAAGCATTTGTGAAGCCACAACACGCACAACCTTGAGGCGGATGGGCTACAACAGCAGAAGACCCCACCGGGTACCACTCATCTCCACTACAAATCGAAAAAGAGGCTACAATTTGCACGAGCTCACCAAAATTGGACTGTTAAAGACTGGAAAAATGTTGCCTGGTCTGATGAGTCTCGATTTCTGTTGAAACATTCAAATGGTAGAGTCCGAATTTGGCGTAAACAGAATGAGAACATGTATCCATCATGCCTTGTTACCACTGTGCAGGCTGGTGGTGGTGTAATGGTGTGGGGGATGTTTTCTGGGCACGATTTAGGCCCCTTAGTCCCAATTGTCCATCGTTTAAATGCCACGGGCTACCTGAGCATTGTTTCTGACCATGTCCATCCCTTCATGACCACCATGTACCCATCCTCTGATGGCTACTTCCAGCAGGATAATGCACCATGTCACAAAGCTCAAATCATTTCAAATTGGTTTCTTGAGCATGACAATGAGTTCACTGTACTAAAATGGCCCCCACAGTCACCAGATTTCAACCCAATAGAGCATCTTTGGGATGTGGTGGAACGGGAGCTTCGTGCCCTGGATGTGCATCCCTCAAATCTCCATCAACTGCAAGATGCTATCCTATCAATATGGGCCAAAATTTCTAAAGAATGCTATCAGCACCTTGCTGAATTAAGGCAGTTCTGAAGGCAAAAGGGGGTCCAACACCGTATTAGTATGGTGTTCCTAATAATTCTTTAGGTGAGTGTATGTGCATGAGCTTATAGTACACAGCAGCCACCTGCCCTGGTACCTACTCACCAGTGCTTACAGGCTATACCCAGCATGGTGGCACACAAGTGTTGTATGGTGTGTGCTGGTTACCTCCAGGGCTATATATGCTCTTCTCTCAGAAAGGCTCGCCAATGTCCATCCGGAGATCACAGTGCACCGAGACAATTGCAGTAGCTTGCTGCTGTCCTTTGCATCATTACCCACCCTGTCCGGGGGCACGACTACGGTCCTCACAAACTGATGATTGAGGGAGTATGGCAGTATAGACTCCATGCTATAGTGTTGTTGGTGCAGTAGACCACACGTTATACTACCAATTGTTCATTGTAAACCTACGTTTTTTGGAAGGAGTTGGTAATTTGTGTCAATGTGATCAATGGTTAGGAATACGTGTGGAGCCTGCACTTTGGGTTTCCTTATGTCATCTGCTACTCTCCAAACCTACTAATGCAGACTAAAAACTCCTCTACATTGACATGCTTGTAACCTGTCCTAAGGTCTCTTAGAGCTATTGTTCCAATATTGCCTCCATTTGTTGAGGCAACAATTGCTTGCTGAGTCCCCACTGTAAGCCAATACTCTTTATAAATGTATTTAGTTTACTTTGTGTCTTGTGATAAAAACCAAAACTACAGGGTGGCCCATAAAAAGTAGCCCGCCTATAGCAATAGTATGACAAGATGAGTGAGCAAGTGGATTTTTTTTATTACCCACAAGTCACAAAAGATGCTCACAGTGGTCCCCGATCACGCCTAGGCATCTATGGACGCTTCGGATTATGTTGGCTGACACAGCTTGCAGCTATTCAACATGTTGCTGCAGAAGAAAAAATGTTCTGCTTTTTCCAACAAGATGGGGCAACATGCCGCACCTCATGGAGCTCACTGACACAGGTTCATGAACTGTTTATGGAGGAGCGAACTGTGAGCAAGGGGTTATGGCCACCACGTTCCCCAGACTTGTCCACTTGCAATTTTTATCTGTGGGTAAATTTAAACCAGAAAGTGTCCGTAACAATCCACATCCCCTGGATGAACTCAAGGAGAACATCACAGACACTATCAGCAGCATCATTGCTAAAGAGCTGCAAGCAGTAGCTGGAGTAGATTTCAGGCATCATTTATGCCAGAAAACTGTTGTACTTGATAAATGTTTTGGGGCCAATAGCTTTGCCCCGCCACACCCCTTTTTCAGAAAGTGGCGAGGGCAGCATAGAAACGCCACTTGCACCTAGATTTAGGTGCAATGGTGTTTAAAAAGTCACAAACGCAGGGTTTGTGACTTTTTTTACACCGGAAAACCTAGTGTAGGGGCATGATAAATTCTCACCATGGAATTTACATTGATCACACTTTACTTATACTTAGTACATGTACGTTGTATTTTAGATCAGCAGAAGCTTGACTTCTCCATCGCTGCTGGAATGCAGTATTCTGTTGGAGACAAATGTCAGGTAAGTTATTAAAAAAAATTTAATATGGCTTTCAGAAAATGGAGACATAAAAACATTTTTTTTTTTTTTTCAAAGATGCTTCTATTGTGTAAAACTGAAGTAGAGTTGGAAAAGTAGACATTGTTGTAGGTATTGCTGCATCCGTAACAACCTGCTCTATAAAAAATATCAAATGATCTACCCCCCTGAGATGAATGCCATAAAAAAACATTTAATAAAAACTGTGCCATATCAGCTATTTTTTGGTCACATTGCCCCAAAAAAGTGTAATATTGAATGATTAAAAAATCATTTGTACCCAAAAATAGTTCCAATAAAAACTTCTACTCTTCCTGCAAAAAATGAGCCCCTAGACAAGAACATTGGCAGACAAAAAGAATTTGGCTTTCAGAAAAATGGAGATACACGAACGTGATTTTTATTCAAATATGCTTTATTATGTAAAACTGAAACAAAAAAAAATAAAACTAGACATATTTGGTATCGTCGCATCCGTAACAACCTGCTCTATAAAAATAACACATAATCTATCCTGTCAGTAATATTAAACGATCAAAAATGATGTGTATTCCAAAATAGTACCAATAAGGCTACTTTCACACTCGCATTGTTAATTCCGGTACTGAGATCCGGAAGTGTCACGGTGGGGAGTGGGGGGAAACTCCCCACCAAACACTGTGGAGAAACGGGGATGACAACTAGGCCTGAACACAGGGAAAAGGGAGCAGTTCACCTCCTACAGCCACCCTAATCCTGGGCCTGACTCCTTACATTGTATGAGCAGACCCAGATGGAAGGACAACTCATACCCTGGAATCCCTGAACATCCCTACAGATAATGAAAGGGCGTGACACAACCTGTTCCTCGAAAGAAGATACTGAAGAACAGGAGTCTCACCCGGCCTAGATGCAGGGAAAATAGGAGACCGTGAACAGCTACTGGATCGGAAGGTAAGAACCTGAACACACTTACCTGCCGCAGCCACACAACTGGAACCCGTGCATATGTACTGGAGCCCACACACCAAACAGGACACAGTACAAACACTAAACATAGGAACCAGCACACCAGTAACTGCCTGGACCCCCATGCGGACAGGATGCATGAAGGCACCAGGCAGAGCTGTTCACTGATTTGTAGTTCCCCCTCTGGGAACCCTGGGGCCCTCTCACCAAAGGCACAGATACACAGGGAGATGTCTAGCATCCATGCAGGACTAAGCATACAGACAGACCAGACATGGAACACTAAACAAGACATCACAACACCATACCATAAAACTGAAAAGTAAAGGGAAGGAGAGAACGGGAAGACATCAGAGAGACATCGATGTCCCACTAGGTCCTAAAGGACTGGGCAGATGGAACACCCAGGACAGGAGCATAGCTTCAGCACTAATAAAGGCTGGAGGACAACTAACCCCAGACTACAAGCCACAGTCAATACATGCACCTAGTGACCACACCCAGCCAGATGGTTAACTCCACGAGCACCAGACAGGGGAGGAACCAGCAGAAAGAGGGCAAAGCACACACATGCTGAATAAACAACACGTTGCCCCTGGCAACCTGCATGCACGGCTAACATGTCACAGTGAACAACACTAAGGCTGTGACAGGAAGTGAATCTCAATACCAGAATTAAACGTATCTGATTTGATTTTGCGCAAAACATTAACGCAAGCATGAAAGTAGCCTTAAACGGTCACCTTATCCTTATGCCCCCCCCATAATGCCCGGGCCCCTCATACTGGTTATACTTTCCTTGCTCCCTGGCACCTACATGGCTTCTGATACTTGCACGGCCGCAGCTGCATCTCTCCGTCGTGCGGATCAAAACATCCAGCGCACGGGGGGGGGGGGGGATCATTGGCAGCCAATGGCAGGCTGCGGCATGGAACAACCTCCCTAGCATTGCGGGTGACGCTAAGGGAGGCTTGTTCCAGTCGCGGCCTGCTATTGGATGGTTTGCTAGATATAATCTTTGGCAGTCCTGTCCTGACTGTTTAGCATTCTCCTTGTTTGGAATTTTAGCATGGCAAACAATCTCCCTTAAGACTATGTTGACATCTCCGTTTAGGGATTCAGGTAGTCTGTTCCAGCAAAGTAACAGCGTAACGTTACCATATCTGGAATATCCGGGCATAGCCGCAATCAGCCTTGTGCACTGGATCCAATGGGGATCTGGCCGATTTTCAGCATAAAGAAAAACAGCCATAAATTCTAAAAATAAAAAAAAGTTAAATGCCCCTTTCTAGTGAAAGTGTCCAACCTGTGTGATGTTGCAGGTAAGCAGCAGGTTTACCCACAAAACAACACATCCTTTAACAATCACACCCCTTTAAGGGATTTCTGCTTAACCCATTAGTGACCTCCAATACGCTTTTATACGGTGGTCACCAATGGGCCTTAGGCTAGGCCACCGTCTGTTTACAGAGGCCTAGTATAAGCACTGAACAGGTCTCCCGTACAGCGCAGAGCAGGGGGCCTGCTCTAACGGCCTGGATCAGCAGAAGCACCGAAATACTATACTTTCAGTATAGTAGTGAAAGTATAATACACTGTACTACCTAAGCAGTACAGTGTATTATAAAAGCGCTCAAAAGGTAGCATATCAAAGTCCCCTTGTGGGACTAGTAAATGGTTAAAAGAAAAGTTTTATCAAATAAAATAAATCTCTTAAGTAAAAAAAAAAAAAAAAACTTTTTCCATTGAAAAAAATAATGTTCAGTGGAAAAAGTTGCAAAAATAAAATCCCTATCCTCATATTTGGTATTGCTGCATGTGTAACGAACCACTCTACACAGTTATCACTTAATAGTTATAAACTATTATATAGTTGATTTAAAAAAATGCAAAGAATTGCAGTTTTTTCTTATTCACCACTGAAAAAAACTTAATAAAAATGCCATAGATCAAAAAGTGTTATGTACCCCAAAATGATAGCAATGAAAGCTACAAGTCGTCCCACAAAAATAAAGCCCTAACACAGCTACGTAAAAAAAAAAAAGCTATGGGTCTTAGGATGCGGTGATAAAAAAAAAAAAAGTTAATGTTTTTTGCAATTGTTTTTTTGTGCCAAAGTAGTAAATTATATATATATATATATATATATATATATATATTATTATTTTATTTATTATTATTATTATTATTATTTTATTTATTATTATTATTATTATTATTTATTTATTATTATTATATTTTTTTTTTTAAATCTGTATTTAGTATCGCTGTAATGTTCATTCTCTAGAAGTAAACCGTTAGGATTCCATGACTGCAAACAGAACATACAATAAAGGCAGTGAAACCAAGTGCTGATACTGGAATACGTCTTTAATATTAACTTTCACAGTTCTAGTTTGCTGTGTTCATAATTGCTCTACTCCTATTACATATATGAACACTGTGAGAAGAACACGCATTAGCTGCTTCCAAAAGTTTTATACGTTTATTTATATTTTTAATTATGTGCTGGAAGTACAGGATAATTATCCTGTATGGCACATTATGTGCTCAGGGCTCTTCTCACATTCAGTCTATTTGTCTGCATTTGAAGATCTTTTTAGGAAACCCGTTTGTACTCCATGCTCCAAGTACACTGTACTCCTTTAATCCATTCTGGTAATTGCTAATTGTAGGTCCGCTTGGAGTCAGGCGGAACATTTTATAGCGCGCACATTCAGGAAGTTGGTGCAGATAATGGACCGGCCGTCGTCTTTGTGGAGGAACTGGGGCAAAAGTATGTATTTTCTGTGGTTATTTCCAGATCTTAGGATGGGTTCACATCACGTTTTTCCCATTCTTTTAACGTATACAAAAAAACGTATATGTTAAATGGATGCCTCAGATTGATGCCATACAGTGGCATCCATCCGTTCACCATACAGTTCGATTGTGTAAAAAAAAAAATATATACCGTATTTTTCGCCGTATAAGACGCACCTAGGTTTTTGGGGAGGAAAATAAGAAAAAAAATATTTTTAACCAAAAGGTGTGCTGTGGGTTTGGTGGGTTTGGAACTAGGTGGTCTGTGGATGGCACTATTACTGGGGATCTGTGGATGACGGACACTGTTATGGGGGGATCTGTGGATGACTGACACTGTTATGGGTGGATCTGTGGATGACGGACATTGTTATGGGGGGATCTGTGGATGACTGACACTGTTATGGGGGGATCTGTGGATGAGACACTTATGGGGGGAACTGTGGATGACAGACACTGTTATGGGGGGATCTGTGGCTTTCACTGTTACAGGGGGATCTGTGGCTGGCACTGTTACAGGGGGGGGATCTGTGGATGGCACTGTTATACATGTGTCATCCACAGACCCTCCCAGCCCATAACTGTGCCATCCACATATCCCCCGCCGCTCCAGTATCTAATAGTATACTAATATAATATGTCTTATTCAATTAATAGTTATTAAATATGCCTCTTTATTCCTAAAAGTACCTTAAATCCTAAGCGCTTCAGTACAATGCCGGCAGGCCGGGCAGCCGGCGCGGCGCGTCACTCACTGACGTCACTTGCCTGCGCCGCCTGCTTCATTCATAAAGTAGGCGGCGCAGGCACGTGACCTCAGGGAGTTACGCTGCCGCCCGCCCGGCCTGCATTGTACGGATGCGCTTAGGATTTAAGGTACTATTAGGCATAAAGGGGCATATTTAATAACCATTAATTGAATATGACATATTTTATTAGTACACCGGAGCGGCGGGGCGGGCCTTTAGTACAGTGACTGCACCGCCCCGCCGCTATTGCCGGCCCCAGCTCCTCCTCCCAGTCCCTCCCCGAGTCCTCGCTCGCTTTACATCGCTGCCAGCGATGTAAAACTGACTGCATTCGCCGTATAAGACGCAGGGGCATTTCTCCCCCATTTTGGGGGAAGAAAAAGTGCGTCTTATACGGCGAAAAATACGGTATATATTTTTTAACATTGTAAAAAAAAAATTAAAAAAAGTATACGTTTTCTTACTATTGTAAAAGAAAAAGTATACTTTTTTTAACCGGACTGTGCAGGATAGAAGAAAGTGGTGTGCTGCGTTTTTTTTAAATCTTTTTTTAATCTTTTTTTTTTTTCCCTCTAACATATGTCAAACGGAGGCATAAAACGTGATGTGAACCCACCCTTATACTGCTGGTTCCTTTTGACCAAGGTAACCAACCTGGTATTACCAGGATAAGGAGGCATCCTCTATGTCTATAGGAAATAAGCTTTCACCTTTTGCTCTCTGTAAGGCCTCATGCACACAGCCGTTGTTTGGGTCCACATCACATTCACTTCAATGGGGCCTGCAAAAGATGCGGACAGCACTCCGTGTGCTGTCCGCATCCGTTGCTCCGTTCTGTGGCCCCGCGGACAAGAATAGGCATTTATATTGAAGGCTGTCCATGCCGTTCGGCAAATTGCAGAGTGGGCACGGGCGCCATCCGTGTTTTGCGGATCTGCAAAACACACCACGGTCGTGTGCATGTGGCCTAAGAGCAGTGATACTATGGAACGCTCTACCAGGTGAGGTTGTGGTGGCTGAATCACTGAACAGGTTCAGGAGGGAATTGGATGCCTTTCTTGAAAGTAAAAATATTACTGGTTATGTTACTAGATTTCTATAGATGGGGTGTTGATTCAGGGATGGATTCTGGTTGCCATATTTGGGGACTGGTAGGAAATTTACCTCCCAAAATGGGGTAGGGGGTATCTACCTCATGAGGATTTTCCCTTCCTGTGTATGACCACAGTAGCATTAGAGGTTGGACTTGATTGGCCCGTGTCTTTCTTCAACTTTATCAACTATATAACAATGTACCTGTATAGGATTCAGCGTAGCACCACAAAATGTGGACAGAAGTAGTCTAAAGTTGAGAACAGTGGCGGCAGCTGATATTGTTTTAGATTTTCTATAGGTTGGTGTGATTAGTTATCACTAGTTTCAGCTTTTTTATCTGTTGTTTACTGACTTTTCGTTTTTAGACATGTTGTTCAATTGAAAAATCTTAAGCCCATCTCCTTAAACACAAGTGCGGATGGTTGGAACACTGTTGCAGGGAAAAAGGTAAAGAAGACCTCTGCAAGTAGCACAAGTGGTCACGTAGGTAAGCATGTGTACTCATGTTGGGGTTTTACATGTTTAGAGGGATTGTGTCAAGTATGATAGTTATCCGATATCCACAAGAGAGAGGTCAGCTAACTGAGGATTGGTGGGGACCCCCATGGATGAGAATGGGTTCCTGTATTCTTGTCCAGATGGAGCAGCAGGCCAAGCATGTGCCCATTCATATTTTATGGAATTGACAGAGATAGCTGGGTCCCATGTCCTAATGGAGTGACAGGCTGAGCATGCGCCCTGCCGCTTCATTTATTCTCTATGGGACTGCCAGAGGTAGCGGGGTTCCGTGTTCCTGTCTTAATAGAACCGCTGGCTGAGCATGCTCCCTGCCTTCTCATTCATTCTCTATGGGACTGCCAGAGGTAGCGGGGTTCCGTGTTCCTGTCTTAATGGAACCGCTGGCTGAGCATGCTCCCTGCCTTCTCATTCATTCTCTATGGGACTGCCAGAGGTAGCGGGGTTCCGTGTTCCTGTCTTAATGGAACCGCTGGCTGAGCATGCTCCCTGCCTTCTCATTCATTCTCTATGGGACTGCCAGGGGTAGCTGGGTTCCGTGTTGCTGTCTTAATTTAACCGCTGGCTGAGCATGTACCCTGCTGCTTTTTTCATTCTCTATGCGACTACCAGCGACAGCTTATTACAGGCAGTCCTTTACAGAATGAATGGAGAGACACGGCGCATGCTTGACCTGCTGCTCCATCAGGACAGGAATATGGGACCCCTGCAGTCAGACACCCACCAATCAGTTAGTTATGCCCTATCCTGTGGATAGGGGGTAACTTTCATGCTTGGCACAACCTAAGATAACGGGGCAAGGCTTGTGGTTTCTCTAACAATGTGTTTTGTTTTTTCAAAATCTTTAGAGAAGGATTACAGGGGACAGAAGAATTATGTAAAAGCTGTAAAAGTGCAGCCTATGCTCTCTCGTCTGCAACAAATTACCACAAACAAGCAGCATGGGATGTCTTCAGATCAAGCTACCCTGAACGAGAACAGGGGACGGAGCAGGACTCCTCCGAAAGTGCCTGGAAGGTAAAATACTCTGAGCTGCTACAAAGATTGGCATTCTGGTCATGAACATAACTGAAGTGAAATACTAAAGGGGTTGTGCAGTCATGTAATAGTGTGTACTGCAAGAAAATTTCGACTAGCACCTCCAAAGTTACAGGTGCACATCCATAAAGCTACATACAAACAGCAAACAAAATACGTATGAAAGAACACTGCTGCATGCAAACAAAAGAACTAGGTATTAGGGATTATTTTGAATTAGGAACCCTTCTGTAGAAGCCACTTTGACGTTGGTAGATGGGTCCGACATACATTTGATCAAAAATGTGCACAAATCTCTAGTTATCCCTAATCTCTAGTTATTTTGTTTGCATGTACAGTCATGTGAAAAAATTAGGACACCCTTTGAAAGCATGTGGTTTTTTTGTAACATTTTTAATAAAAGGTTATTTCATCTCCGTTTCAACAATACAGAGAGATTAAAGTAATCCAACTAAACAAAGAAAACTGAAGAAAAGTCTTTTCAAGATCTTCTGTAAATGTCATTCTACAAAAATGCCTATTCTAACTGAGGAAAAAGATAGGACACCCTTGCCCCTAATAGCGAGTGTTACCTCCTTTGGCTGAAATAACTGCAGTGAGACGGTTCTTGTAGCCATCTACCAGTCTTCGACATCGGTCTGAGGAAATTTTACCCCACTCCTCAATGCAGAACTTTTTTAGCTGTGAGATGTTTGAGGGGTTTCTTGCACGTACAGCCCTTTTCAAGTCACCCCACAGCATCTCAATGGGATTCAAATCTGGACTTTGACTTGGCCATTCCAGGACTCTCCATTTCTTCTTTTTCAGCCAATCTTTGGTTGATTTACTAGTATGTTTTGGGTCATTGTCATGTTGCATGGTCCAGTTCCGCTTCAGCTTTAATTTTCTAACTGATGGTCTCACATGTTCTTCAAGCACCTTCTGATACACAGTAGAATTCATCGTGGATTCTATGATGGTGAGCTGACCAGGTCCTGCTGCAGCAAAGCAGCCCCAAACCATGACACTTCCACCTCCATGCTTCACAGTTGGTATGAGGTTCTTTTCTTGGAATGCTGTGTTTGGTTTACGCCAAACATGTCCTCTGCTGTTGTGTCCAAATAATTCAATTTTGGACTCATCTGTCCAAAGAACATTATTCCAGAAGTCCTGGTCTTTGTCAACATTATCTTTGGCAAATGTCAGTCTGGCCTCGATGTTTCTCTTGGAAAGCAAAGGTTTCCTCCTTGCACACCTCCCATGCAAGTTAAACTTGTACAGTCTCTTTCTGATTGTAGAGGCATGTACTTCTACATCAACAGTAGCCAGAGCCTGCTGTAGTTCTCGAGATGACACTTTAGGGTTTTTGGAGACCTCTTTTAGCATCTTGCGGTCTGCTCTTGGGGTGAACTTGCTGGGGCGACCAGTCCTGGGCATGTTGGCAGTTGTTTTGAAAGCCCTCCACTTGTAGACTATCTTCCGGACAGTGGAATGGCTGATTTCAAAATCTTTTGAGATCTTTTTAAATCCCTTCCCAGACTCATAGGCTGCTACAATCTTTTTTCTGAAGTCCTCTGACAGCTCTTTTGCTCTCACCATGGTGCTCACTCTCACTTCAACAGTCAGGAGCACACCAAACTAAATGTCTGAGGTTTAAATAGGGCAAGCCTCATTCAACATGCAGAGTAACGATCTACTAATTATGTGCACCTGGTGTGATATACCTTTGTGAGATCTGAGCCAATTTAAGAGGGAATACATGTGAGGGTGTCCTATCTTTTTCCTCAGTTAGAATAGGCATTTTTGTAGAATGACATTTACAGAAGATCTTGAAAAGACTTTTCTTCAGTTTTCTTTGTTTAGTTGGATTACTTTAATCTCTCTGTATTGTTGAAACGGAGATGAAATAACCTTTTATTAAAAATGTTACAAAAAACCACATGCTTTCAAAGGGTGTCCTAATTTTTTCACATGACTGTATAACAGTGTGCTGCCATACTTATTGTTTGCTGTCTACATATAAAAGTGTATAGACCTAATCATGGTATCGTAAAACAATTTATTTACCAATAGTGTTTCCAGTTTGACTCCTTTTTCTGCCCCCCCCCAGTCACGTGACTGCCGTTATCCAGTGTACACTGATGCGGCCTCATGTTCTGTTACAAGTGGTTTTGTCTCAATCACTTGAGACGCGTTAATATTGGTGAACTCTGTGCCCCTGCGCGGCTGAAACTAGCAGGTGGCTTTCTCTGACAATCTTTGAGCTGGGCTTCTGTGATTGTATGAAATCCTGTCAACCGATTGTGCACTGTGCCTGCGCTCAAATAAGCAGACGTTCGCCTAACGTCATATTACGGGTACGCTGTGTAAGACGATGGGGCTGCAATTGGAGGAAGTCATGCGATCAGCAGACCGAACAAAAATCGTGTCACATCAGTGTACGCCAGATGGTTGTGGTCACTTGACCGTGGGTATGAAAGGGGAGTTGAAGACCAATTTGGAAACACTATATTAGCGCTGATCTGAATGCAGCCTTACTATCTATTTCTTTCTGTTTCTCCGTTATGGGAGCAGAAGAACTAAAATGATGGAAGTGCTGTATTTAGCACACACGGTAGCTCAGTGGTCAGCACTGGGGTCCTAGGTTTGAAAACAGACCAAGGACAACCTCTGCATGGAGTTTGTATGTTCTCCCCGTGTTTGTGTGGGTTTCCTCCGGGTACTCTGGTTACCTCCCACACTCCAAAAATGTACTGATAGGGAACTGATTGTGAGCCCCATTGGGGACAGTGTGGTGCTAATGTCTGTAAAGCGCTGCAGAATATAGTACCGCTATATAAGTGCATAAAATAAAATAATAAAATAAACAAACTGACGGGAACGGAGCCTAAGGCCCCTTGCAGACGAGCGTGTCCGGATGCTTTGCGGCAAACCCACGCGAGTAGGTACCCAATTTCAGTCAGTTTTGACTGCGATTGCGTTCCGTTGTTCAGTTTTTATCGCGCAAACTTCTTCACGCCCGAACCCGCGCGAACTTCTTCACGCCCGAACCCGCGCGAACGTCTTCACGCCCGAACCCGCGCGAACTTCTTCACGCCCGAACCCGCGCGAACTTCTTCACGCCCGAACCCGCGCGAACTTCTTCACGCCCGAACCCGCGCGAACTTCTTCACGCCCGAACCCGCGCGAACTCTTCACGCCCGAACCCGCGCGAATCTTCACGCCCGAACCCGCGCGAACTTCTTCACGCCCGAACCCGCGCGAACTTCTTCACGCCCGAACCCGCGCGAACGTCTTCACGCCCGAACCCGCGCGAACGTCTTCACGCCCGAACCCGCGCGAACGTCTTCACGCCCGAACCCGCGCGAACGTCTTCACGCCCGAACCCGCGCGAACGTCTTCACGCCCGAACCCGCGCGAACGTCTTCACGCCCGAACCCGCGCGAACGTCTTCACGCCCGAACCCGCGCGAACGTCTTCACGCCCGAACCCGCGCGAACGTCTTCACGCCCGAACCCGCGCGAACGTCTTCACGCCCGAACCCGCGCGAACGTCTTCACGCCCGAACCCGCGCGAACGTCTTCACGCCCGAACCCGCGCGAACGTCTTCACGCCCGAACCCGCGCGAACGTCTTCACGCCCGAACCCGCGCGAACGTCTTCACGCCCGAACCCGCGCGAACGTCTTCACGCCCGAACCCGCGCGAACGTCTTCACGCCCGAACCCGCGCGAACGTCTTCACGCCCGAACCCGCGCGAACGTCTTCACGCCCATTCAGGTTTGGGTTCAAGGTTGTGTAGATTGTATTATTTCCCCTATAACATGGTTATAAGGGAAAATAATAGCATTCTGAATACAGAATGCATAGTACAATAGGGCTGGAGGGGTTAAAAAAAATATATATATATTTTTTAACTCTCCTTAATCCACTTGATCTCGCAGCCGTCTTCTTCTTTGAGGAATAGGACCTTTGATGACATCACTGTGCTCATCACATGGTCCATCACATGATCTTTTACCATGGTGATGGATCATGTGACGGACCATGTGATGAGCGCAGTGACATCATCAAAGGTACTTTTCCTGTGCACAGCAAAGAAGAAAGAAGAGAAGCTGGGCTGCACGATCAAGTGGATTAAGGTGAGTTATATTTGTTTTTAACCCCTCCAGCCCTATTGTACTATGCATTCTGTAGTAAGAATGCTATTATTTTCCCTTATAACCATGTTATAAGGGAAACTAATAATGATCGGGTCCCCATCCCGATCGTCTCCTAGCAACCGTGCGTGAAAATCGCACCGCATCCGCACTTGCTTGCCGATGCCTGCGATTTTCACACAGCCCTATTTACTTCTATGGGGCCTGCGTTGCGTGAAAAACATGCTGCGATTTTCACGCAACGCACAAGTGATGCGTGAAAATCACCGCTCGTGTGCACAGCCCCATAGAAATGAATGGGTCGGGATTCAGTGCGGGTGAAATGCGTTCACGTCACGCATTGCACCCGCGCGGAAAACTCATTCGTGTGAAAGGGGCCTAACAGATCCGTTAGGAGAAGTTTTTGTTTTTCAGAGAAAAAAAAAGTCCTTTATGCAGAACTTTCCCTCTGCTATTTTTTGACAAACTCTGTGATGGAAACCCTGAACGGAGCCGCTGACTCAGATGTGAATGTAGTTTAAATGAATTGTTTTTGGATATCAAAATTGTGCCTATATAGTTTTATGTGTTATGTGACAGGGCATTATTAAAGTTAAATACATGTATAGCCTATCAACATTACATAGTATAGATTTTATTCCTACAAAAAGGACATCCCTCCATTTACGTCATAGATGTCTGATTGGTAGTGGCTTATGCTGCTAACTTTCATCTCCATAGATTGCATGGTAAAACACCAGCCACATACTTTGGAAACAGTGGGAACCTCCTTTTGGTTTTTCGAGTTAAATGATCTTATTCTTATGGAGCAGGCATGCTTAACCTGCGGCCCTCCAGCTGTTGCAAAACTACAACTCCCAGCATGCCCGAACAGCTTACAGCTATCAGCCTTCAGCAGGGCATGGTGGGAGTTGTAGTTTTGCAACAGCTGGAGGGCTGCAGGTTGAGCATCCCTCTTATGGAGGATTTGACCTCTTCCTTTAGTAGCTCTTATGCTGCTTAATATGACTGGAAGGTGTGAACTACAGGAATAGTAATGTTATGGCAGCTAACTAGATGCCTCTTTCCTCTCCTCTCGTTCTTTTCACCCTTCTGGGGCCATTACTGGGCTCTCCCTCATTTTTCCAGTTCGTTCCCCAAAGCTGATGCCCTTTCAGGCAGTGCTTCTCTATTCCATTGCATCATGCCCCAAACCCCACATTATAAATGCCCCCCCATATTCCTGAGAGTTGTTTAGTATTAATATTTATACTGCACTATCATAGCTGTTGATTGGCCATCTAAACTTCTTTATGTTCTTATATGGGGCAATGCCTTTCAGAAAGCAATATTTGAGAAGTGATTGAAAATGATCTGTTAGAAACTGAAAATTGGTTAATTGCATTGCTCCTGTGGGGTCTGTAATACAAGAAGAAGCCCAAATATTATGTAGCCCAAAAAGAAATTTGGACACACACGACTTCTTTCTGCCCTCTTATTACAGGAAGCTGGAGCAGAGTGAGGAGTCTGGTTACTTCAAGAGAGAGAACATTCACTTTGGCTTAACTCCTGAGGAACGTCAGGAGAAGCAAGTGATTGAGGAATCCAAGTCTTTGTATGAAATGCAAAACAGAGATGCCGATGCCTTTCCAGCCCTCTCTGTAAGTGGTTAATGTTACTTATTCCATTCTTCTTAATAAAACAGCTAATATAAGAAGCTCTGTAATTGATTGATCAAAAGATGGACCACAGCTATAAATCCCACGGGAATTTAAAGTGGCATCCTATTGCTCGATAGATTTCTATGGCATTTATTATACTGCTAGGATGAAGGTTATTTGATATTTTTGGCTATCTTTTCATTTAAGGCACCAGCTCCTGCGGATACATCTATACAGAGTTCTGATGCTTTACCCTTGAAAAAAAGCCCAGCACTCCCTAGTGAAAAAAGCACTAGGCGGAAGTCTGAAGTAGAAGATCAGAAAAACAAAGGTTGGCTTACTATTCTTTTATGTGGACTTTCTATAATCTGTGTCCAACACTGTCAGTTCATCAGGCAACAGATTGAATGCTTTATAAAAAAAAAAAGTAGATATGAAATAACAAAGTGAAGCAATTTAAATATCAACATAACGTATTATGCCATGAATAGCTGAACCGTGCAGGAGCGTGGTTACTGGTGTGTTCCCATTAGCCGTCAGTTTCTGATCTCCGTACCGGTGGGAGTAGAGTGTGGGCTTTATGTTTAAGTTCAAGGTATGGGTCAACAAGAGGTTTGGGGAATTGGGCCAATCCACAAGTCTAATAGAAGGTTTCTCTATCTAATTTCAGGCTTGATGTTTGTTTTTTCTGTATAGAATTGTTTAGTGTTTGGAACATTCAGGGCCAGATACAGTATACTAAGGCTAGTTTCACATCTCTGGCAGCAATTCTTCGGAACTGGCACTGCCGGGTGCAACCGGAATGCCGGCCTGGACCCTTTAACTGTAATTGGGTCCGGCGGAGATCCGGGCCGCCGTCTGGCAAAAATGCCAAGAATCAGCCAGACAGAAACCGGTGACGTTTGTGTCCATCCGATTCCTGGCATTCTCTGCCCAAACTGGCTGCTGGATCACAATGCAAGACATGTGACACTAGCCTAAAACTTGTGTTTGTAAAGTCTGTCGGCACAAAATGCGGCAAATTAATTGAGGGCATATTAATTGTGGGACCAGCACCAATATCAGATAGGTGCTGGTCCCACCTCTAAAAACCTTAATCTTGAACAGGTGCAACATGCTCTTGGCTATTTTTGGAACTCCCATAGAAGTGATTAGAGGGGGGCCTTGCTTGCGCAGTTTGCTCTAGTTGATTGAGAGCTGCACGTCCTGAAGGCGGGACCCGCACCTATCTGACATTGGTGGCATATGCTAACAATACAGCCTTTTGGCATGTACTTCAGAGCTGATCTTGGCCTGCACAGGCCCAGCAACTTGTGCAGTTACCCATGACCCAGCAATCACATGATTGCTAGTACCAGGGCAGGAAGTGATATTGCCACTGGCTGATCTGTATACAGCGATGGGGAATTAGGAATAGTAGAAAAAAGTCTCTGCTTTCTCAATTGGGAGCCCAGTGGGCTCCTCGCTCCTGCAGCTGCTAACTCCTCAAGGACATTTAGAAACATCCTTGCAGACTTAAAGGTGGACCACTAAGACGTATATGGTCTACAGGAGGTCTGCAAGTGGTTATAAAAAATGTGTTCCATTTATAGACCTGTACAACAAACTCTCCCACTGCATAAACCTTCCTCTAACTAAAGATAGTTTTTGCCTTGCATTGTTTTCCTGTCTGTACCGAATGAGTGCACTAGAGAAGAAACGGTTCAGGCCAAGTGCTGTGTACACAGAGGCTGCCGAGCTTTAGGAACTTCAAAATGGTTTCCTTTGTGAAAGACAACAAAAATACTGCTGGGGATATTACTAGTACAAATGAATATTAAACCTCTCTAAAATAAGTAAGGTAAAAATGGAAGGTGATAAGTATATATATTTTTTCTCCTGGTCATCCTGCTGCACACTATTGGAGTCAATAGGTCTAATTCAGCAATGATCTTTATTGGGGCTGGGCAACTTTTGCAACAAAAAAAAAAGTAAACTCGATCATTTAACTTAATAATTTAAGAACGATTATCTATTTTTTCTCTTTTTTTTTTTCTAGCAATAACTTTTATATTTTTTTTATATTAATGTAGCCATATAACCGCTTCTTTTTTATGGGACAAGTTGATTTTTTTTTTTTTTTTTTTTTTTTTTTTTTTATTGGCACCATTTTGGGGAGAAGTAGTGTTACCAGGGCTGGAGCACACTGGAAGTAGTAGTTTTTCCAGGGCTGGCAGCTGCAGGTGCAGGGACCTAATGGCTTGCAGCTGGGGAGAGGCCTGTGAGCTGCTCTTGTCCAGCAGAATCTTCTTTCTGCTCAGAGTTGACATGAGACAAGGCGCTGAGTATGCTCCATAAGAGGCTCACCAGCCCGCTGCACCACCAGAACAGATTCTAAACAACCTGCACCGATGCAGCACATTGGACAAAAATGTTTTTGATTCTTTGGTATTTCAAAAGATATCGCTGTGCTCTGAAAGGGCAAATCGAATTAAAGGGATTTTCTGATATTTTAATACTGATGACCTGTCCTTTGAGAATGCATTGGCTGTCTTGTGAGCACCGCAGCTTACCAAGCACAGCCGCTATACAATGTACGGTGCTGTGCTTGCTAAGCATGGAGAAAGCCGCAGCGCTCACAGGTGTATTATTTTTTAGTAGGAGCTGTATTTCTAAGGCCCCTTTCACACAAGCGAGTATTCCGCGTGGGTGCAATGCGTGATGCGAACGCATTGCTCCCGCACGGAAATCCGGACCCATTTATTTCAATGGGGCTGTGTACATGTGCGTTGGTTTTCACGCATGACTTGTGCGTTGCGTGAAAATCGCAGCATGTTCTATATTCTGCAATTTTCACGCAACGCTGGCCCCATAGAAGTGAATGGCAAGTGCGGATGCAATGCGTTTTTCACGGATGGTTGCTAAGAGATGTTGTTTGTACACCTATCATGCGTGTGCAGAACGCATTTAATCGCATTGCACCCGCGCAATAAAAACCGAACAACGGAACAAACTGACTTTGTTTGCGAAATTGCGCATTTTTCACTGACCGCATTTGCAACGCATCCAGCCCTAATCCGCACACGCTTGTCTGCAAGGGGCCTAATTGGGCCATGCATAATTTATAAACATGAAACTCAGGCTCTTTGTGTATGTTTTGACCAAAATGCCCATAGGCCCATTCACCATGTCATGATGGTCTCTTTCAAGAGGGTTCCTACACTAATTTGGCACAGTACCACATGGCAAGCGCTAACACAACACAGCATCTGCAGGTATGAAGACCCTGCAGACCAACAACTTCCCTGGCGTCAGGCTAAGACCCCTTGCCACTGAGGCAAAGCAGCAACAGCCGCCATGCAGCACCGCACCATGTGAACACACCTCCTTTCCATTTCGTCTCTAAAACTAATTGAAACCAAGTGCCTGTGTCTGCGTGACCCAAGTCTATTTTTCTGCAGTTTGGCAGAACATGCATATCTCTTTACAGGAATTGAATTTTTTTAATATGTGATTTTTCTTTTGTTAAGCCTCCAGACTGGCACAGCCTCCAAAAGTGATTGAGGAGAACTTAAGTGAGGTAGGCACTAAATTCCCCATTACATGTAGATCGCATTTGAACAAACTATGTACAACTGCTTCTGGTTTCTCAATCCTTATATAAAAAGCATTGCTTCTTGTATCCCTATAACATGGTATAACGCACGGATCTACATGAACCACCTGCTCTCATTGTTCTGGCCAAGACATTTAAAGGGGAGTTGTAGGCTTTCCTGATAGGTCTGTTCTAGTCAATACTTATATTGTCCATGAAGTAACAATTCTGGAGCATGAATTCTTTCGATTCTGTATCGTGCCATTCCACTGTTATTTCTCCTGGAAGTGTATGAACAAATTGATAGCTGGGTGTTACTATTCCGTTTGTTGCTACACACTTCGACATTTAAAGTACCAGGTTGCTGTGTGTAGGGACATGCTCCATTGACAAGTGGAATAGTATTGTAATGTATTCACACATACAGTAGGAATTATAGATGGATACTACTATGTAGAATACAAAGACTAAGACTGTTTGGAGAACTTACAGGTCCTCTTAATAGCACAGCAGCCCATAATTTAGACCAGTGTTCAACTCCAGTCCTCAAGGCCCACCTGCCGGTCATGATTTGAGAACATCCCACAGAATGATTGCCTGTGGTATATGTTCTGATGCACTGACACCAAGTACTGTATATCACCTGCTCAATATTAGGGAAATCCTTAAAATATGACATGCTTGGGGTTGTGAGGACTGGAGAAACAGTGATTTAGAATACAACTTGTGTCTTGAATTGAAGTTTATAGGAAGCAAGCTTAATAGTATTCATTAGTATTTCAAAGAACTGGTTGAATAAGAGGGTAGGCCATGTGTACGTGAAATGTGAAATAGTAGTACTCATGTTGATCGCTGATCTATAATTGACAGGAAATAACAAAGCCGCTTGCTACCTCTGAATCGGTTGTTTCACATGATGTCACCGTTCTTCCAACCCCTGCTGAGCAGCAGACACCCACCACAGTGCCTTCTGTACCTGCCGTGGTCTCATCTTGGTCAGGTTGGTCTGGTGTCTGTCTGTCTAGCCTCTTCTAATTTGGCTGTAAATGAATGACGCACAGTGAAGTAGTGGGACTGATGATTTATCACAGAAACATGCAGTACTCCTGAAAATCCATAGGTCTATAGTGTGTGATGGAACTGCGTTGTTTTCTTTTTAGGGACTTCAGCAGAGATGCCTACTTCCCCCAGAGCTGGCTCTGACTCTGTATTACAACCTCAGGTGACATCAGCCCAGTTCACACCACTTCCAGTTTCAATTCCAGCAGTTAACCAGCCTTTACTGCCTATGCCACAGACACTGAGTGCTTACCAGGACCCTCTTTATCCTGGATTTCCTGTCAATGAAAAGGGAGAGCAAGCTACTGCTCCTCCGCCCTACTCTCTCTGTAAGAATGGAGATGACCTACCTACCGGTGAGTCAGACTGATGTTACTTGTTATAAACTAAATGTAGATGTTGTGTGTGTGTGTGTCTGAAGAAATATTTCGAAGAATTAAAGATTATTACTTTATTTTTTTCAGATAAAAGCATCCTTCATTTCTTTTACAACCTTGGCATAAAGGTGAGTATTCAGTCAGACTCCAGGGGCCAGACTTATCATTAAACGACTCCACTTCTGTGGCGTGAAAAATTCACACATCTTTTGCACAAGTGGAGTCGTGAGGGAGGTGGTCATCTTCTACATCAGAAAACTGGTGTAGAACACCGAAATCTAGATCAGTATAGGTGCACAGACTGCCGGATGCTGAGCCTAATTTATAACGATGCATATGCTGCCGAGCTACTTATCGTAGTAGTACTAGGATTTCACAAATGATTGATCACCACTATACCTATATCAGTGGTATTTATCTTACTCTTCCTTAAAATGGCATTCTTTTAGCGAATTCATGTGCATTTGTTCTTTTTATTGTTCTAACGGTGCTATTTGTTCATAACTATCCCACAACAGATGGAGCTTAATTCTTTTTCTCTTCACTTACCTTTTCTCAGGCTTACACGTGTCCAATGTGGCCCCCACACTTATACCTGCACCCTCTTCACCAAGCCTACCTAAGTATTTGCAGGATGTATCCAAATGTTCACGTTTACCCGCAAAGCCATTGGGTACAGGAGGCTGCTGCAAACCAAAGTGAAGTAGATCCTTCAGTCTTTGCTCATCAGAGTGTGGTGGGAAATGAGAACCAGAGTGAAGACCCTGCAAGCTTATGTCCCCAAGTGGTTGAAAGCCCACCGATCCAAATCCCAGTGACTGGTGGGGAAATGGCTCCACAACCTTATTCATCAGAAGAAAAATGCCAGTTCCAGGCACAGGGCAGCGAGTTTGAAGACCTGCTATCAAACAAGACAGTGCTCCCACAACCTCCTTTTGGACAGGGTTCCTACATGGGACCGCTTCCAATAGCTTCTCCATTTTTCCCACAAGTTTGGTATGGATATCCATATCAAGGATTTATTGACAACCCAATGGTACGGCATAATATCTTCATTACCCCTCAGGATTCAAGTTTGCCTGAAAGCATTTCAGCAGGCACTGTCTTAGAAAATAATGCAGTTCAATCGGCAATAAGTCAGCCCTATCATATTGTGAGTGAACCAGCTAGGCCTCTGTTGCCTGCTGCTACTATTGGTAGAGAGTCAGGGTCGAATACCACAGCGGTCAAAGAGGAACAAATTTCAGCTATGGCCGTAATGGAGCAGCAGAAGCTCCCAGCTAAATTGACCGATGCTCAAGTGGCTCCATTAACAGAAATGCCAGAGGGCAAAAAAGGAGAGAAGAAAGAAGCTTCAGTACCAGTAGTCATGGCACCTACAATTCCACCTGAAGAGAGGCCGCTTAGAGCAAGGGAAGAAAGCTCAGAGGATGAGAGGGAGGTATCTAACATGCTGAGTAGCGGAAGATCAAAAAACTTTTACAATCAGTCATATGGTAGTAGGAGGCCTCGCAATGACAGGTATTATCAAACCAACAGAGGAGGCTACCAGTATAACAGAACTGATGAGGGGTGGAGGGGGCAAAGAGGCAGAGAGGATGGCTCTCACAGAAATTTCAGAGGCCGGCCAAATCGAAGACGGCAATTCGGAGATGCTTATAAACAGCAACATGAGTAGGCGCTCATTGATGATCTCAGTTAAGAATGTTTGTATGTTTTTCTTTGTATTTATTTGGACATTATATACTCCAGATAATAAAATAAGAATCATATATTCTTTAAAGTACAGGTAAAGGTTTAGAAATTGGGAGAGTAAAGTAACCCATACGTTTGTATTTTTTGTCTTCCTAGCTCAGTCTCTACCACTTGGGTTTTTTACTGTTCTTGTGAAACAGACTGATGGCGGAAATGTGTGGTATTCATTTCTTTATTCATGTAGAAGTTTAGGTTTACCACCAGAACTAGTAATTGTAGTAAGAAAGGGACAGATTGTCCAGCCTGAACTCCAGATTCTCAACACTTAGTAGACTTGCAGTGATATATTATGCTACTTTCACACACTCATTTTGGCTTTCAGTTTGTGAGGTCCGTTCAGGACTCTCACTAGCGGTCCAAAATTGATCAGTTTTGCCCTAATGCATTCTGAATGGAAAAGGATCTTCTCAGAATGCATCAGTTTGCCTCGGATCGGTCTCCATTCCACTTTAGAGGTGGACACCAAACACTGCTTGCAGCGTTTTGGTGTCCGTCTGACGAAACTGAGCAAAACGGATCCGTCCTGGCACACAATGTAAGTCAATAGGGACGGATCCGTTTTCACTGACACAATCTGGCACAAAAGAAAACTGATCCGTCCTCCATTGACTTTCAATGGTGTTCAAGACGGATCCATCTTGGCTATGATAAAGATAATACAAACGGATCCGTTCTGAACGGATGCAGACGGTTGTATTATCTGAACAGATCCGTTCATGACGGTTCCACACAAAAGGCAAGTGTGAAAGTAGCCTTAGACCGTCGCGCTCTATATGGAGTTGGCTGTATGTTTAAATGCCTTATTGTTCTTTTAAGACTACCGATCAGATCTGGATGGCTGTTGCTTCTAATTGTGCTTCCGTTCCAAAGGCCTTTCATCTTTGAATGAACTTGAATGTTGTTACTTATGATGGCATGTTGTAAATAGCAAACTGTTCAATCACTTCACTGTTTGGAGGGGGTCAAAAGTATTGCATGTCTACACGACTATTAAAAACGCAGTCAGTATTTGCGGGGTAAATCCCAATTCAATATGGGAATGTTAAAATTTGTATCCACAGCCCCTCCGTCCTATGGTAACTTCTAATAACCATTATTAAGCATTTTTTGTTTAAAGTTTGGGTAAAGGGTAACACCATGCTGTGTGTGATGCATAGACGTGCTCTAGAGACAATAATTGAAGGGGTTGGCTACTTTACAATGTAATTTCTCAAAAAGTCATAAACTGTTATGTACATAACTTGTGACTGTTTTCTCGGGCTGTTCCTGGCTACCATTACTTACGTGCAGGGGTTGAACAGCAACTAGATGTGTCTGGCAGAATCCCCTGTACCTGTGCATGCGCTAGATAGGTCCACTTGTTGTTCAGCGCCTGTGCAAAAGTACCGTTAGCCAGGAACACCCTAAGGAAGCAGTGACGTGAACAAGTCACTTTGAAGTATGGATGTGGAGGATGCCACGTGAATGTGTTTACTCCACCGTTGACCGCTCGGAGACGATACAAAGTCACATACGCTTGTATGGAGCATACATGACTGTTTATGACATTTTGAGAAATGTCGTCATAAACTGGCCAATCCGTAGGAGGATGGTAGTGTAAACAGTTTGCTATATAGCTGCTAGCAATAACCTAAGGCTGCAGGATACACATTTTGGGGGCTCGTGTTCAGACAGAACTTGTGAAAGAAAACCTGTATGCTCTATTTTGCACTGACATATTGAAAAGACGTGTAAGCACATTGAGTATTTTATTTTAAATCTGTGTATGTAACTACGACGTTCTTTTCATTTTGTGTTCTAGAAAGATTATTTTTAACTCTTCATTGAGTTTAACAGAAACATATTTTTGTTATGCAGGAATATTTAATGTCCTCATTTATTACTCTTCTTATTTTGAGTTTATTTTGTTGGTTCTTTTTAAAGCTTGTGGTGGACTTGAATGTTTTTTCTTTTTTTTTTTTTCCTGGAAATAATATGTACTTGATGCCTCTTGTTTCCGGGGATGCTTTCTCAGAAGCATGATATGAACGTGTCCTTTATATCTTTTGTGTGTGGTGTGCTATCGAAACAGCTTTTGCTGTCGTCATGTTTACATGTTAAGTTTGTTGGTTTTTATTTACTACATAAATCCAGATTAAAGGATTAAGAGCTACTGATTCCTTGGTATGAATAACTTTATTTCTGATGTATTTATATTACCTGAAAATCTATTTTGTGTCTATATGTTTGTCTTTTATTATAGTTAGTAAAAAATATTTACTGACAAATAAAATAAGATTGAAAAGAAACCTACTTTGGATATGAATGGATAATTCAATGTTTTATCATCCTGCCTCACTATCAAACACCATCATAGCTGTTCATTTTGAAGGTATGTAGCTTTATTTTTGCTAATTTTGAAGTCAGATTTACTTATTCTGTATATGACTTAAAGGAGTTGTCTCACTTTAGCAAATAACATTTATTATGTAGGCAAAGTTAATACAAGTGCGGGTCCCACCTTTGGGAGAACGGAGCAGGGATAGCTGTGGCTGGAGGACCCCGGATTTCCCGGAGTCCATCCACCACCAAGCACTGCTCCCATTCATTTCTTTGGGGCAGACGGAACTAGCCGAGCCAAGGTGCATGCACAGTGCACCCTCCGTTAATTAACCTGCTCCGTTCTCATTGCTCCTAGCGATATGCCCCCATTGAGATTGCAAAACCCCTTTAAGGCTGTATTACACTGGCCGATTGTTGGCCAGATCACCGCTAACATGCGCTTGTAGGAATGCTCGTTAGTGATGATCTGGCAGTGTAATACTGCCACCAATTACCTGATGAATGAGCAATCCAGATTTTAAAGCTGGATTGAAAATATTTAAAAAATCATTTTGCCTGACCCTACTCTCCCCTAACATAATCTCTAATCAGGAACTCCCCACACACGTTAAAGTGTCGGTCTCCTGTTCCATTTAAGGTGCTAGTCACCAGGGAACATTTGATCAGCGAGTGTATGTATGTGATGTCAGACTCTCACCAATCGGATATTGATGACCTAACCCGAGGACAGGTCATCAATATCAGGAGCCTGGAAAACCCATTTGACAAGAGCTGATTCCAATGCACTCCTGGGAGATGCAGGTGCTTGATGAACTGATGCCCACCCACAGAAAGGGATAATATAGTTAAAATAATGTGTGCAAATAGTGTGCATTCTCAAACAAGGAAAGTAACATCAGCTCACCTCCATTATAGGTGCGGTGCATGAACGCAGGGCTAGCTCCCAGGGATCATAGAAGAAAAACGTGAATTGTTCAGCAAAATATCTTTTTTTCCATTCCATCCACCTTGACAGCCACAATGAGAGATGACCCTTGAGCTCTGTAGGGGCAGGAGTACACAGAGAGTTCCTCCTATCCCGCCTGCTAAAAAACCTACACTATCCATTCAATCCTCCTCTGATCCAGAGGACATTGATGAGGATACCTCTACTTCCAGACGGGTGCTTGAGGAAGACCTTCTCTTAGAAGGAGAAATTGTAGAGGATGATAAATGCTTTTTTTCCTCGGATGAAATGGAAGAGTTACTTTAAAGCAGTAAGATCAACCATGGGTATAAAGGATACTCCTAAGCCTTGTACGGTACAGGATGAGATGTTTGGGGGATTACGCACTAAAAGAACCAAAGTGTTCCGCGTTAACGAGAATATCCAGTATATGATACTGGACTAGTTGATAGAACCCAAAAAAAGGCTAGGGGTATCTAAAGAGTTCAGGAACAGATTACGGTTTGATCAAGCTGAATGTAAAATTTTTGATGATATTCCCAAAATATTCGGGTGGCAAAGATAGTAAGAAAGACTGCCTTATCTTTTAAAGATTTGTCACAGTTAAGCGATCCAATGGAACGCAAAGCAGACTCCCTTTTAAGGAAAGCATGGGAAGCGGCTATGTTTGTTGTCAAAACCAACATTGCAGCCAGAGCAATGTATTTCTGGTTTCTGCTAGAATTAGATGATCACTTAAAAAACAAGACCCCCCGGGGAGATATCATAAATTCTATACCGCTATTAAATTCAGCAACAGCCTTCTTGGCAGATGCCACGGCAGAGTCTGTACACTTTGCCGTTAAAGATGCAGCCGTTTCTAATGCGGCCAGGAGAGCTTTATGGATAAGGGGATATGAAGCGTGTCCAGGGGATAAAGGCTAAACTGTGCTCTATTGCCTTCTTGGGTGAGTATGTTTTTGGCCCAGTGTTAGATAAGATACTGGAGAAAGCGGGCAGCAAAAAAAAAGGGATTTCTGGAGGAGAAAGAAACAAGAGATCCTTTCGTCAGTTCTATCTACAAGCTAAACTGTCACGGCCACGGTTATGGCCGTGACTCCTTGGGAGCCGCATACAGTTGCCCGCGGTTGTGGTTGTTGTGTCAACCGCAGCTGAGGCATAATGTAGTTGGCCTCAGTGCGGTTGCCGCGGACAACAGCTTTGTGTGCGGTTCCCGGGGAGTTGTGTGCGTGTGTGGATGCACTGTGTTTTGTATGTCTGGTGTGCACTGTAGTTTATGTTTGGTGCGCACGGACATCGTCCTTTCACTGTGGCTGCCCGTGGCAACGTTTGGTATTATGTACATGTGGTGGCAGTGTCTCGGCCTTCGGGCTGTCTCCCGGGACGGCTGCCACCCATGTCGTTGTCAGCGGCAACAGCCACAGGGTGATCTTAGTTTGGTCACTTCCCCTGTATGTTTGGTGTTTTCCTTTCCTGTGGTGCTGGAAGGGTTAACCCTCTTCCCAGTGTGTGTGATGTCACTGGGTGTGTCTGTCCGGTGGGTGTGGCCATTTTGCCCTATAAAGCCTGTGTCTGGAGCACTGCTCAGTAGGTTGCTTTCAGTCATGCTTGGCTGAAGCAGCCTCCTGTGGATTCCATCCTTCTTGTAAGGGCCACCCTTCCGGTCATAAGATTCCTTTCCCTGATGTATGGTTGATGTCTTATCTCTTTGGTTTTTGTGCAGCTTATGGATCTGGATCCCTGTGTCCAGGGATCCAGATCCTGTGACAGGGATCCAGTCAGCAAGGCTGTGGCAGGTAGGTGGAACTAGTTAGTTCACCTGCCATATCCATAAGACTGTTGGTGTTCCCCCTTTCCTGGCTACTCGGCCCGTGAGACCCCTGTTCCTCCGTGTCCAGTAGGAACAGGCCGTCTTACCCTGACTCCTAGCTAGGGACCGGACGGAGGGTAAGTCAGGGCTCTTAGGTTCCGGCGCATGGGTCCTCCTACCTTTAAGGTCGGCCCATGTAGATAGGAGTTAGGGTCAGATTAGGGATGCTATAGGAGGTGACCAGCTCCCTAATTCTGTTGCCCTGGCCGAGCAGCAACCGGACATCAGCTGGCATCGCACGGCTGAGGATTTTCCCCATCCTCAGCCGTGACATAAACCCTACAAAGGATAGGGTAAGACAGGTCGTTGCAGCTACCCTAAGGGCGGAAGAGGTAGAGGATTCATCCTTAATCCCCAGAATAAACAAGGCAACAAACAATGATGCCAGAGTGGGAGGCAGGTTAAGGAATTTTCTAAACCAGTGGAATCTGGTTACGTCAAATCCATGGACCCTAAATATCATAGCCCAGGGATACAGAATATAATTTTCTTCAACGACTCCAGAAGATTTTTTTAGTTACAACCCACAACATGGGAATACAGGCGAAAATCTGGCAGGGAATTCAGGATCAGATCAGGAGTAGTCATAGAAGTACCAGACTCCAAAAAGCAGAAGTGGTTTTACTCGAGTCTCTTTTTAGTAAAAAAAAAACCTACAACACCTTCCGTAGAATAATAAATCTAAAGACTTTGAACAGATTTATCATGTACAAGAGGTTCAAAATGGAGTCAATTGCTTCTACGATTCCGCTGATTCCAAAAGGTGCCTTTATGACGTCAGTAGATCTAAAAGACGCCTACTATCACATACCAATTCATCAGGCCTCCGAGAAATATCTAAGGTTTGCGGTAAGAGACCCCAGGGGACTCATCCACTATTTTCAGTACGTAGCTCTCCCCTTCCGTATCTCATTGGCCCCAAGAACATTCACCAAACTGGTGGTGGAGATGATCACCGCTCTACGCAGGAAGGATCTGGATGATCCTTATCTGGATGACTTCCTAATAATTGGCAGCTCAAGAGAAGAAACCTCCTGGACCACAGAATAGTTTATAAGTACCCTTTCAGGTTTGGGATGGGTAGTAATTCTAAAAAAATCCATACTCGCCCTATCTACAAAAATAAGGTTCCTAGGCGTAGAGTTAGATTCTGTATCCCAGAGGACCTATCTACACCAGGACAAAGTAAGAGCCTTCAGAGACAAGATAAGATGCTTTCAGAAAACATACAGGTGTTCCATTCGGAAGGTGATGAGCCTATTAGGGAACTTAACTTCATGTATAAACTCAGTTCCATGGAGTCAGGCCCACACAAGAATCATGGAGACGTAGATCTTAAAAAGATGGAACAGAAAACAGTCATCCTTAGACTGGATAATACAGGTGCCACTAGCAGTCAAAATAGAACTAGACTGGTGGAAAAGAGGAAAATTTGCTTCAGGGCACAGAATGGCTCAGGATCCCAGACGTTCAGATCATAGCCGACGTCAGTGATTCAGGTTGGGGTGCAAAGGTAGGCAGCCAGTTTTTCCAGGGAGACTGGCCAGTCAGCATAAAAGAACTTCAAATTACAGATAGCTGTATGCAGTTCTTATGACTCTCCCACACGTTGTAGACATATTAAAAACAGACATCTGAAAGTCCTCTCGGACAATAACACAACGGTGGCATACCTGAAACATCAGGGAGGCACACAATCCAACCAGCTGGTGGAAGTAGCAAGAAGAATTTTTCCTGGGCAGAACAGAACGTTCTCTCCTTAACAGCGGGGCAACTAAAGGGGTCAGAGAACCTAGAGGCGGACTTCTTAAGCCGAAGGACAATAAATCCAGGAAAATGGACATTAAACCGAGACTGTCACCGCCAGTTCTGTGAGAAGTATGTAGAAGAAATCCCAGCAATCGTCGTGTCTTGATAGTATGTTGTTTTCTATTGCATCTAATCAATATGTCCTACACCCAGGGCGCGTTTCGGCTAGCATGCCTTCATCAACAGGTAAAAGATAATCAGACAAAACAGTTATATAAAGGAAACGATGTACTACCTCTCATGACTAGAGTTGAGCGAACACCTGGATGTTTGGGTTCGAGAAGTTCGGCCGAACTTCCCGGAAATGTTCGGGTTCGGGATCTGAACCTGACCCGAACTTCGTCCCGAACCCCATTGAAGTCAATGGGGACCCGAACTTTTCGGCACTTAAAAGGCTGTAAAACAGCCCAGGAAAGGGCTAGAAGGCTGCAAAAGGCAGCACAATGTAGTTAAATCCCCTGCAAACAAATGTGGATAGGGAAATGAATAAAAATAAAATAAATAAAAATTAACCAATATCAATTGGAGAGAGGTCCCATAGCAGAGAATCAGTCTTCATGTCATAGCAGAGAATCAGTCTTCATGTCATAGCAGAGAATCAGTCTTCATGTCATAGCAGAGAATCATGCTTCATGTCACCCAACACTGGAACAGTCCATTGTCATATATTTAGGCCCCGGCACCCAGACAGAGGAGAAAGGTCCCATAACAGAGATTCAGGCTTCGTGTCGGCAGAGAATCAGTCTTCATGTCATAGCAGAGAATCTTGCTTCACGTCACCCAACACTGGAACAGTCCATTGTCAGATATTTAGACCCAGGCAGTGGAGAGAGGTCCCATAACAGAGATTCAAGCTTCGTGTCAGCAGAGAATCAGTCTTCATGTCATAGCAGAGAATCATGCTTCACGTCACCCAGCACGAACAGTCCATTGTCATATATTTAGGCCCAGGCAGAGGAGAGGTTCATTCAACTTTGTGTTGCCCCGCAATATAATGGTAAAATGAAAATAAAAATAGGATTGAATGAGGAAGTGCCCTGGAGTACAATAATATATGGTTAAGGGGAGGTAGTTATGAATGTCTAATCTGCACAAGGGATGGACAGGTCCTGTGGGATCCATGCCTGGTTCATTTTTATGAACGTCAGCTTGTCCACATTGGCTGTAGACAGGCGGCTGCGTTTGTCTGTAATGACCCCCCCCCCTACACATTCAAACAAAATGCTGGCCGCCGGGCAGGCCAGCACCTCCAAGGCATAAAAGGCTAGCTCTGGCCACGTGGACAATTTGGAGACCCAGAAGTTGAATGGGGCCGAACCATCAGTCAGTACATGGAGAGGTGTGCACACATACTGTTCCACCATGTTAGTGAAATGTTGCCTCCTGCTAACACGTTCCGTATCAGGTGGTGGTGCAGTTAGCGGTGGCGTGTTGACAAAACTTTTCCACATCTCTGCCATGCTAACCCTGCCCTCAGAGGAGCTGGCTGTGACACAGCTGCGTTGGCGACCTCTTGCTCCTCCTCTGCCTTCGCCTTGGGCTTCCACTTGTTCCCCTATGAAATTTGGGAATGCTCTCAGTAGCGCGTCTACCAACGTGCGCTTGTACTCGCGCATCTTCCTATCACGCTCCAGTGCAGGAAGTAAGGTGGGCACATTGTCTTTGTACCGTGGATCCAGCAGGGTGGCAACCCAGTAGTCTGCACACGTTAAAATGTGGGAAACTCTGCTGTCGTTGCGCAGGCACTGCAGCATGTAGTCGCTCATGTGTGCCAGGCTGCCCAGAGGTAAGGACAAGATGTCCTCTGTGGGAGGCGTATCGTCATCGTCCTGCGTTTCCCCCCAGCCACGCACCAGTGATGGGCCCGAGCTGCGTTGGGTGCCACCCCGCTGTGAACATGCTTCATCCTCATCCTCCTCCACCTCATCCTCGTCCTCCAGTAGTGGGCCCTGGCTGGCCACATTTGTACCTGGCCTCTGCTGTGTCAAAAAAACTCCCTCTGAGTCACTTTGAAGAGATTGGCCTGAAAGTGCTAAAAATTACCCCTCTTCCTCCTCCTCCTCCTGGGCCACCTCCTCTTCCATCATCGCCCTAAGTGTTTTCTCAAGGAGACATAGAAGTGGTATTGTAACGCTGATAACGGCGTCATCGCCACTGGCCATGTTGGTGGAGTACTCGAAACAGCGCAACAGGGCACACAGGTCTCGCATGGAGGCCCAGTCATTGGTGGTGAAGTGCTGTTCCGCAGTGCGACTGACCCGTGCGTGCTGCAGCTGAAACTCCACTATGGCCTGCTGCTGCTCGCACAGTCTGTCCAGCATGTGCAAGGTGGAGTTCCACCTGGTGGGCACGTTGCATATGAGGCGGTGAGCGAGAAGGCCGAAGTTACGCTGTAGCGCAGACAGGCGAGCAGCGGCAGGATGTGAACGCCGGAAGCGCGAACAGACGGCCCGCACTTTATGCAGCAGCTCTGACATGTCGGGGTAGTTGTGAATGAACTTCTGCACCACCAAATTCAGCACATGCGCCAGGCAAGGGATGTGCGTCAAACCGGCTAGTCCCAGAGCTGCAACGAGATTTCGCCCATTATCGCACACCACCAGGCCGGGCTTGAGGCTCACCGGCAGCAACCACTCGTCGGTCTGTTGTTCTATACCCCTCCACAACTCCTGTGCGGTGTGGGGCCTGTCCCCCAAACATATGAGTTTCAGAATGGCCTGCTGACGTTTACCCCGGGCTGTGCTGAAGTTGGTGGTGAAGGTGTGTGGCTGACTGGATGAGCAGGTGGAAGAAGAGGAGGAGGCAGCCGAGTAGGAGGAGGAGGCAAAGAATGTTGCCCTGCGATCCTTGGCGGAAGGACGTGCGCCAAACAGCTCTCCGCCTGGGGCCCAGCCGCCACTACATTTACCCAGTGTGCAGTTAGGGAGATATAGCGTCCCTGGCCGTGCTTACTGGTCCACGTATCTGTGGTTAGGTGGACCTTGCCACAGATGGCGTTGCGCGGTGCACACTTGATTTTATCGGATACTTGGTTGAGCAGGGAAGGCACGGCTCTCTTGGAGAAGTAGTGCCGGCTGGGAACAACATACTGTGGGACAGCAAGCGACATGAGCTGTTTGAAGCTGTCTGTGTCCACCAGCCTAAATGACAGCATTTTATAGGCCAGTAGTTTAGAAATGCTGGCATTCAGGGCCAGGGATCGAGGGTGGCTAGGTGGGAATTTACACTTTCTCTCAAATGTTTGTGAGATGGAGAGCTGAACGCTGCCGTGTGACATGGTGGAGATGCTTGGTGACTGAGGTGGTGGTGTTGGTGGTACATCCCCTGTTTGCTGGGCGGCAGGTGCCAACGTTCCTCCAGAGGCGGAGGAAGAGGCCGAGGCGACAGCAGCAGAAGAGGCCGAGGCGGCAGCAGCAGAAGAGGTAGCAGGGGGAGCCTGAGTGACTTCCTTGTTTTTAAGGTGTTTACTCCACTGCAGTTCATGCTTTGCATGCAGGTGCCTGGTCATGCAGGTTGTGCTAAGGTTCAGAACATTAATGCCTCGCTTCAGGCTCTGATGGCACAGCGTGCAAACCACTCAGGTCTTGTCGTCAGAACATTGTTTGAAGAAGTGCCATGCCAGGGAACTCCTTGAAGCTGCCTTTGGGGTGCTCGGTCCCAGATGGCGGCAGTCAGTAGCAGGCGGAGTCTCTTGGCGGCGGGTGTTCTGCTTTTGCCCACTGCTCCCTCTTTTGCTATGCTGTTGGCTCGGTCTCACCACTGCCTCTTCCTCCGAACTGTGAAAGTCAGTGGCACGACCTTCATTCCATGTGGGGTCTAGGACCTCATCGTCCCCTGCATCGTCTTCCACTCAGTCTTCCTCCCTGACCTCCTGTTCAGTCTGCACACTGCAGAAAGAAGCAGCAGTTTGCACCTGTGTTTCGTCATCATCAGAGACATGCTGAGGTGGTATTCCCATGTCCTCATCATCAGGAAACATAAGTGGTTGTGCGTCAGTGCATTCTATGTCTTCCACCGCTGGGGAAGGGCTAGGTGGATGCCCTTGGGAAACCCTGCCAGCGGAGTCTTCAAACAGCATAAGAGACTGCTGCATAACTTGAGGCTCAGACAGTTTCCCTGATATGCATGGGGGTGATGTGACAGACTGATGGGCTTGGTTTTCAGGCGCCATCTGTGCGCTTTCTGCAGAAGACTGGGTGGGAGATAATGTGAACGTGCTGGATCCACTGTCGGCCACCCAGTTGACTAATGCCTGTACCTGCTCAGGCCTTACCATCCTTAGAACGGCATTGGGCTCCACCAAATATCGCTGTAAATTCTGGCGGCTACTGGGACCTGAGGTAGTTGGTACACTAGGACGTGTGGCTGTGGCAGAACGGCCATGTCCTCTCCCAGCACCAGAGGGTCCACTAACACCACCACGACTATGTCCGCGTCCCTTACTAGATGTTTTCCTCATTGTTACCGTTCACCACAATAAGAAAAATATTATTTGGCCCAATGTATTGAATTCAAATTTAGGCCTTTTTTTAAAGACACCTAACACTATCTGGCTATCTATTTAGGTACCGTATTACACTAATACAGGCACAGCAGTAATGACAGATTTAGCTGAATATAAATTTGAGGCCTATTATTTAGGCACTGGGTGACAGTTATAAGTTTACGGACAGAATTAGACTTGGAAATGCACGGTAGCGTGTGTGTGAAGTTATTGAGAATGACCCTATCTGCACCTTCAATCTAATATACCCTTTTATGGATAGATTTAAAGTAGGCCTAATACAGCAGAAACCACTGATTTAGGGAATTGCTAAGTTTGGAATTGTATTTCAACCCAGAACAAAAATATATCCTTTGCCAGACAGCAGACAGTATTACAATTGGCTGGCCACAGCTGAAACGCCAGATTTAGGGTACTGCTATTTTGGCAATTGTATTTCACCCCTCAATAAAATAGCAAGCCCAGCCAAGCCCCTGTAGGATATAGGATGTATATGGATATGTAGGATATAGCAAAAAAATAACCACACTATTGATGGTTAAATGGACTTGGTGGCAGCTTCTGGCGCACCACAAGACACAAAATGGCCGCCGATCACCCCAGAAAAAAGTGACTGAAAAACGCTCTGGGCAGCCTAAAAACAGTGAGCAATTAAATAGCAGCAGTTCAATGATCCACAGCTGTAGATCGATCACTGAATTAAGTGTTTTTGAGGAGTTAATCACTGCCTAATCTCGCCCTAATAGTCGCAGCTGCAACCTCTCCCTACACTGATCAGAGCAGAGTGACGTGTGGCGCTACGTGACTCCAGCTTAAATAGAGGCTGGGTCACATGCTGCACTGGCCAATCACAGCCATGCCAATAGTAGGCATGGCTGTGACGGCCTCTTAGGGCAAGTAGTATGACGCTTGTTGATTGGCTGCTTTGCAGCCTTTCAAAAAGCGCCAAGAAAGCGGCGAACACCGAACCCGGACTTTTACGAAAATGTTCGTGTCACGGACACCCCAAAATTCGGTACGAATCTGAACTATACAGTTCGGGTTCACTCATCCCTACTCATGACGTCTTGCCCGTAAGGGCGGAGCCAATTAATTATGCACAACCTGTGTTTAACTCAGCAGTCATACAATGGCAAGAGAAACCAATGAACCAAAATAGATTAAACAAATCCAAATATCATGTTATCCAAATACAAACCGGATTCCAAAAAAGTTGGGACACTAAACAAATTGTGAATAAAAACTGAATGCAATGATGTGGAGATGGCAAATGTCAATATTTTATTTGTAATAGAACGTAGATGACAGAGCAAACGTTTAATCCGAGTAAATGTATCATTTTAAAGGAAAAATACGTTGATTCCAATTTTCACGGTGTCAACAAATCCCAGAAAAGTTGGGACAAGTAGCAATAAGAGGCTGGAAAAAGTAAATTTGAGCATAACGAAGAGCTGGAAGACCAATTAACACTAATTAGGTCAATTGGCAACATGATTGGGTATAAAAAGAGCTTCTCAGAGTGGCAGTGTCTCTCAGAAGCCAAGATGGGTAGAGGATCACCAATTCCCACAATGTTGCGCAGAAAGATAGTGGAGCAATATCAGAAAAGTGTTACCCAGTGAAAAATTGCAAAGACTTTGCATCTATCATCATCAACTGTGCATAACATCATCCGAAGATTCAGAGAATCTGGAACAATCCCTGTGCGTAAGGGTCAAGGCCGTAAAACCATACTGGATGCCCGTGATCTCCAGGCCCTTAAACGACACTGCACCACAAACAGGAATGCTACTGTAAAGGAAATCGCAGAATGGGCTCAGGAATACTTCCAGAAACCATTGTCAGTGAACACAATCCACTGTGCCATCCGCCGTTGCCAGCTGAAACTTTACAGTGCAAAGAAGAAGCCATTTCTAAGCAAGATCCACAAGCTCAGGCGTTTTCACTGGGCCAGGGATCATTTAAAATGGAGTGTGGCAAAATGGAAGACTGTTCTGTGGTCAGACGAGTCACGATTCGAAGTTCTTTTTGGAAATCTGTGACGCCATGTCATCCGGATCAAAGAGGACAAGGACAACCCAAGTTGTTATCAACGCTCAGTTCAGAAGCCTGCATCTCTGATGGTATGGGGTTGCATGAGTGCGTGTGGCATGGGCAGCTTGCATGTCTGGAAAGGCACCATCAATGCAGAAAAATATATTCAGGTTCTAGAACAACATATGCTCCCATCCAGACATCATCTCTTTCAGGGAAGACCCTGCATTTTTTAACAAGATAATGCCAGACCACATTCTGCATCAATCACAACATCATGGCTGCGTAGGAGAAGGATCCGGGTACTGAAATGGCCAGTCTGCAGTCCAGATCTTTCACCTATAGAGAACATTTTGGCGCATCATAAAGAGGAAGGTGCAACAAAGAAGGCCCAAGACGATTGAACAGTTAGAGGCCTGTATTAGACAAGAATGGGAGAGCATTCCTATTTCTAAACTTGAGAAACTGGTCTCGTCGGTCCCCAGACGTCTGTTGAGTGTGGTAAGAAGGGGGGATGCCACACAGTGGTGAAAATGGCCTTGTCCCAACTTTTTGGGGATTTGTTGACACTGTGAAATTATGATTCAACATATTTTTCCCTTAAAATGGTACATTTTCTCAGTTTAAACTTTTGTTCCGTGATTTATGTTCTATTCTGAATAAAATATTAGAAGTTGGCACCTCCACATCATTGCATTCAGTTTTTATTCACGATTTGTATAGTGTCCCAACGTTTTTAGAATCCGGTTTGTATCCTATTATCAGGTGTGGGATCCCTCAATGGACCGTTGAGGTCTGAAGAACATTCAAATGCAATCATGAATTTTATGAATAAATCCTATCTCAAACATGCATGATTTCACAGTCCTTATTCAGGCCCCCTTGGATACAAAGTGTCCAATGTATGGATCCAATAAGCCTCTCGGCATCGCAATAGCTTTTTAATGTCTCCACCTCTCCTTTTGGTCTTTTAATCTGTTCCAAAATCTGAAATCTAAGTTGGGCTATAGTATGTTTGCACTGATCAAAATGAATCGGGATGGGTAACATAAGATTTTTTGTTCTAATTGTTGATTTGTGTTTTCCAATGCGATCCCTTATTGTTTGTGTCGTCTCCCCTATATATAATAGGCCACAAGGACATTTTATCAAATAAACCACATTAGTGGATTCTCAAGTGAAAAAACCCTCTATAGAATATGGTCGTCCATTATGAGGGTGATAAAATGTCGGGCCTTTAATAATATGGGAGCACTGGAAACACGGAAATGTGCCCTTCCTCTGTGTTGTCAGTACCTGTTGTTGTTTTAATGTCAATTTCCTACTCCCTAAATCAGCGTGCACAAGTCTGTCCCTATAATTAGGGTTTCTTTTATTACATATTAAAGTTGGGTTTTTAAATTCCTCAATTAGGGGATATGCTTTCCCCAACAGATGCCAATGTTTACGTATGATATTATAAAACCTCTGATTATAGGGATGATACTTGTGCACTAATGCCAATCTTGGAGACTTTATATCCTTAGTTTTACCTGATTCTTTATTCAGTTCCTTCAAAGTTGACGGGGGGAGGGGGGGGGGGGCTGTATCCCCTCCTCAAATCTACTGGACATTTCTTTTATCCTAGTTATTTGTACATGCGGATCCATGACCATTCGTTGGACTCTCTGAGATTGTGATTTTGGAATTGCCCTTTTTAGGGATGGTGGATGGAAACTGGAGAAGTGAAGAATACTATTTCTATCTGTCTCTTTTCTAAACAGATCCGTTGACAAATTACCCATTTGATCCTTAATTACTAGTGTATCCAAAAAGCTCACCATGTAATCGTCACAAACCAATGTAAACTGTAGTTCCTCATATACATGATTCAAATGGTAAAGGAAGGCTGATAGGGTCTCACGTGCCCCCCCTCCCCCCCCATATGCAAAAAATGTAATCAATAAATCTTTTCCAAACGAGGATATTATTTTGGTACCATTCGTATTCTATACGTACGATTCCTCAAAGCTTGACATTGGTTTCTCTTGCCATTGAATGACTGCTGAGTTAAACTCAGGTTGTGCATAATTAATTGGCTCCGCCCTTATGGGCAAGACGTCATGAGAGGCGGTACATTGTTTCCTTTATATACCTGTTTTTGTCTGATTATTTTTTACCTGTTGATAATGGCATGCTATCTGAAACGCGTCCTGGGTGTAGGACATAGTATGTTGTTTTTTATTGCATCAAATCAATATCAAGACACAACGATTGCTGGGATTTCTTCTACATTACCAGTGGTGATTGCTCCTATCCCGTGCAACATGCATTGGGTGAGTGCTGGCTGATTCGATTTGTAGTTCTGTGAGAAGGTCTGGCAGACGTTCTTCTCTACCTCTTGTATGACGTTCTTTGTTTTGGTTTCACTTTGTCATCTCCTTTCCTTCTGTAAGGTGTCACTTATTTATACTAATCGTCTTCCTTTATATTCCCTCCCATACTGCCTCACTTTGCGGTTTATACTACTTCCTGGATGAAGTGTTCTCTGTTGGAGGCTGCTGCTGCTGTTTGCTCAGATAACTCTTTTCCTTTATTGTGTTTCCTTGCTGGCTTGATTCTAGGTGACCCTGACTTCGTCCGTATTAAGTACAGGGAGCCAGTGGTCGTGTCCCCTCACTATTATAGGGTTTTCAGGTGTCACACAGTCTTAGGTACGTGGGCATGCAATAGTCTACCATTGAGACCCTTGCATGTGCATAGCAGTCAGGGAGAGCTTTTAGGGTTTTAAAGGGCTCACCTATATTGCTCCTTTGGGATCAAGCCAGTCGGTCGTTAAGTTCCAGCTATCTGCAACTTCATCCGTCACATTATAAACCGCCCTAACCATCTTAAGCATGGATCCGGTTTCAGCCTTGATTGACCGCATGCAAGGTCTTTCACTGGAGGTAGCAGATCTCCATAAAACTGTGTCTCAGTTTTAGGTGACCGGTTCTGCTGGTGTTCATGGAGTTTGTGCCGAGCCTAAGATCTCGCTTCCGGATACGTTCTCCGGGGGAAGTGAGAATTTTATTCGCTTTAGAGAGGCTTGCGAACTCCATTTTCGCCTACTTCCCCATTCCTCTGGTAATGAGGAGCAGAGGGTGGGGATCATCATCTCGCTGCTCAGGGATAACGCTCAGTCTTGGGCCATTTTTCGCTGCTGGTGGGGGCACGGCCCCTCCGATCGGTGGACGAATTTTTTGTAGCCTTGGGGCAGATATATGATGACCCGGATCGTATTGCTCTGGCTGAATCTAAACTGCGTCTTTTATGCCAGGGTAAACAGTCCGCAGTGATATATTGTTCTGAATTTCAGAGATGGGCAGCTGATACTGGTTGGAATGATGCTGAACTCAGAAGTCAATTTTGCCATGGTCTTTCGGAAAGATTGAAAGATCCATTTGCTTTTCATGAGAGACCAGCGTCGTTAGTCAGCCATGTCTCTAGCTGTTCGTTTTGACAGGCGTCTTAGAGAGAGGAGACTACTCCTTCCTGTCATATTCAGCCCAAGGACTGTGGGTTGTCTCATTCAGTGCGCAGGGGTCTCAATCCCCTCTGAGGAGGAGGCCATTCAGCTGGGTTTGTTAGCCTCTGATAGTAGAGGATTCAGCTCTCAGAGGAGGGTTTGTTTCTGTTGTGGGGGTATAAATCATTTGGCTAATGTTTGCCCCTCTAGGAGATTCATGGAGTTTTCTGAGGGTAATAATAAAAAAATAAACCCTCTAAAAACTTTCAATTTGCTACTATTGGCAAGGTTTATGCGGAAATTGAAGGTTTGCCATTTGCTTGTAGTTCCCGTTTTCTCCTACCTGCCAGGGTGGCGCTAGACAGAACATTGTTTGAGATTTTTGTAGATAGTGGAGCAGCTGTCAATCTCATTGATAATTGCATGATTTTCCTATCTTATGACGTAAAGTCATGATTTTATTAAAGACACGGAGGCGAGTATTGCTATCTCTTTCTTTACTAAAATCATATAGCAGCAAAAAACGAACAAATCAATCAAAGTGGAAACCATGGCAACTGACTCCTCCCCACTGTGCCAGTATAACAGTTCTAGTCACTGTCGACTCCTCCTCTTTCTTTGATGGTGATAGTCCACTGGAAAAACTGATCTCGATGAGCAAAACTCCATAGAAACTGAAGACCAATCAACTCTTTAACCGAAGAATAAAACTGGAAACTGAAACGATAGCAGCAGCTGGGAAGTAGTAAATTCATCCTATGAAAAGAAAAAGAGACAAAAGGTAGAAAAAACGTCTAAATGAAGGTAACAATCATCAGTAACGCATTGCAGTGTACCTATAGTATCGTAACTCTCAGATGTAGACATAATATAGAACCACAGTTATTCAAATCCGAAAACATCAGGGGGGGGAAATAGGGCGGGGCAATACTCGCCTCCGTGTCTTTAATAAAATCATGACTTTACGTCATAAGATAGGAAAATCATGCAATTTTATTACATGACACGGAGGCTCCTATTGCGAGTTCAAAGCTGACTTACCACAGAAGAAAAAACATGAACCGGAGGCCGGAAATAGAATTCACGAAAGGTAGAAACTCGTGACCAATCCGCCATTTTCATAATGTCCTCCAAACGGGCGCCTGCCATAGTCATTGAGGTTGCCGAAGCCCCTCTAGTGGAATGTGCAGAGAAAATCTCTGTATTCACACCTGCCAAGGACATAACCCACTTCACCCAGCGGGCTAGAGTGATTGTTGATACCGGTCCAAAAGGGCGACGGTATGATAGAAAAAGCTGTGGACAATTAGGCGAACGAAAAGGGAGAGTACGTATCTCATATTCCCGAAGGCAGGTCACTGGGCAGAGGGCAGGGGAGTCCGGAAAACATGGATAAGAAACGGACCTGATACTAGTCTTGGTGCGTCGTGTGATGTTGAACACAACCCCATTGGGAGTGAAGGATCTAGCGTCGTAATCCAAAGCGCGGACGTCGGACACCCTCTTGCAGGAGATCAAGCAAAACAAGGAAACCAGCTTAGCAGAAAGCTGGCGAAGGGTAAGGTCCGTATTTGAAGGCCAGGAGGAAAAAAGGGACAGCACGGAGGAGACATCCCACGTAGAGGAAAAACGAGGTCTGGGTGGACGGGAAAGACGGGAGCCTCTAAGAAGACGGCAAACTAGGGGATGCTGACCCGCCGGGCACCCCCCAAACCCTTGGTGAAAAGCAGAAATAGCAGAGCGGTACAAGTTGATGGTACGGTAAGCTTTACCGTCCTCAAAAAGCGAAGTAAGAAATTGAAGCACATCTGTTACAGGGGCTGAAACGGGATCCAGGTGCCTAGCCAGGCACCAATCAGTCCAAGATCTCCAGGCTGACCGATAAGACCGTCTGGTCCCTGGAGCCCACGCCTCGTCCAATAGGCGTCTAGCTGAGTCCGAAATTCCAGCGATGTTCCAGGGTTCCCTGAAATTCTGCACGCCAGAAGTTGGAGGGAGCCTTCGAGGATAAGAGGATGCCCGAGACCCGAAGGATCTAACAAGAGGTCCGGGAAGAGCGGAAGAAGTAGAGGACACTGAATTAAGCACTCCAGAAGTTGGGGGAACCACGACTGGGTGGTCCAAAACGGGACTATAAGAACAAGATCCGCTCCCTGAAGGCGGGTTAGAGTTAAGACTCGTGGGATCAGAGCGAACGGAGGGAAGGCGTAGGAAATGTGACCTGTCCAATCTTGAAGGAATGCATCTACCGCCTCTGCGTCTGGATCCGGACGCCAGCTGTAAAACCGTGGGAGTTGGGAGTTCAGACGAGACGCAAAGAGGTCTAAATAGAAAGGACCCCAACGGGATGAAATGGATGAGAAGACTGTGGTGTCTAATCTCCAATCGCTGGAGTCCGACAGAAAACGAGAGCTCCAGTCCGCATGCGTATTGTGTAGGCCCGGTATATACTCTGCCGACACCGTGATCTCCCTGGCAAGGCAGAAAGTCCAGAAATCCCGCGCCAGGTGGGATAGGGTTGTAGAATGCGTGCCTCCCATGGCATTGACATACCTGACTGCAGAGATGTTGTCCATCCGTAATCTGATGCAAGCCTTGGTCAGGTTGCTCGCGAAACTGCGAACTGCAAAAGAACCCGCCAGCAGTTCTAAGGCGTTGATGTGAAGGGCAGACTCCTCTACCGACCAACGACCTCCAGTAGACACACCGTTGCTGTAAGCTCCCCAGCCCAGAAGGCTGGCATCTGACTCTATCGTGATATCCGGACGGGGTCGAAAAATCGCCTTCCCATTCCACACTTCCAGGTTGTGGACCCACCAAGACAATTCGTCTCTGGTGTCCTCGTCCAAGGTGATCAAATCCGCGTAGGATGCTCCCGATTGAAGGTGGGCAATCTTGAGCCTCTGCATGGCCCGATAATGTAGAGGAGCTGGGAACACTGCTTGGATGGACGAAGAGAGAAGGCCTATTATACGGGCCAGGTGGCGTAGGGAGACTTGTGGAAGAGAGAGGGAATGAAGGAGCTCCTTGCGGATGGCTCGCACTTTGGAAGGAGGGAGACTGAGGGTCTCCGTGGATGAATTGATGGTGAAGCCTAGAAACTGTATGGACTGGGCCGGAGTCAAAGTCGATTTCTCTAGATTGAGAAGAAAGCCCAATCGAGATAATGGGTCCATGGAACATTGCAGATGTGTAAGCAGGACGGAAGGGCACTGGGCCATGATGAGGATATCGTCTAGATACAGACGTGGACAAAATTGTTGGTACCCTTTGGTCAATGAAAGAAAAAGTCACAATGGTCACAGAAATAACTTTAATCTGACAAAAGTAATAATAAATTAAAATTCTATAAATGTTAACCAATGAAAGTCAGACATTGTTTTTCAACCATGCTTCAACAGAATTATGTAAAAAAATAAACTCATGAAACAGGCATGGACAAAAATGATGGTACCCCTAACTTAATATTTTGTTGCGCAACCTTTTGAGGCAATCACTGCAATCAAACGCTTCCTGTAACTGTCAATGAGACATCTGCACCTCTCAGCAGGTATTTTGGCCCACTCCTCATGAGCAAACTGCTCCAGTTGTGTCCGGTTTGAAGGGTGCCTTTTCCAGACTGCATGTTTCAGCTCCTTCCAAAGATGCTCAATAGGATTGAGGTCAGGGCTCATAGAAGGCCACTTTAGAATAGTCCAATTTTTTCCTCTTAGCCATTCTTGGGTGTTTTTAGCGGTGTGTTTTGGGTCATTGTCCTGTTGCAAGACCCATGACCTGCGACTGAGACCAAGCTTTCTGACACTGGCTAGTACATTTCTCTCTAGAATTCCTTGATAGTCTTGAGATTTCATTGTACCCTGCACAGATTCAAGACACCCTGTGCCAGACGCAGCAAAGCAGCCCCAGAACATAACAGAGCCTCCTCCATGTTTCACAGTAGGGACAGTGTTCTTTTCTTGATATGCTTCATTTTTTCGTCTGTGAACATACAGCTGATGTGCCTTGGCAAAAACTTCGATTTTTGTCTCATCTGTCCACAGGACATTCTCCCAGAAGCTTTGTGGCTTGTCAACATGTAGTTTGGCATATTCCAGTCTTGCTTTTTTATGATTCGTTTTCAACAATGGTGTCCTCCTTGGTCGTCTCCCATGTAGTCCACTTTGGCTCAAACAACGACGGATGGTGCGATCTGACACTGATGTTCCTTGAGCATGAAGTTCACCTTGAATCTCTTTAGAAGTCTTTCTAGGCTCTTTTGTTACCATTCGGATTATCCGTCTCTTAGATTTGTCATCAATTTTCCTCCTGCGGCCACGTCCAGGGAGGTTGGCTACAGTCCCATGGATCTTAAACTTATGAATAATATGTGCAACTGTACTCACAGGAACATCTAGTTGCTTGGAGATGGTCTTATAGCCTTTACCTTTAACATGCTTGTCTATAATTTTCTTTCTGATCTCTTGAGACAGCTCTTTCCTTTGCTTCCTCTGGTCCATGTCGAGTGTGGTACACACCATATCACCAAACAACACAGTGATTACCTGGAGCCATATATATAGGCCCAATGGCTGATTACAAGGTTGTAGACACCTGTGATGCTAATTAGTGGACACACCTTGAATTAACATGTCCCTTTGGTCACATTATGTTCTGTGTTTTCTAGGGGTACCATCATTTTTGTCCATGCCTGTTTCATGAGTTTATTTTTTTACATAATTCTGTTGAAGCATGGTTGAAAAACAATGTCTGACTTTCATTGGTTAACATTTATAGAATTTTAATTTATTATTACTTTTGTCAGATTAAAGTTATTTCTGTGACCATTGTGACTTTTTCTTTCATTGACCAAAGGGTACCAACAATTTTGTCCACGTCTGTAAATAATCAGACGAATCCCTTGACTGCGGAGACAGGAGATGACCGGCCGTAGAAGTTTGGTGAAGCACCAGGGGGCCGAAGAAAGTCCGAAAGGTAGACATGTGAATCTCCATATCTCCGAGCCCCAGAGAAAACGAAGAAGATCCCTGGACGACTCGGCTACCGGCACTGTCAGGTAGGCATCTTTCAGGTCTAGTTTGACCATCCAATCGCCATGGAGTAGCAAATCCCTGAGAAGGTGAATGCCCTCCATCTTGAAGTGCCGATACCGCACAAAAGCGTTTAGGGCCCGAAGGTTGATTACGGGACGCATTTGACCTCCTTTTTTGGCCACCAGGAACATACTGCTTAGGATTCCCTCCGTGGATACGGGAGCTCGCTCTATGGCACCCTTCTGACATAGCGCCGTCAGCTCCTGATGCAACAACCGGCGCGTTGAGGACGGGAGAACTACAGGATGTGGAGGGGGAATTTGGATCTGAGAGCAAATCAGTTCTATGTGGAATCCCCGTACAGTAGAAAGAACCCATGGGTCGGCAGTGATGGTTGACCAGACATGGGATAAAATACGGAGTCTGCCCCCTACCCAAGGGGTCAAAGAAGATGTTGGAAGTCGACTTACCGAAAGGGCGTCGGTTAGATGAACCCCTGGCTCCGCGGGAACGCCAAGTTGATCCTCGGGTGGGGAAGAAGGCGGGTGGCTGTCGGAACTCTTGTGTGTAGGGACGATAGCGCAAGGAGCCTCGACCCGAACCACGGGTCTGGTAGGAAGAACGGCCGGACAGGCGGCCCCTAGAGCTGCCGGCCCTGTGAGAGACCCTACCCTGGAATACTCGTTTCATCGAGGTCTGGGCCTTGTCAAGGGCAGTGAAGGCTCCTACGAACCGGGACAGGTCCTTTATAAAGGAGTCCCCAAACAGTAATCCCTGGGCCTCTTTACCTGCCTCTGTGAGGGCTAAATTAGAGAGTTTGGGTTCTATTTTGAAAAGAATCGCCTTTCTTCTCTCTATGGAGAGTGACGTATTAACGTTGCCTGTTATGCACACAGCCCGCTGAACCCATCCCCGGAGTTCCTCCGGATCCACCAGTGAATTCTGGGATTTGGCTGACTCAGCCATTTCAAAAATTTTTGTTAGGGGGCCCAATAGGTCTAACAGCTTGTCCTGACAGGACTTTAAGGCCGACTCTAAACCCTTCTTTGGGTTCCAGCCCGATTTAGAGAGGAATTGACACATTTTCGGGTCAACAATAGGTGTCTCACAGACTTTATTTGGAATAATGGGTCTGGGGCACTCAGCTTTCATTTTATTGCGCGCCTCCTTAGAAAGAGGCTGGCGCACTCGGGCTTCTAGGTACTTTGCCACATGTGAGGACGGGAGCCACTCTGCAGACCTTGGGTGATGTAATGTATCGGGATCAAATAGGGGCTCACCCTCGGGATCTAAAATGGCTGAGGATTCCAAAGGAACCTCCGTGGAAGCAGACCGTGGCGTGATAGATCTTGAGGATGGACCTGGAAGGTCCGAATCCAAAAGATCGTCCTCCTCCAAGTCCTCAAATTCAATAGAACAATACTGAGCCTCCTCATCTGAGTCGGGTTCAGAGCCCGAAACATAATCTTGTTGCGCTCTAGCGCTTTTCCACTGCCTCGCCTTTTCTGCCTGGCGGGCATAGGCTCTTTTGCGTGAACGGGGCACGCCATCTTGGGTGGCTTCAGTTCCACCAGTCTTAATGGTTCTGGAGGCAGGTAGTAAGGTCTCCGATGGATGGGACCTAGAAGTTTTGGAGGAGGAGGGGCCGGCCATAAGGGCTTCAGAAATTGAAGTGGATATGGCCGTGGACATAGACCCCATGGCAGCCTGGATAGCTGCAGTCACTGAACGCTGAATAGCCGAAGTTTGTGCCTCTACAGACATGGCAGCTTGTTCTTGTGTATTAGAGGGCACCTCCACAATTTCAGGGGAAGATTCACACCCACCCATATTCACTTTGGACATTGTATAAAAACGGGGTATTATTAATAGAGCCTAACGTGGCTTATCAACAACGGGCTAGTATTAATAGGGCCTAATGTGGCTTATTAAACAGGGCAGTATAAATATATAACCTAATGTGGCGAAATGGCAACAAAAAAACCCTCAAGTATAGATAAATATATACTAGCAGAGATACACTGAGGCTCCGGCAGCTCTTCTGAGGAGAATCGGCGCAAATCTCGCGAAATACCACGAGATCACGCTCAATTCAGAGAGGAGAGAGCGGGATGCGCGCGAAAAACGCCGGAGACCTGGTGAGGTAAAATGGCGGCCGAAATCTCGCGAGATCTCGGCCGCCCAGATGGAAGAAGAAGCGGAGCGGCGCAGAGGTGGCGGTGGGTGACGGGAGTCTTATGAAGCGGCGAAATGGCCGCACAGGGAGTGGGGTCGAAACCCAGCAGCGCTACAGGTGGGAAACTGAAAAACCTAAAAGGGAAAACTTTTGCCTAGGGGAAAAAAAAATAAAAATAAAAAAATAAGGGCAGAAAGGAAAGAGTGGGGAGGAATGACACACCTCACCGAAAGGAAGACTACAAGGAGAAGCATAAAGTATAAAATATATATCATATAATACAATAATACTAATAAAGCTCAGCCCACAGACAATGAGACCACTGTACTTATCTGTGAGGAGAGCAGCAAAGAAAGAGGAGGAGTCGACAGTGTCTAGAACTGTTATACTGGCACAGTGGGGAGGAGTCAGTTGCCATGGTTTCCACTTTGATTGATTTGTTCGTTTTTTGCTGTTATATGATTTTAGTAAAGAAAGAGATAGCAATAGGAGCCTCCGTGTCATGTAATAAAATCAATTTGCAACAACGCATGGTTACCAGGTGTGCCATTTGGAAAAGGATATACTTGTTTTTGCTATCGATTCCGCTCCACTTTCTCAAAGATCGTTAAAGGGCATAGTTCACAATATCCGTTTGACTGTGGGTGACGCTCATGTTGAGGATATGTCATGTTTCGTCTTAACCGGATTACGTACTCCTCTAGTGTTGGGGCTACCCTGGCTCACTAAACATAACCCCACCATTGATTGGCAAGCAAGGCAAATAAATGGTTGGCGTGAGTTTTGCAGAGAGAATTGCCTCACGGCGTCTCTTTCAGAGGTTTCTACCAAGACTGTGCCATCTTTTCTCTCTGAATTTTATGATGTGTTTTCCCGAGAGTGGTGTCCAGGAGTTGCCCCCTCACCGGGAGTACGACTGCCCTTTTAATCTCATCCCAGGCGCCAAGCTGCCCAAATCACGATTATACAATCTCTCCCAACCTGAAAGAGTCGCTATGCCTGAGCCTGAGAAAGGGACACATCCGACCCTCGAAGTCACCTGTTGCCGCAGTTGTTGTTTTTTGTTAAGAAAAAAGATGTTTCTTTAAGACCTTGTCTGGATTTCAGGGAGCTGAACCATTTCACGATTCGTGACCCATATCCGCTTCCTCTGATCCCGGACCTGTTTAACCAGATTGCTGGGGCTAAAGTTTTTTCTAAGTTGGATTTAAGAGGGGCATACGTCAGGGTCAGGGAAGGGGACGAATGGAAGACCGCCTTCAATACCCCTGAGGGTCATTTCGAGAATTTGGTTATGCCCTTTGGTTTGATGAATGCTCCGGCCGTCTTCCAACATTTTTTGAACAGCATTTTTTATAATTTAATGGGGAAATTTGTACTGGTGTATCTAGATGACATTTTGATTATTTTATTTTTTTTCTCCTGATTTCAAGACTCATCGGGACCACCTATATCAGGTCTTGCTGATTCTGCGGGAGAATAAATTGTACGCTAAACTGGAAAAATGTGTGTTTGCGGTTCCGGAGATTTATATTTCTTGGTTTTCTTCTCTCCGCTTCTGGTTTTTGGATGGACCCTGAGAAGGTCCACGCTGTGCTTGATTGGGAGCTTCCTGAGAATCAGAAGGCACTGATGCGGTTTTTAGGTTTTGCCAATTATTACAGAAAGTTAATTTTGAATTATTCCTCTGTTGTTAAGCCACTCACTGATATGACTAAAAAGGGGGTGGATTTTTCCTCGTGGTTGGTAGATGCGCTTAAAGCCTTTTCTAGTATTAAAGAGAGTTTTGCTTCCGCTCCCATTTTGGTACAACCTGATGTCTCTCTACCTTTTATTGTTGAGGTGGATGCTTCTGAGGTGGGTGTGGGTGCGGTCTTATCTCAGGGTCCCTCTCCTGCCAAATGGCGACAGTGTGCCTTTTTCTCAAGGAAACTCTCCTATGCAGAGAGAAATTACGATGTGGGAGATAGGGAGTTGTTGGCCATCAAATTAGCTTTTGAGGAATGGCGCGATTGGTTAGAGGGAGCCAGACACCCTATTACTGTGTTTACCAACCATAAGAATCTGGCCTACTTGGAATCGGCCAAGCATCTGAACTCGAGACAGGCCAGATGGTCTAGGTTTAATTTTGTTGTTACGTTCCGCCCTGGGGTTAAAAATGTGAAGGCGGATGCCCTGTCATGTTGTTTTTCGGGGAGGGGGGAACTTTGAAGAAACGGTCGTCTCTGCTCTTTATCCTGATTTGGAGGCAGAGGTTCAAGCAGCCCAGGCAGAGGCTCCTGATCTTTGTCCTCCTGGGAGCTTTTTTGTGCCTCTCGCTTTAAGACACAAGGTTTTTAAGGAGCACCACGATACTGTCCTTGCTGGGCACCCGGGGAGTAGCGCCACAGTGGATCTCATTGCTCGGAGATTCTAGTGGCTGGCTCTTCGTAAGACGGTTGAGGGTTTTGTGGCAGCCTGCGAGACCTGCACTCGTGCCAAGGTCCCTCATTCACGGCCATCGGGTTCTATCCTCCCGTTGCCCATTCCTTCCCGTCCTTGGACGCATCTGTCCACGGACTTCATTAAGGACCTGCCTCGTTCCTCGGGAAAGACTGTGATTCTGGTGGTAAGGGACCGTTTTAGCAAAATGGCGCATTTCATTCCCTTTCCTGGGTTACCCAATGCTAAGACGCTGGCGCAAGCGTTTGTTGATCACATTGTTAAATTGCATGGCATTCCTTCAAACATCGTTTCTGATAGGGGCACACAATTTGTTTCCAGATTCTGGAAGGCCTTCTGTTCTCGCTTGGGGGTTCTGTTGTCGTTCTCCTCTGCTTTTCACCCGCAGTCGAATAGTCAGACCCGCAGTCGAATAGTCAGACCGAGCGCGTCAATCAAAATCTGGAGACATATCTGCGCTGTTTTGTGGCGGAGAATCAGGAGGGTTGGTATTCTTTTTTTGTCCCTTGCTGAGTTTGCTATCAATAACAGTCGCCAGGAGTCCTCTGATAAGTCACAATTATTTGGTGCATATGGCTTTCATCCGCAGTTTGGGACATTCTCTGGAGTCTTATGGTTTACCTGAAGAGGAGAGATTTTCCTCGTCTTTGTCATTTATTTGGCAAAAGATTCAGGGTAATCTGAAGAGGATGAGTGAGAGATATAAGCGTGTGGCGGATAAGAGACGTGTGCCTGGTCCGGACCTGAATGTGGGTGATCTGGTGTGGTTGTCTACAAAGAATATTAAACTGAAGGTTCCCTCCTGGAAGTTGGGTCCTAAGTTTATTGGGCCTTACAAGATCTTCTCTGTCATCAATCCCGTTGCCTTCCGTCTTGATCTTCCTCAGACTTGGAAGATCCATAATGTTTTTCACAGGTCCCTATTAAAACCTTATGTCCTACCCATTGTACCCTCCTCTTTGCCTCCTCCTCCGATTTTTGTTGATGGTAATCTTGAATTTCAGGTCTCTAGGATTGTGGATTCTCGCATTATCCGTGGTTCTCTTCAGTACCCCGTTCATTGGGAGGGTTATGGTCCTGAGGAGAGGATGTGGGTCCCAGTGGCGGACATTAAGGCCACTCGTCTCCTCAGGGCTTTCCATAGGTCTCATCCTGGGAAGGTGGGCTCTGAGTGTCCGGAGTCCACCCGTAGAGGGAGGGGTACTGTCACCGCCAGTTCTGTGAGAAGGTCTGGCAAACGTTCTCTACCTCTTGTATAATGTTCTTTGCTTTTGGTTTCACTTTGTCATCTCATTTCCTTCTGCCAGGTGTCACTTATTTTGACTAATCGTCTTCCTTTATATTCCCTCCCATACTGCCTCACTTCGCGGTTTATACTACTTCCTGGATGAAGTGTTCTCTGCTGGAGGCTGCTGCTGTTTGCTCAGATAAGTATTTTCCTTTATTGTTTCCTTGCTGGCTTGATTCTAGGTGACACTGACTCCGTCCTTAAGTGCAGGGAGCCGGTGGTCGTGTCCCCTCACTATTATAGGGTTTTCAGGTGTCACACAGTCTTGGGTACGTGGGCATGCAATCGTCTACCATTGAGACCCTTGCATGTGCATAGCAGTCAGGGAGAGCTCTTAGGGTTTTAAACCTATATGCTCCTTAGTTTGGGATCAAGCCAGTCGGCCGTTTATTTATAAGTTCCAGCTATCTGCAACTTAATCCGTGACAGAGACATATTTCAGGAAATCGCCTCCAGGTGGGGACTACCAGAAATAGACATGTTTGCCTCCAGGAAAAATGCTCAGGTCCGGCAGTTCTGTTCACTGAATCCAAGAGACAGTCAATGGACCGTGGATGCCCTGTCAAGAAGATGAGATTGGAACCCAGTCTATGCATTTTCACCCTTTCCGCTGATTCCTCGCATAATACAGAAAATACAGAAGGAAACAGCAACAGTAATTTTAGTAGCTCCCCAGTGGCCAAAGAGAAGCTGGTTCTCAGTCCTGAGACAGTTGGCGTTGGAAGAACCTTGTAAAATACTCTTCCAGGAAGACATGCTTTCTCAAGGCCCAATAAATCATCCAAATCCACAGATCTACAGTCTGGCGGTCTGGATCCTGAGAGCGAATCACACAGAAGACAGGGTCTTTCAGACAGAGTAATCCTTACTCTTAAGAGTCACATCCCCCATTAATCTTAGCCTGGAAGAGATTCTGCAGTTGGCTAGGAGAAGAACGTCTGGACACTACTTCTCCCGTTAATAGAATATTAGATTTTTTGCAAAATGTTAGAACTGGGCTTGAGGCCTAGTACCCTTAAGGTCCAAATATCGGCTTTAAGCACCTTATACGATACAAGTCTTGCAGAACACAAATTCATAAGGAGATTCATTAGGGCTGCCTCTAGATTAAGACCGACCTTAAGGTCTAGGATTCCTCAGTGGGACCTTAACACAGTATTAGAGGGGCTAACTAGACCCCCTTTTTTTCCTCTTATCTGATATCTCTATTAAACACCCGTCCTTTAAAACTGCCAGATGGTTAAGTGAAATTCAGGCCCTTTCCTGTAGAGAGACAAATCTTAAGAGTTTTTGAGGATCGTATTGTGCTAAGACTAGATCCTGAATTACTTCCCAAAGTGGTATTGAATTTTCACTGTGAACAGGAGATTGTGTTACCATCAGTTACCAGCTATCCAGAGGAGGAGATCGAAGAGAAGAAGCAGCTCCTCGATGTTAGGAACACCATCTTACAGTATTTAGAAGCATCTGTAAGAAACAGTCATGTAATGTGTCTAAGTTTCATTATCCTGGTAAACTGTGTTAATTTAATGTATAATGCTATTCCAGTAATACAGATAAATGTAAATGCCTGCAGTATTCGTTTGGTCAGTAGATGGCAGCATAGGACCGATTTGCATTGAAGTTTACCATAGAGAAAGTGTATTAATGTGATAGTGGCTCTTTAAAACAGCATAAGTGTTGAAGTGACACGCCCCTTATGATGTCAGCCTGCCTCAGTGTGAGCAGGAAGAATGAGGAAGAGAGACTGGAACTATAAAGGCTGCCATCTTGGCAAGAAAGCAAGCAAGTTCTGTGCTGTGTAAGACGTGTGTGGAGATACTAAAGGACGTTCCTGTGCAGCCAAGCTGTGTGAACTTCAGTCTAGAGACGGACGGAGTATAAAGAGACCGTGCATTTAGTGAAGCCAAGTTAAAAAGGACTGTGTGCAGCAACTAACCTGTAGAGCCGACATTGGGCTGAGTGGATTGCCCCAAACAGTAAAGAGACTCACAGTGCTGTCGAGGTACCGGACAGTCACTGTAAAATTCTGGATTATATCCATCTGGTTTTCCGGCCTGCTGAGGAGGACTTCTTTGTTGCGGATCCTGCGTTGGTTAAAGGAAAAAGACGACATCGGGCCCCACCGTGCACTTCCACAAACTGTAAGAGGTCCACTTGGACCACTGGGCTAAGGGGGGTGCGCACCAGCTTGAAAGTTAGGGTCAGTTAGGGATAGTTCCTGGGACTGCTATTTCTTAGTGTCTGCACTGCGAATACGGACACAGCAAAGGTGGAAATTGTTGCAGTCTCTGACTTGAATCGTTTATACTGTTTTGAATATTTTGCTTGTCTTTATCTCTGTGATTTCACTGTTAACCTGCTTTTATTAATTTATAGTAAACGCAATTTTCTTAATCTTGACTTCTGCGTACACACTCTTTTCTGGTTGCGGAGTCAAACCACCTGCCTTGCTCTCGGTTCACACATCTAAGGATTTCAGGAAAGATGACAAACTTTTAATTCAGTTTGGAGGCAGAAATAAAGGAAGAAAGCTTTCCAAGACATCGATAGCTCGATGGATCAGATCCACTATAGAATGTTGCTACTCTCTTCAGAACATACCCTGTCGGGGGGGGGGGTACAAAAGCTCGCTCAACCAGGGCTACGGCCTCTTATTGGGCAGAAAGAGCTGGTGTTTCATGGGACCAAATTTGCAAAGCTGCTACAACACTCGCCTTAATCTTTCTGCCTCCGCAGATTTAGCTTTTGACCAAAAAGTACTGCAGACTGTTTCCCACCCTATTTGAATGTTTGTTAGCTCTCATTGTGGCCATCATGGTGGATGGAATGGAAAGCGTAATTAGACTTACCGGTAATTCTGTTTCCTTGAATCCACCATGACGGCCCATATATATATTATATTATACATATATATATTTTAGTCCAGAAAAATGAATGGCACTCCAATAGGTCATAAGAAAATAACTCCTTTAATCACCTGTGCGGTGCAGCGTTTCAGCTCAATGCTAGAGCCTTTTTCAAGCAAAGAACATATACATGTGCTGGGTATATATAGATAAAACAGCACACATAATCATCATGTGACCCAATCAAATCAGTGGGTGTTGACAAAATTAGCATGCATAACAATGAGAAAAAAAAATAAAAATTACATAGTGAAGCCATGGTCGTATATATACCCATAATAATAAACACCATCTCCAGTGTTGACCATGACAAATGTAAAACCAAAATAAAGTGTAAGGGGAGGAGCCAAAAGACCAAAGATGCTAACAAACCCAAGGGATGAGGCACACGATCCACACGCCAATCCGGCATTGTATACAATCTACTGCGTCTGCTACGGGGAGTGCCAATCGGGTAGGCAGCTGAGAGCGCCCTGTGTCCGAGACAAGTATTTGCGCATGCGCATTCCCCTTCTGCCGTTCCGCTCATCTGCCCATTCTACAGAATACTGTGTGCATGCCCAGTGTGATCCAAGCGCACACGCACCATCTTGGTTGCTGGTCAGCTTCCCTACCTTCGCATATCAATGCTGTTCATACCGGAATACAGCCTTATAATCGAGTATGGAGCCGCAAAGCGGTAGGGGCAGTCCCCTTCACAGGGCTGCAACCCTACCCTTCCAGTTGACACCCCCCGAAGACCACCACATATCACGTGGCTACCTGGGGGGGGGGGGATGTTCCATGAAAGTAATACATGCATCATTCTACTCGAGAGGGATCTCCTCAGGCCGATTGAACCAATATATATATATATATATATATATATATATATATATATATGGGCAAATGAATCAAGACGCCTAAAACAATATAGACTAAACAAATAGGGCTAGTATGGCTTGTACCCTTTGGCACTCCTCACTCAGGGCAGCATGTACTAAATAAAACATTACAATAAGAGTGTCGGATTCCCAATGGATGTGAAGCAGCTATTCGAATTTGCGCTCCATCCCTGTTTCCTTCATATTGTGCCAGTAAACTAAAGAGAGAAAAAAAAGAGAGAGCGCGTGTGTGCTTGGATCACACTGGGCATGCGCACAGTATTCTGTAGAATGGGCAGATGAGCGGAACGGCAGAAGGGGAATGCGCATGCGCAAATACTTGTCTTGGACGCAGGGTGCTCTCAGCTGCCTACCTGATTGGCAACTTCCCGAAGCAGGCGCAGTAGATTGTATACAAAGCCGGGTTGGCGTGTGGATCGTGTGCCTCATCCCTTGGGTATGTTAGCATCTTCAGTCTTCTGGCTCCTCCCCTTAAACGTTATTTTGGTTTTACATTTGTCATGGTCAACACTGGAGATGGTGTTTATTATGGATCACAGGTTTTGATATATGGACATCAGATTATAACTTATATCACAATGATTGTACGACCATGGCTTCACTATGTAATTTTTAGTTTGCAATGCATAGTGTATATTTGACGTATTTTTTTCCTATTTTTTTTTCTTATTGTTATGCATGCTAATTATGTCAACACCCACTGATTTGATTGGGTCACATGATGATTGTGTGCTGTTTAACCTATATATACCCAGCACATGTATATGTTCTTTGCTTGAAAAAGGCTCTAGCATTGAGCCGAAACGTTGCACCGCACGGGTGATTAAAGGAGTTATTTTCTTATGACCTATTGGAGTGCCGTTCATTTTTCTGGACTATAATTGGGGTAAGAAGCCTATTCCCTCAAGGACGTGCACCCAGACTCGCTTATTAGCCTGTGCCGGCATTTTTCGTTGATACATTTTGGCCTGTTGGCTGAGCACGGCTGATTTTTTTTTTTGCGTATTTTTTCCCTTTTTCACTACTCCATTTTTTCATCATGTCCATTACCGGATGCGCTTCACCCGTTGGTTTCGTCTACACACCTGAGGACACTGAGCACATCTTACAGGGAATTGGAGGAGATGCCACCTTCTTGAATACCCCCGCCATTAAAGAATTTAAGAGAAAATTTGAAAACATATCCAGACGTGTAACATCCCTTTGTTTGCATATGATGACACTGGGGGAGTATTATAAATCACAGAAAATCCCCAGAGGTATGCAGGTCACATATTCAACCAAATTTATTTCACAACAATTCTGTCTTCTGTAAAAACTTTGAGGCGCTTTCCAACTGCTATTCTTTTGGATTTTATTTTATTAAACATTGAGTACTTGCAGCATGAGCTAATCGCTTTGAACTGAGTTACGTGAAGTAGAAGATAGTCTTCAATCCCTTATGACCTCTGATGACTTTGCTAAGTACAAGGAGGATTCTTCTGTTCATCTGAAGCAATTTCAGACAGAATCGGAGGAAAATAATGAAATGGCACAGAGACACTGAGGATTATAAGAATGGCAATGTATATATTTGGCAAACAGAGAGATATGGTAACACCCAGCAGAGGGATACTAGGAAAAGGAGGAAGAATTTACAGACATCGGGACAAGCCTTTTTTAGACAACATTCCACAGATGCAAGAACAGCATAATGTCGTTTCAGGAGTGGGCAAGCTACGCAGCAACCGCAGTCGTCCCGTTGCGACCAGGGGACATTTGGGGAAGAAAAAGTGACTGTGGTCAATTTGTCCTCCAAAGTATTAACTCCTTCACAAGTGAGTGTTTTGTCTAAAGGGTTTTTCGTTTTGCCCTAGATCACACATGAACTGGTTTGAGCTTGAATCTAATTTGCATTCATTTTTTTGCCGTAATAAACTGGGAAAGGATTGCAAAACCACAGACCAGTGATTTCACGCTGGGGTCTCTCAATCTGTTCCAAAAAAGTGATTTTTCACCGGTTGTCAATGAGCCAGCAGTTGAAGCCTATATCTGTGCTGTTAAAGGGGTTGTCCAGGTTCAGAGCTGAACCTGGACATCCCTCCATTTTCACCCCGGCAGCCCCCCTCACATGAGCATCGGAGCAGTTCATGCTCCGATGCTCTCCTTTGCCCTGCGCTAAATCGCGCAGGGCAAAGGCATTTTTCTGAGTTCCGGTGACGTACCGGGCTCTCTATGGGGCTGACAGGAACCCCGGTGACGTCACCGGCACTGATGGGCGGGATTTGGCTCTGCCCTAGCCAGTAAAACGGCTAGGGCAGAGCTAAAGCCCGCCCCTCAGAGCCGGTGACGTCACCGAACACACTGCTGGGCGGAAGTTACCGCCCGGCAGTGTGTTATTGAAAACACAAGAGCCTGTGCCCTGCGCGATCTAGCGCAGGGCACGGGAGCGCATCGGAGCATGAGATGCTCCGATGCCAGGCTCAGGAGGGCTGCCGGGGTGAAAATAAGGGTATGTCCGGGTTCAGCTCTGAACCTGGACAACCCCTTTAAGCGGGGTGTGTCTGAACTCGGGTCCTCTTTCCAGGAGGACCTTGACTTCAGATGCCCCAACTTGACTAGCACAGAAGTCGATGCGCTTGAGTCACTTAGAATCCGACCCCACTCTCACCTTGAAGCCGGCCGACAAGGGGGGTGCGGTCGTTGTTATAGACACAAGCAAATGTGTCCAAGAAATAATGAGGCAATTGGGGGACCAGGAGGTCTATAAGGCGTTGGATTCTGACCCCAAGTTTGAGATCGCTGGGATCATAGGTAAATGCCTAGTTGAAGCTTAGGCATCGGGGACGATCGACGGGGATTTATGTGATTATCTTGAGGTAGCACATCCTGTCACTCTGGTGCTATATGTGCTGCCCAAGATTCACAAAACCCTGGTTGATCCCCCGGGACGTCCTATTGTCTTGGGCTCTGACTCAATTTTTAGCAATATAGCTATTTTTGGGGACAAGGTTCTGCGACATTATTCAATGGGAGGTAGTTCTTATATACAGGACACGTCAGACTTCATGGTCAAGCTTGGAGAAGTAGATTCCCCCCCCCCCTCCCTCCCTGTATTGCTTGCCTCCTTTGATGTAAGCTCGTTATACACTTCGATTGTACACAAGAGGTATTTCATCTGTTACAAGGATGCTCAGATTGTCAGTGTATACAGTGTAACATCAGACTTCATTATTACATTGCTGAATATTATTTTGCAATATAATTACTTTCTTTTTCAGGATGTTTTTTATTTACACCAACGCGGCTTGGCGATGGGGTCCCGTGTGGCCCCCACGTACGCAAATATATTTATGCAGTGTTTTAAGGAAGATGTCGTCTATCTGTCCCACCACTTCAGACATGTTCTGAGGTGGTGGAGATATATCGACGACATCTTCCTCATCTGGAGTGGCAATGAGGCCCAGTTGTTGGATTTTCACATGTTCTTGAATAACCAGGATGAGAACCTGCAATTTACACTTGTACACTCTAATACTGAGATACAGTTTTTAGACACCAGGGTCATATGCAGTGAAGGCACATTGCACACTGAACTTTACACAAAACCTACAGACACCAACACATTTTTGTGTTATAATAGCTCCCATCCCAGAAAGATGATTCAGTCACTTCCTTTTTCCCCAATTCCTCAGGGTGAAACGTATAGTGACTGATCAAAGTAAACTTGATCCTCCCCTGGATTCCATTATAACCAAGCCGGTATCAAAACACTTTACGGAGGCAGGACATAAGGAGAATGATTTGAAATGTTGGATCTTGGACCACATACCTCTACCCAGACGAGGTGGTAATAGACAATCAAAGGAAACCCGCGCTGCCTTATTGAATAGAACAGGGTGTAGTGTAAAATGCACTGAATGACACTCAGGTGAGTGTGTAGCTGCTGGTCTATGATGGAATAAATTGCCTAAACCCCAAACACAATGAATCAAAGAAACCAACGTAATAGACTGCGCTGACTGAACAGTGTCAAATCATTTGACACTGTTCAGTCAGTGCGGTCTATCTATTACGGAGGTGGTAATAGACAAGCTGTTGAAACATAGAGAGTTACTGTGGATACACAGGTTGGGCAGTCTTAATCCCAATGGATTGAATCTGGAAAACAATTTTGGGGATATCACGTAGAGGGTTGGTTTGCCTCTTCGGACCTGTGACTTGTATTTTGTTCACATCTGTGTAGACGTGGAGAACTACAATACTGTGTATAATGTTTTTAATATACTTAAATATAAAAAATTTCTATATTTAGATCACTGGCACAATATGAAGGAAACGGGGATGGAGAGCAAATTTGAATATCTGCTTCACATCCATTGGGAATCCGGCACTCTTATTGTAATGTTTTATTTAGTACATGCAGCCCTGAGTGAGGAGTGCCAAAGGGTACAAGCCATACTAGCCCAATTTGTTTAGTCTATATTGTTTTAGGCGTCTTGATTCATTTGCCCTTTATATATATTGGTTCATCGGCCTGAGGAGATTTCCCCCCCCCCCCCAGATAGCCATGTTGATATGTGGTGGTCTTCGGGGTGTCACCTGGAAGGGTAGGGTTGCAGCCCTGTGAAGGGGACTGCCCCTACCGCTTTGCGGCTCCATACTCGATTATAAGGCTGTATTCCGATATGAACAGCATTGATATGCGAAGGTAGGGAAGCTGACCAGCAACCAAGATAGCGTGTGTGCGCTTGGATCACACTGGGCATGCGCACAGTATTCTGTAGAATGGGCAGATGAGCGGAACGGCAGAAGGGGAATGCGCATGCGCAAATACTTGTCTCAGACTCAGGGTGCTCTCAGCTGCCTACCTGATTGGCACTCCCCGGAGCAGGCGCAGTAGATTGTATACAACACCGGGTTGGCACTGTACAACTCAATTGAAAAACAAACTGAAATCTTTTAGGTAGAGGGAAGAAAAAATATTAAAATAAAATCATATGGTTGCATAAGTGTGCACTCCCTAAACTAATACTTTGTTGAAGCTCCTTTTGATATTATTACTGCACTCAGTCTTTTTGGGTATGAGTCTATCAGAATGGCACATTTTGACTTGGCAAAATTTGCCTACTCTTCTTTGCAAAAAACACTCCAAACCTGTCAGATTGCGAGGGCATCTCCTGTGCACAGCCCTCTTCAGATCACCCCACAGATTTTCAATCGGATTAAGGTCTGGGCCATTCCAAAACTTTAATCTTCTTCTGGTAAAGCCATTCCTTTGTTGATTTGGATGTATGCTTTGGGTCGTTGTCATGCTGAAATATGAAGTTCCTCTTCATGTTCAGCTTTCTAGCAGAAGCCTGAAGGTTTTGTGCCAATATTGACTGGTATTTGGAACTGTTAATAATTCCCTCTAGCTTAACTAAGGCCCCAGTTCCAGCTGAAGAAAAACTGCCCCAAAGCATGATGCTGCCACCACCATGCTTCACTGTGGGTATGGTGTTCTTTTGGTGATGTGCAGTGGTGTTTTTGCACCAAACCTATCTTTTGGAATTATGGCCAAAAAGTTCAACCATGGTTTCATCAGACCATAACACCTTTTCCCACATGCTTTTGGGAGACTTCAGATGTGTTTTTGCAAAATGTAGCCTGGCTTGGATGTTTTTCTTCATAAGAAAAGGCTTTCGTCTTGCCACTCTACCCCATAGCCCAGACATATGAAGAATACGGGAGATTGTTGTCACATTTACCACACAGCCAGTACTTGCCAGATATTTCTGCAGCTCCTTTACTGTTGCTGTAGGCCTCTTGGTAGTCTCCCAGACCAGTTTTCTTCTCGTCTTTTCATCAATTTTGGAGGGACGTCCAGTTCTTGGTAATGTCACTGTTGTGCCATATTTTCTCCACTTGATGAGGACTGTCTTCACTGTGTTCCATGGTAATCTAATGCCTTGGAAATTCTTTTGTACCCTTCCTTCTCCTGACTGATACCTTTTTAACAATGAGATCCCTCTGATGCTTTGGAAGCTCTCTGTGGACCATGGCTTTTGCTGTGGGATGCGACAAAGAAAACTTCAGGAAAGACCAACTAGAGCAGCTGAACTTTATTTGTGGTTAATCAGAGGCACTTTAAAAGATGGCAGGTGTATGCTGACTCCTATTTTACATGATTTTGAATGTGATTGCTTAATTCTGAAGGGATTAGTAGAACTACAGGTAACATCACACTGCTAGTCAATTGCACAAAGATATAAGCAAATACTGAATAAAAAATAACTGCTTGATGGCCATACTTACTGCAAGGGCAGTTAGAAGCTCTTAGCGCATATAATTGATCAAAAATATGTTGGGCCCATCTATCAGACGACTGGGTGGCCTTCTAATCAGATGGGGCCTACTCTAACATGCCTCTCCTGGGCTTACAGCCTACAATCTGGGCAAAGTAGCACCCAGCTACAGTCGTGGCCAAAAGTTTTCAGAATGACACAAATATTAGTTTTCACAAAGTTTGCTGCTAAACTGCTTTTAGATCTTTGTTTCAGTTGTTTCTGTGATGTAGTGAAATATAATTACACGCACTTCATACGTTTCAAAGGCTTTTATCGACAATTACATGACATTTATGCAAAGAGTCAGTATTTGCAGTGTTGGCCCTTCTTTTTCAGGACCTCCTGCAATTCGACTGGGCATGCTCTCAATCAACTTCTGGGCCAATTCCTGACTGATAGAAACCCATTCTTTCATAATCACTTCTTGGAGTTTGTCAGAATTAGTGGGTTTTTGTTTGTCCATCCGCCTCTTGAGGATTGACCACAAGTTCTCAATGGGATTAAGATCTGGGGAGTTTCCAGGCCATGGACCCAAAATGTCAACGTTTTGGTCCCCGAGCCACTTAGTTATCACTTTTGCCTTATGGCACGGTGCTCCATCGTGCTGGAAAATGCATTGTTCTTCACAAAACTGTTGTTGGATTGTTGGAAGAAGTTGCTGTTGGAGGGTGTTTTGGTACCATTCTTTATTCATGGCTGTGTTTTTGGCCAAAATTGTGAGTGAGCCCACTCCCTTGGATGAGAAGCAACCCCACACATGAATGGTCTCAGGATGCTTTACTTGTTGGCATGACACAGGACTGATGGTAGCGCTCACCTTTTCTTCTCCGGACAAGCCTTTTTCCTGATTCCCCAAACAATCGGAAAGAGGCTTCATCGGAGAATATGACTTTGCCCCAGTCCTCAGCAGTCCATTCACCATATTTTCTGCAGAAGATCAATCTGTCCCTGGTGTTTTTTTGGGAGAGAAGTGGCTTCTTTGCTGCCCTTCTTGACACCAGGCCATCTTCCAAAAGTCTTCGCATCACTGTGCGTGCAGATGCGCTCACACCTGCCTGCTGCCATTCCCGAGCAAGCTTTGCACTGGTGGCACTCCGATCCCGCAGCTGAATCCTCTTTAGGAGACGATCCGGGCGCTTGTTGGACTTTCTTGGATGCCCTGAAGCCTTCTTAACAAGAATTGAACAAGATTGAGGTGCAATCTTATTAGCCACAATATCCTTGCTTGTGAATTCATTTTTATGCAACGCAATGATGGCTGCACGCGTTTCTTTGCAGGTCACCATGGTTAACAATGGAAGAACAATGATTTCAAGCATCACCCTCCTTTTAACAGGTCGAGTCTTCCATTTTAACTCAATCAGCCTGACATAATGATCTCCAACCTTGTGCTTGTCAACATTCTCACCTGAGTTAACAAGACGATTACTGAAATTATCTGAGCAATGACAGCAATGAAATGCAGTGGAAAGTTTTTTGGGGGATTGTTCATTTTCATGGCAAAGAAGGACTATGCAATTCATTTGATTACTCTTCATAACATTCTGGAATATATGCAAATTGCCATTATAAAAACTTAAGCAGCAACTTTTCCAATTTCCAATATTTATGTAATTCTCAAAACTTTTGGCCACGACTGTATATCCTACATATGCCTCTCCCAGGCTGTCAGCCTGCAATATGGGCAAAGTAGAATGCAGCTGTACAATCTATCTAATTAACCATCCCAGGACCGCCGCACACAGGATTGCGTCCTGGCGGCGGCCCTGTTATTCCTCCTAGACGCGCCGGTGCATCATCTCGCGAGAGGCGAGATTTCCTGTGAACGTGCGCACACAGGAGCGTGCGTTCACAGGAACCGAAGGTAAACCAGTGGATCTACAGCCTGCCAGCGGCAATCATTCGCTGGCAGGCTGTAGATGCGATTTTTAACCCCTGAAAGGTATATCAGACGCTGTTTTTATTTACAGCGTCTGATATACCTGCTACCTGGTCCTCTGGTGGTCCCTTTTGCTTGGATCGACCACCAGAGGACACAGGCAGCTCTGTAATAAGTAGCACCACACCACACTACACCCCCCCTCGTCACTTATTAACCCCTGATCACCCCCCTGTCATTGATCACCCCCCTGTAAGGCTCCATTCAGACGTCCGTATGTGTTTTGCGGATCCGCAAAACACGGACACCGGCACTGTGCTTTCCGCATTTTGCGGATCCGCACATTGCCAGAACTATATAGAAAATGCCTTTTCTTGTCCACAATTGCGGACAAGAATAGGACATGTTCTATAGGCTCTACAAAAAACGCAGTGTTCGCCCGATCAGGCCTGATCTTGTGCGCACACTTGCGTTCGGTCCGCCCCACCGCAGTGACAGATTTTTTTTTTTTATATTGATAACTGCAAAAACACTGTAAAATCGCTGCGGCGCTATAAAAGATCACTTTTAAGGGGCATGGCGAGTTCTTAGAAGATTTTTATTTTTTTTGGCACAAGTTAGCGGAAATTTTTTCTTTTTTTTTCTTTCTTACAAAGTCTCATATTCCACTAACTTGTGACAAAAAATAAAATCTCACATGAACTCGCCATACCCCTCACAGAATCCAAATGCGTAAACATTTTTTGACATTTATATTCCAGACTTCTTCTCACGCTTTAGGGCCCCTAAAATGCCAGGTATTTATATTGCCCTGGCATTTTAGGGGCCTTAAAGCGTGAGAAGAAGTCTAGAATCCAAATGCCTAAAAATGCCCTCCTAAAAGGTACTCATTGGGATTTGGGCCCCTTTGCGCATCTTGGCTGCAAAAAAGTGTCACACATGTGGTATCGCCGTACTCAGAAGAAGTAGGGCAATGTGTTTACAGGGTTGCTCACAATTTAGCCCCGCCCAAAATGCCAGAACAGTAAACACACCCCACAAATGACCCCATTTCGGAAAGTAGACACCCCAAGGTATTCGCTGAGGGGCATATTGAGTCCATGAAAGATTGAACTTTTTGTCACAAGTTAGCGGAAAGGGAGACTTTGTGAGAAAAAAAATAAAAATAAAAAATTTCCGCTAACTTGTGCCAAAACAAAAAACTTCTATGAACTCGCCATGCCCCTCATACCTTGGGGTGTCTTCTTTCCAAAATGGGGTCACATGTGGTGTATTTATACTGCCCTGGCATTTTAGCGTGAGAATCCACTAAAGCGTGAGACTCCAAATGCCTAAAAATGCCTTCCTAAAAGATACTCATTGGAATTTGGTCCCCTTTGCACATCTTGGCTGCAAAAAAGTGTCACACATGTGGTATCCCTGTACTCAGAAGAAGTAGGGCAATGTGTTTTGGGGTGTCTTTTTACATACACCCATGCTGGGTGAGAGAAGTATCTCTGTCAAATGACAACTTTGTATTAAAAAAAAATGGGAAAAGTTGATATTTATCTCACCCAGCATGGGTGTATGTAAAAAGACACCCCAAAACACATTGCCCTACTTCTTCTGAGTACAGGGATACCACATGTGTGACACTTTTGCAGCCAAGATGCGCAAAGGGGCCCAAATTTCAATGAGTACTTTCAGGATTTCACAGGGCATTTGTACACATTTGGATTCCAAACTACTCCTCACGCTTTAGGGCCCTTAAAATGCCCGGGCAGTATAAATACCCTACAAGTGACCCCATTTTGGAAAGAAGACACCCCAAGGTGAGGGGTATGGTGAGTTCATGTAAAATTTTATTTTTTGTCACAAGTTAGTGGAATATGAGACTTTGTAAGTAGAAAAAAAAAATTATTTAAAAAAAAATCATTTTCCGCTAACTTGTGACAAAAAATAAAAACTTCCATGAACTCACTCTGCCCATCACCGAATACCTTAGGGTGTCTACTTTCCGAAATGGGGTCATTTGTCGGGTGTGTCTACTGTCTGGGCATTGTAGAACCTCAGGAAACATGACAGGTGCTAATTTGCGTTTTTGCACCATAGTTTGTAAACGCTATAACTTTTACCCAAACCAATAAATATACACTTATTACATTTTTTTTTTATCAAAGACATGTAGAACAATAAATTTAGAATTTTTTTTATATAGAAATTTAGTTTTAATTGAAAAATTTTACAACAGAAAAGTGAAAAATGACGTTTTTTTACAAAAATTTCGGTCAATTTCGATTAATATCAAAACAAGTAAAAATGTCAGCAGCGATGAAATACCACCAAATGAAAGCCCTATTAGTGAGAAGAAAAGGAGGTAAAATTCATTTGGGTGGTAAGTTGTATGACTGAGCAATAAACCGTGAAAGTAGTGTAGTGCAGAATTGTAAAAAGTGGTCTGGTCATTAAGGGGGTTTAAGCTAGGGGGGCTGAAGTGGTTAAAAGCACATGGTAAATGGGCAGTGGTGCATGCTTCAACCTCGCCCCCCAGTGGCAGTGACAATAGGGAAGAAAAACAAACGAACCAGCACGTCCATAATAAGTAAATTAGAGAACGCAGGTGCACGCTACCTTGGCTGAAACACAATGGGATTAGTAGAACTACAGGTAACAGCACACAGTGCTTAATTCTGAACACAGCTACATCCCCAGTTATAAGAGGGTGTGCACACTTATGCAACCACATTATTTTAGTTTTTTTTTTGTTTTCTTCCCTCCAACTAAAAGATTTCAGTTTGTTTTTAAATTGAGTTGTACAATTTATAGGTCACATTAAGGCCTTTCACACTGGCGTGTGCGCCCCGTTGCCATATTAACAGGGGTGTGTAGACTTTTTATATCCACTGTATATACAGTACAGACCAAACGTTTGGACACACCTTCTCATTCAAAGAGTTTTCTTTATTTTCATGACTATGAAAATTGTAGATTCACACTGAAGGCATCAAAACTATGAATTAACACTTGTGGAATTATATACATAACAAAAAAGTGTGAAACTACTGAAAATATGTCATATTCTAGGTTCTTCAAAGTAGCCACCTTTTGCTTTGATTACTGCTTTGCACACTCTTGGCATTCTCTTGATGAGCCCTGTCAGGTTTAATAAGTGGGATTTCTTACCTTATAAATGGGGTTGGGACCATCAGTTGCGTTGTGGAGAAGTCAGGTGGATACACAGTTGAAAGTCCTACTGAATAGACTGTTAAAATTTGTATTATGGCAAGAAAAAAGCAGCTAAGTAAAGAAAAACGAGTGGCCATCATTACTTTAAGAAATGAAGGTCAGTCAGTACGAAAAATTAGGAAAACTTTGAAAGTGTCCCCAAGTGCAGTCACAAAAACCATCAAGCGCTACAAAGAAACTGGCTCACATGCGGATCGCCCCAGTAAAGGAAGACCAAGAGTCACCTCTGCTGCGGAGGATAAGTTCATCCAAGTCACCAGCCTTCAAGACTGTTGGAAGACCATTTCAGGTGACTACCTCTTGAAGCTCATCAAGAGAATGCCAAGAGTGTGCAAAGCAGTAATCAAAGCAAAAGGTGGCTACTTTGAAGAACCTAGAATATGACATATTTTCAGTTGTTTCGCACTTTTTTGTTATGTATATAATTCCACATGTGTTAATTCATAGTTTTGATGCCTTCAGTGTGAATCTACAATTTTCATAGTCATGAAAATAAAGAAAACTCTTTGAATGAGATGGTGTGTCCAAACTTTTGGTCTGTACTGTATATGAATAGCAATATTTCTTCTTCGTCCTACAGCAGCACAGAAGGGATATTTCCCGTCCCAGTCACTCTATCATAGGACCGCCCACCTAGAAAAAAAATCTAACAATTAACACAATTGACAACACCCTAGGTACTCTATATAACGCGCCAAGGCACTGCATCCATTGTGTTTTTTCTAGTCCTTACTCTGGCAGGTGATTCTCACCTTGCTGCCCACCTGGAAAGGACTTGAGCCTTGCGTTGTTCAGGCTCTGTCGGTCTGGCTAGTGGTTTCCTAGCCCAGACCTGCTATAGCGTATTGTGGCTGTTGCCTACCAGTACGTTTGCCTGGTAATACCTGTAGCAGGTCGCCGGTCTGTGTCCAGTGCGTTTGCCTGGCTGACCTGGTTCCCGGTGTACAGACGTTTGCAGCCGGGTAAGTATTAGGCTGTCTGCCGGCGATGCCTGGCTCTGGTCTGATGGTGTTACCCCGGGTAAGTTCAGGAAGGGTTAATTACCTTTCTCTAGGTCCTGTGACGTCATCACGTTGGGGGCGTGTTTTGGGCGGCAATTTCAAACTCTGTCTCCTATTTAGAGACTCAGAAGCTGTGTGCACATTCCTGCTGTGCGGGGCAGCCGAGTTCTGAGTCTCTGAAGGTATTTCCAAAGGGTTCTGCTGCCCTGTCTGTCTCCCTTATGCTCCATATTTGTACATCTAATAAATCTATTCTTTTCTTAGATGTCGAGCCGGAAGAGCCATAAAAAGACAAAGCACCGTGTTTGTGCAGGTTGTAGATTGCCGCTTCCAGATGATTTACATGATGACATCTGTGATATCTGTGCAGAGAAGTTACGCACGCCTGATCCGCAGCCCGCAAGATCTAAGCTATGCATCACTTGTCTACAGCCTTTATCACCAGAAGCGACATCCAATATCTGTTTGGATTGTACCCCACAGGACCCGTTAGCAGAAGAAGCAAAAAAAAAATTTTTCCTGGTTCAGAGAAAATATGCAGAATTTGGCGTCTACTTCTGGCAGTAAAAAGGAAATAAGCCATCATCATCATCATCATCATTCAGATGACATGTCTCAATCATCAGCTATTGTATCTCAATCTGACCTATCCTCGGATTCAGATTCAGGTAGTGAAGAATTTTTTCTATTGAAAAAGGATTCAGCAGAAAAACTCATCAGACGCGTAAAGCGTTGTCTGGAAACTAATGATGAAGAAGATTTAGTACAGGATAAGGGGAACCTGTATTACTTCCCTAAGAAGAAATCCAGAGTCCTCCCTGCTCATCCGGTTCTAAAGACCATCATGGAAAGGGAATGGAAAAGACTAGATAAACGCCTGGACTTAGGACCTCGCTTCAAGTCTCTATACAAGTTAGACCCGGCCGCATCAGAGGAATGGGAATTACCGTCAAAAGTTGATCCAGCCATTGCACGTCTGTCCAAAAGATCATTTTTTTCCATCAGACGATTCTTCTCTATTAAAGGATCCTATGGATCGGAAAGCTGACACTTTCCTAAAGAGATCTCATTGCAACCTGGCTTCTCTACAGAAGGCAGCTATGTCCTCAGTGCCTGTGGCAAGAGCGTTAAGAGTCTTGCTCAGCGAACTAACCAGAGACATCCAAGCGGGGGTACCAAGGCATGAACTGCTGGATCAAGTATCAACCCTTAAGACGGCTGCGGAATTCCTTTGTGATTTTCCGCTTGATGTCATAAAGATCTCAGCCAAGAACATGGCTTTAGCGAATTCCACAAGAAGATCGATTTGGTTAAAACCTTGGACGGGTGATGCTTCCTCTAAATCCAACTTTTGCGCTCTCCCATTTGAACCGGGAAAGTTAATAGGATCCCAGTTGGATAAGATCCTGGAAGAAAATAAAAAAGAGAAGGCTTTAGCCTTTCCGCAAACTTTCAGGCCCAAATCTACCAGATTTCGTACGCAGAGAGGAAGATTTTCTTTTCAGGGTCGTAATAGACAGGAGCAAGGGAAGAAGTTTTGCCCCCGCTACCAGGACAAGGGAAAGAAGAAACCCTCTGAAGCCCCTGCCTCCAAGTCAAAATTCTGACGTCAAGCCTGCCCTCACTGTAGGCGCAAGGTTAAGAAGCTTTTATATGAAATGGGAGAGTGTCACTTCAGACAGCTGGGTTCGGAATATCATCAAGAACGCTTATTCACTCGAATTCGTTCATCTTCCAAGGGAAAGGTTCCTGTTAAACAACACGGAGGATCCAAGAATCATGCCCCTTCTTCGGGAGTTCCTACAGATGAATGTTCTGGAGAGAGTTCCAGAAGAGGAGATGTATTCAGGGGGCTATTCAAGAGTGTTCCCCGTTCCAAAACCAGACGGCAGGTGGCACCTCATCATAGATTTAAGGTTTCTAAGCAACCATTTAAGGAAGCTAAAATTCAAGATGGACAACATAAGATCTGTCCTGAGCATCCTGCAACCTGGGGAGGTGATGGCATCTATAGATCTAAAAGATGCATACCTTCATATACCTATCCACAAAGAATCAAGGAGATTTCTCAGGGTTGCAGTCAAGACTCTAGGTCGGATTTGGCACTATCAGTTCAGGGCCATTCCCTTCGGGATATCTCCGGCACCTCGTATCTTTACGAAGGTGGTGGTCGTCCTTATTGCAGCTCTGAGGGTTCAAGGTCTAAGGATAGTGCCATATCTGGACGACTGGTTGCTTATTGCAGCTTCCGAGGAGGTTCTGAGATCGGATCTTCACACTGCTCTGAATCTACTTCAGCAAGTCGGGTTCATTGTCAACCAAAAGAAGTCGCAGCTGGTCCCCACTACGAGAATCCAGTTCCTGGATCTTTTATTAGACTCAGAAGTAATGAAGGTATTTCTTCCTCCTCTCAAAGTGGCTCAGATCATTCGCAGAATTCAGTTGTTGATCTCTACAACGAAGATATCCATCCGTTCGGCGATGAGTACCCTCGGGTTATTGACAGCTGCTATAGAGGCGGTGCCATGGGCGAAGGCTCATATGAGAGACCTGCAAAGAGATTCTTCACTGTTGGGACAAGAATCCCAAATCACTGACCACTATGATGAAGATATCATGTGCAACACGCAGAGGGCTGCTTTGGTGGACAAGAGAAGAAAATCTGGAAAAAGATTTCTGAGTCATTCAAAGAGTAGTGATAACCACAGATGCTTCCCGCAAAGGTTGGGGTGCGCACATGGGAGATCGGTGGATTCAAGGGGAATGGCCTTCAACCACAATGAGGCGATCCTCAAACTTCAGGGAATTGAAAGCCATTCAACTAGCCCTGCAGCATTTCGAACCTCATCTCTACCACAAATCAGTTCTCCTGCAGACGGACAACGCAACGGCGGCATATTATGTAAACAAACAAGGGGGAACGCGTTGTCTCTCTCTACAGTCCATTTGCGACAAAATAATGTCTTGGGCAGAGCCAGTCCTACACAGCCTAGTGGCAGTTCACATCAAGGGCTCCGAGAATATCAGAGCAGATCGACTCAGTCGACAGAAGGTGTGCCCAGGAGAATGGGAATTGAACCCGAAATATTTCGCCCAGATAGTGGAGAAATGGGGTCGTCCAGAATGGGATCTGTTTGCAACGAGGAAGAACAAGAAAGCCCTGAAGTTTTGTTCTCTCAGGAGAGCAGACAGACCCGACTGTCTGGATGCCTTCTCTCTGAATTGGAGCCACAAGTTTGTCTACCTGTTTCCTCCCATACCAATGTTAACTCAGATCATACCGAAACTCCTCTCAGAAGCACCGGAAGCAATTCTAATAGCTCCATATTGGCCCCGCAGGGCTTGGTTTTCTGCCGTATCTCAACTTTTGAAAAACGATCACTGGACTTTGCCTCTTTACCCGGATCTTCTTCTACAGGAAGACCTTTACCATCCTCAACTGAACAAGTTGCATTTAACCGTGTGGCACCTGAAAGGGAAAGATTAAAAGAGAAGGGCCTTTCAGATGGGGTCATTTCTACTTTACTGTCCTCCAGAAAGCAGTCTACTATTGCAGTTTACAACAGATTATGGAGAAAGTTTTCTTCCTGGTTGCAGGAAAAAGAGTTACTAGTCTCTACCAACTCCATTTTGCAATTCCTGCAAGAAGGGCACGAAAAAGGCCTAAAGCCTAATACATTAAGAGTCCACATGACAGCCATTAATGCTTGGACAGATGGACAATATGCAGGTGACGCTTTAATAGCTAGATATTTCAGAGCATTGAAGAAGTTGAGGCCTTCTGTGAGACCGCCTATGCCCATCTGGGAATTATCACTGGTTCTAAATAGACTTACAGGTCCTCCCTTTGAACCTATTGCCGAAGTGGATCTTAGCTGGTTATCCTACAAGATCCTTTTTCTCATTGCCATCACTTGCGCAAAGAGGCTAGGGGAATTGCAGGCTTTGTCCTCCAGAGAGCCATATTTGAAAATTTTGTCGAATGGTGTCAGACTAAGAACCATGCCTTCATTTAGACCAAAAGTTGCGTCTTCAACGAACATCAATAGAGAATCTGTTCTTCCAGTATTCTACCCTGACCCTAAGTCAGATGAGGAAAGAAGATTCCATACTCTGGACATTCGTAGAGCATTAATTTGCTATCTTGAAAGGCTGAGAGATTTCCGAAAGGAAGAAAATTTGTTCATTTTATTCTCTGGTCCGAGGAAGGGTATGAAAGCCTCAAAAGACACTCTGGGTCGTTGGATTAAAACAACCATCTCGGAGTCCTATATCTTAGATGGTAAAGAACCGCCTCGGCTGTTAAGGGCCCACTCCACGAGGGCAACCTCTACATCTTGGGCTGAAAGACAGCAAGTTGATCTCCTAGACATCTGCAATGCAGCTTCCTGGACTTCATCCTCTACGTTTGTTCATCACTACAGGCTCAGCAATGGACCTGAGAACTCAGCCTTCAGCACAGCAGTTTTGTCAGCAGTAAAACAAAGCTTTCCCCCCCTTTAATTTCTATGTTATATCCCTTCTGTGCTGCTGTAGGACGAAGAAGAAAGTTGGAATTTTACTTACGTAATTATACTTTCTTCGAGTCCGAAGGCAGCACACTAACCCTCCCAATAAATTTTACTTGCATGAGTTGGTCTACGTTATTACACAATGGATGCAGTGCCTTGGCGTGTTATATAGAGTACCTAGGGTGTTGTCAATTGTGTTAATTGTTAATTGTTTGATTGTTAGATTTTTTTCTAGGTGGGTGGGTGGGTGGGACGGGAAATATCCCTTCTGTGCTGCCTTCGGACTCGAAGAAAGTATAATTACGTAAGTAAAATTCCAACTATATAGGTCTCTATGCCGTCTATTTGGGTATGAAATAATACTTAAAGGGGACACTCTCAATTGCTCACCTACCTTGGTAATTTGTAAAAGCACTGAGAGGGTCCTGCCACTACAGAAGTCGAGGGTCATCTCTCATTGTGGCCATCATGGTGGATTAAAGGAAACTGAATTACCGGTAAGTCTAATTACGGCTTTTTTTTTCATCTCTGGATATATAAAAAAGCAAGATGTTTTTAACTTTTTTTTTTGTATATCTAAAGATGAAATAAAGACCTTATGTATTTTTGACGAGTGCTGAACAATCCACGTTTTTCTTCTATGGTGTACATCACTTCAATTTTATTTTAATTTGTGCGATAGCCCCTTTAAACCACACCCCCTAAGTGCTGGTAATTTCAGCCACGTTTTTCTGCAATTTACACTAAAATCTGTGTGCACTCACATTAGTAAATGTGGGCTCATGTGTTATTAATTGAGGGTTCAGGAAGGTATTTTAAAAATGGTGAACTGGTTAACAAGGGTGCATTAGAAAGGGAATTTATAACTTTGACAGTAATAGAACTTCGGAGCAAGCTTTATGCTGGAGTAATGATTTTAAACAAGTCTGGGTTAGACATATAATATGATAAAGAAGAAATCGCCATAAACTAGAAATAAAGGAATAAAAGAAACCTAACGCAAGGAAAAACACATAATAGGGCTCTCCAAATTTTTCTGCAATTCTTAAATCAATAGTTTTTATTTGTATTTCGATTGTAAAGCATACATTTTACAAACTTATCAGTGCGTTCACAGAGCCACATTGGCAGCACCAACATTGGTTTGTAGCATATGGTAAATAGACATGTACAACAAACCTACGTACAAAACATAACGGGGGGGGGGGGGGGGGAGGAATGTACATTCTGAAGGTAGGGTTATCTTTTTCCATACAATAATAATTCACTCCTGTACCCGAAAAAGTTTAGTCTTAGCAATGAGTTACATACTTATATTTACTCCAGGAACTCCACGCCCCTGCAAACTTAGAGAAGGAATTCCCAGCTTTCGCTAAAGTTTTTTCATGTATATAGGTGGAGTTTAATTTATGAAGAATTTCCGCTAGGCATGGGGTGTCTGGCGATTTCCATTTCTGGGTGATCGCCAGTTTGGTTGACAAGAAAAGGTTTCTCAAAACCACACGGAGATTTCGGGGGATAACAAAGATATCAATATTAGTAAAGCCAATGAAGGTGAAGGGGTCATCTGGCACCCTAGCAGATCAGAGGCCAGAGAAGAGGTCTCTCTCCATATGTGCTCTAAAAGAGGGCATGACCAAAAGATGTGGTACAACGTGCCCCTTTGACCACAGCCCCTCCAACATAAGTGTGATGCTTGAAAAAGTGGAACCGGCACTCAAAACAGTTGATCACGTGGAAATAGAATAACTAAAATGTATTACACTACATAAACATGTATACATATAGGTCAATAAAATATATTAAAATACATAAAAAGCAATGTATAGAAAGGCGTATGGATATAGCTCTATTCATGTTAGTGTAGATGTGTCACATTCAGGATTCGCTGTATCAAACCAGCTGCATCCGTATCCTCCCTTTGGGGATGACTCTTTGGATCACAGCTGTTGAGGTAGAGCGATTTCTACTAAATAGCATGTACAGTTGCGTTCAAATTGCAGCCATCATAGACTATGCCGTCAATACATACAATCCCATGCACCGTGTTGTAGTTTCAGATAACGATCATGTGCGGTGCCTAGAGAGGTGGTATCTAGAAAGTTGCACGTATATTTCCCTTTAAGAAATATTCAGATTGTCCATCCAATTTAACTCTCTCAGGGGTCTAGGCCCGTCATATGTATAACTCCAACCATGCTGCGACTTTCATTAGTCCACATATACAGGTCTTTTTGTCTTTTTTTATCTTGAGAATATAGTCTCTATACAGTCCCAATATATTTTGTCCAAGTTGTATCTCTACTCATTGTGTACCTAGGTGGTTCACCTTATTCGATACGCGGGGGTTCCTGCTGTGGTGTCCCACAGTTCGGCTGCTCTCCGCTCCGGCGATGTTAGTTTCGGTTTCGCCGAGGTCTCGCCTTACTTCTCGCAAGAATCCTATTACGAACCTTTACTTGCGTGAGTAGGATAGCGCTTCCTTGGCAGTGATTTTTCGTATTTTAGTACATGGCCATGTACAATCGAGATTACTTGTCACACAGGTATTCCGTCCAGACGCGTTTCGAGATAGCTTATCTCTTCCTCACTGAGGAAGTATGGTGTAGGTATTCAAATGTGTGGAGGCTGTTTCATATAGTTTTGACACTGAATCTAATTCTCGGGTCTCCCAAGATGACACTGACAAGTTAGGGATGAGGTAATTGAGTACCGTGATAGGGACAGAAAGGGACAGAGGGCCAGACGAGCTCTGGCTTAATTTGTGAAAATGAGACCAGTTTGTTAGTGCCATGGATACTAGAGTTGGGGTAGGTGGGCGGGTAAATTAAGGATGGAGTGACGCCAACAAGAGGGATTTGAGGTTATGCAATGGGAATAGGGCGGCTTAAATTTGGACCGAGTTTTTGGAGTAGTCTTCTAGCTACTAATCTCTCAATTGGGTTATTTGTGAGGCTAGAAAGTAATCAAAAATGTTAGGGAGGCCTAGGCCCCCTCGTGATTTGACTTTTTGTATGATTTTGTGGCTTTCTGGGTTTGTTTCGATTTCATACAAAGGCGTTCAAATGTTTGGTGCATTTATTGAAAAAGGATTTAGGTGGAGTAATAGGTAACGTTTGAATAGGTATAATAGCTTAGGGAGAATAAACATCTGGAAAGACGCTGTTCAGCCTACCCATGATATTTTGTATCTCAATAGGTTATGTAATTCCTTTTCCATAATGGCCAGGAATGGGAGATGATTCGCCTTATAGGGATGAGAAAGAGAAAGTGTTAGTTTTATCCCTAAGTAATCTATCTGGTCTTTTTGCCAGTCCAATATGAAGGACTCCTTTAACACGCTTACCAGTTGAGGGGACATGTGAAGGGGTAAAGCTTGTGACTTGGTGGCATTAAGTTTATAGAACGACAAGTCTCCGAAAAGGGATATGATAATATGATATCCATAGCAGATTGGAGAAATGTTTTTGGGTTTGTCAAAGATAGGATAATGTCATCAGCATACAAGCTAATGGTATGTTCCCTAGAACCTGTCTCCACTCCTGTGATTCCTGAGTTCTGTCTAATTGCTTAGGCTAGTGGCTCTATTGAAAGTATAAACATTAGAGGCGATAAGGGGCAGCCCTGTCGGGTGCCATTAGTGATGTCAAAGGGGTCTGAGAGAGCACCATTGACCCAGACCTTAGCACAAGGCAGTTCAGTGATAGCCGACATGATTGCCCCCGAGAAGTCCAGCCTTGACAGGACCGCAAAAGGTCAAACGCCTTTTCGGCATCAAGTGTGACTAGTAACGTTGAGGTTTTGGATTTCTGAGCATAATCCACTATATTCAGGATGCGTCTCGAATTTTCTTGAATTTGCCTGTCCTTTACAAAACCAACTTGGTCCACATGGATAAGATTGGGGACTATAGGGGCTAGGCGGTTCGCCAGTACATTTTTGTGTCCGTATTGAGGAGCGACATCGGGTGGTATTTTTTGGTATGATCCGAGGGGTGATCTGTTTTGGGGATGGTGACTATAATTGTTTCTAACATTTCTTTTGGGAGGGCCCCTGTGTCCATAGTTTGTTGAAATATCTGTCGCAAGTAAGGGGAGAATTCTTTCTGGAACGTTTTATAATACGTGTTTGAGAACCCATCTGGGCCGAGCACATTGTTGCGGGGTAGTTTTTTGATAATACCCAAAATTTCTTCCTTCAAGACAGGGGAGTTAAGATCTCCCAGCTGGGTGCTAGTAAGACGAAGGTTTAGAGAAAGCAGGAATTTGTCAATATCCTCTTTAATCTGTGGGCTAAGAGTTTCCCCAACTTATTATCTTGGGAATAATAAGCGTTTAGGGTTTTCATCCTTTTTCCATGTCTAAATAGCAGGCAGTCTTTTAGTTGAAGTCTTAGATCTTGCAGTATGGGTTGAGGGTTTGGCCTTATTTTGTGACTCTAGGGACTGGATCTGACTCAATAATTTGGAGGGGTCTTCCTCTCTTTCCTTCTTGGCTGTGGAGCCAATGTTAATGAATATTCCTCGCATGAATGCTTTGTGGGCATTCCATAAGGAAATGGGGTTTGTTACAGAGCCTACATTTTATATTAAGGAATTCCTTTAGTTCCTTCAAGAGTGAGGCCTTGTACTTAGGATGTTCCATTAGATAGGTGTTATTTCGCCAGGGAGAGTTAGGAGGTTTGATATTGTTTTCACTTATGGTTAGAGTGACTGGTGCGTGGTCAGACCATGTTATCAATTCAACAGAGGAGTGGGTTACATTACCTAGGCGGGATCTGTCAGTTAGGAAGAAATCTATTCTGGACTATGAATTGTGAGCATTTGAGAAAAACGAGTAGTCTTTCTCTGGCATGGTGGATCCTCCAGACATTATATAGGTCTTCTCTCAATAGTTGGGAATTCATATCAGGGGAAAAACCTATATGTTGAGTTGTAGAATCTAAGAGAGGATCCAGCACGTCATTGAAATCCCCTCCCACAGAACCAGGCCCTTTTTTTTTTTTTTTTTTTTATTGGGTCAGTAATCTCCTAAAAAAGGATGTCTGATGCTTATTTGGAGCATATAGAAAAACCAAGGTGTATGTCACATTATTTATGGAGGCCACCAGGATAATATACCTACCATTCTGATCTATAACGGGCTTACTCAGCAGAAAAGCTACTGAATCTTTTACTGCTACCGGGTATGAAGGTGCGCTGCTCTGAGCTCGTTGTCGGAGGGGGGCGCGCGCGAGATCCGTGACGAGGGATCGGGCATCTCGTGCAGCAGCTATCTTGGAGAGGTCTTCATCCGGTCCTGATATTTGAGGTAGGGATGGGCACCATATTGTCCATGACACTTTTCAAGATAAAAGTCTAGGTGACATTGCTTCTTAGCCGACCTTTTGCCTCTGGTCATCATCGAGCCTGTTTGGTCTCGGTCTGAATATGTTGGACGAGTGGCTATGGGGTGTTCAGTCCTGCTGGTGCTGGAGCTCTCGCTTCACGCAGCCATCTTTCACGACTGACAAGCCACGCCCCCTTTTTCTGCCATTGTGTCTGTTCTTTTGTCTTAAGGATGAGCTTACTGAAGCGCTATGTGTTTAGAAAGGCATGTTAGAGACTTTCAGTTAACAGAGACTATATCAATCATGTATGCCAGTTTTCTTATGTATAAAGTTCCATTTGTGCCAACGTTTGCTACTACTCTACTTTTAAGGCAGTCTGCTGGCAGGTCATCTGCAGCCTGACTTATTTACCAATATGTGTGCCGCCAGAAATTACACCACACCTGAAGATCGGACTCTCAAATATGTTCCAAAATAATTATAAAACCTGTTATTAATTCTAGCACATCATACACCAGTGGGGTTTGTTATTAAGACAACGCTTTGACATCCCATAAAATGTGGTTTATGGAAGTAGATATAAAAATAGAGTACAGCAGGTGAATTGATGAGTTTCGAGCCTCTTCATGGAATCTTAATCATATTATATACAATACACTAGACCAGAAGTATTTAACAGAAATTTTTTAACGAAAAGCACATTGAAGGGCTGACCTAAACCAATCAGAATTGAGGGCAATATCTATCAATCTTATTTGATGTTATCATTGATTATTACCAGTGAAGAACCTTCATAATTGAAGATTTCTTTATATGATCTCCTCCTCTGGAAGATTTTACAAACCTCTCTATTCCACTAACCTTGAAGCCAGAGGTATCTTCCCCCATGAACCATCAGAAAATGTTGGGAAACAGATGATGAATTCGATGCCTCGCTGCGAATGGCGTCATGCAAACTGTATCTACCAAATGCGGCAGATTTTGCCGTAGAAATCCGGAGCATTAATTGACATGCTGTAGTCCTCAAATCCGCACTGCAGGTCAATTTTATGTTGTGCAAATCTGCAGCTACTAAGTCATGTGTGGACCCAGACTAAGGCAACAGGAATTTGAGCTCTAATAGAAGAGCAAGCCGAGAACATAGAGAGGGGCATCAGATTTTAGGTTTTTGGAACCTGAATGGAAAGTAATTATATTATCAAACCTAGAGGAAAAACAAAGGCACCTCTAGGCTGGCTGCTGTAAAGGGGGTTTTAGACACGAGTCTTAATAAAGCCCTGAACTTGCAGTGGATGCGCCACAGTTATGTAGAGGCACTGGCTTCTACATAACTTTTGCGGATCCCCCACCACTTCTAAAGAAAGCGGTCTTACATTTCGACCATTTTCTACGCCTAAGGCCCCCTGCACATGAACGTGTGTGATCCGTGGCCGTATTGCGGCCACAGTTCCGTGTGCATTCCGCATCACAGATGCGGACCCATTCACTTCAATGGGTCCGCAAATCCGGAACGGCCGCATGGAACGGGACCCCTCGGAAGCACTACGGAGTGCTTCCGTGGGGTTGCGTCCCGTACTTCCGTTCCGCAAAAAGATAGGACATGTTCTATCTTTTTGCGGGCACGGATCACACAAGTTCATGTGCAGGGGGCCTAAATCAGGCGTAGAAAATGATGAATGAGAGAGGCCTGCCGACTTTTTTAGACCTAGTGTGAGCGGGGAGTAGTCGCAAAGGACTTTGCACTGCACCTGCACCTGCACCAGAAATATGCCTAATTTAGTTGTTTGTTTAATAAATGACCCACTAAGTCTTTTAGCACATTCTATATACAAGAGGTTCTTATGAGCTGTATGCATCACAACTGGAAACTCTTCAAATGTCAATTTTAGAGCCAGCTCCCAATTAGGCCCCTTTCAGACGAGCAAGTGTCACGCTGCGGGCTCGCAGCGCAGCACAGCACCCATCCTGAACTTCCAGCACTGCTGGGGTCGCATTGCATTATATTTATTTATGATGCTATGTAACCCTTAGAGGTCTGGAAAGTACTGGATAACACTGACATAATGCTGTCAGTGTTATCCAATACATTCCAGAGCAGTAAGGGTTGCATATCATAAATCAATATAGTGCTAGAAGTTCAGGACTGGCACTGCGCTGTGAGTCCGGAGCGTGACACTCACTCGTCTGAAAGGGGACTTACAATATATTTTAATTCTGTAGCAGAAAATTTTCAGGAGACAAAAGGCACACATATGTATTCTATGTTCTTGTGAACATGCTGCCCCTGCTCCCACATCAGAAGCATTTACCTCAACAATGAACTGCAATTCAACATGAACAATCCTTAAGAGTAGAACCTTGATTGGCTCCTTTCTTAGTGAAAGCTGTATTTGGTGCCACTATAGAAGGACTAGCAAACCTCGATACCAAAGCCCACTTCGAATTCCTATTTTAAACTGTTTTTAAATACACAGATATGAATACACTAGTAATTCACCGAAGTCTCATGACTTCGGGCGAGTTTAAATTTGGCTCCACGGAGCCAATACATTTAAATGCTGTACAGAAACAGCATTCAAAACTTGGAGGCACATTTATTAACCACCTCAGCTCCCCTAGCTTCAACACCCTTAATGACCAGACCACTTTTTACAATTCTGCACTATACTACTTTAACCGTTTATTGCTCGGTCATGCAACTTACCACCCAAATGAATTTTACCTCCTTTTCTTCTCACTAATAGAGCTTTCATTTGGTGGTATTTCATTGCTGCTGACATTTTTACTTTTTTTGTTGTAATTTTGTTGACATTTTTTACTTTCAGTTGTAATTATTATTTTTTTAAACGACATCTATATATAAATTTTTCTCAAAATTTATTGTTCTACATGTCTTTGATAAAAAAAAAAAAAATTGTTTGGGTAAAAGTTTACAAACTATGGTACAAAAATGTGAATTGCTGCTTTTTGAAGCAGCTCTGACTTTCTGAGCACCTGTCATGTTTCCTGAGGTTCTACAATGCCCAGACAGTAGAAAAAACCCACAAATGACCCCATTTCGGAAAGTAGACACCCTAGGGTATTCGCTGATGGGGATAGTGAGTTCATAGAATTTTTTGTCACAAGTTAGCGGAAAATTATGATATATTTTTTTTTTCCTTACAAAGTCTCATATTCCACTAACTTGTGACAAAAAAATAAAAACTTCCATGAACTCACTATGCCCATCACGAAATACCTTGGGGTATCTTCTTTCCAAAATGGGGTCGCTAGTGGGGTAGTTATACTGTCCTGGCATTTTAGGGGCCCTAATGCGTGAGAAGTAGTTTGAAATCAAAATGCGTAAAAAATGCCCTGTGAAATCCTAAAGGTGCTCTTTGGAATGTGGGCCCCTTTGCCCACCTAGGCTGCAAAAAAGTGTCACACGTGGTATCGCCATACTCAGGAGAAGTTGGGCAATGTGTTTTGGGGTGTCTTTTTACATATACCCATGCTGGGTGAGAGAAATATCTCGGCAAAAGACAACTTTTCCCATTTTTTAATACAAAGTTGGCATTTGACCAAGATATGTATCTCACCCAGCATGCAAAACGATAATTCAGGGCAGCACTTCAAGTATAAAAAACTGAGTGCCAGCGGAAAAAACACCTTACCAAGGTGTATAATACAAAAATAGAAGACACCGCAGCACATCCGTTGGTGAAAATAGTGGATCTTTATTCACCCAGCATGGGTATATGTAAAATGACACCCCAAAACACATTGGTGATACCACATGTGTGACACTTTTTTGCAGCCTAGAAGCGCAAAAGGGCCCTAATTCCTTTTAGGAGGGCATTTTTAGACATTTGGATCCCAGACTTCTTCTCACGCTTTAGGGCCCCTAAAATGCCAGGGGAGGATAAACACCCCATTTTGGAAAGAAGACACCTCAAGGTATTCAATGAGGGGCATGGCGAGTTCATAGAAATTTTTTTTTTTGGGCAGAAGTTAGCGGAAATTGATTTTTTTTTTTCTTACAAAGTCTCCCTTTCTGCTAATTTGGGACAAAAATTTCAATCTTTCATGGACTCTATGCCCCTCAGGAATACCTTGGGGTGTCTTCTTTCCAAAATGGGGTCATGTGTGGGGTATTTGTACTGCCCTGGCATTTGAGGGTCTCCGCAATCATTACATGTATGGCTAGCATTAGGAGTTTCTGCTATTCTCCTTATGTTGAGCATATGGGTAATGAGATATTTTTTTTTTCCGTTCAGCCTCTGGGCTGAAAGAAAAAATGAACCGCACAGATTTCTTCATTCGCGTCAATCAATGTGGATGAAAAAAATGTCTGCCAAAAAAAAGGGGAAAGGCGTCTGCCAGGACATAGGAGCTCCGCCCAACATCCATACCACTTAGCTCGTATACCCTGGCAAACCCGATTTCTCCATTCACATCAATCGATGTGGGTGAATAAATCATTGCCGGGATTTATTTATTTTTTTTATATACAAAGAGTTTGCCAAAGCATATGAACACCGCTGCCCCCTCAGCTCATATGCCTCGGCAAACGTATCTTTTACTGCAGAGGAGAAATCTCGTCTTGCAGCTCCGCATACACCGACTTTTGTGTAATCTGACAGCAGCGCAATGCACATCAGTGCTGCAGCTAGTTCATCGGTTGGTCCACCTGGAAGGTTAAAAAAAAAAAAAAAAAAAAACTGGCCGCAACGCAATAAATTTATTAACTTTATAATAACATTTGAATGGAACATATACATTTTATTTAACTTTTTGAACAGAACTGTAACTTTTTTTTGCTTACCGGTGATTTTTTATTTTTTACCTTTATAGAACAAACCTCTCCTTCCCCATGGGATAATGTGCAAAGTGCAAATCGCCCAAAGATGTGGCGAAGTACATTATGCACTTTGTTCCAGGAGAAAGGAGAGGTGTACAGCAGCTGTGAGTGAAAGGGCCCTAATAGCCCTATGTGCCTGTCCTGTGAGATGCAATCCCTATGCTAAGTGTACCTGTGTGGTACTTCCGGAAACACTCCCCAAAGCATAGGGCAGGGTGGTCAGGACAGAAATAGCGGGTGTCACGCCTTATTCCACTCCTGCTAGAGACACAACATCTTTTTCGGGGTGACGGTTGGGTTGAGGTACCAGCAATGACACTGGGGAAATGTCGCTCGTGTAGACTGCTCACTACACTGGTGGTTGGGGATACAGGAGGTTCTAGATGATCTCTTCCTGAAATTTGAGGAAGGATCCTGTTCTCCCAGCCTTACTGTAGAGAACAAAACTATTATATACAGCCAATTGAATGAAATATACAGACACCTTCTTATACCAGCGTCTGGTGCGTCAGGAAACTAAATAAGGAATCAACATCTGGTCATTAAAGGCCACCCCTCTCATGAGCGAATTATAGTTGTGGACACAGAGGGGCTTTTCAATGACACTGGTTGCTCGTTCTATTTGTATTGTCGTGTCTGCGTGAATGGAGGTGCGCATGTAAACGTCACGCTTGTCTCTCCATTTCACCGCGAGCAGTTCTTCGTTACACAAGGCAGCCCTCTCCCCCCCTTGCAAGACGGGCGATAACGAGCCGTTGGGGGAAGCCCCAGCGACTAGGTCGCACGGTGCCACAGCAATCTGTTCTAGGAACAAATGCCTGAAGAGGGACACACGTGTGTAGAAATTGTCCACATAAAGATGGTACCCCTTGCCAAATAAGGGTGACACCAAGTCCCAGACTGTCTTCCCACTGCTCCCCAGGTAGTCAGGGCAACCGACCGGCTCCAGGGTCTGATCTTTTCCCTCATAGATCTGAAATTTGTGGGTATAGCCTGTGGCCCTTTCACAGAGCTTATACAATTTGACCCCATACCGGGCGTGCTTGCTTGGGATGTATTGTTTGAAGCCAAGGCGCCCGGTAAAATGTATAAGGGACTCGTCTACACAGATGTTTTGCTTGGGGGTATACAAATCTGCAAATTTCTCGTTGAAGTGGTCTATGAGGGGCCGGTCAAAAGCTGGGTGGCCTCTGGGATGGGAGGTGGTGTTGTCGCTAAAGTGCAGGATGGCCTCAAATCGTGCCCTGGACATGGCAGCAGAGAACATGGCCCAGAAATCTTTTTCATTCGGAAACTTGGACGGGTTTCCACCGAAAAGGCTGGGCATAATAGCTTCCCGGGTTGGCGGCTATAAATTGAGTGGCATACCGATTTGTTTCTACCACGACTATGTCCAAGAGCTCCGCAGTCAAGAACAGCTCAAAAAAATCCCAGTGCCGAACCAAGCTGAGCTGTCTCAACCCGAACTCCAGACTGGGCGGTGAAAGGGGGAACTAATGGTGCGGCTGAAGTTGGGGACTGCCAATCAGGGTTTGCCAGCACCTCAGGGACTCTACGGGCCTGTCTGTGCGGTGGCTGCGACGGGGTAACTACTGCACGTGCCACCTTCAACTGCCCTTCTGGTGCTCGCCACTTCACCATGTTGTACGGCAGTGCTGGTACTAGGTCCAGGGTGGGCTGCGCTGCTGGTGTATGCCTCACCACGTAATCCGACAGCGCCAGCCCCGCTCTGCTGCCCTTAAAGCGGATCCTGCGCAACCTGTGGTCTAGCAACACGGGGCCGGGTACGCCTGGTGGTTTCAGGGACCTCAACCTCGTCTGAACTTTGTGTCAGACTGCCACTGCTTTCTACAGGTTCATATTCTGACTCACTGGATTCGTCAGATGAGGGTTCCCATTCCTCATCCGACTGGGGCAGAAGCCTGTAGGCCTCTTCAGAAGAATACCCCTTATTTGACATTTGGACTACTAAATTTAGGGGGTATTCCCTGAGACTACCCAAGAAAAAAAGCAAGCCTGTCTTACAAATGGGAGGCTAGCGAACTACCGGAAGCCGCTGCGATTGATAAAAAATATCAAAACTGATTTATTTTTTTTATCGCTGCAGCGCTTGTGAAGTGATCAAAAAATATATTATTTTTTTTGTCACTGCGGCGGGGCAGGCGTGGGTGAACACACGTGTGGGCGACCGATCAGGCCTAATCAGGCAAACACTGCGTTTTGGGTGGAGGGCGAACCAAGGTGAAACTAATACTATTATAGATCTGACTGTGATCAGTTTTGATCACTTACAGATACTATAAAAGTACAAATGCTGATTAGCGATACGCTAATCAGTGACTGCGGTGGGCGCTAAAAGATCGCTAACTACCTAACCAAGGGGCCTAAATTATCCTAAAACCTAACAGTCTATTCCAGTGGAAAAAAAATGTGATGGTTTACACTGATCACTTTTTTCCCTTTCACTAGGTGATTGACAGGGGCGATCAAGGGGTTAATTGGGGGTGATCTGGGGCTATGTGTGGTGTGTACTCACTGTGATGTCTGCTCCTCTGCTGGAACCAACCGACGAAAAGGACCAGCAGGGAAGCCATTTAACACCTTTATATTTATAAATATAAAGTGTTAACTGGCTTCCGATTTATTTTTTTGAAAATCATCAGCCTGCCAGCAACGATCATTGGCTGATGATGAAATACTCTAACTTTTGCCGGCCCGCGATGCGCATGCGCGGGACTGCTGAGCGTAATCTCGCGAGATGACGCATAGATGCGCGACTCTGCCTGAGACAGCCGCCTCCGGACCGCGATCCTGCGTTAGGCGGTCCGGAGGCGGTTAAGATCGCCGTTTTAGATCCCAGTCTTAATCAAGCCCTGCATTGGTGGTGGATCCGCTGCAGTTATGTAGAGGATCCTCCACCGAAGCTGTCTTAGGCTACTTTCACACTCGCATTTTGGGCGGATTCATCATGGATCTGCAAAAACAGATCCATTATAATAATCCGTCATGAACGGATCAGTTTGTATTATCTAATAGCCAAGACGGATCCATCATGAATTCCATTTAAAGTCAATGGGAGACTGATCCGTCAGAGAAAATGGATCCATCCCCATTGACTTACATTGTGTGCCAGGACGGATCCGTTTGGCTCAGTTTCGTGAAGCGGACAGCAAAATGCTGCAGGCAGTGTTTTGGTGTCCGCGTCTAGAGCAGAATGGAGACTAGGTATAGGGACAGATGTGGGAAACATAACCCAGTATTTTCATTGTTTCTAATGCACACTTGTTATGGGAATATAATGCAGTAAATACAATGTATCTGGTTGTTTGTCCTCCTTTTTAGGGACCAGTATATCATTTTCTATTAGAATTTTGTATTTATTTTTTGTGCATACCAATAAAGTTTTAACATTTTAATGTTATTCACATCCTGTTACCAGTTAATTGAGTCCTCTTTAAACATAAAAACGTGATTTAAATAGGTTATTTTCTGATGACACATTCCTTTTAATTTGTACGAGTAAAATGAGTGTCCTTAACTAATAACATACAAAAAACACAAGGGAGAGGGGGCTCAACTTGGAAATACCATACAAACCTGCCTGAAGCAGGATGGTTGCCCTGAAAAAGGCAATACTGCACTCTTGCCTGCTTAATGGTGGATTTACACAGCCCAATTTTAGGGAGCAAAGCTTTGTACAAACACTAGTTCCTGATAATATATCACTGTCATTTGGAACGCTATGTTACTGTTAAAACTAATACTTTATTATTCAAAACAAGGGAAGGGAAAGGGAACTAACCTATATTAAAATTCTAGGACGCCATCTGACCAGTATTAGGTCGATGGATAAGACCTATGAAACCGCAAGGTGCGGTACATGCAGCTGTGGATGGGGTCACTAGAAATGCCGCAACTAGTGCTGTACTGCAGGCTGGATCATAAGGCCGTACTAGATCCAATCCACCAGAAGTGTGCACTGTGGCGCGGTCAAGGTGCTCTGAACCACTACCAGCTAATAGAGCCCTGGACTAAAAGTTAATATAGACTAATCCATTGATAAACATCTGCCTGCAGAAGCCGACCTCACTTGAAACCATCCGTTCAGTGTGAATCAGATGTCTGAGTGTCGGCCCTGCAGGCACGAATCAAGGGGCCCTAGGCTAAGCTGGGTGGAACAGAAGGGCTGGATTGCAATTGCTCATCAACTGCAGAGGGCTGAGAACCGCAGACCTCAACTGCAGTGTGAGCACAATACAAGCAACATGAACATTAATTTATCCCCACACCACACTCAACGCGTTTCACCTTATTCGGCTCGTCAGGAGCGTAAATCTGTGGATATTAGGACAAATGATCAAAGCTGCTAAGCCTCCGTGACAGAGGCTGCAGCTGTCAGTACGAGGTGGCCGAACACGGACGCTCAGGTGCACGATATATAAGGAGAGTCCTCCTCCCCTCTGCTGAGCCACGCCTACAGGGCAGCCAATGAGAATGCAGGAGGCGCGGCACCGCCGCATCATCCATCCCGCCCCCTCTATGATACGGGCCCAGATGAATGTCACAACATTCATATATTAAAGATAGAGTTAATACATACGGCGACTTACTACTCCGGCAGCACCGGTCGGGACGAGGACCGCAGAGCGGTCATCGGTACATTATGTTGAGGACATCAATCGGTAATGTTCAGAACAACACCACAGGATCGCAGAGGGGACCCTGCAGCATTATTAATCCTAGGTGGTAACACAGTGATCAGGCGAATATTAAGTGGTAATCCCTCTATAGATTACAAAGAGGGGTTGTCTAGTATAATATGGTATAAACAAACCAAAACTAGTAGCTACACTCCCATACCCCTGCTTTCTTATGGCCCTATCAAGGGCCCACGTGATCACACTTCTGCTGACCTATTGACAATAAGTCACTGGTGGTCAGTACTCCTGAGACACAGGGATCGCGGACAGTATACCATCACTCCTGATATTCCCCCCCGTTGCACTCCCTATCATGGGATTTAAAGAAAACACGCAAAGGAGTTATACTCATTCAATCCATGAGGTTGGAGTGCATACAGGCGGTAAATCCACTGTGTCTCTTTTAAAAGACACAGTGGATTTACCGCCTGTATGCACTCCAACCTCATGGATTGAATGAGTATAACTCCTTTGCGTGTTTTCTTTAAATCCCATGATAGGGAGTGCAACGGGTGGGAATATCAGGAGTGATGGTATACTGTCCGCGATCCCTGTGTGTCAAGAGTACTGACCACCAGTGACTTATTGTCAATAGGTCAGCAGAAGTGTGATCACCTGGGCCCTTGATAGGGCCATAAGAAAGCAGGGGTATGGGAGTGTAGCTACTAGTTTTGGTTTGTTTATACCATATTATACTAGACAACCCCCCTTTGTAATCTATAGAGGGATTACCACTTAATATTCGCCTGATCACTGTGTTACCACCTAGGATTAATAATGCTGCAGGGTCCCCTCTGCGATCCTGTGGTGGTGTTCTGAACATTACCGATTGATGTCCTCAACATAATGTACCGATGACCGCTCTGCGGTCCTCGTCCCGACCGGTGCTGCACCGTGCCGCCGGAGTAGTAAGTCGCCGTATGTATTAACTCTATCTTTAATATATGAATGTTGTGACATTCATCTGGGCCCGTCTCATAGAGGGGGCGGGATGGATGATGCGGCGGTGCCGCGCCTCCTGCATTCTCATTGGCCGCCCTGTAGGCGTGGCTCAGCAGAGGGGAGGAGGACTCTCCTTATATATCGTGCACCTGAGCGGCCGTGTTCGGCCACCTCGTACTGACAGCTGCAGCCTCTGTCACGGAGGCTTAGCAGCTTTGATCATTTGTCCTAATATCCACAGATTTACGCTCCTGACGAGCCGAATAAGGCGAAACGCGTCGAGTGTGGTGTGGGGAGAAATTAATGTTCATGTTGCTTGTATTGTGCTCACACTGCAGTTGAGGTCTGCGGTTCTCAGCCCTCTGCAGTTGATGAGCAATTGCAATCCAGCCCTTCTGTTTCACCCAGCTTAGCCTAGGGCCCCTTGTTTCGTGCCTGCAGGGCCGACACTCAGACATCTGATTCACACTGAACGGATGGTTTCAAGTGAGGTCGGCTTCTGCAGGCAGATGTTTATCAATGGATTAGTCTATATTAACTTTTAGTCCAGGGCTCTATTAGCTGGTAGTGGTTCAGAGCACCTTGACCGCGCCACAGTGCACACTTCTGGTGGATTGGATCTAGTACGGCCTTATGATCCAGCCTGCAGTACAGCACTAGTTGCGGCATTTCTAATGACCCCATCCACAGCTGCATGTACCGCACCTTGCGGTTTCATAGGTCTTATCCATCGACCTAATACTGGTCAGATGGCGTCCTAGAATTTTAATATAGGTTAGTTCCCTTCCCTTGTTTTGAATAATAAAGTATTCGTTTTAACAGTAACATAGCGTTCCAAATGACAGTGATATTTTTGATAGGTGGAACGTATACCTCATACCAGTTATACCAGTAAAATATTCTAGTTCCTGATAATCAGCCTGTGTAAAGGTGCTGCCGATCACCAGATGACTGAGCAAAACACTAGCTCATAGGGTGAAATGATGGTTTGTGCAGAGAGTTCAATCACTGCCATCACTAGTCCTCAAAGATTGTTTCTGGGCAGCAGAGTGCTGTTCACACAGCATGATCTGCTGCTCAGAAACGATTGAGGAGTCTGCATGAACGATCCTGTTACCTGATGAATAAGCATTTTGTTTCTCAAGCTAAAGTGCTTAGGAGCACTGCTAGCACAACGCCCTTGTGCTCTCGGTACCTCCTGCCCCTTAGAAGAGATATCTAGAACTATCAATCTGTGTTCTTACGCAATCACCAAGGCTTAGTGACTCAGCGCTTGTGCAGCAAGTCAGATCCTGGTTCCCGAGCGGGGGAAGCTCATTATATCCACTACTCAGTCACTAAGCACTGGTGAGAAAACACAGGGCTAGACAAGAAGTCTGACCCTGTCATTCAAAAGTGAGGGGTACAGCAAAGAGCATTGCTATTAGTGCTCCAAATAGGTCATTTACATAAATATTAAAATTAATATCTGATAAACTATTAACCCTTGAGTGAAAAGAAATATTGTTCAAGATCAATTCTGAAGCACTGATAGCTCCTCTGGCTGGAACCTTGGTTTTAGAGCCACGTTATTAATTTCAATACAATGATAATGACAATCCTGTTGGGAGTTGTAGTTTTGCAACAGCTGGAGAGCTGCAGGTTGGGCATCCCTGCTCTAGGCCAGTGTTTCAACTCCAGTTTCTCACAACCCCCCCCAGCATGTTATGTTTTCTGGATTTATTTAGTAGTGAGCAGGTGATATCACTTTTGTTAATGCATCAGTTGAGTTGAGAAAATCGCTCGTTCTCTCCTCGCTGCAGAACAAGGAAACGAGATGGGCCAATATACTCTCTATTGAGTCCACCTCTCTTCCAGCTAGGACAGAGAAAGCACTATGTAATGGTTTCTCTCCCCTCAGTCTAGCGAAACAATTGATGCGTCGCTACGGCATGTCGAATGCTTTAGAAATACTGTGGCAAAGTGCAACGAGCAGGCAAATGCTGCATTGAATTTTGACAGTACGGAGATTGGTTTGCTCACAATATACAACACTTCTCAGTTTTGGTGGGAACCTGCACACAAAAGTCAGAAGCAAAAAATTGAAGCAATAGGCCGCTTTGATGTGGATGTTTAATTTTCAAAACCTCAAGAAAGATTTTGATTCTTTAAAATAAGATTGTACTCTTGATGGCAGCATTTTCTAAACCATATTTTAGAGAAATACAGTTCATTAGACTCTAAAAGTAGGGAAACAGAATGCGGATGAATAAATTAGACATTTGATGAAACCATAACCAATCTGTATGTTGTGCACTGTAAGAACCAAGGAATGAGTAACAAATCTCTTCCCCTAACCAGGCAGCTGTTTGGGGTGTTAACATTGGACACATATACTGTAACACAATGCACCATGTTGGAGAGTCTGGTGGTCTGTATAAAAGCCAAGGCTTCATACAGTACATTTATTAGAGGGAGCTTATAAATCTTTCCAATTTGCTTTAGTCATCCAAGAAAAAGTAGTTTCCACTCTTCTTCTGATCCACATCCTAAAACAGAAACAAAAACTAAAGTCACCAATAGGACAAAAATAAATAAATGATCAACAACATTTTCTGCACCGAAGTTTTGGCGACGTGCACTCACTGTGTTGTCCTTAGGGTTGCACCGGGTATCGCATTATCGATACTTTTGTACCGGTATCGATTCAATCCCGGGATTTGCCATTTACAGATACTAGGCTGCACTACTGCACAGCCTAGTATCAGAGAACAAGGAGCACGCTGCTCTCAGTGCGCGCCATGTTCCCTCAGCAGCACAGGGGAGAAGGAGTCACTCTCCCTCCCCCTGCTGCCACCAATGAACACAGAGGGGAAGAGCTGTGGCCACTGCACCACAAATGAAGATAAGTAACTCATTAATACAAATACAGGAGGTGGGTGTCGGGAGCAGAAACACATAGCCGACACCGAACTCTATGCCTGGGAGCTGCGATCAGCGTCAGTTAACCCCTTAGGGTTGTGTTTCTGCAGCCGGAACCTGCCTCCTGTATTTGTATTAATGGTTTAAAAACATTGCTGGCGCAGGGCACTCCCCCTTCAACCTCCCCAGTATTAAATCATTGGTGGCGCAGTGCACCCCCCCAGTATTAAATCATTGGTGACAGTGGCCACAGGGTCCCCTCCACCCTCTTTTAGTCACCTTGTCCACCCAAAAAATAGGATAGGACTGTTCGATTATGGGCCGGACGTTCCTTAAAATGCGTAATGCACGCAGCTTTTTTGGTGTTTTATTTTTTTCGCATGGTATCGAGTATCCCAATACTTTTTTATGGTATTGAAATCAAATCAAAATTTTGGTATGGTGGCAACCCTAGTTGTCTTTGAACTAGTATAGTATTCGAACATAATCCCAGCTCTCAATGAGACGGCCCTATCCATGACTGACAGCTATCTCTGTATACACAGTCAGAGGGAAGGCTGTCAATCTCTGATAGGATCCTTGACTTCAAAAGCCCAGAATGAGCAGTAATTTAAATGAATGAAATTACAAGTTTTCCTGAATCTTTTCCCATAACGGCTCATGCACACATGCACGTATTTTCTTTCCTCGTTCGCGAAAAAACCCGAAAGTTACTCCGTGTGCATTTTGTGTCCGCAAAAAAACCCTATAAAAGTTACTCCGTGTGCATTCTGTTTCCTTTCTGCAAAAAAATAAAACGTGTCCTCTTATTGTCCGCATTACAGACATGGATAGGACTGTTCTATTAGGGGACAGCTTTTCCATTCCGCAAAATAAGGAATGCACACAGACCGCAAAAAACATATGGTCGTGTGCATGAGCCCTGAAACTAAATATCAATCTGCTCAGCTCATCCTGCTCTATAACACGCTGCCTGTTGCTATTTTTGCATGGTGACAGAATCCACTGTGGTCACTGTACAAATTCTATTATAATGTTCCCTATTTATAAAGCCAGAGACGAGTATTATGTCAGTTTACTTCAACAGACTCAATGTCTCGTTGGGACACACAACATTATAAAAGGTTAATTCACAAGACCATATCAGTTTATGTAGACCGCAAACAGGAAGGTCCTGCCCTATGAAAGAAATGCCTATTCTTGTCCGCAAAACAGACAAGAATAGGACATGCTCTATCTTTTTTGCAGGGCCGCAGAACTGAAGTGCGGATGCGGAAAAGCACACAGTCTGCTATCCACATCTTTTGCGACCCCCATTAAAACAAATGGGTCCGCATCTGCTCCGCAGAAAAATATGAGTGAATAATCCCCAACGCTGTGCGATCCTGTCACGGGAGCAGATGTCAGAACCGGAAAAGCACATTTTTCTCACACTGAACTCTCATATGGGTCTGCCCTAAAGCTTCTTCTGGTCAGGAAATGATGGCACAAAGAAAAGTTTCTACAAAATGGACTTGACCTAGCACCTTCAGTATTCTTACCTTTATAGAATTAAGCTTGTTTATTCTTGGTCTGTAATTGTTGGGATCTCTCCTAAATGTAATTTCCAGCTGAGACAAAAACTTGTTCATTCCAGCAAGAAGAGTTTGAGGGCTGTAAAAGAGAAATGTACATTTCACGTTTAAAAGCAAACATTAAGAAAAAAAAAATATGGATGTGAAACAGTAAAATAAATAAATGTTACCTGTTTGCCACAGTGTCTCTAGAAGGAATACCATCGAAAACAATGACACGGTCAGCGAGATAAGTGGCCATAATAAAATCGTGCTCCACAATAAAGGCTGTCTTCTTGGCGTGAAGTATAAATCTACAAAAGACATTCAGCAACTAAGTGGCAGCTCCAAACCTTTGGAAAGGGCACTTTTTTTGGTTTACACCTTTCAAATATCATTTGTAACACTAAATTATCAATTACCTTTTAATGACTCTGGCAGCTGTGAGACGCTGTTCAGAATCAAGATATGCTGAAGGCTCATCAATAAGGTACACGTCTGCAGGTTTGCCGAGACACAGAGCTAAAGCCACTCGCTGTAACTCTCCCCCAGACAAAGTCTGAATCTGTTAGATCATATTAACGGAAACATTAGCTTCTGAAATGGGCTGTCCGGTGTGAAATATCAAGTCTGTTCCTCCCAAATTATTTTTAGCAAAACGAGAATCACACAGCTGAATTAAAAAAATAAATAAAATTACCTCTTGATCAATAATATTTTCAATCTGCATTGGTTTCATTACATCTGTAACAAACTGAGGATGCGTGTAGGCGTCTCTGATCTTTTCATGCAGCAACTGACGGACTGATCCCTATTTAAAGAAATAAATCAGTAAAACGTGCATCACTAGCATGTTACAGTATCTAGATAAACATATACGGGGTACTATACAACTCACAGCCAACAACAAATCCCATATAAAACAGGTAATTTCTCCTTAAAAAAAAAAAAATCATAACCGATAAGCCAAGAAAGCCCCTAATAAAACTTAATAGCAATTAAAAAAAATATACTACTCTTGATCAAAATCACTGAATTACCCTGTGAAAATGATAGCAATGTACTGTGACAGTATAGCAGAGTAAACAGACATAATTATGACGTAGACGGATGTGGCCACTATGCCATAAAAGTCAGGTGGCCTGTCCTATGCTTGAAGATAGATATGAAATGACCGCCTCCATATCATCAGGATGCCATCGTTTTCTTTCATCCCCTGAAGAACCATACAGCTGAATTAGGGAAAAACATTGGGGAACTATTTGAAGAATCATCAGGGCCACATAGGTGATAGTAACTAGATTTTGTACTAAACGTAAAAGGAGATTTTTTGTGAAACTCACCTGTAAAATCTTTTTCTCGACTTTTCCATTGGGGGACACAGACCATGGGTATAGCTTAGAGGCATTAGTAGGAGGGACACTATGCAAATACAAAAGAGCTCCTCCTCCTCGGGCTATACCCCCCCCCCCCCCCCCGACTCCACCAGGAGGAACTCAGGCATTGCAAAAGCAGTAGAAGGAGCAAGAAAAATGTATGGAAACCATCGGACCAAGCCATAAGGTCCAACCACAAACAGAAACTGAACTGAAGACCCCTCCTGCAACAGGCAGAATGGGTAGGAGCTGTGTCCCCCAATGGAAAAGTCGAGAAAAAGATTTTACAGGCGAGTTTCACAAAAAATCTCCTTTTCCCGTACTTTTATTCATTGGGGGGACACAGACCATGGGACGTCCTAAAGCAGTCCATGGGGTGGGAAAAAAATCTCAGCACCGCCAGGAGGAAAGTCAAACAGGAACCACAGCCTGCAAAACCCTGCGGTCAAGACAGCATCAGCCGAAGCCAGTGAATGAAACTGATAGAACTTCGTAAAAAGGTATGTAAGGACGACCAGGAGGCCGCCTTACCCAGCTGAAACGCAGAGGCACGAGTGCGCCTTGCCCAGGAAGCCCCCGAGCGGGGGGAACCCTACCACGAGCTCGATAAGCCGCAGAAAAGCTAATAACCCTGCGCCTGCCCAGGTGTAAGGCAGGAGCGGCCGCTTTAGGCAAAAAGTCCCCTGGTGCAGAGTGCGGCAATACGGGGGTTAATGCGGGAAAATGCTTGGGGGGGGGACCCCTAATGAAGAGGGGGGTCCGTAGCTGGCGAGCGCCTTGCCCCAGATGTAAGGTAGGGGCGGCATGCCGCTTATCTTAGCCTGGAGCTTGCAGAGCCTGCAGCTAAAACCCTCCCAGAGGGAAATATTCTGTCTAATGCCAGCGGTCCCCTGGTATAATGCCTCCAGACCTTCACTCTGTAGTTCACCCAGGCTGCCCATAGATATCGGGCAGGGAGAAGGAGGGGAGGGATGGAGGATGTCAGCCATACTTATCTGCTCCTGCTTCTGTCCAGGGGCAGGGTCTTCTCCCTCTGTTCAGGACCAGCAGGGTTCACCTCTTCAGACGTCTGACTCCAGGAGTGCAGTGCTCTGGGTGGAGGGCAGCATAGGTGACCCAAGGGCTGGTGGGATACCGGAGCTAACAGGCCGAGCCCGGTTCAACTTTTCTTCTGGGGGGGGGGGGGGAAAGGAGGCAGCCAGGCAACGTCCCAAAGGCGGCGGCGGGCACTCCATGGGGGACCAGGAAAGCGCCATGCTGACCTGTGTCCCCATCTAGAAAGAAAATAACAAACCGGAGTAGAGACAGTGTAGCGTGTCAACCTCCTTCACCGGACACTAAGCAAAGACCGAGTTCCTCCTGGTGGAGTCGGGGGGGTATAGCCCGAGGAGAAGGAGCTCTTTTGTATTTGCATAGTGTCCCTCCTACTAATACCTCTAAGCTATACCCATGGTCTGTGTCCCCCAATGGATAAAAGTACGAGAAAATCTGTTTCTCTTCCGTTTATTGGGGAACACATGCTTGAACATTGGTATAGCTCTTGCCGCTAGGAGGCGGACACTAAGCATACAAAGTGTAAGCTCCTCCCTTTAGCTATACCCTTCCTACAGGGACTAAGCTAAATCAGTTAGTGCGCAAAAAAATAAATAAATAAATAAATAAATAAAAATCACACTATGTACAAACCCGGAACCAAACAAGCCCGAAAGGGCCCATCAATAAAATAATGGGTGGAATAACAGGGCGAAGGACCACCTAATCCTAATGAAGGATCAGAAAAGGCGACAGGCATGAAAGAGCCGCGAGTTTTGCCACTAAAAACGCCACCTTGTAAGATAGGAAGTGAAGCGACACCTGCTGCAAGGGCTCAAACGGAGAAGACTGGAGAGCGTTGAGCACTAGATTAAGATCACAAAGATCCAACGGAGGCCGAAAAGGGGGAGCAGCATGTGCCACCCCCTGCAGAAAGGTCCGAACCGCCGAAAGTGAAGACAAATTTCGCTGAAAAAGAACAGAGAGCAGACACTTGCCCTTTAAGGGAGCTGAGAGCCAGGCCCAAGTCCATTCCCGACTGCAGGAAAGCCAAGAGTTGTGGTAGAGAGAACTGAACAGAAGGCAGCTGATGCCGCTTGCACCAACTAAAGTAGGACTTCCAGGTCCGGTGGTAGAAGATCGAGACACTCCCGGCTGAGAAAGTCTGTGATCCAGTTGTCGACACCGGGTATGTGAACTGCCGAAAGATGTTTCTCCGCCCAGCTGAGAATCAGCGCAGTTTCCACCATGGCTGCCGGGCTCCGCCCTGGTGATTGAGGTACGCCACCGCCGTGGAGTTGTCGGACTGAACCCGAACCGGACAGCCCCTGAGATGGTCAGCCCAATGCCGCAGAAAGCGCTGAATCGCTCTCAACTCCAGAACATTGATTGGAAGGGATTGTCCCTCGTGTGACCATACTCCTCGAACCGAGAGGTGTTCCAACACCCCCCCCCCCAACCCCAGAGGCTTACATCCGTCGTTAACACCTTAGACGAGTTAGGAAAGAGCGGCCTAATGTCAACATCGGAGAGACCAACCACCATCTGAGGGCCCGGCGCATCGGGCCGATCCAAGGAGGCTGGGGAGCGTTCCCAGCTGGACAGAATGGCTCGCTGAAGCGCTCTGGTATGAAATTGAGCATAAGGAACTGCTTCAAAGGCAGAGACCATGTGACCCACTGCCGGCAAAGAGGAGGGCAGTCAGGGTCCGCTTTGAAGCATTATCTGCCGCCCAGCAGGGGAGCCATAGGGTACGGCGAATAGCCACCAACAGGGCTGACGAACGAGCCATAAGCCTGGCCGCGTCCAAAGATGCTTCACAAATATACGCACTGGCGTAAGAGAGCTGCAGGGCCATATCTGCAAGTTTCCCCGTGCCCACTCCCCCATAGCCTCTCACCCATGTAGAGGCAAATACCGGCTGCAGTGCTGTGCCCACTGCCTCAAAAGGCAGATTTTGCAAACGCTTCCAGCTTCTTATCTCTGATATCAGAGAAAGAAGTCCCATCCGCCATTGTAGTATGCTTAGCCAAGCGGGTAACTGGCGGGTCCACTATAGGCGAGGACGACCATTTTTTAGTTAAATCCTCTGGAAAAGCATATTCAAGCGTTTTGGCAAGGTGTGAGCAACCGGACCTTATAATAGAAAACCCCGAGCTGGCAGACGACTGTGGGATCCTCAACCTGCAACGTCTCGATAACCACCGTAATAAGATTGTTCTCCATGGAGAACAGTTTGGACGACTGACCCTCCAGCGAGACCACATCCTCATCTGACCCCCCTCCTAAGAACAGGTCTCTTCCACTTCGGAGTGAGACACTCTAGCAGGGGAGGCCGAGGAAATGGGAGACAGACACCCTTTTGGGGGAGGATGTTCTGGCCCGTTTTGCGGGACGGCCGTTATAGGCATGCGCCCATTCTGGTTCTACCTTAGGCTGGGCAGCAGGAACCATCGGGTCCGGGGCTGAGCCACTTGAATGAGGGGATGGAAATTTTGAGCTTCAAGACGCACAGGCAAAATGATGCACCGAAGGGGCCGCCTGCTTCGGGACCTGGGTACTGGGCTCAGACATAATGACAACCCCAACGCCTAAGTGAGGAAGGTTAGGCCCTTTAAGAAGGGACAAACCCCACTTACCCAGCCTGTGTCCCTCAAAGCAGCCAGACAAGCTCGTCAGTGTCCCGCCAGGTGATTCAAATCACGGAAGTGGGGGCTGTCGGCATGGAGTCTGGGAAAACACAAGCCCCGCCCCCAAAATTACGTCGGCCCTCATTGCCAGCCCTCCCTCTCTGACCCCTATGAGCCTCCCCCCCCCCCCCCCCCATATCCCTGGCCGACCCAAGACAAAAAATAAGCTGAGGGAAGCCCTACAGAAGTAGGCCGCACAGAACCCTATTACAGGGCGACCAGCCCGACAACCTGCATCCCCCCTCCTCCGAGCAGCGACCTCCTGGAGGGGCCCAGGTGCCTTGAAAAGGGGGAAGCACTTTGGGGCAATTTACACACACACACACACCCCCACACCCACCAGTCTGGCGTCTTTTGCCCCCTCACTCCAGCCGGATCACCACCTTTGGTGTACGGCCCCTTGGGGAGGTACGCTACACCGGGACAGAGGGGACTTACGGTGACGGCTGTGGTGATCCGAACGCTGGCAGGAAACAGAGGTTTTGTGGGAACCTCTGGTCCTCCTTTGCTTCTGGACAACGGGAAGGAGCAGGGGGGCTTGGGGGGACGCCCTGGTCTCACGTCTCCTGGGTGGGAGGCCAGGCAGTTTAACAGACAGCCTGAAACTCTGCTAGAAAAAAAGGAAAAACTAAAAATAATAAAATCCAGCAGACCTGCAATGCAGATTTAGCTTAGTCCCTATAGGAAGGGTATAGCTGAAAGGGAGGAGCTTACACTTTGCGTGCTTAGTGTCCACCTCCTAGCGGCAACAGCTATACCCATGTTCAGGCCTGCGTTCCCTAATGATGCGGATGAGAAAAGGGGTTTAGGCACCGAGAGGGCGGGTGCTCTGCTTGTAGGTAGGGGTAGCCACAGGGGCACAATAGGGTGATTATCTGATATGGGCCCAACTTCAAGGTGGCTTCATTTGTTCAAGAAGCATAAGTCTCAGAACTTTGAGTAGGACGGCCCGCATGATTTGTATGGCATAGTGGTGACCTCCATCTATGTGATGAATATGTCTGTTTACTCTGCTATACTGTCACACTAAGAGCTGTATCAGAACCGCATAGAGTTGGCCAGGCCATCTCTAACAAGCATTCGTAGGAACACTCGTCAGCGATGATCAGCCTGTGTAAAAGTGGCCGATTTCTTGATGAACGAGTGAACAACACGCAATCACATTTTGGATGCATGTCATCATTGGCCAGCGGCAGATCGTGCTGTCTAATCACGCACTGCTGCCGGCAAATAATTCTGTATGGGGACAAGCGATTGCATTAGTGATCGCTCCTCCCTCATCACTACTTCACTCGATCAGGCGATTGACAGGAAGAAACACTTCCTTCGCAACAATCTTAATGCCCATCTGCAGGTTGTTGGCAGTGATCTGCATCATTAACATAGTTGTGCCATGACTATACTTGAAGATTAAAAAAATTAATAAATAAAATGATACACCTCCCCAACCAGTGACAAAGCTTAAAATGCCAGTGCTTACAGAAATTTCCAATTAGGTCATAAACAGCCATCCATGTTAGGCCTCAGAGATATACGGTCCGTGAGCGGGCCATATATCCCAGAGCGGCATTGATCGTGCGCACGGGAACACACAGCATCATAGGTTACAATGATGCTGTGCACGTCAGGCTGCCCGTAGAACTATTGTCCCTCATTCATAAGATCATATGAGTGCGGGACAGTAGTCCTGCCGGCGGCCCGACGTGCACAGCATCATTGTGATCCATGATGCTGTGTACTCCTGTGCACACAATCAATGCCGCCTTGGGACATATGACCCGCTCACAGACCGCATATCTTGTAGGGCTAACGGTCGTGTGCAAGAGGCCTTATACCTAGATTCATGGAAGCAGGACAAAGACATGTCATGTCGACGTCTCTAATTAATGCATTTACTTACTAATGATTTTGGACTGATTTTCTGTGGTTTGTAGCTCACATTAAGAACTGGTACGTCACCTGCAACATAAAAATGGTAATCTCAGATATTGGCTCTCTGAGGTGTTTTCTGGAATAAAAAGAAATTACAAACTACTGTATACTGTCACAAGCCCATATTTTTATAATGTAAAGTATCGGCTATGTTGAGCAACAACGTGATTAATAACTAAAAAGTTAAAAAATATATATATTTTTTTTACCCCCTTCATCAGGCTTCAGTCTGCCAGCCAACATACGGATAAATGTCGTTTTTCCAGTTCCTGTAGTAATAAATGAAAAACCATTAGTAACTGAAAGTAACAGAAATGTATGTAAAATTAAGAATTTAATTTACTTCATGTATGGCTTGTAATTACCATATTCATCATAAGGATTAGAAACTATATAAAACAGAGTATGTGTCTTTGAACCAGAGGCAGAGACTAAAGGAAAATGTATCATTCCCCGCGCCTTTCTTTGACATTAAAGTAGCAAATCCCTGGTTTTGCCATTGTAACTTTAGTTGCAACTGGCATTTTTACGGCAGTCTCAGTAGTTTCCAAAAACTGGGGCCATCAGTCAGAAACTGATGTAAATAATAGCTGAAGTCTATGGCAGCTCCGAACTGTATTGGCATAGCACACAACGGATAAGTAATGTATTTATAAAGCAATTAAGAGATTTTTTTTTAAATTCATTTTATAGCCCCCTGCTCTGCTCCCATTTTTTTTTTTAAACCTTGGAAAAACCCAGAGTGAATGGGGCTGAGCTGCAATATAAGGCACAGTCCACGTACGTAGCAGGGATTATGTGTTACTCCCATTTATTACTGTTTTTGTTCACTACTTATGCAATTTTCTGTGTATTCTGTAAAAAGCGGGTTCAAGTCAGCAGAGAAGATGCCAAGTGTGAACATAACATTTGCACATCTATTGCTCACCATTCTCTCCCAACATGACCATGATTTCAGAGTCTGTGAACTCGCCAGAAACAATCCTCAGCTGGAACTCTCCCATCAGTTTCCTCATTGATGGATACTTGTACATACACATCTTCTTAATCTCTTCTTCATTGGCAGTTTCAGCTACCTTGAATACCAAAGAGCAGTCTCTGAATCTTAAATTTTCAGTTGGAACGTAGCCATCCAAGAAGATGTTGATGCCTGGTAGAAAGCAGAAATATTAGATACCCAAACATTGGGTGACCATTAATACAATTGCTATATATAGCTGTGCATTCAAATGCACACAATACTACAGCTTTTTTTTTTTTGGGGGGGGGGGGGAGAGAAACCTACCTTCTCTGACGCTGAAAGGCATAGTGACTACACCGTAAGCACTTGGAACGCCATACAAGACGCAAATGAAGTCCGAAAGATAATCCAGGACACTCAGATCGTGTTCCACAACAATAATGTAACTGAAAAGCAGAAACAGTTTTCAATGTCTAAACGTATAATAAACAGAAAATCATGCATCATGGGGGTAAAATAATTATATTTTAAATTACAATTTAAATGGGTTGTGCAACAATCAAATATTAATTCACTCTGGTCTATCAGGGAAAAACAGAAAAAGGGTTATGATTGGTTTTAAAAAGTGATTATGTGCTTATATACTGCTTTTATTTAAATAGTGCTGACATTCTGCTGTGCTTTACAGACATTATCATCACTTGCTTTCTCCAGTGAAGCTGACAATCTAAGTTTCCTATCAATATGTGGGAGAAAACGAGAGTACCCTGAGGAAACCCATACAGATGTTGTCCTTGGTTTTGGATTCGAACCTAGGACCCCAGCGCTGCAAGGCACCAGTCCTAACCACTGAGCCACCATTCTGGTTTTGATTCTCTTCCGGAAAGTTAAGCTGTTATGTCCAGTGCTGAGGAGAAGCCGCTGACGCTTATAGTGCGCCAATTCTCACTGGCTGGCCTGGATCCTGTAGTGTTCACATCACTTTTTATCCCACGATTATTGTATGTCATGGGGAAAAAAAAAAAAAAAAAGATACACTCCGCTTTGCCATCCTCCAGAGAGCAGTAAAAAAAAAAAAAAAAGAAGAATGGGACACTATGGTCACCAATACCACTGCATAGCATCCATCTGAGGCTTCCGTCTAAGGGCTCATTTAGACAACCGTATGTTTGTGTGTGCATCCATGCCGCAATGTTGCGTGACAGATGCGGACCCATTCAATTCAATGGTGCCACTAAAGTTGCGGACAGCACAACGCATTCTGTCTGCATCTGAACTTCCATTCCGCAAGTCCTGCTCTTGTCCAAAATTGCAGACAAGAATAGGCATTTATCAAAATCGGATACGGTCATCTGAATGAGCCCTTATGCACACATCATGAATATATGCTAAAGAGTCAACTGTACTTTCACACAAATTTCATTTTCTTTATTAGAGAATGGTGCAAATAGCAAATTTCTTAATCACTCATTTAAAAAACACGCCTGTATCTAACTGAAAAAAAAAAAAAGCTGTCATGGCCACTAGGGGTCTGACATCCACCTAATTTGCAGTCCACTGCCGGCTGTCAGGTAAGATCCATCCCTAGAGACACAGAACATGGCAGACAAGAAGTGGGGTGTGTCAGAGCTAGCCGAGACCCCGATAAAAGAACTACTTTTAGGATTATTTCACGCGCACGTTAAGCTTGTCTGGTAGGGGAACAGTCTGCCGGATCCATGCTCACGTTTGCACTTGTGTGCTGCCGGGAGTCCGCTCTAGCCCCATTCACTATAAATGTTGACGGGCTGCACGGCCGGACAAAAAACGCAGCATGCGCCAACATCTGCAACAGATATGCCAGAAAGTGGTGTATATCTAATCATGAATGACCCTCATAATGCTTTAAAACTCACGTTTGAACTAAATTTTGGCCATTACCTAATGAAAATATGCAAAATCTGACTGACTGCTCTGGCGAACTGGTTTTGCTCCCTGCACTTTAAACATACATGCACAACCTTTCATTTCATGCTGCGGTTATTGACTGCTCAATCCTCAGCTCAGTGCCAATCGGACAGACTGGTTGATAGTAGCCTAACAGCTAAATTGGCTGCACGTGTCTTTCACACTAGCGTTAATATTTTCCGGTATTGAGATCCGTCATAGGGTCTCAATACCGGAAAAAAAACGCTTCCATTTTGTACCCATTCATTGTCAATGGGGACAAAACGTATCTGAACAGAACGGAATGCTCCAAAATACATTCCGTTCTCATACCGGAGAGCAAACCGCAGCATGCTGCAGTTTGCTTTCCGTCCTGGGATGCAGAGCAAGATGGATCCGTCATGACCCACAATGCAAGTCAATGGGGACGAATCCGTTTTCTGTGACAATAGAAAACGTATTTGTCCCCCATTGACTTTCAATGGAGATCGTGACGGATCCGTATGTTAAAGATAATACAACCGGATTAGTTCATAATGGATGCAGATGGTTATATTATCAGTAACGGAAGCGTTTTTACTGAACCCTGCCGGATCCAACAAAAACGCTAGTGTGAAAGTAGCCTTAGGAACTGTATCCCTAACATCCAACCAGTCTCCAATGACTTATTTGAAAGGGGTTGTCCAAGTTATATTTATTGATGCCCTATCCTCAAAATAGGGGCCCGGACAGCCGGCACCCCATCCGATCAGCTGTTTGAAGAGAAGGTGTGCGCCGTGCTAGCGCTGCCTCCTCTTCATTGTTTACTTGCTCGCCATTGCATCTGCAACGGTGAGCAGGTGTAATTACATCCAAGCCGTCCCATTCATTTCAATGGGACAGATAGTTCCTAACGAGCCCCGGAAACCTGCTGATCTGATATTGATGACCTATCCCGAGGATAGGTCATCAATAAATATAACTTGGACAACCCCTTTAAGATAAACGTTGACAACAGAAAAGTAGCTTTGTAGTTATGACATTTATTGTTAATAAGGCGACAAGTAAACAGAAAAGTTCTCTTACCGGTCAGGATCGATTAGAGATCTGATGGTAATAGCAGCCTTAAGACGCTGCTTTACATCTAAATAACTAGATGGTTCATCAAACATGAAGCTGTGAAAAGAAAAAGGATTGTTATAAATATGTCAAACGTACCTAGATTGTAAAAAATTACACACAGTACTTCGCTACATATATTATTAGCTTTTCTTACATGTCAGCTTTCTGGATACAAACGACCGCACAGGCAAATCGCTGAAGCTCTCCTCCGGAAAGGTCCTCCACATTTCGATCCCTCAGATGAGTAAGATCTGTTACCACCAAAATCAGTATGAATACAGTATACAGGAGTACAGTGGTGGTCTCAGAAAATCTTTAAATGGGGATTATGGTAGTAGAGCAAAATTACACTATGGAAGAATGTGCTAATGCTGTATCTTAAAAGCGGACATTTCACCGGTCCTGACATTACAATATAAGTACCTGGCTGTAGCAGTCATGTGCCGACACTTTTAAAGAAAGCACAGGAGAAAAAGGGGAGTTCTCTGAAGCGCCGGTGCTGATCAGCAGAGCATTGAAAAGGAGTGTATTTTATTTCTATGCTTAGCAGTCCTGTGAGCAGTATGATTCAGTGATTGACAGCTCTCTGTATATGATACAAGGACGACTGACCGTCACTGAATTGGACTGTCTACAGGACTAGTAAGCATACAAAGAATTGTACATGGTTATAATGAACCTTCCCCTACTTCAAACCAATCTGTTCAGCTTCTCTTGCTCTATAACACGCTGTCCATAGACTGCAGGTTCCCTTTGAGTTTACGCCACGCTTAACACGCTTCAAGCCGTTTCCAAACAGTACTTACCAAGCTGTTCACAAACTATAGTCTGGGTCTTTGTTTCATCTTTTCGATCCAAAATGGTCCCCACTGGGCCCTGAGAAAACAATTATTCTTCATTAACTTTGTTACACTAAAATCCTCTCCATTTATATAAATATTTCTTAAGAAAAGAGCAATATATGAAAATAAGAAGTTAACAGCACTTCAGGGTAATGGGTTACAACATCACATTCTTAAACAAACAGCTTCAGAAGAAGTAAATCCGCGTAGTGGCACACCAACCTTCGCAGCTTTTGGAATTTGGTCCACATACTGAGGCTTAATAATAGCTTTCAAATCATCCTCCAAAATCTTGGTGAAATAGTTCTGCAGCTCTGATCCCCTAAAATAAGTCAGGATTTCTTGCCAATCTGGAGGATCCTGTAATGACAAGGATTAATCACACGTTATGCATAACACTTGTATTCAATAATATGGTGTAAGTGGCTGAACCAATTCACCTCCCACCTGCAGAATTCCTCCATCTTCCTCTACTAGGGCTGCACTGGACAACTTAATGATGTAACTATGTTTAGGGACTCCCACAACAGGTTCATTCATTTTATACTATATAATGTATGGCTAGGTTTGAGGTTCATATTCTGTAGATTCAAATATTGCATCATTTTGACTATGTTACAGCAGCATAAAAAGAGTAAAGGGAACACAAAACCTTGAAATAAAAAATGCAAGTATAAAACTGAACAACTGTTTTTCTGTCTTTTAGAAATTGTGCAGAGTACGCAGGTTAATTTTCCTTGTAATAGCTTCCATTTTGGCTGATTAATGGCTGAGGGCATGGGTATCAGCCAAAGGGGCAGTGGTTAAAAGGGCGGTTCATCCCTGGGAGGCTGTTCTGGCACAACTGCCAGCATGGTCGGATATGAGGATGCAATCATACTTGCCTGATCCCTGCCCCTCGGTTCCAGCAACTTGCTCCTCCGCCACCCTCTAAGGATCTCTGGTCTCAATATCCAGTTTAAGATGGGTCACATGACCGCTGCAGCAATGAGTCACCCGGTGTCATGTCACTGAGTCACCCAACACATGGGGGACACATTGCTGCGACCAGTCAGTTTACTGGATATTGATGCAGGGAGACTTGATGTGGAGAGGTGGCAGGGGAGCAAAGGAGCCAGAACCCAGCAGTGGGGATCAGGTAGGTACGAGTCTTTCTACAGGGCTGGCAACACCTGGGAGTCCATCAGGAAGGCCCCCTGGTGTGTACAACCCCTTTAATCCTTGTCCTTCTGCAGACAGGTCAGAGGGGAAGAAAGGAGAAAGGGGTGATCTCTTGGGACACATGGAGAAGATTTTATTAACCTCTTTATCCATTTTAATAGTAGTCAAATTAGGATCGGTATCCTTTTGTGTATTTCTGTCCAGTGTTCCTTTAACTTTCGCATGGATGCAGTTCTCCTGGTGCCTTTTTTTCACACTTAGGGCTGTTTCACACGAGCGGATGCCGAGCGTGTCATCCGCTCCGTGAATGACAGCCAAGACCCGATGCGGACAGCAGAAGCACGGAGCATTAACATGACTGATAATGCTCTGTGCCTCTCTGATCTTTTTACTACAAAATCACGGTGACAACTTTATCTCACTGTGATTTCGTAGTAAAGAGGTCACAGAGAGGCACGGAGCATTATCAATCATGTTAACGCTCCGTGCTTCTGCTGTGGCGCAATGGCGCCCGCTGCATGTAAAGTGGTGACAGAGGGAGCGGACTCCCTCTGTCTCCCATCAGCACCCCGAAAATGCAATCGCGGGGTGCCAATGTGTTGGGAAGCTTACCTTGCTTCCGATCAGGGCCCCGAGCCTGTCTTCAGTTATCTCCAGCAGGCTGTGCCTCTCTGGCGCAGCCTGCTGGTCAATGTTTGAATAGCATTGCTATTGAAATGTAATGCATTATAGAGATAATGCATTACATTTTAAAAGCAATCAAAATACTGTATATTATAGCCCCCTTGTGGGACTATTAAGTAGTAAAAAAAAAAAAAAATAGAAAAAAAATACACATTTAAATAAAAAAATGTTTTCTAGGGCTGCAACGATTAATCGATGTAATCGATTATATTCGATAACTGGATTCGTTGTCGACAAATCCAGTTATCGAATAATCGCCGATTCGTTGCTATTCGGGCGGGCGCTGCATCTTTATTTTACCTTTTTACAATGACGCTCCCGCTCCTGTAACAGCCAGGCAGAGCGGACGGCGGCGTAACGTCACTCAATCACGTGACGCGCCTGCTCCGCCTCCTTCATTCATGAAGTGGGCGGAGCAGGCGCGTCACGTGATTGAGTGACGTTACGCCGCCGTCCGCTCTGCCTGGCTGTTACAGGAGCGGGAGCGTCATTGTAAAAAGGTAAAATAAAGATGCAAGCGCCGGGGCTGTTAGGGGGAAGGGGGGTCTGTGTATAGCACTGCTATGGGGAGGGGGGAGGATCTGTGTATAGCACTGCTATGGGGAGGAGGGGGGGGTCTGTGTATGGCACTGCTATGGGAAGGGGGGTCTGTGCACTGTTATGAGGAAAGGGATCTGTGCACTGTTATGCCCATAACAGTGCACATATCCCCCTCTCCATAACTACGCCGTCCACAGATCCCCCATAATAGTGTCGTCCACAGATCCCCCATAAGTGTCGTCCACAGATCCCCCATAAACGCCGTCCACAGATCCCCCATAAACGCCGTCCACAGATCCCCCATAAACGCCGTCCACAGATCCCCCATAAACGCCGTCCACAGATCCCCCATAAACGCCGTCCACAGATCCCCCATAAACGCCGTCCACAGATCCCCCATAATAGTGTCGTCCACAGATCCCCCATAAACGCCGTCCACAGATCCCCCCATAAGTGTCGTCCACAGATCCCCCCATAAGTGTCGTCCACAGATCCCCCCATAAGTGTCGTCCACAGATCCCCCCATAAGTGTCGTCCACAGATCCCCCCATAAGTGTCGTCCACAGATCCCCCCATAAGTGTCGTCCACAGATCCCCCCATAAGTGTCGTCCACAGATCCCCCCATAAGTGTCGTCCACAGATCCCCCATAAGTGTCGTCCACAGATCCCCCCATAAGTGTCGTCCACAGATCCCCCCATAAGTGTCGTCCACAGATCCCCCCATAAGTGTCGTCCACAGATCCCCCCCCCATAAGTGTCGTCCACAGATCCCCCCCCCATAAAGTGTCGTCCACAGATCCCCCCCCCATAAGTGTCGTCCACAGATCCCCCCCCATAAGTGTCGTCCACAGATCCCCCCCCCATAAGTGTCGTCCACAGATCCCCCCATAAGTGTCGTCCACAGATCCCCCATAAGTGTCGTCCACAGATCCCCCATAAGTGTCGTCCACAGATCCCCCATAATAGTGTCGTCCACAGATCCCCCATAATAGTGTCGTCCACAGATCCCCCATAAGTGTCGTCCACAGATCCCCCATAAGTGTCGTCCACAGATCCCCCATAAGTGTCGTCCACAGATCCCCCATAAGTGTCGTCCACAGATCCCCCATAAGTGTCGTCCACAGATCCCCCATAAGTGTCGTCCACAGATCCCCCATAATAGTGTCGTCCACAGATCCCCCATAATAGTGTCGTCCACAGATCCCCCATAATAGTGTCGTCCACAGATCCCCCATAAGTGTCGTCCACAGATCCCCCCATAAGTGTCGTCCACAGATCCCCCATAAGTGTCGTCCACAGATCCCCCATAAGTGTCGTCCACAGATCCCCCATAAGTGTCGTCCACAGATCCCCCATAAGTGTCGTCCACAGATCCCCCATAAGTGTCGTCCACAATTTGTTTTAATATGGCCTTTGAACATAATTTTTCAAGTAAGATCATATAAACCTCTGTTTTGTAATTTTGTCGTTTTTCCCGATTAATCGATTAATCGTAGAAATTAATCGGCAACTAATCGATTATTCAAATAATCGTTAGCTGCAGCCCTAATGTTTTCCATTGAAAATACGCTTTTCAATAAAAAATAATTGCAAAAAGAACATATCCCCCATATGTTTGGTATTGCCGCGTCTGTAACGACCCAGACTACATAAATATTACATAAATTATCCCCTATGGTGAACGCCATTAAAAAAAAAAAAAAAAAAAAAAAAAAAAAAGAGAATTTCTAATTTATTCTTAGTTTCCACCGAAAAAAAAATTAACAAGCGATCAAAAAGTGGCATTTACTCTAAAATGATACCAATGAAAAATACAAGTCGTCCCTCAAAAATCTAGCCCTCACACAACTCCATAGGAAAAAAATAAATAAAGTTATGGGTCCTGTGAAGTGGCAATGCAAAATCATTTTTTGGGTTAATAAAAGGGGTTTTATTGCAAAAAAAAGTTGTAAAACGTAAAAAAAATTATAGGTATTTAGTATCACTGTAATCGTACTGACCCAGAGAATAAATATATTATGTTATTTGTACCGAAAAATGAACGCCGTAAAATGTATAATGTAAGAACGCAGTGGCAGTATTGCTATTTTTCCCCATCTCCCTCCCAGAAAGAGTTAATAAAAGTTAATTAGAAAGTTATTTGTACCCCAAAATGGCGCCATTAAAAACTACAACTTGCCCCGTAAAAACCAAGCCCTCATAAAGCTATATAGACAAAAAACTAAAAAAGTTATAGCTCTTGGAACGAGACCATGTAAAAAGGAAGAAAAACGCTTGGTCATAAAGGCCCAAACAGGCTTGGTCACTAAGGGGTTAAACAAGTTGTAGCATAAGGAAGACGTAAGGAGTTTTATTGCTCAGTTTCTGAAGCTCAACACGAAAAGCAAGAAAACAAAGTGTAACGGTCATGTTTTCTTTTATTTTTCTAATGGGTGGGGATAGGGAACATCTTTCTAATATACTTTATATAGGGAAAACCTGTATTTATAGTAGAAAACTTGGGCTGAAATGTCCCTTAGCAGTGATTTTTTTCAGAGCCGCTGCTAAGGGACACCCGTCTTCCTAACAGCGCAGTGCTGTACTTACCAGAAGCCGGGCTGGGAGCTGGCAGGTGTCTGCCCTCACCGCTCCCTCATATAGTGGGGCTAATAAAGCAATAATTAGTTTCAATATGTATTAAAGAGGACCTTTCACTTGTATAAACTTTGTGAACTGAGTATGCTGCCATATAGAGTGGCGCCCGTGGATCTCACTGCACTTACTATTATCCCCGGGCACCGCTCCGTTCTCCCGTTATAGGCTCCGGTACCTTTGCTTCTTAAGTTATAGTAGGCGGGTCTTCCCTTGTCCTGTGGGCATCTCCTTCTCCTAGGCTGCAGAGCTGGCCAATCGCAGCGCACAGCTCACAGCCTAGGAGAAAAAAACCTCCCAGGCTGTGAGCTGTGCTCTGCGATTGGCCAGCTCTGCAGCCTAGGAGAAGGAGACGCCCACAGGATAAGGGAAGACCCGCCTACTATAACTTAAGAAGCAAAGGTACCGGAGCCTATAACGGGGGAACGGAGCGGCGTCCGGGGATAATAGTAAGTGCAGTGAGATCCCCGGGCGCCACTCTATATGGCAGCATACTCAGTTCACAAAGTTTATACAAGTGAAAGGTCCTCTTATATAAATACATTCTTCCTTCCTGCTCACTGAACGGCGAGGCCAACGCTGTCAGCAAGCGATGCCTGTGTGAGCGCTCACTACAAGTTATATACTATAACTGTCCCTATATACTGTATAACAGGCTCCCCCTGCATTGCCTTTAGTGAGCGCTTACCATTGCCGGCAGCTGGTTTATCCTGCAGTACAGAATAGCTCACCGACAGTGTTGGCAGCCACACTGATCAGGAATGACGTGCAAATATTTATGTATATTTCATCTAGTTATCACTATCGTCCCCACTATATGAGAGAGCACTGAGGACAGACGCCCGCCAGCTCCAAGGATCAGTACAGCATGAGCTGTTAGGAAGACGAATGTCCCTTAGCAGCAGCTCTGAAAAAAGATCCCTGCTAAGCAGGGCTGTGGAGTCGGAGTTGGCAAAAAATGAACCGACTTCGACTAGATTTAAATTGGAATAAAAAATAAATAAAAAAAAGCAAGTTTAAATGTCCCAATTCACTAAAAGTTATAATTAATTAATTACCGTATTTTTCGCCCTATAAGACGCACCTAGGTTTTTGAGGAGGAAAATAAAAAAAATATTTTGAACCAAAAGGTGTGCTTTTAGTGGGTTTTGAACTAATGGTAGTCTGTGGATGACACTTATGGGGGCATCTGTGGGTGGCACTGTTATTGGGGCATCTGTGGGTGGCACTGTTATTGGGGCACCTGTGGATGACACATATATAGCATCTTATGTGTCATCCACAGATCCCCCCCATAACAGTGTCCCTGTGTAGTGAATGGGGGCCAGCATCTGTTTCTGTAATGGCAGCGGGGCCCGGTGCCTGCTTCATTCATAAAGTGGGCGGAGCAGGCGCGTGACGTAGTGAGCTATGCTACGAGCGCCTGCCCGGCCTTTTGACTGCCAAGAAGTTTTTAAGATGATTGGAATACTTTAACAATACCCACAAGTTAGATATGATTACTGTATACTACAGTGAGCGGGGCCCGGTGTAGTAGAATACTGCCATTACAGAAACAGATGCCCCTACTCCCTCTCAGCCTATTCACCGGACAGTCGTAGCATTCGCCCCCATAAGACGCACTGCTATTTTTCCCCCACTTTTGCGAAAAATACGGTACTTCTCTACTGTAAGAATAAAGGCCAATGCATGCAGTGCGTCACGTCACCGCAAAACGAACACGTTAAGTGACCATGAAGAAGCATGCTTTTCATATGCTTCACTATATGGCACGCAGCACACAGTTAAGGAGCGGCAATACTTATACTTTCCATTGTGTTGTGTTCCGCTATTACAGGGAACGCAACGCCCATGGTTAACCTAGCCTCTCACTGATAACTGATCACTAAATATGTTTTTTGCAGGACTAGAGACACTTTTATAAGTGACGGGAATGAGTAGTCAATAGTTCAAGACTGAAGCTTTAAACCATTAGGAAAAAAAAAGCTGCCATTAAGCTAAGGCTATAAAAACTTGTAAACTCAGATTGTTAACTTAACCTTTAAACCTGACTATGGGATTCTACTAGGGAAATCATGTTTTACAATAAATGCCCCGTCCTGGATCCTCCCACTGCCCTATCTTCAGCAGAAGATCAGCACACAAAGGAGAAGGCAGCAGCTTCCTAGCCAGTAGTTCTCTGGTAATGACATTCGCATATTAAATACAAAGGAGTCGGAAGTACCAAAAACTGAGGAGTCGGACCATTTTATCTACCGACTCCACAGCCCTGCTGCTAAGGGACATTTCAGTTCAAGTATTCTATAAAAAACAAAAAAAGGTTTCCCCTAAAGATGTATTACAAAAGTGTTCCCTATCCTTACACATTAGCAAACTAAAAACTAAATATGACAGTTACACTTTAAAAACAAATTAATTTTCTTACATCATATTTCCCAAGATTAGGTTTTTGTTTTCCAGCCAGAATTTTCAATGCAGTTGATTTTCCAATACCATTGGTTCCCACTAATCCAAGCACCTCACCAGGCCGGGGAGTAGGCAACCTGTAGGTAGAAAATTAAACATATCTTCAGCAATTTATTAAAGGGGTTGTTTAGACTTTTTATATTGATGGTGTATCTTCAGGACAGGCCATCAATATCTGATTGGTGGGAGGTTGACCCCCTGCTGTGGAACAGCTCCAGCACTACAAAGCTCACGGCATTGTATAGTGGTAGGAGCACATTGATTTCAATTAGAGCAGTGCTGCAGTAACCAGCTCTGATCACATGTAGTTCCAGCGCTGGAGCTACTCTGGAGCAGCTGATCAGGATCACTGCCGATCAGGTACTAAAGGAAATGTGTCACCCAAAATGTTATGACCGTTAAAATCAGATAGCAACACATTTTTTCTGTAGATTTATTAATTCTATTTTTCATTCCATTCTTTTTTATTCTATTTCCTGAACATTATTATGGGGGCGGCCATCTTGACTGAGCTGTCCTTAACAAAATTTACAAAAGCGTTGAAGGGATTTCTTCGGGAAAAAATAAAATAATTAAAATACTGAGAAAAAAAATAAAAATAAAATAACAAATAAATTCCCAAATGCCTTTATTTTTAGAATGTTCCCTAGACAAAATGAGCCAATCAGTGAAGGAATTAAAATGGCTACTGTCAGATTCCTGGATATGGAATCCATCCTCCTAATGACACTGCAGGACAGCCTGTGTGAGAATGCAGAGCAGGAGCCCTTTGCAAGCTCCGTTCTCTGCCTGTATGAGCACTGTGAAGCATGGAATTACGTGCAGATGACAGCTAAGTGCATGTGCTTTACTACTCACAAGCTGACATGTAGGACCAGACGCACTGCTGTGGAGGAGGAGTGTCATTAGGAAACACCTCAGCCGGTGTGTTTAAGGTGAGGTGACTTCCACTCTCTTCTGACGTCTGCACACAATTCCATGCTTCACAGTGCTCATATAGGCAGAGAATGGAGCTCACAAAGGTATCTTTCTTACACAGGCCGTCCTGTAGTTTCATTAGGAAGACAAATTCCATGTCCAGGAATCTGACAGCGGCTATTTTATTTCCTAAACTGCTGCCCCCTAGAATTTTTTTATTTTTTTTATAAATAATTAAAAGGGTTTTTTTTTTCCCTTTCCCTGAGAACCCCTTTAAAAAAATTGCTTTACGGCAGCCCCATGGTCCATAGACACAATGACCAGGAGGGGACCTTATTGACTTCTATGGGAAAGTTTTCTAGGCATGTTCTGTGATTGTTAAAGTTTATCTATTCTTTCCTATTGTAAAAGGTGGGTCCCGTCTTATCTATACACATAGGGGATATCATTACAGGCAGGATTAGAATGACAGGTAAGGCCTCTTTCACACTTGCGTTGTCCGGATCCGGCGTGTACTCCACTTGCCGGAATTACACGCCGGATCCGGAAAAACGCAAGTGTACTGAAAGCATTTGAAGACGGATCCGTCTTCAAAATGCTTTCAGTGTTACTATGGCACCCAGGACGCTATTAAAGTCCTGGTTGCCATAGTAGTAGTGGGGAGCGGCATACTTACCATCCGTGCGGCTCCCGGGGCGCTCCAGAATGACGTCAGAGCGCCCCAGGCGCATGGATGACGTGTACATGCGATCACGTGATCCATGCGCTTGGGGCGCCCTGACGTCACTCTGGAGCGCCCCGGGAGCCGCACGGATGGTAAGTATGCTGCTCCCCGCTCCCCACTACACTTTACCATGGCTGCCAGGACTTTAGCGTCCCGGCAGCCATGGTAACCATTGAGAAAAAGCTAAACGTCGCATCCGGCAATGCGCCGAAACGACGTTTAGCTTAAGGCCGGATCCGGATCAATGCCTTTCAATGGGCATTCATTCCGGATCCGGCCTTGCGGCAAGTGTTCCGGATTTTTGGCCGGAGCAAAAAGCGCAGCATGCTGCGGCCAAAAAACGTTCCGTTCCGGAACTGAAGACATCCTGAAGGACGGACTGTCCATTCAGAATGCATTAGGAAAATCCTGATCAGTATTCTTCCGGCATAGAGCCCCGACGACGGAACTCTATGCCGGAAGACTATAACGCAGGTGTGAAAGAGCCCTTAGCAGGCGACTGCAGTAAAGGGATCTGTACAGACCAAGAAGTGAGGCCCCTTATTATGCTTAGTGGCCAGTGCAAAAACGGCAGGATTTTATGTTTTTTTTTATTTAAATATAGATATTGACATGGGAAATTGAAAATATTAAAAATTATTTAAATATATGTGAAACACACAATTGTGATTTAAACAATAGGTCATTTTTTATGACAGATTCCCTTTAACTCCTTTTAAATGAGAGGGAAGGTGATCCCTATCCAATAAAATGTAGTCTTTATCTGAAAGAAAAAGGTCCTGCATATGCTTAATAGTGAGTAAATGGCTTATGTGTATGAAGCTTGGTCATCAAAATGCATTTCTTAATGGTCTTCCCAGAAATCTCAGCTAGTAAAAGGGGTTGACGTGACAAGGGAAAAAGCTGCACTCTATCCTCCCACAGAAACACCAACACTCTGGTCCAGGGGCTGTGTCTAGTACAGCAACACAATTGAAGAGAGCGCCATACGTAGGGGCAGCAGATGCTCTTTTCCTATGGTCATAAACCCCCTTTATTTCAGCCAGGAAGTTGATGTGTACCTTACTATCCTTACCTGTGAAGCTTAAAGGCATTGGCACAATATCTGTGGGTGGTTTCTTTCTCCAAGTTGCTTGGCAGGTTAACAATTGACAAGGCGCCAAAAGGACATTTCTGTAAATTGTAAAATCATTTAGTTTCAAGAATGTGATACTTTAATAGTTAAAATAAAAGCCTAAAAAACTAGGTTTTTACATCTTGAGTAAAGTTTTTTTTCCCCAGAATTAGAAAAACTTAGCTGCTTTTCTTCTCCAGAAACAGTGCCACACCTGTTTCTGTGTGTCTGGCAGTGCAGTTTGGCCCCACTGACATGAATGGAGCTACACTGCCACACTACATACAAGGTGCATGGCTATTTTTGAAAAAAACGAGATTTTTGTGAACTCACCTTGTAAAATCTCTTTCTCGCTTTATTCATTGGGGGACACAGGACCATGGGTATAGCTTGCTGCTGCCACTAGGAGGCGACACTAGGCTGAAAGCTGTTTGCTCCTCCCCTGCAGGCTATACCCCCTCCAGCCTGGAGAGAGCATATCAGTTTGTGCTTCAGCAGTAGGAGAAACATACCGAAACAAAACAAAACAGGAAGACCACAGTCCAACCAAACAACCGAACCTGACCTCAGTCCCAACCGGTAACTTGGACCACTGGTCTCAGTAGAAACCAACAACAATGGGTGGGTGCTGTGTCCCCCAATGAATAAAGCGAGAAAGAGATTTTACAAGGTGAGTTCACAAAAATCTCGTTTTCTCGCTCATATCATTGGGGGACACAGGACCATGGGACGTCCTAAAGCAGTCCCCAGGGTGGGAAAACCGCTGACTCCACCTCCACAGTCGAGCCACTACACTGCGGCCTGTAAGATCCTACGGCCAAGAGCAGCATCCGCCGATGCGAACGAATGCACCTTGTAGAACTTGGTGAAGGTGTGCAACGAAGACCAAGTCGCTGCCTTACACAATTGAGACGCCGAAGCGTGGTGAAAGTGTGCCCAAGAAGCCCCGACCGCCCTGGTAGAGTGAGCCGTGACGCCAGGCGGAGGAACCCTGCCTTTGGAGCGGTAGGCCTCGTGAATGGCCGATCTAATCCACCGAGCAATCGCCACCTTGGATGCCGCCAAACCCTTCCGAGGACCCTCCGGAACTAGGAACAGAGAGTCCGCTCGCCGAAAGGAGGCTACCGCGGCCAGGTAGATCCGTAAGGCCCGCACTACATCCAGACGATGAAGCGCCACTTCCCTAGGATGAGAAGGTTTAGGGCAAAGCGAGGGGAGGACAATGTCCTCATTGACATGGAACGCCGACACCACCTTCGGCAGAAACGACGGCACCGTCCGGAGCACCACCTTATCCTGATGGAACACCAAGAAAGGCTCCTTGCACGACAGTGCCGACACCCGACGGATGGACGTAATGGCAACCAGGAATGCGACCGTCCATGACAACATGCGGAGGGAGACTTCCTGCAGGGGTTCAAACGGCTCGGACTGAAGTGCCACCAGCACCAAATTCAGGTCCCAGGAATGTAACGGTGGCCGATATGGAACCGCGGTGTGCGCAACACCCTGCATGAAGGTCTTGACGGGCCCCAGCACCGCCAGCGTAAGCTGGAAAAATATGGAAAGGGCCGAAACCTGCCCTTTCAGCGAACTTAGGGCCAGACCCAGCTCCAAACCCGCTTGAAGAAAGGCCAACACCGTAGGGAGGGAAAACCTCCTAGAGGGGAGGTCCCTGTCCTCACAGAATTTCAAGAACGACCTCCACGTACGATAGTAGATTCTCGCGGAGGAGGGCTTCCGAGCCCTAATCATCGTGCGAACGACCGCATCCGAGAAACCCCCGTTCTTCAGCAGGAAGGTTTCAATAGCCACGCCGTCAAACGCAGCGTATGTAAACCCTGGTGGAAGACTGGGCCCTGTGAGAGCAGGTCGGGCCTGAATGGAAGAGGCCACGGCGCTGTCCCCCAGGAGCAGAACGAGCTCCGAGTACCAAGCTCGGCGGCCAGTCTGGGGCAATTAGGAGCGTTTGAACACCCTCCATCCTGATTCTGCGAAGAATCCGCGGTAGGAGCGGCAGCGGCGGGAATACATACAGAAAACTGAAGTCGTCCCACGGTGCCACGAGTGCGTCCACGTCGTAGGCCATCGGATCCCTTGCGCGAGACAGGAAGCACGGGAGTTTGTGATTCAACCGAGATGCCATTAGGTCCACTTCCGGGCGACCCCACCGGAGACAAAGGTCCTCGAACACCTCCGGGTGGAGAGCCCACTCCCCCGAGTCCACCGTCGTTCGGCTGAGGAAATCCGCCGTCCAATTGTCCACGCCCGGGATGAAGATCGCCGAGACCACCGGGACATGGGCTTCCGCCCACTGCAGAATCCTCGCGGCCTCGTCCATCACCGGTCCGCTGCGCGTCCCCCCCTGGTGATTGATGTAGGCGACCGCTGTGGCGTTGTCCGACTGTATCCTGACCGGACGGCCCCACAAATCGGTGGTCCAATGGCAAAGGGAGAGGTAGATGGCCCGGAGCTCCAGGATATTGATGGGTAGTCTGGACTCCGACAGAGACCAGACACCTTGGGCTGTCCGAGTACCGAAGACCCCTCCCCAACCGCGGAGGCTGGCGTCGGTCGTAATCACCGTCCATGACACCGGCAGGAACGACTTCCCTGACGACAGGTGGTCCGGAATCATCCACCAGGACGAGAGCCTCGCGAACGGGCTGAGGCAGCGAGATCCTGAGGTCCAGTGAATCCCGGGACTTGTCCCAGGAGGACAGGATGAGCCGCTGAAACTCCCTGGTGTGGAACTGGGCGAACGGTACCGCCTCGAATGAGGCCACCATCAGCCCCAGAACTCGCATGCAGTTGCGAATCGATACCTTGCGATGCCGGTTGAGCAGAACCACTGCATTCTGAATGCCCAATCTCTTGTCCAGAGGGAGACGGACCACGGCGGCCTCGGAATCCAACGTCATACCCAGGAACCTGATCCGAGTGGTCGGAGACAGGCATGACTTCCTTCGGTTGAGAATCCAGCCGAAGCGAGTGAGCGTGCTCATCGTAATCCGAAGGCTGTCTGCGCATTGCGGCGCTGACGGGGCTTTGACTAAGATGTCGTCCAGGTATGGGAGAAGGGTAATGCCCCTGGACCGCAGAATCCCCAGAAGGGGTGCCAGAACCTTCGTGAACACCCGCGGGGCCGTCGCCAGACCGAATGGCAGCGCGACGAATTGGAAGTGATCCGACTGGATGGCAAATCGGAGGAAACGTTGGTGCATGGTAGCAATAGGTATGTGGAGATACGCATCTTGTACGTCCAAAGACGCCATGTGCTCCCCCTGCACCAATGAGGCTACAACGGAACGAAGGGATTCCATTCTGAACCTCTGAACCCGTAGATAGCGATTCAGAAGTTTGAGGTCCAGCACCGGTCTCACATCGCCCTCCTTCTTGGGGACCACAAACAGGTTGGAATAAAAACCTGTGAACCGCTCTTCTGGAGGTACCGGAGAAATAACCCCCCGCAGAAGTAAGGACTGGACGGCGTTCAAGAAAGCCGCGGCCCGGACGGGATCCCTGGGAGGCTGGGAAGGGAAGAAACGGTTGGGGGGAAGGGACCTGAATTCTATTTTGTAGCCCGAGGAAACTACCTCGAGCGTCCATGCGTCCGGAATGTGGGCGTGCCAAATGTCCTGGAACAGGAGAAGACGCCCCCCCACCTGAGAGGGTGGAGACAAACCTTCATGCGGAAGGCTGCTTACTTGGCGCTGTGCGAGGTTGCTGGGCACGCCTCCAGCCTGGAGACGCAGAAACGACACCCCTTGTTGGCTAGTGGAGGGAAGATCCTCCTGAACCCGGAAGGTGTCCCTTATTGCCGAAATCAGGCTATCCACCATGGAAGCAATCTGAGAAGAGTGCTCCAGATCCATATCCGCATCAGAATCCCCAAGCTCACCCTCTGACAGTGCGTCGCCTAACAGGGAGGACGCCTGTGACTGGGATCCAGGAGCAGGGGGGGATGCAGAGGCGTCAGAGGAGGAATGGTTACCTGCTCTGGGGCGCTTACTAGGAGGTCTGCCTCTGGTTTGTGTGCAATGCGGTTGCGCGGATTGCACCGGTGGCGATTTTTCTACCAAACGACCCAACAGAGAAAGGGTGGAATGGGAGACCTTAGAGAGGTCCTCCACTGCCCGAGACAGGGACCTTGCCCAGTCTGGTTCCCCCTGAACAGGGCGATCTAAGGCTTCTGTGGGCTGCAGTGTTCTAGGGGGATTGCTCTGCGCAGGCTTCTGACAAGCCGAGCACAGTGAGAGTGACTGGCCCCGAGGGAATTTGGCTGAACACACTGAACAGGCATAGTGAGTGGTCACACAGGTTGCCTGAGGGGGGTCAGTGGCCGGGTCAGACATGGTTTGATATCCTGCTGAACGGGGTATCTATCTCCTACCAGAGTGGAGCGAGAGCCAAGGTCCTGTGTCCACCACGCTGCGCCGGGAGGAAGAGGAAGTTTCAGCAGGGCGGGAGATAAGCCACGCCCCCTGACAGCCCGGGAGCGGCAGGATAATGAAGAAGGCCGCAAGCGCCGCCCACCCCTGTGCACGTGACCGCAGCCGCGGCCAGCGTGCCTAAAGTCCCCGATAATATGGCTGCCCAGAAGGGGCCGCTTCGCTGCAGCAGAGGGGAAGAACCCGACACCGCCGTGCGGCAACGAAGGTCCCGGCGCGCCGCGAATAGCGCATCTGCCCTGCGCAGTGCCGGCTGCGATCGCACAGAAAGACACTGCTGTGCGCGATGCAGCGGCGAAGAACGGAGGGAGACGGAGCGGATAGGTCCGAGACAGGTGCCGGCGGAACGCACACGGGTGCGGGGGCGCGGGCGGGCGGGTGGACGGGGGGGGGGGCCGCTCAGGGGCACTGGTGCCGTGCAGTACGGCACGCTGTTATACCGCGAGTGGGGGCCTGGGAGGCGAGTCACTTACCTATCTTCATCTGTAGACTTCACCCTCAGTTGTAACACCAGCAGGACCACCCTACGACCGCTGGCACCAGGCAACAGGGGTCCGGGCAGAAGAGGGCTGAAGAAAGGGTAGTCCTGTAGCTGGGGGGAAGCAGGGGAGCGAGGCTGCCCTGGTCCGCTTTTTCTTCTTGGGGCGGCAAGGCGGTGAACGAGGTACACCGGCCCGCCTCCCGGGGATGCAGGGACGCAAGCGACCCTGGACCCCCCATCCGGATTCTGGAAAAAATAAAAAATAAAATAATCAAAGCGCCACCCTGCAAAGCAGGGAGGTCTGCCTCCTACGACACTAAGCTAAAAACTGATATGCTCTCTCCAGGCTGGAGGGGGTATAGCCTGCAGGGGAGGAGCAAACAGCTTTCAGCCTAGTGTCGCCTCCTAGTGGCAGCAGCAAGCTATACCCATGGTCCTGTGTCCCCCAATGATATGAGCGAGAAATACTATTTGTTAAGCCTCATGCACATGAACGTATTTTCTTTCAGTGTCCGTTACGTTTTTTTTTGTGGCCCGTATACGGAACCATTCATTTAAATGGGTCCACAAAAAACAAACAAAAAAATGCCCTATTATTGTTAGCATTATGGACAAGGATAGGACTGTTCTATTAGGGGCCAACTGTTCTGTTCCGTAAAATACAGAATGCACACGGTCGTCATCCGTATTTTTGGCAGGTCCGTTTTCTGCGGACCGCAAAATAAATTACGGTCCGGTGCGTGAGGCATAAGGCTAATACGGTACGCAACACAGACTCATGCAAAACTGCCTTCAAATATTCTCCTCAAAGGCTCTGACAAATCTGTACCAGTATATTATGGACTTGCACCGTCAGCATCTCCCTAAGGCCCCTTTTACATGGGCGAGTATTCCGCGCGGATGCGATGGAGTTGAACGCATTGCACCCGCACTGAATCCCGACCCATTCATTTCTATAGGGCTGTTCACATGAGCAGTGATTTTCACTCATCACTTGTGCGTTGCGTGAAAATCACAGCATGCTCTATTTTGTGAGTTTTTCACATAACGCAGGCCCCATAGAAATGAATGGGGTTGCGTGAAAATCGCAAGCATCCGCAAGCAAGTGCGGATGCGGTGCGATCTTCACGCACGGTTGCTAGGAGACGATCGGGATGGAGACCCGATCATTATTATTTTCCCTTATAACATGGGTATAAGGGAAAATAATAGTATTCTGAATACAGAATGCATAGTAAAATAGCGCTGGAGGGGTTAAAAAAAATGTAACTCCCCTTAATCCACTTGTCTTCATCTTAGCTGTGTGCAGTAACAGGACCTGTGGTGACGTCACTCCGGTCATCACATGATCCATCACCATGGTAAAAGATCATGTGATGACTGGAGTGACGTCACCACAGGTCCTGTTCCTGCACACAGCTAAGATGAAGACAAGTGGATTAAGGGGAGTTACATTTTTTTTAACCCCTCCAGCGCTATTTTACTATGCATTCTGTATTCAGAATACTATTATTTTCCCTTAGAACCATGTTATAAGGGAAAATAATACAATCTACAGAACACCGATCCCAAGCCCAAACTTCTGTGAAGAAGTTCGGGTACCAAACATGCCGATTTTTCTCACGCGAGTGCAAAACGTATTACAATGTTTTGCACTCGCACGGAAAAATTGCGCATGTTCCCACAACGCACCCGCACCTTTTCCCGTCTGAAAGAGGCCTAACGCTAGGTTCAGACCTGAGCGTACTTGAACGTACGCTCTGTATGCGCGATTGTACGGGCGTTTGCAATCGCGCATACAGAGACAAGCCAACGCCCATTGTTGCGTGTTCCCGCTGAAGTCTGTGTACGGGAACGCACGACAAAACGCCCCAAAGAAGCTCCTGTACTTCTTGGGGCGTCGGGCGTTTTACAGCGCGATCGTACGCGCTGTAAAACGCTCAGGTGAGAACAATTCCCATAGGTAATCATTGGTTCCTGCCTGTTGAGCGTTTTACAGCGCGTAGGAACGCGCTGTAAAACGCTCAGGTCTGAACCCAGCCTAACACTTCTAACCACTTCAAACTGCAGTATACACTGCACTGGAAAAGTACCAGTATATTATGGACTTGCACTGTCAGCATCTCCCTAATACTTCTACTAACCACTTCAAACTGCAGTATACACTACACTGGAAAAGTACCAGTATATTATGGACTTGCACTGTCAGCATCTCCCTAATACTTCTACTAACCACTTTAACCTTCAGTATACACTGCACTGGAAAAGTAGCAGTATATTATGGACTTGCACTGTCAGCATCTCCCTAACACTTCTAACCACTTCAAACTGCAGTATACACTGCTCTGGAAAAGTAACCCCCCCTTGAACATGCCTAGATGAAGCCATTTATTAAGAAAATGAAAACCTCAGTGCTCTCACCTTGATGCAGATACCACACCCGATACAAAGGGTTTCTGAAAGCCATACAATCTTACTTTGGGGGGTGACTTCTATGCACAATTTTCCTAGAGGAAAAAGAAAAAAATTCTGTTTGTATCTTCAGCACCAAGGCTTCTCTGCTGCCTACAAATTAACTTATAACATGCAATCAGATTAGCAGGCAGCATGGTATACACCAGGGGGGACTGAGCATGCTCTTTCCAGGTTTAGGCTCCTCGTGGGCAGTCCTACTGACTGAGCCATCTTAGCAAGCACATTTACACAGAACAGGCTATTAATCACTGGGTAAGACCCAAGAGAGCAAGGATTTCAATGAATAAAATACAAGTTAGACTCTTTTCCCATAAAACTGTATCAATCTGATTTTTATGTAATTTACAGTATGTTTAATATTCCTTTTTTCTATGTCCTATTGGGACTTTAGCGTATAATCTTTTATTTTAACTGTAAAGCATATAAATACAGTAATGTATGGGAATACACAGGTATGTGTGTATCTAAGCTATGGAATAGCAGTCAATATTCTAGGGTCATAAGACCTCAAATGCTGCAATGAGAACCGATAGTTTTCTCTGTTCCCAGTTGTTACACGAGGAGTGTAGTTATCAATCCCAAGTTCCAACCAGGATCCAAGATGGCCAATTACGTCCTGTTGTGGTTAAAATACCACAATTAGGGCTTGGTAATATATCCACTTGCAAGAAGGGGTTTAAGACTTTGGAACAGAATCTACAGGTGGCGTCCATGTTAATATAAACCATTATAGAAATCACCCAATAATGGGAACCAGCATTGGTCTTCTCGGGAGAAGCACTAATGACTTCAGTTACCCTACTCGCTCACTTACCCATCCTCACAACAGGGCAGCTCTTTTTGCACTCCTGACGACATTTCTTTGGCTTACATTTGTCCTGACTAACAATAGCTATTCTTGTCAGTTTGTCCGCCATCTTGGGTGTACCGTTGGCTGTTCTGGTTTTAGGCAATAATTTTAAAAATCAAACCTAAAAAATAAATAAAAATAAAAATGTGAAAAGTTTATGCAATGCTTTAAGAATAATTTGATCCTGAATAACTAATTCTGGCACAAGATCGATATGAGCCGCCAGGGACTGTACGGACAGCAATACTGCTCTGGCACTGTCATCTCTCCTGACAGGTCGGTTTCAGTGGTGTCTTGCATTCTCCATGTAGTAATAATTCTGGACCATCTATTCCCATGACTCTATGATGCCCCATTCCTTTAATATTCCTTATGAATTGCTAGCAGTTTGGAATAAAGTTCCAACCGGGTGTTAACAGCTTGGGGAGGTGGGGGTAGGGGGAACGTCACTGCAGAGTCCGATACTGAAAGCACTGACCGGATAAATGTCCGAATAGGACGTTATGGGACACGCCCCCAAATTGTAACACCCAGTTGGACATTTATCTCAAACTGCTGGGAATTCATTCATAAACGTCAAGCAGAAATAATAGAGTTATAGTACAAAGATGCTTTATATTATAGGCAATGGAAGCAGTTACTAAAACAGAAGTCTCATGCAGACAACCATATTTTTGTTCCGCAATTTTTGTGGATCGGATGCGGACCCGTTCATTTCAATGGGGCAGAAAAAATTAAATAAAATGCGGAGAGCACACCACGCGCAGATATGAACTGACCATCATAAAAGACTATGATACGGTTAGGCCAAGGGAGCGTCGTCGGCCTGGGAGGTCCAGCAGACACACTGACTGTTTCTGGGCATCGCCCATGTGCTGGTATTGGGAGAGCGATCAGCCTGTGGTCGGGCGGCAATGCAGCCCTTTCTCATTCTTATCTCTCTAGCTTCTGTGTACCAGTTGCTGAGCTGTGCAGACTCTAGTATATTACACGTCGGGCTGTTTGGGCTCTCAGAACGAGCCTCTTGATCTTTTTTTTTTTCCTCTAGAGCTTATACATAGCTGCATAGTTTTAGTTAGGCCAAGTTCACACTTCACTTATTTGATGCCAAAACCAGGTGCGGGTCAAAAACACAAAATAGGTGCAGGTCTTTCCATTAGACCCTCTCTGCGTAGGCTTCACTACTGGTTTTCACTCACAATAAGGTCTCTTCCACACAAACGTTTTTTTCCCCCCGTTTACGTTCCGTTTTTTTTAGTTCCGTATACGAAACCATTCATTTCAATGGGTCCACAAAAAAAACTGTTCAGTTTCCGTATTTCCGTTCCAAGATAGAACATGTCCTATTATTGTCCGCATAACGGACAAGGATCGTACTGTTCTATCAGGGGTCAGCTGTTCCGCAAAAAACTGAATGCATATGGACGTCATCCGTATTTTTTGCGGACCGCAAAATAGTGAAAAAGCCATACGGTCGTGTGCAAGAGGCCTAACTGATGGAAATAACTGGTGTGAACTTGGCCTGCAAGGCGTGTCCTTAAAGACCAGTCTGAACTCTCTAGGAGCCCTAAACGTGTGCATGTCACTGGTCCGGCTCTCGCTTTGCTAAAATAGAAAAGAACAGCAGGTGCCACCAGCGACCAGTGAAAGGTAATGAACAGCGGTTTTAAAGGGGTTGTCTGCCTTTTTTATACTGATGATCTATTCTCAGGATATCAGCACCGGCGGGGTGCAACTCCTGGCACCCCCACCAATCAGGTGTTTGAAGAGAAAGCAGCGCTCCCATTGCAGTGTAAGTACAGCACCTCCATCCCTGCTCCTGTCCATTCAGGTGAATGGGACGCTGCAGGCATGACAGCGAGCAGGTAAGCAGTAAAGAGAAGGCACTAATACAATTACAAAAAGAGAAAAAACATCCACCCGCTCTGCATTCATCTGTTGCATCCCGCTGCTTTCTCTTCAGCTGATCGTCCGGAAGTCAGACCCCTGCCAATCTGATACTGATGACCAGTCTCCAGCTATAGACTGGGATATCCGCTGGCAAGAAGAACAATCCGCACGACTGGATACATTAGAGAACAAAACATAATGTAATCCAATGGGAAAGTCCAGCTTGTCGCATTTCATGCTGCATAGTATGGCTCTGGCAGACATTACCTGTGTCACCCACCCTGTGGAAAGCTGTGGCCATCTGTCAATCGGCTGATTGTAGGTGGCATGTACGACAAACCTGGTACAATACTATATGGTGCCGGCTATCACATTACCCAATGTATGGGTGCAAATACTACCTCTACTGTACAGCTAAGGGCTCTTTCACACTTGCGTTCTTGTCTTCCGGCATAGAGTTCCGCAGCATGCTGCGCTTTTTGCTCCGGCCAAAAATCCTGAAGACTTGCCGCAAGGCCGGATCCGGAATTAATGCCCATTGAAAGGCATTGATCCGGATCCGGCCTTAAGCTAAACGTCGTTTCGGCGCATTGCCGGATCCGACGTTTAGCTTTTTCTCAATGGTTACCATGGCTGCCGGGACGCTAAAGTCCTGGCAGCCATGGTAAAGTGTAGTGGGGAGCGTGGGAGCAGTATACTTACCGTCCGTGCGGCTCCCGGGGCGCTCCAGAGTGAAGTCAGGGCGCCCCAGGCGCATGGATGACGTGATCGCATGGCACGTCATCCATGCACATGGGGCGCTCTGACGTCACTTTGGAGCGCCCCGGAGCCGCGCGGACTGTAAGTATGCCGCTCCCCGCTCCTACTATGGCAACCAGGACTTTAATAGCGTCCTGGCTGCCATAGTAACACTGAAAGCATTTTGAAGACGGATCCGTCTTCAAATGCTTTCAGTACACTTGCGTTTTTCCGGATCCGGACAACGCAAGTGTGAAAGAGGCCTAAGGGTACTTTCACAGTAGCGTTTTTCTTTTCCGGCGCTGAATTCCGTCCTAGGGGCTCAAATCTGGAAAAGAACTGATCAGTTTTATACTAATGCATTCTGAATGGAGAGTCCGTCCCTCAGGATGCATCAGGATGTCTTCTGTTCAGTCTTTTCAGAAAACCGTAGCATGATGTATTTTTACCTCCGGCCAAAAATCCTGAACACTTTGACTGAACGCCGGATCAGGCCTTTCTCCTATTGACTTGCATTAACGCCGGATCGGGCGCCGTGTGTTCAGTCAAACCAGATCCGGCTTTTGCATGTTAAACCCGAAAAATGTGAAAAAAAAATTAAAGTCCATAAATGGCGGATCCGTTTTTTCAATGCATTTTTTTTATTGTGATCAAAATCCTGATCAGAATTCAAATGTAATCCATTTTCACACGTTTTTCCGGATCCGGCGGGCAGTTCCGGTGTCGGAATTGAACGCCGGATTTAAACAACGCTAGTGTGAAAGTAGCCTTAGGCTACTTTCTCACTGGCGATTTGGCTTTCTGTTTCTGAGCTCCGTCATGGGCTCTCACAAGCGGTCCAAAACGGATCAGTTTTGCCCTAATGCATTCTGAATGGATAAGGATCCGCTCAAAATTCATCAGTTTTCCTCCAATCAGTCTCCATTCCGCTTTGGAGATGGACACCAAAACGCTGCTTACAGGGTCTTGCAGTCCGCTTGACGAAACTGGGCCATGACACAATAGAAAATGGATTTGTCCTCCATTGACTTTCAATGGTGTTCAAGACGGATCCGTCTTGGCTATGTTACAGATAATACAAACGGATCTGTTCTGAACGGATGCAGACGGTTGTATTATCTGAACGGATCCGTCTGTGTAGATCCATAACGGATCCGCACCAAACTTGAGTGTGAAAGTAGCCTTAATGCACACAACCATAATCTGCCTGGGAAATATAGTCCGTGTCTGCTAAAAATCTCCCGGGCCGACCACGGATCCCCTGACTGTATCATAGCGTCACAGTTCAGAACAAGAGATCCGCCATCAGATACAATTCAGGAAAGGCGCAGGCAGCACACAGTCATGTGCCATTACACACAAGAAACTTTGCTCTTTTGAAAGTCTAAGGCTACTTTCACACTTGCGGCAGAGGGATCCTGCAAGCAGTTCCTTTGCCGGTAAAACGTATGCCAACTGATGGCAGTGTGAAAAATGCCTGATCAGTCAGAAAAACGTATTGAAATGCCGAATCCGTCTTTCCGGTGTCATCCGGCAAAACGGATCTGGCATTTATTTTTATCAGTTTGCGCATGCGCACACCGGAATGACGGATCCGGCACTAATACATTCCTATGGGAAAAAATGCCGGATCCGGCGTTCAGGCAAGTCTTCAGTTTTTTTCGCCAGAGAGAAAACCGTAGCATGCTGCAGTTTTTTTGACTGATCAGGCAAAAGATAAGACTGAACTGAAGACATCCTGATGGATCCTGAACGGATTAGTCTCCATTCAGAATGCATGGGGATTTGCCTGATCAGTTCTTTCCCGGTATTGAGCCCTTTTGACGGAACTCTGTGCCAGAAAAGCTAGTGTGAAAGTACCCCAACATGACATGCACATAAAGGCAGCCAAGCAGATCTTGGGGTGAAGGGAAGGATTGGGTATGTTAGGCCTCTTGCATACGAACGTTTTTTTCCCCGTATACAGACCGTAAGCGGAACCATGCATTTCAATAGATCCGCAAGAAAAATAAAACAGAAGGTACTCCGTATGCCTTCCGTTACGTTCAAAGATAGAACATGTTCTATTATTGTCCGGATAACAGACAAGGATAGGAGTCTTCTATCAGGGATCAGCTGTTCCGTAAAAAAAAAAACGGAATGCACACGGACGTCATCCGTATTTTTGGCGGATCCATTTTTTGCAGACCGCAAAATACTGAAAAAGCCATACAGTTGTGTGCAAGAGGCCTTAGACTACAACATGGCAGATCCTTTACCCCTGAGGGAGATGAGTCGATGCCTGAGGAGTGCGGTTTGTTCTCCCTACTGAAACAGACATGCATGCTCGGCTGAGAGTGCACGTTTATAGAGGAGTCAAAGGCTTGCTGGCCATCAGGGGAGGTGCTTCTACCCATATAGTCTGCAGCCTACTCTCCAGCTGTTGCAAGACTACAAGTCCCAGCATGCCACAACAGCTGGGGCAGTATGACTTTAACCCCAGGCGCAGATGCACATACGCGATACATACACGAGGACTAGGCAGCGTCCCCCAGCATGAGGCGCCAACAGATAAATTAAAGGGTAAGGCCGCCGCACACTGCTGACCAAAGGCCAGGCCCTAGCGGCAACTCACCTATGGAGGCCCGGGGAGGGGTTGCTACCGCTGCCTTAGGAGGCAGGTGCCGGTTGGTGGAGAATGGGAGGGACGTCGCCTCTTCCCCCCTGTTCTCAGCGATAACACTCGCACTTCTCCCCGGGTAGCAGCGTGCGAAGCACACGAAGAGAAACCGGCCAAGATGGCCGCCGCTGCTACCTCCTCCCACGGCGCTGGCGTGCAGAGCTACGTAGGCGTTGCGTTCCACTGTGGAACGCTTCGTTCATCCCAGAGTCGTGCGCCTGACGTCATCAGCAGTGGCCTAGCAGTGAGAAGCTGGTGGTCTGGTTGAGTGTGGTTGGAAGCGGAGCTTGTAATCCCGGGATGAAGTGAGCCTTGTGATCTGCCAGCAGTACAGAGTAGGCATGGCGTGGCATTGTCTGGTGCCCTCGGGTAGTATGGGGTCTTAGTACAGATAACTGTATTTTATTCTCACAGCTGACTATGACTGTCTTGCTTATTCCCTTAAAGTGTCTTTTCTACCTTGAAGTGATATTCACCCAACGGCTGTACTGAGATAGTATGAGATTCATCCCTTCAGATGATTTCTCTAGTGTCCGGGAGGCGGGACTTCCCTGAGAAGGGTCCTCTGCGCTGAGTGACAGCTGTAACATCCAACTGGACTTACTGTAGATTTCTTGTAAACGTTTCACTTGTTCTTCCAACGAGCTTTCTCAATTCTGAGTGACTGTACAAGAATTCTCTGGGAATAAATATGTAACGGAATCAACATCTGGTAATTATACCCAGCATGGGGTCAGAGGTCATTATACCCAGCAACACACTGAGGCAACAACTGGTTCACCCCGGCGGGGGTTAGACGAAAGAGCATACATCATCGGCGCAGGCGCACTGAGGGAGTGCTGAGGAGGCGAGCCTCCTTCTCTCAGAGCGCCTGCGCCGAATCAAGACAGGCACGCGATTTTTGAAATGCAGACAGGGCCAGCCGGAGGAGGAGATCGCTGCTGGCCCTGTCAATCAACAAGAGGAGGGGGGCGGTTTTCTGCGGCTGCTACCAGCAAGTAGACGCCCTACTTGCTGGTAGACAGGTAATTAGCATATCATAAAAGTATGTTTTTTGCCTTATCTCCAGAACGAAAATGATTAATAACATAATGTATAGCTATATCGCAGGATAGGGATTATAAGTACCCCCCCCCCCCAAAAAAAGAAGAGTTTAGTGGGGTGACAGAAGCCCTTTGAATGAGTCTGTGTCCTGGAAATTCAGTTAGACCAGGCACAGTAGGGCTAGCTCAGCTGACCCTTTAAAGACTGAATTCTTTTATATAAAAATTTTCCCCCACATTCCAAGAACCATAGCTTTTTAAAGAGGACCTTTCACTGGTCCTGACATTATAATATTAGTACGGGGCAGTGTAGGGCATGATCAGTAGATGTCAGGGCGCTTTTTTTTTCCCCCCAGATGCGCTGCTCCGTTCTTCCACTGTGCCCCCTGTTCAGTTTTGGCGCCCTGTATGCTATTAGTAGCTTCTTATTTTTTGTGGTAGAAATTGTATTTTTAATACCACTATTTAACTTAAAGAGGACCTCTCACTCGTATACAAACTAAAAACTAACTCTATCTGTGGGCAGAGCGGCACCCAAGGGTCCCCCTGCACTTACTAGTATGCCTGGGCGCCGCTCCGTTTGCCCGGTATAGGCTCCGGTGTCTCAGCTCCGTCTGTTGTACTGGACTGATTTTTTGTAGGAGGCGTGTCCCTTGCTGCAGCACTGGCCAATCGCAGCACACAGCTCATAGCCAGTCTATGAGCTGTGTGCTGCAATTGGCCAGCACTGCAGCAAGGGACACGCCTCCTACAAAAAAATCAGTCCAGTACAACAGACGGAGCTGAGACACCGGAGCCTATACCGGGCGAACGGAGCGGCGCCCAGGCATACTAGTAAGTGCAGGGGGACCCCTGGGCGCCGCTCTGCCCACTGATATAGTTAGTTTTTAGTTTGTATACGAGTGAAAGGTCCTCTTTAACATAGTTATTGGAAAACTGGAAAAATTATTCTTTGTGGAGGGAATTTTAAAAAACAAACAATTTTACCAAGGTTTTTTTGGGGTTTGATATTGCGTCGTTCGCTGTGTGCTAAAAATGACATGTCTTTGTTGTATGGGTCAGTATAATTACAGCTATACTAAATTTGTATCATTTTTAAATTGTTTTTCTTCTCTTCTCTTTTTTTTTTTTTTTTTTTTAAAGGGCACCTGTCAGCAGTTTATAAACTGAATCTGGCTGACCTGTTACATGTGCACTTGGCAGCTGAAGACATCTGTTTGGCTCCCATATTCATATGTGCTCACATTACTGAGAAAAATGATGTTTTAAAATATGCAAATGATTGACAATCAATCAAAGTGCAGCGGGTGCTGCAGTTGCAGAGAGAGCTGAGCCTCTAGGTGTAATAGCAACGCCCCCTCATTTACATATATTAAAACATAATTTTTCTCAGCAATGAGGGCACATATGACCATGGGACCAACACAGATGCCTTCAGCTGCCAAGTGCACATGTAACAGGTCAGCCAGTGTCATAGGTACAAATCTGATAACGGATGCCCATTAAAAAAATGAAAACCTTTGAAAAAATAAACAATTTCTTTACCTTGCCATTTTTGGACAGCCATAACTTTTTTTTTATATCTGTCTACAGAGCTGTAGGCGTGGAGGAATTAGATTTTTAATATGTTGTGTTTTTCTAATTTATTTAAAACTTTTTTTTTTACTGTAATTTATAGTCCCCTTGGGGATTGCTTGTCCCATAAGCTGCAATAGAATACTATTGCAGGGTATGGGTTTTCTGACAGCCTGAATGACCAACTAAAGACTAATGTGTATGGCCACCTTTGAGGTACCTGCTCGTGGGGGCAGGTCAATGTGCAGAAGATCCGTACAAATTACTGTGTGAATTTTTGTGTATTTCCACAGAAAGAATTGACATACTGTGGTTTTAAAAGAAACTTCTCTGCAGATTAATTTCTGCGTGGACTATCTCCACAGTTTGTAGATACGAATTGTTAAAGGGCTTCTGTCAGCCCACTAAACCTTTTTTTTTTTTTTTGGTTAATAATAATCCCTACACTGCGAGCTCTGCATACATAAGCTAAATATTCATTTTTGTTCAGTAGATTTTGTTAAAAAGCAATTTTTATAATATGTAAATTACCTTGCTACCAGCAAGTAGGGCGGCTACTTGCTGGTAGCAGCCGCATCCTCCTCTCATAATGACGCCCCCTCCGCTGTGTGAGTGACAGGGCCAGGGAACGGGATCGTTCTCTGCTGGCCCTGTTTGAATTCAAAATATCGCGCCTGCGCCGTACCTGTCTTTAATCGGCGCAGGCGCACTGAGAGGCGGCTCCGTCCTCAATGCGCCTGCGCCGGGTGTAGATGTGACGTCATCGGCACAGGCGCACTGAGAGGCGGCCGCTCTGTCGGCCGCTCCATCCTCAATGTGCGGTACGGCGGTACGGTGCAGGCGCGATATTTTGAATTCAAACAGGGCCAGCAGAGAACGATCCAGTTCCCTGGCCCTGTCACTCACACAGCGGAGGGGGCGTCATTATGAGAGGAGGATGCGGCTGCTACCAGCAAGTAGCCGCCCTACTTGCTGGTAGCAAGGTAATTTACATATTATAAAAATTGCTTTTTAACAAAATCTACTGAACAAAAATGAATATTTAGCCTATGTATAGGGAGCTCGCAGTGCAGGGATTATTATTAACCAAAAAAAACGGTTTAGTGGGCTGACAGAAGCCCTTTAAAGCGTGATCTACTGTGCTGGTACTGTAATAAGAGCAGTGTTATAAAAGCCCTGCAGGTGCTGCCTCCTACAGTCTGTATTCTGTCACTGCAGTGCTGACACATAAGGGGGAAGACGTCAAGTTTGTACTCCAGTTTATCGGCATACAAAAATCGCTAAGTTTGGCGCAGTTGCAGTTTTGCACTAAAATTTGCAACTTTTTGCTCTCCAACTCTTCTCTTTTGGAAAATGGCTGGAGATGTGAATGGGGTTCGGTATGTTAATTGTTCAGATTTATTACTGCAACTATTTAGAAAAAGCCGCACAACCACTCCAGGAAAGGTTCCTTTTGATGGGACAAATCTGCAGGCATCTGGTAACGGTGAAACCTTTTCACCACCAGAAAATCGCTAACGAGCGTCGGCGTCCCTATGAACACTCCTTAGCAATTATCTGTCGGATTCTGACCCCTTGTAAAGGGTCCTTAGGCCCCTTGCAGACAAGCGTGAGCGGATTAGGTCCGCATGCGTTCAGTGAAAAATGCGCAATTGAGAAAGCAAGTTCGTTCAGTTTTTATTGCGCTGGTACAATGCCATTTAGGGCTCATTCACATGAATGCGTGCTGCTCGTTGCCGTATTGCGGACCGCATTTGCGGATCCGCAATACACGGGCACCGCTCCGTACGCATTCCACATCACGGATGCGGACCTATTCACTTCAATGGGTCTGCTTCTCAGCCAGTCATGAACAGTTTATGGTCTGAATACAGGCTGCAGCCCAATAAATGACGATATAATCCACAACTTAATTTACTTAAAAGGGTTTTCCAAGACCTCTCAGGATAGGTGATCAGTATCTGATTGGTGGGGGTCCAACACCCCGGACCTCCACCGATTAGCTGTTTGAGAAGACGCTGGCTCTTCTGTGAGCACCATGACCTTCTCGTAGCTTACCAAGCACAGCGCCATACTTTGCATAGCGGCTGTGCTTGGTATCGTGCTACATTTCTATGGCGCTGAGCTGCACCTGGGCCATGTAATCAATGAACGTGTGCTCACTGGCCTAGGAAAAGCTGAGAGAGGGCTGCGGCGCCACTGCCTTCCCAAACAGCTGATCGGTGAGAGTCCCTAACCAAGATCACTCTGTTTGTAATGAATCTATATAGTATTAGTTTCACATTTTGAATTCAATTATGGAAATAAATTTAGTTTGCAACTATATACTCCTTTATTGAGATGGACCTGTAAATGTTGTCTGTCAGTTTAAAGTACGAATCCGATCCTGTGGCGCCTGTATTACTAGCGTGTCTGCTCGATAAGTAGCGGTCGTCTTTGTTCTATTGTGTTGCCTTTATAATTGGACCCTTCTAGCTAGTCCTTTACCTGATCACTGTACCAACTGGAAGCAGCGTTCAGAAGAACCCCTCATCATGGTGCCTATGGTTTCCTGCTCTTGTCCCAGCAGTAAATCCAAACCTGACATTATACCTGTCTGAAGGTATCTTGTATGGAATGTAACTGTATAAAGCAGCAAGTCATTCATATTGTATCTTGTTTTTAGGTTCTTCCCAAAGTTGTCTATACTGGACTGTTTCCTCAACTTAACTTCCAAACATCTCCGCAAACAGTTGCTTGGTAAGTGATTGACATCTAAAGTTGCTGCAATGTAACGACTGTATGAACTAATTGGGTTGGCTTTAGGCAGGCGGTCGGCCCCCTGGTTTTCACCTTTTATCCCCTATACAGGGATCTGGTCTTCTCTGCAGGGGAGCCTACAGACCTCTACCTCTAGGAATAGTCCTGGTGTAGGTGGCACCTGATCCACGTGGCAAGAGGAGAAGGATCAGGCAATACTCGTAGTCAGTTTACAGGCAGAGGTCAGGACAGGCAGACTTTGTGTGTATCTGTAAAACAATCAGAGGTCAGGGCAGGCAGCAGAGAATTAGTCTGGTAGGTCAAGCCATCAAGTGGAATATCACAATTTGTTACCAGGCAGAGGTTCGGCACACAGACAGACAAACAGCATAGCACACCTTTACTGGTTAACTAGAAACTAGGTACCCAAAGGTGAGGATTCCTTCAAGTTATGAATGAATTACTAGCAGTTTACATTGAAGGTCTGAATGAGTGTTTCCAGTTGGGGATGTGTCCCTGCACAGTCTGGCACTATCTAATCAGTGCTGCCAGTATCAGACTGTGCAGGGACACACCTCCAACTGGAAACACCCGTCTGGACCTTCATTGCAAACTAATAGCAATTCATAATTTTTAGCAGGAATAATAAAGGAATAGCACAACATAGCAATATAAGAATAGACGCTTTAGAATTATTACGTGGAGAATGCAAGTAGTTGCTGAAACAACATCAGGAGAGGTGACCGGTCCTCTAAAATGTATTGCTAGAGTAGAGGGATTGCAACGGTCTATGACTTGATAGTGTCTCTTGATAGTGACGAAAGCTGAAAAGGAATAGCTACTGCTATTGTATCAACTGATGGATATAGACTAAGCGGAGAAGTTATGGATATCCACAACCACCACTAGGGGGAGCTTATTGAATATAGATTTATACAGAATCTGTTCTATGACTTATTGGCCTTATTCTAAAAGTATTTTATTTGTATATTGTATCTGTTTTAAAGAAAGCTCCAAGTGATTATGGATATAAGCCAAAGTAAGAAAAGATGATCTGGAATGTTTGCACAAGATGCTGTAAAAACAAAAGGAGCTTCTGCATCTGAATAAAGTTATCCCATATCCACAGGGTCATCCTCTATGGGAGCACTGGACATAGCTGAGAGCTGCACTGGACTATCTGCAGCAGTCTCCTAGAGAATGAATGGAGCGGCAGGGTGCATACTCTCCCTGCTGCTCCATCAGACCGCGGGAATGAGACCCCCTTTCTCCTGATCGGTGGGGGTCCTAGCGTTCAGACCGCCAGCGATCAGTTAATTAAGGGATAGGGGATAGTATCTGAACTTGGCCCAACCCCTGTAATGTAGGGAAGGAATCGGCAACCTCAGGCACTGCAGCTGCTGTGAAGCTACAACTCCCAGGACGCACATTTAATCGACTGTTCTTGTAACTCCCAAGGAGGATTCTGGGAGTTGTAGTTTCTGAAAAGCTGGAGTGCCAGAGGTTACTGATCCCTGCTGTAGGGTATGGCAGAAATACTGCTGTAAGTTGTATCTGCTGGCAAAATCTACATGACAGCACTGAATTTGAGAACTTTGGCTGCCATAGATTTCAGTCGTCTTTTACTCCTGAAAACTGGGGTAAAAGAAGATAAACATCCTGGCCTGCTCGCCTTGTCCTCGCCAAGCCCCCTTTTGGAAACTGGCAAGGATGCTGTAGAACCACCACTTGCATCTAGATTTAGGTGCAGTGGCATTTATAAAGTCGCAAACATGGGGTTTGTAAATTTTTTTACACCAGAAAGCTGGCATGGAGGCATGGTAATTCTCCCCCCATGTGCTTGTGTAATATAGAGGTAATATCAACTTGTAATGAAATTTAAAGGGGTTTTCCACTCTTTATATATTACCTATACTCTGCCAATTTCTGGAGTAAATGGGTTTGGTTGTGGAAGGCCACACCCCTTTCAATAAGCCCTGCCCACACCGCTTCACAACAAAAAGTGCTGAGTGTGGCATAACAGTGCGAAAAGTCACGGATTCTTGTGCTAAAAAGCCCAAAAAGTGAAGTGTTTTTACTCTAGAAAATCCTCCCCAGTGTACTTTTACTGCTGCAGCGCTGTAAATATGCTTTCTCTGGGATTGCCGTGGTAGTCAGCAGATTATCTCAGTATAGACAGCCTGTGATGTGGCCTTAAAACAAAGAAGAGACTCAAAAGTCACATCAAAGAGTTAATTTATTGAGGCCAACTGAACTCCAGAGTAAGACACCAGGAGGAAACGACAAAACACTATGGGGGTCATTTATCAAGCTGGTGTAAAGTAGAACTGGCTTAGTTGCCCATAGCAACCAATCAGATTCCACCTTTTATTTATCACAGCTACTTTGGAAAATGAAAGGAGGAATCCAATTGGTTACTACTTTGTACTTTACACCAGGTTGATAAATGACCCCCAAAGTGTATTAGGCTGAGTCAGTTATTTTTAGTACTGTGCCCTCTAAGATATATAAAAAGGCTTGTACAGGCGACAACAGATATTGATGGTCTGACTCCTGCCCCCCCCCCCCCGCCAATCAGCAAGGGCCGTGGAGCTCTTACATTTGTTTGTCTTCAAACCCTTTTTCACATTTTGTTATGTTGTGGCATTGTGCAAACATAAAAAAAATCAAGTGTTCCCCAATCATTCTGCCCTTAATACTTCATAATGAATACTGAATCGTAGTCATTTTTGCAAATTGAAAGGGAGTCTGTCACCACAATTTGCCCTTCTAGACCACTTACATAGCGCTGTAGCATCACTATAGATCAGTCAAATGGTACCTTTGTCTTTTTGTTTGGACGTTCACCAGGGGCAAAAACAGAGTTTTATTCATATGTAAATGAGGGCTCGCAAGTGCCCAGGGGCGGCATTCGGGCTGTAAGTGCCCAGGCCGCTCTGCCTTCTTCTCACATAATCCCTCCCCAGCCTGTTGCTTGGCCCGCCCTGTAGGTCTCTTACGTCATCCAGTGTACTGGCTGATATCCCGCCCGCACATGTGCACTGTGATGACCATTGTGGGCAGCAGCATCATTCCATGCAGTGCGCATGCACGGGCGGGATATCGGCCAGTACACTGGATTAGGGGTGGGCGATATGCGATATAAATTTGGGTCACGATATGGATTTTGTGCATATATCGCCGGACCGCGATATGATCGCGCTCTCTGCGCGCACCATGTTCTCCTGAGCCGGCACAGTGGAGAAGGAGGGAGTCCCTCCCCACTGTGCGTGGCTGCCGCTGACCACCAATGAGAAAGGAGGAGGAGGAGGGGAGCGACTGACAGTAAATCATTGAGTTTTCACGATCTCAGTGAGATCGTGAAAACTCGAATCCGATGGTATATTCTAACCCCCAGGCGTTCCCATGGTGACAGGGACGCTTGCCTGGGGGTTAGAATATACAGGGCCATGCCGCTCAGAGGAGTACATTTTATAAACTAATCAGTAACTTTAATCATTGCTGATCTCTTTACTGGATACCGCAGGCGCGTGACGTCAGTGAGTGAGCGCCGCCCGCCCGCACTGCCTGCTGTTACCTGAGCTAAGACAGAGTAAGGTATCCAGTAAAGAGATCAGCAATGATTAAAATTACTGATTAGTTTATAAATGTACTCCTGTGAGCATCGGGGGATCTGTGGATGGCACTGTTTAGGGGAAGGGGATCTGTGGATGGCACTGTTTAGCGGAGGGGGATCTGTGGATGGCACGGTTTAGGGGAGGGGGATCTGTGGATGGCATGGTTTAGGGGACCACAAAGCACAGGGCAGCAGGGAGAGTGTAAAGTCCTATTCACCCTAATAGAGCTCTATTAGGGTGAATATGACAAGGGTTCTAGCCCTTAAGGAGGCTAATAGTTATTAAATAAAAAGTAAAAAAAAAAAAGTTTAAACCCCCCCCCAAATATAGAAAACAATATATCGCACATGCTTAAAATTATATCGCAATATAGATTTTAGGCCATATCGCCCACCCCTACACTGGATGACGTAAAATGGCATACAGGGCGAGCCAAGCAACAGGCTGGCGAGGTTTTATGTGAGAAGAAGGAAGAGCGGCCTGGGCACTTGCGAGCCCTCATTTACATATGAATACAACTCAGTTTTTTGCCCCTGGTGAACATCCAAACAAAAAGACAAAGGTACCATTTGACTGATCTATAGTGATGCTACAGCGCTATGTAAGTGGTCTAGAAGGGCAAATTGTGGTGACAGACTCCCTTTTAAAGGAAAAACTAAAATTTTGAATGGACATAAATATTCAGATCCTTTGCTATGACACTTGATATTTCCCTTTTATCTTATCATCTTTGAGATGTTTCCACACCTTGATTGGAGTCTCCCTCTGGTTAATTCTGTTGACTGGACATGATTAGGAAAGACACCACCTGTCTATATAAGGTCTCACAGCTGACAATGCACATCGGAGCAAAAAACCCAGACTGTGAGAAGCAAGAATCTCTGGACTGATGAAACCAAGATTGAACTTTTTGGCTCCCGTCGTAAGCATCATGTCTATGCACTGCTCACATGTCCAATATTATCCTTACAGCAAAATATTCCGTCGGCATGTGTGCCATGGCCTGTTTGGCGGTGGTGCCAGGAGTCAGACCCCCATCAATCTGATATTGATGACCTGTCCTAGGGATAGGTCATCAATATCTGCAGCCTGGACAATCTGTTTAACATTTCTGGTTATCACAATGCAGTTTTCTTACATCTCTCTAGATAGTTGGAAATGACAACACCCAACAAAACCCCACCTGGTGCCGACCCCAACCAGCTGAAAAGAACTGGAACTGTGCGAGAAATTGGCTCTCAAGCTGTCTGGTCTTTGTCTTCTTGTAAACCAGGTACAAGGTTCATAATATGTGAAAGTTAGAGGACCTGTCACCACTCCTGACAGGCCTGTTTTACTAGCTTCATGCATTCCCCATGTAATAACAATTCTGGAACATCTATTCTTATGGGTCCATGTTGTCCCATTCCTTTATTATTTCTACTAGAAGTTATGAATGAATTGCTAGCAGTCTGCAGTAAGGGTACAGAGGGGAGGTAACCAGTTGGTGGTGTGTACCTGCACATTGTCGGAAAGGAAGCGTTCCTTCCAGGCGTTCCTTCATGCAGAGATCACCTCAACAATATGAGGACGACGGATCACTATTGCAACCCCTTGTCCTCACACAGCTACATTGTTTGTTGGTAGCAGATCGCTGTATAGACAGCCCGATCTGCTGCCCAGAAATGATGATTGATGTGCCTGCACGAAGGACAGGATCAACTGATGAACAAGCATCTCACTTGATCATCGGGTGAACGACTGCTCCTTTACATCGGCAGATTGTCAAGAACGAGCATAATCATCTGCCGATTATTGCACCGTGTAAATCCACCTTTACTAAGTGAATTATTCATTTCTTTTTTCAAAATGACTACAAGTTTGTTACTACATTTACTAAGATAAAATTGCATGAAAATAGAGAAGCTGCATATGTTTTCACTGACAACATTTCTCAGTTGTCTCAATATGGGCCATGTCAACCTTTCATACGTCAAATTAGGGATATGGTAAAGGGGCTTATCTTGGTTATAGTATATTGTTTTCGATGCAGTAGTGAGCACTTAGCTCAAATTTTGGGCTTAAAGCAGCCTGCTCCTATATTTCTTCCCTCTCTCTGAGAGGGATCACATCCAAGGAGTCCTGGTAGGGGGCAGCACTGCCTTCTTCTACTCTCTAAATGACCATACACTAGACCAGCTTTGTTATAAAAAAAAAAAATTGAACTCGTTTTATTGAAAAAGAGTAACAAGGCACGTTTGTGGTACATACACGTAAGCATAATACAGTATTGTACTACAGGTCAGAACATATAGAATGAGGATAAAATACACTCAAGTGATTCAATAAAGAGAAGGCCCACCCCCATCCCAGCATATACATTGAGAATATAATAAATTGAGTTGTATAGAAGTATAGCGTAAGATTGTAAATGTGTCAATCCTATCAAGAGCCAATGGAGACTGCTGACCCCCCTGAAGCAGTTGAGTGTGATTCGCACCACAGACCCCACACTTTCTGGAATTTATCAGGACATTTCCTGTTCATAAATATCTCCTTTTCAAAGGGAAACACCTGGTTGACAAGCCTCTTTCACATCCCCAATGTGGGCAGATCCTCCGCCATCCATTTGAGAGCAATAACTTTGCGAGCTAAAAATAAAGTTTCGCTTAGGAATATCTTGTTATAGTGGGTCCAACCTAGGGATCGACCGATTATCGGATTTACCGATTATTATCGGCCGATATTCAGGATTTTGAACACTATCGGTATCGGCATCTATTTTGCCGATATTCCGATAGTGTATGGGGAACACAGATCGCGCTGCTGACAGCGCTCTCCGTGTTCCCCTTAGCAGCACAGGGGAGAAGGAGCAGTGTCTCCTCCCCCTGTGCTGCTCCTGCCGCTGCCGCCAATGTAAGGACAGGGGACAGGAGGAGGGGAGGAGCTATGGCCACTGCTCCACCAATGAAGATTAGTCTATCATTCATTCATATACAGGAGGCGGGAGCTGTAGGATCACATTGCCGGCTCCCGGCCTCTATGAGCTGTAGCTGCGATCTGCGGTAGTTAACTCCTCAGGTGCCGCGGATCGCAGCTACTGCTCATAGAGGTCGGGAGCTGGCTATGTGATCCTGCAGCCAGCTCCCGCCTCCTGTATATGAATAAATGTGGGATTAAGCTTCATTGGTGGCGCAGTGCGCCCCCCCCAAGCCCCCCAGTATCAGACATTGGTGGCGCAGTGCGCCCCCCCCACAGGATTCCCTCTCCCTTGCTCCTCCGATCGGAGCCCCAGCAGTGTAATGCTGGGGCTCCGATCGGTTACCATGGCAGCCAGGACGCTATTGAAGCCCTGGCTGCCATGATAAGCTCCATGCTGCTGTGTGCACAAAGCACTCAGCAGCAGGGACAGTGTGAGCTCCTATTCACCCTGATAGATCTCTATCAGGGTGAATAGGACAAGGGTTCTAGTCCCTAAGGGGGCTAAAAGTTAGTTAAAAAAAAAAAGTTACAAAAAAAATAAAAACACCAAAATATTAAATATAAATGAAAAAGAAAGATTTACAAAAAAAAATACACATTAACAATAAACATTAATTTTCAGCAGATTTGTGGGAATTTTTTCAAAAATGAAAATTCCCAGAATATCGGTATAAATTATCGGCTATCGGCCTGAAAGTTCACAAATTATCGGTATCGGCCCTAAAAAATCAATATCGGTCGATCCCTAGTCCAACCATTGTTGTCCATGATACCTAATAAACATAGCTTAGGGCATAATGGTATAGGGCCCAGGCCCAGCGATGAAAGTATCCCCAGTACCGATTGCCAATATGACTTAATATGCACACATTCCCACATCATATGCCAGAAGTCTGCATTACTATGAGAGCATCTCAAACAGTTGGGTTGAGGTATTCTTCCCATCTTGTGTAACCTAGTGGGAGTTAAATAACTGCGGTGTAGCATAAATAGCTGGATCAACCTGTTATTAATCGAGGGAGATACACTAGTGACCGCTTCCAACTCCTCAGTCCAGTCCCCCGCTGAGAGATGTGGAATGTTCCCTCTCCATCTAGCCTCAGCTAATATGGGCTGTGCCGACATGTGGTTCTCCAAAAGATGGGTGTAGAGTACAGATACTATGCCTCTAGGTCCCTGCGATTTAATGACTCCAATGAGGGGGTAAGAGGAGATGGCCTTATTTCCATCCCTAAATTGTTCCCTAAGGGCGTGCCTAATCTGTAAGTATTTAAAAAATTGGATGCGTGCTATGCCATACCGTTCTTGAATTTGAGAGAAGGAGCGCAAGACACCCTCATCATATAAATCCTGCAGAGTTACTATCCCGGATGCTGTCCAAACGTGCGTTCCCTCGATCCCTTGCAAGTGGGGGAATAAAGGGTTATGATGTCGGCCCAATCCTGAAATTGCCTCAATTTAGCGTCTCTCCAGACCTGTTGAGCCAACCTGTGTATCTGCAGAAGTTGGTTCGACAGAGATCCTACCCCCTCAAGTACTGGCCATGAGTTAGAAATGTCCAAATGCTGTTGCAGATAGAAATCCATGTTCTGCAGGGGCTCCCCATTAACCCAACCAGCCAAGAATCTCAACTGTCCTGCCAAAAAGTACAATTGAAAATTTGGCAGCGATGCTCCACCCTGCACTTTGGACCTCTGCAATGTACTAAGAGCAAGTTTATGTCTGGCTCTACCCCAAATGAATTGAACCATTAGGGAGTGAAGGCGGTCCAAGAAATTCTGAGTTATTGGGGTACAAGCATGTCCCAGTATATACAATCCTTTAGGCAATAGGATAATTTTGACTAAGTTGATCCTGCCCATGATGGATAGAGGAAGGGTTTTCCATATCCTGAATTTGTCAATGAATAAGGCTTCTAAGGGGGCAACATTCCTGGAATATGAGTCTTTCGGATCTCTGGTGATGACTATCCCCAGATATTTAAAGTGGTCTACCACTCTAAGGTTATGGTGTACCTCGGGCCAATCGGAACACCATAGCGGCATCAGAGCCGACTTAGCCCAGTTAATGTGTAACCCAGAGAAGTGCCCAAACTGCTCTATGATCGAAATCGCACGCAGTTAGGAAGTGTCCACATCAGTCATGTACAGTATGAGATCATCTGCATATAGGCCTATTCTGTCCTCCCTTCCCCCTATCCCAAATCCTCTAAACAGGGCCGTCTTTAATATTGATTGGACCCTGGGCAAAAATGTACTTGGGCCCCCTGGAACCCGCCTTCCCACACCTTAGCAGGCAATCACGCCCTCCACCACAACACACACACAAAAAATCCACACACCTGGTAGAGTCCAGTGAATTACTGTAAATGCTTCCAGTTCTGAAGACTCCAGCGGCTCCGGGTCAGTTCTCTGGGCAGCTGGGCTCAGGCTGGAAGTGGGCACCGCTCTGCAGGAAGGAGACCAGGGCTCGGCTCACCCTAGTGTTCCAGTGCACCCCAGCAACCCACAGTATGCAGTATAGCACCCTATAGTATACAGCAACCCACAGTATGCAGTATAGCACCCTATAGTATACAGCACCACACAGTATGCAGTTTAGCACCCTATAGTATACAGCACCACACAGTATGCAGTTTAGCACCCTACACTATACAGTACCCCACAGTATATAGTAGAACAGTATAGCACCCCACAGTATACAGCACCCCACAGTATACAACACCTCACAGTATACAGCACCCCAAACAATACACGATACAGCCCCCCACACTATACAGTACAGCAGTATAGCACTCCACACTATACCGCACCCTCAGTATACAGTACAGCAGTATAGCCCCCCCACACAGTATACAGGCCCCCCACACAGTATACAGCCCCCCACAGTATACAGCACCCTACTATACAGTAGTTTACAGTATATTAACATAACAGCCCCTGTCACCTTTTTCTGATGTAATCTTCACACAAAAAAGCTCCACAGTTAACTTCTGCAACACTCCACAGGACCTGTGATGACCTCATAGCCATGTGACCAGTAATTGCTAGGTTACTGGTCACATGGTGATTATGTCATTAAGGTCCTAAATCACAACTTTAACACAGTACGATCATGATGCCTGGACTCCTGGTAGAGCTGACAGCCTGACACCCGGGGCAGTGGCTAGCAGGGCTCAAAAGGCAGCTGCCTTGGGCCCCCCAGGAGCAACTGGGCCCGGGGCAGCTGCCCCTTTTGCCCCTTGGTAAAGACGGCCCTGCCTCTAAACGTCGAGTCTTGACGAATACACAAGGCCAGATGTTCAATTGCAATAGCAAATAACAGGGGGGAGAGAGGACAACCTTGCCTCATACCCTGTTGCAAGGGAAAGGAGGGGGAGGCCGTGCCGTTAACTAGAATACTGGCTCTTGGATTTTCATATATTATCTGGATCCAATGTAAGAACCTAGGACCGAAGCCAAACTTCCCCAGTGCTCTTATCGGGTATGACCACTCCAGCGAGTCGAAGGCCTCTCGCCCACTGCCTCTCATGATGGGTACCAATTTGAGCTATGATTTGCGCTCTGCGGATGTTATTAGAGGTTGATCTTCCAGGTATGAACCCAGTTTGATCGCTATGAAATTATGCTAGTTATTATTTTGTTCAACCTATTGGAGTTTACCTATACGCCACGCCTCCTTGAACATCTCTCTCAGTTGAGGTCCAAGGATATCCGCATACTTAGAGTATACCTCTAATGGCAACCCGTCAGGGCCTTGAGACTTCCCATTTGCCAGTTCGTCAATTGCAGCCTGCATCTCTTCTAGAGTAATATCTTCCTCCAGTAAGTTGCTATCTTCCATTGAGAGTGTCGGACAAGTTATCTCATCTAAATAGCTCTCAAGCTCCACCTCCGAGTATGACACCCTTGTGCGGTATAACTCTCGATAGAAGTCAGCAAAGCTAGCTACTATATCCGGGACAGATTATTTGACTGCTCCATCCAGGGCCTGAATACGTAAAACCGGTGGGGCAGAGTTATTTCTATGTACTATTTGAGCCAATAGCCTTCCTGCCTTATCTCCAACCTCAAAGGCCTGCTGTTTGTAGAAAAATAACTTGCGGTTACTCTTTTCGTGTAAGTGGACTAAATACATTCTTCCCTTCAGTAACCAATCCTGTCCATTTGACTCAGATGGATCTACCATAAATCTAGCTTCAGCCTCCCTAACACTATCATTAAGGGAATCTTCCTTTTTCCTAGTGTCCCTCTTAATATAGGAAATTGATGATCTAAGGCATCCCCTTAAATATGCCTTCGTTTCCCACATAAGAAGAGCATTCGTATCAGCGTCATGCACCTCAAGAAAAACTTGTAATTGGTCCGGGACTCTATCTTGCGCCTTCAATAGGGTGAGCCAAAATGGATGGATTCTCGTTTTCAAACGAGGGTGTACCCCTTGTACTATATTAAATTGCGCAGTTAGGGGTGCATGGTCAGATACACTTTGAGGGCCATGAGAGATAGTGGATAGTTCCAGATAAGCATCAGGGGATCCAAATATGTAATCAATCCTGGACAAAGCGCCATGAGAAGGAGTATAATAGTAAGAATATTCTATCACGTCTGGGTGTCTTTCCCTCCAGAAATCCAACCATCCCACTTCTCCAGCCCAAGCCGCCAAGAAAGTAGGTTGGCTGTGAGCCGGGGAAGCCGGACGGGCACAAAATCGGTCCCTCCGCGAGTCCATGACCATATTAATGTCCCCAACACATAGAAGTTTTGCATGCGGATACTGAGCTGAAAATATGGTTGCAGTTTGCAGAAGTGACATATCAGCAGGAGGGGGGCAATAAATGTTCAGGATCACAAACGGAGTACCATTTACATGTGCATACACTAAAACGTATCTTCCCTCTGGATCACTCTCAATTGTATGCAGCTCCCATCTGACCGAGCGGCTAATTAGTAAAGACACCCCCCTGAAGTGTGAAGTGCCGAACGAGTGTTATGCACATTGAACCCATGACTTCTGAAGCCTACCGGCCGTATCATTTGTTAAATGAGTCTCCTGTAAGCTGAGTATGTAAGGAGCGTACCTGCGGACATGTGTAAAAACAGACATTCTTTTACCTGTGCCCCCTAACCCTCTCACATTCCAGGACATCAATACTAGGGTGGCCATAGCGTTTGTACCAAAAATCTCAGTGCGAATCCGCACTTCTGCTGCAATGTCAATGAGCCTCTCTCCATCCAACCAGCTCACACATTCACAGTACTGCCTGCATACAGAGTATACAAGCTTGAGGCAAAACAAAACATGCCTTGAACAAATATTACAATAAAGCTCACATTGCCCAAAGTGGGAAAGTAACTTCCCGGTGGCTACAGCGTCAGGGACCTGCATGTTACAAGGTGGTATATAAACCATGCAGGTATCTGATCAGCTCCCCGGTATAATGTATAGCACACTGATATATAACTAGCGACACACACATAGATAACAGTGAAACTCACTCTGAGGTGGCAGTCCATAATCATTGCAAAGTCCAAACCTGAACATTTCCGCATGATGTAGGTAGCTGTACCACACCACCAGATAATAGTAGGTCCCGTTGATAGAGTCCCCAAGTAAGAAGAAAAAAGAAAAACAGGGTATTGATGCCACATTGCTGCTCAAGATGGCGCTACCCTGTGCGATTTCCTGACGACCCATTCATCCACCTCCTTGGGGTCAGTGAAGAAGTGACTTCTCTCCATCCACCACTCGCAGCCTGGCAGGGTATGCCATGGAATATGGCAAGTTCATGTCCCGGAGCCTTCTCTTGACAGAAACAAAGGTCGCCCTCTTCTTCTGTAGCTCAGCGGAGAAGTCAGGAAACAAGGACACCTTGGCATTTCCGTGCATGATGGTCTGCTTTCTCCTCGCCTGTGTGAGGATAATGTCCCGATCTTTCCAATTTAACATGCACGCTAGTAACGGCCTAGGTGGAGCTCCAGGAGGTGGTGGACGAGCTGGAACCCTATGGGCTCTCTCAACTGCATACGCCATGGAAAAGGCAGCCTCTGGAAAGGTAGATTTGAACCAGGCTTCTAGGAAAGTGGCAGGATCCGAGCCCCCCGTCCGCTCCGGTAGGCCCAAAATGCGCACATTATTCCTCCTAGCCCTGTTTTCCAAATCGTCACACTTTTGCCTCCATAAGGAGACTGAATCTTCCAGGGCATGGATCTTGGCAGGCATGGGGCGAGTGAGATCCTCCAATTCTGAGATCCTCTCCTCCGTTCCCTTCACCCGATCCCTGAGCTGCTGGACGTCCTGTCTAATTAGGCCCACATCCACACGTACCTCGTCAATCTTGGGGAAGTTTGACAGGCCAGGATCGCTGACAGGAGCTGTTCATGTGCCTCTTTCGGTGAGAGCTCTGGCGTATCCAGGTAATCGCTGACCGCTTGTTGAGCCGCCTGACCACGAGTATGTTGAGTATGGGGCATACTAGTGGCTGCAGCGCCATGTTGGACATCTTGGTGCGCAAACTCAGGCGGTCAGCCGCCGCTTGAGCTTTGCTGGGACCCATTGTTATATTCTGTAGGTTCTTGTGATGTCGCTAGTCCTTTTTGTTGTTATAATGGTCGTTGCAGTGCTCAGGATTGATCAGGATGCAAAACGGGAGCCGGAGCTCAAATCAGATGCGGCCGCTCATGTCGGCAGTTAGCCACGCCCCCCAGCTTTGTTATAATTTAATGCACATACCCTAGTGTCAAGAGAGGTTTGTCTCGGTGATAGACTTTCTGAAGGAGGTTATCCCATGGTTGATGTTAAAGATGAAATCAGACCGCATGTAGTACATGATAGTCTCTTTCTTAGGTATCATGCACATGGCTATTGCCCGGCCATTTCTTGCATTGGGGACCACAGTTTGCGGTCCCCAGTGCATGGGCACCATCCGTGCGACTGCCGCAGACTGATTCACAATGATTCAACTTGAATGGGTCTGTCATCCGTCAGTACTGCAATTTTTTTTACCATGTTCTATTTTTTGTGCGGTCTTGAGGCTGTCGGGGATCAAAGAACAAATGTTAAAGGCAGTTGAAATTCGAGGTGGACATACAGCCAGGTCCATAAATATTGGGACATTGACACAATTCTAACAGTTTTGACTCTATACACCACCACAATGGATTTGAAATGAAACGAACAAGATGTCCTTTACCTGCACACTGTCATCTTTAATTTGAGGGTATTTTACATCAAAATCAGGTGAATGGTGCAGGAATTACAACAGTTTGCATATGTGCCTCCCTCTTGTTAGGGGGCCAAAAGTAATGGGACATAATAATAATCATAAATCAAACTTTCACTTTTTAATACTTGGTTACAAATCCTTTGCAGTCAATTACAGCCTGAAGTCTGGAATGCATAGACATCACCAGACGCTGGGTTTCATCCCTGGTTATGCTCTGCCAGGCCTCTACTGCAACTGTCTTCAGTTCCTGCTTGTTCTTGGGGCATTTTTCCTTCAGTTTTGGATTCAGCAAGTGAAATGCTCAATCGGATTCAGGTCATTGGCCATTGCATAACATTCCACTTCTTTCCCTTAAAAAACTCTTTGGTTGCTTTTTCAGTATGCTTTGGGTCATTGTCCGTCTGCACTGTGAAGCGCCGTCCAATGAGTTCTGAAGCATTTGGCGGAATTTGAGCAGATAATATTGCCCGAAACACTTCAGAATTTATCCTGCTGCTTTTGTCAGCAGTCACATCATCAATAAATACAAGAGAACCAGTTCATTTGGCAGCCATACATGCCCATGCCATGACACTACCACCACCATGCTTCACTGATGAGGTGGTATGCTTAGGATCATGAGCAGTTCCTTTCCTTCTCCATACTCTTCTCTTCCCATCACTCTGGTACAAGTTGATCTTGGTCTCATCTGTCCATATGATGTTGTTCCAGAACTGTGAAGGCTTTTTTATATGTCGTTTGGCAAACTCTAATCTGGCCTTCCTGTTTTTGAGGCTCACCAATGGATTACATCTTGTGGTGGACCCTCTGTATTCACTCTGGTGAAGTCTTCTCTTGATTGTTGACTTTGACACACATACACCTACCTCCTGGAGAGTGTTCTTAATCTGGCCAACTGTTGTGACGGGTGTTTTCTTCACCAGGGAAAGAATTCTTCGGTAATCCACCACAGTTGTTTTCTGTGCTCTTCCGGGTCTTTTGGTGTTGCTGAGCTCACCGGTGCGGTCCTTATTTTTAAGAATGTTCCAAATGTTTTTTTTTTGCGACGGCTAATCTTTTTGCTATCTCTGTGATGGGTTTGTTTTGTTTTTTTCAACCTAATGATGGCTTGCTTCACTGATAGTGACAGCTCTTTGGATCTCGTCTTGAGAGTTGACAGCAACAGATTCCAAATGCAAATAGCACACTTGAAATTAACTCTGGACCTTTTATCTGCTCATTGTAATTGGGATAATGAGGGAATAACACACACCTGGCCATGAAACAGCTGAGAAGCCAATTGTCCCATTACTGTTGGTTCCTTAACAAGTGGGAGGCGCATATGAAAACTGTTGTAATTCCTACACAGTTCACCTGATTTGGATGTAAATACCCTCAAATTAAAGCTGACAGTCTGCAGTTAATCATGTTCGACATCTTGTTTGTTTCATTTAAAATCCATTGTGGTGGTGTATAGAGCCAAAAATGTTACAATTGTTTCGATGTCCCAATATTTATGGACCGGACTGTGTATAACGCCTCAAAAAGAGTTCGATCAGTTATTTAATTATATTGTGCAATCAGTAAAAGAAGGTACAAGCATCTATGCAAAAATATAAATGATTTATTATACAATAATTTAAAATACAATCAAAGATTAATCAATGGGGAACTCTATAATCTGCAAAGATACACAATGATATGCAGTACCCAAAATTCGCCACTAGATGGCACCAACACAAATACCAGTGTATACACAGTACCTCTTAGACATAAGATGAAATATATCTTCCCGACCACACTTGAGAACTCAATAACGTTAATAAAAGATACAAATCCTTGCTCGCCACCAACTATGACAAATCTCGGATAATGGGGTAGCAATATAAATGATCAAGCCTGGTATTGGCTATGGAATGAAATTATTCCAATCAGAGAGTTATCTCTGAAATCAATATTTAGGTCTTTTATTCAGTAATATGCATCGTTACTGAGTAGTGACAATATCGATGTAGCACTTTTAACAACTATATATCCGCCAACAGCAGGGAGTTTGCTAAATATCAGGCTGATTAATTTATATCAATACTACACAAAACAAAGTTATACATTACCGAGAATACAGATGATGTGCAGGGACTAAGAGAAGTCAGATCTAAGGTACGATCTAGTCCAGGCATCCTCAAACTGCGGCCCTCTAGCTGTTGCAAAACTACAACTCCCAGCATGCCTGAACAGCCTACAGGTATCAGCCTACAGCAGGGCATTGTGGGAGTTGAATTTTTTCAGCAGCTGGAGGGTCACCGTTTGAGGATGTCTGATCTAGTCATTAGGATCTTTCTCATGGTTTTTCTTTGTTTCTTTGTATTTTCTCTTTTTCTTGTTGGTGGTTGTCCCTTTCCTCGTGTGTGTGTGTGTGTGTGTGTGTGTGTGGTTTATGATCAAAAACTTATCAGTTAGACGATCATTGTTGGCTAGGCGTGTACATATGATAAGGACTGCAATGTAATTGTATTACGTAAAATGCACTTCTGCTGTTGGTGTAATGTTACTCATTTACCCCTAGGTGACACTATTGCCTAAGCTATTAGTATCATTCTATTAAAGGTACTTTCACACTAGCGTTTTTCTTTTCCGGCATAGAGTTCCGTCACAGGGGCTCTATACTGGAAAAGAACTGATCAGGCATATCCCCATGCATTCTGAATGGAGAGTAATACGTTCAGGATGTCTTCAGTTCAGTCGTTTTGACTGATCAGGCAAAAGATAAAACCATAGCATGCTACGGTTTTATCTCCGGCGGAAAAAAATGAAGACTTGCCTGAATGCCGAATCCGGCCTGCGCTTGCGCAGACCGGTAAAAATGTGAAAAAAAAAATACAAGACGGATCCGTCTGTCCGCATGACAAGCGGAGAGACGGATCCGTTCTTGCAATGCATTTTGTGAGACTGAACCGCATCCGGATCCGTCTAACAAATGCTTTGTCACATCGAAATAGATGACCAGATCACACTGCCGCAAGTGTGAAAGTAGCCTATGGGTTAAAGGGACACTGACAGGCCTTCTGAGCATAATTAGCTCTTTATATGCCCCCCTAGGTCTTATAATAAGTTCCCAATTCATATTCATTATCCCTGTGCGCATTGTAAAACGTTAAAAATAATCTTTATAATCACCTGTCCTTTCTGCCCAAGGGGCGTTCTTTGTGCCGCATTTGTGCCCAGCCGCGTCCCAACTGCCGGATCCTTAGACACGCCCATCTCATTAGTATTCACTTGGCGCAATGTGATCCCGCCAAGCGAGGGTGCCGGGCGCATGCGCAGGATCTCCGAATGTCGGGGACTGTAAAATACCGCCCAGCGAAGTGAATACTAATAAGATGGGCGTGTCTAAGGATCCGGCAGTTGGGACGCGGCTGGGCACAAATGCGGCACAAAGAACGCCCCTTGGGCAGAAAGGACAGGTAATTATAAAGATTATTTTTAACGTTTTACAATGCGCACAGGGATAATACTTATATGAATTGGGAACTTATTATAAGACCTAGGGGGCATATAAAGAGCTAATTATGCTCAGAATTATCAAATATGGCTTTATCTCATATTCTATACACATGACCTCTGGAACCTAAATCAAAGCTATAGGGATTAATTCTGACACTTCTTACCAATAGAGTTTTTCACACTCCCTAAATTTCTCCTCTGCTACACCAACGGTTAATTGATTGTTAGTAAAAACACCACATCTTTACAGATACTCATTAACAAAGTCCAATATGGCCTCTTATAGGTATATATAATCAAATCCACTATAACTAGGATATTTGGATAAATGTTTTATACACTTATGAAAAAGCAGAACAAGGCATGGAGAGAGAACCCACGGAAGCACTCCGTATTGCATCTGTTTGGTTCCGTGCCCCATTTCAGTTTTTTTGCTGACCTGCTGTTTGCGGGCCACAATATGGGCACGGCTGGGCAACGGCTGTGTGCATGAAGCCTAACAATGCTAGAACCAGCCCTGTGCCTCACGTGGATCCAGTGATCTCCCCATACATTGCTCCCATTGCAGCTCGGTGGGCGTGTCCTTTTTCTGCAACTGGTGACAGTAGAAGAATAGAACTGAGCATGTGCATCCACCTCATTGAGTTCGACAGAGAAATTACAAAAAGAACAAACAAAAGGTGGCACTATATAGATATAACTCAGTAGCTATAATAAAATTTTTATTACATAACATTAAAACAGTATTCAGATAAAAGTGCTGTTTAAAAAAAACTATCAATCAAAATCTGAGCTGCAAAAGCCATACAGTCCTGCCATGAGCCCCCACAGCAGTTTACCACCACATATGGGGTGTTGGCATATTCAGGAGAAAATGGGTAATGAATTATGGTGTGCTTTTTCTCCTGTTACCCCTTGTGAAAATAAAAAATTTGGGGGCTAAAGCAACATTTTCTTGTAAGAAATGAAACTTTTCATTTTCAAAGCCAAGTGTTTCCAAATTCTGTAAAACGCTTAGGGGGTCAAAGTGCTCAGTACCCCCCTTAATATATTCTTTAAGGGGTGTCGTTTCCAAAATGTCGTCCCTTTTTGAGGGTTTCCACTGTAGGGGTACGTTAAGGTCTCTTCAAATACAAAATGGTGCCTAAAAACCATTCTAGAAAAATTTGCCTCCAAAATCCATATGGCGCTCCTGACCACTGCTACGTGCCCATAGGGCAGTTTACTGCCACATATGGAGTATTTCTGTAAACTGCAGAATCAGAGTAATATATATTGAGGTTTATTTTGCTATGTTTGTTTTGCTATTAACCCTTGCTGTGTTGCAAGAAAAAAATCATTAACATAAAAAAATCTACCAAAACTGTGAAATCTTGAAATTTCACCTCCATTTTCCTTTAATTCTTGTGGAACACCTGAAGGGTTAACAAAGTTTGTAACATCAGTTTTAAATAATTTGAGGGGTGTAGTCTAAAATGGGGTCATTTATGGGTGGTTTCCATTACGTAAGCCCCTAAAAATCACTTTCTAACTGAATTGGTGCTTTAAAAAATAGTTTTTGAAAATTTTTTGAAAATTTGAAAAACTGCTTCTAAAAGCCTTCTAACGTCCTAAAAAAATAAAATGACATTTACAAAATGATGCCAACATAAAGCAGACATATGGTGAATGTTGATTGATGACTATTTTATAAGGAAATCTGTCTTTAAAAGTAGAGAAATTCAAATTTAGAAATGTTCCAAATTTTTGGTAAATTTGGGATTATTTTATGAATAAAGGTTAAATATATTGACTCAAATTTATAATTATGGAAGTTATTACCACATAAAGTGACACATGTTAGATTTGCAAAAATCGTCCTGGGATTTAAGGTGAAAAGTGGTTTGGTACTGAAGTGGTTAAGCTAAGTGCAGCGATCAGATACTACACTGGACAGTGTATTCATGAGGCCAGTCCTATTCCTACATCTCACCTCTATTTTGCTCAGCTTTTTTTTTTTTTGTGTTTAATTTTAATTCTGCTTCATTATGGCAAAACTGTGATTCCCGACTAAAGTTTAGCTACAGTGGCTATTGTGAGATACACCCCTTGTGTCATCATTGGGTAAGCTCAAGGGTTTACCCAAGTTTCTATATGTAAATAATAATAATATCTTTTTCAGCACCTTTTCTGCACTAAGACCTGCCTGTGTGATCATTCATCCCTGTACAGATTCATTGCTTGCCGGTAGCAGATCCCTATTTACTCAAAATGATGTGCTGCTGATTTTATGTTGTGACACGTAAAAGATGCATTTACTAGATTCACTTATGGATGCCCAATAATTGCTTCTATCCTCCTCCGGCCATAAGACTTTTTTAGATGCGTTGATTGATTGGTTGTTTTGTCATTTTCATTCATTAATCCTCTGTTCCTTAGGCTTTGGCGTCGATCAGTTACGAGACGATAATCTTGAAACCTACTGGCAATCTGATGGCTCTCAACCTCACTTAGTGAACATTCAATTTCGGTATATATCCTGTTTCATTTATTCTTTTTATGATGTTTGAACAATAATATAAAATACACATTTGCTCCAAAATTGATATGTACAGGATCTAAAAATACCCCCCATTCGATGTGCTTAAAAGCTATTTACAGTAAGTAAATCGTCCTTTGCTGGCTTGATAAATTTTTCCATCACATTATAGATCCCTCATACTGTGAAGGAGATATCCTTCACTGAGCGAGCAGACGACTGTCAGGCAGAAACACTTATTCCCGACAATCGGCCACTCCATCAGCCCGTCTAAACCCCACTTAACTCACCAGCAATATTCTAGCATTGTAATTGTTGAAATCTTTAATTTTTTTTTCTAATTGTTTATTTTATCAGTTGTATTTATACACTTTTAACTCATTCATTATGGGCACGTCATGGGACCCATTCTGACTTACTAGTGTAGAGTATGCTTTGCTATGTAGGTGGGAAGTCAGTCTCCCCAGTGTGGCTGACTTGCTGTGAACTACAGGGTTACATCATTATCTTTGTCGGCTTTCAGACACCTCTCCCCCCCTCCAATATCTACCTTTCATTTGTATGTCCCCTATGCATGAATGCTGTTTGAGTTTATTATTTCTACTACGAATCGACCGATATTGATTTTTTAGGGCCGATACCGATAATTTGTGAACTTTCAGGCCCATAGCCGATAATTTATACCGATATTCTGGGTATTTTCATTTTTGAAAAGAAAATATAAAAAATCCTACACAAATCTGCTGAAAATTAATGTTTATTGTTAATGTGTATTTTTTTTTTTTTTTTGTAAATCTTTCTTTTTCATTTATACTTAATATTTATTTATTTATTTTTATATATAGATATAACTTTTAACCCCCTTAGGGACTAGAACCCTTGTCCTATTCACCCTGATAGATCTCCATCAGGGTGAATAGGAGCTGACACTGTCCCTGCTGCTCTGTGCTTTGTGCACACAGCAGCATGGAGCTTACCATGGCAGCCAGGGCTTCAGGAGCGTCCTGGCTGCCATAGTAACCGATCGGAGCCCCAGAATTACACTGCTGGGGCTCTGATCGGAGGAGGAGGGGATCCTGTGGCCACTGCCACCAATGATTAATACTGGGTAGGGGGGGGGGGGGGGGGCGCACTGCACCACCAATGTTTTTAATACTGGGGTGGGGGGCGCACTGCGCCACCAATGATTAATACTGGGGGGCTTGGGGGGGGCACACTGCGCCACCAATGATTAATACTGGGGGGCTTGGGGGGGGGGGGGGCGCACTGCACCACCAATGAAGAGAAATCTCTCATTAATTCATATACAGGAGGCGGGAGCTGGCTGCAGAATGACATAGCTGGCTCCCGACCTCTATGAGTGGTAGCTGCGATCCACGGCACCTGAGGGGTTAACTACCGCGGATCGCAGCTACCGCTCATAGAGGTCGGGAGCCGGCTATGTGATCCTGCAACCAGCTCCCGCCTCCTGTTCAATTTGAATAAATGAGAGATTTCTCTTCATTTGTGGCGCAGTGGCCACAGCCCCTCCCCTTCTCTTGTCCTCCTTCCTCTCATTAACTGCAGCAGCACAGGGGGGAGGGAGACACTGCTTCCTTCTTCCCTGTGCTGCTGAGGGAACACGGAGAGTGCTGTCAGCAGCGCGATCTGTGTTCCCCATAAGCTATCGGAATATCAGGAAAATAGATGCCGATACCGATAGCGGTCAAAATCCTGAATATCAGCCGATTAATATCGGTAAATCCGATAATCGGTCGATCCCTAATTTCTCCCCAATGAAAGGGACTAGGGGTTCAGTTATATTACAAGTGAGTCCACACAATGATTACCGGCAGAATTGTAAAGCTTCCCCAACTCGCACTAATGTTTCTGTTATTTGTGTGTACATAGTCCACTGTATTGTGTGAAATACATCTTCACCTGATGCCTGCATGTTACAGCTGACGGGGAGAAACCTATCACAAGCAGGATGTAGGGCAGAGCAGTGTGAAGCTGTATCTCTTAGAGAAAATAGTGGACTCCCAGCACATCACACTCACAGATAGCTGAGAGGCAGTTTAGGTCATGTGAGTTTTAGAACTGTACAAGTAGGAGAGGAGAGTGGAATACCCCTTATCTAACCAAAGGACAATAGTTCCATGCCACTGCTGTCAATCACCTGCTGTTAGGAGGTGCCAGTCAGGTGCTGTGTGATGTGTGTCTACACCCTTTATCTCTGCAAATTTAGGCTGCGTCACAAACCACATCAGAGGGGAAGGGGCCAAGGTGGAGGACAGCCCATGCTTAGTACATGAACTAAAACACAGGACATACCCAAGAACACTATTCTATGATGCACCATAAATACAAAACAAAAAATTGACAGAGTGCTGCTTTAAAAGCTGTCTCCACTAAATATGGAAGTAACAAATGGTTTTGGTTATTCCTCTTCAAATCTCGAGAGGCGTATAAGTTTGGTTGTTCCTTTGGAGTAGTGTAAGATGAGATTTGATTAGAAGACTAGCACTGTGTCAACCTGTTCTTTCATAACGCAAATCCGTAAACATTTTACTGTAATATAAATGTGGTTTTTAGGACTACTGATCAGCCAAACAGAGATAAGATAAGTTACCATGAAGAATAAATAATGAAGTCACATCGTCATGTTATACTCCAGACCTTGAATAAGTGAAATGCCGTTTCAAAAGACCACCATGTAAATTGCACACAGATCCTGTCTCCTAAGGAGAGTTTTTCTAAGATTATGATCATAAAAACACATTACTCTATCTCAATGGCCCTTGGTGCCCTTAAATAGCGTTTTGCCAGCATAAAAATATGGTTTTATCATTACCTTTAATTAAAGCCCCCTGTCTAAAAATTGGTTATTCTGTAAGTGGGATCCAGCAGTTTCGTAATATATGGTAATTGCTAGCTCTAATTGGCAGTTGACCCATAGAATGTCCTTATTAAATCCGCAAAATCGCCCCAAGCTTGAATTGAGTATTTTGCTTCCATGGTTTCCTAATTACCACACTTCCGAAACATCCTGCTCAGCATTGTTTAGTAGGACTTGTTTATATGTACTAGTATGTTCCAAGACTTTACAGTTTATTTAGAGCATAAAAGTACACATTGCCCACAGTTTTACTACGCTACAAAAAACATTTTGATGAGCTGTCATTGTGGTCGCTTTACTATGTACTTTATTTTTCTGGCTTTACAGACGCAAGACTACCGTGAAGGCTTTATGTATTTATGCTGATTATAAGTCGGATGAGAGCTACACACCAAGTAAAATCTCGGTCAGAGTAGGTAACAACTTCCACAACCTACAAGAGATTCGGGTAGGTGTTTTAAGTTGTTAAGTTTATAAACTTTAACTATTTCCAAGTTGACCTCAAGGGGGTTGAATGCTGTCTTGATTGTGTAACTGCTTACAGTGCACGTTGGTTCCCAAAAAGTAATTTTTACAAAATTAAAGGGATACTCCACTAAAAATTTGTCAGAATTCTGTCTCCTAGCCCACAACAAGTTAATTACTCACAGTTATAAAAGTTAAGGGAATGTGCCATCAGAAAATTACCTATTGTTTTAAATAGTATTTTTATGTTTAACATATTTTTTAATAATTTTTGATCATTTCTAATTATTCATGTCAATATCTATATTTAAACAAAAAACATAAAATCCTGCAGTTTTCGCATTGGTTGCTAAGCCTGATAATTGGCGCCACTTCTTGGTTTGTACTGATCGCTTTATTGCAGTTAACTCATTCTAATCCTGCCTGTAACATTATCACCTCTGTGTATAGATAAGACAGGATCCACCATTCACAATAGATGATAGCTTATCTGATCTTTCCTTACACAATGACCTCTGCACAGGTCACAGAACATGCCTAGAAAACTCTCCCATAGAAGTCAATGAGGTCCCCTCCTGTCCATTGTGTCTATCGACCATGGTGCTGCCGTAAAGCAATTTCTTGTTTTAATTCTGTGTAAATGACAAGGCAAGATGGCTGCTCCTATAATAATGTTCAGGAACTAGAATAAAATAAATCTGAAAATCAGAACAGGTTAGGAAAAAAGGATGTGTCGCTATCTGGTTTGGTAACACATTTCCTTTTAAAGGCTATGTACACCTTTTTGGGGCAATTATTTTATGATTGCATTATACTCCTTTTGAGCTAAAAATAATTCTTTTTAATTGGTCTTTATTAAAAATATGGCATCCTTTTTTCTGTTCAGAGCTGACATGCTCTAGTAGCACCCTTTTGGATTTTCTGTCTTTTCCGTCAGACCAGGAGCAGACGGACTCCTTATCTCTGCTCTTTGACCTTCTAAACACTCATAGCTCAGTTCTTATCTTTACTGATAAGAATGTGGCTTAAATAAGTGTTTATGACCTCAGTAGTTTAGAGATGAGGTTTATTAGGCGACCTGCACAAAGTGTGTACTAGTCACACAGTTAGGGAAACAGTTAACCCTTTATGACAGAACAGCTCAATATTTTTAATAAAGGCCAATGGAAAAAAAAATGCAACCATGCAAAAATGCCTCTGAAGCTGTACAGGTTATTCCATCAATAGTCCTAGAGAGCCCCTTTAATCCTTATAGTGATGCATTGCATATGCACTTTTACATCAAGTAGCTGAATAAGTATTGCCATTACAACTACAACATATGAATACCGGAAAGAATCTCCTATCTATACATTAGATGATTTTGAATTGGTCTACAGTGGTCATACAAATGGTGATGTGTAAAGAAAATTCTCACTGACCATAGTGGCTTATTGCTAAACTAAACAGGTTTGCATATTGATGCTTTTATTACATTAAATGTGTCAAATGGGGAAAAATATTGAAAAGAATTTTTTTTTTTTTATTCACCTGCACTTTTTTAAAAGAGTTATGCAATGGATTAAAGGGGTTTAAGAAAATGAAAATACTTAAATATTTCTTTATTATTCATATATTCTCAAATACCTTTCAATAGTTTTAATGGCTCGTTTTGTCTCGGGAGCAATCAACAGGGGAAATAAAATGGCCGCCATCCCATTAGTTCACACAAAACCTGTCCTGATCACACAGGAGGACAAGTTACTTCACAACACTGAGCTAAAGAGCTGCCTCATCCTCCTCTCATGTATAATCATCTCCATTCCCACAGAGATTCACCTGTATTCAGGATCATGATTCCTGACAAGCAGAGCAGAGAGGAGGATGAGGCAGTACTATGGCTCTTTGTGGTGAAGTAACTTGTCCTCCTGTGTGATTAGGAAAAGTTTTGTGTGTACTGATAGGATGGTGGCCATTTTGTTTCCCCTGATGATTGCTCCCTAGACAAAACAAGCCATTATAACTAATGAAAGGTATTTGTGAATATATTTATTATACAATAATTAAGTATTGACATTTTTTTTAATTCCTGGAGAACCCCCTTTAACATTGGTGACCTATCCTCAGTGTAATTACACTAAACCACCTCCACAAGTGAGAAAATGCACAGTTAATTTTGAAGAGGAAGTGGTGCTGATCAGCAGGAGTGCTAGGAGGTTAACCCCGGCCGATCTAATATCGATGACCTATCCTGAGCATAGGTAATCAGTATTAACCCACTACACAACCCCCTAAAGGGGTCGTGCCAAGTTTTCAAGTTATCTCCTCTCCACAGGGTAAGAGATAACTAGCTGATCATGCACCCTGCCGCCCCTTTCATTCTTTGAGGCTGCAGCAAATAGCCAAGCACTGTACGCCGGCAGTCTCATAGCATATAAATGGAGCAGAGGGAATGTGCGGCCTTTCCATCAGAGCGGGAATGGGACCCACATTCTCAAGATCGTTTGGGGTCCCAGTGTTTGAACACCAATTGATCAGTTACTTATAACTTGAAAACTTGGCACAAATCCTTCAAAATCTGTAAACCTCTAGGGTTTGCTAGCAGTATTTCTTTCAATCACTAAATATTTGCAACAGTTTTTGTATTTTGTATCTGCTGTAACATTAGAGCCATCAAGCTTTGCATAAGCCAGCGGTACAAGCAATCTTTAGCTTCTCTCTTCAGCTTGAGGTCACGAACTATTGCCCTTACATTTTCCTGTAAAATGTTTTGATACACCCGCCTTCATTATTCCCTCAGTGACCACAAGGTATCCAGGCCCTGAGGCAGCAAAGCAGCCCCAAACCATGATACTTCCTCCACCATTCCACAGTTGGGATGAGGTTTTGGTTTTGCTATGCAGTGTTGTCTTTTCCTTCATTGTAGATTTGTGCTAAAAAGTTCACATTTGTCTAATCTGTCCAAACAATTCCGTATTTTTCAGGCTATTAGACTCATTTTTACCTCCTCTATCTTATGCTGCCGTCTTCTGGTGCGTCTGATGCAGCTTTAGAAGCAGGAGACTCTAAGCTCTGTGACTGACAGGTCCGGGCAGTGCATTTGTGAGGACACAGCATGTACTGAGCCCTTTGTACATTGCTATCTGCTCATTGAATTGGCCTATCTTACATATTTCTGTAAAGTGTGACCCTTCAGTGTGCAAATAACACACACATTAGTACACACAGCAGAGTAAATGTGTGCAGTCTCTGTCCTGCCAGGACCTTTTGTATCCCCCTCGCCCCCGCCCTCCATGCTGTGCTCAGGACAAATCCATACCAGTAACTCCATACTCCAACTACTCCTAGTGCCTCCTAGTAAGCTCAGACACCAAGGCTGTCCCTAATAGTGGCTGGCATAGTCAGGGGGCACTGTGGTTGGCAATGTGATGAGGCACTGTGGTTGGCATAGTCAGGGAGAATTAGTTGTGGATAGGCAATTTATTTTCAAGTTATCCCCTATCCACAACTAACTGATTGGTGGGGATGAAGTAGAGTAATAAAAGAAGCATAATTTACAGATTGGATGCAATGTCACCGCTCCCGTTTTTCCAGCCGGGCTTTGTTTTACTCGACTGCAGTGGTGATGTCACATCAATAAGTCTTGACCGCTGCAGCCAATCACTAACTTGAGTGGTGTGCTTGTTTAACATACTTTTGTTTGTCATAGTTAGTACTGGATATAAAAGTATACAACATGTTTTTAATCCAAACTACCGTTATTTTTATTGGCTGTATTTTAACTGCTTTTGTGTATTTTTTTTTTTTTCTCCAATTTTTTTTGCACTTTTTTTTTTTTTGTTTTCATTTTTGTTCCATCTTACTCCCACTTCGTTTCAGTCTCCCCATTTCTTCCTAAATTGGATCATAATGCTCGTCTCTGTGTACTTTGTAGGAAGGTGTTAAGTTCAAATATCAAGTGTAATAGTGTTTTTACTGCTCCACTAAGATGACCTCCAACTTGGAAAAAGTCAATATGTCTACAGCTATCTAAACATTGTCCCCTTAGCAGTCAGCCCTCGTCTTGAAGAAACACATTAACCTCTCATATACTGAGCTCCAAGAAGTACTTTATGTTAATGTAGCGGGGGACATCTTCCACGTAATTATGCACTGCTAAAACAAGTACAAACATGGAAAGCTTTGAGAACTAGAGATGGGCGAGAAGTGTTTCCATTTTGCCCTGAAAAGTTTTTTTTTTTTTTTTTTGCGGCACGAGGAAAGTAATAGCCATTCGGTTTACTCATGTCTCACTGGGCTCCACCGAAATAGATTTTCTATGATATTTCTAGCCCACAGGGGATTTATTTTATATGCATTTTCCTTTTAAGATGTAGACTCTTCCTGAGTAGGCAGAATATAAAAATAAATGTTAAAATGGAAGCTGGGTACACACAGCTGTGTGCCCGTCTGTGTGAGTGATGTCTGGCCGGGGACTATTTGTAGTTATAGAGTCTGTGTGTATGTTTAGGTTACTGATAATAACTTTTCTACCTCCCCCTTTTTCCCTGAAAAGCCTGAAATCATTACACAATTATAGAATAAGCGTGCCAGGCACAATGTGCTACAGGTTGCTCCAGAAAGCAGGGAATTATTTCATGTCCCTGCCAGACTGCTCGAGATGCATTACTCAAGTCTATGTAAACAGATCCATGCCTAGCTTCCAGTGCCCTGCGTAGCCAGGAGTTTGCTTTTGCCCTAAAGGATGTTTGTATTCTGGAAACTCTCAGAAGAAAGTTCTTAGCTTCCGTTATATACGGGAGACCCCCCCCCCTCTTGGGCACAGCGTACAGCTTTTACTAGACAGAAAGCACAAGAAGATGAATGAGAAGCCAGAGACCCAAAATTGTATATTATGTTACTCCTTATAGAAGTTTATGAATGAATTGTCATCAGTCTACAATAAAGGTGCTGCTGGGTGTTACTAGGGGGAGTTATTTGTGTGTTATTTGTATGTAAGGGAAGTATGGAGCAGGCTCACGAGCTGCTCCATGCCAGGATTGGCGATAACTCCGATCCTGGTCATTTAACTAATTGGGTGCAGCCACAGTTGAAAGAGGGAGGGGCTCAAAATTGCTGGGTTTCGATCAGTTACTATGGTAGACTTTGGGGTAGGTGAGGACTGCCTTAGGCCTCATGCACACGACCGTTGTGTGCATCCGTGGCCGTTGTGCCGTTTTCCGTTTTTTTTCATGGACCCATTGACTTTCAATGGGTCCGTGGAAAAAATCAGAAAATGCACCGTTTGGCAGCCGCATCCGTGATCCGTGTTTCCTGGCCGTGAAAAAAATATGACCTGTCCTATTTTTTTCACGGACCCATTCAAGTCAATGGGTCCGTGAAAAATCACGGATGCACACAAGATTGTCATCCGTGTCAGTGATCCGTGTCCGTTTTTTCCTATCATTTCTATGGCAAACTTGACTTAGAATTTTTTTTTCATTTTTCATGTCCGTGGATCCTCCAAAAAACAAGGAAGACCCACGGACGAAAAAAACGGTCACGGACCTACGGACCCCGTTTTTGTGGACCTTAAAAAAAAACGGTCGTGTGCATGAGGCCTTAGTAATATGCCTGTTAATAGAATGCCTGTCAAGAATCCCATATACTGCAATAATATTCTATTTCAGACTATGGTACAAGCTATCGGAAGAAAACATATATTTAGGTACCCTTAGGGGACGAAAAATTCCAAATTCAAATCAAGAAAAGTTTAAAAAAATATAAAAAATTCCCCCTGAACGCTGTTTCGTTAAAGTGGCACTAAGCAGAGTTAAGCTTAGTATTTTGATACAGTAATTTTTTCGAGTAAACTAACTGACACGTGAAAGAGGCGAGCCGAAGTAAGTCTCGCAATATTTCCAGAAACTTCGGAAAACGCCTCCTGCAGAGGACATGTTTAACAGTAGCACGGATGTGATATTCTTAATGAAGTTTTTTTAAACAAACAAGCCCTTTACAGCTCTGTAGATGGAAATCTGAAAAAGTTATGGGTGTCAGAATATATTTGTTGTAATTTTTTATTTTTTTTTGACAGTAATAAAGCATAATAAAATTACTGTATATAGAGTTGGTATTGCTGTAATCATACTGACCCACATAATAAGGTCCTTATGTCATTTTCGGAGTTCAGTGAAACAAAACCAAAAAAGACCATGGCAGAATTACCTTTTTTCCGTACGCCTCCCACAACGGCACTTCAGCAGGAGGGAACCCCGCCCCCAGAGACAGGAAACGACGTAGAAAGCAGAAGTATAAATGCCTCCTCCCCATTACCTTCTCCAGTCGTTTCCTGTCCCTTGGGATGAGTGGAAAGCGGGCAGGTTCTCTCCTGCCGAAGTTTCATGCGCCCAGCCTGCGGTAAGTATTCCCTGCTTGGCAGGAGGGCTGTGGCAGAGCGGTGGACGCTGGGGGCGAGATACGGCTCCCTCCGCTTGCTTTCGGCATAAGTCCTTACTTTAGGCAGCCCCGGACGGTGCACCGGCTCAGGAAGTAGCCACTTGCAGGGCCGGAAGGCGCGCGAGATCTCTGGGCCGGGATCTCGCGAGACCCGGTCACGTGACTCCGGCTGGACATGTGACGCGCCGGCAGGTCAGCTGACCAGGAAATTATTCAAATAGCGGCGGGAAACTGGGAAAACGCCGCTCAGTGTCTCCAGCAGAGCAGCAGTGGATCCCTCAGCATGTCTCTGCAGGAGGAGAAGCCTTCTGATGCCCCTAAGGCCCCCAGTCCGGTAAGCCTCCTCCTCTGGAGTGATTTTATTTTACTCTATCACCTGAGGGTTTATCCTGGTGACGGTTGCCCCACTCCTTCCCCTATAATAAAAAGGAGCCCTTGCCCTTTTCTTTGTTTTTTTCAGAATAGAGAATCTGGAAGGAGTGGGGAATCTGCACAGAAGAAAAAATGAGCAATTATCAATCTAAAGGGCCTCAACAAATACATAAGATACAAAAGGTTCAGGATGGAGACAGTAAAATCTACAGTGAACCTTTTAACCCAGGGCTGCTCCATGGTAACGCTCGACCTGGCGGACGCATATTACCATGTTCCGATTCATCAGAAACATCAAAAATATCTAAGTTTCACCATTTTTCAAGGGGAGCGTCTTCTCCATCTTCAGTTTCAGGTGCTACCCTTTGGCCTGGCCTCTGCACCCAGAGTGTTCACAAAGATCATTGCAGAAATTTCAGCCTTTTTTCACCAGAAGGGGATAAGCTTCATACCCTATTTGGACGATTTTCTCATTACAGCAGCCTCCCCGACTCAACTGCAGCTACAGGTGAAGTTCGTCCTAGAGACCTTAACGTCGCTTGGTTGGAAACTAAATCTAGAAAAGTCAAATCTATCACCCAGCCAAAAGATGATCTTTTTGGGTATTCTTCTGGATTCCACCCAAATGACCTCTTTTCTTCTAGAACAAAAAGTCCGGGACATCAGGTTAAGAATTTCTGTCTTTTCAAGCCAGACGAAAGTCACGTTCCGGAGGATTATGAAGATTCTGGGACTCATGACATCAACGATTCCTGCGGTGAGATGGGCCCAGGCTCACGGGAGACCTCTTCAGGAATTCCTACTAAAAAAGTGGAACAAAAGCGTCTTCTCCCTAGAAAAAAGAGTTACCCTACCTCCAAGGGTCAGACTCTCCTTGCAGTGGTGGCTGAACGAGAGAAACCTAGTCAAGGGGGTCCCTTGGAGACTCTTCAATCAAACTGTAGTAACAACAGACGCAAGCGGGGGAGGCTGGGGAGACCATTGTCAGGGTCAGTTATTGCAGGGATCCTGGGACGCAGAGACCCTTCCCCTTTCTTCAAACGCCAAAGAACTTCTGACTGTATTTCTGGCCCTAAAAGCCCTGGCTCCAATCATCCGCGGACAAAATGTAAAAGTCCTCTCCGACAACTCCACCACAGTGGTATATCTCAACAAGCAGGGGGGCACAAGAAGCAGTTCCCTTTGTCGGATAGCATCTCGGATCTTTTCTTGGGCAGAGGCAAACATTCAGTCCATAACCGCGGTCCATCTAAAGGGGGGCGAGAACACACTAGCGGACTTCCTGAGCAGGAAGAGAATTTGGCCAGGGGAATGGAGCCTCAAAAGAGCAGTGTTCCAGAACATCTGCAGCAGATGGGGAGTCCCAAGAATAGACCTCTTTGCTTCCCAGAAGAACAAATAGATGGACCTTTTCTATTCCCTTTCGGCGAGGGACCATCCGGTGAGAGTGGATGCCTTAGCGGGTCCATGGCCTTTGGGTCTGCTATATGCGTTCCCTCCTTTCCAGCTTATACCAAAGGTTCTGGCAAAGATAATAGAGGAACGAGCCCATGTCATCCTAGTGGCTCCATACTGGCCCAAAAGGCCTTGGTTCTCCCTCCTTCTGAACCTCTCCAAGGGGGACTTCTGGACCCTTCCTCTGTCTCCAGACCTTCTCCATCAGGGCCCAGCCTGGCATCCTGCAATCAGCCAACTAAAATTGACAGCTTGGAATTTGAGCGCTCCATTTTGAAGTCCAAGGGCTTCTCGGATGCAGTGATTTCCACATTGCTCTCTAGCAGAAAACAAGTAACTTCCAACATCTACTGGAGAACTTGGAAAGCCTTCCTTTCTTTTGCCAAGGAATCCTGGAATCCCACTTTTCCCCCAGATATGAGGGTAATCCTGGACTTCCTTCAGAAAGGGCTGGGAAAAGGTCTTCGTGTCAGTACTATTAAAGTCCAAATTTCAGCCCTTAGTGCCTTCCTGGATATGAGACTAGCGGATTTGGATGTGGTCAAGAGGTTCATAAAGGGAGCCAGCAGACTTCACCCAGTTATTAGATCCACGGTTCCGCCTTGGGACCTTAATTTGGTCCTTTCTGTCCTTATGGACCATCCCTTTGAACCTCTTGAGTCAATCCCCCTCAGGTTGCTATCCTTTAAATCCGCTTTTCTCATAGCTATCACTTCAGTCAGAAGGGTGGGGGAGATCCACGCTCTATCATGCAGGCCTCCATATCTAACCATCCTTGATGATAGGATTGTACTGAGACATGAGCCCTCCTTCTTACCGAAAGTTTTTTCTAAATTCCACTGCCAACAAGAGATCTCCTTACCTTCCTTCTGCGCAGGGGCTAAGTCTTCAAGGGAAAGACGCTTTCACCATCTAGATGTACGTAGATGTATTCTTGGCTACCTGGAAGCCACCAAAGGACTACGAAAATCCGACCGTCTTCTGGTCCAGTATGCAGGCCAAAATAGGGGGCAGGCAGCTTCAAAAATTACTATAGCCCGTTGGATAAGAATGACCATTGCAATGGCCTATACAGTTAAGGGTCTTACTCCTCCAGGGGGCCTTAAAGCCCATTCAACCAGAGCAATCTCCACCTCCTGGGCAGAATCTGCCTCAGCCTCCTTGTCACAGATCTGCCAGGCCGCTTCGTGGGCTGGTCCTTCCACCTTTTTTAACCATTATAGGTTGGACGTTCAGTCCAACTCGGATTTGTCGTTTGGACGTAAAGTCCTGTCTGCGGCAGTCCCCCCCCCCCTAATAGATTCCTTTGTTATTCCTCCTGCTGAAGTGCCGTTGTGGGAGGCGTACGGAAAAGATGATAATTACTCTTACCGGTAATTGGATTTTCCGTATAGCCTCCACAACGGCACTGGGTTTTTCCCACCCATTAATTTCTTACATACTTTGTCTATTATAACTTGATTTATATCTCCCTACAAATAAAAGGTTACTTCTTCAGCATCATCCTGGTTCCTTTGGTATTTACTGGAGAAGGTAATGGGGAGGAGGCATTTATACTTCTGCTTTCTACGTCGTTTCCTGTCCCTGGGGGCGGGGTTCCCTCCTGCTGAAGTGCCGTTGTGGAGGCTATACGGAAAATCCAATTACCGGTAAGAGTAATTATCATCTTTTTCAATTTCACCCCACAAAGATTTTATTTTATTTTTTTATGTTTTGCAAGACAACATTTGGTAAATTGTGCCAATATAGTACATCTCTGCAGTGACATAGAGTTCAATCCTCTGTGACATCTGAGGCCTGTACTTGGACCCAGCCACTTCCTGGTCTTGTGGGAACCAGAAGCGGCCAGGGATGGAGAAGCATTGCAACCAAGGACAGGTGATTTATTTATTTTTATGTTCAGGGGCACAGGTCCATAACATAGGGGTTTTCTGTTCAAGGGCCGGACAACCCCTTCAAAAATCATATTCGTAATATTCCTCTTGTCCGTTCTTAATACTTAAATTTAAAACAAATAAAGGTTTGCCAAGTCCTATTGAGTGTCCTCCTTCCTAGCTAAAGATGAGCTGATAGGTTCATAGACTTCCTATCTTCAGCTGGTGAGGAGAGACAGAGCTTGGCTGAGTGTTTCTGCCTCTGCATTTTAGTGATCGGTGGGGTATCGGCACCCAGGCCTCCACCTATCAAAATAGGACAAAAAGTATTTTGAATGGCCGTTATACTTTTAAGGGGAAAATGGTAAGCCTCCGACACTCGTGGGCTGTGTGTGGCTTCCACTAGATGTCAGACTTGTATTGGTTTGCAGGACACAAGTGAAGGCTTTTGTAGTGTTGTGGTATTTCTCTCTAATGCATTTATGAAGGAGGTGAGTTTTCAGATACCGAGTATATGTGGTAATATTTCTGCTGACGCGTGATGTTAATTACATCCTTGCTGTGTACTCCCTGATTTATAGACAGTCATTTTATATTTTTCTGTGTAAAAGTCCAGATATCAAAATATTTTACGTCATTGTATTACCGTATGCTTTATTTTATTTTATAGCAGTCTAATCTGTGGTTTTCCAGAATGAAGCAATTCTGTAATGTTTTTCTTAAATTTCTCACATCCTTTAATGGTTTGTAACGTTTATGTTCAGTTTTGACATGTGTATTGTTAAAGAGGTTCTCCAGGTAAGCCAAAAGTTGTTTGACTGTTTTACTGGATGTGCTTATACTTTGTAACATCAGTCCGTCCTAGTAGATTGAGCGGAGGCTTGCTGTAGATGCTGTTGGGTTTGTTTATATGCAACAGGTCCATGCTCCATTTATGGAGCACTTCACAACATATCCCTGCTTCCATTCTCACCTCAAAAACTCTGCCATAATCTATATTCTGGATATGTTTAATTGAGTACCTTATTTGCTCTCCATGCCAAGTCTCTTTGAGCAGGCTGGCATCGTTATGCCACTCCTACTGTAATAATGCCAGCTCGTGCTGCTGCTGTTTTTTGCAGGTATCTAGGAAACGATAGATATAGAACGATATAGAGGAAATGGGGAAGAGGTGACATCTGGGAAGGGAGTATTTGCTCAATGAGTATATAGGAGATTAGTATGTTTTGTATGATGGATACATTTTGAGGTAAGGACTTAAAGAGGTTGTCTCATTATAAATAATCGGGGCATATCGCTAGGATATGCCACCATTGTCTTATAGGTGCAGGTCCCGCACCTATATCGAGAACGGAGCCCCACAAGGTAGTGGCTGGAGGACTCCGGTCCAGCTACCACCAAGCCAACTCCCCATAGAAGCCATATAAGCCCATTAATTTCTATGTGGCTGACGGAAATAGCCGAGCCAGGGCTCTGCTATTTTCGCCGGCCCCATAGAAAATGAATGGTGGGCGGCTGCTTATGCGCAGTGCGCCCTCCTCCAGGCTCCATTCTTGATATAGGTGCAGGTCCCAGCAGTGGGACCCGCACCTATAAGACAACGGGGGCATATCCTAGCTATATGCCCCCATTGTCCATGATGAGACAACCCCTTTAAGTTCTTCCAGCACTTAACCAATTAAAGTAGGACTGGGCTATTAATCGAATTAAAGGGATTATCTGACCATTTGGTAATTTTTCCATCTGATTGGTAGGGATTTAACACCAGGATCTTTGCCAATCAGCAGTTTGAGAAACTATGGAGACTGCGTGTTGGACCACAACCAATGATGGGATAGGTCTTGCGTAGTTGCGTTACAAATAGTCAGATAACCCCTTTAATTTAGTTTAGTTCACCCTTTTAAAGCCCCACAATGTTCTTTGAAAAATGTATTTTTCTTTGTCCAGAGCGCTGAATCAGCTCTACATTGCAGCCGCAGCGGCGAGCAGTGTGATTACAACTATGGGATCCCCATTCACTTCAGTGGGACGGCTCCTGTCTGTTCAAGGGAATATGCCAGAGCCATCCCATAGAAGTGAGTGGGGTACTTTCACACTAGCGTTATTCTTTCAGCCTTTAGTTCCGTTCTGGGGGCTCAATACCGGAAAAGAACTGATCAGTTTTATCCTAATGCATTCTGAATGGAGAGCAATCTGTTCAGGATGCATCAGGATGTATTCAGTTCAGTCTTTTTAGGACGGAGAGAATACTGCAGCATGCTGTGGTTTTATCTCTGTCCCAAATTCTGGAACACATGCCGGAATGCCGGATCTGGCATTTTTTCCCATTGAAATGCATTAATACCGGATCTGGCCCCGAGTGTTCTGGCAAAACGGATCCGGCATTGCGGTCTGCGCATGCTCAGACCGCAAAAAATTTAAAAAAAAGAAATGCCGGATCAGTTTTTCCGGTAGACACCGGAAAGATTGATCCGGCATTTCAATGCATTTATCGTACGGATCAGGATCCTGATCAGTCTGACAAATGCCATCAGTTTGCATACATTTTGACGGATCCGGCAGGCAGTTTCGGCAACGAAACTGCCTGCTGGAATTCTCTGCCCCAAGTGTGAAAGTACCCTAACTTCTGCTGGCTGCTGCAGTTGCGACAGCGAGCAGGTAAACGGAGAAGGCAGCATTGCGTTCTTTTCAGACAGCTGATTGGCAGGGGTGCTGGAAGTTGGCCCCCCGCTGATCTGTTATTGGTGATAAATAGGTGATAAATAGAAAAAGCAAACGAACCCCTTTAAGATTTCCATTCACTGGAACTAGAGAGCCTAGACCAGGCATCCTCAAACTGCGTCCCTCCAGCTGTTGTAAAACTGCAACTCCCACAATGCCCTGCTGTAGGCTGATACCTGTAGGCTGTTCGGTCATGCTGGAAGTTGTAGTTTTGCAACAGCTGGAGGGCCGCAGTTTGAGGATGCCTGACCTAGACCAAGCCTTGAAAAACAACTGGCACATGCAGTGGGGAAAGTAATATTCTCCTGGAATTCACCAATCCCAGACTCTTCCATCAGACTGTCAGATTGAGAAGTGTGGTTTCTCATTTCCAGGGGCAGGGTGTAATAGCAGCCGGAACATAGCAGAAGGCCCCTATCTGCCATGATAACTACTCTGCATCCTGCTTTTGGCATTCACACTGTCGCTATTGACCCTGACGTCTGAGGGGTTAAACTTCCAGGATGAGAGTTATCGCCAATCCCAGCATTGTGTATCGATATAATTTTATTAGAACCTATAAGCGGAGAATGAATCCAGGCATTCTGTATGTATAATACAGCTCCTTAGCCCACGCCATCACTGTGCTGTGCTATTACGTCGCTAAGCACTGGAAACAGCTTGCAAAGTACCCCCACCAAAAGAAGTTACAGCAAAGTTCCCTCAAGGTCATGATCCTACTTACCCTCTGCTGACAATGAGGTATGTACTACAGGTTGACAACCAAGGCTCTAGGTGAAGTTGTGTGGAATATTATTATTATTATTTTTTTTACCACAGATTATAGAACATGTATTACCCAGGCAAATAGGCATCCATTTTAATGTTATGTTTGAGGAAATGTATTTGTTTTGTGGGTTAGACTACAGGATGTGGGATCAAAGTGGAGTTGTGATGGAGAATAGTAATGATGTGAAGCAGTTTAGACGAGGAGTAGAAGATCTCGAGCATGGCACATGCTGGTATGCTGACATTACACCCTTGCCATGTAAACCTTGACACTTGCTACAACTTCCTCATGAGGGCATGTAGTTCTTATATAGTGAATGGAAAGAGTGGTATTCTGATTTCATCAAATAAATGTTATCGTTTGTGTGATGAGAATTTTCAAGTATATTTTCTGTATTTCTGTAGTTTTCGCACTATAAGATGCACCTGACCATAAAACGCACTTAAGGTTTATACCATAAAAAATAAGAGGAAAAAAATGGTTCTACTTATTAAACCTTCCCTGTTGCTTTATTGAAGTGGAGGGAATTAGTGTCACTAATTTTGGTTGCCTAGAACAGTCGGGGTTAATGTTGTACAGTTTGGTCCTGTTAACCTTAGTTAGTCATCTTCTGGCAAATGAAACAAACAGCATTGGGGTATTTGTTAACCTCATTATATTTACCGTCAAATGTCTCCTCTCATGTGAAAGGACCTTAAGCTACTTTAAGTCAGACTGTATTTCCATGTTGCTTTAGGTAGGGAGGGAAGGTAGTGTGTAGGAGCACACACCTCACTGATCAGGCAGAGCACTATATGAGTGCTCTGCCAGATCATTAAAGGCACTCTGTTCACCATATTTGCATAGTTGATCCGAGGCTCCGTATCCAAGTTATACTTTTTCCTAACATGCAGATTAGGTGTTGTGTGCACCGTAGAGCCTCTTATGCAAATTAGGCTTTTGGTGCAAAAAGGGCATCACTGTTGTCCTCATGGAACCCAAGCTCCACTCCTTTCTGTGACCAACCTCTCCCTCGCTACTTTGACAGTGTCAAGGCAGCAAGGGAGAAACTGGAAACAGAAAGGAGCAGCGCTTCCTCCATGCACCATATACCTAATTTGCTTGTCCTGACTCGAGAAAGGAGTCTTGGATCTACAGGTGATTAATCAGGTGAACCACAAATGTGTCTGTGCAAATAGTTGGATAGGATGTCACAGCTGACACATTCCCTTTAATGACCCGGAAGAGCTCATATTTACCCAATCACAAATAGAGCTGTGGTCCTGCACATTAACCCTCTCTCCCTCTCCAACACAGATCCTGAAGCAACATGAAAGTATGTAAAAAGTTCAACTGTAAAAGAGCCTGTTGAATGATGATGTGAGCACTGGACGTATTGAAAACCATGAGACATTCATACAATATATAAGAATGTTACAATGTTTCATTACACAATAGGATACATGTTTATTGAACCCCTTTAGGACAGTCTTATTTCACCTCAAAGGGTTTCTACCACATCAGTTTGACCAAATTAGCTTTCAGACACTAGCGATCTGCTAGTGTCTGATCTCCATAACCATGCAATTCTTAGACCTTTGTGTGGAGCCGTTTCATTAAAAAACTAACTTTTATTCCTATGCAAATGAGCTTCTAGGTGCTATGGGGGCGTCTTTTCAGCACCTAGAGGCTTGGTCTACTCACACTGTATGCCCACCCATCTCGTCTTGAATGCCTGCCTCCATCACAGCCATCGGACAAATTCACGCGCCTGCGCCGTTCACTTCTGTCTTCGGCACAGGCGCAGTGAGTGAAGGCCGCTCTCCTGATGCCGGCTTCCTCACTGTGACGTAGTCGGCGCAGGCACCGTGAGGAATCCGGCACCAGGAGCGTATCATTTACTCACTGCGCCTGCGCCGATGACAAAATTTAACGGCGCAGGCGCGAGAATTCGTCCGATGGCTGTGATGGAGGCAGGCATTCAAGACGAGATGGGCGGGCATACAGTGTGAGTAGACCGAGCCTCTAGGTGCTGAAAAGACGCCCCCATAGCACCTAGAGGCTCATTTGCATAGGAATCAAAGTTAGTTTTTTAATGAAACGGCTCCACACAAAGGTCTAAGAATTGCATGGTTATGGAGATCAGACACTAGCAGATCGCTAGTGTCTGAAAGCTAATTTGGTCAAACTGAAGTGGTAGAAACCCTTTAAGACATTTTTTGCAAATCTGACCAGTGTCACTTTAAGTGGTGATAACTTTAAAACGCTTTGACTTATCCAGGCCATTCTGAGATTGTTTTTACGTCACATATTGTACTTCATGACACTGGTAAAATGAAGTAAAAAATAATAATTTTTATTTATAAAAAAAATGCTAAATTTACTCAACATTTGTAAAAAATAGCAAATTTCCAAGTTTCAATTTCTCTACTTCTATAATACATATTTCACAGATGTATAATACATAGTAATACCTCCAAAGATAGTCATTACTTTACATTCCCCATATGTCTACTTCATGTTTGGATCATTTTGGGAATGATATTTTATTTTTTGGGGATGTTACAAGGCTTAGAAGTTTAGAAGCAAATCTTAAAATTTTTCAGAAATTTGCAGAAACCCAATTTTTAGGGACCAGTTCAGGTCTGAAGTCACTTTGCGAGGCTTACATAATAGAAACCACCCAAAAATTACCCCATTCTAGAAACTACACCCCTCAAGGTATTCAAAACTGATTTTACTAACTTTGTTAACTTTTTAAGTGTTCCAAAAGAATTAATGGAAAATAGATATACAATTTAAAAATTGCACTTTTTGGGCAAATTTTTTATTTTAATATTTTTTTTACTTTTACAAAGCAAGGGTTGACAGCTAAACAAAACTCAATATTTATTGCCTGAATTCTGTAGTTTAGAAACATATGTGGTCGGAAACTGCTGTACGGGCACACGGTAGGGCAGAAGGAAAGGAATGCCATACGGTTTTTGGAAGGCAGATTTTGCTGGACTGTTTTTTTTGACACCATGTCCCATTTGAAGCCCCCTGATGCACCCCTAGAGTAGAAAATCCATAAAAGTGACCCTATCTAAGAAACTATACCCCTCAAGGTATTCAAAACTGATTTTACAAACGTCGTTAACCCTTTAGGTGTTCTACAAGAGTTATTGGCATATGGAGATAACATTTCAGAATAAAAATTTTCCATTTTAATCAATTTTTTCCAGTAACAAAGCATGGGTTAACAGCAGGGCTGTGGAGTCGGTAGATAAATGCTCCGACTCCTCAGTTTTTTGTACTTCTGACTCCTCCTCCTCTGTATTTAATATGCGAATGTATTTTATACATTCCTTGAAGGAAAGAAAGAAGTTCTTCTAAGCTCTTCTAGCACAGAGAGGTAGTTGGGTAGAAGCTGCTGCCTTCTCCTTTGTGTGCTGATCTTCTGCTGAAGATAGGGCAGTGGGAGGATCCAGGAAGGGACATTTATTTTAAAACATGATTTCCCTAGAAGAATCCCATAGTCATGTTTAAAGTTTAAGATAACATTCTGAGTTTACACGTTTTATAGCCTTAGCTGAATGACAGCAGTTTTTCCAATGGTTTACAGCTTCAGTCTTGAACTATTGACCCTCCATTCCCTTCACTTATACAAGTGTCTCTAGTCCTGCAAAACACATATTTACTTAATCCCTTATCAGTGAGAGGCTAGGTAAACCATTGTGTTGTGTTCCCTGTAACATCAGAACACAACACAATGGAAAGTATATGTATTGCCACTCCTAATTGTGCATTGCGTGCCATATAGTGAAGCATATGAAAAGAATGCTTCTTCACATCACTGAACGCGTTTGTTTTGCGGTTACGTGAGGCACTGCATGCATTGGCCTTTATTCTTACAGTAGAGAAGTCATTAATTATAACTGTTTATGAATTCGGACATTTAAACTTGCTTCTTTTTATTTTTTTTATTCCAATTTAAATTTAGTAGGAGTCGGAGTCGGTTCATTTTTTGCCAACTCCGACTCCAGGTACCCAAAATTGACTCTGACTCCGACTCCACAGCCCTGGTTAACAGCCAAACAAAACTCAATATTTATGGCCCTGATTCTGTAGTTTACAGAAATACCCCATATGTGGTCGTAAACTGCTGTACGGGCACACGGCAGGGCTCAGAATGAAAGGAATGCCATACGGTTTTTGGAAGGCAGATTTTGCTGGACTGTTTTTTTTTGACACCATGTCCCATTTGAAGCCCCCCTGATGCACCCCTAGAATAGAAAAAAAAAGGGACCCCATTTTAGAAACTACAGGATAAGGTGGCAGTATTATTGGTACTAGTTTAGGGTACATATGATTTTTGGTTGCTCTATATTACACTTTTTGTGAAGCAAGGGAACAAGAAATTTTTGCAGTTTTTTTATTTTTTGTTATTTACAACATTCATCTGACAGGTAAGATCATGTGATATTTTAATAGACCAGGTTGTCACGGATGCGGCGATACCTAATATGTATACTTTTTTATTTATTTATGTAAGTATTACACAATGATTTATTTTTTTTTAAACAAAAATAATCATGTTTTAGTGTTTCAATAGTCTGAGAGCCATCATTTTTTCAGCTTTTGGACAATTACCTTGGGTAGGGTATGATTTTTGCGGGATGAGATGACTGTTTTATTGGCACTATTTTGGGGTGCGTGTGACTTTTTGATCGCTTGCGATTACACTTTTTGTGATGTAAGGTGACAAAAAATGGTTTATTTAGCACAGTTTTTATTAAAAAAATTTACGGTGTTCATCTGAGGGGTTAGGTCATGTGATTTTTTTATAGAGCCAGTCGATACGGACGCGGCGATACCTAATATGTATACTTTTTTTTTTTATTTATGTAAGTTTTACACAAAAACAGCTTTAAAAAAAAATAAAAATAATTATGTTTTAGTATCTCCATATTCTGAGCCATAGTTTTATTATTTTTGGGGTGATTGTCTCAGGTAGGGGCTCATTTTTTGCGGGATGAGGTGACTGTTAGATTGGTACTATTTTGGTGGGCAAAAGCCTTTTTGATCACTTTTTGTGATGTAAGGTGACAAAAAAAATGGTTTATTTAGCACAGTTTTTATTTTTTACGGTGTTCATCTGAGGGGTTAGGTCATGTGATATGTTTATAAAGCCGGTCGATACGGACGCGGCGATACCTAATATGTATCCTCCCCCCCCTCCCCCCCTCTATTTCTTACCAATTTTTTTTTTTTTTTACTTTATTTGGGGAAAATGCCGTTTTTGTTTATTTTTACATGAAACTTTTATTTTTTGGGGGGGGGGGGGGAAACTTTATTTTTTCAATTTTTTTTTTTTTGTCCTACTTTGGGACTTGAACTTTTGGGGGTCTAATCCCTTTACAATGCATTCCAATACTTCTGTATTGGAATGCATTGGCTGTATGAGTAATACAGTGAGTATTACTCATACAGCTTCCGGCCTGTGAGATCCAGGGGGCTGGATCTCACAGGCTCGTCACCGGAAGGCAGCGTGATGCCTTCCTTAGGCATCGCGCTGCCTTCCATGCCATCGGTCCCCCCTACAGCCGCATGGGGACCCGATGCCGCCGCCGCAACCGCAGGTAAAAGCCGCAAACTGCAGGTCTGAATTGAAGGCCGACACGGGGGGGGGGGGGGGGGGCCATTTAGCCAATGATTTGAGCAGGCACCTTGTTCCGATCACCACCCGCCGGGCGGCGGTGATCGGAAATACACATGCCGTACCGGTACGTCATGTGTCCTGAAGAGGTTAAGGGAGGACCTTTCACCGTTTTTTATTTATTTATTTTTTTGTTAAACTAAGTACCTTTACAAGCGGTACCTTTCAAAAATGAAAGGTAGTATCTGATTGGTTGCCTTGGGCAACTAAGCCTGTTCTACTTTAAACCAGTTTGATAAATGACCCTATAAGTTTAACAAAAAAAAAAAAAAACATTAAATGTCCTCTTTATTTGATTCTTTTTATGATCATGGGAGCAACCATCTTGCCTCACTTAGGGTACTTTCACACTAGCGTTTTCTTTTCCGGCATAGAGTTCCGTCACAGTGTCTCTTTACCGGAAAAGAACTGATCAGGCATATCCCCATGCATTCTGAATGGAGTGTGTAACGGACCGTTTCAGCAGACAAGAGGTTAAAATCCGTTTAGGCGATATGCCCCTTTCTGAAAGGCAGGCACAGCTACTGCAGAACACCAAACTCCCGAACTGGATACAAAATAGCACTCCAAACTGGAACCTCGCGAATAGCTGCTAGCAGACGAACAGGAAAAGCATACAATCAGCTTACACTCCTGGCAATCAGTCTCTAACAGCATACAGGGAATCCCCCCAATAACGAGACAAGGCTCCATGTTGAGGGTCAAGCAGTGGTCTCACGTGCTGGCACACCCAGCCTGGTTTTTATTACAGTTGTTGCAAATACAGGACAGATACAACACATCCCCACAATGCATCATGGTTTCCTCCTCTCTGTCCCGGAGACAACCGAAGAGCAATCCAATTATCTCTCAGGACAAAGGGAAGTCGCCAATACACATGTGGAGACAACAGGACAGACATCACCATTTAAACACACAATGGGACAATGGAACACACCCACACAAAATCCTCCCCTCTGCCGGTGATGATTATTGAACACAATGGCAAATATATTTATCAAAGGCAGAGAAATACAGTTTTATAAAACATATCACAAGAACCCCAAAACATGCAATAACCCCATAACCAATATATCCTCGGAACCGGGGGATCTGGGTGAACCACATATCCAAAATTCACCCACATCCGTTCAGTAGTTTGGAAGATACAGTTTTATGCCAGTTACACCGAAAATATACAAGTTATACAGAAAATAGTCACTAATAAATGTGTCCCCTGTTTGGTAGTTTCAAACTACTGAATGATGTCTCTGTGCACCAAATACAGGCAAGATAGCACCGTGTTGAAAAGTTAGAACAGTGTCTGTGAGTTAAAATGGCCGCTATCTATTGTTCTTACCATGTGCTTCATCCATTGTTCTCACCATGGGAATAGTAAAATCCAAGCAAGTAAGGCAAATGATGCAATCCAGGGACAGAGGGCTCAGTGCCAAGTGCCTTAAGACCCAGTAACTTAAGGGTCCATAATCCCAGGGAAGGAGGCTGGCAAACAGCCCCCTCCAAAACACAGTGGCGAGGTTGGTTTCGCCACACAGTGTAATCCGTTCAGGATTCATCAGGATGTCTTCAGTTCAGTCATTTTGACTGATCAGGCAAAAGATAAAACCGCATCATTCTACGGTTTTATATCCGGTGAAAAACAACTGAAGACTTGCCCCATAGGAATGTATTGGTGCCGGATCTGGCATTCAAAATACCGGAATGCCAGAGACCGCTAAAAATGTGAAACAAGACTGATCCATCAGTCCGCACGACAAGCTGAGAGACGGATCCGTTCTTGCAATGCATTTGTGAGACAGATCCGCATCCGAATGAGTCTCACAAATGCTTTCAGTCACATGCAGATCGGCGGATCCGGCGGGCAGTTCCGACGACCGAACTGCCCGCCAGATCACACTGCCGGAAGTGTGAAAGTAGCCTTAGCTGTGAACAACAGCGATGAGACACGTGGACGTCAGAATCATCAGTCAGAAATGACTTCAGTCGGAGAGTGTTCTGGTCATACTCTGTAAGGTTAGCTTTGACCATCACCTATTGTTAATGCTGTGTTATTTTTTTTTATGTATCTCCAGCTTTATATGACCGTTCTTTTTCAGTGTTTGTTTTTTTTTCCTTGTAAACAACAGCCTCAGCTTCATGTATTTTTTACAATTTTTTTTTTTTTTTTCCTTTTCATTTCTGGAAAGCCAAAAAAGAACACCATACTAGACCATGCTGTATTTAGTGGGAAAAATATACCATGGACTTTTAAAGGGGTTGCTAGTTGTGAAGAGATCCATGCTTATATGCTCCTTTCCGACTCTGCAGCTCCCAGGCTGTCCTCAATAGACTTTCAGTCGCTGTCTGTCATCTTGTGAACAGACAGGGTTACGTTTGACGTGTCCTCAAGCAGCTTCGCTGAAGCTGCACACGTGGTCATGATTTAGAACTAGCAGTTCGAAACGCATAGACCATCTTTGTGATCATATGCTCATGGTATGCATTTTTTTGTTGTGGACTCTATTAAACATTGTTTTTTAGATTGGGATTCTGTGTGCTGGATTTTTTTCCTCTCGACGGCACCCATGTTGACAGGCTGGGGCTGAACTCTCAGTAAATGCAAGCTGGGCGCCATGGAGCTGGAGTGGAGCGGAGCAGTGGGGAGCAAGTTGATCTCTTTACAGGTACCGATGGACGGGAGGAGGGGATTTAAAATCCTGGACAACCCCTTGAAAAACATACCAAAGGGTGGATAAAATGTCACAAATGAAAAAGCTTATTGTAGCGTATGTTTTGTATTTTACCATTGATATTAACGTAATACCTAACCACTGTGTTTTGGGGCCAAAAAAACCCCCAAACAATTCATGATCAAAGAAAACACTACAAACGTGGCGCTTTTCCAAAAAAGTTGTGTGAGTAAAACCACCCTATTAGAGGTGGTTTCTGCCTGTGATGATAATGAGATGTCTGTTGAGAAGGGATCTCTATGGATTAGGAAATGCCAGTCTATTGTGAAGCTCAGAACTAGAGTGAAAACTGCAAGATGTCAGCATTTCGTTATAACTATATATGGTGATGTGAAAAGAAAGTATTTTTCGCTCTATAAGACACAACTGTCCATAAGAGGCACCTAGGTTTAAGAGGAGGAAAATAATAAATAAAAAAATATATATTTTTCATTAGACTCCCAGTGTAAACCCCTTAGTGACCAGCCTGTTTTGGGCCTTACTGACCAAGCGTTTTTCTTCCTTTTTTCATCGTCGCGGTCCAAGAGCTATAACTTTTTTATTTTCCCGTCTATGTAGCTTTATGAGGGCTTATTTTTTTTCCGGGACAAGTTGTAGTTTTTAATGGTGCTATTTTGGGGTGCACATAGCTTTCTGATTAACTTTTATTAACTCTTTCTGGGAGGGAGATGGGAAAACAGCAATACTGCCACTGCGTTTTTACATTATTAATTTTACGGCGTTTAATTTTTCGGTATAAATAACATAATATCTTTATTCTCTGGGTCAGTACGATTACACTGATACCAAATACCTTTTTTTTTTTTTTTTACGTTTTACTACTATTTTGCAATAAAACCCCCTCTTTTAAAAAAAAAAAAAAAAAACATTTTTTGCATTGCCGCTTCCCAAGACCCATAACTTTTTTTCTTTTTCTTTCTATGGAGTTGTGTGAGGGCTTGATTTTTGCAGGGCGACTTGTATTTTTCATTGGTGTCATTTTGGAGTAAATGGCGCTTTTTGATCGCTTGTCAGGTTTTTTCGGTGGCAAATAAGAATAAATTTATAATATTTTTTTTTTAACCACTTAATAGTCCCACAAGGGGACTCTAACAGACAGTATTTTAAGTGCTTTAAAATGCAAAGCATTTTCCCTATAGTGCATTGCATTTTAATGGCAATGCTATTCTAACATTGACCTCTGGCGCAGCCTGCTGTAAATTACTGAAGGCTGGTCTGGGACCTACATCAGAGCCCTGCCAGCCTTCACACACATCTGCACCCTGCGATCGCATTTGCGGGGTGCCAATGAAAGACGGAGGGAGTCCGCTCCCTCTGTCAGCACTTTACATGCAGCGGGCGCCATTGCCCGCGGCATGTAAAGTGTTAAACAGCACGGATCGGCAATCCTTCCGGTCCAGGCTGTTACATGAGGGCCGCGGCTCATGTGTGAGCCGGGGACCCGTGCAGCTCTTAGACTGGGCCGCTGTAAAAAAAGTGGTGGCCCAGCCTGAGGCCCCTTAGTGACCGCCGTAAAAGGGCGTATGGGTGGTCACTAAGGGGTTAATAAGACTCCCAATCAGACCTTGGGTCAGACCCCCAGAGTTAAAGACCCCCAATCATACCTCAGATCAGAACCTCATGTTAATCAGATCTCAGATTAGACAAAAAATTATAATCACCTCACCTTTCCTTTTCTGGACACCACCTCCCTAGAGATCCAGCGCTCTTCACAGCGTGAGTTCACACTGTGCTAACATCCTCACCGCATGCAGAGCCCTGCAGGAGGAGACCCGGAAGTGGTGAATCGAGAGCTGGTCCTGCTGTACTGATAAGTGCTTCCATAATGGAAACACTTTATTATTATTTGCCCTATAAGCCACACTGACACCCCCCCCCCCCCCCCTCGCCCCCACACTTTGCTGGGGGAAAAAGTGTCTCTTATAGGACGAAAAATATGTTAAGTTGAAAATATGTTTTGAAGTTAAACAAAACATATGATCAATTACTTTTAATAAAGGATGGTGCTACACAGTCCACATGATCTTTTGTCTGGTTGGTGTAATTTAGATTGGCTTGTCTTTTCCTTATGTTCTATCACGAAGAAATAATATTTAGCCTAACGATGCTTCTTGATAATAGCATGTTCAGTTCTTGGACTTAACTAACATTTCTTTGTTGTATATTTTTATTTTGTAACTAAATTTTTTATGTTTGCTGTTTTATAGGCTGGCCTTGTCCTTACTGAAGCCAGCAATTTTAACTGACTTTGCTTTCTCTTTTCTCTTTTTTGAGTTGGTTTAATTTCCAGTAAACAGGCCTTGTTGGTTTCCTCTTCGTAAATCTCTGTACCAAACATTCTATTTTCCAGGACTCTCTATGTAGCTCATCTGCCTATAGTCCCCACTTGTCCCTCAGGAGGTCTATTAGAGTGAACATTATACAGTACATCGAGATGGTTGATTTTCTTTCCTGCAAATTCTGTTTGAATTTGCTTTTTTTGCCTATATAATCTTGCTGGGATTCTGAAAGCTATACATCTAGGCAACCATTTAAAGGCTACTGACACCTTTTGGGGACTTTATTTTTATCATTTTGTTTTACTCATTTTGAGCTAACAATAATTTCTTGGTTGGTCTTTATTAAAAATTGCTTCAAGGACCCTTGTCAACGGTTTTTGTTATACAGGATTCACCTGCGGTGTATCTGTAGACCATTTCTTTCTGCATTACAGTTACTATCAGGGAGCTGCTCCGACACCTCGATGTATACCTCAATTCTCTATTTGAGCCGTGAGGAGTTCAGAGAGAAGGGTTACACAAAACTTGGATTCTTCAATAAAGAGAATACAATTCCAGTCTGCAGCAGTCCAGGTTTCTCATTCACAACACCACTGCAAATGAAGGTGACAGTAGCTATCTGTTACTGGCAGGACATGTTATGGGCACCATGACACCAAATTTCCTTTTGCTAAATGCCTGTAAATTGTCCGGGTAGAGACAGGTGTATGTAATGAAGGTGTCACCTGTGTCTTTATTGTGGACAACAAAACTGTGGGAACTGCTCGTGCTTGTCGGCAAATCAAAAATCTTCTCTACTAGTGGTCTGCCTGGGCCATCTGGAGCCTGATCGCTGTGTGTACATGCCGTCACGTAACCACTTCTCCAAACACCTACTAACAGCTAAGTCAGAACGCCCTAGCTGATGGGAAATTTTTTGATATTACCATCCTGCTTCTCTCCTTCCAATGATGTGGCCCCTCTCAAAGTCTTTCATATTGTCAACATGTCTTCAAGTTTGTCGTAGAGGCATATTTAGCATTCAATGATCTCTTACCAAGAGGTGCACTACCTGGAAGTAGCCTCTGAGAGCCTTCTTATGGGGGAAGCACGTTTACACACTGTCTCGTTTGGAGGGGTTGCTGCATCCCCTTCATTTTTTACTAGGCACAGCTTCATATTGTGTCCAAAATACAAGAATGATGGTTAGAACTACTCTATACAAGTTGACATTAACTTGAGTATTAAAACTGTTGGTACACTCCACCAATCTAATATTGATGGCCTGTCTTTAGGATTGGCCATCAATGTTTAAAGTATCTCAAAAGCTTGACTTTTGCAACATTCTGTTAAAATGATGGCACCATTGTAAAAGAACATAGCTGAGTATGGGAAAGGAAGTCACAGCAGTACAGTGTTGGCAGATTCCACAGAAGGGAAATGCCTCATGCTTGTGATAGAAATGTGTCTAGCTGTGCAGTTGAAGAGGGGAATAATTAGGCTGAAAAAAGACAATTAGGGAAGCACAAAAAAAGACCTATTCCTTCACAGTTATGATTGTACGAAAAAGTACAGTCATTATGTAAACTTTTTTTTTTTTTTTTTTTAAACCTCAGGTACGCTTTAATTTTAGAATGTAAGTGTAACCAGTAGTCTAATGGTGGAAGGTATCTATACCTTTTTAGTTTTAGTGTTTGGTCAATAATTCTGTAAATATCTGGTATAGAAATTAGCACTGCTCAAGCAGATGGGTTCGTTGGGGGATCTTTGGCCTACACAGGGTTTTTTTGTAATTAATGCTGTTTTCTGCAGAACATGTTGGTTGAGGTCATGTGCTTAACAATATTACTTTTTCCTTTTTATTTTTAAGTTTAAAATTACATTCGGCAACCACAAAATATGTATTGGAACTGCTATAAATTAGTTTACAGTTTGTGTGGAAAGAGTGGAATGGAATTATCTATTTATATGCTCCAAAGTATCATGAAAACATTGTGTCTGTTTTGGACAGGCTAGCATTGACACTAGGAACATTGGCAGTATTACAAAAAAATCCATGATAATGTAGTAATATTATTACAGCATGTATGGTTAAAGGGCATCTGGCAGATTTGTACCTATGACACTGGCTGACCTGTTACATGTGCACTTGGCAGCTGAAGGCATCTCAGTTGGTCCCATGTTCATATGTACCCGCGCAGATAGAGCTGAGCCTCTAGGTGTAAGAGAACCGCCCCATTTCTCCTAGAGGCTCATTTGCATATATTAACACATCATTTTTATCAGCAATGCGGGCACATATGAACATTAGACCAACATAGATGCCTTCAGCTGCCAAGCGCACATGTAACAGGTGAGCCAGTGTCATAGGTACAAATCTGCCAGATGCCCTTTAGGCTACATGCACACGAATGTTGTTTATTTCTGTGTCCGTTCCATTGTTTTGCAGATAGGATGCGGACCCATTCATTTCAATGGGTCTGTAAAAAGTGCAGACAGCACAACGTGTGCTGTCCGCATCAGTATGTCCGTTCCGTAGCCCGCAAAAAAAAAAAATAGAACATGTCCTATTTTTGTCCTTTTTAGGCATTGTTACAATGGATCCGCAAAAAAAAAAACAGATGGCATACCAATGTCATCCCTTTTTTTTTTTTTTTTTTTTTTTTCGGATCCGCAATTTGAGGATCGCAAAACACATACGGTCGTGTGCATGTAGCCTTAACCATATATGCTGTAGTAATATTAGACAGATGCCCTTTAACCCTTTCAGGACCGGGCCATTTTTCACCTTTCTGCCCAGGCGATTTTTAACAAATCTGACATGTCACTTTATGTGGTAATAACTTTAAAACGCATTTACTTATCCAGGCCATTCTGAGATTATTTTCTCGTCACATATTATACTTCATGACAGTGGTAAAATTGAGTCCAAAAATTTATTTTTTATTTATAAAAAATAAAAATGCTAAATTTACCAAATTTCTATTTCTCTACTTTTATAATGGATAGTAATACCTCCAAAAATAGTTATTACTTTACATTCCCTATATATCTACTTCATGTTTGGATCATTTTAATAATGACTTTTTTTTTTGGGGGGGGGGGGGGGGGGATGTTACAAGGTTTAGAATTAAAATTTTTAAGAACGTTTCCAAACCCCAATTTCCAGGACCGGTTCAGTTATGAAGTCACTTTCATATTAGAAACCACCCATAAATCACCCCATTTTAGAAACTACACCCCTCAAGCTATTCAAAATGAATTTTACAAACTTTGTTAACCCTTTAGGTGCCACACGAGAATTAAATGGGAATGAAAAAAAATATTGCAAGACATCAAGGGTTAACAGCCCAAAAAATACTCAAAATCTATTACACTGCATATGGAGTTTACAGAAACACCCCATGTGTGCTCAAAAACTGATGTATGGGCGCACACCATGCTTCAGAGTGGAAGGAGCACCATATGGTTTTTGGAGAGCGGAATGGTAATTGGGAGCTATGTCGCATATGAAGACACCCTGAGGTGGCCCTACAGTGGAAACCCCCAAAAAGTGACCCCATTCCTGAAACTACACCCTATAAGGAATATTTCAACGTGTGTAGTGAGCACTTTGACCCATCGGGCGTTTCAGAGAATTAGGAAACGCTTGGCTGAGAAAATGAAAAATTGACATTTTTTCCAGAAAAAGTTGCTTTACACCCACAATTTTCACTTTCACAAGGGGTAACGGGACAAAATTCACCCCACATTTTGTTCCCTATTTCCCCCCCCCCGAATACTTCAACACCCCATATGTGGTCAAAAAAATGATGTATGGGCGCATGGCAGGGCTCCAGAGGCAAAGTGCACCATATTTAACCTTATTAAGCTAGCTGACATTAGCGATGTGCTAATGTCAGCTAAACCTAACTAGACTTTCATCTATGCCCCCGTTACGCCAGAGATCTAACTTTTATAATATGCTAATTAGCCTCTAGGACCCGGGGGGGGGGGGGGGGCGTTGTTCCTGCTCCTAGAGGCTCCGTTCTCCCTCCTTTGTCACCTCCCTCCAAGTCCTGATTGAGAGGGCCAGGCAGCGCTCACATCTGTCTGCCAGCCCTGTGCTCTGGTGAAATCTCGCGCCGTTCAGCATTCGGCGCAGGCGTGGTGAGGGAAAGACGCTTGCAGGTTTCACCAGAGCACAGGGCTGGCAGACAGATGCGAGCGCTGCCTGGCTCTCTCAATCAGGACTTGGAGGGAGGCAGCAAAGGTGACAGAATCCCTTTAAATATGGATTTTTCTCACCTGAATTGGCAGACATGTATTTTAGGTGCCATGTCACATTGAATAAATTCCTGAGGTTCCCAGAAATGAAAAACCCCAACAAGTGACCCCATTTCGGAAAGAGCACCCCCATGCGAACATTTTAAGTGGTAGAAAGGGTACTTTTCAGCAAAAAGGTTCTCACAGAAGATAGAAATACTTATGAAAGCATTTTAAACCACATATTTGTGGGGGGGAAAAATATTACTAGCAGACCCCCAAATTATTATTTTTTCACAAGGGGTTAAAGGAGAAAATGCACCTAAGGTTGTGTTCCCCATTTTCTCCCCATTCAGGAAACACCCCCATATGTGCTTGTAGCCTGCTTTATGGGCGCACAGTAGGCAAACTGCAAAATATGAATTTTGCTGACAGGCCTGAATTGGCAGACATGGATTTTAGCTGCAATGTTGCATCAAATAAATTTCCTGAGGTCCCCAGAAATGGAAAAACCCCAAGAAGCGACCCAGAGGGCAGAAATACTAGAGAGAGAATTTCAAAGCACACATTTGTAAAAATGAAAAATTAGAAGCAGACCCCAATTTTTTACTTTCACAAGGGGTTAAAGGAGAAACTGCACCCCAGTATGTGTTCCACATTTTCTCCCCTTTCTGCAAACACCCCATAGTGCTTGTAGCCTGCTGTACGGGCGCACAGCAGGTCTCTAGAGGCAAAGTGCAAAAACTGTTTTTTGCAGGCCTAAATAAACAGACATGGATTTTAGCTGCCATGTCACATTAAATACATTTCCTGAAGTCCCCAGAAATACCCCAAAAAGTGACCACTTTTTGGGAAAGTGCACCCTAGTACGAACATTTTAAGGGGTGGAAAGGGCACGGTTGTCCACAGAAAAAAATATGTAGTGGTTGTTGAAAAGTGAATATACAAGCGAGGTGGAAATATTACAGGGAGCATAAAGGGTGAAATTAAATGAATACTCCATGGATGTGTGGTAGATTCTGCACTCCTGCATGCACAGGCCAGGTTTTTCAGGGCAGGTTTCACAGTGGTAAATTATGTCTTTCCTTATCCCCCTTTTGGAACACCCTCTGCATCTTTTTTTTGGGTCAGTTCCTTCCTTGCTGTCTGGGGGACTTGGCCTGGAAAATGTTGCCATGGTACAACACGGGTACCGTAACTTCCTGAAGTACTGGGGCCCTCCCCGGCCTGGGTTTGAAAAATTGATTACCGCCTCTTGGAACTGAAGGAAAGTTCCTGTGTTGCCTGCAGAATGAGATGGCATTTACGCATTGCACATTGCCATCTGTACAATGTGTACGGCCAGCTTTTTGTACCACACTTTTGTTTTTCGTGTGGCACTTTAGGGCTTCAGAAGTTGATCTGAAAGATCCACCCCTCCCATGTGCATGTTGTAGTCCAGGATACAAACTGGTTTGGGGATAGTGGTTGTGGTACCATGTACAGGGGCAGGGGAGCTGGCATTAGTGTGAATGTTGGTCAGTACAAGGACGTCACTCTTGTCCTTGTACTCAACCACCAGCATGTTCTCATGGAGGAGAGCCCTACTTTCACCCATTCTCAGTGGTTGCTCTACCAGGTATCTATGGAGGCCTCTCTGATTTTTGCGCACTGTACCGCAAGCCACAGTACCCCTGCCAGTTAGGGACATGAAAAGGGGCATGCTGGTATAATAGTGTAGCCTCATTCACATGTTTTTGCATAGATGATTTGTTTGTGCCATGTGACCACAGAGTGAGAGTGAAAAGCTTGCTATTACTCAAGCTCCGTGGTCACCCGCTTGCCCGCACAGAGCTGCACTGGATCCTGACATACACAGATAGTCAGGACATTTTAGTTCACTGGGGCTGTGGCTGGGCACTGATGGCTAGGAGGGGGTGGGGGGGAGTTGGTGGCAGTGGGGGGAGCTGGTGGCATTGGGAGTGGAAGCAACTGATGACATGGGGTAGCTGGTGGCACTGGGGGGAGCTGGTGGCACTGCTGGAGGAACTAATTGCATTGGAGGGGGAGCTAATGGCACAAGGGAGGGGGAACTGATGGCACTGGGGGGAGCTGATGAGTTTTTATAGAAAACCCTCTTTTAGTTATTTTTTTTCTTATTAGAGTACTCTATTAATTGATAGACTACTTGATTACTAAAATAATCGATAGCTGCAGCCCTATTATGGTGCTTGCTTCAGTCCGGAGTGTGTGCCATCTTTATAGAGCCGACATATGCTCTGAATGTGTGGGGTTAGAGGGTTAGTGCGAGATTTCAGGGCCAGGTTTGAGTACGTCTACATCTGTCAGAGCGGAGCCTCTGGGAACAACAAGGTAGAATGGTGCCGTCGTTGTTGCTCTTAGGAGCTCATTTGCATATTATAAAACATCAATTTTGTCAAGAATGCAGGCACCTAGGAAGATGTTACCACGACCACAGTGTTCAGCTGTCAAGCGCACATGTCTCGGGTAAAACGGTTCAAATGTGACATATCTGATGACAGATCCCCTTAATATTTATCAGATCGTGACCTATTGTGATGACTAGGGGGTGATCTTTCACCCTGCACCATTCTGCATTGTCTGCCCGACATGTTTAGTTACTTATTTCTCCTCTTTATTAACTCTTGAATGTCAGACTGCATTTTGGTTTTACTCATGGTCATTCCTTGTTTAGCTGCCTCTGGAGTGCCATGCTCCTAAGGGCGGAGATCTGTGACATAGGTTACTACTAAGAAGCATAATTGTGATAGAAGACATTTTGGTTTTGAAATATAATTATGAAATACCTACTGTAGTTCGTATTATTATTATTTTTTAATCTTTCACTGAACTTTCTTGGCTAATAACCCCTTATGGTGTAATGCGGGTGGAGTACAGAGCGTGCTGAAAGATAAATACATTGCCTTAAATCCAAGCAGTACGTTTATAAAGTGACCCGCCTTAGAAACCATATAGAGTGTATAAATTATCTGTGTTTTCTCTTGAGCTGCACGTGCCAGAAATGAGGAGCCACAATGCAGTAACAAATTGATGAATGATCATTTGTTTAAATTCAAGAACGAAACTTATGCATTAAAGGGGTTGTCCATCTTTTATTAAGTGATTGCCTATTCTTAAGATCGGCCATGACTAGCTGATCGGCAGTGTTAAAACACCCCACACTCCCGCTGATTAGCTTCTGGCAATGGCTCCGGAGCCAGAAGCAGACACCTCCATCAACTTTTTAGTGGACTGAACTCACTGCAGCACTGCCTCCATTGACTTGGTGCAATGTGGCAGTGACGAGCTCAGTCCACTACAGAGTAGACTGAGCTGTTTGCTTCCATCACCAGAACTATTGCCGAACAGCTGATTATCTGACCCCCGCCGCTGAAATAGTGATGACCTGCAAGTATTTAGCCTATTTAGGTCACCAACATATTGAGGGATTATTACTTAACATGTATTTGGCTACTGAAAAGTAAAATTAAATGGACAAAAATTATAAATAATCACTCAACTTATGAAAGTTCTGTCTTTCGAGCGCCACTGCTCCACCTATATTTGGATCTCCGCTCTTACAGCAACATGGCTCCCACTGGACTGTAGGTGATGACGTGCCATTCCTATTCATGTAGCCTTAGCAGTCACATGTACAATCTCATATTGATGACTTATCCTGAGGATAGGTCATCAATAAGTAAATCTCAGAGAACTCTTTTAAAGGGGTTGTGCGGTGGCAAAATATTTATGACCTATCCTCAGTATAGGTCATAAATATCAGATACACGAAGGCCCGTTTCCCGGCCCACCCGCTAAATCATCTGTTTAAAGGGGTTGTGGCGCTTGTGCAAGCGTGGCTTTCTCTGCATGTAGAGTTTCTGCATGTATTCTCCTTTGTAGCAACAGTGCAGGGTAATTACAACTCGTCCATCCCTTCAAGTGGGATAGGAAATTTGGGACATTTCCTGTCTGTTGAGAGAGACCAGAAAGTAGAGACCAGCAGTGACCCTGGAAGCATCAGAACGGGAGGGCTGTGGATCAATGAGATGTCACTTTTATTTCTTACGCCATTCTGACCTTTTTGGTAAAAAAAAAATATACATGCTGGACAACAACTTTAACCCCTTAAGGACATATCCAATTTTAGTTTTTTCCCCCCCTGTCTTCTAAGATCCATAACTTTTAAAATTTCTGTTCACATAGCCATTTGAGGGTTTCCTTTTATGGGACAAGTTATATTTTTAATAGCACCTTTTTAAAGGGGTTGTCCGGGTTCAGAGCTGAACCCCGATGTATCTCCATTTTCACCCAGGTAGCCCCCCTGACTTGAGCATCGAAGCAGTTCATTTAATTTATCATAGTTTGTATTGGATCATGGAAATAATACTTTGTGGGGTGAAATTAGGGAAAAAAAAGGCAATTCCACAATGTTGTTTTAGGTTTTGTTCTTAGTGTTCACTATGCACAAAAATTACATGACAGCCTTATTCTATGGGTCAGTATGATCATGGCGATACATTTGTTGTTTCTATTATGTATATGCAATTCACTGTGCATGATAAATATAGTTAAATTTTATTAGTTTGGACATTTTTGGACACAGAGATGCCTATGATTGTTTTCCATTCCATCCACTATGACACCACAAGTGAGAGATGACCCTTGACCTCTGTAGGAGCAGGAATATACAGAGAGAATTTAAATTGCCCCCACCCCTCCTCCCTCTCAGTGTTTTTCCTGCCCCTATGGGGTAAGCACGCAGAGAGAGTCCTCCCGGTCGGGAGGTGAAGACTTCAGATTTTTTACTTTTCGATCTCCCTCTACCTTCCTGCGACAGGAGCTAAGGCTAGGCAGCGGGAGCAACATGGATGCGCACTCCGGCTTAAGCTGGGACCTGCGCTCCATCCATGTCTGGGTCTTCCTTCCACTACTATGTAGGAAGCAGACCCCGGGATACGTTAGGTCATGGGATGCTCGCCCCGGGTCGTGCTGGGGCCTGAGTTCCATCCAGATTGCTATCCTGCTTCTACAGGTTAAACTTGGTGAGACCTGGGTCACATGGGACGCGCGCGCTCACTCGCTCGCAATGCTTGTGGCGTGCACCTCCGGCTTCACATACCAGAAGCAGAGGGAGCCGGAGCTATAGCGCACCATGCAAGGCGCACAAGGATGACATCAGATGCAGGTATTTGAAAGCAGGGCACTCATGCAACCTGGAAACTGCATCTTCTGTACCATGTCTGCAACTGAAGCTCCTGCACCCCGTTCAGAGGGCTCTGATCCCTCTCCGGCTGCACCTCCCTTGAGTTCCCCCTATAAGGAGTATAATTTTTGCATTTGTCTTTTTCCTTGACCCAATGTATGATTTTTGGTTGCTCTTCTCTGTTCCTGAGGGAGCAAGAGAATCGAAATCTAGATTGAGACCTCTAAAGTGCGCTACTTGTACCAAGAGACTGCCTGATAACTACAAAAATAAATTATGTAAAGACTGCATTTCGGACATCGTAAAAGAATAGCAGCCCTCTATCTTTTCTGAGATTAAATCTTTTATTCAAGAAGAGCTCAGATCTTCCATGGCATCACTGAGAGCAGCTAGTCCCACTCCAAATCCTTAAAAACTCAGACTGTCCATTCATCCTCCTCTGAGCCAGAGGACATTGACGAGGATGCCTCTTCCTCCAGACGAGTCTTTGAAGAGGATCTCTTGTCTGAGGGAGAACTTGTGGAGGATGATAAAAAATACTTCTCCTCCGATGAGATGGAAGAATTAATCAAAGCCATAAGATCTACTATGGGTATAGAAGATGCTCACAAACCACTTACAGTATAGATGTTTGGGGGTCTAAAAGCGAAAAAATCTAAAGTATTCCCCATCAATGAAAACCTTCAGGACATGATTATGGATAAATGGCTCGAGCCAGAAAAAAGGCTAGGAGTATCAAGAGAATACAGGAATAGATTAAAATTTGATGCTACAGAATGTAAAATATTTGAAATTTCCAAGATCGATATCCAGGTGGCTAAGGTAGTAAAAAAGACTGTGCTACCGTTTTGAGGATTCCTCGCAATTTAGCGATCCAATGGAACACAAAGCAGACTACCTCCTAAGGAAAGCTTGGGAAGCTGCAATGTTTTGTGTCAAGACTAACATTGCAGCTATATCTGTAGCCAGAGCTATGTATTTCTGGTTATTGGAATTAGAGGAACATCTTAAAAATAAGACACCCAGGGAAGATATTATAAATTCTGTCCCACTCTTAAAATCGGCAACTGCATTTTTGGCTGATGCATCGGCTGAGTCAGTGCGTTTTTCCGCCAAAGATGCAGATTTTTCCAATACTGCCAGAAGAGCATTATGGATGAAAGCTTGGTCGGGGGATAAGGCCTCCTCAGGCGAATTTGTATTTGGGCCAGTATTAGACAAAATACTGGAAAAGCTGCCGACAAGGAGGGGTTTCCGGAAGAGAAAGAAACCCCTTTTCGCCCGTTCTCTTCCTAATCTAGATGCTATAGAGGAAAAGGGTAGGACAGGTCGTTGGAGCTACAGCAAGAGCAAAAATGTATCCTCTAATCACCAGAATAACCAGAACAAAGAATGACTCCAAAGTAGGAGGAAGGTTGAATGATTTTCTAGAGCAATGGAATCGGATCACATCAAACCCCTGGGCTTTACAGATCCTAGCACAGGGTTAAAGGATATAATTTTTTTCAACCCCTTCAGAAAGATTCACAATTACTACCCACAACATAGGAGTTTAAGAGAAGATCTGGCAGGGGTTTCAGGACCTGATCAGATCAAGAGTTACAATTAAAGTGCTACATACCGAAATAGGAAGGGGATTTTATTCACAACTCTTTCTAGTCAAGAAACCAGACAATTCGTACCGCACAATAATTAATAAATCTAAAACCTCTAAACAGGTCTATTGTGTACAGGAAGTTCAAAATGGAGTTGGTTGCCTCTACCGTTCCTCTGATTCCGGAAGGCTCCTTTTTTGCGTCAATAGATTTAAAAGATGCCTACTACCACATACCAATCCATCAGGCCCCTCAGAAGTACCTAAGATTTCAGTATGTGTTGCTTCCATTCGGCATTTCTTCAGCCCCAAGGACCTTCACCAAGCTGGTAGTAGTAATGGTGGCGTTCCTAAGAAGGAAGGGAGCAAATATAGTCCCATACCTGCATGACTCTAATAATTGGAGACTCCAAAAGAAGAAACCTCCAAGGTAACAAGAGATTTTATGAACACGCTTTCAAATCTGGGCTGGTTGAAAAACCTGAAAAAATCTACACTCACCCCATTTTCAAAAATACGTTTCCTGGGTGTAGTATTAGATTCTGTATCCCAGAGGATGTATCTACCTCATGACAAGATAAAATCCCTTAAAAAAATAAAGTGACGTTTTAGAACTCTTGCAGATGCACCATTCGGCAAGCAATGAGTCTACTAGGTACCCTAACTACTAACGGTCGCCAGTGCTTCAGCTTTGGGTGCAAAAATAGGAAGTCATTACTTCCAGGGGGGACTGGTGAGTCATCATAAGAAACAGGTCTTCATATTTCAGAGAGCTGTAAGCAGTCCTTATGACCCTAACAGAAGGTCTCTGTCTACTAAAGGGCAGACATCTAAAAGTTCTTTCAGACAATATCACAACGGTGGCATACCTAAAACATCAGGGCGGCACAAGATCCAGCCCTCTAGCAGAGTTAGCAAAAATTATATTTTCTCTGGCAGAAGAAAATGTTCTCTCCTTAACATTGATCCATCTAAAAGGGTCAGAAAATCTAGAAGCGGATTTCCTAAACCAACAATCCTTACATCCAGGAGAATAGTCCCTAAATCAGAAATTTTTTCAGGAAATCACATCTAGGTGCAGTGTTCCAGAGAGAGACCTGTTGGCATCCAGAAAAAATACTCAGTTCCACAGATTCTGTTTGCTAGACCCCAGGGACAGACCATGGGCAGTAGACGCCCTTTCAGTAAGCTGTCATAACTGATTCCCCGTATGACACCGAAAATTCAGAGGGAACCAACAACAATTACCTAATATCTCCTCACTGGCCAAAAACACCAAAATCTACAGATCTACAATCTAGCTGTCTGGATCCTGAGAGTGAATCACTCAGGAGACAGGGCCTTTCAGACAGATTACGGTAATTTGTAAGCAAGTATAAAAAGAGTCACTTCAACCATTTATCTCAAGATCTGGAAGAGATTCTGGCTGCAGTTGGCTAGGAGAAGAACATCCGGATACCTCTTCTCCAATTAATAAAATACTAGATTTTTTAAAGAACGGATTAGAAATTAGCTTAAAGAGGACCGTTCACCTGGAAAAACATTGTGAACTAAGTATCCTGACATATACAGCGGCTCCAAGGGATCTCACTGCACTTACTATTATCCCTGGGAGCCGCTCCGTTCTACCGTTATGCCCTCCGGTATCTTCGCTCAGTAAGTTATAGTAGGCGGAGACTGCCCTTGTTCTGCTGGGCGTCTCCTCCTCCTAGGCTGTAGCACTGGCCAATCGCAGCGCACAGCTCACAGCCTGGGAGAAAAAACCTCCCAGGCTGTGCGCTGCGATTGGCCAGCGCTACAGCCTAGGAGGAGGAGACGCCCAGCAGAACAAGGGCAGTCTCCGCCACATCTTACCAGCGCTTTCAAGTTGGATGATTTGCGCTTGTGAACAGCAATCTTTAAGTCTGACCACAGATTTTCTATTGGATTGAGATCTGGGCTTTGACTATGCCATTCCAACACATTTACATGTTTCCCCTTAAACCACTCAAGTGTTGCTTTAGCAGTGTGTTTGGGGTCATTGTCCTGCTAGAAGGTGAACCTACATCCTAGCCTCAAATCGCAGACAGTGGTACAGGTTTTGCTCAAGAATACCCCTGTATTCAGCACCATCCATCTTTCTCTCAACTCTGACCATTTTTTCCAATCCCGGCTGCTGAAAAACATCCCACAGCATGATGCTGCCACCATCATGTTTCACGGTGGGGATGGTGTTCTTTGGGTGATGTGATGTATTGAGTTTGCACCAGACATAGTGTGTTCTTTGATGGCAGAAAAGTTCAATTTTAGTCTCATCAGACCAGAGCACCTTCCTCCATACATTTTGGGAGTCTCCCACATGCCTTATCGCAACATGCCTTTTTGTTTTTAGCTGAAAGTAATGGCTTTCTTCTGGCCACTCTGTCATAAAGCCCAACTCTATGGAGCGTACGGCTTATTGTCGTCCTATGTGCAGATACTCCATTCTCTGCTGTGGAACTCTTCAACTCCTCCAGGGTTACCTTAGGTCTCTGTGCTGCCTCTCTGATTAATGCCATCCTTGCCCGGTCCGTGAGTTTTGGTGGGTGGCCGTCTCTTGGCAGGTTTGCTGTTGTGCCATGTTCTTTCCATGATAGATTTGATGGTGCCCCTGGGGATCATCAAAGATGTGGATTTTTTTAAAAAACCTAACACTGACTTTTACTTCTCAACAACATTGTCCCTTACTTGTTTAGAGAGTTCCTTGGTCTTCATGGCAGTGTTTGGTTAGTAATGCATCTTGCTTAGGTGTTGCGGCCTCTGGGGCCTTTCAAAAAGGGGTATATATGTAATGACAGAGACAGATCATGTGACATTTAGATCTGAAGGTAATTTGTTGCACCAGACTTTTTATGGGCTTCCTAACAAAGGGGGTGAATACATATGCACATGCCAATTTTCTGTTTTCTATTTCTAAACAATAGTTTTAATTATATATTTTTCTTTCACTTCACCAACTTAGACTATTGTGTTCTGATCCATCAAATAAAATTCAGAACAACAAAACATTAAACTTAAGGCTGAATGTCACAAAACACGAAAAAAAAAAAGTAAAGGGGGGTGAATGCTTTTGCAATGCACTGTAAGTATTTGTTAGTTCTCACTTGTGGATGGAATGGAAAACCGCAATTAGACTTACCGGTAATTTTGTTTCCTTGAATCCACCATATGACAGCCCATATATATCCCCCCCCCCCCCGCCCCCCCCCCCCCCCCCCCCCCAAAAAAAAAAAAAAGAATTGTGTGTGTGTGTATAATAATAATAATAAAAAAAAAAAAATTAATATATATACACACACACACCTTTTTGTTGATGTGTTTGTATTGGATATGAAGTCACATTCAAGGGGACACACATTGCTCACCTACCTTAGTAATTTGTAAAAACACAGAGGGAGGAGGGGAGGGGGCAATTTAAACTCTCTCTGTATATTCCTGCCCCTACAGAGGTCAAGGGTCATCTCTCACTTGTGGCCGCCATGGTGGATTCAAGGAAACAGAATTACCGGTATAATTGCGTTTTTTTTATTTTATGTGTAAAATTGGGAAAGGGGGGTGATTTGAATTTTTAAAACTTTTTGTAGGTGGTTTTAAGATTTTTTTTTTTTTCAGTTTTGTTCATATTACTTTTTAATCTTCCTAGGGAACCTGTACATGCGATCTTCTGATCACTTGTACCATAGACTGTTATAGGATTCTATTTTAGTCTATGGGATTTTTACTGGCTGCCTGTCAGGGTGTGCCTCCGGCTCTTTAGACAGCTCACTGTGATAGGACTGGCAGCCACAAGGTTCACTCATTTTCAGGCTGTCATAGCAACTAATCAGAACCCTGTGATTTTGGCCAGGGGGCTCCAATCAGAGGATAGAGTGACTATTGATATCTGTATCTGAGGGGTTAAATGACTAGGATCAGAGTCCTCTCCCAACCTGGTCACTGCTGGCTAGGATCCACCACATATGAAGCAAGCTCATCTTTTTGCACCCACTCCATTCAGCTCCTTAACACATATGCGCAAAATATTAGCCCCTACCTGAGACAATCGCCCAAAAAAATAAAAAAACGATTTATTTTTATAGAACATGTCCGTATTACAGACAAGGATAGCACTGTTCTATTAGGGGCCAGCTGTTTCGTTTTCGGCAAAATACGAAATGCACATGGACGACAACCATATTTTTTGCGGATCCGTTTATGAGCCCTTAAAGACATATGTCTTTAAGGGCTCATAAACGGATCCGCAAAAAATATGGTTGTCGTCCATGTGCATTTCGTATTTTGCCGAAAACGAAACAGCTGGCCCCTAATAGAACAGTGCTATCCTTGTCTGTAATACGGACATGTTCTATAAAAATAAATCGTTTTTTTATTTTTTTGGGCGATTGTCTCAGGTAGGGGCTAATATTTTGCGCGATGGGGTGACGGTTAGATTGGTACCATTTTGGTGGGCGTACGCCTTTTTGATCGCTTGCTGTTGTTCTTTTTGTGATGTAAGGTGACCAAAATGGTTTATTTAGCACAGTTTTTATTTTTTACGGTGTTCATTTGAAGGGTTAGGTCATGTGATATTTTTTATAGAGCCGGTCGATACGCACGCGGCGATACCTGACGTTTTTTTTTTAAATCTTTTTTTTCTAATTTTTACCATTTTTTTTTTTTACTTTATTTGGGAAAAATGACGTTTTAGCTTATTTTTACTTGAAACTTAATTTTTTGGGGCGAAAACTTTATTTTTTCAACTTTTTTTCACTTTATTTTTTGTCTCCCTTTGGGACTTCAACTTTTGGGGGTCTAATCCTTTACAATGCATTCCAATACTTCTGTATTGGAATGCATTGTCTGTATGAGTAATCCTGTGTGTATTACTCATACAGCTTCCGGCCTGTGAGATCCAGGGGGCTGGATTTCACAGGCTCGTCACCGGAAGGCAGCACCGATGCCTCAGGACGGCATCGCGCTGCCTTCCATGCCATCGGGTTCCCCCTACAGCCCCATGGGGACCGGATGGCGGCACCGCCGCCGCCCGCACCATAAAAAGCCGCAAACCGCAGGTCTGAATTGACCTGCGGTTTGCGCCGATCGCCGACATGGGGGGGTCACAGGACCCCCCCGCACATTTAGCTGAGGTGCCTGCTCAATCATTTGAGCAGGCACCGGCTTCCGATCACCGCCCGCCGAGCGGCGGTGATCGGAAATACACAGGACGTACCGGTATGCCTTGTGTCCTGAACAAGTTAAGTAACTTTTTTTTTTTTTTTTTTTTTTGCGGACCCATTGAAATGAATGGTTCTGCATATGGTTCGGGGAAAAAAAATGGAATGGACACGGAAAGAAAATAAGTTTGTGTGCATAAGCCCTAAGGGTTTTTCTGGGCTCCGAATTTTGATGACCTAGTCTCATGATAGGTAATCAATATCTGATCAGCGGGAGCCTGCCACCCAGCAACTTTGCTTCTGAACTGTTCCCTGCTGCCACAGAAGCTAGCACTTTAAATGGAACCAGAAGCACAACGCTGCTGAAAGTGTAGTTGCCATGCCAGGGTATCACAGATCAAGCTCCCTTTCTCTTCATTAGGGACTGAGCTGCAGTAACCAGGCCTGATCATTACACTTTGAACGGAGCTGTGCTTCTTGCCCCATACAAATTGGCGGCAGCATCAGGGAACAGCTGATCAGTGGGGGTGCCAGATGTCCGACCCAAACCGATAGGATATTAACTTTCCTGAGGACAGGTCATCAATATTAGGAACCCAGAAAACTCCTTTAACTATGTTTTATATCATTGACCTTTACAAAATCTAGTGCACCTAGACCCTGTTATAAACTGTGCCAAAATTTGGCACAATGTAAAAAATTTTTGGTATTATTTGGCTCATCTAGTTCTTGAAAAAGCAAATGCACTTAGCTCAATGAGGAGGTGTAATGTACTCATTTGTGCCATCACCACTAATAAGTTGTGAAAATGTTACCCTTATATTTATTTTATATTTTTGTTTTATATTTTCACTCCTCTTTCACACAGAGTATTCGCAAATTTTCAATAATTAACCGTTTTTGTACCCCAAATTAATTATACTGAGGGTTTAAAATCCACCGCTACGTGTAATGCCTGTCCAATAGGAAATGAAAGCATATAGTATACAAAAGTGACTGAAAGATAAAGTTAGATAGCAGATGTCAAACTGTTGTGTGTTTCTGCAATAAAATACATTTGTTATTTCTCCTGGAACAAAATAGACAAATCTGAAATACAGACACAGAGGGTGGATTTACTCTATACTTGTCGGATGAACCCAAAAATTATCCAAACTGAAAATAAACCTTAAATCTGCAGTAGAAACAAAATGGTGTATTTTACCTAAACTGCAAAGTCCGATGTGTAATAAGGGATTTTGTGGTTTTACAGCTCAGTGCTTGTCCTCGAAAGCTGTTCTCTCAGCAACGTGGGTGGCAGGTTATGCTACTATATAATGTATTGTAGTTGGCTCTCCACACTTGTCAGGGTTAGCGTTCAGCCATTCGTAAAATTTTCCCATTGTTCTATCATGTGAACCAAGGCTGTTTTAAAAGTGCCCTCAACCCCCTGAAAAGAGTCTAATTAGAAAGTATGATATTGAACCACTTAATATAGTGCCACTGTCTGTTGTGTGCCATAGAGAAACTTGTTTTCTCCTATAAAATCTCCGTATTATTGCTGAAAATTCTATTCTTTCTGCCTAGTTTATATTGAGCCTTTGCATTTTTGTCCTACTTCCATCTTTCTTTCTTTTGATGTACCTTCTCTATTGGCAGCTATTACTATTTTAGCAAATAATGCTGTTTCTAGTAGGAGTTGCGAAAGAAGAGGAGGAAAAAAAGAGCACTTTGTGTGAGGTCCTTGTAAAATGAACCTCGGTAACTTTGCGTTATATTGCTGCATTTTTTTTTTTTGCTTTCTCTACTCCTTCTGTCCTTGACGTGTTGTGATTAGAAATTACATCTCTTGAGTAGATGCAATGAATACACTTTATTTTATCATGGCCATAATTTACATACATTTTGTTGTACCTGTTATTTTAGAGTTTGGCTCCCGGAGAAACAGGCAATTATGGTATTTAAATTCCATTGTGCCAGCCAGGGCACAGTCCAAAAAAAACTAAAAAAGAAAAAAAAAAAAAACTTGCCTGCTGGGCTGTATGCAGTATACTTGTGTGAACATCAGTGCCTGCTGTTCACACATCATTTTTCACAGAAAGTTTCGGTTGGAATAAAGGCTGTGTTAGTGAAGGCCGCTGGAACATTTGTTGTTCTCTGCTTATAAAGGCCCCAGATTAATTTTACTTGCACGTCTTGGTTTTCAGTGCCGCTGGTTCATAGTTTACTCATTGTCCTTACCACAATGATTTATTCTATCAATTACCAAATACAAAGTTCTGTTATCGTGATCATTTTCAAATTATTTTTATGTTTAACACATTTTTAAAGATTTTTTTGTGGTTATTTTTAGTTTTCCACACAGATTTCAGACTGACCACTAAGCCTAATAATAGGAGCCACTTCTTGGTCTTTAAAGGGAACCTGTCACCGGGATTTTGTGTATAGAGCTGAGGACATGGGTTGCTGTATAGCAGCTAGCACATCCGCAATACCCAGTCCCCATAGCTCTGTGTGCTTTTATTGTGTAATAAAAAACGATTTGATAGATATGCAAATTAACCTGAGAGGAGTCCTGTCCCTGAGAGGAGTCCTCTCCCAAGGAGCACCGCATCCTCCAAATCTCCTCGTTGCTCCCTGACGTCACAAAGCTAGAGCGCTGTAATCTCGCGATGCGCGAGCTAGCGCATGCACAGTTCATTCCCTGAAGCTGATGCCAGCACAGGGAAGGAACACCATGCCGACACTGCGCATGCGCTAGCTCGCATATCGCGAGATTAAGGCGCTCTAGCTTTGTGACGTCGGGAAGCAAGGAGGAGATTCAGAGGATGCGGTGCGGTGCTGGGCTCCTTCACGCTGGGCTCATCTCAGGTTAATTTGCATATCTATCAAATGTTTTTTACACAATAAAACACAGAAAGCTATGGGGACTGGATATTGCGGATGTGCTAGCGGCCCATGTCCTCAGCTCTACTGCCAAATTCCAGGTGACAGGTTCCCTTTAAAGATCACTTTACTGCAGTTATCTGCTTATCTGTCATTCCGACCCTGCCTGTAATGATATCACATCTGTGTATAGATAACACAATATCCACCATTCACAATAGGTGATTGTCAAAGTTTATCCTTGTTCAATGACATCTGCACAGGGCACAGATCATGCCTAGGGCAGTGTTTCCCAACCAGTGTGCCTCCAGCTGTTGCAAAACTACAACTCCCAGCATGCCCGGACAGCCTTTGGTTGTGTGGGCATGCTGGGAGTTGTAGTTTTGCAACAGCTGGAGGCACACTGGTTGGGAAACACTGGCCTAGGGAACTCTCCCATAGAAGTCAGAGAGGTCCCCTCCTGACCTTTGTGTCTATGGCCCGTGGGGCTCCCATAACGCAGTTCTTTAAATGCTTTCTAAATGCTGTTAAGAACAGCTCAGGCAAAATGGACGCACCGATAATCATGTTCAGGCAACAAATAAAGAAATCAATCAGAAAATAAAAATTGATTAGAAAAAAAAAATGATGTGTTGCTATCTGGTTTTACCTGGCAGGTAACAAATGTTAGTGATGCGTTCCCTGCAAAGGTGATGTGTCGCTTTATATTGGCATGTTTTTACTTATCCAAGTCATTCTGAGAATGTTTTCTCGTGACACATTGTACTTCATGATAGTGGTAAATTTGGGTCAAAATGTTTTACCTTTATTTATTTAACCCCTTTTTTCTTCCTTCTTTCATCGTCGCATTCCAAGAGCTATAAAAATTTTTTATTTTTTCATCTATATAGCTTTATGAGGGCTTGTTTTGTGCGGGACAAGTTGTAGTTTTTAATGGCACCATTGTGGAGTACACATAACTTTCTGACTTTTATAAACTTTTTCTGGGAGGGAGATGGGAAAAACAGCAATATTGCCACTGTGTTTTTACATTATAAATTTAACGGTGTTTAATTTTTCGGTATAAATAACATATCTTTATTCTCTGGGTCAGTACGATTACAGTGATACCAAATACATATAGTCTTTTTGGGCGTTTTACAACTTTTTTGCAATAAACCCTTTTTTTTCTTTAAAAAAAAAAAGTTTTTTGCATTACCACTTCACAAGACCTGTAACTTTTTTTTTTTTTTTTTTCCTTTCTATGGAGGTGTGTGGGGGCTTGATTTTTGCAGGATTACTTTTATTTTTTATTAGTATCATTTTAGAGTAAATGGGGCTTTTCCAAGAGCTTGTTATTACATTTTTTCAGTGGCAACTAAGAATAAGTGACCAATTCAGTAATTTTATTTTTTTTATTTTTTTTACGGCGTTCACTGTAGGGGATAATTTACATGATATTTATGTAGTCCAGTTCGTTACTGACGCGGCAATACCAAACATATTTGGGAGATTTTTATATATTTATTTTTTCATTGAAAAGCTCATTTTCAATGGAAAAAAAAGCCTAATTTTTTTTATTACATTTTTTTTTTTTTTACATTTTTTTTTTTTAATAGTCCAACAAGGGGACTAGAACAGACAGCTTTTTGATTGATTTTAAAATGCAATGCATTATCTCTATAGTACATTGCATTTTAATGTCAGTGCTATTCTTACATTGACCAGCAGGCTGCACCAGAGAGGCGCAGCCTGATGGAAATTACTCAAGGCTGGTCTGGGGCATACATCAGACCCCTGCCAGCCTTCACACACATCGGCACCCCTTGATCGCATTTGCGGGGTGCTGATGGGAGACAGGGAGTCCGCTCCCTCTGCCAGCACTTTACATGCGGCGGGCGCCATTGCCCGCGGCATGTAAAGTGTTAAACAGCCCGGATCGGCACTCCTGCCGGTCCAGGCTGTTAGAGCCGGGCCGCGGCTCTCGTGTGAGTAAAAAAAAAAAGCGGCGGCCTAGTCTAAGGCCCCTTAGTGACTGCCGTAAAAAAGCACCTGAGTGGCCACTAAGAGGTTAAAAAATTCTAAATTTACCCAAAATTTTGAAAAATACATACTTTTTGAAATTTTTATATCTCTGCTTTTAAGATGGAGAGTGATACAGTATTTCATAAAATAGTTATTAGTTAACATTCCTCATATGCCTACTTTGTTTGCATCATTTTGTAAATGCCATTTCATTTTTTTAGGATGTTAAAAGGCTTAGAATTTTAGAAGGAAATTTTACATTTTTAAAGGACCAATTCAGTTATGAAGTCACTGAGGGGCTTACATAACAGAAAGCATCCATAAACTACAGTTATTCAAAACTGATTTTGCAAACTTTGTTAACCCATTAGGTGTTCAACAAGAATTAGGCCCCTTGCAGACGAGGGGTGTGTCCAGATTAGGTCCGGATGCATTGCGTCTGCGATCAGGGAAAATCTTGCGAGTAGGTACGCAATTGCAATGCGTTTTGCACACGCGTGTTAGGCTACTTTCACACTAGCGTTCGGGCGGATCCGTTCTGAACGGATCCGCTCATAATAATGCAGACGGAGGCTCCGTTCAGAACGGATCCGTCTGCATTATTTTTAGCATAGAACAGCTAAGTGTGAAAATAGCCTAGTACGGATCCGTCCAGACTTTCAATGTAAAGTCAATGGGGGACGGATCCGCTTGAAGATTGAGCCACATTGTGGCATCTTCAAACGGATCCGTCCCCATTGACTTACATTGAAAGTCTGGACGGATCCGCACGCCTCCGCACGGCCAGGCGGACACCCGAACGCTGCAAGCAGCGTTCAGCTGTCCGCCTGTCCGTGCAGGAGGCGAGCGGAGCGGAGGCTAAACGCCGCCAGACTGATGCAGTCTGAGCGGATCCGCCTCCATTCAGACTGCATCAGGGCTGGACGGCTGCGTTCGGGTCCGCTCGTGAGCTCCTTCAAACGGAGCTCACGAGCGGACCAGCGAACGCTAGTGTGAAAGCAGCCTTAAAAAACCGAATGTGGTACCCAGACCCGAACCCGGATTTCTTCACTGGAGTTCGGGTTTGGGTTAGTTGTTCTGTATATTTTTATATTTTCCCTTATAACATGGTCTTAATACAGCATGCTAACTAAAATGTGGCTTTAGGGGTTAAAAAAATAAAATAAAAAATTAACTCACCTTATCCTGTTGTTCGCGCAGCCGGCATCTTCTTCTTTCAGGACCTGCCGAAGGACCTTTGGTGACGCTATCGCGCTCACCATGTGGTGAGTGCGGTGACGTCAGCACAGGTCCTGCTGAATGAAGATAAGTCATCAAAGGTCCTTTGGCAGGTCCTGAAAGAAGAAAGAAGATGATGATCATCTCCTAGCAACCATGCGTGAAAATCGCACCGCATCCGCACTTGCTTGTGGGTGCTTGAGATTTTCACACAGACCCATTCATTTCTATGGGGCCTGCGTTGCGTAGTAAAAACGCAGAATATAGAACATGCTGCGATTTTCACGCAACGCACAAGTGATGCGTGAAAATCACCGCTCATCTGAACAGCGCCATTGAAGTTAATGGGTCCCACGGAATTCTCAGCTGTGTGATAGGGGCATTAAAGGAAAATTGAGGTAAAATTTTATTTTTTGGGCAGATTTTTAATTTAATACATTTTTTCCTGTAACGCATCAAGGCTTAAAAGCCAAGAAAAGCTCCATATTTATTACCCTTAGGCCTCTTGCACACAAGTTCTGTTTTTTGCGTTCCGTATACGGAACCATTCATTTCAATAGATCCGCAAAAAAAACCTGAAGGTACTCCGTATGCCTTCCGTTTCCGTATTTCCGTTCCATTCGAAGATAGAACATGTCCTATTATTGTCCGCATAACGGACAAGCATAGTACTGTTCTATCAGGGGCCAGCTGTTCAGTTCCACAAAAAACGAAATGCACACAGACGTCAACCGTATTTTTTTTGGATACGTTTTTTTGTGGACTGCAAAATACTGAAAAAAGCCATATGGTCGTGTGAAAGAGGCCTTATTCTGCAGTTTACATAAACATCCCATTTGTGGTCGTAAACTGATGTGTGGGCACACTGCAGGGCTCAGAAAGGTGCCATATGGTTTTGGAGGGCAGAATTTACTGGAATGGTTTTTGGGTGCCATGTCACAGGTGAAGATACCCTGAGGTGCCCCGGTAGTGGAAACCCAAAAATATACACGGGATACCCGTTTTATACCGTTTAAAAAAAAAAAAGATTTTTTTATTTTATTTTTTACACAAAGCATTTTTGAAGAAAAAATCTTTTTTGCGTCACCGTTTTCTGAAATCCATATTACTTTTATCTTCTCATGGTCTTGCGTGAGGGCTCAGTTTTTGCAGTATGAGTTGACATTTTTATTGGTACCATAACTTTTTGATTACTTGATATTATGTTTTTTGTGAGGTTGCATTGTACTGCATTGAGTCGGTTAGTATTACACTGACAGTGTGCCTATAAGACCCAGACTTGGGGCTGGGTCTCTTAGGCCTCCACAGCTGGCAGGCCCAGAAGTCTTTGTAAGGTTTCCAGGGGCCACAGCAAACATCTGCTCCCCATCATCACAGCGCAGGGAACCGATGGGTTTAGAGAGGGAGCCTGAATCCTCAGCATTGATCGCAGCATCTGAGGGGTTAGTCCGCCGGCACTGACATTTTCAGCGATACCAGCGGATACAGCAGTGACCTGGCTTTCAGTAGTAGCCAAGCCCCTGCACTGATCGGGCAAGCACAGCTCCTTTGTCTGCCTGATCAGAGCTCCGCTGCGCCGTACTTGTATGGAACTCGTCCTCTGCAGGTTAAACTTATTCCATGTTTATGTTGGGGTGCTTTACCATAGGGTGGGAATGCTGTGGCAGAGAGTTGAACCATTACTACACTGCGGCAAAACTGCATGCAAATACATAAATGTTGTACTGTCATTACTAGGAATGCAGTATTTATTTATTATATAGTGCCGACATATACCACTGCACTTTACAGACATCACCCCTGTTTTATCATGCCTTCACTCCAGAATTCTGGCTTCAAAAAGTCGCAAAATGGGGCTTTTTGCATTTTTACACCACCCACTCCATTTTTGAAATATGGGTGGGAAAGTGGGTGTGGTTAGCTATGTTAATGAGTTTCAAAATTCTCAATCTTGCTTTAATAGGAGGGTGGAGTAGACAAAAGTGTTAGGTTTAAGGATAAGACAAATTTATAAAATGTGCGACGTTTGATAAATGTGGCATTAAGTATGTCAACACGGACTCAAACAAAACTGACTTCAAATGTTCTCCGCGTGATAAATTTCGCCGATTGTCACTACACAGTGTCCTCAGAGTGTCCGAGGAAACTGGACTACCCAACTGAAACCCATGCAAACTCCATGTAGATGTTGTTTCTGGTTAAATTCAAATTTAGAACCCCAAACCTTGCAAGGCAGTAGTGCTGACCCTGGAGCCACCGTGCTAATTTTCCTACAATTTCAGTATTAATGCACACATTCATACAGTATTGATTCAAACATATTCATCTCATTATCATTATACATGTTTTCATATTTTACATCTGTATTTTAAGTTATTTTTTTATGCCTTTTTTTTTTTTTGTTTGTTTTTTTTTTTTTTTAGCAATTTGAGGCTTTATTAGCTGAATGATGTGCTTATCCAGATAGGCTCAAGCACTAATACGGATTTGTCTCATCAAACAGGTTTCTGCTCCTGCGCTGGGTTCCTGAAGCTGAGGTCGCTCCTCCTGGCATTTGATTGAGAGGGCCGGACATCTCAACTGGCCCTGACAATCTTGCACCTACAACTCTGCTCCAAATAGTGGCGCAAGCACAGAGGCTCTGCTTCCGCAACCAGGGTAGCAATTGTTCATGTGCCTTTACCCGAAAATTTTGCCGCGCACGTGCAGTCTCTGCTCCAATAGCAGAATCGGAGCTTCCAGGGGCCATAGCAAACATCGGCCCCCCATCATCGCAGCATGGGGAGCCGATAGGTTCAGAGAGGGAGCCTGCATTTTACCGGGAAATTTTGCCACACACTCGCAGTCTGTGCTCCAATAGCAGAATCGGAGCTTCTGTGCTTGCACTGCTGCTCAGAGCAACTGATTTTCAGGGCCAGGCGAGATGTCCAGTCCTGTCAGTCCAGCAGATGGAGCACCCTCCGTTTTATGGACACCCCGTCGCAGGTGTAGAACTCTGCCCGATGAGATGGATTTGCTCTTTTCTACTCAATGTATGTGCTTTACATAAGATAATAATAATCTTTATATAGCGCCAACATATTCCGCAGTGCTTTAAATTCAATATTGGCTAATTTAAATGAAAATAATACATTATTTAAAGCAAGGAGTTTTTGTTGAAATCTAAAATGTGAAGTTCTGGTGAATATATCCATTTTTTATTTTTTTTTTCATTTGAAATGAAGTAATATTTAAATGATTATGCAACGTAATACGTATACTTAAAATATTAAGTATTAATGGAAAGAGAGGGTGTTCTGAGTTGTATTTTATAACAGGCGTTTCTTAAACTGTACTTTTATTAGGGCTTTAAAAAAAATGGAACAAATTATGAAACACTTTCATGAATTCAAACACTTTAAACAATGTTTTAGTGGGGAAAAAAACCCTCAAAGGCACGTTAATACCTCTGCGTGGCTGTCTTTCATAGCCCTTGTGACAACAGCCTAGATTATAATGGGGTAAGTGCAATGATTTTATCAGCATTGGTTTTCTGCCAGTCATGATGGCAGTAAAACCAGAATATAAATTCCTGAAGGGTTCTTCTGAGTGCCTTTTATCCATTTTAATCTTATGAAGCTATTTAGCAGTGTGTTGAGAAGAAGACAGTGACTGTAGAATGTTGGCACGTACAACTTTTGACAGATTTCATAAATCATTGCATAAGAAGAAAGAACACCCCCTATACAGTGCTGTGATCTATGTGAATACGGTGGAGCTATGGAAATATTGCTGAAGATATTGCCAATAACACGTCAATATAGATTGCCACTTAGAGGGGTTTTCAAGTGTCTAGATATTGATGCATGTGACAAACTGATAACTGTAAAAATGTGCTCACCCAAAAATGATATATTTGAAAAACGCAAAAAAATCAAGCAAGAAACTCTCTTGGGGGCCAACCTGAAATATATGCAGGTCCCCAAACACAGTTATAGCATACAGTAATACTGATGCGTACTATTTGATCAAGAGAGAAATGAGATATATACTTTACAAAGTGGTATGAGACATCACATGAAAAATTTGCCAAAAGCCAGGGCCAGTTAATTATAACAACGTGAAACAGTGGCAAAAAAAAAGGAAAATAATTAAAGGGGTTATGCCATGACTAATGTAAACAGTGAAACCCAGGCACCATACAGTACATGACAATCTGATTCTAACAAAGCCAGAACCAGCCCTGTACCTCACATGGATCCAGAGATCTTCCCATTCTTTAAAGGGATTATGTCACCAGGTTTCACCCCCTCCTTTAACCATTCCTAATGTGGTCTTATAAATGTAATCTGTAGGCTTATTTTGCTAAAAATACGCTATTACTAACCTGTCATTCATAAAAATAAGGTGCCCAAGGGGATGTAAATGGCTCCAAGCTGCCGCCCGCACCCGCTGCCGTTCGTGCCCAGTGCCGCCTTTCCCGACCTCAGCGCCGCCTCATAATCTTCTGTGACGCCTCCCGCTCTCCCTCCCCCCCCTCCTCCTGCTGTAACATCGCTGTGACGCCTCCCGCTCTCCCTCCCTCCCCCCTACTCCTGCTGTAACATCGCAATGTTACAGCAGGAGGAGGGGAGAGGGAGGGAGAGCGGGAGGCGTCACAGAAGATTGAGGCGGCGCTGGGCACGAACGGCGGCGGGTGCGGGCGGCAGCTTGGAGCCATTTACGTCCCCTTGGGCACCTTATTTTTCTGAATGACAGGTTAGTAATGGCGTATTTTTAGCAAAATGAGCCTACAGATTACATTTATACGACCACATTAGGAATGGTTAAAGCTCCCTGAACATAACCATATTTTTATCTGGAGTGGGTGAAACCTGGTGACAGAATCCCTTTAAATTTTAAGCTGACAACTCAGGTGGCATGTCCTGTAACTGTCTCCGCTTTTAACACAAGATATGGCTTGTAGCAGATGAAGAATGAAACTGAGCATGTGTGCCCACCTCAGCAAGGTGGACAAAGACATGATGAAAACAACAAACAGCAGGTGGATAACTCTGTGGTTACCAAAAACAGCTGACCAGTGGGAATGCCGGGTGTCGGCCCACCACCAATCTGATATGGCTGACCCATCTTAAGGATAGGTCCTAAATATCTAGACACTGGAAAACCTCCTTAAAAGCAGTTGTCCACTTTGAATAATTGTTTTTTCAAGAACGGTTCCCCCACCGGTCAGCTTAAGTGTAATGAAATAAGTGAGCTATTCATGTAATGCCCAGACACATTAGTTCCTCCAAAAAGAAGGAAGCTCTTTCCAGTCATTCTCTGTTCAGGCTGATCCAATGCTCTTACAATGGCAACCCCCCACCCTCCTTCCCCACTGCAACTGTACATAGTAAATTACACCTAGCCACATGACCATTAATAGTAAAAGATCTGCCAGGTCTGTTGAGTTTAGTTTTAGTCTTTAGATTGATCATCGCCGGTCATCTAGATGCTCTGAGATCAAAACCGGGGACCTGCTGAATTCATCAGCTTAGTAATGTTGGCTGTTGGGCAGGGAAAAGAACATCGTTTCACACGCCAGTCTTAGGAGCTCATGCACATGACCATGCTTTTTCTGGGAAGCACCGCACGTGTGTCAGCCGCATCTCCTGACCTGAACTCAACGCATCATAGTGATTACAGGTCTATTGTACTGTACTCGGATAAATTACTGTGATGCAGTGAGTTCAGGTCAGAGGAGCCACCGTCGGTCCGGAAGATGCGGCAGACACACGGGCCGGTCACGGTCATGTGCATGAGCCCTTAGTAAGAACCCTGTTGGTGGACGACCCAACCAGTAGATTAAGAGGTGCAGGCCTCTTAAGAAACCTCTGATCTTCTGCTGTCTGTGCGCCAGAACAGGGGATGGTGTAGAGCTCTGGTGTAATGTGCGCCATTTTTCTGTTGCACATATTGTTAAATGAGTTGGACCGCAGAGCTGCATCCTCTCGTCCACACCACCCACTTTTTTAGAAATATCGGTAAGGCTGGGTTCACACCTGTGCGTTTTACAGCACGTTCCTACGCGCTGTAAAACGCTCAACAGGCAAGAACCAATGATTCCCTATGGGAATGGTTCTCACCTGAGCGTTTTACAGCGCGTACGATGCGCTGTAAAACGCCCGACGCCCCAAGAAGTACATGAGCTTCTTTGAGGCCTCTTGTCGCGTGTTCCCGTACATAGACTTCAGCGGGAACGCGCGACAATGAGCGTTCGCTTGTCTCTGTATGCGCGATTGCAAACTCCCGTACAATCGTGCATACAGAGCGCCCCATCGCGAACGCTCAGGTCTGAACCCAGCGTAAAAGCTAAAAAAATTAAATAAAAAAAAAAGTGTTGCAAGGCGGCACTTGTGACAAAATTTGCATCTTTTCTATGGTAAAACCTGGCGTAGAATGTAAGTATATGACATGTACGGCAAATGTCAGGTCTTTAAAGATGGCCATAGCCGCCAGATGCCTGCTGTTTCATACAGCAGGCACCTTCAGCTAATTTAACTCCTCAGATGTTGTGGTCAAATGTGACCACAGCGTCAGAAGAGGCTAAAACCTGGAAGCGCGCGCTTCCAGTCCGGGTGCGCTTTCCCCCAGCGGAGAACGGAGAAAGCGCCCTGTTCTAATAATGAGCCGGAGCCTGTACTTGATTTCTGTACAGCATAATGGAACAAATTCCATTATGCTGTACAAGTTGCAGTCTGATGATTGCAACTTGTGGTCAACTTGGGGACCTAACAAAAATGTAAAAAAAAAGTTTTTAAAAAATTTGTAAAATGTATTAATTTTCAAATAACCCCGTTTTTCACGAAATCAAAATACATAAACAATAAAAAAAATAACATAATGGGCATCCCCATGTGCGAAAACGCCCATGCGGTGAATGGCGTTTTTCATTACTTTATCTTCCAAAAAAATTATAAAAAGTGATATACCCCTAAAATGGTAAAAACTGCAGATCGCCCCGCAAAAAATGAGCACCCACACATCTGCGTAGACATAAACTATAAAAAAAAAAGTTATGGAGGTCAGAATATGACAATGAAAAGAAGAAAAAAAAATTTTTTTTCAATATTAAAATGCAAGAAAAACTATACATATGTGAGAATGAAGAGCACAAGTCAGTTGTACCGCATAGTGAAGGACAAAACTGACGGAATTTTTTATTTTTTTTTTTTGTTCCAATTCCACCCCATTTGGATTTTTTTTCCCCCACTATATTGTAAGCAATATTAAATAGAGGCATTAAAAAGTACAACAGAAAATCACCTTGTCAGGAGTTAAACCTGAATTTCTGCAAGTAAAGCTTAAAGGGGATGTCCATCAAGTGGGTTATAAAGTATATCAAGTTATGCTTTCACTCAGCCTCACAGTGAATGGCGCAGTCGGAAATGGCTGAAAGAACGTGTACGGCTATTACTGATGCTCCCCGTGAGGCAGGTTTCTTAAAACTCTCTAAAAGAGACGGTCATTGTTGCCCATAGCAGAGCAGTCTAAGAACTGAAAGCTGCGCTCTAGTTGCTGTGAGGTCCATTGTCTATTCATTTATCATCAGTCAGGAAGCATTTACCCTACAGTATGTATTTTGTGGATCCATTGTAACAATGCCTATTCTTGTCCACAAAACGGACCAGAACAGGACATGTTCTATCTTTTTTGGGGGGCTACGTAACAGACATACAGATGCGGACAGTACACGCAGTGTTTGTGGACCCATTGAAATGAATAGGTCCGCATCATATTCGCAAAAAATGCAGATCGGATGCGGACGAAAAATACGGTTGTGTGAATGGAGCTTTACGCTGTACTGGTTTTCAGCCTCTGAATATAAACAAGAAAGTTCTAATTCACTGACAGCAAGCATCCTTAGGGATACCTAAGGAATCAAAACACAAAGGGGGACATTTATCAATGCATTCACGCCACAAATGTGGCGTAAAAAAGTTGCACCTTATGGCGCACGGCATCTGTGCACCATAATTTGAGACTTTTTTTGAGCTCAGCACTTTTCTGAAGTGCAGAGAAAAGGGGGATGGCTTAGTGGAATGGGGCGTGGCTTCGCAACACCGCCACATTTACTGTAACTTTTGCCCGAAAGTTGCGGAAGTTATAGCTGAAGGCTACGTCACTTTCTGGCGCAGGGCGCAGATGCGTCTGATTTATTAAGAGACTTCTGCATCTCGGGCACATCTCACGCCAGCGCAAGGAGATCAAGACTGGCGGATGGATCCACCAGTCTTGATATATCTCCACCAAAGTTTATTGAAAAGGTATAGAACCTTCAGAAATGTATACAGTGATTTAAAGGGGTTGTCACACACAGATAGTTATATAAAGCGCCACCTGCTGTTTGCTCTTTTGATAATCTCTCTGTCCTGCTCACAGAGACCGTGATTTTCTTTTTTTACATTATTCATGGGATAACGCTGTTGAGCTTTATTTGCAAAAAAAAAAAAAGCACACGGCCCTTTTAAGTAAGTGTTCCTTTAAAGGGATCTGCCAGGATTTTTATACTGATGGCCTATCCTCAGGATCAGACACCCTGCTGTTCCCAAGCAGCTCTGGTCTCATTATGGGACCAGCGTTGCAGTAGCTAGCGCCATCCACTACACAGTGAAAGGAGCTGGAGGGAGTGTTCAGTCAAACTCGCACCATTTTGCAAGCAAGTTCAGTCAGTTATGTCTGCAGTTGCGTTCAGTTGTTTCCGCGCGGGTGCAATGCGTTTTGATGCGTTTTTTACGCGCGTGATAAAAAACTGAAGGTTTACAAACAACATCTCTTAGCAACCATCAGTGGAAATCGCATCACCTCCGCACGTTTTTCACGCAGCCCCATTCACTTCTATGGGGCCAGGGCTGCGTGAAAAACGCAGAATATAGAACATGCTGCATTTTTCACACAACGCAGAACTGATGCGTGAAAAAAATGCTCATGTACACAGACCCATTGAAATGAATGGGTCAGGATTCAGTGCTGGTGCTATGCGTTCACGTCACACTTTGCACCCGCGCGGAAAACTCACTCGTGTGAAAGGGGCCTTAAGGAATTGCAACACATTTGCGGTTCTTGAAATAAATCTGTAGTGGTGTGTAGATTGGTATCGCTGGTATACAATGCCCACATGTATAAAGCCTTTTAATGTTTTGGCACAACTTTTGTACATTTCTGTAGCAGGAATAGAAGTCCGTTATCCAAAGCTTTAGAAATAAGATTTGTGTTCGCAGCCAAGCGTACTGGCTGTGGGCCAATGGACATGTCTTGCTGAAAAATAACATATCATAAAAGATAATTCCAGCCCTATTGCCTGACGCTGTCCACATATGCTTTAGAATTTACCATGAGGATATGTTTAATGTGTCTGCACACACAGACGCTTGATGTACTGTACCGTTGTGTGTGGCACTTCAGTGCAGCCAAGAGGGCAGGTCCCTTAATGACTTCCAATGTTGACATCAGTGATGTCTTATGAATCAGCTGCTGTAAGTCGCTGAAACGTTCTTCTCATGGTGGATCCTTTTTATGCCACGGGACTAGATAATCTCCCTTTACAGCATGTGTGCCCCTGTAGATGTGGAGGAATATAGGAAACTGAATCTCCCAGTACTATAAAACAGCTAAATGTAATCCTCATCCTTGCATCTTTCCTTCCAAGTGTACTGTAAATACCATATGTAAATGTTGCTGAGAAGAGAGAGAGAGAACCTTCTCGTAGGTTTAGATCAGTGAATTGCCTTTGTGAGTCACCTGGTCGCTCAGACTTTTGAATGTCAAATCTGCTTTGATTATTTTCTGACATGTGGCTTAAAGGGGTTGTCCGATGAAAAATATTCTATAGTTTTCTAACCAGCACCTGACACTGAATTATTTTGTAACCGCATGTAAATATAAATGTATAGCTGCACTGAAATCTATCTGTACAGCGCCACCTGCTGTTTGTTCTTTTCCTAATTTCTCTGTTCTGCCCACTGAGGTGGAAGCACATGCTCAGTTCTATCCTTCAACTGCAGTAGAAAGGACATGTTCCCTGAAAGAGTGCTCGCCAGCTTGAAATAAATCAAGCACAGCAATGGGAGGGTCTCTGGATCAATGTGAGGTATAGGGCTGGTTCGAAGAAAGAGACTGGCATGTACCTATATGATATCAGGTTTCATTTTTTACATTAAGGCTCCATTCAAACATCCGCAATTCCGTTCCACATTTTGCGGAACGGAATTGGGGACCTTTTCATTTCTATGGGGCCACACTATGTGCTGTCCGGGTCTGCAATTCCGTTCCAGAAAAAAAATATAACGTGTCCTATTCTTGTCCGCAATTGCGGACAAGATTAGGCATTTTCTATTAAAGTGGTGTTGGCGATGTGCGGTCCGCAAAATGCCGGTGTCTGTGTTTTGCGAATCCGTGGATCCGCAAAAAACACATATGGATGTCTGAATGGACCCTAACTGCGGGATAACCCCTTTACCCAGGCAGGTAGCTAAGAAAATGAATTGCCAGATTGGTTGACAACAAGTTTAGAATCAAATCTGCTCAGTGGGATTTGAAAAAACAGACCGTCGCATTAGGATCAGTGGGGGGTTGGCTCAGCTGACTGCAGGGGCTGCAGCAAAGTCACTGCCAAAAGTACTGAGCTGTGCCTGGTAAACTAGGAAAAAACCTTCAATCAAATGATCAGTAAGTCTGAGCTGAGCCGGCGGGTGCCTGCTGTTTGACAAAGCAGTGTCCAATCATGGCCCAATCGACCATGGCATCTGAGAGGTCACTTATTGGGAGGGAGCTATTTAGTTACTGGAAGCCGCCTGCTATGTAAAGCCCATAAATAGGAACATAGCATTATTGCCATAGACTGCAGTATTTCAGTGCAGTCTATTTTATGTGAGCCACTGAACGTATGTTCAAAACCCCCTAGGGATGCAAAAAACATGGTTAATAAAAGTAGAGAAAAGTTTCTACAAAGTATGAAAAAAATAACTATAAAAAAAAAAATGTATTCAATAAAATGTATCAAAAAGTCCTTATACATTTTTTTTCCTATTTATGGGAATCTGTTGGAGCTTAATTTGAGATACCATCTCCTCCCTATGTATTTTTTGTTTACAGAGACCTGCGGTGGACTTCGCATAGGTCCTGTGACTGGCACTATTACTGACTGGGGCTGGCTTTGGTAATATTACTACAATTTGTCTGAAAATAATAGATTACTCCTCCTGCTATCGGTGCCCTATCATATGTTTATTGGTCTATTTTTTTTTAGTTGCCGATGCCATATTATCTATATACTGGCATCTCTCACCCAAATCCTATTGACCACCTGATGAACCCGTGAATGGGAGAAACGCGTCGGGGTTTGTTTGCATTATTTAAATCCCGGGTCCCCTACAGTATTGTGAGTGTGAATGCGACCCACCCTTAGGCCCTTCTCACAGGGTTTGGGTGTCTTTTTTTGTATTTGTATAATTTTTTGTAAGCACCTTAACTAGGGAACTGTGGTTATTCACATTCTTTTTTTGGTATCTCCCCAGGGTCTCGTGAGGGCAATACTAGCCCAGGTTCGAGGACAGGGAGTCCCCCACCATTAGGGGCTGCCCCTGGGCTGTCGAATAGAATAGGGAGAGCAAAGGGACCGATTTCCCACCTCCCTTTTTCCCTGGGTGCTTATTATTGGTGTGTACACATAAGACCTGCACTGATAACTGTCTGTTTAAATTTGGGATGTCTATTCCCAGTTTTTAAAGTGATTGATTGAAATAAAGATTACACGTTTTAAGGGTTATTTTTGTGCTGGAGCATAGTTTTGGATTATTAACCCAGATATATGTGAGTATCTGCTAATTAGCTGGACTTGCTTATACAGTTATGAGTGGAAAATTAAAAAATAAAGTTGTGATTTTTGGAAGTCGAGTAAAAAATGAAAACGGAAATACGAAAAATGACTGTTCCAGGGTTTGAATATGTCATTAAAGCAGCTTTCTGAATTTGTAATGCAGGCTTTTTTTTCTTTTTTTTTTTAACAAATTTTATTATTTTTATTATTGCATTTTACTTATTTTGGGCTATAATAAAAATGTTCACTGTTTTTCTTCTCAGTAAATCCATCAGAAAGCTGCTCTGCCATCTTGATCTGCAGCCCTTATTGTTAAAACTTCCTAACTGCTCAAAAACATTTCTCTAAGCTGAACTGTTGTCAGACTGCTAAGAATTTAGCATAGAGCCTCTGTCAGCAGATTTGTACCTATGACACTGGCTGACCTGTTACATGTGCGCTTGGCAGCTGAAGGCATCTGTGTTGGTCCCATGGTCATATGTGCCCGCATTACTAAGGAAAAAAGATGTAATATATGCAAATGAGTCTTCAGGGCCAATGAGGGTGTTTCCATTACATCTAGAAGCTCTGCTCTCTCTGCCACTACGGCGTCCTCTCCACACTATTGACAGGACTAGGCAATGAAAACATCATCACACCTGGCCCTGTCAAAGTGCAGAGGACGCAGCAGTTTCAGAGAGAGCAGAGCTTCGAGGTGTAATGGTAACACCTCCATTGCTCCCAGAGGCTCATTTGCATATATTAAAACCTCATTTTTCTCAATAATGTGGGCACATATGAACATGGGGCCAACACAGATGCAGTTTCCGGTTTCATAGGTACAAATCTGAGCTGTAGAAAACTAGAGATAAGGGCTACAGATCAAGTCATTAGTGCCGCTCTCTGACGGGTTCACTGAGGAACAGTCTGCACCTCGCCTTAGACTTTTCTACACAAGACGTGACATCCTGAAAGTAAAGCTAGTGATCTTAAAGGGGTTGTCTCACTTCACAGCAAATAGTATTTATCATGTAGAGAAACTTAATACAAGGCACTTACTCATATATTGTGATTCTCCATATTGCCTCTCCATGCCCATATTGCAATCCATCACTGGTGGCCATGGCTTGCACACTATAGGGAAAAACACCAGCCTATGTGCAGTCCCACAATCCTGGCAACCAGAGAATCCGGTGCTTTTTCCTATAGTGTGTAAGCACGGCCACCATGAAAACGGGCAGTGTATAATGTGATGAAAAAATGAATCCAGCCAGCAAAGGAAGCGATATGGACAATCACAATACATTAGTAAGTGCCTTGTATTAACTTTATCTACATGACAAATGCTATTTGCTGAAGTGCGACAACCCCTTTAAGGCCAGCAATGTTGCCTTTAGAATAAAATATCCTGCATATATTAATAATTATGTATATTATGGGTTTGTTGCACAGATAACAGCCCTTATAATTAACATTAATTGGGTCTGGTTTAGAAAAGCCTCACTCAGAACCCCTATTTCTTAGTCAAATCATTTCACATTGGAAACAGTGTTTGTGTGTTATAAGCACAGCCCATTCTAATGTGCGATGCTTCATTTCCGCTGTGATGTGGATGCCTGGGGATTAAACTCTACCACTCAGGTTCTATAACAAATGACACCATATGCCCAGCAGGGGGCCCTATAATCAGTCAGTGGACCCTTCTTTCAATAAAGGATTGTCCAAAGCCACTAACCCCTATCAGACTTTTTTTAATGGCTCCATAATAAAGAAATAAAAAATCATTTAGTGAATATGGTGGTACCATTTTCGGGTTTGTTTTTTGGTGGTATCATAGTATTGAGTTCTTTTCCTTATTGTATATTCTCTCATTTCAAGTGCTTTTATGTTGCACCTCTTCGCTCCTGCCACCATGCTTGTCCAGGGAGTGCAGCGCCTCTTTCTTCTCTGTGCCGTTCTAGCTATTTCAAGTGAAAATCAGAGCTTTTGATCTTGCAGAAGTGACTGCCAAAGATGCCGAAGTCATCTCCTTACATGGTGGTCTTAATGTCTCATAACTGTTTGCTGCTATAAAAGAGCTTTCTTCCTACAATTGCTTCTTTCACCAGAATCCATTCTGCTTGTTTTTGTTTGGGTTTTTCCTTAAAGCGTCTCTTGTAGGGTCTCTCCTTTTAACTTGCTTGGAACTGTGGAAGTTTCTTTTGGATCTAGCAGCATCTCCCTTTTTGGAACTACTGCCTCATTTCTGCAAGATCGTCTTCTTCTTACATAAAAAGGAGGGTGGCTTCGAGCCAGATTGTAACACTTTAAGTGTTGACAGGCGCAGTGCTATGGCAAAGCCGTGATATCTGTTAATGGACAAGTGACTATAGATTTGAGAGCAAGCTTTCTCTCTGTGTGACATTTATTATTGAGGACCTTCCAGACGGGAAAACATACATGCAGATCTTCTGGCAAAGTGGATCCGTTTTCCTTAGCTCTCTCTCTAAGATTTTCCACATGGGTACTTTTCTTTTTTTCTCTTTATTTCAGTGAAGTCATTCATGGATTTTTACACCTTTGCCTTAAATTTCAATTTTGTTTTTGGGTTTGGAACAAAAAGTATCAACCTGAAAACATGCCCAAATTGTATTAAACTCCCTTAGGCTACTTTCACACCGGCGTTTCTGGGTCCGCCTGTGAGATCCATTTCAGGGCTCTCACAAGCAGCCCAAAACGGATCAGTTTAGCCCCAATGCAATCTGAACGGATAAGGATCCGTTCAGAATGTATCGATTTGGCTGCGTTTGGCCTCTGTTGCGCTTTGTAGACTGTCACTAAAACGCAGCTTGCAGCGTTTTTGTGACCCTCTGACTATGCGGAGCCTAACGGGTCCGTCTAGGCTTACAGTGTAAGTCAATGGGGACGGATCCATTATTTTTTTTCACTAACACAATATAGTGCAATTGAAAACGGATCCTTCCCCCATTGACTTTCAATGTAAGTCAAGACGGATCCATTTTGACTTATTTTTTATTTATTTTTATGAATAATGCAAACGCATCCGTTATTAATGGATACAAGCGTTTTTGCATTATTGGTGCGGATCCGTCTGTGCAGATACAAGACGGATCCGCACAAAACACGAGTGTGAAAGTAGCCTAATATCCAATTACCGTAAGTGATGGCATGTTCTGGGCTCAGCTGTAGCATAGCAAGAATCCTTAGAAATTATTGAGTACAAATATATACATACAGTCAGGTCCATACATATTGGGACATCAACGCAATTCTAACATTTTTGACTCTATCCACCACCACAATGGATTCGAAATGAAACGAACAAGATGTGCTTTAACTGCAGACTGTCAGCTTTAATTTGAGGGTATTTACATCCAAATCAGGTGAACGGTGTAGGAATTACAACAGTTTGCATATGTGCCTCCCAACACTTATTTTCACCCCGGCAGCCCCCCTGAGCCTAGCATCGGAGCATCTCATGCTCCGATGCGCTCCAGTGCCCTGCGCTAGATCGCGCAGGGCACGGGCTCTTTTGTTTTCAATAACACACTGCCGGGCGGTAACTTCCGCCCAGCGGTGTGTTCGGTGACGTCACCGGCTCTGAGGGGCGGGCTTTAGCTCTGCCCTAGCCGTTTTACTGGCTAGGGCAGAGCCAAATCCCGCCCATCAGTGCCGGTGACGTCACCAGGGTTCCTGTCAGCCCCATAGTGAGCCCCGGTACGTCACCGGAACTCAGAAAAATGCCTTTGCCCTGTGCAATTTAGCGCAGGGCAAAGGAGAGCATCGGAGCATGAACTGCTCCGATGCTCATGTCAGGGGGGCTGCCTGGGTGAAAATGGAGGTATGTCCAGGTTCAGCTCTGAACCTGGACAACCCCTTTAAGGGACCATCTTTGGTTTTGGTTTCCATCTGACGAAACTGAGCCAAACGGATCAGTCCTGACACACAATGTAAGTAAATGGGGACGGATCCGTTTTCACTGACACAATATGGCACAATAGAAAACGGATCTGTCTTGAACACCATTGAAAGTTTTGTCTATGTTAAAGATGATACAAACAGATCCGTTCTGAACGGATGCATGCGGTTGTATTATCTGAACGGATGCGTTGGTGCAGATGCATGACGGATCCGCACCAGACGCGAGTGTGAAAGTAGCCTAATCTACCGTATTTATCGGCGTATAACACGCACTTTTTCCCCCTGAAAATAGGGGGCAAATGATGTATGCGTGTTATACACCGATTAGGGCTGAAATGTGTCCTCCGGAGGCCAGAGAGGCAGGACTGAGCCGGCCGGCACAGCGGAGGGAGGAGGAAGGAGGAAGGAGGAGGGAGTCCCTCCCTCCCTCCCCTCTGTGCGCGGCTGCCTCTGAAGACCAACGAGGACAGAGTAGGAGGAGGAGGGGAGGGACTGTGGCCACTGCGCCACCAATGAATGTGCCGGCCATATCCCACAGTTCCGATCGGAGTCCCAGCAGTGTAATGCTGGGGCTCCGATCGCTTACCATGGCAGCCAGGAGTCACGCTACTGAAGTCCTGGCTGCCATGGTATGTTAGTGAGCAGAGAGCAGCGCATTATACTCACGTGCGCTGTGGCTGCCGGTCGCTCCTTCTTCTGTCTGTGCGGCGGATTGCTAATGCTTACAGCATTAGCAATGCGCCGCACAGACCTATGAGAAGGAGCGACCGGCGGCCACAGCGCACATGAGTATAATGCGCTGCTCTCTGCTCACTAACATACCATGGCAGCCAGGACTTCAGTAGCGTGACTCCTGGCTGCCATGGTAAGCGATCGGAGCCCCAGCATTACACTGCTGGGGCTCCGATAGGAACTGACACTGCCACCAATGATGGGGGGGAGGAGGGGGACCCTGTGGCCACTGCCACCAATGATTAATACTGGGGAGGGAGGGGGGGGTTTGCGTTACCAGAGGGGGCAGATCAGAGGCTTTATTTGAAATTTAAAAATTTTTCCTGAAATTTCCCTCTAAAATGAAGGTGCGTGTTATACGCCCGTGCGTGTTATACGCCGATAAATACGGTATTTAAATTTCTTCTAATTCTGGGCTTTAAAGTGAAGGAGACGATCCGATCAGTGATTGACAGCTATCTCTATACACAGTCATGGAGGGAAGACTGTCAATCACTGATGGGACCGCCTCCTTGACTTCAAAGACTGGAATGAGCAGGAATTAAATTAATGAAATACAAGTTTTGCTGAATGTTTTCCCATAAAACGTTCTGTTACTCTGCTCGATGACAGATTACAGTGCACTTTCATGGTGACAGGTTCCCTTTAACCTTTGCGTTGTATTTCCCTGTTTTGTGTCAATAAAGTGTATCTTTGTGGTATGTTTTGGGTTTGCACAATAGTTTTCCTTTTTTTAGTTGACTGTGTTAGTGTGAAAGATAGCACTCCGTTTGTTTCTTACACCTTTGTTGCATACCATGGCCTTCTGACTGGGCATACAGATGTCTATGACCATATTGATGTCCTGCTTGACTCTTCTATAACGGATATTGATGACCAATCCTCAGGATAGGTCAATATCAGATTGGTGGAGGTCCAACACCCAGCACCCCCACCAATAAGTGGTTCTGGGCCACCCCACTGGAAACTATACTGTGTATGAAGCATAGCTCCGTGTATTGGCGGTGCCGAGGTACTGCAGTTCAGCTCCCATTCAACTGAATAGTAGCTGCAATGGAGTATGTGTCACGGATGGTGTTGCAGAAAACTAGAAGACACAATTAAAGATCCAACTGACTTGATCCCAAACTAAGGAACAAAAGGGTGAGCCCTATAAAAGCCCTAGAGCTCTCCCTGACTGCTCAGCCCATGCAAAGATCTTTATGATAGATAATTGCATGCCCTCGTACCTAGACTGTGTGACACCTGAAAATCCTATAATAGTGAGGGGACACGACCACCGGCTCCCTACACTTAATATGGAGGGAGTCGGGGTCACCTAGAATCAAGCCAACAGGAAAACACAAATGAAGGAACAGACTTAACTGAGGAAC